>NC_092044.1:78919461-81319461 GCF_003086295.3 Arachis hypogaea | reverse complement strand
GTCGTGCAGTCCAAACCAACAGAGTAAATCACATAAGAGCCAATTTGCCTCATATTTATTACCTTCATTGATGCAGCTCGTACAAGAATTTGTTGGAACATATAAAATATTGATAGGGTGTAAACATTTGCAGTACTCCTCTCTAACTGTTCAAAACACGTCTGCATACTGGGTTTCCCATTCACAGATGTGAGGTCAGCCTGGGCCTCTTTCCACCGAATATGGTCAATACATTGATTAAAGTGTTGAATGAACTCAACCAGATTGTATCTTGAATTGACATACTTTTCAATGATCGAGTTTACTCCCTCGCACCGAGAAGTAGCCCGAAAACCAGCAAAAAACTTCCTTCTTATATGTGCAGTTTCCCATGAATGTCTCTTTTTATACATATCTAGGATCCAATTCTTGTTTTTGACTCCAAATTCCTCAACCATTTCAACCTACTTTTGACAAAATACATCAATTTCATAGTCACCTAGCATATACTTTTTAAACATGGAGGTTAATTGGGGTTTGCCAATATTACATGTTGCATTGTAAATCAAATGCCATGCACATAACCTATGATGTGCATTAGGAAACTCTTTCTCAATGGTGAACTTCATTGATGAATCACCATCTGTGATAATCGAAACAGGTGCTTTCTCGTTCATTGCCACCTTCAATTGTTGTTACAACCACCTATATGTGTCTTTTTCCTCATAGCAAATTAAAGCTGCAGCAAAAACAATTGTTTGGCTGTGATGATTGACACCAGAAAATACCACCAATGGACACATACATTTATTCCTCTTATAGGTAGCATCAAAAGCCAACACATCACTAAAGAATGAGTAATCTGCCCTGATGAGACCATCGCACCAAAATAAGTTACGCAAAGTACCATCGGCATCCATGTGATGATTAAAATATAGAGAAGGGTCATTTGTTGCTTGATCTTCCAGATACTTCAAAGCTGCATATGCATCACTCGGTAACTGGCGCCTGGTGGACGAAATTGTGATTCATACTTAAATTGTTATTCGAAATTGATTCCCCAGTAATGGCCCCAAAAACTTGGTGCTCAATACCATGGTCTAAACATAATTTCACAACTTCGTTCAACTAACCAGCAAGTGTACTGGGTCATCCAAGTAATAAACCTTACATGAGTAAGGGTCGATCCCACAGAGATTGTTGGTATGAAGCAAGCTATGGTCATCTTGTAAATCTTAGTCAGGCGGATAATAAATGGTTATGGAGTTTTTGAATAATAATAATAAATAAACTGAAAATAAAGATAGAAATACTTATGTAGATCATCAATGGGAATTTCAGATAGGCGTATGAAGATGCTGTGCTCCTTCAGAATCTCTGCTTTCCTACTGCCTTCATCCAATCCTTCTTACTCCTTTCCATGGCAAGCTGTATGTAGGGCATCACCATTGTCAATGGCTACATCCCATCCTCTCAGTGAAAAAGGTCCAAATGCTCTGTCACGGCACGGCTAATCATCTGTCGGTTCTTGATCATGTCGGAATAGAATCCCTTGATTCTTTTGCGTTTGTCATCACACCTAAAAATCGTGAGTTTGAAGCTCGTCACAGTCATTCAATCCTGGAATCCTACTCGGAATACCACAGACAAGGTTTAGACTTTCCGGATTCTCATGAATGCCGCCATCAATTCTAGCTTATACCACGAAAACTCTGATCTCATGGAATGGAAGGCTTGGTTGTCAGGCGAGGGCAACCATGCGTCGTGCATCAGGAATCCAAGAGATACACACTCTAGCTTTTGCTTGTAGAACGGAAGTGGTTGTCAGGCACGCGTTCATAGGGACGGATGATGATGAGTGTCACGGATCATCACATCCATCAGGTTGAAGTACGAGTAGTATCTTAGAACAGAAATAAGATTGAAATTGAATAAAAAATAGTAGTAATTTCGTTAAAACTTCGAGGTACAGCAGAGCTCCACACCCTTAATCTATGGTGTGTAGAAACTCCACCGTTGAAAATACATAAGTGATGAAGGTTCAGGCATGGCCGAATGGCCAGCCTCCAAAACGTGATCACAAGATGAAAAATACAATTCAGGATCTAGGATCGGTCAAAAGACCCTGAATATAATAGTAAAATGTCCTATTTATACTAGACTAGCTACTAGGGTTTACAGAAGTAAGTAATTGATGCAGAAATCCACTTCCGGGGCCCACTTGGTGTGTGCTTGGGCTGAGCTTGAGCTTTACACGTGCAAAGGCTTCTTTTGGAGTTGAACACCAAGTTGTAACATGTTTTTGGCGTTCAACTCTGGTTCGTGACGTGTTTCTGACGTTTGACTCCAGAATGCAGCATGGAACTGGCGTTGAGCGCCAGTTTACATCGTCTAATCACGAATAAAGTATGGACTATTATATATTTCTGGAAAGCTCTGAATGTCTACTTTCCAACTCTTTTGAGATCGCGCCATTTGGAGTTTTGTAGCTCCAAAAAATCCATTTCGAGTGCAGGGAGGTCAGAATCCAACAACATCAGCAGTCCTTTGTCAGCCTCCTTATCAGAGTTTTGCTCAGGTCCCTCAATTTCAGTCAGAAAATACCTAAAATCACAGAAAAACACACAAACTCATAGTAAAGTCCAGAAATGTGAATTTAGCATAAAAGCTAATGAAAACATCCCTAAAAGTAGCTAGATTATACTAAAAACTATCTAAAAACAATGCCAAAAAGCTTATAAATTATCCGCTCATCACAACACCAAACTTAAATTGTTGCTTGTCCCCAAGCAACTAAAAATCAATTAGGATAAAAAGAAGAGAATATACTATAAATTCCAGAATATCAATGAATATTAGTCCTAATTAGATGAGCGGGACTTGTAGCTTTTTGCCTCTGAACAGTTTTGGCATCTCACTTTTTCCTTTGAAGTTTAGAATGATTGGCATCTATAGGAACTTAGAATTTCAGATAGTGTTATTGATTCTCCTAGTTAAGTATGTTGATTCTTGAACACAGCTACTTTTATGAGTCTTGGCCGTGGCCCTAAGCATTTTGTTTTCCAGTATTACCACCGGATACATAAATGCCACAGACACAGAGCTAGGTGAACCTTTTCAGATTGTGACTCAGCTTTGCTAAAGTCCCCAGTTAGAGGTGTCCAGGGTTCTTAAGCACACTCTTTTTGCTTTGGATCACAACTTTAACCACTCAGTCTCAAGCTTTTCACTTGGACCTGCATGCTACAAGCACATGGTTAGTGACATCTTGATTTAGCCACTTAGGCCTGAATTTTATTTCCTTGGGCCCTCCTATCCATTGATGCTCAAAGCCTTGGATCCTTTTTAACCTTGCCTTTTGGTTTTAAGGGCTATTGGCTTTTTCTACTTACTTTTTCTTTTTCTTTATAATTTTTTTCGCCTCTTTTTCTTTCTGCAAGCTTTTGCTTTTTCACTGCTTTTTCTTGCTTCAAGAATCAATTTCATGATTTTTCAGATTATCAATAGCATTTCTCTTTGTTCATCATGTTTTCAAGAGCCAATAATTTTATCATTCATAAACAACAAGATAAAAAATATGCACTGTTCAAGCATTCATTCAGAAAACAAAAAGTATTGTCACCACATCAATATAATTAAACTAATTTCAAGGATAAATTCGAAATTCATGTACTTCTTGTTCTTTTAAATTAGGAATATTTTTCATTTAAGAAAGGTGAAGGATTCATGGAATTATTCATAGCCTTAAGACATAGTTACTAAATACTAATGATCATGTAATAAAGACACAAAACATAAACACACATATAGCATAAAAACCAAAAAACAGAAAAAATAAGAACAAGGAATGAGTCCAGCTTAGTGATGGTGGTGCTTTCTTCTTGAAGAACCAATGATGTCCTTGAGCTCTTCTATGTCTCTTCCTTGCGTTTGTTGCTCCTCCCTCATTGCTCTTTGATCTTCTCTAATTTCATGGAGAATGATGGAGTGCTCTTGATGTTCCACCCTTAATTGATCCATATTGTAACTCAAATCTTCTAGAGAAGTGTTGAGTTGTTCCCAATAGTTGTTGGGAGGAAAGTGCATCCCTTGAGGCATCTCTGGGATTTCTTGGTGATGAGCTTCCTCATGCGTCTCTTGGGATCTGTGGGTGGGCTTTCTTGTTTGTTCCATCCTCTTCTTAGTGATGGGCTTATCCTCCTCAATGGGGATGTCTCCTTCTATGATAACTCCACCTGAGTAATATAGATGACAAATAAGATGCGGAAAAGCTAGCCTTGCCATGGTGGAGGACTTTTCGGCTATTTTGTAGAATTCAAGGGAGATGACTTCATGAACTTCTACTTTCTCTCCAATCATGATGCTATGAATCATGATGGCCCGATCCACAGTAACTTCAGATCGGTTGCTAGTGGGGATGATGGAGCGTTGGATGAACTCCAACCATCCTCTAGCCACAGGCTTGAGGTCCAGTATTCTCAATTGAACCGGCTTGCCTTTGGAGTCTCTTTTCCATTGAGCTCCTTCCACACATATGTCCATAAGGACATGGTCCAACCTTTGATTAAAGTTGACCCTTCTAGTGTAGGGGTGTGCATCACCTTGCATTGTAGGTAAGTTGAACACCAACCTCATATTTTTCGGACTAAAATCTAAGTATTTCCCCCAAACCATTGTAAGATAATTCTTTGGGTTCGGGTTCATACTTTGATCATTGTTCCTAGTGATCCAAGCATTGGCATAGAACTCTTGAACCATTAAGATTCCGACTTGTTGAATGGGGTTGGTCAGAACTTCCCAACCTCTTCTTTGGATCTCATGTCGGATCCCCAGATATTCATTTTTCTTAAGCTTGAAAGGGACTTCAGGGATCACTTTCTTCTTGGCCACAACATCATAGAAGTGGTCTTGATGGGCTTTGGAGATGAATCTCTCCATCTCCCACGACTCGGAGGTGGAAGCTTTTGTCTTTCCTTTCCCTTTTCTAGAGGTTTCTCCGGCCTTAGGTGCCATTAATGGTTATGGAAAAACAAAAAGCTATGCTTTTACCACACCAAACTTAAAATATTGCTCGCTCTCGAGCAAGAGAAGAAAGAATAGATGAAGAAGAAGAAGATATGGAGGAGAGGGAGAGAAGGTTGTGTTTCGGCCAAGGAAGAGAAGAGAGGGTTGTGTTGTGTGAAAATGAAGAAGAATGGAGGGGTATTTATAGTGGAGGGAGAGGGGTTAAGGTTTGGGGGTGGGTTGGGTGGGAAAGTGATTTTGAATTTTGAAGGTAGGTGGGGTTTATGGGGAAGAGTGGAAAGATGTGAGTGGTGAAGGGGGGTAATTGAAAAGAGAGATTGAGGTGATTGGTGAAGGGTTTTTAGGGAAGAGTGTTTATGGGGAAGAGACGATGAATGTAAAGAAGAGGAAAAAAGGTGAGTTGAGGTAGGTGGGGATCGTGTGGGGTCCATAGATCCTGAGATGATCTTATGGGGTGATGAGCGGATAATTTATACGCTTTTTGGCATTGTTTTTAGATAGTTTTTAGTATAATCTAGCTACTTTTAGGGATGCTTTCATTAGTTTTTATGCTAAATTCACATTTCTGGACTTTACTATAAGTTTGTGTGTTTTTCTATGATTTCAGGTAATTTCTGGCTGAAATTGAGGGACCTGAGCAAAACTCTGATAAAAGGCTGACAAAGGACTGCTGATGCTGTTGGATTCTGACCTCCCTACACTCGAAATAGATTTTATGGAGCTACGAAACTCCAAATGGCACGCTCTCAACGGCGATGCAAAGTAGACATTCAGAGCTTTCTAGAAAAATATAATACTCCATACTTTATTCGTGATTTGATGATATAAAACGGTGCTCAACGCCAGTTCCATGCTGCATTCTGGAGTCAAACGCCAGAAACACGTCACGAACCAGAGTTGAACGCCAAAAACACGTTACAACTTGGCATTCAACTCCAAAAGAAGCCTCAGCTCGTGTAAAGTTCAAGCTCAGCCCAAGCACGCACCAAGTGGGCCCCAGAAGTGGATTTCTGCATCAATTACTTACTTCTGTAAACCCTAGTAGCTAGTCTAGTATAAATAGGACTTTTTACTATTGTATTCAGTGTCTTTTGATTGTCTAGCCTTTTGACTAATCCTGGATCCTGAATTGTATTTTTGATCCTGTGATCACGTTTTGGGGGCTGGCCATTTGGCCATGCCTGAACCTTCATCACTTATGTATTTTCAACGGTGGAGTTTCTACACACCATAGATTAAGGGTGTGGAGCTCTGTTGTACCTCAAGTTTCAATGCAATTATTACTATTTTCTATTCAATTCCACTTGTTCTTATTTTAAGATATTCGTTACACTTCAACATGATGAATGTGATGATCCGTGACACTCATCATCATTCTCACCGATGAACGCGTGACTGACAACCACTTCTGTTCTACCTTAGACCGGGCGCATATCTCTTGGATTCCTTAATCAGAATCTTCGTGGTATAAGCTAGATTGATGGCGGCATTCATGAGAATCTGGAAAGTCTAAACCTTGTCTGTGGTATTCCGAGTAGGATTCAGGGATTGAATGACTGTGACGAGATTCAAACTCGCGATTGTTGGGTGTGATGACCAACGCAAAAGAATCAAGGGATTCTATTCCAACATGATCGAGAACCGACAGATGATTAACCGTGCCGTGACAGAGCATTTGGACCTTTTTCACTGAGAGGATGTGATGTAGCCATTGACAACGGTGATGCCCTACATACAGCTTGCCATGGAAAGGAGTAAGAATGATTGGATGAAAGCAGTAGGAAAGTAGAGATTCAGAAAGGACACAGCATCTCCATGCACTTATCAAAAATTCCCACCATTGAATTACATGAGTAACTCTATCTTTATTTTCTGCTTTATTTATTATTTGAAAACTCCATAACATTTATTATCCGCCTAACTGATATTTACAAGATGACCATAGCTTGCTTCATACCAACAATCTCCGTGGGATCGACCCTTACTCACGTAAGGTATTAATTGGACGACCCAGTGCACTTGCTGGTTAGTTGTGCGGAGTTGTGACTAAGTGTGATTCACGTTTGAGAGCGCTACCAAGTTTTTGGCGCCATTGTTGATGATCACAATTTCGTGCGCTAAGTTTTTGGCGCCGTTGCCGGGGTTGTTCGAGTTTGGACAATTGACGGTTCATCTTGTTGCTCAGATTAGGTAATTTTCTTTTTATTTTCTTTTCAAAAAGTTTTCAAAAATATTTTTTCAAAATTTTTCCCTTTGTTTTCGAAAATTATTCCAAAATTTTTACGAATGAATTCTAGAGTTTCATAGTAACATGTTGAAGCCTGACTGGCTGTAAAGCCATATCCAAATCCTTTTGGATTGAGGCATCCACTTGTCAACATAACGGGTATGTATATGGAGTTGGATAAAATATCAGCTGTTGCATGCCTGATTTATATCTTCTAAAGCTGGCTGGCTATTAAGCCATGCCCAACCTTTGGATTGGAGCTTTAGACTAACATTGAAAGATTCCTGGAATTCTTATTAAAAATTTTGAATCTCTTAATTTCTTCTCCTATATGTTTTTTTTCGAAAAAAAATAAATGAAAATACAAAAAAATGATAAAATCATAAAAACCAAAAATATTTTGTGTTCTTGTTTGAGTTTTGCGTCATGTTTTAAGTTTGGTGTCAATTGCATATTCATATTGTTCTTGCATTTTTTGAAAAATTCATGCATTCATGGTGTTCTTCATGATCTTCAAGTTGTTCTTGGTAAGTCTTCTTGTTTGATCTTGATGTCTTCTTATTTTGTGTCTTTTGTTGTTTTTCATGTGCATCTTTGCATTCATATTTTC
This sequence comes from Arachis hypogaea, assembly GCF_003086295.3. Classification (NCBI taxonomy): domain Eukaryota; kingdom Viridiplantae; phylum Streptophyta; class Magnoliopsida; order Fabales; family Fabaceae; genus Arachis; species Arachis hypogaea. Next base: position 81,311,620 of record NC_092044.1, on the reverse strand, counting down.
TTTGCATGTTTTCTTTGCATAAAAAATTTTTCAAAAATATGTTCTTGATATTCATCATGATCTTCAAAATGTTCTTGGTGTTCATCTTGACATTCATAGTGTTCTTGCATGCATCATATGTTTTGATCCAAAATTTTCATGTTTTGAGTCATATTTGTGTTTTTCTCTCTCTTCATTAAAAATTCAAAAATAAAAAATATCTTTTCCTTATTTTAATCCTAATTTTCGAAAATTTGAGTTGACTTAGACAAATTTTTTTTTAAAACTTAGCTATTTCTTATAAGTCAAGTCAAATTTTCAATTTAAAAAAAATTCTATCTTTTCAAAACTTTTTCAAAAATCAAATCTTTTTCATTTTTATCTTATGATTTTCGAAAATTTAAAAATAGTTTTCAAAAATTTTTTCTTAATTTTATCTTTATTTTCGAAAATTATGCTAAACAATTGATGTGATTGATTCAAAAATTTGAAGTTTGTTACTTTCTTGTTAAGAAAGGTTCAATCTTTAAATTCTAAAATTATATCTTTTAGTTTCTTGTTAGTCAAGTAATTAATTTTAATTTTTAAAAATTAAATCTATCTTATCTTATCTTTTATATCATATCTTTTTCAAAATTTTATCTTTTTCAAAAATTTGATTTTAAAATATCCTTTCTAACTTCTTATCTTCTTATCTTTTCAAATTTGATTTTCAAATCTTTTTCAACTAACTATTTGACTTTTTGTTTGTTTCTTATCTTTTTCAAAACAACCTAACAACTTTTCTCTCTCTAATTTTCGAAAATACTTCCCTCTTTTTCAAAAAAAAAAATTCTTTTTTTAATTAATTAATTATTTTAAATTTTAAATTTAATTTCATTTCTTATCTTTATTTTCGAAAATCATTTGACTCCTTTTCAAAATTTAATTTCGACAATTTCTCCCTCTCTCATCTTTTCCTATTTATTTATTCATTTACTAACACCTCTCTTCACCTCCCTTCATCTCAAATCACTGCCCCTATCCTTACCCTTGTGTTTGGATTCTCCTTTCTTTATTCCCTTCTTCTTCTACTAATAATAAGGAACCTCTTTACTGTGACATAGATGATTCCTCTTCTTTTTCTATTCTCTTCTCTTTCATATGAGTAGGAAAAAGGAAAAAGGCATTCTCGTTGAAGCTGATCCAAAACCTGAAAGGACTCTGAAGAGGAAACTAAGAGAAGCTAAATTACAACAATCCAGAGACAACCTTGCTGAAATTTTCGAACAAGAAAAGGAGATGGCAGCCGAACTTAACAACAATAATGCAAGAAGGATGCTTGGTGATTATACCACACCTACGTCCAAGTTTGATGGAAGAAGCATCTCAATTCCTACCATAGGAGCAAACAATTTTGAGCTGAAACCTCAATTAGTTGCTCTAATGCAACAGAACTGCAAGTTTCATAGACTTCCATCAGAAGATCCTTACCAGTTCTTAACTGAGTTCTTGCAGATCTGTGAGATTGTTAAGACTAATGGAGTAGATCCTGAAGTCTACAGGCTCATGCTTTTCCCTTTTGCTGTAAGAGACAGAGCTAGAACATGGTTGGACTCTCAACCTAAAGATAGCCTGGACTCCTGGGATAAGTTGGTCACGGCCTTCTTGGCTAAGTTCTTTCCTCCTCAAAAGCTAAGAAAGCTTAGAGTGGATGTTCAAACCTTCAAACAAAAAGATAGTGAATCCCTCTATGAAGATTGGGAAAGATACAAACAGATGACCAAAAGATGTCCTTCTGACATTTTTTCAAAATGGACCATGATAGATATATTCTATTACGGTCTATCTGAGTTCTCTAAGATGTCATTGGACCATTCTGCAGGTGGATCCATTCACCTAAAGAAAACGCCTGCAGAAGCTCAAGAACTTATTGACATGGTTGCAAATAACCAGTTCATGTACAATTCTGAGAGGAATTCCGTGAATAATGGGATGCCTCAAAGGAAGGGAGTTCTTGAAATTGATGCTCTGAATGCCATATTGGCTCAGAACAAAATGTTGAATCAGCAAGTCAACATGATATCTCAAAGTCTGAAAGGATGGCAAAATGCATCCAACAGTACTAAAGAGGCATCTTATGAAGAAGAAGCTTATGATCCTGAGAACCCTGCAATAGCAGAGGTAAATTATATGGGTGAACCTTATGGGAACACCTATAATTCATCATGGAGAAATCATCCAAATTTCTCATGGAAGGATCAACAAAAGCCTCAACAAGGCTTTAATAATGGTGGAAGAAATAGGCTCAGCAATATCAAGCCTTATCCATCATCCTCTCAGCAACAGACAGAGAACTCTGAACAGATCACCTCTAACTTAGCAAACTTAGTCTCTGATCTGTCTAAGGCCACTTTAAGTTTCATAAGTGAAACAAGATCCTCCATTAGAAATCTGGAGGCACAAGTGGGCCAGCTAAGTAAAAAATCACTGAAACCCCTCTTAGTACTCTCCCAAGCAATACTGAAGAAAATCCAAACAAAGAGTGCAAGGCCATTGATATAATCAATATGGTCGAACCTAGAGAGGAAGGAAAGGACGTGAATCCCAATGAGAAAGACCTCATGGGACGTCTCTCAAGCAAGAAGGAGTTCCCTATTGAGGACCCACGGGAATCTGAGGCCCATATAGAGACCATAGAGATTCCATTAAACCTCCTTCTGCCATTCATGAGCTCTGAAGACTATTCTTCAACCTAGAGAGGAAGGAGAGGACGTGAATCCCAATGAGAAAGACCTCATGGGACGTCTCTCAAGTAAGAAGGAGTTCCCTATTGAGGACCCACGGAAATCTGAGGCCCATATAGAGACCATAGAGATTCCATTAAACCTCCTTCTGCCATTCATGAGCTCTAAAGACTATTCTTCCTTTGAAGAGGATGAAGATGTAACTGGAGAGAAAGTTGCTCAGTATCTAGGAGCTATTATGAAACTGAATGCCAAGTTATTTGGTAATGAGACTTGGAAAGGTGAACCTCCCTTGCTCATTTGTGAACTAGATACCTGGGTTCAGCAAACTTTACCTCAAAAGAGACAAGATCCTGGCAAATTCGTAATTCCCTATACCATAGGCACCATGACCTTTGAGAAAGCTCTGTGTGACCTAGGGTCAGGCATAAATCTTATGCCACTCTCTGTAATGGAGAAGCTGGGGATCATTGAGGTACAGCCTGCCATATTTTTATTGTAAATGGCAGACAAGTCAGTAAGACAAGCTTATGGATTGGTAGAGGACGTGCTGGTAAAGGTTGAAGGCCTTTACATCCTTGCTAATTTCATAATCTTAGACTCTAGGAAGGAGGAGGATGAATGCATCATCCTTGGAAGACCTTTCCTAGCCACAGCAGGAGCTGTGATAGATGTTAACAGAGGAGAATTAGTCCTTCAATTGAATGGGGACTACCTTGTGTTTAAGGCTCAAGGATCTTCTTCTTTAACAATAGAGAGGAAGCATGAAAAGCTTCTCTCAGTACAGAGTCAAACAAAGCCCCCACAATCAAACTCTAAGTTTGGTGTTGAGAGGCCACAGCCAAACTCTAAGTTTGGTGTTGAATCCCCACATCCAAACTCTAAGTTTGGTGTTGGGAGTCTACAACATTGACCTGATCACCTGTGAGGCTCATGAGAGCCCACTGTCAAGCTATTGACATTAAAGAAGTGCTTATTGGGAGGCAACCCAATTTTTATTTCTCTAATTTTATTTTATTTTCATTGTTCTTTTATGTTTTATTAGGTTCATGATCATGTGGAGTCACGAAAAAAATATTAAAATTAAAAATAGAATCAAAAATAGCAGAAGAAAAATCACACCCTATAGGAGGGACTTATTGGCGTTTAAACGCCAGTAAGGAACATCTGGCTAGCGTTCAATGCCAGAACAGAGCATGGATCTGGCGTTGAACGCCAGAAATAAGCAGCATCCTGGCGTTTAAACGCCAGGAATATACCCTGAGGAAAGCTGGCACTGAATGCCAGAAACAAGCATGGAACTGGCGTTCAACGCCAGAAACATGCTGCAGTTGGGCGTTGAACGCCTAGAACATGCATCACCTCAGCGTTTAAATGCTAGAATTGCATGCAAAGGCATTGTACATGCCTAATTGGTGCAGGGATGAAAATCCTTGACACCTCAGGATCTGTGGACCCCACAGGATCATCTCAGGATCTGTGGACCCCACTGGATCCCCACCTACCATATTCTCCCCTCTTCTCAACATTCATCCTCTCTTTCCAATAAACACTCTTCCCCAAAACCCTTCACTAATCACCTCAATCTCTCTTCCCAATTACCCCCTTCACCACTTACATCCATCCACTCTTTCCCATAAACCCCACCTACCTTATAAATTCAAAATTTCTTTCCCACCCAAACCCACCCTAAATAGCCGAACCTACTTCCTCTCCCCTCACTATATAAACCCCTCTATTCTCCTTAATTTTCACACAACACAACTCCCTCTCCTATACCTTGGCCAAATACACCTTTCTCCACTCTCCTCCATATTTTCTCTTCTTCTTCTTTTTTTCTTTCTTCTCTTGCTCGAGGGCGAGCAATATTCTAAGTTTGATATGGTAAAAGCATAAGCGTTTTGTTTTTCCATTACCATTGATGGCACCTAAGGCCGGAGAAAAACCTCTAGAAAAGGGAAAGGGAAGACAAAAGCTTCCACCTTCGAGTCATGGGAGATGGAGAGATTCATCTCTAAAGCCCTTCAAGACCACTTCTATAATGTTGTGGCCAAGAAGAAGGTGATCCCCGAGGTCCCTTTCAAACTCAAGAAAAATGAGTTTCTGGAGATCCGACATGAGATCCAAAAGTTGGGAAGTTCTGACCAACCCCATTCAACAAGTCGGAATCTTGATGGTTCAAGAGTTCTATGCCAATGCATGGATCACTAGGAACCATGATCAAAGTATGAACCCAAATCCAAAGAACTATCTTACAATGGTTCGAGGGAAATACTTAGATTTTAGTCTAGAAAATGTGAGGTTGGCATTCAACTTGCCTATGATGCAAGGAGATGCACACCCTACACAAGAAGGATCAACTTTGATCAAAGGTTGGACCAAGTCCTTAGGGACATATGTGTTGAAGGAGCCCAATGGAAAAGAGACTCCAAAGGCAAGCCGGTTCAATTAAGAAGACTGGACCTCAAGCCTGTGGCTAGAGGATGGTTGGAGTTCATCCAACGCTCCATCATCCCCACTAGCAACCGATCTGAAGTTACTGTGGATCGGGCCATCATGATTCATAGCATCATGAATGGAGAGGAAGTAGAAGTTCATGAAGTCATCTCCCTTGAATTTTACAAAATAGCCGAAAAGCCCTCTACCTTGGCATGGCTAGCTTTTCCTCATCTTATTTGCCATCTATGTTACTCAGCTGGAGTCATCATAGAAGGAGACATCCCCATTGAGGAGGACAAGCCCATCACTAAGAAAAGGATGGAGCAAACAAGAGAGCCCACTCATAGAACCCAAGAGACGTATGAGGAAGCTCATCATCAAGAAATCCCGGAGATGCCTCAAGGGATGCACTTTCCTCCCAACAACTATTGGGAACAACTCAACACTTCTCTTGAAGATTTGAATTACAAATGGATCAATTAAGGGTGGAACATCAAGAGCACTCCATCATTCTCCATGAAATTAAAGAAGATCAAAGAGCAATGAGGGAGGAGCAACAAAGGCAAGGAAGAGACATAGAAGAACTAAAGGACATCATTGGTTCTTCAAGAAGAAAGCACCACCATCACTAATGTGGACTCATTCCTTGTTCTTATTTTTTCTATTTTTTGGTTTTTATGCTTTATGTTTGTTTATGTTTTGTGTCTCTACTTCATGATCATTAGTATGTAGTAACTATGTCTTAAGGCTATGAAATATTCCATAAATCCTTTACCTCTCTTAAATGAAAAATGTTTCTAATTCAAAAGAACAAGAAGTACATGAATTTCGAAATTATCCTTGAATTTAGTTTAATTATATTGATGTGGTGACAATAATTTTTGTTTTCTGAATGAATGCTTGAACAGTGCATATTTTTTATCTTGTTGTTTATGAATGTTAAAATTGTTGGCTCTTGAAAGAATGATGAACAAAGAGAAATGCTATTGATAATCTGAAAAATCATAAATTGATTCTTGAAGCAAGAAAAAGCAGTGAAAAAGCAAAAGCTTGCGAAAAAAAAAAAGCGAGCAGAAAAAAAAGCCAATAGCCCTTAAAACCAAAAGGCAAGGGTAAAAAGGATCCAAGGCTTTGAACATCAATGGATAGGAGGGCCCAAGGAAATAAAATCCAGGCCTAAGCGGCTAAATCAAGCTGTCCCTAACCATATGCTTGTGGCATGCAGGTCCAAGTGAAAAAGCTTGAGACTGAGTGATTAAAGTCGTGATCCAAAGCAAAAAGAGTGTGCTTAAGAGCTCTGGACACCTCTAACTGGGGACTTTAGCAAAGCTGAGTCACAATCTGAAAAAGGTTCACCCAGCTATGTGTCTGTGGCATTTATGTATCTGGTGGTAATACTGCAAAACAAAATGCTTAGGGCCACGGCCAAGACTAATAAAAGTAGCTGTGTTCAAGAATCAACAAACTTAACTAGGAGAATCAATAACACTATCTGAAATTCTAAGTTCCTATAGATACCAATCATTCTAAACTGCAAATGAGAAAGTGAGATGCCAAAACTGTTCAGAAGCAAAAAGCTACAAGTCCCGCTCATCTAATTAGAATTAATATTCATTGATATTTTGGAATTTATAGTATATTCTCTTCTTTTTATCCTAATTGATTTTCAGTTGCTTGGGGACAAGCAACAATTTAAGTTTGGTGTTGTGATGAGCGGATAATTTATATGCTTTTTGGCATTGTTTTTAGATAGTTTTTAGTATAATCTAGCTACTTTTAGGGATGTTTTCATTAGTTTTTATGCTAAATTCACATTTCTGGACTTTACTATGAGTTTGTGTGTTTTTCTGTGATTTCAGGTAATTTTTGGCTGAAATTGAGGGACCTGAGCAAAACTCTAATAAAAGGCTGACAAAGGACTGCTGATGTTGTTGGATTTTGACCTCCCTGCACTTGAAATAAATTTTCTAGAGCTTTCCAGCAATATATAATACTTCATACTTTATTCGTGATTAGATGACGTAAACTTGCGCTCAAAACAGATCACGAACCAGTGTTGAACGCCAAAAACACGTTACAACTTGGCGTTCAACTCCAAAAGAAGCCTCAGCTCATGTAAAGTTCAAGCTCAGCCCAAGCACACACCAAGTGGGCCCTGGAAGTGGATTTCTGCATCAATTACTTACTTCTGTAAATCCTAGTAGCTAGTCTAGTATAAATAGGACTTTTTACTATTGTATTCAATGTCTTTTGATTGTCTGGTCTTTTAACCGATCCTGGATCCTGAATTGTATTTTTGATCCTGTGATCACGTTTTTGGGGCTGGCCATTCGGCCATGCCTGAACCTTCATCACTTATGTATTTTCAACGGTGGAGTTTCTACACACTATAGATTAAGGGTGTGGAACTCTACTGTACCTCAAATTTCAATGCAATTACTACTATTTTTTATTCAATTCCGCTTGTTCTTATTCTAAGATATTCGTTGCACTTCAACATGATAAATGTGATTATTCGTGACACTCATCATCATTCTCACCGATGAACGCGTGACTAACAACCACTTCTGTTCTACCTTAGACCGGGCGTATATCTCTTGGATTCCTTAATCAGAATCTTCGTGGTATAAGCTAGATTAATGGCAGCATTCATGAGAATCCGGAAAGTCTAAACCTTGTCTGTGGTATTCCGAGTAGGATTCAGGAATTGAATGACTGTGACGAGCTTCAAACTCGCGATTGTTGGGCGTGATGACAAACGCAAAAGAATCAAGGGATTCTATTCCAACATGATCGAGAACCAACAAATGATTAGCCGTGCCGTGGCAGAGCATTTGGACCTTTTTCACTGAGAGGATGGGATGTAGCCATTGACAATGGTGATGCCCTACATACAGCTTGCCATGGAAAGGAGTAAGAAGGATTGGATGAAAGCAGTAGGAAAGCAGAGATTCAGAAAGGACACAGCATCTCCATGCACTTATCTGAAATTCCCACCATTGAATTACATGAGTAACTCTATCTTTATTTTCTACTTTATTTATTATTCAAAAACTCCATAACATTTATTATCCGCCTAACTGAGATTTACAAGATGACCATAGCTTGCTTCATACCAACAATCTCCGTGGGATCGACCCTTACTCACGTAAGGTATTACTTGGACGACCCAGTGCACTTGCTGGTTAGTTGTGCGGAGTTGTGACTAAGTGTGATTCACGTTTGAAAGCACTACCAAGTTTTTGGCGCCATTGTTGATGATCATAATTTCGTGCACCATGGGGTCCACAGATCCTGAGGTGTCAAGGATTTACATCCCTGCACCAATTAGGCATGTAAAACGCCTTTGCATATAATCCTGGCGTTTAAACGCCGAAGTGATGCTTATTTTGGGCATTAAATGCCCAATTGCAGCATGTTTCTGGCGTTGAACGCCAGTTCCATGCTTGTTTCTGGCGTTCAACGCCAGCTCTCCTCATGGTATATTCCTGGCGTTTGAATGCCAGGATGTTGCTTGTTTCTGGCGTTCAACGCCAGATTCATGCTCTGTTCTGGCGTTGAACACCAGCCAGATGCTTCTTACTGGCATTTAAACGCCAGTAAGTCCTTCCTCCAGGGTGAGATTTTTCTTCTGCTGTTTTTGATTCTGTTTTTAATTTTAGTATTTTTTTCGTGAATCCACATGATCGTGAACCTAATAAAACATAAAAGAACAATAAAAATAAAATAAAATTAGATAAATAAAAATTGGGTTGCCTCCCAATAAGCACTTTTTTAATGTCAATAGCTTGACAGTGGGCTATGATGGAGCCACACAAGTGATCAGGTCAATGTTGTAGACTTCCAACACCAAACTTAAAGTTTGGATGTGGGGAGTCAACACCAAACTTAGAGTTTGGTTGTGGCCTCCCAACACCAAACTTAGAGTTTGATTGTGGGGGCTTTGTTTGACTCTGTACTGAGAGAAGCTTTTCATGCTTCCTCTCCATGGTTAAAGAAGAAGATCCTTGAGCCTTAAACACAAGGTAGTCCCCATTCAATTGAAGGACAAATTCTCCTCTGTTAACATCTATCACAGCTCCTGCTGTGGCTAGGAAAGGTCTTCCAAGGATGATGCATTCATCCTCCTCCTTCCTAGTGTCTAAGATTATGAAATCAGTAGGGATGTAAAGGCCTTCAACCTTTACCAACAGTCCTCTACCAATCCATAAACTTGTCTTACTGACTTGTCTGCCATTTGCAATGAAAATATGGCAGTCTGTACCTCAATGATCCCCAGCTTCTCTATTACAGAGAGTGGCATAAGATTTATGCCTGACCCCAGGTCACACAGAGCTTTTTCAAAGATCATGGTGCCTATGGTGCAGGGTATTACGAATTTACCAGGATCTTATTTCTTTTGAGGTAAAGTTTGCTGAACCCATGTATCTAGTTCACCAATGAGCAAGGGAGGTTGACGTTAGGATTTTTGCTAGTAAAGAATTTTATAAAAATATAGTCACGTTGTGAGTATAGATTCTAATTCAACAGAAAATCCCTTCGTACAAACGTTTTGGTTGTCACAAGTAACAAACCCTTAAATAAATTGATAACCGAAGTATTTAAACCTCGGGTCGTCTTCTCAAGGAATTGCAGGGAGGTATGTTCTTATTATTGGTTATGAAGATTGTAAATCGGGATTTTTAAAGATGAGGAACAAGTAATTTAAATGGCAGCTAAAACAAATAAATAACTGTAAAATAAACTTTTGGCAAGGTATGAGAAATTGGAAGTCCTATCCTAGTTATCCTTATCAATGATGATGAAAATTGAATCTTAATTCCACTTAGTTAACCTTTGCTAGTGCAAGGGAAGGTCAAGTGACTAATTAGTTTGATCTTCAAATCCTAGTTAATTCCTAGAAAAAGATTGGGATTATAGAAATTCAAGCTAATTAGCAAAGATAGCGATTATCGATCACGTTGAGTCTAATAACTCCTGAGTTACTAATTTCTTAACCAAGACCAAAAGGAGAAAAATCTAAATTATTTATATAAATAAAAGACAGCAGTCATAAATCTGAAATACCTCAATTGCATTAATAAAAGCAGTCAAATCTAACATGGAAAAGTTCATAAGCCAAATAGGAAACATAAGTAATACAAGCATCAAAATATCTGAAAGTAAAAGAGAAATAAAAAGTAAAAGGAATATTGAACCTGTGATGAAGAAGAAAAATTGGGAGTTGAAATAATAATAAAAATTCCTAATTTCTAAAAATCCTAATCCTAATCCTAAGAGAGAGGAGAGAACCTCCCTCACTGAAAACTAAATCTAAACTATGAAAAGTGCTTTCTGAAAATTTGCTCCCCATTGTTCACTTTATTCCTTCACTTTACAGCCCTTGGTCTGTGTTCTCTGGGCTTGGATCTGGGCCAAAAAGAGCCCATAAACTGCTGGAAACAAGATATGTAATTTCTGGTAAGTGGCCTCTGTCACGCGTCCGTGTGGGTCACGCGGTCGCATCATTTGGAGTTTTCCTTGTCACGCGGTCGCTTCAGTCATGTGTCCGCATCATATGCGTTTCGCTTATGGCGCGCGATCGCGTCAATCACGTGGTCGCGTCACTGCCATTTCGCGCTGGCATGCGACCGCGTCGTCCATGCATTCGCGTCACTGCCAGTTTCTTCAAAAACTTCATTTTGCGCTTTCCTTCCATTTTTGTATGTCTCCTTTCCATCCTCTAAATCATTCCTGCCTTAGAAGATCTGAAAATACTTAACACACAAGTCACGGCATCGAATGGCAATAAAAGGTAATTAAAATTAATATTTTTAAAGCCTAGGAAACATGTTTTTCACATGCTTCACGTAATAAGGAAGGGAAAGTAAAACCATGCAATTTCACATGAATAAGTGGGTGAAGGATTGAATAATTCACTTAAATTTAGCACAAAATATATCATAAATATGGGTTTATCAGAGGTTCACCTTCCCAAGTCTCATTACCAAACAACTTGGCATTCAGCTTCATGATAGCCCCTAGATATTGAGCAAATTGCTCTCTAGTTACATCTTCATCCTCTTTAGAGGAAGAATAGTCTTTAGAGCTCATGAATGGCAGAAGGAGGTTTAATGGAATCTCTATGGTCTCTATATGAGCCTCAGCTTCCTTTAGGTCCTCAATAAGGGACTCCTTCTTGCCTGAGAGACGTCCCATGAGGTCTTCCTCATTGGGATTCACGTCCTCTCATTCTTCTCTAGGTTCGGCCATGTTGATTATATCAATAGCCTTGCACTCTCGTTTTGGATTCTCTTCAGTATTGCTTGGGAGAGTACTAGGAGGAGTTTCAGTGATTTTCTTACTCAGCTGGCCCACTTGTGCCTCCAGATTTCTAATGGAGGACCTTGTTTCACTTATGAAACTTAAAGTGGCCTTAGACAGATCAGAGACTAATTTTGCTAAGTTAGAGGTGATCTGTTCAGAATTCTCTGTCTGTTGCTGAGAAGATGATGGATAAGGCTTGATATTGCTGAGCCTATTTCTTCCACCATTATTAAAGCCTTGTTGAGGCTTTTGTTGATCCTTCCATGAGAAATTTGGATGATTTCTCCATGATGAATTATAGGTGTTTCCATAAGGTTCACCCATATAATTTACCTCTGCTATTGCAGGGTTCTCAGGATCATAAGCTTCTTCTTCATAAGATGCCTCTTTAGTACTGTTGGATGCATTTTGCCATCCATTCAGACTTTGAGAAATCATGTTGACTTGCTGAGTCAAAATTTTGTTTTGAGCCAATATGGCATTCAGAGCATCAATTTCAAGAACTCCCTTCCTTTGAGGCGTCCCATTATTCACGGAATTCCTCTCAGAATTGTACATGAACTGGTTATTTGCAACCATGTCAATAAGTTCTTGAGCTTTTGCAGGCGTTTTCTTTAGGTGAATGGATCCACCTGCAGAATGGTCCAATGACATCTTAGAGAACTCAGATAGACCATAATAGAATATATCTATCATGGTCCATTCTGAAAACATGTTAGAAGGACATCTTTTGGTCATCTGCTTGTATCTTTCCCAAGCTTCATAGAGGGATTCACCATCTTTTTGTTTGAAGGTCTGAACATCCACTCTAAGCTTGCTCAGCTTTTGAGGAGGAAAGAACTTAGCCAAGAAGGCCGTGACCAGCTTATCCCAGGAGTCCAGGCTATCTTTAGGTTGAGAGTCCAACCATGCTCTAGCTTTGTCTCTTACAGTAAAAGGGAAAAGCATGAGCCTGTAGACTTCAGGATCTACTCCATTAGTCTTAACAGTCTCACAGATCTGCAAGAACTCAGTTAAAAACTAGTAGGGATCTTCTCATGGAAGTCCATGAAACTTGCAGTTCTGTTGCATTAGAGCAACTAATTGAGGTTTCAACTCAAAGTTGTTTGCTCCTATGGCAGGAATTGAGATGCTTCTTCCATCGAACTTGGACGTAGGTGTGGTATAATCACCAAGCATCCTTCTTGCATTATTGTTGTTGGGTTCGGCTGCCATCTCCTTTTCTTGTTCAAAAGTTTCAGCAAGGTTGTCTCTGGATTGTTGTAATTTAGCTTCTCTTAGTTTCCTCTTGAGAGTCCTTTCAGGTTCTGGATAGCTTCAACAAGAATGTCTTTTTCCTTGTTCCTGCTCATATGAGAAAGAAGAGAACAGAAAAGGAAGAGGAATCCTCTATGTCACAGAAAAGAGGTTCCTTATTGTTAGTAGAAGAAGAAAGGGAATACGAGTGAAGAAGAATGAATAATCCAAACACAAGGGTGAGGATAAAGGCAATGATTTGAGATGAAGAGAGGTGAAGAGAGGTGTTAGTAAATGAATAAATAAATAGAATAAGATGAGAGAGGGAGAAATTTTCGAAAATAATTTTTAAAAAGGAGTTAATGATTTTCGAAAATTAAGATAAGAAATAAAATTAAAATTAAAATTTAAAACAATTAATTAATTAAGAAAATTTTGAAAAAGAGGGAAGTGATTTTCGAAAATTAAAGAGGAAAAAGTAGTTAGTTGGTTTTGGAAAAGATAAGAAACAAACAAAAAGTTAGTTAGTTAATTAAAAAAAAGATTTGAAAATCAAATTTGAAAAGATAAGAAGATAAGAAGATATTTTGAAATCAAATATTTTAAAAAGATAAAATTTTGAAAAAGATATGAGATAAAAGATAAGATAAAAAGATATGATTAAAATTAAAATTGATTACTTTGCTAACAAGAAACTAAAAGATAAGATTCTGGAATTTAAATATTGAACATTTCTTAACAAGAAAGTAACAAACTTCAAATCTTTGAATCAATCATATTAATTGTCAGCATAATTTTCGAAAATAAAGATAAAACTAAGAAAAAGATTTTTGAAAAATATTTTGAAGGATTTTCATAAATTAATAAGAAAAATGAAAAAAAATTCAATTTTTGAAAAAGTTTTGAAAAGATAAAATTTTTAAAATTTGAAAATTTGACTTGACTTACAAGAAACAAGTAGTTTTAAAAATTTTTTACTAAGTCAACCCAAATTTTTGAAATTTTGAGAGAAAAAAGGAAAAGATATTTTTTTATTTTTGAATTTTTAATTATGAGAGAGAAAAACATAAAAAATGACTCACAACATGAAAATTATGAATCAAAACACATGATGCATGCAAGAACACTATGAATGTCAAGATGAACACCAAGAACACTTTGAAGATCATGATGCACATCAAGAACATATTTTTAAAAATTTTTTATGCAAAGAAAACATGCAAGACACCAAACTTAAAAATCTTTAATTCTTAGACAATATGAATGCAAAAATGCACATGAAAAACATCATACAACACAAAACAAGAAAACATCAAGATCAAACAAGAAGACTTACCAAGAACAACTTGAAGATCATGAAGAACACTATGAATGCATGAATTTTTGAAAAATGCAAGAACAATATGAATATGCAATTGACACCAAACTTAAAAGTTGACTCAAGACTTAAACAAGAAACACAAAATATTTTTTATTTTTTTGATTTTATTATTTTTTTTGTATTTTATTTTATATTTTTCGAAAAATATATAGGAAAAAGGAAGTAATGAATTCAAAGTCCTCAATCAAAATCCTATGAATTAGACATGGCTTAATAGCCATCCAAGCTAAAACATGTTATATGAAACTCTAGAATTCATTCTTGAAAACTCTGAAAATTTTTGAAAATAGGTGATAAATTTTTGAAAGATTTTTGAAAAATTTTTGAAAATAAAACAAAAAAGAAAATTACCTAATCTGAGCAACAAAATGAACCGTCAGTTGTCCAAACTCGAACAATCCCCGGCAACGGCGCCAAAAACTTGGTGGACGAAATTGTGATTCATACTTAAATTGTTGTTCGAAATTGATTCCCCAGTAATGGCCCCAAAAACTTGGTGCTCAATACCATGGTCTAAACATAATTTCACAACTTCACTCAACTAACCAGCAAGTGTACTGGGTCGTCCAAGTAATAAACCTTACGTGAGTAAGGGTCGATCCCACAGAGATTGTTTGTATGAAGCAAGCTATGGTCATCTTGTAAATCTCAGTCAGGCGGATAATAAATGGTTATGGAATTTTCGAATAATAATAATAAATAAACTGAAAATAAAGATAGAAATACTTATGTAGATCATCGATGGAATTTCAGATAGGCGTATGTAGATGCTGTGCTCCTTCTGAATCTCTGCTTTCCTACTGCCTTCATCCAATCCTTCTTACTCCTTTCCATGGCAAGCTGTATGTAGGGCATCACCGTTGTCAATGGCTACATCCCATCCTCTCAATGAAAAAGGTCCAAATGCTCTGTCACGGCACGACTAATCATCTGTCGGTTCTCGATCATGTCAGAATAGAATCCCTTGATTCTTTTGCGTTTGTCATCATGCCCAACAATCGCGAGTTTGAAGCTCGTCACAGTCATTCAATCCCGGAATCCTACTCGGAATACCACAGACAAGGTTTAGACTTTCTGGATTCTCATGAATGCCGCCATCAATTCTAGCATATACCACGAAGACTTTGATCTCACGGAATGGAAGGCTCGGTTGTCAGGCGAGGGCAACCATGCGTCGTGCATCAGGAATACAAGAGATACACACTCTAGCTTTTGCTTGTAGAACGGAAGTGGTTGTCAGGCACGCGTTCATAGGGACGGATGATGATGAGTGTCACGGATCATCACATCCATTAGGTTGAAGTACGAGTAGTATCTTAGAACAGAAATAAGATTGAAATTGAATAAAAGATAGTAGTAATTGCATTAAAACTTCGAGGTATGGCCGAATGGCCAGCCCCCAAAACGTGATCACTGGATCAAAAATGCAATTCAGGATCCAGGATCGGTCAAAAGACCCTGAATACAATAGTAAAATGTCCTATTTATACTAGACTAGCTACTAGGGTTTACAGAAGTAAGTAATTGATGCAGAAATCCACTTCCGAGGCCCACTTGGTATGTGCTTGGGCTGAGCTTGAGCTTTACACGTGCAGAGGCTTCTTTTGGAGTTGAGCGCCAAGTTATAATGTATTTTTGGCGTTCAACTCTGGTTCGTGACGTGTTTCTGGCGTTTGACTCCAGAATGCAGCATGGAACTGGCGTTGAGCGCCAGTTTACATCATCTAATCACGAATAAAGTATGAATTATTATATATTGCTGGAAAGCTCTGGATGTCTACTTTCCAACGCCGTTGAGAGCGCGCCATTTGGATTTTTGTAGCTAGAGAAAATCCATTTCGAGTGAAGAGAGGTCAGCATCCAACACCATCAGCAGTCCATTGTTAGCCTCCTTATCAGAGTTTTGCTCAGGTCCCTCAATTTCAGTCAGAAAATACCTGAAATCACAGAAAAACACACAAACTCATAGTAAAGTCCAGAAATGTGAATTTAGCATAAAAACTAATGAAAACATCCCTAAAAGTAGCTAGATTATACTAAAAACTATCTAAAAACAATGCCAAAAAGCGTATAAATTATCCGCTCATCAGCGCCTCTACTTTGCTATTTTATTATACATGTCCATTTGCGTGAAAGACAAATACTCGTAGCCACCTTCCTAATTTGCTAATGCCCGATATATCTGCCCAATAGTAATTCCACCCTTTTTCATGTTAATCATGTGGCAAATATCATCCTCGGACATGAATCTATGCCCACGAAGCAATCCAGTCAACTGAGGATCAAGAAGTGGATGATTGTGTTCATCAGAAAAATATGAAATAAACCAACGACCACCAGATGCATCGAAAGAAATTTCCATCATTGCACTACAGCCACACCTTGTCTCCAGCGTGGGTTTCTTCTTACAGTTTTCAATGCCATAATTATTTTGTGGTCTAAATCCTTCACGATGACTGACGAACAGAATTTTGCCTGGTCTAGAATTTCACAATTAAGTTCTCGTTGAAAGTATAGTTTCTAAACCAACAAGAATCCTTTCGTACAAAAGCTTGGTTGTCACAAGAAACAAACCCCTAATAAAATCGATAACCGAAGTATTTAAACCTTGGGTCGTCTCTCAAGGAATTGCAGGGAAGTGTTCTTGTTATTGGTTATGCAAAGGTATATTTTGGTGTTTTTAAGTTAAGAAGCAAGAATAGTAAATGGCAAAAGGAATAAACTAATAACTAGAAAAGCTCTTGGCAAGGTATGAGAACTAGATGTCCTATCCTAGTTATCCTTATTAATTATGATGAGAATTGTTCATTGCTCCCACTTGGTCAACCTCTGACTATGAAGGTATGTCAAGTGGATAAATCAATTTGATTTCCCAGGTCCTAGTCAAATCCTATGAAAAGACTAGAGTTAGCGGAATTCAAATCAACTAGCAAACATAACAATTATCCATCAACAAAGGAGTTTGATAACTCAAGTGTCACCAATTACTCAACCAAAGCCAAGAGATTCAATAACAACAAATCGAGAAACAAACAATAAACATGAAATATCTCAAATTGCATTAATAAGAGAAATCAAATCTAACATGAGAATTCATAAATTTAAGTAATAGAATAAATAAAAGTAGAAGAGAAACTAAATTAAAGGAACATTAAACCTAGAATTGGGAAGAAATAAACCTAAAACTAATAGAAATCCTAAATCCTAAAACCTAGAGAGAGGAGAGAGCCTCTCTCTCTAGAAAACTACATCTAAGACCTAAAATTATGTGAATGAAAAGTGTCTATATGATTCCCCCACTTTGCAGCCTCTAATCTGTATTTTCTGGGCCAAATACTAGGTCAAAAACAGCCTAGAAATTACTCCCACCGATTTCTGATACGTCCACCACGTGGCTCTGTTATGCGTACGTGTTGCCCACGCATACGCGTCACTTGTCTGCGGCACAATCCACGTGTGCGTGTCACCTAACAGCAAAACAACTATGGTAAATTATATATCGTTGAGAAGCCCCAGATATTAGCTTTCCACCGCAACTAAAACGGCCTCATTTGGATCTCTGTAGCTCAAGTTATGGTCAATTGAGTGCGAAGAGGTCAGGGCTAACAGCTTTGCAGTTCCTTCAGCTTCTTGTACTCCTTCCACTTTTGCATGCTTCCTTTCCATCCTCTAAGCCATTCCTGCCCTGTAATCTCTGAAAACACTTAACACACATATCATGGCATTGAGTGGTAATAAGAGAGGATTAAAATTAGCTAAATTAAGACCAAAGAAACATGTTTTCAATCATAGCACAAAATTAGGAAGAAAATTGTAAAACATGCAATTAGCATGAATAAGTGTGAGAATAGTGGATAAAATCCACTCAATTAAGCACAAGATGTACCACGAAATAGTGGTGCATTAAATCTCCCCACACTTAAACATTAGCATGTCCTTATGCTAAGCTCAAGAGAAGCTATAAGAGTGAAGAGGAATGGTAGAAAGTATGAAATGCAACCTATCTATATGAGTGCAACTACATGCAAAATGCTTTTACCCACTTGGTGAAAAGTAAATAAATCCTTCAAGAAGAAATATGAACTGGATCTCACTAATTCAAATTATAAAATAAGGTACAAGTAAAGTTGCAAAAGAAAATAGCTCAGGAAAACCGGGAACAAGGAATCGAGTATCGAACCCTCACTGGAAGTGTATACACTCTAATCACTCAAGTGTTTGAAGTTCGATTCTCTCAATTCTCTACTAACCTTGATTTCTAAGACTTGCTCTTCTTCTGCCAATCAAAAGAAATCTAATACACCAATACACAAATCAATAGGTCTTTTGAGGGTTGTAATGGGGTTAAGGTAAAGGTAGGATTGTATTTGGTCAAGTGGACTGAAATCTAAACCCTTAATTAACCTAAACTTCTCACCTAACTTAGGACAATCCATATAATCATAATATAAAATCAATAACTACCCATTAACTATGTTTACTACATATTCATGCATTCCAATTTTGAGTACAATACATATGCATTGCTATCACCATTTACTTTGGGGCATTTTGTCCCCTTTTTATTTTTTTGCTCTTTTTCTTTTCTTTTTCTCTTTTTTTTTTCTTTTTCTATTTTTCTTTTCTAGGTATTGAATGCATAAACATGTTCTTAACATTCTTGTTCATATTTTCTCAAGAATACACAACACCCAATTCTCAAACCAAATATTGGCAAACCCAATTTCTCCACACTTAATTCGTGAGCACTGTCACTAGTCTAAGCTAACCAAGGATTCAAACTAAGGACATTATTATTTTCCGCTTAGAGTTAGTGATGACCTAAAGTAAAGAAAAAATGGGGTAGAATAGGCTCAAATTGGTTTGAAAAGGATAATGAAAGGGTAAAGCCATATGGGTATGTAAGCTCAGTGAAACAAAGGCCTCAATCATATAAGTGCATGCATACATCAAACAATGAAAATATAGAATTGAGCAAGACATAGATTACAATTATAGAGAGAACAACACACACCAAAAATAAAATATTGGTTGATAAAATGCAACCAATCAAATAGGCTCAAAATCTCACTGGTTTTGTGTGTTCGAGCTCTAAAACCATATTCCAAATTAAATTTCTTCAAACAAGTTTAACAAAAATTTTAATTCAAATTAGTGAAATGCTATAAAGAGTTTCTGGAAAAAGAAAATATTACCTCAATCAAGTAGTGGTAAAATATGCATAAAATCAAACAAACATGAAATCAAACATGCAAATGCAACAATGAACTAACAAAGAAAAAATAAAAATTGGTGTTGAGAAGAAAGTGACTAACCCACAGAGATCGGTATCGACCTCCCCACACTTAAAGATTGCACCGTCCCCGGTGCATGCTAAGATGTGCAAGTGGAAGGGTTGCTCTAACTGATGCTTTTTCTCCGAAGAATGTACGCCAAGCACTTATTTATTACTCCAGTTAGAAAATTTTCTTTTTTCCTCTTGGTGGCCAGCTTGAAAGAAGAGAAAAAAAAGGAAGGGACAGAACCCACAAGCAAAGATATGAAAAGAGATAAAACATATGTGGGCTAGTGCCAAATAATAAGGTTATCAATTACATGTTAGGTACAACATGTAAGTGAGAAAATAATAGAAGCACAGGGCATGTCAACTAAATAGCAAACAAGTCGAGGGGCATCCAAAATAATGCAAGAAATATGCAACAGTGGAATAAGAACATTTAACACCAATAGAAAAATAATAAACATAGAAAAGAAAATAAAAACATGCATACAGTTAAAATGCAATGAATGAAAGAATGTAAATATAATGAGGAAAAGAAAATGAGAAGAAAGAGGGAGGAGATGAAAGTAGGAAAGAAGGAGGAAAGAATGAGACATGAGAGGGAAAAGTAGAAGAAGTGGAATCGGCGAAGCGACGCGTAAGCATCGCCCACGTGTACGCATGGGTGTGCATAAGAAGAGGCGACGCGTAAGCGTCATCCACCCTTACGCGTCGGTGAGCGGGAATCCAAGTGACGTGTAAGCATTGGTCATGCGTACGCGTGAGCACTGGTTGTGCTAAACACAGAATACCAGCAACTAGGCAGCACAACTCTCGGCCAAATCACCCATTGACGCTGATTTTCTATCCACGCGTACGTGCTGCTGACGCTTACGTGTGGGTTGACTAAAATATGGTTGATGCGCACGCGTCACCCACGCGTACGCGTGGGTTGGCTCGTGCACAAGGCACCCTTCTTGCACAGCTCCCACGCAACTTTCTGTAAGGTTTAGCGTCGCATTTGACGCACACGCGTGGAACGCGCTTTCCTTCCTCCTTTTTTTATGCAGAATGCAACATGAAGGTGCTGATGTAGATATTATGACTGGATATTTAATAAAAATAGAATAAAATAAAATTAAGGATAAAAATGAAAGATCATACCATGGTGAGTTGTCTCCCACCTAGCACTTTTAGTTAAAGTCCTTAAGTTGGACATTTGATGAGCTCCTTGTCAGGGCGGCTTACGCTTGAACTCTTCCAGGAATCCCCACCAATGCCTATAATTCCAATAGCCTTCGGGATCCCAAAATAGGCGCATAACGCCTTCAAGAAAGTTGAAGTATGTGACCAGGCCCCAAGAGTGTTGATTGCTAGAATGAATCCCGGGGTCCCAAACCTTGCTTTTGCACCTGTCTTTGTGTTGATCACCATTGTTCCAACTGGGTGGCAAGCAATCTAAATTCTCACTAAAGTGGCCAAACAACTTCTTGGACCCATTCAATCGAGCTCTACACCAACCTTTGCATTTCAACTTGGAGCATACAACCATAGTGAACCTTGCATGATAGCTCCTATCACTTACCATCTCCCTCTTACGCTTAATGCCACAAAGAGCTCTAAGTTGACCATCCGTCTCCAGTAGCCCATATTCAAGTGGGAAAGTAAAGGTTAAGGACAAGAATTTTACCCACTTGAATGTTGTATTGGATGGTAGTGGTTTTGGGAGAGGTGTTTCTAATGATTGTGCAAGCTCCACTCTCTTGTACTCTTCTTTGAATTCTTCCACCTCTTTTCAAGCCTCCTCAATTTCAACCTCTTCCTCTTGGTAGTTTTCCTCCAATCCAGTCTCTTCTGTGTTGCCTACTAAGGGCATGGGAGGCTGTGCTTCTTCTTCTTTAATCTCCATCTCTTGATCAACTTCTTCAAAATCTTCAACCATGATATGCCTTGGAGGTTGTACACCCTCTTCAACATCAACATCAAACACCTTGGAAGGAGGCTCTATGATTGGGTTTTCCCATTGAGGTTCCGTATCTCCCAAATCTTCAACCACTTCTTCCTCTTCAGCTATTACGGCTTCCTCCACTTGTTCCAATACAAAGCCACGTTCCTCATGTTCCACCGGAGTTCCCGATCTCTCCTTCATGCTATGTTCTTCATTTGATTCCCCACATGTAGCCATGGGGGTACTTTGAGTGCTTGAGTATTGGGAGGCTAATTAATTTATTAACTCGCCCAAGGCGGCCACAAAATTTAACACATTCCCTTGGAACTCTTGTGTCGTCCCGTGCATCTCTCTTTTCTTTGGAAGAAGAACATTTGTAGTGTCATCCATGGGAGACCGGGATGGATAAGAAGGTTCATTAATTGGGAGGAAAGGTTCATGATACGAGGGTGGCCCATCATAATAAGGATGTGGCGGTTCAACACTCTCCATCTTGTCCACTTATTGCGCAACACACTTCAATTCCTTGCTTTCCAGTTGAGATTCTATAGCTATAGAAGCTTCGTGTGCTTTACGGCTTACCACTTGCTCCAACTGATGAACGGCTGCTTGAAATTGATCCAGTGTGTCCTTGAGATGATCCCGTGACTCTTGTTTCTCTTGGATAACATAATTGGTATCATAAGGCTCTTGGATTGATGGATATGAACATGGTGTATATGGAGGTGGAGGTTCTTAGGAGTAATTAGGTTGAAATTGGGGTGGTTCTAGATATGGTTCATATGGCTCATAAGGTGGCTGGTATGGTGGATAAGGATTAGGATCATATGAGGGTGTTTGGTAGTAGGGAGCTTGTGAGTATGGTGGTTCAAACTTATGTTAAGGAGGGGGCTTATTGGTATAATGTGGTAGGGGTTGATTGTCACGGAAGGGTCCACCATAACCATTGCCTTGATATCATCACAGAATAGTTGTTTCTTGTAACACATTGGAGGAGTTTGTTGCCAAGAGGGTTGATCAAATCCTTGTGGCGCCTCCCTTCTTTGGTCGTTCCAACCTTGATGCATGTTCTCATTGTAATCTCCTCTTCCTGCAACACAATGGTAACCAAACTCATAGCCAAAGAGGTGAGAGTTCATAGTAGCTAAAGAAAATAAAAACAAAAACTAGTAAAAATAAGCAACTAAGTCCTAAACTAACAAAAATAACAAACAAACAAAAAGCAAATATTTACAATAACTAATAATAAGGCACACATTTGCAATTCCCCAGCAACGGCGCCATTTTGATGATCAGATTCTTGCGTGGTCTAAAATTTCACAATTAAGTTCTCGTTGAAAGTATAGTTTCTAAATCAACAAAAATCCTTTCGTACAAAAACTTGGTTGTCACAAGTAACAAACCCCTAATAAAATTGATAACCAAAGTATTTAAACCTCGGGTCGTCTCTCAAGGAATTGTAGGAAAGTATTCTTGTTATTGGTTATGTAAAGGTATATTTTGGGGTTTTTAAGATAAGAAGCAAGAATAGTAAATGGCAAAAGGAATAAACTAATAACTAGAAAAGCTCTTGGCAAGGTATGAGAACTGGATGTCCTATCCTAGTTATCCTTATCAATTGTGATGAGAATTGTTCATTGCTCCCACTTGGTCAACCTCTAACTATGAAGGTATGTCAAATGGATAAATCAATTTGATTTCCCAGGTCCTAGTCAACTCCTATGGAAAGACCGGAGTTAGTGGAATTCAAATCAACTAGCAAACACAACAATTATCCATCAACAAAGGAGTTTGATAACTCAATTGTCACCAATTACTCAACCAAAGCCAACAGATTCAATAACAACAAATGGAGAAACAAACAATAAACATGAAATACCTCAGATTGCATTAATAAGAGACATCAAATCTAACATAAGAATTCATAAATTAAAGTAATGGAATAAATAAAAGTAGAAGAGAAACTAAATTAAAGGAACATTGAACTTGGAATTGGAAAGAAATAAACCTAAAACTAATAGAAATCCTAAATCCTAAAACCTAGAGAGAGGGGAGCCTCTCTCTCTAGAAAACTACATCTAAAACCTAAAATTATGTGAATGAAAAGTGTCTATATGATTCCCCCACTCTGCGGCCTCTAATCTGTGTTTTCTGGGACGAAAACTGGGTCAAAAACAGCCCAAAAATTGCCCCAGCAATTTCTAATACGTCCAGCATGTGGCTCTGTTACGCGTACGCGTCGCCCACGCGTACACGTCACTTGTCTGCGGCACAATCCACACTTACGCAAGGCAACTATGGCAAATTATATATTTTTGCGAAGCCCCAAATGTTAGCTTTCTAATGCAACTGAGACTGCCTCATTTGGACCTCTGTAGCTCATGTTATGGTCAATTGAGTGCGAAGAGGTCAGGGTTGACAGCTTTGCAGTTCCTTCAGCTTCTTGTATTCCTTCCACTTTTGCATGCTTCCTTTCCATCCTCTAAGCCATTTCCGCCCTGTAATCTCTGAAAACACTTAACACACATATCATGGAATCAAATGGTAATAAGAGAGGATTAAAATTAGCTAAATTAAGACCAAAGAGATATGTTTTCAATCATAGCACAAAATCAGGAAGGAAAATGTAAAACATGTAATTTACATGAATAAGTGTGAGAATAGTGGATAAAATCCACTCAATTAAGCACAAGATGTACCACAAAATAGTGGT
Organism: Arachis hypogaea; assembly: GCF_003086295.3. Taxonomy (NCBI): domain Eukaryota; kingdom Viridiplantae; phylum Streptophyta; class Magnoliopsida; order Fabales; family Fabaceae; genus Arachis; species Arachis hypogaea. Next base: position 81,287,632 of record NC_092044.1, on the reverse strand, counting down.
GCATCAATGACATACAAAGTTTCTCAACTTAAGTATGCCCGCACAACTCTTTCTAGTCTTGTTCTTCCGAGCAATAAAGCCTCTTGTCCTTGAATATCTATTGTAGAACTCAAATGCAATGTCGACATCAGAATAGTGAAAGTGACATACGTCTTCGTCCCTGATGTTCCAAAATTCAATCATCCTCATGTCCTCGAATGAATCAATGTTATACCCTTCATCGAAGCCGTGATCATCAAAGATTGGTTCCACATTTGTGTCGTCCTCATCCATATACTCTTTGTCAACTTCCTCATGTTTTTCTTCGTTCTGTCCGTACTGGTCATATGATATATGCTCAATATTAACCTTTTCATGAGAAAATTCCTAACCCATTACTTCCTAAACACTAATACACAATTCAAAATAAGTTTGTATATAAACTGCCAAAAATGATAAGAACAACTATTTTTAAAATAGAAATCAAATTTCTTATATATCCTACACACATTTATGCTTAAACCACCCATGTAAATTAAAAGAAAAAATAACTACTCCAAAACTTTTTTTTTTCTTTCATGAATAGCTCAAGTTTTTTAATAATTTTCCAAGAGAAGAAGAATTTTTATATCATATTCTGGTTAGCTTTTAGAATCTAATCCATACAAAAAAGTTTGAGTGGAGTATGAATAAATAAATAACTTGCACATATTAAGCTAACAAGACATGGTTTCCTCAAAGAGGATAACTTCACTGACATACTGAAGAGCTCCAGGAGTGAAGAGGAGCTCCCTAAGAGCCCACAAAAATTATACATATGATATGGTTTTGTTATATTCGATGCAAAGTTCTAATTCAATCAAAAGCAAAAAGAAGAGAAAATTGCAGTTCTTATTCAAATTGTGTAGGTTTGGTTAAATCAAAAGGACAAGTGTGTTTTTTCCAATGCAGATTCAATACAGAACAACCCCACCAAAATTTACTTACCCAAGTAACTGAAACTTTGACACAAAACAATCAGATAGCAATGCATGCTCAAGTAACACAGCACAATTAGATGAAATGGAAAACAACCCCACTAAAAAAAATCCCTTAACCAATTTTGCGGTAATATAGAACACATTTATATCTACAAAATACAATTATTTCAACTTCCAAAGTTTAATTTAAAAATAAAATATAATAAAATTGATGACATAAGTAATTTCTAAGGACAAATAAATGGGTCTAAAAAAATTATGTAAGTCTCAATTTACATTTAGATCTAAAACTTGACTATCTCACTACCTATTTTCTTTCATTTCTTGCACACAGAAGTCATTTACTATTATTTTTTGTCCAATTACAGTAATACCGAATTTCCTTCCTACTAATATTAAAATCCTTAGTTATTTTTTTCATCATTATTTACACTATGTGAAGCATTGCAAGTTGAATAACAGCTAAAATAATAGATTCCTTCAAGAACTTTCTTCAACATAGGAGGGATCCTGCCCTTCAACCTTAGACTTCAATATTCCAGTTCAATGAATTGAATTTATTTCTACATAACTAAGCGTTAAATCACATATTTTAGAATATTTTACAAAGTATGGTTTCTATTAGTAATATGTATCAACATATGGAAAACTTTTACATTATAAAATGGTTTTCATAGAATACTTCTACATTATAATATTACTTTAACTATCAATGTTTCTATAAAATATCTCAAAAATCCCATTACACCAACAGCAAAACAGTGTGGTAAACAAACTACAATCTTATCGGCAATAAAAGAGAGTTGTACATACACACAGCAAGCAAAACTTAACAGATAGAAAATGAGATGCATACTAGTAAAAGAAGTTCACAAAGCTTTGCTATCTCTGACTTCAGTAGGAGTATTAAGCACCTCTGTTGTTTCAACTTATATATTCAGCATCACTACCTTGACATTTTCCTGCCATTGGATAAAGCAAATAGATAGGGTCAGAAATGTATTAATGAGGAATAATTACATTATAGGAAAAGGTCACATTGAGAATGATACCCCTAAAAGTCCTGCTCAATGGCACTCAGACATAAGAAAAATTCAACTACCTAAGAGCTATGTACACAGGCTACACATTTTCTTTTCACATACCATTATATCAACATTAATTTTAGTTCACCCAAGAGATTAATTTTATTTGCAAATTATCTTATGTATGATATTAAATGTGTTGTGGAGGGTCATCTCCTACAAGCAATACAATCTATACATATAACTCAAGCTTAGGTTTATTCTTATCAAAATAATACAAAGTAAATAAATATTCAGCTACATTATAGTCATATCTCCATACCATGTGACACAATATTAAATAAATGCAGCTAAATTTTAAGATCAATCATTTATTAGATAATGAAAAACTTTAAGCTCATCATTTTGGTTTCTGATTTTTTCATTTTGATAACTAAAATGTAGATAACCAGAACCAACAGAAGCAAAGCTAACTCCTAAGATGAGTTCTTGATTTGGGAGATTTGGATCCAAATATGGTGGCAAAAACTCTTTAAGCCCTAAATACGAAGCTGTGCATAATAATAATATCATATCACTATGGCCAACTAGCTAGTAAGAAATTAAATTTAATATGCACATACGGAATCAATCAAATTAAAGTTGTTACCAATAAATAAGAAGAAACAACACATGTGAACCAAAAAATTAGAAGAAAAATAGAATCGCTGATAAATAATTAAAACAAAGTTTCTTCTAACATATATCAAACACACATTGAAATTAAACTTCATTCAAATTCACAAAAAATTTGCCATAGAAAAAGCAAAAAAACAAAATAAAGTAAATAGAATCTAAGTTTGGAAAGAAGCAAGAAATATATATATATATATATATATATATATGGTGAAAACGATTCCTAATAGAAAGCGAGAGAAGCAGGTTGCGCAGCAACGAGGAAGCCGGTTGTGCGGCGGCAGCGAAAGGGCATTGCGAGGCGACTGCAGAAGCAAGTTGCATGGCGAAGATGAGCGGACGAGAGAGATGACAGAGGGAGAGGAAGAGACAATGGCAATCACTATTGAAAGAGGGACAAAACCCTATTAGAGCAAACGGTTACAACATTGAATCTGGGATCAAAATTAAAAAAGGAAAAAGTGTAAAAGTTAATAAATATAGGGGTCAATTTCTAATTTTTAGTTTTTCCAAAAATAAAAAAATGAGGTTTAATTTATAAATATTTTTAAGTGGGTTAATGGTACTCCCACATAAAATATGAAGTAAGGAATCCGTTGCCTTTTTTTCCAATTTTAAAGATATTAAATTTGAAAATGGGAAGAACTGATTCTAAAATTTTTAATTTAAAAAATAATTGCATCACACAGATCAAAACTTTCAATTTGTAATTTAAAAACTTTTAAGAGTTAAATCTCAGAGTGGTCTCTAAACTTGCACTCTAGCCTCAAAGTCGTCCCTAAACTTGCATTGGCCCCAATAACAAAGGTGACTCACGGTCGTCCCTGAAGCATTTTTCGGTGACGGAAAGATGACTTGGATTGACGGATGCCATGTTGGAAGCTAGGCTGGACTTCCAAAACGACGTCATTTTTAATTTGGCACCCAAATTGCATTGAAATGTCGTCGGTTAGTGTATACAGAGGGGATTTAATATGCAGTGACTACTTCTCTCTCAATCCAACACAGTCTCTTCCTCTTCTCCTTATTTTCTTCAATGGTGCCACTTTGAGAGGGATTTTTGCTTGCCTTCTATCTCAAGAAAAGCAAGCATATTCTGATTATCTTGTCTCTATCGCACATATAGTGGTCTGACAGGAAGCATCTTGATTGTTAGAGGTAACCAAAATAGAAAGGAAAAACAAAATAGTTATCGTCCACTCCTTTGTTTTTGTTGATCATGGCTTTTTGTACATTGTTAAGTCGTTATATATTCATTCGTTCATCGTTTTCTTATGTGGTTTTTCTAGAAATTTTTATTATGGTTTTCTTCGTATCTTCTTGTTGCGTTTTTATTGTTTGTTTTTTTGCTGTAATGATGGTAGTTATGGTTGTAATGTGCTGAAAATAGAAGTATGTAGGTTGTTTATGTATGCAGTTTATGTGTTTCCATAGAGGGTTTGGGACTGGGGTTATTGTGCTTTCCTGGTTGATGACAATTTTGATGATCATTTCTTATTTGCAGACGGGTCTCATAACTATTGTGTGTCACCATAGGGGATCCTTTATGACGAGTGAAGATGGTTTCATCTCATACACCAGGGACCATATTTCAGAGATTCCGAAACTTGACCCTGATCGGCTAGATGTCTTTTTCATTAGGAATTACTACAAAGAGCTTGGGTATGATAAAGCAGAACACTGTTGGTGGCTAGTTCCAAACAGACCCTTAGAGACTGGCCTAAGGGAACTTAATTCTGATGCTAAGCTCCTGGAGATGTGCTTCCTTGCTGAAAGCAACCACAGAGAGGTGCATGTGTACTATGAATATGGGATATCTATTCCAATGTACATGGAAGAACCACCATTTAAAAGGGCAAGGAGGTGGTGGTTGAAGTCCCTACCCAACCAGTTTTGCTAAGAATAGGACCAAGCTCCAAGGCCATACCTCCACACCTAGTTCCAAGCCTATGTATCAACCACCCTAAAACTACAAACCTACCCAAGAGGCAACCTCTACCATTCCGAACCCAATTTCTATGGCTGCTACCCCTGCCCCACCCAACCAAGACATGGACCATACTCAAGTACCAGTTGCAACCACCAAATCAACCCCAATTCCCAAATCTACCATTCCGAACCCAATTGCTATAGCTGCTACCCCTGCCCCAGCCAACCAAGACATGTATCATAATGAAGTACCAGTTGCAACCACCAAATCAACCTTAATCTCCAAAAGTACTCGAACACCAGTGCCTAAGCCAAAACTGGGTAAGATTTTCCAACCCAAATTGCCTTCAAAGATTGGGACAGAGAAGAAAGGTGCTACTTTAAAAAAATTTCAAAGAAAGGCGAACCAAGAACAACAGTCTAGCCAAAGGTCATGTGACAAGGCAAACAACTAAGGGCAAGGGAAAGCAAGTTAATATGGTTGTGTTATCAGAATCAGAATCTTCGGACTATTATGAAAGTGCAGAAGATAGTGCTTTCAATCCCGGAGCTGAGAAGAGTTCCAGTGATGAAGAGGTCACCAATACAATACTGAAAGCTAAAAAGAATGAGGTAAATAGGAAGCATCTTAAAAAAGTTAGACTTAATAAATTGAGGAAGGAGATACTACAAGCTAAAGATGGATTAGTACCTGATGATGATTCGGGAGAAGATGATGAGTTATTTTTTGGACCAACGAAAAACCATAGTCCTAATGTTGGAGGTTATGATTCTCATTATGAATATCATGATGAGTCAGATGGGGCAGATTCTTGGTATTTCGAAGAAATGAAGACACCCCCTTAACTCAGAGGATGAATTTGCTTAAGTTGAGGACGACGACGCATTTCCTGTTTTCAGAGAAGGAACAAGGTTTGGGGAACTCCGATTAGAGGTAGGGATGAAATTCAACATGAAAATGGATTTTAAGGAGGCTGTGAGGGATTATTGCATCCAGGAAGGTAGAAGAATTAGATTCAAGAAAAATGATAATGTACGATGCAGCGCTTTATGTAAGGGTGAGGAATGTCCATGGGTTATCTATACCTCTAAGGATAGTGAGGGTGTTTGCTGGAAAGTTAAAACCTTCAATGATGATCATACCTGCCCAAGGGAGACAAAAAAAAAATAGATTAGCTAACAGAGGGTGGTTAGCAAGCAAGTTGGTGAAGAAGCTTGGGAAATTTCCAAAATTTAAGCACTTTGAAGCTTTAACATACTTCAAAAGCAAATATGACTTGGACTTGAACAAGTCTTCCCTAACAAGAGCACTTGGAGATGCAAGGCACATTGTGTATGGTGATGCTACTGCACAATATGGGATGGTGAGAGACTATGGCGAGACTCTCCTGAAGTGCAAACCTAGTTCTACTGTGCACATCACAACAATTCTTCATCCCAACCCCGCAGAAGAGCCCACTTTTGAGAAGATGTATATTTGTCTAGATGGGTGCGAGAAGGGGTTTAGGGCGGGATGCAGACCTCTAATAGGGTGATGAGCGGATATTTTATACGCTTTTTAGGGGTGTTTTAATATAGTTTTAGTAGGATCTAGCTACTTTTTAGTATATCTTTATTAGTTTTTATGAAAAAATCACATTTCTGGATTTTACTATGAGTTTGTGTGTTTTTCTGTGATTTCAGGTATTTTCTGGCTGAAATTGAGGGACCTGAGCAAAAATCTTATTCAGAGGCTGATAAAGGACTGCTGATGCTGTTGGATTCTGACCTCCCTGCACTCGAAGTGACATTTTTGGAGCTACAAAAATACAAATGGTACGCTCTCAATTGCGTTGGAAAGCAGACATCTAGAGCTTTCCAGCAATATATAATAGTCTATACTTTTCCCAAGTTTAGATGATGCAAACTGGCATTTAACGCCAGCTTTCTGCCCTATTCTGGTGTCAAACGCCAGAAACAAGTTACAAAGCAGAGTTAAACGCCAGAAACAGGTTACAAACTGGCAATTAACTCCAAGAATAGCCTATGCACGTGAAAGCTTCAATGCTTAGCCCCAGCACACACCAAGTGGGCCCCAGAAGTGGATTTCTGCACTATCTATCTTAGTTTACTCATTTTCTGTAAACCTAGGTTACTAGTTGAGTATAAAAACTACTTTTAGAGATTTATTTTGTACCTCATGACATTTTTACATCTGAATTTGTATCTCTGATGGCGTGAGTCTCTAAACCCCATGGTTGGGGATGAGGATCTCTGCAGCATCTCAATGAATTAATGCAAATATTTCTGTTTTCTATTCAATCTCGCTTGTTTCTATTTTAAGATATTCGTTCGCATTTCAACCTGATGAATGTGATGATCCGTGACAATCATCACCATTCTCAACATATGAACGCGTGCCTAACAACCACTTCCGTTCTATCTTAGATTGAATGTATATCTCTTGGGTTTCTGGTTCATGAGTTTGACTGCCTCTCCTGACAACAGAGCGTTCAATCCGTGAGTCCAGAGTCTTTGTGGTATAAGCTAGAACCAATTAGCAGCATTCCTGAGATTCAAAATGTCTAAACCTTGTCTGTGGTATGCCGAGTAAGATCTGGGAGGGGATGTCTGTGACGAGCTTCAAACTCACGAACGTTGGGCGTAGTGACAGACGCAAAAGGATCATTGGATCCTATTCCAACACAAGTGAGAACCAACAGATGATTAGCCATGTACATGAACCCTTTTCACTAAGAGGACGGCTGGTAACCATTGACAACAGTGATCCACCAACATACATCTTGCCATGGAAGGAGACCTGCGTGCGTGAAGAAGAAGACAATAGGAAAGCAGAAATTCAAAGGACAAAGCATCTCCAAAACTCCAACCCATTCTCCATTACTGCGTAACAAGTATTTATTTCATGCTCTTTCACTTTTTACAATTAAAACTAAAGAACCCTATTGATATCCTGACTAAGAATAATAAGATAACCATAGCTTGCTTCAAGCCAGCAATCTCCGTGGGATCGACCCTTACTCACGTAAGGTATTACTTAGACGACCCAGTGCACTTGCTGGTTAGTTGTGCGGAATTACATAGTGTGAGTGTAATTTTCGTGCACCAAGTTTTTGGCGCCATTGCTGGAGATTGTTCGAGTTTGAACAACTGACGGTTTATCTTGTTACTTAAATTAGGAAAAAAATTTGTCTTTTTGGTTTAGAATCACTAGGATTGCATCTTTTATTATTCCTTTTAAAAATCTTTCAAAAATATTATTTTTCTTCATTAGTTTTTAATTTTTCTTTGAGTCTTTTGTTTGAGTTTAGTTTCATATCTTAAGTTTGGTGTCAATTGCATGTTTTTATTTTTCCTTTAAATTTTCGAGTTTCTGTTCATTGTTCCTGCTTGAGCTTCAAGTTGTTCTTGCTATTTTTCTTGTTTGATCTTTAGTTTGTCTTGTTTTGTGTCTTTTCTTGTTTTTCTTGTGCATTTTCAAATTATCAGTTTTCAAAAAAAATTATATATATTAAAAATATTTTTTTTAAAATACATTAAATTTATAGCTCAGTTGGCTAGAGCGTTGTGCTTGTGTTCTTGGTAATTGGGTATCTTCCTTTTAAAACTTTTTCAAAAATAATTTTTCTTTGATTAAATCTTATGCCAAATTTCAAGTTTGGTGTTCTCTTGTTATTTTTTCTTTAATTTTCGAGAATTTATTTTTAGTTTTCTAAAAGTTTTAAGTTTGGGGTTCTTTTTTTGTGTTCTTGAGTCTTGAAATTTTGTTCGTGATGCTCTTGTGAGTCTTCAAGGTGTTCTTGAGTCTTCTTTGTGTTTTGATCTTAAAATTTTTAAGTTTGGTGTTCCTTGGTGTTTTCCCTCCAAAATTTTCGAAAAACAAGGAGCATTAGATCAAAAAATTTTAAGTCTTGTGCCTTTTGTGTGTTTTTCTCTTTCCTCATAAAATTCAAAAATAAAAAATATCTTTTCCTTTAATTCCTCATAATTTTCGAATCCCTTGGGTTGACTTGGTCAGAATCTTTCAAAACATATCCTTTTAAGATTTTTAAAATCATATCTTTTTCAAAAACATCCTAACCACTTTCTCTCTCCTCACTTTTTCGAAAATCCTCATAAAATATTTTCAAATCTTTTTTTATTTTTTTTATTTTATTTATTTATTTTATTTTATTTTTTTGAGAAAAGGTTTTTAATAAATAAATTTAATAAAATTTTTATCTACATCATCTCCCTTACTCCATCATGGACCTAAGTGGAAATGAACAGTCCAGAAGGACTCTAAGGTCATATGCTAACCCCACTACTACTTCATATGGGAGTAGTATCTGTATACCCTCCATCGGAGTCAGTAGCTTTGAGTTGAATCCTCAGCTCATTATCATGGTGCAGCAAAATTGCTAGTATTCTGGTCTTCCACAGGAAGAACCTACTGTGTTTCTGGCACAATTCTTACCAATTATTGACACAGTATATGATAAGGAAGTAGATCAGGATGTCTACAGATTATTACTGTTTTCATTTGTTGTAAAAGGCCAAGCTAAGAGGTGGTTAAATAACCAACCTAAAGCTAGCATAAGAACATGAAAACTGTTGTCAGACAAATTTCTAAATCAATATTTCCCTCCTAAGAGGACGACACAGCTAAGGCTGGACATCCAAGGCTTTAAACAAGAGGATCATGAATCCCTTTACAACGCCTGGGAGAGGTACAGAGAAATGTTAAGGAAATGCCCCTCTGAAATATTTTCAGAATGGGTGCAGTTAGACATCTTCTACTACGGGCTTACAGCAAAAGCTCAGATATCTCTAGACCACTCTGCTGGTAGATCTATACACATGAGAAAAATAATTAAAGAGGCTCAAGAACTCATTGATACAGTTACTAGAAATCAGCATCTGTACTTAAGTAGTGAGTCCTCCAGAAATGAAGAGGCTAAGGCAGTGTCCACTGAATTTTGTCCCCTAGAACAAGTTGATAAAATCAATCAGCAATTATGTTATCTGATAGAATAGTTGGCAAAACTTAAAAAGATGTTACAAGACAATAAGGATGCTAACAGAAACATGGAAGCACAACTTGACCAGACAAAACAGCAGTTATCAAAACAGATAACAGAAGAGTGCCAAGCAGTTCAATTAAGGAGTTGAAAAACATTGAATACCTCAGTTCAAAGTAGCAGAAAGCCAAGAAAAGAACAAATAATAGAGGATGAGCAAACTGCTACCCAAAATCCCTCTGAGGACAGTAAGAGCCCAGAGAGGAATGATTCTAGCATTCAAACACCAGAAAAGGGTGAAAAACTGGCGTTAAACGCCCAGTGAACGCCCAGTTCTTGTGTTCAAATGCTAGAAAAGGGAGAAAAATCGGCGTTAAATTCCCAATCCATGTTCAGTTTTGGCGTTCAAATGCCAGAAAAGGGAGGGAATATGGCGTTAAACGCCAATCCAGCCCCCAATCCTGGCGTTCAAACGCCTATGAGGGGTCAGACACTTGCAAGTGCTGATAATAACTCCCTCAAGAAGGCTTCTCAACTTACCTCTGTAGGAAATAAACTTGCAGCAACCAAGATTAAAGAATACAAAGCCAAAATACCTTATCCTTAGAAATTCTGCCAAGCAGAACAGGATAAATAATTTGCCTGCTTTGTAAACTATCTCAGGACTCTTGGAATCAAAATTCTGTTTGCAGAGGCACTTGAGCAAATACCCTCTTTTGCTAACTTCATGAAAGAGATCCTAAGTCATAAGAAGGATTGGAGAGAAACTGAAAAAGTTTTTCTCACTGAAGAATGCAGTGCAATCGTTTTAAAGAGCTTACTAGAGAAGCTTAATGATCCTGGAAGCTTTATGATACCATGCATATTAGAGGGTACCTGTACCAAGACAGCTCTATGTGATCTTGGGGCAAGTATCATAATTCCTACATCTACTATCAGAAAGCTTGGCTTGACTGAAGAGGTCAAACCAACCAGAATTTGTCTTCAACTTGCTGATGTCTCCATTAAATACCCATCAGGCGCAATTGAGGATATGATTGTCACAGTTGGGCCATTTGCCTTTTTCACTGACTTTGTAGTGTTGGAAATAGAGGAGCACAAGAGTGCAACTCTCATTCTAGGAAGACCTTTCCTAGCAACTGGACGAACCATCATTGACATCCAAAAAGGGGAAGTAACCCTGAGAGTCAATGAGGATGAGTTTAGGCTGAATGCTATTGAAGCAATGAAGCACCCAGACACATAAAAAAACTGCAAGCGTGTTGATATTATTGATTCCCTGGTCCAGGAGATCAATATGGCTGAGAGTCTCGAATCAGAGCTAGAAGATATCTTTAAAGATGTTCAGCCTGATCTGGAGAAACCAGAGGAAGTAAAAGAACCTCTAAAAATTCCTCAGGAAGAGGAGAAACCTCCTAAACCCGAGCTCAAACCATTACTACCATCCCTAAAATATGCTTTTCTGGGAGAAGGTGAAACTTTTCCTGTAATCATAAGCTCTGCCTTAGAGCCACAGGAAGAGAAAGCACTAATTTAGGTGCTAAGGACACACAAGACAGCTCTGGGGTGGTCCATTAGTGATCTCAAGGGCATTAGCCCAGCTAGATACATGCACAAGATCCCACTGGAGGATAATGCCAAACCAGTGGTTCAACTGCAAAGGCGGCTGAATCTAGCCTTGAAGAAGGTGGTGCAGAAAGAGGTCACTAAATTACTAGAGGCTGGGATTATTTATCCCATTTCTGACAGCCCCTAGGTGAGCCCTATCCAAGTTATACCCAAAAAGGGAGGCATGACAGTGGTTCATAATGAAAAAAATGAACTGGTTCCTACAAGAACAATTACAGGGTGGCGTATGTGTATTGACTACAGAAGACCCAATACAGCCACCAGAAAGGATCATTTTCCTTTACCCTTCATATACCAAATGCTAGAAAGGCTAGCAGGTCATGACTATTACTGCTTTCTGGATGGCTACTCAAGCTAAAACCAGATTGTAGTAGATCCCCAGGATACAGAGAAAATAACATTCATATGTCCATCTGGAGTATTTGCCTACAGAAGGATGCCATTTGGTCTGTGTAATGCACCAGCAACCTTTCAGAGATGCATGCTTTCTATTTTCTCTGATATGGTGGAAGAATTTCTGGAAGTCTTCATGGACGACTTCTCAGTAGTAGGAGATTCATTCAGCTCCTGTCTTGACCATCTAGCACTTGTTCTGAAAAGGTGCCAAGAGACCAACCTGGTTTTAAACTGGGAGAAATTTCACTTTATGGTGACTGAAGGAATTGTCCTTGGGCACAAAATTTCGAACAAAAGCATAAAGGTAGATCAAGCTAAGGTAGAGGTAATTGAAAAATTACCACCCCCACCAATGTTAAGGCAATTAGAAGTTTCCTGGGACATGAAGGATTCTACAGGAGGTTTATAAAGGATTTTTCAAAAATCGCAAAACCTCTGAGTAACCTGCTAGCTACTGATACACCATTTGTCTTTGACACAGAGTGTTTGCAGGCCTTTAAAACTCTGAAGGCTAAGCTGGTCACAGCGCCTGTCATTTCTGCACCAGACTGGACATTACCATTTGAACTAATGTGTGATGCCAGTGACCATGCTATTGGTGCAGTATTGGGATAGAGACATGACAAGCTTCTGCACGTCATTTACTACGCTAGCCGTGTTCTAAATGACACACAGAAAAATTACACAACCACAGAAAAGGAATTACTTGCAGTGGTTTATGCCATTGACAAGTTTAGATCCTATTTGGTAGGATCAAAAGTGATTGTGTACACTGACCATGCTGCTCTTAAATATCTACTTATAAAGCAGGATTCAAAAACCAGGCTCATAAGATGGGTGTTGCTTCTGCAAGAGTTTGATATAGAAATAAGAGACAGAAAAGGAACAGAGAATCAAGTAACAGATCACCTTTTCCTGATAGAACCAGTAGAAAGGACGTCTCTACCACTCACTAAGATCTCTGAAACCTTCCCAGATGAGCAACTCTTTGCCATTCAGGAGGTGCCATAGTTTGCAGACATCGCAAACTATAAAGCTGCAAGATTCATTCCCAAGGAGTTCAGTAGGCAGCAAGAGAAAAAATTGCTTTCTGATGTGAAGTACTACTTGTGGGATGAACCATATCTCTTCAAGAGATGCGTAGACGGACTAATCCGTAGGTGCGTGCCTAGAGAAGAGGCACAGAAGATTCTATGGCATTGCCATGGATAACAATATGGAGAACATTTCGGAGGTGAGCGAACAGCCACCAAAGTCCTCCAATGTGGCTTCTACTGGCCTACAATCTATAGAGACTCCCGAGAGTTTGTACGTAACTGTGACAGTTACCAGTGAGCTTGTAATCTGCCTCATGGTTACGCCATGCCTCAATAAAGGATCTTAGAGATTGAGTTGTTTGATGTATGGGGTATTGACTTCATGGGTCCTTTCCCACCATCATACTCAAACACTTACATTCTGGTGGCAGTAGACTATGTATCTAAATGGGTGGAGGCAATTCAACACCCACTAACGATACTAAGATAGTACTGAAGTTCCTCCAAAAATATATCTTTAGTAGATTTGGTGTCCCTAAAGCACTGATCAGTGATGGAGGCACTCATTTCTGCAATAAGCAGCTTTATACTGCCATGATCCGATATGGAATTAGCCACAAGGTGGCAGCTCCATATCATCCACAGACCAATGGGCAAGCTGAAGTCTCTAATAGAGAACTAAAAAGAATCCTGGAACAGACTGTAATTGCCCGTAGAAAGGATTGGGCAAAGAGCTTGGATGACGCTCTGTGGGCATACAGAATAGCATTCAAGACTCCTATAGGAACCTCTCCATACCAGCTTGTGTGTGGGAAGGCCTGTCACCTGCCCGTGGAACTGGAGCATAAAGCATACTGGGCAACCAAATTCCTAAACCTTGATGCCAAATTAGCTGGAGAGAAAAGATTGCTCCAGCTGAATGAGCTAGAGGAATTCAGACTCAATGCTTCTGAAAAAGCCAAATTTTACAAGGAGAAAGCAAAGAGATAGCATGATAAGAACCTGTCATCTAGAGTCTTTGAGCCAGGACAAAAAGTTCTGTTGTTTAACTCTAGGCTCAGGCTATTCCCTAAGAAACTAAAATCCCGGTGGAGAGGACCACATGTGATTACAGGAGTGTCACCATATGGATATGTGGAGCTTCAGGATATTGATTCTGATAAAAATTTCATTGTTAATGGACAGAGAGTCAAACATTATCTTAAAAGCAATTTTGAGCAAGAATGCTCAAAACTGATACTAGATTAAAGCTCAGTAAGGACCAGCTAAAGACAATAAAGAAGCGCTTGCTGGTAGGCAACCCATCCATTACTGTAGTTTATTTGTTATTTAAATAATAATTATAGGAGTTTAATAAGTTATCATCAGAACTAATTCTCATTTACAGGAGTTCACAGAGTTACAGAAGGATTCAAAGCAGAGAAAAAAAGCTCACTGGTACGAAAATGCCAAAAAGAGGCACGTTCTGGCATTTAATGCCAGCTAGGTACCCTGGCTGGCATTAAACGCCCAAAACAAGCAACTTCTGGGTGTTAAACGCCAGAATGGGTGCCATTCTGGGCGTTTACAGCATCCTGGGCGTTTAGAAAAATGCCCAATGATAAAGACTTTCTGGCGTTTAATGCCAGCCAGGGTACCTGGCTGGGCGTTAAACACCCAAAATAAGCAACAATTGGCCGTTAAACGCCCAAAACAAGCAGTGTTTGGGCGTTTAACGCCAGAAATGTGGAGGGGAGGTGATTTTGTTTTCCAACCCATATTTTTTTATTTTTTCATCCATAATCTCTTGCATAAACATATTTCAAATCCTCATCTTTCAATTTCAAATTTCAAAAAAAAAAATAACTCTTAATCCTAAAAATCTTTTCTTCTTTTCAAATCTTTTTCAAAATGCATATATCTTTTTAATTTCTCTTCAAATCTTTTTCAAAATTCATATATATTTTTAATATCTTTTCAAATCTTTTTTTCAACTTATCATACTATCTTTTCAAATTTAAATTTATCTTTTTCAAAACTCTCTCTTATCTTATTTTAAAATTACATCTTTTGCATATCATAATTATCTTTTTACAAATCATATCTTCTATCATATCTTTTTCAAAAATTTTCGAACCCACCTCCTCCCTTTTAAATTAGCATTCGGCCACCCCCTCTCCTTCACAATTCGAATTTGGCTCTCCTCCTTCTCCTCTCCTTTCCTTTCTTTTACTTGAGGACAAGGAAACCTCTAATTTTGGTGTGTTTTGCATGATCACTGAGCTAAGACTCACTAAGATCATGGCTCCTAAGGGAAAACAAACCACTTCAAGAGGCAAGAAAGAGAATAATCCAAGACCACTTTGGAATCAAGAGAGGTTATTAACCAAGGAACATTCGGTCCATTACCATAAAATAATGGGTCTAAGGTCAGTGATGCCAGAAGTAAAATTTGATCTGAAAGAAGATGAATATCCGGAGATCCAAGAGAAAATTCGAAGCAGAGGCTGCGAAATTCTAGCTAATCCTGAGACAAAAGTGGGTAGAAACATGGTTCAGGAATTCTACTCAAATCTGTGGCAAACAGAGAGGCAAAGAATGACTGGAACTTCTTTCTATACCTTTTGAACCATGGTCAGAGGGAAGATGATCTACTTCTACCTTGACAAAATAAGAGAGGTCTTCAAGCTACCTCAACTACAAGATGATCCAGAATCCTTTAATAGGAGAATGGTGTGTGATGATAGGCGCTTGAACCAAATTCTAGAGGACATATGCATCCTTGGAACCAAGTGGACAACCAGCACAAAAGGTGTTCCAAATCAACTCAAGTATAGTTTCTAAACCAAACAATAATCCTTTCATACAAAAAGTTGTTTGTCACTAGTACAAACCCCTAAAATTTATAAATCGAAGTATTAGACCTCGGGTCGTTCTCCCTAGGAATTACAATAAAGTGTCTTGTTATTGGTTGTGAGTTATAATTGGGGTTTTTAAGATTTTAGACAAGAAATATAAGTGGCAAAGAAAATAAACTAACAACTAGCAAAGCTCTTGGCAAGATATGAGTACTAGAAGTCCTATCCTAGTTATCCTCCTCAATTGTGATGACAAATTGTCCATTACTCCCACTTAGTTAACCATGGAGGAAAGTCAAGTGGATGAATCAATTTGATTCCTCAAGTCCTAATCAACTCCTAAAGGAAAGACTAGCTTTAGAGGCATTCAAATCAATTAGCAACTTCTAATTGTCAATCAACAAGGGAATTAGATAACTCAAGTGTCACTAATTACTCTACCTAGGCCAAGAGGAACAAAACCTACACTAAAATCCAACCAAGCATTTCATCAAACACTTGGAAGGCACAAAAGAAAAGCATAGTAAATTGAGAACAAGAATAGAATCTAACAACAATTATTGCAAAGAATTAACAACAACAATAAAGGAAATCACAATTATCATGAATTACCTCAAATTGCATTATTGAAAGAAAACAAAGAAACAACAATCTATCCAAAACAAAATGAAGAATAACAATTATTAAAGCACATAACTAGAAAGAAGAAGAGGGGAAGATTAAGAATTGATAAAGAAGAAGTGAATCAAAGCATGAATTAAACCTAGATCTAAGAAGAGAGATTAACCTAAACCTAATCCTAATTTTAGAGAGAAGTGAGAGCTTCTCTCTCTAAAACTACTCTAAAACTAAAACTATGACTAATGGTAATAAACTAACTCTCTTCTCCCTTCAATCCTTGATCCTTTTATTCCTTTCTCTCAGCAATTGGCGCCAAAATGGGTTCAGAAACCCTTCCAAAGCGCCAAGCACATGTTGTTTTAATGAAGTCATGTGCCGACTGCGACGCGTGCACACACGGTACGCGTGCGTGCCCCTGGCCAATTCTGCAATGTGCGCGCGAGCGCCTTGAGCGCGTGTGCGTGCTTGGCTGATTTCACTTCTTTGACTTTTCATGCTTCTCTCCACTTGTATGCTTCCTTCCTTGCTCCCTTTGATCCATGCCTAGCCTATTTCAATCCTGGAATTACTAGCAAACACATCAAGGCATCTTATGGAATCAAAGTGGAATTAGAATTCATCAAAATAAGGCTTAAAAAGCATATTTTTACACTTAAGCACAAATACGGGAGAGATTACAAAACCATGCTAATTCATAGGTTAAATGCGAGAAAAGGTCATCAAAATACTCTAAATTCAATACAAGATAAACCGTCAAATTGGGGTTTATCAGGGATCTCAAACCAATTGCTAGGGGCTGGCTGGATTTCATTAGGCGTTCCATACTGCCTACCAGCAACCGCTCCGAAGTCACTATCAAGAGAGCAGTGATGATCCATTGCATTATGCAAGGAAACAAAATGGAAGTTCATCAACTGATTTCTTGTGAGCTCTACACAATTGCAAATAAGAACTCTAAGGACGCCAAATTGACTTACCCAAATTTGATTTCTCTGCTATGTAAAGAGGCTGGGGTGAAGATGGGAGTAGATGAGTTCATCCCAGTCGAACATCCAATCACCAAGAAGTCAATGGAAGGACAAGTCTAAGAAAACTCTATTAATTGGAGGGCGCAGGAGTTCCTCCCAGAAATCCCTCAGATTGACTACTGGACCTACCTAGAAGCATCTGTTACCAAGCTGCAAGAAACTATGGATCAACTCAAGGAAGAACAGTGGTGCGCGTAACTTCTGATCATCAACAATGGCGCCAATGGACTTGGAGCTCTCAAACGTGAATCACACTTTGTCACAACTTCGCACAACTAACCAGCAAGTGCACTGGGTCGTCCATGTAATACCTTACGTGAGTAAGGGTCAATCCCACAGAGATTGTTTGTATGAAGCAAGCTATGGTCATCTTGTAAATCTCAGTTAGGCGGATTCAGATGGTTATAATGGTTTTCGAATATAAAGATAGATAAAGCATGTAATAAAGATAGAAATACTTATGTAATTCATTGGTGGAAATTTCAGATAAGTGTATGGAGATGCTGTGTTCCTTCTGAATCGCTACTTTTCGATTGCTTTCATCCAATTCTTCTTACTCCTTTCTATGGCAAGCTGTATGTAGGTCATCACCGTTGTCAATGGCTACTTCCCATCCTCTCAGTGAAAATGGTCCAAATGCTCTGTCATAGCACGACTAATCATCTGTCAGTTCTCGATCATGTCGGAATAGAATCCAGTGATTCTTTTGCATCTGTCACTACGCCCAACACTCGTGAGTTTGAAGCTCGTCACAGTCATTCAATCCCTGAATCCTACTCGGAATACCACAGACAAGGTTTAGACTTTTCGGATTCTCAAGAATGGCCGCCAATAATTCTAGCTTATACCACGGAGACTCTGATTAAGGAATCCAAGGGATACGCGCTCGATCTAAGGTAGAACGGGAGTGGTTGTCAGGAACGCGTTCATAAGGACGGATGATGATGAGTGTCACGGATCATCACATTCATCATGTTGAAGTGCAGCGAATATCTTAGAATAAGAATAAGCTGAATTGAATAGAAAATAGTAGTAATTGCATTAATACTCGAGGTACAGCAGAGCTCGACACCTTAATCTATGGTGTGTAGAAACTCCACCGTTGAAAATACATAAGTAATAGAGGTCCAGGCATGGCCGAATGGCCAGCCCCCATGAACGTGATCAATAGTTTCCTAAGATGAAGAATAGATTAAAACTGAGACCAAAGATGTGGTCAAAAGACGTCTAATACAATAGTAAAATGTCCTGTTTATACTAGACTAGTTACAAGGGTTACAAAGATAAGTCTTAGTGCAGAAATCCACTTCCGGGGCCCACTTTGGTGTGTGCTTGGGCTGAGCTTTAGCTTTACACGTGCAGAGGCTTCTCTTGGGGTTAAACGCCAAGTTGTAACGTCTGTTTGGCATTTAACTCTAGTTTGTGACGTGTTTCTGGTGTTTTACTCCAGAATGCAGCATGGAACTGGCACTGAACACCAGTTTGCATCATCTAGGCTCGAACAAAGTATGAATCATTATATATTGTTGGAAATCCTTGGATGTCTACTTTCTAACGCAGTTGAGAGCGCCCCATTTGGAGTTTTGTAGCTCCAGAAAATCCATTTCGAGTGCAGCAAGGTCAGAATCCAACAGCATCAGCAGTCCTTTGTCAGCCTCCTATCAGATTTTTGCTCAGGTCCCTCAATTTCAGCCAGAAAATACCTGAAATCACAGAAAAACACACAAACTCATAGTAAAGTCCAAAAATGTGAATTTTGCATAAAAACTAATAAAAACATCCCTAAAAGTAGCTAGATCCTACTAAAAACTACCTAAAAACAATGCCAAAAAGCGTATAAATTATCTGCTCATCACAACACCAAACTTAAATTGTTGCTTGTCCACAAGCAACTGAAAGTCAAATAGGATAAAAATAAGAGAATATACTATAAATTCAAAAATATCAATGAATATTAGTTCTAATTAGATAAGCGGGACTTGTAGCTTTTTGCTTCTGAACAGTTTTGGCATCTCACTTTATCCTTTGAAGTTTAGATTGATTGGCATCTATAGGAACTCAGAGTTCAGATAGTGTTATTGATTCTCCTAGTTAGGTATGTTGATTTCTGAACACAGGTACTTTTATGAGTCTTGGCCGTGGCCCTAAGCACTTTGTTTTCCAGTATTACCACCGGATACATAAATGCCACAGACACATGACTGGGTGAACCTTTTCAGATTGTGACTCAGCTTTGCTAAAGTCCCCAATTAGAGGTGTCCAGAGCTCTTAAGCACACTCTTTTTGCTTTGGATCACGACTTTAACCACTCAGTCTCAACCTTTTCACTTGGACCTGCATGCCACAAGCACATGGTTAGGGACAGCCTGATTTAGCCGCTTAGGCCTTGATTTTATTTCCTTGGGCCCTCATATCCATTGATGCTCAAAGCCTTGGATCCTTTTTACCCTTTCCTTTTGGTTATAAGGGTTATTGGCTTTTTCTGCTTGCTTTTTCTTTTTCTTTTATAAATTTTTTTCGCCACTTTTTTTTTGCAAGCTTTGTTTTTCACTGCTTTTTTTTGCTTCAAGAATCAATTTTATGATTTTTCAGATTATCAATAACATTTCTCTTTTTCATCATTCTTTCAGGAGCCAACAATTTTAACATTCATAAACAACAAGATAAAAAATATGCACTGTTCAAGCATTTATTCAGAAAACAAAAAGTATTGTCACCACATCAATATAATTAAACTAATTTCAAGGATGAATTCGAAACTCATGTACTTCTTGTTCTTTTGTATTAAAACATTTTTCATTTAAGAAAGGTGAAGGATTCATGGAATTATTCATAGCCTTAAGACATAGTTACTAAATACTAATGATCATGTAGTAAAGACACAAACATAGACAAACATGAAGCTCAAAAACCAAAAAATAGAGAGATAAGAAGAAGGAAGTTAAGGAATGAGTCCACCTTAGTGAGGGTGGCACCTTCTTCTTGAAGAACCAATGGTGCTCTTTGAGCTCCTTTATGTCTCTTCCTTGCCTTTGTTGCTTCATCCCTAGCGATTTTGGTACTCCTATCCTTAGTTGCTCCCAATAGTTGTGTGGAGGAAAATGTATCCCTTGAGGTATTTCAGGGATTTCTTGATGAGGGAATTCCTCATGCTCTTGTTGAGGTCCATGAGTGGGCTCTCTTGTTTGCTCCATCCTTTTCTTAGTGATGGGCTTGTCCTCTTCAATGAGGATGTTTTTCTCTATGACAATTCCAGCTGAATTGCATAGGAATCACCTTTTTCTTGGCCACAACTTCATAGAAGTGGTCTTGATGGGCTTTTGAGATGAATCTCTCCATCTCCTATGACTAAGAGGTGGAAGCAATTGCTTTTCCTTTCCTCTTTCTTGAGGTTTCTCTGGCCTTAGGTGCCATCAATGGTTATGGAAAAACAAAAAGCTATGCTTTTACCACACCAAACTTAGAATGTTGCTCGCCCTCGAGCAAAAGAAGAAAGAATAGATGAAGATGAAGAAGAAGAAGATATGGAGGAGAGAGAGAGATGTGTATTCGGCCAATGGGGAGAAGAGAGGGTTGTGTTGTGTGAAAATAAAGAAGGATTGAGGGGTTTATATAGTGGAGGGAGAAGGGTTGGGTTCGGTCATGTAGGGTGGGTTTGGGTGGGAAAGAGATTTTGAATTTGAAGGTAGGTGGGGTTTATGGGGAAGAGTGGATTGTGATTGGTGAAGGGGTGATGGGGAGGAGAGATTGAGGTGATTGGTAAAGGGTATAGTGTTATTGGGTTGTGTGAAGAAGAGAGAAGTGGGGTAGATAGGGATCCTGTAGGGTCCACAGATCTTGAGGTGATCCTGTGAGGTCCACAGATCCTGAAGTGTCAAAGATTTATCATCACTGCACCAATTAGGCATGTAAACGCCTTCTTTATGCAATCTTGGCGTTTAACGCCAGACTGCAGCATGTTTCTGGCGTTAAACGCCACTTCCATGCTTGTTTTGGGCGTTCAACGCCAACCTGCAGCATATTTTTGGCGTTGAACGCCACTTCCATACTTGTTTCTGGCGTTTAACGCCAGCTCTCCTCAGGGTGTAATTCTAGCATTTAAACGCCAGACTGCTGCTTGTTTCTGGCATTCAACGCCAGCTTCATGCTCTGTTCTGGCATTAAACACCAGCCAGATGCTCCTTACTAGCGTTTAAACGCCAGTAAGCTCTTCCTCCAGGGTGTGCTATTTCTTCTGCTATTTTTGATTCTGTTTTTAATTTTGGCAATTGTTTTGTGACTCCACATGATCATGAACCTAATAAAACATAAAAGAATAATAGAAATATAGATAAATAAAAATTGGGTTACCTCCCAATAAGCGCTTCTTTAATGTCAATAGCTTGACAGTGAGCTCTCATGGAGCTTCACAGATCATCAGAGCATTGTTGAGACCTCCCAACACCAAACTTAGTGTTTGGTTGTGGGTGTTCAACACCAAACTTAGAGTTTGGTTGTGGCCTCCCAACACCAAACTTAGAGTTTGACTGTGGGGGCTTTGTTTGACTCTGTATTGAGAGAAGCTTTTCGTGCTTCCTCTCCATGGTTGCAGAGGAAGATCCTTGAGCTTTAAACACAAGGTAGTCCCCATTCAATTGAAGGACTAGCTCTTCTCTGTCAATATCAATCACAGCTCTTGCTGTAGCTAGGAAGGGTCTTCCAAGAATGATGGATTCATTCTCATCCTTCCCAGTGTCTAAGATTATGAAATCAGCAGGGATGTAAAGGCCTTTAACCTTCACTAACACGTTCTCTACCAATCCATAAGCTTGTTTTATTGACTTGTCTACCATCTCTAATGAGATTCTTGCAGCTTGTACCTCAAAGATCCCCAGTTTCTCCATTACAGAGAGTGGCATAAGATTTATACCTGACCCCAGGTCACACAGAGCCTTCTCAAAGGTCATGGTGCCTATGGTACAGGATACTAGGAATTTACCAAGATCTTGTTTCTTTTGAGGTAGAGTTTGCTGAACCCATGTATCTAGTTCACTAATAAGCAAGGGAGGTTCACCTTCCCAAGTCTCATTACCAAACAACTTGGCATTCAGCTTCATGATGGCTCCTAGATATTGAGCAACTTGCTCTTCAGTTACATCTTCATCCTCTTTAGAGGAAGAATAGTTTTCAGAGCTTATGAATGGTAAAAGGAGGTTTAATGGAATCTCTATGGTCTCTAGGTGAGCCTCAGATTCCTTAGGTTCCTCAGTTTGGAACTCCTTTTTGTTCAGATGACATCCCAGGAGGTCTTCCTCACTGGGATTCACGTCCTTCTCCTCCTCTTTGGATTCGGCCATTGTGATTATGTCATTGGCCTTGCACTCTCTTTTTGGATTCTTTTCTGTATTGCTTGGGAGAGTACTAGGAGGGATTTTAGTGATTTTTTTACTCAGCTGGCCTACTTGTGCCTCAAAATTTCCAATGGAGGACCTTGTTTCACTCATGAAACTTAAAGTGGCCTTAGATAGATCAGAGACTCTGTTTGCTAAGCTAGAGGGGCTCTACTCAGAATTCTCTATCTATTGCTGAGAAGATGATGGAAAAGGCTTGCTATTGCTAAGCCTGTTTCTTCCACCATTATTAAAGCCTTGTTGAGGCCTTTGTTGATCTTTCCATGAGAAATTTGGATGATTTCTCCATGAAGAATTATAGGTGTTTCCTTAGGGTTCAACCATGTAATTCACCTCTGTCATTGCAGGGTTCTCAGGATCATAAGCTTCTTCTTCAGAAGATGCCTCTTTAGTACTGTTGGATGCATTTTGTCATCCATTCAGACTCTAAGAAATTATGTTGACTTGCTGAGTCAACATTTTGTTCTGAGCCAATATGGCATTCAGAGTATCAATTTCAAGAACTCCGCTCTTCTGAGGCGTCCCATTACTCACAGGATTCCTCTCAGAGGTGTACATGAATTGGTTATTAGCAACCATGTCAATGAGTTCCTGAGCTTCTGCAAGCATTTTCTTTAGGTGAATAGATCCACTTGCAGAATGGTCCAATGACATCTTAGATAATTCAGACAAACCATCATAGAATATATCCAGGATGGTCCATTCTGAAAGCATGTCAGAAGGACACTTTTTGGTCAACTGCTTGTTTCTTTCCCAAGCTTCATAGAGGGATTTACCATCTTTTTGCTTAAAGGTTTGAACATCCACTCTAATCTTACTCAGCTTTTGAGGAGGAAAGAGCTTGGCCAAGAAGGCCGTGACCAGCTTATCCCAAGAGTTCAGGCTATCTTTAGGTTGAGAGTCCAACCATACTCTAGCTCTGTCTCTTACAGCAAAAGGGAAAAGCATAAGCCTGTAAACCTCGGGATCAACCCCATTGGTCTTAACAGTATCACACATCTGCAATAATTCAGTTAAGAACTGAAAAGGATCTTCTGATGGAAGTCCATGAAACTTGCAATTCTGTTGCATGACAGAAACTAATTGAGGCTTTAGCTCAAAGTTGTTTGCTCCAATGGCAGGGATTGAGATGCTTCTTCCATGTAATTTGGAATTTGGTGTAGTAAAGTCACCAAGCACCTTCCTTGCATTGTTGTTGTTGGGTTCGGCTGCCATATCCTTATCCTGTTCGAAAATTTCAGTTAGGTCCTCTTTAGAGTATTGTGCTTTAGCTGCTCTTAGCTTCCTCTTCAAGGTCCTTTCAGGTTCAGGATCAGCTTCAACAAGAATGCCTTTTTCTTTGTTCCTGCTCATATGAAAGAGAAGAAAACAAAGAAAGAAGAGGAATCCTCTATGTCACAGTATAGAGATTCCTTTATGTGAGTAGAAAAAAAGAAGAATAGAAGAAGGAGGAGAAAAATTCGAACACAAAAGAGAAGAGAGGATTCAAATTTTTAAGATGAAGAGAAGAGTGTTAGGAATTAAATAAATAAATAGAAGAAAATGAGAGGGAGAGAAGTTTTCGAAAATTATTTTTGAAAAAAGGTTAATGATTTTCGAAAGTTGAATTAAAATTAAAATTTGAAACAATTAGTTGATTAAAAAGAATTTTGAAAAAGGGTGAGGAATTTTCAAAAATTAGAAAGAGAAAAGTAGTTAGGTGGTTTTGAAAAAGATAAGAAACAAACAAAAAGTCAATTAGTTAGTTGAAAAAGATTTGAAATTCACTTTTGAAAAGATAAGAAGTTAGCAAAAATTTTTAAATCAAATTTTTGAAAATGATATGATTTAAAAAAAAAGATATTTTGAAAAGATTTGATTTTTAAAATTAAAATTGATTACTTGACAAACAAGAAACTAAAAGATATGATTCTAGAATTTAAAGATTGAACCTTTCTTAACAAGAAAGTAACAAAATTCAAATTTTTGAATCAATCACATTAGTTGTTAGTAAAGTTTTTGAAAATCATGTAATAAAGATAAGAAAAGATTTTGAAAAATATTTTCAAATTTTCGAAAATCATAAAAGAAAAATGAAAAAGATTTGATTTTTGAAAAAGATTTTGGAAAGATAGGATTTTTAAAATTGAAATCTTGACTTGACTAACAAGAAACAACTATTTTAAAAATTTTTGACTAAGTCAACCCAAAGATTTCGAAATTTATGAGTAAAACAAGGAAAAGATATTTTTTTATTTTTGAATTTTTTATGAGGAGAGAGAAAAAAGAAGAAAAGATGTCATATTTGTGTTTTTCTCTTTTTTTTTGTAAACTGCAAGATTGACACAAGATATGAAAAATTAATATCAAAACATATAATGCATGCAAGAACACTTTGAATGTCAAGCTGAACACCAAGAACACTTTGAAGATCAAGATGAATATCAAGATTTATTTTTGAAAAATTTTCAAGAAAAGAAAAACATGCAAGACACCAAACTTAGAAATTTTTCATGCTTAGACACTATGAATGCAAAAATGCATATGAAAAACAACAAAAAACACAAAACAAGAAAATTTAAAGATCAAACAAGAAGACTTTTCAAGAACAACTTGAAGATCATGAAGAACACATGCATGAATTTTCGAAAAAAATGCAAAAGTTTCTAAAACATGCAGTTGACACCAAACTTAAAAATTGACACTAGACTCAAACAAGAAACACAAAAGTATTTTTTTATTTTTCGAAAATAATTTTTAGAAAAAACGAAAAAGTTTTGAAAGATTTTTGAAAACTTTTTGAAAATAAAATTACCTAATCTGAGCAACAAGATGAACCGTCAGTTGTCCAAACTCGAACAATCCCCGGCAACGGTGCCAAAAATTTGGTGCACGTAAATTGTGATCATCAATAATGGCGCCAATGGACTTGGAGCTCTCAAACGTGAATCACACTTTGTCACAACTTCACACAACTAACCAGTAAGTGCATTGGGTCGTCCAAGTAATACCTTACGTGAGTAAGGGTCGATCTCATGGAGATTGTTGGTATGAAGCAAGCTATGGTCATCTTGTAAATCTCAGTTAGGCGGATTCAAATGGTTATAATGGTTTTTGAATATAAAGATAGATAAAGCATGAAATAAAGATAGAAATACTTATGTAATTCAT
This sequence comes from Arachis hypogaea, assembly GCF_003086295.3. Classification (NCBI taxonomy): domain Eukaryota; kingdom Viridiplantae; phylum Streptophyta; class Magnoliopsida; order Fabales; family Fabaceae; genus Arachis; species Arachis hypogaea. The sequence goes on along the minus strand of NC_092044.1, from coordinate 81,261,956 downwards.
TGGTGGGAATTTCAGATAAGTGTATGGAGATGCTGTGTTCCTTCTGAATCGCTACTTTCCGACTGCTTTCATCCAATTCTTCTTACTCCTTTCTATGGCAAGCTGTATGTAGGTCATCACCGTTGTCAATGGCTACTTCCCATCCTCTCAGTGAAAATGGTCCAAATGCTCTGTCACAGCACGGCTAATCATCTGTCGGTTCTCGATCATGTCGGAATAGAATCCAGTGATTCTTTTGCATCTGTCACTACGCCCAACACTCGCGAGTTTGAAGCTCGTCATAGTCATTCAATCCCTGAATCCTACTCGGAATACCACAGACAAGGTTTAGACTTTTTGGATTCTCAAGAATGGCCGCCAATAATTCTAGCTTATACCACGGAGACTCTGATTAAGGAATCCAAGAGATACGCGCTAGATCTAAGGTAGAACGGGAGTGGTTGTCAGGCACGCGTTCATAAGGACGGATGATGATGAGTGTCACAGATCATCACATTCATCATGTTGAAGTGCAGTGAATATCTTAGAATAAGAATAAGCTAATTGGATAGAAAATAGTAGTAATTGCATTAATACTCGAGGCACAGCAGAGCTCCACACCTTAATCTATGGTGTGTAGAAACTCCACTGTTGAAAATACATAAGTGATAGAGGTCCAGGCATGGCCGAATGGCCAGCCCCCATGAACATGATCAATAGTCTCCTAAGATGAACAATATATTAAAACTGAGACCAAAGATGTGGTCAAAAGACGTCTAATACAATAATAAAATGTCCTATTTATACTAGACTAGTTACTAGAGTTACAGAGATAAGTCTTAGTGCAGAAATCCACTTTCAGGGCCCACTTTGGTGTGTGCTTAGGATGAGCTTTAGCTTTACTTGTGCAGAGGCTTCTCTTGGGGTTAAACGCCAAGTTGTAACGTCTGTTTGGCGTTTAACTATAGTTTGTGACACGTTTCTGGCGTTTTACTCCAGAATGCAGCATGGAACTGGTGTTGAACGCCAGTTTGCATCATCTAGGCTCGAACAAAGTATGGATCATTATATATTGCTGGAAAGCCCTAGATGTCTACTTTCCAACGCTGTTGGGAGCACGCCATTTAAAGTTCTGCAGCTCTAGAAAATCCATTTCGAGTGAAGGGAGGTCAGAATCCAACAGCATCAGCAGTCCTTTGTCAGCCTCCTATCAGATTTTTGCCCAGGTCCCTCAATTTCAGCCAGAAAATACCTGAAATCACAGGAAACACACAAACTCATAGTAAAGTCCAGAAATGTGAATTTTGCATAAAAACTAATAAAAATATCCCTAAAAGTAGATAGATCCTATTAAAAACTACCTAAAAACAATGCCAAAAAGCGTATAAATTATCCGCTCATCAAACAGCTGAATCAAAATTTTATGATATGCAAACTGCTTAAGGAACAGGAGAAGCAAGGGTGTGAACTACAGGAGCTGAAGTGCCAGAAGCTTTCTCTTGAAGGTCCAGACAACCCACAAATTGAAGGAGCATCCATCTTTCAAAATAAAGGTTGTTGAGTCCTAATCTTAATTCTGTGATAACTTCTGCTATTAGAAATCTATCTTAGGAGTCATATGAGTAGTAGTGAGTAGTATTTTTATTTTTATTTTTATCATTTCCAAGTAAGCTATAATTTATTTTTCTTATCATCATTAGACATGAATAAAATAGCAGATATTTTTAGAATAAGGAGGCAACTCATTTTTGAGTTCTTAATAAGAAAAATTCAAATTATTTATATGTGGTGGCAACACTTTTTGTCTTCTGAATGAATTCTTAAATAGTGCATATTTTTTATCTTGTTGTTTATGAATGTTAAAGCTATTGGCTCTTGAAAGAACGATGAAAAAGAGAAATGTTATTGATAATCTGAAAAATCATAAAATTGATTCTTGAAGCAAGAAAAAGCAGTGAAAAAAAAAAGAGAAAAGAAAATGAAAAAGCCAATAGCCCTTAAAACCAAAAGGCAAGGGTAAGAAGGATCCAAGGCTTTGATCATCAATGGATAGGAGGGCCTAAAGGAATAAAATCCTGGCCTAAGCGGCAGAACCCAGCTGTCCCTAACCATGTGCTTGTGGCATGCAAGTCCAAGTGAAAAGCTTGAGACTGAGTGGTTAAAGTTGTGATCCAAAAGAGTGTGCTTAAGAACTCTGGACACCTATAATTGGAAACTTTAGCAAAGCTGAGTCACAATCTGAAAAGGTTTACCCAGTTATGTGTCTGTGGCATTTATGTATCCGGTGGTAATACTAGAAGACAAAGTGCTTAGGGCCACGGCCAAGACTCATAAAGTAGCTGTGTTCAAGAATCAACATACTAAACTAGGAGAATCAATAACACTATCTGAATTCTGAGTTCCTATGGATGCCAATCATTCTAAACTTCAAGGAATGAAGTGAGATGCCAAAACTGTTCAGAAGCAAAAAGCTACAAGTCCCGCTCATCTAATTAGAATTGAGCTTCATGTAAAACTCTGAGATTGCCTCTTGATCTTCATACTATCCGATTTTATTTATCTAGTTACTTGGGGACAAGCAACAGTTTAAGTTTGGTGTTGTGATGAGCGGATATTTTATACGCTTTTTGGGGGTGTTTATGACCTCCCTGCACTCGAAGTGGAATTTTTGGGGCTACAGAAATCCAAATGGCGCGCTCTTAATTGCGTTGGAAAGTAGATATCCAGGGCTTTCCAGCAATATATAATAGTCCATACTTTGCCCATGTTTAGATGATGCAAACTGGCATTGAACGCCAGCTTTCTACCCTATTCTGGCGTCAAACACCAGAAACAGGTTACAAACTAGCGTTTAACTCCAAGAATAGCCTATGCACGTGAAAGCTTAAATGCTCAGCCCCAACACACACCAAGTGGGCCCTAGAAGTGGATTTCTGCACTATCTATCTTAGTTTACTCATTTTCTGTAAACCAAGGTTACTAGTTGAGTATAAAAACTACTTTTAGAGATATATTTTGTACCTCATGGCATTTTTACATCTGAATTTGTATCTCGGATGGCATGAGTCTCTAAACCCCATGGTTGGGGTGAGGAGCTCTGCAGCGTCTCGATGAATTAATGCAAGTATTTCTATTTTCTATTCAATCTCGCTTGCTTCTATTCTAAGATATTTGTTCGCACTTCAACCTAATGAATGTGATAATTCGTGACAATCATCACCATTCTCAACCTATGAACGCGTGCCTGACAACAAAGCGTTCAATCCATGAGTCCAAAGTCTTCGTGGTATAAGCTAGAACCAATTGGCAGCATTCCTGAGATCCGAAAAGTCTAAACCTTGTCTGTGGTGTTCCGAGTAGGATTCGGGAGGGGATGTCTGTGACGGGCTTCAAATTCACGAACGTTGGGCATAATGACAGACGCAAAAAGATCATTGGATCCTATTCCAACACAAGTAAGAACCAACATATGATTAGCCATGTACATAGACCCTTTTCACTGAGAGGACAGCTGGTAACCATTGACAACGGTAATCCACCAACATACAGCTTGCCATGGAAGGAGACATGCGTGCGTGAAGAAGAAGACAGTAGGAAAGCAGAAATTCAAGGGACGAATCATCTCCAAAACTCCAACCCATTCTCAAGTACTATGTAACAAGTATTCATTTCATGCTCTTTCACTTTTTACAATTAAAACTAAAGAACCCTATTGATATCCTGACTAAGAATAATAAGATAACCATAGCTTGCTTTTAGCCAGCAATCTCCGTGGGATCGACCCTTACTCACGTAAGGTATTACTTGGATGACCCAGTGCACTTGCTGGTTAGTTGTGCGGAATTACATAGTGTGAGTGTAATTTTCGTACACCATAGGGCTTGATGGAGCATTCCTGAAAACCAAATTTGGTGGACAAATCTTGGCAGCCATTGGACAAGACACCAATAATCACATTTACGTAATTGCATATGTCATTGTACTAATGGAGAATACGGATAATTGGAGGTGGTTCCTTGAGCTGCTACTTGAGGATCTAGGGAGCTACACCCAAAATAGGTGGTATTTGATTTCGGACATGCAAAAGGTAACGATGTATTTGCTATTTACTGGTTATTGTATTTTAGTAAGGGTTGAACTCCTTAGGTTGATGTATTTTTTGTAGCCATGTTTTACTTTCATGATTCTGTTTCTATATCTACTAGTTTGTTTCACACATTGTTGTTGCCTATATTGATAGAATGGGATAGGAGTAGAACTTAATAAATAGTGGGGATGAATTTGCTGTCACTTATACATGTGTATGGACTAATTTGATGTCACTTATGTATGTGTAGAGACTATTTTGATGTCACTTATGTAAGGTGAGGGACCATTTTGGGTCCCGATATTGTAAAATTAATTTCAGTGGTTTCGTGTAGGGGCTAATCACAGTTGTGCTGGAGGTCTTCTTTGATGTCCACCATAGATTTTGTGTATGGCACTTGTGGAGAAACTTCAATAAGCAATGGAAAGACAATGAACTTAGAGGATTACTGTGGGAGTGTGCAAGATCTACTAGTCAAGAGGGATTCGTTGAGGGGATGATGAAAATTCAGAGAGCTAAGAAGGAAGCATGGGAATACCTTTCCAAATAGCGAAGATATGCATGGAGTCGGGCCTTCTTCCCTATCCAACCAAAATGTGACCACATATGTAACAATGCTTGCGAAGTATTCAATGCCAGAATCAAGGAAAGAATGGTCAAACAATTATCACACTACTCGAGGAGGGTAGAATGTATATCATGAGGATGATAGCCTAGAACAAAATGAAATTCAGGAACAATGTTGGCTTACTGCACCCTGTTCAACGCAGCCGCTTGGAAAAGATCAGGAATGAATAAGAGAATTTGGTGCCAATGTGGTCCGGAGATGCAGACTATGAACAATTCAAAGTCCATGGATGGCCAACCAACATGGCAGTGGACTTGAAAAAGAGAATATGCACCTGTGAATTTTGGCAACTGAGTGGTATTAATTTAATTGTGATTATTGTTCTTATAGTAAATATCATTACTGTTACACTTTAGTTGTTGTTCCAACACTTATTATGATATTGTAATTGAGTTTCCTTAATTCATTGTGGATTGCATGCAGGAACTAGAATTGGTTACTTAGTAACTTGGGTGCATTTTATTGATTTGAAACAGGGATGCCCTGTGTCCATGCTTGTGCTGCAATGGCTTGGGCAGGCAAGCAACCTAAAAATTTCTGTCATAGATGGTTAACAATGCATGTATACAATCATACATATGCATTCCATATCAATCTTATTCCTGGCTAAAAACTATGGGAGAAGTCATTCTACAACATACCACGAGCACCCAAAAAGAAACGAAGAAAGGAGGCTGATGAAGGCCCAAATAGAGGCAAGAAGCAAAAGATCACCAAGATGAAGAGGGTATATAAAGAGGATTTATGCCGTCATTGTGGTGGCAAGGGTCACGATAAGAGAAATTGTGCCCAGAATAAGGCTGACGACGAGGCTGCAGCTGTTGCAGTTGCTACAGCTACTGCTGCTACTAGTGAAGCTAATACAGAAAATCAGCAGCAACCTCCCCTTGCTGCACCTGAAGTCCAAAATAAGGGCAATGCTACTGAGATTGCGGTAGGCATGAGTCAAACAGTTGTGTCAGAAAACGAAAATGAAGACTCCCACCAGGTACTTCAACTATTGCTCTTTGTTATTATTTCTTTGTATATTCATTTTGATCTCACTAAATATATTTATACAGGTTGCAACACCTAACCTGCAAGGCCAGGCAAGACCACCAAAGCTCCCACAGAAAAGAAGAAAACCTCCACCATCTAGACCAGCCTCAATCCCACCACCAGCAACCGGTGCTCCTCCACCAAATGTTTCAAATGCTTTCCCACCACCCAGTGTTCCAATTTCAAACACTCCCCCCAACAACTGCTCGTATCGATCCAATGGTTGGTGCATCTGCGGCTACAGCTTCAACGTTGCGTAACGTCCTGCATTTTGACCAACCCCGGGGTTCAAACCACCAAGAAAATTTAAAAAATGACTATTTGCTATTTTCTGTTGAGACATTTTGGTTTTAGACATTGAACTTTATGCTTTCTTAGATCCATGTGTCAGGTGTATGTGTTTTGGATTGTAAGTTAAATACTTTGTGTTTCCTTTTGATGGTGTCTAGTTTGACACAAACAAATTTGGAAGCAATTAGGATAAGCTGCATATTATCATGGAATGTTTAAAAACTTGTTACTGTCCCTTAGCTTCATATTCCTTAATTTCTAAATTATAATTAGCAAAAACAACGATAAAATAGAATATGGTGTTATCACTTCTTTTCATTTGTTCACAAAGTACAACAATCACAACTTTTGTCTTACAATAGCCTTCACTACCTCCATGCTACACAAACAACAATCACAATTACCACCAGAACAATAACTAACAACACACAAAATGCTAGTTTTAGAGCCTTAATTTTAGACTCCAAGCTTACAATCTTCCAAGCTAATTTCATCCTCCACTCCTCTAGTTCAAAGCCTCAATTATCTCTGTCATTTACTTCTTTTTCATCCCAAACTTTGTCAGCCCACATAAAGAGACCAAACCACCTCTTGCCAACACTCTACAACCACATTTCTTGCCCATGGAAAAGAAATATTACAAATTGAATGATCAACGACGCTAGCTGTATACATTAACAAAAATCACTTACATTGTAGTTAGGACAACCATAAAATGGTCTCCCTGAATTTGCCTCCGTTCCTGACCATTTGAGGATGGGTCGGCTACCACACCCACACCTATCTGAAAGGCATTCGTCACTACTTCTGACGGTTTTCATCCCACAGCTTCTCTCAGATCGTCGGTTACTGATAAACCCCAATTTTAGGGTTTATCTTGTATCGATTTCAGGGGTTTTATCGACGATTCCATACGCTTTTCATATGAAAATACACGGTTTTGCGTTTCTCCCCTAGTTTTTGCCTTATGGATGAAAGCATGCCTATTTTGCACTAAACTAGATACATTTCTATTCTTCTATTGGTGCCATTTGATGCTGTGACCTGTGTGTTAAGTGGTTTCAGGATATAGGGCATGGATGACTGATGAGCGGATAATTTATACGCTTTTTGGCATTGTTTTTAGGTAGTTTTTAGTAAGTTCAAGCTACTTTTAGGAATGTTTTCATTAGTTTTTATGTTAAATTCACATTTCTGGACTTTACTATAAGTTTGTGTATTTTTCTATGATTTTAGGTAATTTCTGGCTGAAATTGAGGGAATTGAGCAAAACTCTGATAGGAGGCTGACAAAGGACTGCTAATGCTGTTGGAATCTGACCTCCCTGCACTCGAAATGGATTTTCTGGAGCTACAGAACTCCAAATGGCGCGCTCTCAACGGCGTTGGAAAGTAGACATCCAGAGCTTTCCAGAAATATATAATAGTCCATACTTTATTCGGGAATTGATGACGTAAACTGGCGCTCAACGCCAGTTCCATGTTGCTATCTAGAGTAAAACGCCAGAAACACGTCACGACCCGGAGTTGAACGCCCAAAACACGTTACAACTTGGCATTCAACTCCAAAAGAAGCCTCAGCTCGTGGATAGATCAAGCTCAGTCCAAACACACACCAAGTGGGCCCCGAAAGTGGATTTATGCATCAATTACTTACTCATGTAAACCCTAGTAGCTAGTCTAGTATAAAAAGGATAATTTACTATTGTATTAGACATCTTTGGTCTCAGTTTTGTTTTATTCTTCATCTTAGGAGGCTATTGATCACGTTTTGGGGGCTGGCCATTCGGCCATGCCTGAACCTTTCACTTATGTATTTTCAACGGTGGAGTTTCTACACACCATAGATGAAGGGTGTGGAGCTCTACTGTACCTCAAGTTTTAATACAATTACTACTGTTTCTATTCAATTCTCTTTATTCTTATTCCAAGATATACGTTGCACAACAACTTGATGAATGTGATGATCCGTGACACTCATCATCATTCTCACCTATGAACGCGCGTGACTGACAACCACTTCCGTTCTACCTTAGGCCGGGCGCATATCTCTTAGATTCCCCAACAGAATCTTCGTGGTATAAGCTAGATAGATGGCGGCATTCGTGGGAATCCGGAAAGTCTAACCTTGTCTGTGGTATTCCGAGTAGGATTCCGGGAATCTGGAAAGTCTAACCTTGTCTGTGGTATTCTGAGTAGGATTCCGGTATTGAATGACTGTGACGAGCTTCAAACTCCTGAAGGCTGGGCGTTAGTGACAGACGCAAAAGAATCAAGGGATTCTATTCCAACCTGATTGAGAACCGACAGATGATTAGTCGTGCTGTGACAGAGCATAGGACCATTTTCACTGAGAGGATGGGATGTAGCCACTGACAACGGTGATGCCCTACATATAGCTTGCCATGGAAAGGAGTAAGAAGGATTGAAGGAAGAAGTAGAAAAGTAGAAAAAGAAAGGGCACAGTATCTCCATACGCTTATCTGAAATTCCACTATTGATTTATATAAGTATTTCTATCCTATTTTATTTTCTGTTTATTATTAATTTTTGAACTATTCATAAACCATTTAATCTGCCTAACTGAGATTTACAAGGTGACCATAGCTTACTTCATACCAACAATCTCCGTGGGATCGACCCTTACTCACGTAAGGTATTACTTGGACGACCCAGTGCACTTGCTGGTTAGTTGAATGGAGTTGTGATCACACGTGCCATTACCAGGGATTATTAAGATCCCAATTCATCATACCATGATCTCTTTGGGGTATTTTTGAAAGAGCCATAATAATGATTCCATACAAGTACAAAGAGTACTACATTAATGTGATCACAATTTCGTCCACCAATGACCCAGAGGAGAAAAGGAAAGTGGGTGCAAAAGAGGGGAGCATGAGAAATTGAGGCTTGGGAACTTCAGCAAGGGCGCGTGCGCGTACTTGGCGCGCCGGCGTGGATTACGCAGTCAGAAGCCAAGCTACGAGCTGGCACGTGTAGCGGCTGAGCCATGACCACCATGGAGCGCACGCGTACGTCACGCGTCAGCTCGAATTGTGAGATGGCCCAGTGGCGCGCGCGCGTACTTTGCGCGAGTGCGCCGATGCTCGAATATGATTTTTTAAGGGGTCACGTGACCTGGGTGTGGAGACAGTTGGAGATCCCATTTTGGGGAAGTGCCTTGGCGGGAAAAGCTTAAAAAGACCAGGGGTTAAAGGGTTAAGGGACTTTTAGCTCATTTTTACATGTTTCTAGATTTTTCTCCTTGTGGTAGTTACACTCTTGGGTAGAGAGAGAAATCTCAAGCTCTTATTAGGGTTCATCTTCTTCAATTTCTGAATTCTCAATCACTCTTTGGTGAGATCAAATTGCAATTCTCAATTTACTTTGTTCCTATTATAGATCTTCTTCTCTAATCTCAATTAGTGCTTGTAATTGATCAATTCTCATAGATCCTAGATTCAACTTTGTGGTTTTGGATTCTATCAATTTCTTGAGAAGTTTATTTCTATTGTTGTTCTTTGTTAATTGTTGTGAATTTCTTGCGTTGAAGTGCTTTTAATTCTAATTTCTTCTCATTCTTACGATGTCTTTCACCCTTGCTCATCAAGTGTTTGATAAAATGCCAATACTAGTTATGGAGTAAAAGTTTCTTACTTGGCATAGGGGTTTGGACCATTAGAGAGCGTTAAATAGTTTATGCCAATTGTTGATTGGGAATTAGGAATTGCTAATTGACTTGGAGTGCACTAAAGCTAGATTTCCCTAGGGTAAAACTAGGACTTGTGACTCAAGTTAGTTAATCTCATTTGACTTTCCTCTATACCTAGGGGTTAACTAAATGAAGCAAAGCCTAATTGTTATCATCATTGAAGAAACTATAATGATAGAATTTCTAATGCCAACCCTAGGCCAAGTCTTCTAATATTGATAGTTTACCATCTATTCTCACTAAACATCTAAAAGAACCATAACAAAGCTTCCTAATCAATAATATGCATTCTCTAGCAATTCCAAGGGAGGACGACTCGGGAGACTAGTACTCTCGATTATAGATTGTAGGATTGTTTGATGCGAAGTTTTGAATGTCGATTAGACTATACTCACGATTATATCCATTATTGAATTCTAAATCGGCATGCTCAATTTCGTTTATCAGTTACTGAATCTACTAACATGGTTGCTGCCTCCACCCATCACGACCTTCTCAAATCACGCTCAACAATGACAGAGAAGATGAAATAGAGCAGAGAAGAAGAAATAGAGTGGTTTCTAATAATAAATTGAGGATTAGGATTATAAAATAAATCAGGAACTAAAATTGAGTTAACAAATGATAACAGCCACGTCAGATAACTGTTGCCATTCCAACGTGGCGCCTCTCCATACACGTCTTCACGCTGTTTGGGAATATTCCCCTGAAAATGCTTCAGAGACGACCGTGAGTCACCTTTATTAAATTCGGGGACAATATTGTGGCTAATGCAAGTTTAGGGACAACTTTGAGGTTCGAGTGCAAGTTCAGGGACCACTCTGAGATTTAACTCAACTTTTCAAGTTGGAAGAAATGAGACCAACCGATTTCCTTCTTTCTAAAATTTTTAATTACGGAAAATAAAAACTCACATCGTACTAGTTGTTTTAATAGGATTTACAAAGAAAACATCCTATAATAAGGAGAAACACACCAAAAAAATACAATATTAATAGATTACACACGTTTGCAAGCCATAATTAAACGATTCATAACTAAAGAGTATTGAATTCTGAAAATTTGAAATTTGTTATATTTTTTCCAAAAATATAGGAGGCAAATTAGAAATAAAATATGCTAGGATGAATTGAAATTTTTTAAATTTTGAAATTGGCCATTTGTTTGGGACGTATTGCACATGTTTTATTTTAAATTCTATAAAAAAATCAATTCGTCATTGGGAAATTGTAAATTTAAATTTCAGAAAAATAAATTTGTTGAGGACCTATGATGCATGGACACTGACACAGACACGGGACACGCCGACATGCGAATTTTAAAATCTTATAAGACACGGGGCCATGCATACGTATAAAATATAAAGTATTTTTTAAATAAATCTAATGAAATTTTGATATTTTATTGATATTAAAATATAAATTAAATTTTTTAATTATTTTTAATGTCTTATTTTAATTATATCAAGTATTTAAAATATTTTTTGTTTTAATAAATAATAATATATACTATATCTAAATTTATTTCAAGTATGTATTTTAAGAATAAGACTGGACACGCTGACACGTGATGGTATTTAGGTGTGTCCAAGTGTGTTCGAAAAAGAATTTTTTACTTTTTATTAAGACACGATTGGATACAGCAGACACACGTATCGGACGGGTACCTGTGAGTGTCGTGTCCGAAATGTGTCTGACACGCGGACACGGTAAAAATTTAGGATGTAAATTAACAAAGGGAGCGAACATAAGTAATTAGGGAGAGAGTTAGGGTAGGGCTGCATCTGGCGATAAGGAAGGTTCTCTTCAGGGTGAATTTGCTTAAGTTGAGGATGACGACACATTTCCTATTTTCAGAGAAGGAACAAGGTTTGGAGAACTCTGATTAGAGGTAGGGATGAAATTTAACACGAAGATGGATTTTAAGGAGGCTGTGAGGGAGTATTGCATCCAGGAAGGTAGAAGAATTAGATTCAAGAAAAATGATAATATACGATGCAGCGCTTTATGTAAGGGTGAGGAATATCCATGGGTTATCTATGCCTCTAAGGATAGTGAGGGTGTTTGCTGGCAAGTTAAAACCTTCAATGATGATCATATCTCCCCAAGGGAGACAAAAAAATAGATTAGCTAACAGAGGGTGGTTAGCAAGCAAGTTGGTGAAGAAGCTTGGGAAAATTCCAAATTTTAAGCACTCTAAAGCTTTAACATACTTCAAAAGCAAATGTGACTTAGACTTGAACAAGTCTTCCCTGACAAGAGCACTTGGAGATGCAAGGCACATTGTGTATGGTGATGCTGCTGCACAATATGGGATGGTGAGAGACTATGGTGAGACTCTCCTGAAGTGCAACCCTGGTTCTACTGTGCACATCACAACAATTCTTCATCCCAACCCCGCAGAAGAGCCCACATTTGAGAAGATGTATATTTGTCTAGATGGGTGCGAGAAGGGGTTTAGGTCGGGATGCAGACCTCTAATAGGGTGATGAGCGGATATTTTATACGCTTTTTGGGGGTGTTTTAATATAGTTTTTAGTAGGATCTAGCTACTTTTTAGTATATCTTTATTAGTCTTTATGAAAAAATCACATTTCTAGACTTTACTATGAGTTTGTGTGTTTTTCTGTGATTTCAGGTATTTTTTGGCTGAAATTGAGGGACCTGAGCAAAAATCTTATTCAGAGGCTGATAAAGGACTGCTGATGCTATTGGATTCTGACCTCCCTGCACTCGAAGTAGAACTTTTAAAGCTACAGAAATACAAATGGCACACTCTCAATTGCATTGGAAAGTAGACATTCAGGGCTTTCCAATAATATATAATAGTCCATACTTTTCCCTAGTTTAGACGACGCAAACTGGCATTTAACGCCAGCTTTCTGCCCTATTCTGGCGTCAAACGCCAGAAATAAGTTGCAAAGCAGAGTTAAACGCCAGAAACAGGTTACAAACTGGCATTTAATTCCAAGAATAGCCTATGCACGTGAAAGTTTCAATGCTCAGCCCCAGCACACACCAAGTGGGCCCCAGAAGTGGATTTCTGCACTATCTATCTTACTTTACTCATTTTCTGTAAACCTAGGTTACTAGTTGAGTATAAAAACTACTTTTAGAGATTTATTTTGTACCTCATGACATTTTTACATCTAAATTCGTATCTCTGATGGCATGAGTCTCTAAACCCCATGGTTGGCGGTGAGGAGCTCTGCAGCATCTCGATGAATTAATGCAAGTATTTCTGTTTTCTATTCAATCTCACTTATTTCTATTCTAAGATATTCGTTCGCACTTCAACCTGATGAATGTGATGATCGGTGACAATCATCACCATTCTCAACCTATGAACGCGTGCCTGACAACCACTTCCATTCTATCTTAGATTGAATGTATATCTCTTGGGTTTCTGGTTCATGAGTTTGACTGCCTCTCCTCACAATAGAGTGTTCAATATGTGAGTCCAGAGTCTTCGTGGTATAAGCTAGAACCAATTGGCAGCATTCCTGAGATCCGAAAAGTCTAAACCTTGTCTGTGGTATTCCGAGTAGGATCCGGGAGGGAATGTCTGTGACGAGCTTCAAACTCACGAACGTTGGGTGTAGTGACAGACGCAAAAGGATCATTGGATCCTATTCCAACACAAGTGAGAACCAACAGATGATTAGCCATGTACATGGACCCTTTTCACTGAGAGGACGGCTGGTAACCATTGACAATAGTCATCCACCAGCATACAGCTTGCCATGGAAGAAGACTTGCGTGCGTGAAGAAGAAGACAGTAGGAAAGCAGAAATTCAAGGGACGAAGCATCTCCAAAACTCCAACCCATTCTCCATTACTGCGTAACAAGTATTTATTTCATGCTCTTTCACTTTTTACAATTAAAATTAAAGAACCCTATTGATATCCTGACTAAGACTAATAAGATAACCATAGCTTGCTTCAAGCCGGCAATCTCTGTGGGATTGACCCTTACTCACGTAAGGTATTACTTGGACGACCCAGTGCACTTGCTGGTTAGTTGTGCGGAATTACATAGTGTGAGTGTAATTTTTGTGCACCATGTTTTTGGTGCCATTGCCGGGGATGGTTCGAGTTTGAACAACTGACGGTTTATCTTGTTACTTAGATTAGGAAAAAAAATTTGTCTTTTTGGTTTAGAGTCACTAGGATTGCATCTTTTATTATTCCTTTTAAAAATCTTTCAAAAATATTATTTTTCTTCATTAGTTTTTAATTTTTCTTTGAGTCTTTTGTTTGAGCTTAGTTTCATATCTTAAGTTTGGTGTCAATTGCATGTTTTTATTTTTCCTTTAAATTTTTGAGTTTGTGTTCATTGTTCTTGCTTGAGCTTCAAGTTGTTCTTGCTATTTTTCTTGTTTGATCTTTAGTTTGTCTTGTTTTGTGTCTTTTCTTGTTTTTCTTGAGCATTTTCAAATTATCAGTTTTCAAAAAAATTTATATATATTAAAAATACTTTTTTTAAAACACGTTAAATTTATAGCTCAGTTGGCTAGAGCGTTGTGCTTGTGTTCTTGGTAATTGGGTATCTTCCTTTTAAAACTTTTTCAAAAATAATTTTTCTTTGATTAAATCTTGTGCCAAATTTCAAGTTTGGTGTTCTCTTGTTATTTTTTCTTTAATTTTCGAAAAATTATTTTTAGTTTTCTAAAAGTTTTAAATTTGGTGTTCTTTTTTTGTGTTCTTGAGTCTTGAAATTTTGTTCTTGTTGTTCTTGTGAGTCTTCAAGGTGTTCTTGAGTCTTCTTTGTGTTTTGACCTTAAAATTTTTAAGTTTAGTGCTCCTTGGTGTTTTCCCGCCAAAATTTTCGAAAAACAAGGAGCATTAGATCTAAAAATTTTAAGTCTTGTGCCTTATGTGTATTTTTCTCTTTCCTCATAAAATTCAAAAATAAAAAATATCTTTTCCTTTAATTCCTCATAATTTTCAAATCCCTTGGGTTGACTTGGTCAAAATTTTTCAAATCATATCCTTTTAAGATTTTTAAAATCATATCTTTTTCAAAAACATCCTAACTACTTTCTCTCTCCTCACTTTTTCGAAAATCTTCATAAAATATTTTCAAATCTTTTTTTATTTGTTTTAGTTTTTTATTTATTTTATTTTATTTTTTTCAAATAAAGGTTTTTAATAAATAAATTTAATAAAATTTTTATCTACATCATCTCCCTTACTCCATCATGGACCTGCTTCATATGGGAGTAGTATCTGTATACCCTCCATCGGAGTCAGTAGCTTTGAGTTGAATCCTCAGCTCATTATCATGGTGCAGCAAAATTGCCAATATTCCGGTCTTCCACAGGAAGAACCTACTGAGTTTCTGGCATAATTCTTACAAATTATTGACACAGTACATGATAAGAAAGTAGATCAGGATGTCTACAGATTATTACTATTTTCATTTGCTGTAAAAGACCAAGCTAAGAGGTGGTTAAATAACAAACCTAAAGCTAGCATAAGAACATAGAAACAGTTGTCAGACAAATTCCTAAATCAATATTTTCCTCCTAAGAGGATGACACAGCTAAGGCTGGACATCCAAGGCTTTAAACAAGAGGATCATGAATCCCTTTACAATGCCTGGGAGAGGTACAGAGAGATGCTAAGGAAATGCCCCTCTGAAATGTTTTCAGAATGGGTGCAGTTAGACATCTTCTACTATGGGCTTACAGCAAAAGCTCAGATATCTCTAGACCACTCAACTGGTGGATCTATACACATGAGAAAAATAATTGAAGAGGCTCAAGAGCTCATTGATACAGTTACCAGAAATCAGCATCTGTACTTAAGTAGTGAGTCCTCCATAAACGAAGAGGCTAAGGCAGTGTCCACTGAACTTAGTCCCCTAGAACAAGTTGATAAAATCAATCAGCAATTATGTTATCTGACAGAACAGTTGGCAGAATTTAAAAAGATGTTACAAGACAATAAGGATGCTAACAGGAACATGGAAGCACAACTTGACCAGACAAGACAGCAGTTATCAAAACAGATAACAGAAGAGTGCCAAGCAGTTCAATTAAGGAGTGGAAAAACATTGAATACCTCAGTTCAAAGCAACAGAAAGCCAAGAAAAGAACAAATAATAAAGGATGAGCAGACTACTACCCAAAATCTCTCTGAGGATAGTAAGAGCCCAGAGAGGAATGATTCTGGCATTCAAACACCAGAAAATGGTAAAAAACTGGCATTAAACGCCCAGTGAACGCCCAATTCTTGCGTTCAAATGCCAGAAAAGGGAGAAAAATCAGTGTTAAACGCCCAATCCATGTTCAGTTCTGGGGTTCAAACGCCAGAAAAGGGAGGGAATATGGTGTTAAACGCCAATCCAGCCCCCAATCCTGGCGTTCAAACGCCTATGAGGGGTCAGACACTTGCAAGTGCTGATAATAACTCCCTCAAGAAGGCTTCTCAACCTACCTCTGTAGGAAATAAACCTGCAGCAACCAAGATTGAAGAATACAAAGCCAACATACCTTATCCTCAGAAACTCTGCCAAGAGGAACAGGATAAACAATTTGCCCGCTTTGCAGACTATCTCAGGACTCTTGGAATCAAGATTCCATTTGCAGAGGCACTTGAGTAAATACCCTCATATGATAACTTCATGAAAGAGATCTTAAGTCATAAGAAGGATTGGAGAGAAACTGAAAAAGTTTTTCTCACTGAAGAATGTAGTGCAATCATTTTAAAAAGCTTACCAGAGAAGCTTAATGATCCTGGAAATTTTATGATACCATGCATATTAGAGGGTGCCTGTACCAAGACAGCTCTATGTGATCTTGGGGCAAGTATCAACCTAATCCCTACATCCACTATCAGAAAGCTTGGCTTGACTGAAGAGGTCAAACCAACCAGGATCTGTCTTCAACTTGCTAATGGCTCCATTAAATACCCATCAGGTGTAATTGAGGATATGATTGTCACAGTTGGGCCATTTACCTTTCCCACTGACTTTGTAGTGTTGGAAATGGAGGAGCACAAGAGTGCAACTCTCATTCTAGGAAGACCTTTCCTAGCAACTGGACGAACCCTTATTGACGTCCAAAAAGGGGAAGTAACCCTGAGAGTCAATGGGGATGAGTTTAGGCTGAATGCTATTGAAGCAATGAAGCACCCAGACACATCAAAAGACTGCATTCGTGTTGATATTATTGATTCCCTGGTACAGGAGATCAATATGGCTGAGAGTCTCGAATCAGAGCTAGAGGATATCTTTAAAGATGTTCAACCTGATCTGGAGGAACTAGAGGAAGTAAAAGAACCTCTAAAAATTCCTCAGGAGGAGGAGAAACCTCCCAAATCCGAGCTCAAACCATTGCCACCATCCCTAAAATATGCTTTTTTCGGAGAAGGTGAAACTTTTCTTGTAATCATAAGCTCTGCCTTAGAGCCACAGGAAGATAAAGCACTAAAGTGCTAAGGACACATAAGATAGCTCTGGAGTGTTCCATTAGTGATCTCAAGGGCATTAGCCCATCTAGATGCATGCACAAGATCCTAATGGAGGATAATGCCAAACCAGTAGTTCAACCACAAAAGCAGCTGAATCCAGCCATGAAGGAGGTGGTGCAAAAAGAGGTCACTAAATTACTAGAGGCTGGGATTATTTATCCCATTTTTGACAGCCCCTGGGTGAACCCTGTCCAAGTTGTACCCAAAAAGGGAGGCATGACAGTGGTTCATAATGAAAAAAATGAACTGGTTCCTACAAGAACAATTATATGGTGGCGTATGTGTATTGACTACAGAAGACCCAATACAGCCACTAGAAAGGATCATTTTCCTTTACCCTTCATAGACCAAATGCTAGAAAGGCTAGCAGGTCACGACTATTACTACTTTTTGGATGGCTACTCAAGCTACAACCAGATTGCAGTAGATCCCCAAGATCAAGAGAAAATAGCATTCACATGTCCATCTGGAGTATTTGCCTACAGAAGGATGCCATTTGGTCTGTGTAATGCACCAGCAACCTTTCAGAGATGCATGCTTTCTATTTTCTCTAATATGGTGGGAAAATTTCTGGAAGTCTTCATGGACGACTTCTCAGTAGTTGGAGATTCATTCAGCTCCTGTCTTGACCATCTAGTACTTGTTCTTAAAAGGTGCCAAGAGACCAACCTGGTTTTAAACTGGGAGAAATGTCACTTTATGGTGACTGAAGGAATTGTCCTTGGGCAAAAAATTTTGAACAAAGGCATAGGGGTAGATCAAGCTAAGGTGGAGGTAATCAAAAAGTTACCACCCCCTACCAATGTTAAGGCAATCAGAAGTTTCCTGGGACATGCAGGATTCTACAGGAGGTTTATAAAGGATTTTTCAAAAATTGCAAAACCTCTAAGTAACCTGCCAGCTGCTGATACACCATTTTTCTTTGACACAGAGTGTTTGCAGGCCTTTGAAACTCTGAAGGCTAAGCTGGTCATAGTGCCTGTCATTTCTACACCAGACTGGACATTACCATTTGAACTAATGTGTGATGCCAGTGACCATGCTATTCGTACAGTATTGGGATAGAGGCATGACAAGCTTCTGCACGTCATTTACTACGCTAGCCGTGTTCTAAATGACGCGCAGAAAAATTACACAACCACAGAAAAGGAATTACTTGCAGTGGTTTATGCCATTGACAAGTTTAGATCCTATTTGGTAGGATCAAAAGTGATTGTGTATACTGACCATGCTGCTCTTAAATATCTACTTATAAAGCAGGATTCAAAACCCAGGCTCATAAGATAGGTGTTGCTTCTGCAAGAGTTTGATATAGAAATAAGAGACAGAAAAGGGACAGAGAATCAAGTAGCAGATCACCTTTCCCGGATAAAACCAGTAGAAGGGACGTCTCTACCCATCACTAGATCTCTGAAACCTTCCCGGATGAACAACTCTTTGCCATTCAGGAGGTGCCATGGTTTGCAGACATCACAAACTATAAAGCTGCAAGATTCATTCCCAAGGAGTTCAGAAGGCAGGAAAAGAAAAAACTGCTTTCTGATGTGAAGTACTACTTGTGGGATGAACCATATCTCTTAAAGAGAAGCGCAGACGGACTAATCCTTAGGTGCGTGCCTAGAGAAGAGGCGTAGAAGATTCTATGGCATTGCCATGGATCATAATATGGAGAATATTTCAGAGGTGAGCGAACAGCCACCAAAGTCCTCCAATGTGGCTTCTACTGGCCTACAATCTATAGAGACTCCTGAGAGTTTGTACTTAACTGTGACAGTTGCCAGCGAGCTGGTAATCTGCCTCATGGTTACGCAATGCTTCAACAAAGGATCTTAGAGATTGAGTTGTTTGATGTATGGGGTATTGACTTCATGGGTTCTTTCCCACCATCATACTCAAACACTTATATTCTGGTGGCAGTAGACTATGTATCTAAATGGGTGGAGGCAATTGCAACACCCACTAACAATACTAAGGCAGTACTGAAGTTCCTCCAAAAACATATCTTTAGTAGATTTGGTGTCCCTAAAGCACTGATCAGTGATGGAGGCACTCATTTCTGCAATAAGCAGCTTTATACTGCCATGGTCCGATATGGAATTAGCCACAAGGTGGCAACTCCATATCATCCACAGACCAATGGGCAAGCTGAAGTCTCTAATAGAGAACTAAAAAGAATCCTGGAACGGACTGTAATTGCCCGTAGAAAGGATTGGGCAAAGAGCTTGGATGATGCTCTGTGGGCATACAGAACAGCATTCAAGACTCCTATAGGAACCTCTCCATACCAGCTTGTGTTTGGGAAGGCCTGTCACTTGCCCGTGGAACTAGAGCATAAATCCTACTAGGCAACCAGATTCCTAAACCTTGATGCCAAATTAGCTGGAGAGAAAAGATTGCTCCAGCTGAATGAGCTAGAGGAATTCAGACTCAATGCTTTTGAAAATGCCAAAATTTACAAGGAGAAAGCAAAGAGATCGCATGATAAGAACCTGTCATCCAGAGTCTTTGAGCCAAAACAAAAGGTTCTGCTGTTTAACTCTAGGCTCAAGCTATTCCCTGAGAAACTAAAATCCCGGTGGAGAGGACCATATGTGATTACAGGAGTGTCACCATATGGATATGGGGAGCTTCAGGATATTGATTCTGACAAAAAGATGATTGTTAATGGACAGAGAGTCAAACATTATCTTGAAAGTAATTTTGAGCAAGAATGCTCAAAACTGATACTAGATTAAAGCTTAGTAAGGTCCAGCTAAAGATAATAAAGAAGCGCTTGCTGGGAGGCGACCCAGCCATTACTGTAGTTTATTTGTTATTTAAATAATAATTATAGGAGTTTAATAAGTTATCATCAAAACTAATTCTCATTTACAAGAGTTCACAGAGTTACAGAAGGATTCAAAGCAGAGAAAAGAAGCTCACTGGCACGAAAATGCCAGTAAGAGGCACTTTCTGGCGTTTAATGCCAGCCAGGGTATCTGGCTGGCATTAAACGCCCAAAAAAAGCAACTTCTGGGCGTTAAACGCCAGAATGGGTGCCATTCTGGGTGTTTAACGCTAGAACTACAGCATCCTGGGTGTTTAGAAAAATGCCCAGTGATAAAGACTTTCTGGCGTTTAACGCCTGCCAGGATACCTGGCTGGGCGTTAAACGCCCAAAATAAGCAGCAATTGGGCATTAAACGCCCAAAACAAGCAGTGTTTGGGCGTTTAACGCCAGAAACGTGGAGGGGAGGTGATTTTGTTTTCCAACCCAATTTTTTTTTTATTTTTTCATCCATAATCTCTTGCATAAACATATTTCAAATCCTCATCTTTCAATTTCAAATTTAAAAAAAATAACTCTTAATCCTAAAAATATTTTCTTCTTTTCAAATCTTTTTCAAAATGCATATATCTTTTTAATTTCTCTTCAAATCTTTTTCAAAATTCATATATATTTTTAATATCTTTTCAAATCTTTTTTTCAACTTATCATACTATCTTTTCAAATTTAGATTTATCTTTTTCAAAACTCTCTCTTATCTTATTTTAAAATTACATCTTTTGCATATCATAATTATCTTTTTACAAATCATATCTTCTATCATATCTTTTTCAAAAATTTTCGAACCCATCTCCTCCCTTTTAAATTAGCATTCGGCCACCCCCTCTCCTTCACAATTCGAATTTGCTCTCCTCCTTCTCCTCTCCTTTCCTTTCTTTTACTTGAGGACAAGCAAATCTCTAAGTTTGGTGTGTTTTACGTGATCACTGAGCTAAGCTCACTAAGATCATGGCTCCTAAGGGAAAACAAACCACTTCAAGAGGCAAGAAAGAGAATAATTCAAGACCACTTTGGAATCAAGAGAGGTTCTTAACCAAGGAACATTCGGACCATTACCATAAAATAATGGGTCTAAGGTCAGTGATCCCGGAAGTAAAATTCGATCTAAAAGAAGACGAATATCCGGAGATCTAAGAGCAAATTTGAAACAGAGGCTGGGAAATTCTAGCTAATCCTGAGACAAAAGTGGGCAAAAACATGGTTCAGGAATTCTACTCAAATCTGTGGCAAACAGAGAGGCAGAGAATGACTGGAACGACTTTCTATACCTTTCGAACCATGGTCAGAGGGAAGATGATCTACTTCTACCTTGACAAAATAAGAGAGGTCTTCAAGCTACCTCAACTACAAGATGATCCAGAATCCTTTAATAGGAGAATGGTGTGTGATGATAAGTGCTTGGACCAAATTCTAGAGGACATATGCATCCCTGGAACCAAGTGGACAACCAGCACAAAAGGTGTTCCAAATCAACTCAAGAGAGGGGATCTCAAACCAATTGCTAGGGGCTGGTTGGATTTCATTGGGCATTCCATACTGCCTACCAGCAACCGCTCTGAGGTCACTTTCAAGAGAGCAGTGATGATCCATTGCATTATGCAAGGAAACGAAGTGGAAGTTTATCAACTGATTTCTTGTGAGCTCTACACAATTGCAAATAAGAACTCCAAGGACGCCAAATTGGCTTACCCAAATTTGATTTTTCTGCTATGTAAAGCGGCTGGGGTGAAGATGGGAGTAGATGAGTTCATCCCAGTCGAACATCCAATCACCAAGAAGTTAATGGAGGGACAACAAGCCCAAGAAAACTCTATCAAAAGAAGGGCACAAGAGTTCCTCCCAGAAATCCCTTAGATTGACTACAAAACCCACCTAGAAGCATTTGTCACCAAGCTGCAAGAAACTATGGATCAACTCAAGGAAGAACAATAGAATCAAAATTTTATGATCTGCAAACTGCTTAAGAGACAGGAGAAGTAAGGGTGTGAACTACAGGAGCTGAAGCGCCAGAAGCTTTCTCTTGAAGGTCAAGAAAACCCACAAATTGAAGGAGCATCCATCTCTCAAAATAAAGGTTGTTGAGTCCTAATCTTAATTCTGTGATAACTTTTGCTATTAGAAATCTCTCTTATGAGTCATATGAGTAGTAGTGAGTAGTATTTTTATTTTTATTTTTATCATTTCCAAGTAAGCTATAATTTATTTTTCTCATCATCATTAGACATGAATAAAATAGAAGATATTTTTAGAATAAGGAGGCAACTCGTTTTCGAGTTCTTAATAAGAAAATTCAAATTATTTATATATAGTGGCAACACTTTTTGTCTTCTGAATGAATGCTTAAATAGTGCATATTTTTTATCTTGTTTTTTATGAATGTTAAAGCTATTGGCTCTTGAAAGAATGATAAAAAAGAGAAATGTTATTGATAATCTGAAAAATCATAAAATTGATTCTTGAAGCAAGAAAAACCAGTGAAAAAAAAAAGAGAAAAGAAAATGAAAAAGCCAATAGCCCTTAAAACCAAAAGGCAAAGGTAAGAAGGATCCAAGGCTTTGAGCATCAATGGATAGGAGGGCCTAAAGGAATAAAATCCTGGCCTAAGCGGCTGAACCCAGTTGTCCCTAACCATGTGCTTGTGGCATGCAGGTCCAAGTGAAAAGCTTGAGACTGAGTGGTTAAAGTCATGATCCAAAAGAGTGTGCTTAAGAACTCTGGACACCTATAATTGAGGGCTTTAGCAAAGCTGAGTCACAATCTGAAAAGGTTTACCCAGTTATGTGTCTGTGGCATTTATGTATCCGGTGGTAATACTGGAAGACAAAGTGCTTAGGGCCTCGGCCAAGACTCATAAAGTAGCTGTGTTCAAGAATCAACATACTAAACTAGGAGAATCAATAACACTATTTGAATTCTGAGTTCCTATGGATGCCAATCATTATAAACTTCAAGGAATGAAGTGAGTTGCCAAAACTATTCAGAAGCAAAAAGCTACTAGTCCTGCTCATCTAATTAGAATTGAGCTTCATGTAAAACTCTGAGATTGCCTCTTGATCTTCATACTATCCTATTTTATTTATCTAGTTGCTTGGGGACAAGCAACAGTTTAAGTTTGGTGTTGTGATGAGCGGATATTTTATACGCTTTTGGGTGTGTTTTAATATAGTTTTTAGTAGGATATAGCTACTTTTTAGTATATTTTTATTTGTTTTTATGAAAAAATCATATTTCTGGACTTTAATATGATTTTGTGTGTTTTTCTGTGATTTTAGGTATTTTCTGGCTGAAATTGAGGGATCTGAGCAAAAATCTGATTCAGAGGCTGATAAATGGCTGCTGATGCTGTTGGATTCTGACCTTCCTGCACTCGAAGTGGAGTTTTTGGAGCTGCCAAAATCCAAATGGCACACTCTCAATTGCGTTGGAAAGTAGATATCCAGGGCTTTCCAGCAATATTTAATACTACATACTTTGCCCAAGTTTAGATGATGCAAACTGGCGTTTAACGCCAGCTTTCTGCCTTATTCTGGCGTCAAATGCCAGAAACAAGTTGCAAAGTAGAGTTAAGCACCAGAAACAGGTTACAAACTGGCGTTTAACTCCAAGAATAGCCTATGCACGTGAAAGCTTCAATGCTCAGCCCAGCCCACACCAAGTGGGCCCTAGAAGTGGATTTCTGCACTATCTATCTTAGTTTACTCATTTTCTGTAAACCTAGATTACTAGTTGAGTATAAAAACTACTTTTAGAGATTTATTTTGTACCTCATGATATTTTTACATTTGAATTTGTATCTCTGATGGCATGAGTCTCTAAACCCCATGGTTGGGGGTGAGGAGCTCTGCAGCGTCTCGATGAATTAATGCAAGTATTTCTGTTTTCTATTCAATCTTGCTTGTTTCTATTCTAAGATATTCGTTCACACTTCAACCTAATGAATGTGATGATCCGTGACAATCATCACCATTCTCAACCTATGAATGCGTGCCTGACAACCACTTCCGTTCTATCTTAGATTGAATGTATATCTCTTGGGTTTCTGGTTCACGAGTTTGACTGCCTCTCCTGACAATAAAGCGTTCAATCCGTGAGTCCAGAGTCTTCGTGGTATAAGCTGGAACCAATTGGCAGCATTCCTGAGATCCGGAAAGTCTAAACCATATCTATGGTATTCCGAGTAGGATCCGAGAGGGGATGTCTGTGACGGGCTTCAAACTCACGAACGTTGGGCATAGTGACAAACGCAAAAGGATCATTGGATCCTATTCCAATACAAGTGAGAACCAACAGATGATTAGCCATGTACATGGACCCTTTTCACTGAGAGGACAGCTGGTAATCATTGACAACGGTAATCCACCAACATACAGCTTGCCATGGAAGGAGACCTACGTGCGTAAAGAAGAAGACAGTAGGAAAGCAGAAATTCAAGGGACGAAGCATCTCCAAAACTCCTACCCATTCTCCATTACTGCGTAACAAGTATTCATTTCATGCTCTTTCACTTTTTACAATTAAAACTAAAGAACCCTATTGATATCCTGACTAAGAATAATAAGATAACCAAAGCCTGCTTCAAGCCAACAATCTCCATGGGATCGACCCTTACTCACGTAAGGTATTACTTGGATGACCCAGTGCACTTGCTGGTTAGTCGTGCGGAATTACATAGTGTGAGTGTAATTTTCGTGCACCATAGGGCTTGATAGAACATTCCTGAAAACCAAATTTGGTGGACAAATCTTGGCAGCCATTGGACAAGACACCAATAATCACATTTACGTAATTGCATATGCCATTGTACTAGTGGAGAACACGGATAATTGGAGGTGGTTCCTTGAGCTGCTACTTGAGGATCTAGGGAGCTACACCCAAAATAGGTGGTATTTGATTTCGGACATGCAAAAGGTAACGATGTATTTGCTATTTACTGGTTATTGTATTTTAGTAAGGGTTGAACTCCTTAGGTTGATGTATTTTTTGTAGCCATGTTTTACTTTCATGATTCTGTTTCTATATCTACTGGTTTGTTTCACACATTGTTGTTGCCTATATTGATAGAATGGGATAGGAGTAGAACTTAATAAATAGTGGGATGAATTTGCTGTCACTTATACATGTGTATGGACTAATTTGATGTCACTTATGTATGTGTGAAGACTATTTTGATGTTACTTATGTAAGGTGAGGGACCATTTTGGGTCCCAATATTGTAAAATTAATTTCAGTGGTTTCGTGCAGGGGCTAATCACAGCTGTGCTGGAGGTCTTCTCTGATGTCCACCACAGATTTTGTGTATGACACTTGTGGAGAAAATTCAATAAGCAATGGAAAGACAATAAACATAGAGGATTACTGTGGGAGTGTGCAAGATCTACTACTCAAGAGGGATTCATTGAAGGGATGATGAAAATTTAGAGAGCTAAGAAGGAAGCATGGGAGTACCTTTCCAAATGGCGTAGAGATGCATGGAGTCGGGCATTCTTCCCTACCCAACCAAAATGTGACAACATATGTAACAATGCTTGCGAAGTATTCAATACCAGAATCAAGGAAGCAAGGGTCAAACCAATTATCACACTACTCGAGGAGGGTAGAATGTATATCATGAGGACGATAGCCTAGAACAAAATGAAATTCAGGAACAATGTTGGCTTACTGCCCCTTGTTCAATGCAGCCACTTGGAAACGATCAGGAATGAATAAGAGAATTAGGTGCCAATGTGGTCCGGAGATGCAGACTATGAACAATTCGAAGTCCATGGATGGCCAACCAACATGGCAGTGGACTTGGGAAAGAGAATATGCATCTGTGAATTTCGGCAACTGAGTGGTATTAATTTAATTGTGATTATCGTTCTTATAGTAAATATCATTACTGTTACACTTTAGTTGTTGTTCCAATACTTATTATGATATTGTAATTGAGTTTCCTTAATTCATTGTGGATTGCATACAGGAACTAGAATTGGTTACTTAGTAACTTGGGTGCATTTTATTGATTTGAAACAGGGATGCCCTGTGTCCATGCTTGTGTTACAATGGCTAGGGCAGGCAAGCAACCTGAAAACTTCTGTCATAGATGGTTAACAATGGATGCATACAATCATACATATGCATTCCATATCATTCTTATTCCTGGCCAGAAACTATGGGAGAAGTCATTCTACAATATACCACAAGCACCCAAAAATAAACGAAGAAAGGATGCTGATGAAGGCCCAGATAGAGGCAAGAAGCAAAAGATCACCAAGATGAAGAGGGTATATAAAGAGGATTTATGCCGTCATTGTGGTGGCAAGGGTCACGACAAGAGAAATTGTGCCAAGAACAAGGCTGACGACGAGGCTGCAGATGTTGCAGTTGCTACAGCTGCTGCTGCTACTGGTGAAGTTGATACAGAAAATTAGCAGTAACCTCCCCTTGCTGCACCTGAAGTCCAAAATGAGGGCAATGCTATTGAGATTAAGGTAGGCATGAGTCAACCAATTGTGTCAGAAAACGAAAATGAAGACTCCCACCAAGTACTTCAACTTTTTCTCTTTGTTATTGTTGCTTTGTATATTTATTTTGATCTCACTAAATATATTCATACAGTTTGCAACACCTGACCTGCAAGGCCAGGCAAGACCCCCAAAGCTCCCACAAAAAAGAAGAAAACCTCCACCATCTAGACCAGCCTCAATCCCACCACCAGCAACCGGTGCTCTTCCACCAAATGTTTCACATGCTTCCCCACCACCCAGTGTTCCAATTTCAAACACTCCCCCCCAACAACTACTCGTATCGATCCAATGGTTGGTGCATCTGCGGCTACAGCTTCAACGTTGCGTAACATTCTGTGTTTTGTACCAACCCCGGGGATCAAACCACCAAGAAAATTCAAAATGACCATTTGCTATTTTCTGTTGAGACATTTTGGTTTTAGACATTGAACTTTATGCTTTCTTAGATCCATGTGTCAGGTGTATGTGTTTTGGATTGTAAGTTAAATACTTTGTGTTTCCTTTTGATGGTGTCTTGACACAAACAAATTTGGAAGCAATTAGCATAAGCTGCATATTATCATGGAATGTTTAAAAACTTGTTACTGTCCCTTAGCTTCATATTCCTTAATTTCTAAATTATAATTAGCAACAACAATGATAAAATAGAATATGGTGTTATCACTTCTTTTCATTTGTTTACAGAGTACAACAATCACAACTTTTGTCTTACAATGGCCTTCACTACCTCCATGCTACACAAACAACAATCACAATTACCACGAGAACAATAACTAACAACACACAAAATGCTAGTTTTAGAGCCTTAATTTCAGACTCCAAGCTTACAATCTTCCAAACTTTGTCATCCTACATAAAGAGACCACACCACCTCTTGCCAACATTCTGCAACCACATTTCTTGCCCATGGAGAAGAAATATTACAAATTGAATGAGCAACAACGCTAGCTGTATACATTAACAAAAATTACGTACATTGTAGTTAGGACAACCATAAAATGGTCTCTCTGGATTCGCCTCCATTCCTGACCATTTGAGGATGGGTTGGCTACCACACCCACACCTATCTGAAAGGTGTTCGTCACTACTTCTGACGGTTCTCCTCCCACAGCTTCTCTCAGATTATCGGTTACTGGAGCTACTAACATGGTTGCTGCCTCCACCCATCATGACCCACTCAAATCATGCTCAACAATGGTAGAGAAGACGAAAGAGAGCAGAGAAGAAGAAATAGAGGGTTTCTAATAATAAATTGAGGATTAAGATTATAAAATAAATCTGGAACTAAAATTGAGGTAACAAATGATAACAGCCACGTCAGATAACCGTTGCCATTCCAACGTGGCGCCTCTCCATACACGTCTTCACGGTGTTCGGGAATATTCCCCTGAAAATGCTTCAGGGACGACCGTGAGTCTCCTTTGTTAAATTCGGGGACAATATTGGGGCTAATGCAAGTTTAGGGACAACTTTGAGGTTCGAGTGCAAGTTCAGGGACTACTCTGAGATTTAACTCAACTTTTAAATCAAGTTGGAAGAAATGAGACCAACCAATTTCCTTATTTCAAAATTTTTTAATTACGGAAAATAAAAACTCACATCGTTCCAGTTGTTTTAATAGGATTTACAAAGAAAACATCCTATAATAAGGAGAAACACACCAAAAAAATACAATATTAATATATTACACACGTTTGCAATCCATAATTAAATGATTCATAACTAGAGAGTATTGAATTCTGAAAATTTGAAATTTGTTATATTTTTTTCCAAAAATATAGGAGGCAAATTAGAAATAAAAGATGCTAGGATGAATTGAAATTTTTTCAATTTTGAAATTGGCCATTTGTTTGGGACGTATTGCACATGTTTTATTTTAAATTCTATAAAAAAATAATTCGTCATTGGAAAATTGTAAATTTAAATTTCAGAAAAATAAATTTGTTGAGGACCTACGATGCATGGACACTGACACAGACACGGGACACAACACGACACGGGACACGCCGACATGTGAATTTTAAAATCTTATAAGACATGGGGTCATGCATACGTATAAAATATAAAGTATTTTTTAAATAAATCTAATAAAATTTTGATATTTTATTGATATTAAAATATAAATTAATTTTTTTAATTATTTTTAATGTCTTATTTTAATTATATCAAGTATTTAAAATATTTTTTGTTTTAATAAATAATAATATATACTATATCTAAATTTATTTCAAGTATGTATTTTAAGAATAAGACTGGACACGCTGACACGTGATGGTATTTAGTTGTGTCCAAGCGTGTACGGAAAAGAATTTTTTACTTTTTATTAAGACACGATTGGATACAGCAGACACACGTATCGGACGAGTGACGATGAGTGTCGTGTCCGAAATGTGTCTGACACAGTAAAAATTTAGGATGTAAATTAACAAAGGGAGCGAACATAAGTAATTAGGTCATAGATTAGATCAAACGTCTTGACCTACGAAAAATGGAGGGAGTGAATAGAGAGCAGGGTTGTGGATGTGAAGGCAGAACACTGTGAGGTTGTTTCTTTTAATGAGAATAAGGGAGAGAGTTAGGGTAGGGCTGCATCTGGTGATAAGGAAGGTTCTCTTTAGGGTAGTGCTAAGGGGTTTTTAAAGGTATCCTTTAGGGATACAAAGTTATTGGGACCTCAAAGGCAAGGGTTGTTAACGCTGCTGAGGATCTAGATGGTGATACCATGGCATTTGTCATGGGTAAACAAGGAGGCTAAGGATATGCTTTCGGAACCCTATAGAGATGCTATCATTATGAAGGTTCTGGGGAAACATTTTAGCTACATGGCAATTGTACACAAGCTGAAGGGTGTCTGGAGGCTTAAAGGTGGCTATGAAGTATTTGATATCAGTTTTGATTATTTTCTAGTTAAATTTAATCTTCTGAACGATAGGGAGAAGGTTCTTTTAGGCGGTCCATGGATGATTCTTGGCCACTATGTTGCTGTCAAGCCTTGGTCGCCGGATTTCAGACCTTGTGAAGACTTGATGATTCTTTCCTATCTTTTCCTAGTGAATTTGCATTCAATTTGTTGAGTTTAATCAAGAATTAATTATATTTTAGCCACTATGGATGCTACTTTGAGTCATGTGCAATTCTGTTTATTTTAGGTAGCATTCGACTGGATTTGATGGAGTTTCTGTAGATAAAGAGAAGAAGGCGAATGATGCTGAATATCTCGAGCTACAGAGGTCCAATGGACGTGATTTCAGTGGCGTTGGAAAGCTAACATTCAGAGCTTTCAAAAAATGTATAATAGTTCATAATTCTTCTCCACCAAGTCAGCAAGGGTGGCGCCTAACTTGAGAATTCTCAAGTTAGGCGCAAAGATCACTTATACTCATTCATTCAAGGCTGCCAAGGCTGCGCCTAACTTGAGATTTCTCAAGTTAGGCACCAGGACAAAGCTATGTACGTCCAAGGGCTTGCACAAGTGATTAATTAATTTTGATTAAATTCTTATTTTAATTATAAATAGGAAAAGATATTATTTTAGTTTTAGGAAATATATTTTACATTAATTAGGATTACATATAAAAGGGAAAAGAATCAGCCCTTCGAGCCCTCTCTTCTCTTCTACCTCATTCCGCAATTTATAGAATCCTAGTTTTCTCTCTGAACCATGAGCAACTAAACCTCCACTGTTAAGGTTAGGAGCTCTGTCTATTGTATGGATTGATACTATTATTTTTCTATTTTAATTCATGTACTGATTTATGATTTAAGAATTATTTTCGTTCTTTATCTGATGAATTTGGGTGGAAGGAAGTATGACCCTTGTTCTAATTGAGTTCTTGTATAACTTGGAAAAGCTCTTTACTTGAACAACAGCTTGAAAACATATTCTCCTAAATTTCTAATTATCTGGACTTAACGAGATACATGACATATAATCTTCTTATATTCAGGTAATTAGGATTTGTGTGGCATAAAACTAGAATTGAACTTCACCCTCTAATTGGAATTAAGTGACCAAGGATTTGGCGGTTGATGAATTTTAGAGGAGACTTAAAAGGTCTAAGGAATTAGGGTTTAGTCACATACAGTTTGCCATGAATTAAATCTTGCATGATTAAAATAGTTAGTAAGAAAAGTTAATTCGAAAAATAGATATCTCTGAAGCCTTAACTGTTTCT
Source organism: Arachis hypogaea (assembly GCF_003086295.3). NCBI lineage: Eukaryota > Viridiplantae > Streptophyta > Magnoliopsida > Fabales > Fabaceae > Arachis > Arachis hypogaea. The sequence continues at coordinate 81,231,239 of NC_092044.1, read as the reverse complement.
CCATAATTCACAACTTGTTTACTGTTTGCTATTCTGATTCTCTGATTTACTGTTTAATGGATTGGAACTCTCAACACTATTTTCTATTTGCCTAACTAAGTAAATCATTTAACCATTGTTGCTTAATCCATCAGTCCTCGTGGGATCGACCCTCATTCACTTGAGGTACTACTTGGTACGACCTGGTGCACTTGCCGGTTAGTTTGTTGATTATAAATTCCGCACCAAGTTTTTAGCGCTGTTGCTGGAGATTGACTATGATTGACAACTACTAGTTGTTTGATTTCTTAGATTAGGCATTTTTGCTTTAATTTCATTTAACTTATTTCTTTAAATTTTAAAAAAAATAAAAAAATAAAAATATATATTTTGATTTATTTTATTTAATTTTTTTCTCTTAATTTCTAAAATTAAGTTTAGTGTCCCCTTAGTTGTTTTATTCTTCCAAGTCATTTTAAGTTTAAATTTTATACTCCTTTTTGCTTATTAGTTATTTTATTTTTTTTCTTAATTATTCAATTTATTTTCTTTATTTTATTTTTCTTTTATTTTTGTTTTCTTTTATTTTTTATTTTATTTTCCTTTATGTTCTTTCTTCTTTGCTTGCCTGTTTACCACATGGTACATTTAATTCTGTTTGGTGTTTTGTGCTAAGAAAAAAATAATGGAGAGAGATCACATGGGTTACTACTCACACCCAAGCAGTGATTCATATTATTGTGGATGGAGGAACTACACGAATTTTGGTTGGCAAAGTCAAAACCAAAGAAACTTCAGTGCTCTATGTTCCCACTATCAAGAACCACCTCCATATTCATACCAAAAACCACCACCTCCCTATCCATATCAAGAACCATCATCTTTCTACCCATATCAAGAGCCACCATCTCCCTATCCATACCAAGAACCATCCTCTTTTTACTCTTATCAAGAACCATCATCTCCTTCTTATTCATATCAAGAGCCACCATCTCCTTATTCATATCAAGAACCATCAGCTCTTGAGCTTCTCATGAAAGAATTCATACATGATATAAGGACGAGTGTCAAAAATAGAGAGAAATATCTGCAGTTGATTATCAAGTCCAGGGAAGAGGAACAAGCAAATTCCTTCCCAGGAGATATAATGCAAGATCCTATGGAAGAAAGTGAGGAAATCAATCAAAGGAGTTCATACACCAGTGAATTAGAGAACTTTCCACCCTCACACATGGAAAAAGAGGAAGATGCAAAAACAAAGGAGGAAGATGCACCAACAAAGAAGGAAGATGTACCAACAAAGGAGGTTGTAAAGGATGAAAACAATTATGGGAATCTACACTCCAATGAAGCAGAGAGTGGCATAGAGGGTGAGTTTATTGAACCACCAATTCAACAAGTTCTTGATGATGGGTACACTCTAACCATCACACAACACCCAAATTTTGAAATCAAAGAAGTGAAGGCAACCAACGAAAGCACTGAAAAGGGGATTGTGACCAAGAAACAAAAGAAAATATCCATGAAAAAGAGAAGGTTAGAAAAAAATAATCCAACCTCTACACTAACAAGCAAGGCGAATTAAGCCAATCACTCAATCATTATTGCTTGATCCATCAATCCTCGTGGGATCGACCCTCACTCACCTGAGGTATTACTTGGTACGACCCGGTGCACTTGTCGGTTAGTTTATGGGTTATAAATTCCGCACCAAGACTCCTTTGGTAAAACCATGGTTTGGATACGAATATCCGACTTGAGTATTTGGTATTATCAAAAGAAAGACATGATGAGACTTACGGTGGGGGTTGGCAAACCTATTAAAGTTGATTTAGCCACAAAATCCGTTAAACAACGCAAGTATGCTCGAGCATGTATTCAAGTGGGTTACCTGTGTTAGAAAGGTGATTGTTGATGAGTATGAATATAGTGTTGATTAAGAGTACTTACATCTCATATGTAATAAGTGTGATTATTTTGGGCACATCACTAAAGATTGTAAGGTGGTTGTTGCTGAGGATGGGACTGAGAATGTTGCCGTTTAGGGAGGAACGGTAGGGAAAGTTGGAACAAGTCAATCACCATTCAGATGAACAAACCAAGAAAGTTTTTGAATTTGGGATGAATCCCACCAAATCTGTAGGCGTTATAAAACAAACGGAGATCACGGAGGTTCCTTGCATGGCATTTACATGAAGAATCTTCATGTTGGAGAATATGAGGGTTGTACTAAGGTGATTAAAAAAGGGAAGGGCATTTTGGGCTTGGCCAGTAAGGCCCATAATAAATCTAAAGGGAAACAACATATGTCTTCCACCAACAAATCTGATGGCTTCAAATTAAAAGGCCCATATAATAAGGAAGGTGGATCTCCTACAAGAACCAGGTCGGATAGAGAGGTTTCGCAAAGTAAAAAACATCGTGGCTTTCAGAGGGAGGGAGCTAAGGGTTAGGGAGTGAAACTAGGAGCAGCATCCCACACGATAACCCATTTCCTAAAAAACGAGCACAAGAGGCTGCGACCTGCTTCTCTTCAGAACTCGCCAGGACTCTGGGTGAAAGAAGGTAATGATCTGAATTCACTACCCTTTTTAAAAATTAGTGAATTAGTTCTTTTGGCAAGCGCACCAAAATTATCGCCAAGTAATAACCCACAGTGGAGTGGGATCGTATCCATAGAGATTGGAAAATTCAAGCAGTTTTAATTGATTGATGAATTAGTCAAGCGGATCAATAAGATTGTGAAGTGTAGAATTGTAAATGACATGAATGTAAATAACTAGAATATAAAGAAAAACAATAAAGCGCAGAAATGGAAATTGCAGAATGTAAAGTGCTGAATCATAAATGACTTGAATGTAAATGGGAGAGGGGAATTGCTGAATGTAAAATTAAGCTGTAAAGAAATGGATAGATAAGAATGGGGGAATTCATTGAGATTGGGAGATGTTATCTCTTTGGATCAAATCTAGCTTATATCTTCTTCAATCATGCAACTCATTGACCTCTTGGCAATCATGATTGATTGAGCCCTAATTCCTTGGTGACTCAATCTCTCAAATCTTGATCAATAGCCAATTCCTTGGTCTAATTTCTCATGAAGAGAGATATGCTTGGTCCCTGATTATACCACACACCCTCATAGGTCCAGGTAAAGGGGGAATTATATGTCACGTATCCCGTCACCAAAATCCAGATTCTAGTCAAGTTTGAGAAGGGATTTCAAGCATGGTTTCATGTTTCCTTTCCCAAGGTTCCCATGAAACCCAATTGCATTCCATCTCTTTCCCAAGATAATTGAACACTAAGCATTAAGAACGAAATTCCTTCTAGCAAATTAAGAGAAGATGAAGAGAAGAAGAATTTCACTATTATCAATCCATCAAGTACAACAGAGCTCCCTCTCTCAATGAGAGGGAAGTTAGCTACTCATAGCTTGAAAAGTACTCAAAAGTGGAGTGTAAAAGTGGATCTAGAACTAACTACTTAACCCCTCTTCAGTACTCCTTGGGGGTATTTATACTACTCCTAGTAAAATTAAAAGAATTACAAAGGTGAAAAAGGGAAAATTACATTTTGGAGGGAAAGAAAACACTCAATAAGCGTGACTCCTTAGCTGGCGTGTGGCTGGCGCTTCACTGGCGTGTCACGTGCCCTTCAAAATAGCTTGGCGTGCCACGCTCAATCCTTCAAGTGGCACGCTCGTCCCTTTATCAACCTTGGCGTGCCACGCCTTCGAACTCAAGTGGCACGCCATAGTGGAATTCTTGGGTTGGCATGCCATGCCTTCGAGCTCAAGTGGCACGCCCTTTGCTTTTTCTACTTTCCTTTGCCTCTGGAAACTTGAACTAGCGTGGCACACCCAGGGTCTGGCATGCCACGCCCTTGTTGGGGGCTTGGCTAAGCTCCTCTGAAAAGTTGCACTAGCGTGGCACGCCCAGGATCTGGCATGCCATGCCCTTTTATGACTGAGTGGTTCTTCTGTTTGGCGTGCCACGCCATGAACTCAAGTGGCACCCCAATGCTTCTTTGTTCTCTGAATGACACTGGCGTGCCACGCCTGGTTGCTCACGTGGCACGCCTAAGTGAAGAATAGTGGATGGCGTGCCACGCCTTCGATACCAAGTGGCACGCCCCATGTAATTGGCCTCTTCCATCCTCTCTGGAAACTTACACCAGCGTGCCATGCCTAAAGGTTGCTGTGCCACGCCCATGATCTTGTCTTGTTCCAGTAGTTGGCGTGCGACGCCTCGGCCTTCAAGTGGCACGCCATAGTGACATGCTCGGATTGGCGTGCCACGCCTTCGACATCAAGTGGCACGCCCAGTCCTTGCTCATGTTATCTTGTGCATTGGCGTGCCACGCCTGGTTGCTCAAGTGGCACGCCTAAGTGAGTTTGAGAGGTTGGTGTGCCATGCCTTCGACTTCAAGTGGCACGCCCATAGTAGTTGATGGGTCAGGCGTGCCACGCCCAACCTGGCGTGCCACGCCCCTTTTGTATCCTCCATCTTGCTTTCTGGAATTTTGTACTAGCGTGCCACGCCTAGTCCCTGGCGTGCCACGCCCACATGCATGCTTGGATCTCCCTTCTGGAATTTAGTATTGGCATGCCACGCTTAGCTCCTGGCGTGCCATGCTAGTGCATTTTTGTGGCGTTTGCTCCCAAGTGGCACGCCAGTTTCACACGCCCAGCTTCTTGTTTGTCTTCTTCCCATTCTTGATGTCTTTTTCACCTGAAATTTAGCACAACTCATCTCAAAGTAGTGTACCATAATATTCATCAAATAATGCATGAATTGTACTGATCAAATGAGATTTGTGCTCTTTTATGGTCTTCTTTATGCAAGAAAGAAGGGTAGATGATGCAAGTCATCACAACACCAAACTTAAGCTTTGCTTGTCCCAAGCAAATCAATGTGAGTAAACCTTTATATTTTGAGGCCTTGGCTTCGAAAGATTGCAATACAACTAAGAGTAAAACTAAGTGCCTAACACACGTATGAATGCCTTAATTGTCATGGAAAGTTCTTGGATCCTTGAGGGTTCCCTCAGGTATAGGCTTTAGGGGTCCTTTCTATTGATTGTCACCTTGAGGTAGTAAAGATTGTTTTGCTTTCTTGACCATGACTCTAAGTGTTTTGTCTCAAGACAACCCTTTAATTAGGCTTTCAACTAGCACTCCCAAACCAGTTGGTTTTAGGGTACTGGGTGTTGAGACACCTCTAAGAATTTACTTGCCTATGTCTCTTCTTAACACATCTTCACCACAAGCATCTACTAGGATCATTGATTTTTTTTGAGCTTTTTAATGTTTCTTTTTCTTTTCTATCCCAGAAGTTGATGCTCAGAGCCTTGGGTCTTTAGTGCTTACTACCTCTTGGTTCTATGGATATTAAAGGAACACCCCTTAGTCTTCCCTTTGTTATACCTTCTAGGACTAATTGCTTTCCATGAATCATTTTCTTTTTTAGTTCATCCAAGGTCCTACACTTAGTTTCTTGTTCCTTAGTTTGTCTGATGATCCCTCTTGGCCTTAGTCTCTCTTATTGTTTTTGCATAACTCAAAGTAACTCTTATGGAGACAAGCTCTACTTTTATTTAAGTTGTAATGAAGACTTGAAATACATGGCATTTTCTTTCTTTTAAAAAAAAACTCATAAAGACTTCAAACAGGAATTGAAACTAAGCATCAAACATAAACTATCCTAGCATGATTATTCAAGAAGTAAATAAAGAAAAAGCTTAAACAGAATTCAGAAATTGGAAAGTGTCAACCATGGGACTCAACAACCTTGAGCAGCTTCATCTTTAGTTCATTGGCCCCTTCCCTTTGTCCTTCTTCTTGGGAGGGGATGAGCCACCTTCATCTGGCTTGGAGGAAACTTCTTGAGCTTTGGTATCCTTGGGCTTCCAAAATTCTAACCTCCTCATGTAATTCCTCTCATCTTCCTTATGTTTGGCTAGGATTTCCTTTTGTCTTGCACTTAGCTCTTCCATCCCTTGCATGAAGGTTAGGTAACCTAGGTTTAGAGCGGCTACAGCGTTACACAAGTGATTCAGCTTCGCTTGTGTGTTGATGTTATACTGCCTCCTGGATATGGTCCTGGCATCATAGAGATGTCTAAATTCGGCCCAAGTTCCTCTATTGCCACTTGCATTGCTCTCCTATTTTATCCAGTGCGCTTTGCACTTCTCTCCAGTCAAATTGTTCTTGCTGCTCCTTCCTCATATGCTCCCAATTCTCTTGGAGTTGTTGAATGTTTTGGTTGACTTGACTCCATTGTTGTTGCTGAGCCTCCTTAAATTGATTGACATTCCTCAAGGGGTGTAGGTCTCCCTTCATTTGGTGTACATCTCCTTACAATTGCTTCCAATTGAATCCCTCTGGAAACTGTTGATATTGGTAGTGTGGTGGTAGTTTAAGTGCTAGGAAGTGAGGTTGCTCTTCTGCCTCCCCCTCTTCTTGTTGTTGTTGTGGTTCATGAGCATGAGCTCTTCGTTCTCTAGCCCTGTTGAGTGGGTGGACAGCCACCACTTTGGCCATCTTTTTGGCAGTTATGAACTTGTTTTGCTTCACAATCACCTCATCAATGATCTTTTCAACTCCAGCCTCATCACATAGCATGCTGGGGAATGCCAACCTTGTGTTGTCACTGGTGCTTTTCAGCACTTTGTTGATGTTGTTGGCAATCATCTCCCCCACATTGATGTTTTCTCCTTTCATGATGTTGTAGATGAGCACAGCTCTCTCCTTGGTCACCTCTGAAGTGTTGGATGTGGGGATTAGGGACCTCCTCACAAATTCTATCCACTCTCTAGCTTGGGGGCTCAAATCTCTTCTCCTCAATTGGTTGGGTGTCCCATCCTTGTCATTTATCCACTGCACATTCATCACACAGATTTCACTCAGAATTTCCTCAAACCCAGGGTCTTGCTGCTTCATTCTCTCTTTATAGCTCCGAGTAGAGCTTGTCCTCTTCACCATTAGCATTATTTCTATGCTAGAGGGGCTGTAGTCAATGGATTTCTCCCTCACATAGCTAATGTAGCCATATTGTTGCCCTGGTTGAGGTACTGCATTGGCATAGAACTCCCTCACCAAGCTCTCTACCACTTTCTTTGGTGGGTTGCATAGAAGTGACCAACCCCTCTGTTCAATCTCAATGTTGATTTCAATGTGTTCATTCCTCCCTAGTTGAAACCCAACTTCTGGAATGATTTCCCTCTCACTCACCCAACCATAAAATTGATTTTGGTTTAATGCTGAGAGGAATTTGTAGGTATTAAAAGAGCTTGAGGATCCAGAGGTTGGTTCCTTGGTTTTTCTTTTCTTTGAGGCTGAGCTTTTTGGTGGTGCCATTAGGTTGGGAGAGTGTGAAAAAAATGGGAGGATTGAAAGAAAGAGAAGGCAAAACAAGGTTTTGCTCCAACACCAAACTTAAGACTTGATTGTCCCAATCAAGAAAAAGAAGAAAGTAAGGGATAGAAGATGAAAAGAGAAGCGAAGGTGAGTGGTGTAGGGGTTGTTGAAGTGGGAAGGGAGATGGGAGTCAAGCTTTTATAATGGGTGAGTGATGTAGTTCGAAGGTGGGAAATAAAAGAGATTAAATATTTTCCCACTTTGGGAAGTGGCACCTAGCGTGGGAAGAGGCGCCAACTCTTTTCTCACAGTGTCTTCTGTGTGTGTTGAGTTCCAAAGTGCAAGTACACTTTGACTTCCTTGTTTTGTGAGTTGTTTACCATGTGGGCCCCATCTTCTCTCCTAAAATTGAAACTGAACCCATTAGTGATGATAAAATAACCCCTTCACATTCCTTCTCATCAAGAATAAATTGGGTTGCAACTGATGGGTGTCACTTGGGACACCAAACTTAATTCTTTGACATCTTAATAAATTGGTTTCATCATTATGTATTTAATATGTTCATAAGAGTGGAATAACATCAATCTTTTCATTTTCTTTTGATTCTAACTCCTCTGAACTCATTAAATCACGTTCATGTTCTTACCCAAAGCATTAAGTGCTTTCAAATTGGGTGACTTGGGCTGCTATGTGATCATTGGTGGTGGCCACACCAAACTTAATCTTTGGGCTTACTCTTCAAATTTAAACTATTAATTGTTTGTAAGCCTAGATTAAGTGGGTAAGAGGCCACACCAAACTTAGCACTTTAGCTAGTTCTCAGCCCATTCACTCATCATTAGTTATGCATTCATCAAGTTGCAACTCCCAGATAGAAAGAAATAAACGAGTGTAAAGAGGATCTAACTATCAAAGCTAATATCAAACTTCCTAATCTACAATTGCAACTAATCCTAATTACTGAAAATTAAACTATCAACAAAATTTAAACTACTTCTAAGAAAAGCAATTAAATCAAAAAGGATAAAGTGTTGGGGTGCCTCCCAACTAGCGCTTCTTTATTGTCATTAGCTTGACATTCCTTCATCTTTAGCTAAGCTTATAGCTCACTCTCTGCTTCTCCAAGGAGCCTCCCAAGTAGTGTTTGAGTCTATGGCCATTGATAGAAAAATTTCTCTGAGTCTTGTCTTCCATGAGCTCTACATGACCATAGGGAAACACTTTTAGTATGGTGAAAGGTCCTGACCATCGATACTTAAGTTTTCCAGGGAAGAACTTGAGTCTTGAGTTGTAGAGTAACACCTTCTGTCCTTTAGTGAACTCCCTTCTTGCTATCTTTTGGTCATGCCACCTTTTTGTGTTCTCTTTGTAGATTTTTGCATTCTCATATGCTTGATTTCTAAACTCTTCCAGTTCATTGAGTTACATTAATCTCTTTTCTCCAGCAGCTTGCTCATCAAAATTCTATAGTTTTAGCCCAAAATGCTCTGTGCTCCAGTTCAACTGGCAAGTGGCAAGCCTTGCCAAATACTAGTTGGTATGGTGACATCCCAATGGGGGTCTTGAAGGTTGTCCTGTAGCCCCATAGAGCATCGTCTAGCTTCTTAGACCAGTCCTTTGCTGAACTTTCAACAATTTTTTCAAGGATTCGTTTCAGCTCTCTGTTGGAGATATCAGCTTGCCTGTTGGTCTATGGGTGGTATGGAGTTGCCACTTTGTGCTTTACTCCAAATCTGAGAAGGAGTGCTTCCAGTTGTTTGTTGCAGAAGTGTGACCCTCCATCACTAATGAGAGCTCTGGAAACTCCAAATCTGCTGAAGATGTTCCTTCTCAAGAAACTTATCACAACCTTGTTGTCATTTGTTGCAGTAGCTATGGCCTCTAACCATCTTGAAACATAATCAACAGCCACTAATATGTAGTTATTTGAGTAGGAGGTTGGGAAGGGTCCCATGAAATCTATTTTTCATACATCAAATAGTTCTAGCTCTAGTATGTATTGTTGTGGCATCTCATTCCTCTTGGTTAGATTTCCAGCTCTTTGACATTCATCACACCTTGACACCATTTCCTTGGCATCCTTAAACATTGTTAGCCAGTAAAATCCGGATTGAAGCACTTTTGCTATTGTCCTTTCTCCACTGAAGTGACCTCCATGGCACTGCCATAACACTTCCTGCCTTTCTTCATGGGATATACACCTTCTTAGGACACCATCAGTACACTTTTTGAACAAATAAGGGTCATCCCAGATGTAGTGTTTGGTATCCTTTATTAGCTTCCTCCTCATGTGCTTATTGATGTTAGTTGGTAGCTCCCTAATGGCCTTGAAATTAGCTATGTCTGCGAACCAAGGGGCTACTCGAATCATCATCAATTGTTCATTAGGAAAGCTTTCATTTACTGCTACTTGCTGCATTTCTTCTTCTTGTGGGATCCTTGAGAGGTGGTCAGCTACCTTGTTCTCTGCTCCGCTTCTATTTTTAATCTCAATATCAAATTCTTGGAGTAGCAAGATCTACCTTATTAGTCTGGGCTTAGATTCTTGTTTGGTAAGCAAGAACTTGAGTGCTGCATGATCAGTGAACACAATTACTTTTGAGCCAATGAGATATGATCTAAACTTATCAAAAGCAAAACTATGGCTAAAAGTTCTTTCTCTGTGGTGGTATAGTTCCTTTGATTCTTATTAAGGACCTTGCTAGCATAGTAAATAACATGTACTAGCTTGTCTTTCCTCTGTCCTAGAACAGCACCAACAGCAAAATCAGATGCATCACACATTAGTTCAAAGGGAAGATCCCAGCTTGGTGGTGCTATGATAGGTGCAGAGGAGAGTTTCTTTTTGAGTTCATCAAAGGCTACCATGCATTCTCTATCAAAAACAAAAGGAGTATTTGAGACAAGTAGGTTGCTAAGGGGTTTTGCAATCTTTGAAAAATCTTTAATAAATCTCCTATAGAACCCAGCGTGTCCCAAAAAGCTTCTGATTACTTTGACATTGCAAGGTGGAGGTAATTTTTCAATTACTTCCACTTTTGCTCTGTCTACTTCTATGCCATCTTTTGAAATCTTGTGACCAAGAACCACCCCTTCAGTCACCATAAAATGGCACTTCTCCCAGTTTAAAACTAGGTTGGTTTCTTGACACCTTTTTAGCACAAGAGAAAGATGGTATAGGCAATCAGAATATGAGTTCCCAAACATAGAGAAGTCATCTATAAATACTTCTATGAACTTCTCAATCATATCTGAAAAAATGGAGAGAATTCACCTTTAGAATGTTGCAGGTGCATTGCACAATCCAAAGGGCATTCTCCTATAAGCAAAGACACCATATGGACAAGTAAATGAAGTTTTTTCCTGATCCTTGGTGTCTACAACAATTTGGTTGTAGCCTGAATATCCATCCAGGAAACAATAATACTCATGTCCTGCCAATCTTTCAAGCATTTGATCCATGAAGGGTAGGGGAAAGTGATCCTTCCGGGTGGCTTCATTAAGTTTTCGGTAGTCAATGCACATACACCATCCGGTCACCGTCCTTATGGGTATCAGTTCATTCTTCTCATTTGCCACAACAGTGATCCCTCCCTTCTTAGGAACTACTTGCACCGGGCTTACCCAAGGGTTGTCTGAGATGGGGTAGATCACCCCTGCTTGCCACAATTTCAACACTTCTTGCTGAACCACTTCATTTATAGTTGGGTTCAGCCTCCTTTGTTGCTGTCTTGAGGGTTTGGCATCCTCTTCAAGTAAGATTTTATGCATGCACATTGAAGGATTGATCCCCTTTAAATCTGAAAGTGTCCATCCTATGGCATCCTTGTGTTGTCTCGGCACTTGGATAAGTTCCTCTTCTTGTTCCTTACTTAGACTTGAATTTATGATTACTGGGTAAGTGTTGTTAGCACCTAGATATGCATACTTCAAGCTAGGTAGTAAAGCTTTCAGCTCTAGTTTTGGTGACTCTGCATCTTTGTTGTCTGTGGTGGTTGGCATGATTTAGTTCCTCATGGTTTCTTGTGGTAGTTTTCCATCTGTTGCTTGCTCCAGCTCAATGTTTTCTTCACATTATTCTTCTCCCATGACTTCTTGAACTATCTGTTCCATGGTGTCTACCAGCATGCATTCTCCTATGGATTCCTTTGGGTAACTCATTGCTTTAAATACGTTGAAGACCATTTTCTCTTCATGCAATCTCAAGACTAGTTTCCCTTTCTGCATATCAATGATGGCTCCAGCAATAGCTAGAAATGGTCTTCCTAGGATAATTGACGTGTTGGCCTCTTCTTTCATGTCCAGCACAACAAAATCAGCAGGGAAAATGAACTCTCCCACTTTCACTAGCAAGTCTTCCACCACCCCATGTGGAAACTTAAATGTTCTGTCAGCCAATTGGAGTGCCATTCTTGTTGGCTTGGCTTCCTCAATTTTCATCCTTCTCATCATGGTTAGGGACATAAGATTTATGCTAGCTCCCAAATCACACAAAGCTTTCTCAATAGTGATGTCTCCTATGATGCAGGGGATTTGAAAACTCCCTGAGTCCTTCAGCTTTTGAGGTAACTTCTTCTGTATGATGGCGCTGCATTCTTCAGTCAATACTATGGTTTCTTTTGCCTCCCATTTCCTCTTTTTGGTTATAAGCTCCTTCAAGAACTTGGCATAGAGTGGCATTTGTTCTAATGCCTCAGCAAATGGTATGTTGATTTGGAGCCTCTTAAAGATCTCTAGGAACTTAGAAAATTGGCCATCCTTCCCATCTTTTCTCAGTCTTTGCAGGTATGGTGCCTTTGGCACATAGGACTTTAAAACTGGTTTTAGTGGAAGTGAAGCTGGAATCTCCCCTTCATCCTCATTCCCATGTTTTGGTGCAACCTCTTCATGATTATCTTTGCTTGGGGTTCCTTCCTCTACAACCTTCCCACTTCTTAAAGTTATGGCTTTGCATTCCCCTCTTGGGTTAGTCATGGTATCGCTGGGAAATATGTGTGTGGAAAGTGGGATTTGCTTGGATAAAATCCCCACTTGTGCTTCCAACTTTGAGATTGTTGCACCTTGATTTTTCATATTTGACCTGTATTCCTCTTGATTAGCATCTATCCTTCTGTCAGTTTGTGCTTGTCTGTCCATGAGGGAGGTGACTGCCCCTGAAATCTGGGATGACAGTTGTGCTATTGCAACCTCCATTCTCTCAAAGTTGCTCTTGTCTTCGCATGGTTGTATAGTTGAAGATGGTGCATCTTGATTGAGGTTGTTGTGTATGGGTTGGTTGTTATGGTATGATGTGTTTTGTGAGTTATGGTAGGGTCTATGGTTTCTTGTTTGATGGTTGAGGTTGTGGTTGGGATGCTGATTTGATGGATAAGGCTTGTTGTGGTCCTGGTTGTGGTTTTGTTGATTTCCCCATCCAAAGTTTGGGTGGTTCTTCCAACCTGGGTTGCATGTCTTAGAGTGTGGGTCATATGGTCTTCTGAATGAATTGTGCACATAATTAGCTTGTTCCCAGTCACCTTCAGATTCTGATGCATTACCTTCTTGTTGAGGAGTTTGGTCTTGAATAACTAAGGCTTGGTTGGCCTCTATCCTCTTGATTAAGGCTGCTATTTGAGCTGTAATTGCCTTGTTTTGAGCTAACAAAGCATCTACAGAGTTGAGTTCTAGCACTCCCTTCTTTTGAATCCTTTCTGAGGCATAGAAATACTCATTTTCAGCTACAGTCTCAATGACATCTATGGCCTCTTCAATGGTTTTCTTTTTGTTGAGTGAGCCTCCTGAAGAATGATCCACTACCTTCTTTGCTTCATAGGATAGTCCCTCATAAAAGATATATAGTTGTAAAACATTTCCGGTAGGCATCTTCTTGTCAGATCTTTGAATCTCTCCCAGGCCTCATAGAGTGTTTCTCCATCTTGTTGTCTGAAAGTTTACACCTCAGCTCTCAGCCTATTGATTCTTTGTGCAGGGTAGAATCTAGCAAGGAATCTGTTCACGACCTCCTCCCATGTAGTTAGGCTATCCTTGGGGAATGATTCCAACCACTTTACTGCCTTATCTCTGAGTGAGAAAGGAAACAAGAGTAGTTTGTAGATGTCAGGGTGTACCCCGTTGGACTTTACAGTATCACATATCCTCAAGAATGTGCTGAGATGTTGATTAGGATCTTCTTGGGCACTTCCTCCATATGAGCAATTATTCTGAACAAGTGTAATGAGCTGAGGCTTTAGCTCAAAATTATTGGCATGAATTGTTGGCTTTAGGATGCTACTACCACAATTCCCTGGATTTGGGTTGATGTAGGAGCCTAAGACTCTCCTTTCTTGCCCATCATGATTGACTGGGCCTCCCCTGGCATGGTTATGAACTTCTTAATCATGATGATTCTCCATATTCTCCTCCATGTTTGTTTCAAAATACTCTTCCTCTTCCTCAGCACCAACGACTCTCTTCCCTCTTGCTTCCCTCCTTAATCTAAATAGGGTTGACGTGGCAGAAATTGGCAAGTTAAGAAATTATCAATAGAAATACGTTGCAAGTACTAGGAATATGAATCCTAGGTCGTCTCCCAACGAGTTGTAGAGAGATGTGCTATTTTATCAATCAGGTGTTTTTAAAAAGGTTGAGTTGATAAACAGGAAATTAATTTAGAGAATTTAATTAATTTTAAATAAAAGCCTTGACTGGGAGTAGATTAGTTGGAAACCCTATTCTTGTTGAAGTACTCTCAAGATTAATTGATAATTGAAGGTTGCTTTGTTTAGTTATCCCTTACTAGGTAAAGGAGAGTCAAACAAGTTGGAATGTTGTTTCTATTCATAAGTCCCAATCCGCTCATTGAAAAGGATTAATGTCAGTGACTAGAGGGCATTCCAACAATGAACCCAATTATAATTTTTCCTTTAAGCACCCCAACTCAAGGGTTCCTTTCAATCAACTCCCCATCAAGTTAGGGAACTACTCGCTCATTGTGAATGTAGAACTCATAACATAGGAAAAGGAATTAAAGAAAGACATGTTAAATAAAAACTCAAAGGAATCAATTAAAAATAAAGGTAATTCTTGTATTAATAAATTCTAAAATAATCCAATAATAGAATTGAGTAAATTAAAGGACATGGAAGAGTAAAGCCAAGTAAAGAAAATGAATTAGAATGACAAAGTCTTGATGAGGTAATAACTCTTCTCAATATCCTGATGCAAAAAGCAATAGAAAATAAAATCCTAAGAACTATGAATGTGTAGAGAGAAAAACCTAGAGGAGGAGTAAAAACTAGATCTAAAACTAAAAATTGTGTGGGATGAATGTTGTCCCTTGTTTCTTCATGTTCCTTGGCTCTAGTCTGTGTTTCTGGGCCAAAAACTGGGTTAAAATCCGGCCCAGAAACACTGCCAGTGACTTCTGAGATTCTGCAGATCGCTGATGATTGGATTTTTGACGGTTTAGAATTTCACAAATGAATTCTCGTTGCAGGTATAGTTTCTAAACCAACAATAATCCTTTCATACAAAAGATTGTTTGTCACAAGTAACAAACCCCTAAAATTAATAACCGAAGTATTCAAACCTCGGGTCATTCTCCCTAGGAATTGTAATGAAGTCTTTTGTTATTGGTTGTGAGTTATTTTTGGGGTTTTAATAAGAAACATGAAAGATAAATGGCAAGAAAGTAAACTAAGGCCTAAAAGGTCTTGGCAAGGGTTGGTGGTCAAGGATCTCTATCCTAATCACTAACCACAATATGAGAATTGGCAAGGATTAATCTCATTAAATCATCCTCTAACTAGTAGTAAAGGAAAGTCAAATGAGCTATATCAATCCTAGTCCATAAGTCCTAACTCTCCACTAATTCAATTAGTGAGAACTAGAGTCAATGGATCCCAATCATCAATTACTTGGACATTAGTAACTCAAGAGTTCCTAAGTTACCTTTCCAAGCCAAGAACATAAAACTCTACTCTAAATCCAACCAAGCATTTCATCAAACACTTGGAAGGCATAAAAGGAAAGCATAGTAAATTGATAACAAGAATAGAATCTAACAACAATTATTGAAATGAATTAACAACAACAATCAAGGAAATCACAATTATCATGAATTACCTCAAATTGCATTGTTGAAAGAGGAAATAAAAGAACAACAATCTATCCATAACAAGATGAAGAATTACAAGAAGTAAAGTACATAACTAGAGAGAGGAAGAGGAGAAGATTAAGAATTGATAAAGGAAAAGTGAATCAAAGCATGAATTAAACCTAGATCTAAGATGAGAGATTAACCTAAACCTAATCCTAATTCTAGAAAGAAGTGAGAGCTTCTCTCTCTAAAACTACTCTAAAACTAATCCTAATGTGTGTGAATGATCTAATGTCCCTTTGCTCTTCAATCCTTGGCTTTAAATAGCATCTTTGGCGCCAAGTTGGTTGGGATTGGGCCCCACAAACCTTGAGAATTCGTTGGTCACGTTTTCATTAAAAAAATCATAAACCAGCACCGACGCGTACGCGCACAGCACGCGTACGCGTCCATGGGGTGATTCGCAAGGTGCACGCAAGCGCCAGGTGCGCACGCGCGTCCATGGGCGAGTTCAACTTCTTTGACTTTTCATGATTTCTCCAATTTGTATGCTTTCCCCTTCACTCCTTTGGTCCATTCCTAGCCTTTTCAATCTGAAATCACTAGCAAACATATCAAGGCATCTAGTGGAATCAAAGGTAAATAAAAATCATCAAATTGAGGGTCTAAAAGCATGTTTTCACATCTAAATACAAATAAGGAGACAATCACAAAACCATGCTATTTCATTGAATAAATGTGGGTAAAAGGTGATAAAATCTCTTAAAATCAATACAAGATAAACCCTACAAATGGGGTTTATCAACCTCCCCACACTTAAACCAAGCATGTCCTCATGCTTAAGCCAAGAGAGAAACAAAGGGTATCGATATTTATTTATTGTAAGTAAACTATATGCAACTATCTATATGAATGCAATTACTTGGTCAAAATAAATCAATTCCCAAGAAGCATATATGCACAAGGGCTAAGGACTAGCAAGTCTAATCCACAATTAAATTGAGTTATTAAATATTTTTACAAACTTGCATGAAGAGATGATCATAGGTGGAAACATGTAATTGAGCATCGAACCCTCACTGGAAGTGTTTGCACTCTATTCGCTCAAGTGTTTAGGGTCGATTCACTCAATTCTCTCCTAATCATGCTTTCTAAGATTTGTTCTTCTTCTAACAATCAACATATATTTCATGCATGCATACAAGTATCATGAGGTCTTTTCTTTGGTTGTAATGGGGCTAGGGTCAAGGTATGATGCATATATGGTTAAGTGAGCTTGAAATTTGAATCTTTGATAAGCTTAAACTTCCCACCTAACCTATGACATCCTATACAATTTCAAAGCTAGCCTAACTACCCATTTTTCACCTTTTCACATACTCATGTATCCCTTTTCATTTCACAACACTTATGCATTGATTTTATTGAGCTTCACTTTGGGGCATTTTGTCCCCTTTTTATTATTTTTCTTCTTTTTTTTCTTTCTTTTTTCTATTTTTTCTTTTTCTTTTCTTTTTTTTCTTTTGTTTTTCTCATTTTTTTTCTTTCTATATACAAGAGCATCAATGATGCCAGGGCATCTTGGCTAGTTTTACTAGCCATTTTTTTTATGCTTTAGGTTGGTTTCATGCATTTTCTTAGGAAATAAGCAAGAATTTGGTTGAAAATACAATCATACCATGATTCAAGCAAACATTTTGAATTTTGAATGATTTCATGAGAATTATGCATGAATTATATGATAAATTGGATGATGCATGATCCCATGATTAAGAGCAAGACTTTGATGCACTTTGTTTGATTGACTTCAGGCCAAAAGAAGAAGAGAAGAGCCACGTAGTGGCTACGTTAGTTACACTAACGTGGGCACTAACGTGGAAGGAAGGAAAGCCCCAACGTTAGTGAGAAAAGTTAGTGGCATTAACTTTGAAGAAAGGAAATGGAGCCAACGTTAGTGACACTTAACATTATCACTAACGTTGGACCAAGCTCATAAGTGGCCACGTTAGTTGCCACGTTAACTTAGTTAACGTGGCCTCTAACGTTAAGAAGAAAAGGGGATGCCAACGTTAGTGACATTCAACTTTATCACTAACGTTGGCCAAGTCACAAGAAGCCACGTTAACTCCCACGTTAACCTAGTTAACGTGAAAGCTAACGTGAAGAAACTAGGTTGTCGACAACGTTAGTGACACCAAACATTGTCACTAACGTTGGAAGGAACCCACACTATCCCCAAGAAGCCACGTTAACTCCCACGTTAACTTAGTTAACGTGGAAGTTAACGTGAAGAAGAAAGGTGATCGCCAACGTTAGTGACACCCAACATTGTCACTAACGTTGGAAGGAGCCCACACAAGCCACAATGAGCCACGTTAACTCCCACGTTAACTTAGTTAACGTGGTAGTTAACGTGGGCAAAAATTCCCACCTGGCAGCCTGACCATGCCTTCTTCAAACAAGAATAACTTGAGCCACAAAACTCCAAATGAGGTGATTCCAGTGGCATTGGAAAGTGGGATTCTAGAGCTTTCCAAGCATATATGGCACTACATGGTGGACACTAAATTTGAGGGAGAAAACTTGCCCCAAAAGTGCAAAGATGAACATGGTATCAACCTGTAGTTAAGCCAGCTGACCTCTTCACCTTCCAAGAAGCATAACTCGAGCTGTAGATCTCCAAATGATGCGCTTCTAAAAGCGTTAGAAAGTTGACATCCAGGGCTTTCCAACAATATATAATAGTATGGGGTGGACATTAAGTTTGAACTCCATAAACTGGCAATAATAAAACCCTGGTCGCTAGCGTTATTGGCACTCAAGTTTTCCATTAACGCTAGCGACCATGCGAGCGACCATATCCACTTCAAAGGAGCATACCTTGAGTTATAGAAATCCAATTGAGGTGATTCTAGTTGCGTTAGAAAGCTGACATTCAGAGCTTTCCAACGATATATAATACTCTATAGTGGGCATGAAATTGGAGCACAAACAAGAGGCATCTTTTAAACCCCAAAATACCAACTGGGCAGCAAGTGCAACGTTAGCTACAATAACTTTAGCTCTAACGCCACACTTGTAGCGTTAGTGTGGCTAACTTTAGCACTAACTTTAGCACATGGGCCTCAATTTGATCACTTCTCTTTCAAGGACCACCCAACCTCAAGGAAGCAAGCCCACAAGTGTCAACCAATCAAGGCCACAAGAAGCATCTAGAATAGGAATTTTCATTTAATTGTAATTTGCTTTTAATTTCATTTTGTAATTTAGGAGAGCCTATATAAAGGCCTTAGTTTTTACATTGAGGGGGATTGGACGGAAGGAAATTCTGGAATGGGGGATTGACGAGGGGTCTTCGGACTCCCTCCCCTCACACACTTTTCTTTCTCTTTCTTTGTACTTTTCATTTTTATGAATTTTGAAGTTTCAATTTCAGTTTTAATCTTCATCTTTACTTTTATACACTTTCTTTCTTTTCTATTTTGTTAGATCAATGACCAACTAACTCTTTTCATTGGGTTAGAGAGCTCTATTGTGATTCAACGGATTAAGTGTAGTTCTTATTCTTCTTCTTCTATCTTTTCTCTTGATTTTGCTTGAAAGCTTTCGATCTTCATCCAATTGGGTAGTTATCTTGGAAAAGAAGCTATTCATACTTGGATCTCTTCTGAACCTTGGAAGAGGAATGAAGAGATCATGCTAGAAATGCTTTCTCATGTTGTACCAAATTGGGTTTGGAAGGATATGTGACTATAATCCTCCAACACTTGATTTGGGAATGCATGTGGTATAATCAGTGAGCATACTTCATCTCTTCTCATGAGCAATTGACCAAGGAATTGGCTATTGATCAAGATTTGAGAGATTGAATTACAAGTAATTGTAATTCGATCACTTAAGATTGCCAAGGAGATCAATGAATGATTGAGGAAGAGATGAGAATGAACTTAATCCGGAGGATTGCAATATCTCTTGATCCCAATGTTCATTTTATTTTTAGTTCTTACATTTACTTTTCTTGCCATTTTACTCCTCTGCACTTTATTGCTTTCTTTACTTTTCTGCCATTTACATTTCCTTGTTACCTATCACTCCAATATGATTCATCTAACTAGGATAATTAATTAACCATTGATTGCTTAATCAGTTAATCTCTGTGGGATTCGACCTCACTCTATTGTGAGTTTTACTTGACGACAATTCGGTACACTTGCCGAAGGAAATTTTTTGAGAGACAGTTTTCACCTGCATCAAGTTTATGGCGCCGTTGCCGGGGATTAATTGTGATTAACAAACTACCGGTTGATTGATTTACTAGATTAGACACTTTTCTTTTGTTATTGTTTTCTCTAGTTTCTTTATTTTCTTTTTCTAACCAACTATTTGTGATATTGCCTCACTGGGAATTTCCTCATCTGTGACAATGGAGATTCTAATTTCTTTTGGTGATTATTGTTTGAGACAAAGCTTTCTGCAGGAAAAAAAGGAGCATCCATCATATGGTAGTCAATCAAATTTCATGGAAAACTCTACACCACCACAGAATGATCCACTTTACTATACTCATGGTGGGTGGGAGTATCAAAAACATGAAATGGGGTACTTTCCAGAGCCACAAGATGGTTCATATTTTGATGACTTTGAGCACTACTCAAGCTATGCCTGGGGAGATCAGAACCAAAGAAATTTCACTCATTCATACCCTATTCATCAAGAGCCATCACCTCTCAATTATACAACCTCACCTCCAAGTTTTACATGCCTAAATTCTTCATCATTTGAGTATGCCTCAGCACAAAGGTCTATCCCAAATCCATAAAATTCATTTCATCATCCACAAAACTCAATCTACTACCCACAAGACTCATACCACTTTCATAACACACAACCACAAAACAACCAATTCCATTCACAAGCCAACCCCAACCAACCATTACAACCTACCCAATCTCCTTTAGATAGACTTGCTAGGATGGAACTCATCCTTGAAGAACTCAAAAGAAGTAGAGAAGAAGATATACTCACTAGGATAGAACTCCTCCTTGAAAAAACAATGAAGACAATCGAAGAGGAGAAAATAGCAGAAAGGGACCATGAAGAAAAATTGAGACAGAATGCACAACTCTATTCTGAAGAACAATTCATTAAAGAGCTGAAATCACAAAGAGAGACCACTTCACTCTCTCCAGAAACAGAGGAGTACATTCAACGGTCAAGAACAAGGGAGGAAGTCAATCAAGGGAGTCCACACTACTCCAATGAAACAGAGAGTTGCATAGAGGGTGAGTTCATTGAACTACCAATTCAAGAAGCACTTGATGAAGAGGATGCTCCAACCATCATACAACACCCAAGTCTTGAAATCAAGGTGGTGAAGGCAATCAACATGAGCACTAAAAAGAGGATGGTGACCAAGAAAAGAAGGACAATATCCATGAAGAAGAAAAGGTCAACCAAAAGCCATCCCACCCCTACCCCAACAAGCAAGTTTACTCAAGCCAACAACAGAAGAAAGCTTGCTAGGGAGAGGCACTCTAAACAAGGGGCATTAACTGGCTCCTATTTCCTCTTGAGGTCATTCCTCTTAACAAACTGGAAGAAGAGGAAGAAAGTCGTGAACAACATGTCAAGCTAATGACATTAAAAGAGCGCTTGTTGGGAGGCAACCCAACCGTAGGTAACATTTCCTTGCTTTGCTTAGTTTACTTTCAATAATTTGGCATATGATTGCACTCTAAGTTTGGTGTTGCCATGCAACAATTTGAATTTCAATCTTCACTGGGTACTTGCAACATTCTAGATTGACAGTGGCACACTAAGTTTGGTGTTGCCACTTAACTTTCATGCAAAGTACCATGCCAACACCACTTATTAAAGCAATCAAAATGTCCCTATTTGTATCTCTTGTGCCTTTATTGTGTCCTTAATCTTGCTTGCTGAAACACATGCATACTCACACTTCATTCTAAGACATTCATGATTCATCATAGACCCCATCACCACTGTTTTAATTGTTGCTTGAGTATAAGCAAGCAGTCTAAGTTTGGTGTGGGAAGGAAAGAATAGGAGAAAAAGGGCAACAACAATGAAGATGAATTACAAGGTGGTAAAGTTCCTTTTTCCTCTTATTTATTTTCAGCACTTTAAATTGCATGATTGTCTTATATTTCCTTTGCATGCATGTATGATTACTCCTTGTGAATAAGCATAATTTGATATTTGATTTGTAACATGTTGCTATGATATCATGATTATCATCTTGAATTTTACTTGCACCCAATATCTTTAAGAATGCAACAAAGAAATCATTCTTTTGAAAGGAAAATGTTGAAGAATTTTATAAATCATGGGGCAAGCAAAAGATTAAGAGGAGTGGAGGTTCTAATTGTATGATTGTGTATTGAGGTTGCATGTTTATGAAAACTTGCATGGGAGCTCATAGACAGGAAATAAAGTTTAGAGAAGTATTATGGAATTTCTCAAACATCTATTGATCCAAGAAGCAGTAACAAAAGAAAACAAAAGAAAAAGAAAAATAAAGAACAAGCCCAAGGCTCTGAGCATCAATTACTAGGAAGAAAAAGAAAGAAACAAGAACTCAAAGAGTTATTGTCCTAGTTAAATGCTTGTGGTGAATTTGTATCAAAGAGAGAGGCTTGAGCAAGTAAATCCTAAGGAGTGCTTCAACACCTAATACCTTAGACCAACTGGTTTGGGAGTATTGATTGAAAGCTTATCTTAAAAAGCCGCTTTGATACATGACACCTAGAATCGAGGCCAAATCCCAAAATGAAAGAAAAATGCTAGAAAATAAGTGTTGCTTCAAGGTGACAATCTATAAAGAGGCTTCCATAATATTATTTGAATGAAAGTCCTAAGATCTAAGACTTCCAAAATGTGAGGACTAATGAGCACTGGAATCTTTGCATAAGCATATAAATTAGAGTTTACCCCACTGTCACTTATTCACTTCACCCACTAAGGCATCATAAGCAACTCTTCAATACATTCCAATTAAAGAGAATTCTTTGTGCATAGTTCTTTTCTTGCTTGGGAACAAGCAAGCTTTAAGTTTGGTGTTGTGATGCCAGGGCATCTTGGCTAGTTTTACTAGCCATTTTTTTTATGCTTTAGGTTGGTTTCATGCATTTTCTTAGGAAATAAGCAAGTATATGGTTGAAAATGCAATCATACCATGATTCAAGCAAACATTGTAAATTTTGAATGATTTCATGAGAATTATGCATGAATTATATGATAAATTGGATGATGCATGATCCCATGATTAAGAGAAAGACTTTGATGCACTTTGTTTGATTGACTTCAGGCCAAAAGAAGAAGAGAAGAGCCACGTTAGTGGCTATGTTAGTTACACTAACGTGGGCACTAACGTGGAAGGAAGGAAAGCCCCAACGTTAGTGAGAAAAGTTAGTGGCATTAACTTTGAAGAAAGGAAATGGAGCCAACGTTAGTGACACTTAACATTATCACTAACGTTGGACCAAGCTCATAAGTAGCCACGTTAGTTGCCACGTTAACTTAGTTAACGTGGCCTCTAACGTTAAGAAGAAAAGGGGACGCCAACGTTAGTGACATTCAACTTTATCACTAACGTTGGCCAAGTCACAAGAAGCCACGTTAACTCCCACGTTAACCTAGTTAACGTGGAAGCTAACGTGAAGAAACAAGGTTGTCGACAACGTTAGTGACACTAAACATTGTCACTAACGTTGGAAGAAACCCACACTATCCGCAAGAAGCCACGTTAACTCCCACGTTAACTTAGTTAACGTGGAAGTTAACGTGAAGAAGAAAGGTGATCGCCAACGTTAGTGACACCCAACATTGTCACTAACGTTGGAAGGAGCACAAGCCACAATGAGCCACGTTAACTCCCACGTTAACTTAGTTAACGTGGTAGTTAACGTGGGCAAAAATTCCCACCTGGCAGCCTGACCATGCCTTCTTCAAACAAGAATAACTTGAGCCACAAAACTCCAAATGAGGTGATTCCAGTGGAATTGGAAAGTAGGATTCTAGAGCTTTCCAAGCATATATGGCACTACATGATGGACACTAAATTTGAGGGAGAAAACTTGCCCCGAAAATGCAAAGATGAACATGGTATCAACCTGTAGTAAGGCCAGCTGACCTCTTAATCTTCCAAGAAGTATAACTCGAGCTGTAGAGCTCCAAATGATGCGCTTCCAATAGCGTTGGAAAGTAGACATCCAGGACTTTCCAACAATATATAATAGTATGGGGTGGACATTAAATTTGAACTCCATAAACTGGCAATAATGAAACCCTGGTCGCTAGCGTTATTGGCACTCAAGTTTTCCATTAACTCTAGCGACCATGCCAGCGACCATATCCACTTCAAAGGACATAACTTGAGTTATAAAGATCCAATTGAGGTGATTCTAGTTGCGTTAGAAAGCTGACATTCAGAGCTTTCCTACAATATATAATACTCTATAGTGGGCATGAAATTGGAGCACAAACAAGAGGCATCTTTTAAGCCTCAAAAACACCAACTGGGCAGCAAGTGCAACGTTAGCCACAATAACTTTAGCACTAACGCCACACTTGTAGCGTTAGTGTGGCTAACTTTAGCACTAACTTTAGCACATGGGCCTCAATTTGATCACTTCTCTTTCAAGGACCCCCCAACCTCAAGGAAGCAAGCCCACAAGTGTCAACCAATCAAGGCCACAAGAAGCATCTAGAATAGGAATGTTCATTTAATTGTAATTTGCTTTTAATTTCATTTTGTAATTAAGGAGAGCCTATATAAAGGACTTAGTTTTTACATTGAGGGGGATTGGACGAAAGGAAATTCTGGAATGGGGGATTGATGAGGGGTCTTCGGACTCCCTCCCCTCACACACTTTTCTTTCTCTTTCTTTTCTTTGTACTTTTCATTTTTATGAATTTTGAAGTTTCAATTTCAGTTTTAATCTTCATCTTTACTTTTATACACTTTCTTTCTTTTCTATTTTGTTAGATCAATGACCAACTAACTCTTTTCATTGGGTTAGAGAGCTCTATTGTGATTCAACGGATTAAGTGTAGTTCTTATTCTTCTTCTTCTATCTTTTCTCTTGATTTTGCTTGAAAGCTTTCGATCTTCATCCAATTGGGTAGTTATCTTGGAAAAGAAGCTATTCATACTTGGATCTCTTCTGAACCTTGGAAGAGAAATGAAGAGATCATGCTAGAAATGCTTTCTCATGTTGTACCAAATTGGGTTTGGAAGGATATGTGACTATAATCCTCCAACACTTGATTTGGGAATGCATGTGGTATAATCAGTGACCATACTTCATCTCTTCTCATGAGCAATTGACCAAGGAATTGGCTATTGATCAAGATTTGAGAGATTGAATTACAAGTAATTGTAATTTGATCACTTAAGATTGCCAAGGAGATCAATGAATGATTGAGGAAGAGATGAGAATGAACTTAATCCGGATGATTGCAATATCTCTTGATCCCAATGTTCATTTTATTTTTAGTTCTTACATTTACTTTTCTTGCCATTTTACTCCTCTGCACTTTATTGCTTTCTTTACTTTTCTGCCATTTACATTTCCTTGTTACCTATCACTCCAATATGATTCGTCTAACTAGGATAATTAATTAACCATTGATTGCTTAATCCGTTAATCTCTGTGGGATTCGACCTCACTCTATTGTGAGTTTTACTTGACGACAATTCGGTACACTTGCCGAAGGAAATTTGTTGAGAGACAGTTTCCACCTGCATCAATCAATGCATAAGGTCTAGACATTTGATCAATACATGAGCATGTACCCAATTCCCAATATTTCCAATAAAAATACAAAATTACCCTTTTATTCACCCAATGTCCCAAGATTCCCACACTTGAATGATACTCACACACACTTGTCTAAGCTAGTCAAAGATCCAAATTAAGGACATTTATTGTTTTCCGCTTTAGGCTTGTAATGTGCTAAAATTAAGAACAAGTGGGTTAAGCGTAGGCTCAAATTGGCTAACAATGGAAGATAAAAGGTAAGGCTATTTGGGTAAGTGAGCTAATAAAATGATGGCCTCAATCATATAAATGCATGAATACACAAAATAATGGACATAAAGAATTAAACAAATCAAAGATTACAATCATAGGAAGAGAATAATGCACACAAGAAGGAAAAATAAGTGGTTATAAGATGTAACCACACCATTAGGTTCAAAACTCACTTGCTTGTGTTCTTAGCTCAAAAACATGATCCACAAGATATATAATTCAAGCAAGTTTAATGAAAAATTTTCACTCAAATCAATTGAGGTGCCCTATAGATAGAAATCCTTGAAAATTTTCATTATTTTGACTAAGCTTATTTTGTATATATATGCAAAACTAAGAAAATGCAAGTAAAATTCCTAAAATCCTAGAATGAAATGCGAAAGTGTTGGAATCAGAAACTTGTCACCTAAAATCGCCGACCAGTCGGACGACCTCCCCACACTTAAAAGTTTGCACCGTCCTCGGTGCACTCAAAGATGAGCAAGGGGGTACGGCGACTCTCCGGATTGCTGCGTGTTCTTAGTCTTGCTTCTATGTTTGCTTGTGGTGCATTCATCATAAAAAACAAAAATATAACACCATAAGATGAGAAGATATAAAAGCAAGGAAGCATACATTGTTGGAATGAGGTAAATCACTAGAAATGAGTGAGTGAATTAGTGTGACATTAATGACAAATAAGGAATATGAATTCTAAATTGCGCGGTTTAGAACCCACATTAGCATAAAAGCTATGTCACAAAAGAAGCATGCACTTTACTCATTCTAGTATGCTTGAGATGCTTTAAGTGAACTTGTAAGGTAAAACAAGCATTAAATAAGTATAAAAGCATTCAAGCTAAAGTATATGGATGCATATGATCATGAAACACAATGCATTAAGGTAAATGCACAACATCATCCATCAAGAGGTTGCCTAATCGAAGAATAAGGCTCAAACCACATGGTGGCCAAATCATGTAATTCAAGAAGGGTTACGAGCTCGAAGGCAAATCTCATCACTTGGTATTCTTCAAAAGGTAAGCATAAAAAAAACTCAAAACCAAGTAGCAAAATATAACCTCAACGATAGAATCCAACAAAGAATATTTAAAACAATTATGCTAAGATAGCATTCAATTAGTAATAAGCAGCAATATATGGTAAGCAAAATCCATAATCCAACACTTATAATGGAAAGAGAGAAAAATGAAATGAAAACTAAACTAAAACTAACTAATTAACTACCTTACTAACTAATTAACTAACTAAAATAAATGGTTATCAATGGTGTTTGGAAGTGTTGGACGAGGGTAGAAGAAGGGAAGAAGAAAGGAGAAGGAAAGAAATGGAAAGAGGGGAAGAAAAGAGAAGTGTTGAGAAAAGGGATCCGCGCACATGGCGCGTGCGCGTGGGTTGTGGTGCAATGGACCCGATGCGTACGCGTACAGGGTGCATCCGCATCGAAGGATTGTTCCGAGAGTGGCGCGCACGCGTCATGTGCGCGTGCGCGCGAATAGGTTTGTGCCAAAGGCACAATGTTGGCGCGGCGCAGGCACAACTCTCTGGAAAATGCATGGAGGGTGGAACTTCTCAATCCACACGTACGCACGCATTGCGCGCGCGCGTGGATGGTCCAAAATGCTTGATGCACGCGTACGCACGCAGTGCGCGTATGCGTGGATGGTGCTCTGTTTTTCAAAAATTTTTGCTATGTTTTTGCACCAATCCAGGCATTCCAAACCTCCAAACAGCTACCAAAACACCATAAAACATTATTTAACATATTATACTACAAAATATACTCAACTAACTAATCAAAACATGAATTTAAACTAATTCTATCAATATGTACAAATGAGAAAATGAAAGGATTTTATCATGGTGGGGTGTCTCCCACCTAGCACTTTTGTTTATTGTCCTTAAGTTGGACTTATGGGGAGCTCCTCTCAAAGTGGCTTGTGCTTGAAGCTATCCTTGAACATCCACCAATGCTTGAATCTCCAATAAGCTCCATTCTTCAATTTTAACATCTTCAAGCTTTGATGGAATTTTGCACAAGCTTTGAGCTCCCAAATTTGATTTTCCTTGTGCGATCCGGGGTCCCACACTTTGTTTTGACACCCGTCCTTGAGTTGGTCATCATTATTCCATCCGGGTGGCATGGCCTTGGAATTCTCAAAGAAGCTTCCAAACAACTTCCTAGACCCATGCAATTTGGTTCTACTCCAACCATTGCTCTTGAGTTTTGAGCTTACAACCTTCATGAGCTTAGAATGACGTTTCCAACCACTACACAACTCTTTCCTACTCTTAACTCCACAAAGAGCTCTAAGTTGACCATCATTTTCAATTAAACCATATTCAAGTGAGAAATTAAAGCTTAGAGATAAGAGTTTTACCCACTTGAATGTGGTGTTGGATGGTGACTTGGGAAGGGGTGGTCTCAATGATCTTGCAAGCTCTACTCCCTCGTGCTCTTTCTTGACTATCTTCACCTCTTCACTAGCTTCTTCAATTTCAATCTTTTTCTTTTCATCACTTGGCTTGGTGTTGTCTTCAAGAACCTTGATTTCTTGCCCAATGGGAGGTGATTCAATTTTGGATAGGAATTCATTGATGAATAAATCCATCTCTTGATCAACCTCTTCATATTCTTCAATTTCAATATACACCATGCCAACTTTTTCCTCTTGGTAGCTCTCTTTCGATTCACTCTCTTTCGCATTGCTCACCAAGGGTATGGGAGGTTGTGCACACTCTTCTATAATTTCAACTCTATGTCCAACGGGAGAGGATTCGATTGTAGATAGAAATTCATCCATGATTGAATCCATCTCTTGATAAACCTCTTCCAAGTCTTCAACTATGACATGCCTTGGAGGTTGCGCACCCTCTTCAACATCAATATCAAGCTTCTTGGAAGAGTTCTCCATGATGCTACATTCCCATGGACTTTCAACATCTCCTAAATCTTCAACCACCTCTTCCTTCTCTTCAATGATCATAGCTTCCTCTAGTTGCTCCAATATAAAATGGCATCCCTCATCCCCCACCGGAGTTTTCAATCTCTCCTTCATGCTTTGCTCTTCTTTAGGTTTTCCACATGTGGCTACGAGGGAAACTTGAGTATTCAAACATTGGTGGGCTAGAGTATGCACCACCTTGGTCAAATTGGTCACAAACTCAAGTGTATCCCGCTTCATGGCTTCTTGTCCTTGAAGTAACAAAGTGAGATGATCGTCTATTGGGGTTTGGGGTGAGTAAGAGGGTTTATTATTTTAGAAAGAGGGTTCATGGTAGAAAGGTGGTTCTTCTTCGTAGAATTGTGGAGATGGTGAGTATTGAGGTGGTTCTTGGTAATAATCATGATAGAGTTGTGGTGGTTCTATAGGTTTTTGCTCATAAAGGTCATAAGAATATGGTATGGGTGATTGGTCATATGGTGGATATGGATTATAGGAAGGTGCTTGGTATGGATAGGCTTGTGAGTATGGTTGAGGTTCATGTTGAGGATAAGGTTCATAGGCATATGGTGGTGTTTGATTATCATAAAAGGAGTCACCATAGCTATTGAATTGACATGCATTAGGATGAGAGTTATACCTATAAGTGTCCGGAGGTTGTTGCCAATAGGAGTGATCAATTCCTTGAGGCTCCTCCCATCTTGGAGTGTTCCATCCACAATGAGCGTCATCATTGAAGTTCACATTTCCTACAACACAATTAGAACCAAACTCATAGCCAAAGTGAGAATTCATAGTGGAAAAACAAAATAAAACTAACAAAAACTAGAAAACAAGCAAAAGACAATCCTATTCACACTATTCACATATGTACAATAACCAATAACATAACACCATTGCAACTCTCCGGCAACGGCGCCATTTTGTTGATTGGATTTTTAATGGTTTAGAATTTCACAAATGAATTCTCGTTGCAAGTATAGTTTCTAAACCAGCAATAATCCTTTCATACAAAAGATTGTTTGTCACAAGTAACAAACCCCTAAAATTAATAACCGAAGTATTCAAACCTCGGGTCGTTCTCCCTAAGAATTGTAATGAAGTGTTTTGTTATTGGTTGTGAGTTATTTTTGGGGTTTTAATAAGAAACATGAAAGATAAATGGCAAGAAAGTAAACTAAGGCCTAAAAAGGTCTTGGCAAGGGTTGGTGGTCAAGGATCTCTATCCTAATCACTAACCACAATATGAGAATTGGAAAGGATTAATCTCATTAAATCATCCTCTAACTAGTAGTAAAGGAAAGTCAAATGAGCTATATCAATCCTAGTCCATAAGTCCTAACCCTCCACTAATTCAATTAGTGAGAACTAGAGTCAATGGATCCCAATCATCAATTACTTGGACATTAGTAACTCAAGAGTTCCTAAGTTACCTTTCCAAGCCAAGAACATAAAACTCTACTCTAAAATCCAATCAAGCATTTCATCAAACACTTGGAAGGCATAAAAGGAAAGCATAGTAAATTGATAACAAGAATAGAATCTAACAACAATTATTGAAATGAATTAACAACAACAATCAAGGAAATCACAATTATCATGAATTACCTCAAATTTCATTATTGAAAGAGGAAATAAAAGAACAACAATCTATCCATAACAAGATGAAGAATTACAAGAAGTAAAGTACATAACTAGAGAGAGGAAGAGGAGAAGATTAAGAATTGATAAAGGAAAAGTGAATCAAAGCATGAATTAAACCTAGATCTAAGATGAGAGATTAACCTAAACCTAATCCTAATTCTAGAGAGAAGTGAGAGCTTCTCTCTCTAAAACTACTCTAAAACTAATCCTAATGTGTGTGAATGATCTAATGTCCCTTTGCTCTTCAATCCTTGGCTTTAAATAGCATCTTTGGCGCCAAGTTGGTTGGGATTGGGCCCCACAACCCTTGAGAATTCGTTGGTCACGTTTTCATTAAAAATAATCATAAACCAGCACCGACGCGTACGCGTCCATGGGGTGATTTGCAAGGTGCGCGCAAGCGCCAGGTGCGCGCGCGCGTGCATGGGCAAGTTCAACTTCTTTGACTTTTCATGATTTCTCCACTTTGCATGCTTTTCCCTTCACTCCTTTGGTCCATTCCTAGCCTTTTCAATCTGAAATCACTAACAAACATATCAAGGCATCTAGTGGAATCAAAGGTAAATAAAATTCATC
Organism: Arachis hypogaea; assembly: GCF_003086295.3. NCBI lineage: Eukaryota > Viridiplantae > Streptophyta > Magnoliopsida > Fabales > Fabaceae > Arachis > Arachis hypogaea. The sequence goes on along the minus strand of NC_092044.1, from coordinate 81,200,600 downwards.
AAATTAAGGGTCTAAAAGCATGTTTTCACATCTAAACACAAATAAGGAGACAATCACAACACCATGCTATTTCATTGAATAAATGTGGGTAAAAGGTGATAAAATCTCTTAAAATCAATACAAGATAAACCCTACAAATTGGGTTTATCAATCGCACACGTCACGCGGTCGCGTCATTCATGCGGACACGTCATTCAACGTTTTGCTTTTCCACGCGGGCGCATCGTCCAAGCCTCCACGTCGCTTATGCTTTTCCAATCCTCGCGGCCGCGTCACTGCGATTTCCTCTCTTTCGCGCGGTCGCGTGAGTCATGCGGCCGCGTCACTTCTCGCTGGTCATCTCCTCAATTTCTTGTATTCCTTCCATTTTTACAAGCTTCCTTTCCAATCTCCCACTCATTCATGCCCTATAAAGCCTGAAACACTTAACACACAGATCACGGCATCAAATGGAATAAAGGAGAATTAAAATACCTAATTAAAAGTCTCTAGGAAGTAAGTTTTCAATCATGTAATAATTTTAGGAAGGAAATATAAATGCATGCTAATTATATGAATAAGTGGGTAAAGATCATGATAAAACCACACAATTAAACACATTGTAAACCATAAAATAGTGGTTTATCAACCTCCCCACACTTAAACATTAGCATGTCCTCATGCTTAGTTGAAGGAGATAGAATAAATGAGTAGGAACATGTATAAACTCATGCAATGCAATGCAACCTATATATGTGAATGCAACTATATGATTCTTATCCACTTGATCAAGAGTAAATAAGTTCTTCAAAACAATTATAAATCAAATTCCACTAATTCAATTCTCATATAGTAAGAACAGATAAAAATGCAAGAAGGTAGCTCTTGAAAGCGGGGAACATAGAATTTTAAGCATTGAACCCTCACTGATGATGTATGTATACTCTAATCTCTCCAGTGTATAGGGTAATCACTCTATCCTTCTCTAATCATGCTCCCTAAATTTTGTTCTTCTCCTAACCAATCAACAACATTTAATATACCAATGCAACATCATGAGGTCTTTTCAAGGTTGTAACGGGGCCAAGGTAAGGGTAAGGATACATATATGGTTAAGTGAGCTTATAAATTGAATCTTTAATTAACTCAAACCTTAACATAACCTATATATATTTTATATAACTTTGGAGTTTGTACCTAGCTACCCAGAATTCCCTTTCACATTCCATACTCATGTATCAACTTTTTATTTTAATTTTATCATACATGCATTGATCCTTGAATTCTTAACTCAGCATTGGGGTAATTTTTGTCCCCTTATTTATTTATTGAATAATTTTTTTAACATAAACATAAAAATAAACATAGCTAATCAATGCACATAGATTTTTTATTCTTATAGTTTCACATGAGTAGGTGTCCAAATTCCCATTATATTATCATGACACACTCCCTTGTTATCCTTTGTCTCCACAATTTCCCATACTTAATTAGCACTCACAAATCTATCTTAAGCTAACCAAAGATTCAAATTGGGATATATAATTGTTTTTCCGTTTAAGGCTAGTAATGTGGTAAATTACAGAACAAATGGGATTTAAAGGCTCAAAGTGGCTAATAAAGGTAATTGAAAGGGTAGGCTTAATTTGGATAAGTGAACTAAACAATTAATGGCCTCAATCATATGCAGCATATAAATATATTAAACATTGGACATATAGGATGGAACAAAATATAGATTACAATCATAGAGAAGTAAACACACAAGAATAAAACAATTATGGTTAAATAATGTAACCATGCATAAAGGCTCAAATCTCACAGGTTGTGTGTTCTTTAGCTCAAAAATCATGTTCCAAATACAACTTCAAGCAAATTTAACATAAAAATTTTAATTAAAATTAGTGAAAAAAAATTTGTTCCAAAAAAATAGAGTCTTAGAAGAAACTTATTGTTTTTTTCAATCAAGTAGAACATGCATGCAACTAATCTATTACTATGCAATTTATCCTATTCTACAAAAGAAAAACTAACTAAATATCCTAATTTATTGGTGTTTAGGAAGAAAAATTGCCTCCGAAAGTCAGGTACTGACCGATCTCCCCACACTTAAGGATTTGCACCGTCCTCGGTGCCATCTATCAGGAACAATGGTGGGCTGGTGGCAGTGTCTCCACAGTTGGGACCGTCAAGGCTCACTGTGCTGGTGAAGGAAGTGGAGTCCGGAGTGCCTGGGTTGTCGTCAGGTCTGTGATTGCCTGTGAGTAGCTCCTTGAGGTATTTGAAACGGCGGTGGTTGCGGCGCTCTTGGAGCTTTGCTTTCTTTTCTTGTTGGTCCAACCGCTTTAGTATTTGGTGCAGCAGCTGACTAGTAGATGGTGGAGGAACTGCAGCATCCTCTGTGGACTGGCTGGTAGTGGCAAGTGGTGGCCTGAGATATCTCCCATTGGGGACGTACTGATCATCCCGAGGAAGTATGGCTTTGGTGTCTCCAGCTCTGTAGGGGACTCCGTCTGCTAAGATCAGATCAGAGACCAAGGCGGTGAAAGGTAGGTTGCCCGCGATCTGCACGTGTTCCATAGCATTCCACATATGTCTCGGTAAATTTAGAGGCTGGTCTGTGAGGATGCACCATAGTAGAACGGCCATGTCTGCGGTGAAGGAGGACTCATGAGTACTCGGGAAGACGTAATGGAACATAATCTGTGCCCATACGTGAGCCTCTAAGGTAAGTGCGGAAGCCGAGATTCCCTTAGGACGGGAACGATGGTATCCAAAGATCCATTTGCTGCCAGGTTGAGTGATAACTCTGAGAACAGCGTCCCAGTCAAAGTTGTACGCCTGGCGCTTGATGGCGGCTTTCTGAAAAGCGTCCAATCCTTCTGGAGCAGGGGGAAGATCTAAAGCTCGCTGAATGGCCTCTTCTGTAATAGGGACTTGCTTCTGACGTATAAAGACAGACTGCAGGGTTGGCAGGTGGAAGTTGGAGTAGAACTTAACTACCCAAGAAAGATTGACCTGCCTTGGCTATCTCTGTAGGAAACCCCATTGTCTTCGTTCAATTTGTGGCTCAACAAAGTCGGCAATACGAGGCGGAAGGATAAGAAGGTGTTCATTGTTGTAATTTTGAGCTGCAAGAATAGGAAACATCTGCTCACAGTAGCGATTTGGAAATCGTGCAGTGTCCTTTGCTGGGAAAGCTCTCTCCTTTTCATCAACCTTTATGATCCTTTTAATTCTTTTTGTTGAGGGCTTGACTGCATTTAAAGAAGGCTCTGCCACTAATGCTCTTTTTGTTCCTTTCCTTGCTGTGGGTTTGGGGGTAGCTTTCTCTTTGCCTTTCTTGGTGGCCATTCTGAAAAATGGAAGAGAAAGTAAATTAAATTTAAAGAGATAGAGTAAGGAAGAGGATTGAATGAGTGATAATCAGTGCACGGTAAAGATGAATGAAGTGAACACATGGTCATGACAACATGTGAAAACTACATCAAAGGGAAAAAAACAAGTGCATGATAGGGTAAGTAGATGTAAGATGTTTATTGGCATGCTGGTAAGGGCATGAGTAGCATAGATCAAGCATCACTTCGTAACAAACCATCACATTTGTATTGACAATTAAATTCAATTAATACAATAGTAAAGGGAATTTGTGAAAAGCAGGCATTGAATAGTAGATTAGAATAATGTAGAAAAGTGCTTGATGCCATATGGGCTTTTTCACAAACATATAGCATGCATGGTAACTAAGGTATGGAAAGTATTAGATTGAACATGCAAGCAATCCTAAAAAATATATAATTGTCAAACTATTTCTTAACAATCCACAAGCAAAATAATGACCCAAATAAATTTCCAACACCAATTAAAAGAAAAAAAGAAATGAAAGGAGAAGAAAATATGGATAGTGAAAGTAAAAGGAAAAGAGAAGAAAAGAAGATAACATATAAAAATAAGAAGAATAATAGAAAAGTAAGGGGAGAAGAAGAAAAGAAAACCTTGTTAATGGAGGTGAAAGAGAGAGAGTAGAAAGTGAGAAAGAAGGAAGAAGGAAGAAGAGAAAATAAGATTTGGAGAAATGAAAGATAAGATAATTGGCAAATTAGGGACGCTGTGCGGCGCAAGTGACGCGGCCGCGTGGGGCACGCGGTCGTGCGAATTGCATTGAGACTGATTGATGCGGTCGCGTCGGTCACGCGGTCGCGTGACCCGTTTAATGCTACTGGCGCGAGGGCAGCCTCGCACTTGCACAACTCTCTATACGAAATTTTATTTTTGCCAAGTCTTGGGTCACGTGATCGCGTGGGTCATGTGATCGCGTGGTTGGTTATTAGAAGGCTATGACGCGGACGCGTGAGCCATGCGTCCGCGTGGGAAGAATTGGGCGTTCAGCGCCAATCCAGCACCACTCTAGCACAACTTTCGGTCGTGCAACATTTTTACGTCGAATTCTAGGGCATGCGGCCGCGTGGGTGACGCGGTCGCGTGGGAGGCCAATATTCCCATTTGACGCGGACACGTCGGTAACGCGGTCACATGGGGCGATTTGTGCCACTGGCATGCCTCCAGCCACGCTCCTACGTGACTTTCTGTTCATTTCTTAATCTTTCTGATCCACCTGCGACGCGGACGCGTCAATAATACGGTCGCGTCACTTAAATAAATTTTTTTTTTAAAATAAAGGTATGTAAATGCAGATGCACGAAATGTACTAATAAAGAGAAGAGTTATTGAATATGAAAATAAAAAAAACAAAGAAAAGAACAATCATACCATGGTGGGTTGTCTCCCACCTAGCACTTTGCTTTAACGTCCGTAAGATGGACGCTCCACTAGCTCAGTCTTCGGCTATGTGGGGATCTTCCAAGAGGAAGATCTCGAGCTCCTTGTTTTTCTTCATCTTCTCGCCATGGTACAGCTTTAAACGATGTCCATTGACCTTTATAAGTTCGGAGATGGAAGGATGGCTTAGGTGATAAACTCCGTACGGTTCGGCCTTCTCTATTTTGTATGGACCTTCCCATATGGATCTCAACTTGCCTGGCATGAGCCTCAGTCGAGATTTGTAAAGGAGGACTAAATCTCCAGGTTGGAATTCTTTTCTCTTGATGTGCTGATCATGTACAGCCTTCATCTTCTCCTTGTATAGTCTTGAGTTCTCATAAGCTTCTAGGCGAAGGCTTTCCAGTTCTTGCAGTTGCAACTTCCGTTCAGCTCTGGCTTTTTCAATTCCCATGTTACACTCCTTTACTGTCCAAAAAGCTTTGTGCTCTACTTCAACTGGAAGATGAAAAGCTTTTTCATAAACTAAGCAGAAAGGGCTCATCCCAATGGGTGTCTTGTATGATGTTCTGTATGCCTAGAGTGCATCTTGTAGCCTGGTGCTCCAGTCTCTTCTATGAGGTTTGACTATCTTCTGCAAGATACGCTTTATCTCTCTGTTTGACAGCTCGGCTTGCCCATTAGTCTGAGGATGGTAGGCTGTCGCAACTTTATGAATGATCCCATGCTTCTTCAGTAATCCTGTTAGTCTCCTGTTACAGAAATGGGTGCCTTGATCGCTCACGATTGCTCGTGGTGATCCAAAGCGACAAATAATGTGGTTTCTCACAAAGGAAACAACAGTGTTAGCATCATCAGTATGAGTAGGAATTGCTTCTACCCATTTAGAAACATAATCTACAGCTAACAGTATATAAAGGTGGCCATTAGAATTTGGAAATGGACCTATGAAGTCAATGCCTCAAACATCAAAAATTTCACAGAAAAGCATAATTTGCTGAGGCATTTCATCCATCTGGGATATATTACCAAACCTTTGGCATGGGGAACAAGATTTACAAAATTCAGCAGCGTCTTTAAAAAGAGTGGGCTACCAGAATCCACAGTCTAAGATTTTTCTAGCTGTTCTTTGAGGGCCAAAATGTCCTCCACTCTCAGATGAGTGACAGGCCTCTAAAATGGACTGGAATTCTGATTGAGGCACACACTTTCTAATTATCTGGTCAGCGCCACATCTCCATAAATATGGGTCATCCCATATATAATATTTAGATTCGCTTTTCAGCTTGTCTTTTTTATGCATAGTAAAAGTTTGGAGGAAAAGTGCGGCTAACTAGATAATTAGCTACAGGTGCATACCAAGGGATTACCTCAGATACTGCTTGTAGGTTATCAAATGGAAAATTATCAGCTATAGGAGTGGAGTCATCTTTGATGTGCTCAAGGCGACTCAAGTGGTCTGCCACTAGATTCTGGTTACCACTCCTATCCTTTATTTCTAAATCAAATTCTTGTAGTAGCAGTATCCAACGTATAAGTCTTGGTTTGGATTCCTTTTTAGCTAATAAATATTTTAGAGTTGCGTGGTCTGAGTACACTACTACCTTATCACCAAGTAAATAGGCTCAGAATTTATCCAGAGCAAAAATAATAGCAAGAAGCTCTTTTTCAGTAGTAGTGTAGTTAAACTGAGCAGTGTCTAAAGTCTTAGATGCATAAGCAATGACAAAAGGATCTTTACCTTCACGTTGAGCCAGCGCTGCTCCTACTGCATGGTTGGAAGCATCGCACATGATTTTGAATGGCTGGCTCCAGTCAGGTCCTCTCACAATTGGAGCTTGAGTCAGGGCGGTCTTCAGCTTATCAAACACTTGTTTGCAATCCTCACTAAACTCGAACTCGATATCTTTCTGCAGTAACCTGGATAGGGGAAGTGCTACCTTACTAAAGTCCTTAATGAATCTCCTGTAAAAACCTGCATGTCCAAGGAACGAACGGACTTTCCTCACAGAAGAGGGGTAAGGCAAACTAGAAATAACATCCACATTTGCTTGATCTACAGAAATGCCAGTATTAGATACAACATGTCCTAGTACGATTCCTTGTTTAACCATAAAATGGCATTTTTCAAAATTCAATACAAGGTTTGTACGGACACATCTATCTAATACTCTAGATAGACTATCCAAGCAAAGGCTAAAAGAATCACCATAAACGCTGAAATCGTCCGTAAAAACTTCCATACAGTCCTCAATAAGATCAGAGAAAAGACTCATCATGCACCTTTGGAAAGTAGCTGGTGCATTGCACAGGCCAAAGGGCATTCTCTTGTAAGCATAAGTCCCAAAAGGACAGGTAAAAGTAGTATTTTCCTGATCCTCAGGAGCTATATGAATTTGGAAATATCCTGTATAACAATCTAAAAAGCAATAATGTGATTTACCTGACAGGCGATCCAGCATTTGATCAATGAATGGAAGAGGGTAGTGATCCTTACGAGTGGCTTGGTTGAGACGCCTGTAATCAATGCAGACCCTCCAGGCATTCTGTACTCTGGTAGCTATGAGCTCTCCATGCTCATTCTTCACTGTAGTAACTCCAGACTTCTTGGGCACCACTTGTACTGGGCTTACCCATTCACTATCTGAAATAGGGTAGATAATATCTGCCTCTAATAGTCTAGTCACTTCCTTCTTGACAACCTCTAAGATAGTGGGGTTTAGCCTTCTCTGGGGTTGACGAACGGATCTTGCTCCTTCTTCTAAAAAGATTCTGTGCTCACAAACTTAAGGGTTGATGCCTACTATGTCTGCCAAACTCCACCCAATTGCTTTCTTGTGCCTCCTCAGCACACTAAGTAACTGCTCTTCCTATTGAGAGGTGTGGTCCCGTGCAATGATAATTGGAAACTTTTGCTTGTCTTCGAGGTAAGCATATTTGAGGTATGGAGGGAGAGGTTTCAATTCTGACTTCTGTTCATGGTCAGGCTCTGAATTATCTGGAGTTGGTGGCAGTGGTAGAGTACTTTCATTGTCCTCAGAATTCCCCACACTCGGACCTTGTCCTATGTACTTCTTTTCAAACTCCTCCTGTTGAACTTCAGCTATGGTCTCATCTATGATGTCACACTGGAAGATAGAATGATCTTCTGGAGGATGCTTCATGACTCCATTCAGATTGAAGCTTACTACTCGGCCGTCTATTTCAAAAGAGTATGTTCCTGCAAAAGCATCTAATTTGAACTTCGAGGTCTTCAAGAAAGGTCTTCCGAGTAGGATTGATGATGGCTTCTCTGAGTCATGTTGGGGCATCTCCAGGATGTAAAAATCAATAGGGAAAGTGAAACCTTTAATACCCACTAATACATCTTCAACGACTCCAGTCACTGTAATAATACTTTTATCTGCTAACACAAAACGAGCTGCCGACCTTTTTAAGGGAGGTAGCCTCAAAACATCATATACAGATAAAGGCATTATACTAACACATGCTCCTAAATCACACATGCAGTCAGAAAATATCACACCTCCAATGGTACAGTTAACCATGCATGGGCCTGGGTCACTACATTTTTCAGGTATATTTCCCATTAAAGCAGATATAGAACTTCCTAAAGGAATAGTTTCTAATTCATTAATTTTATCTTTATGTATGCATAAATCATTTATAAACTTTGTGTATTTAGGTACCTGTTGAATAACATCAAAAAGGGGAACAATTACCTCAACCTTTTTGAATATTTCTACCATTTTGGGATTAGGTTCCAGCTGCTTTCTGGGCTTCCTTGCAAGTTGCGAAAATGGAATAGGACTGGTGTTTTCTACAGTGTCTGCGCCCTTTGGTGCTTCTTCATGTCATCTAGCATCTTCTTCCTCATCCATGTCCTATATACCCTTTTCTTCCTCAACATCTTCTATTTCCACTACCTCTTCAGCTGAGGTGTGTTCAGGTAGGTTTGGTTCTTCTTGGTTCCTCTCGTGCAATGTGGTTCTGGACCTTAGGATGATGGCATTAATACCACCCTTTGGATTGGGTAATGGTTGAGAGGGGAGTCCACCAGAGCTTGAGGACTGGTTGTTGGAGTTTTTCATTGATCCAATCTGTGAGACAAGAGCTTGCAAAGTAGAAGTCAGACCATTCAGAGTAGCAGTAAAGTTATTTTCCATGGCCTGTTGTCTCTGATCAATAGATTGTAGTAACTCATCATTAGGAGATGAAGAGGGATAAGTGATCTGAGAGGGCTGCTGAGATGCTTGATGCTGTCTTAGATGAGGTGCTCTGTAGGCCTGATTCTGATTCTACTGCCTAAAGTTGTTATTGTTATTCCACCTCTGATTTCCATTGTTATCTCTGCCTCCTCTGTTATGATTGTCCCTCCAACCCTGGATAGAATTATCTCTCCAGCCTTGGTTAGAGTTATCCTGCCATCCTTGGTTATAGCTTCCACCTTGATTGTACCCTTGATTGGGGCTATCATAGAAGTTATGAGTGGCTGCTACAGTGTGATCTTCCGGTTAAAGTTGCGGACACTCATCAGTGTAGTGACTGTAATCTGCACAGATTCCACATACTCTTTGTGGAACCAACTGCTGACTGTGCTGTGGTGGAGAAGGCTGAACTTGCTGAGGTTTTTGTTGATTTAGTTGCATCTGCTTCAGCAAGTTAGTCATTTCACATAAGCTCTGAGCTATAGCAGCAGTCTCTTTGCTAGTGGATACCTCTGCAACAGCTCTTGATCGACTTTGCTTCTGCCTGTGATTCCTGGTAGATTCGGCTAAGTCGCTGATCAATTGCCATGCTTCTTCTGTAGTCTTGTACTTTTTCATAGACCCATTGCTAGCACCTTCCAATATGGTCCTATCTTGAGATTTCATGCCCTGTGTAAAGTAGTCGAGCAACACTATCTTGTCAATCATATGGTGGGGGCATGCTTCTAGAAGATTATTGAAGCATTCCAAGTATTCATAAAGAGTCTCAGATTCATCCTGAACGATCATGGACATGTCTTTCCTCAGTTTATCTGCAACCTCAGCTGGGAAGAATTTCTCCAAAAATTCTCTTCTAAGCGTATCCCAGTTGGAAACAATTGTTTCGGGTTGAGTGTAGTTCCACTCTCTTGCCTTTCCCTCAAGAGAGAATGGAAAGGCTTTTAACAGAATGGAGATTTCATCAGTGCCATCACGCTTAACAGTAGAACAAGCAGTCTAGAAATCCCTAAGGTGCTTGATAGGCTCTTGAGCAGGTAAGCCATGAAACTTGGGCATCAAGTTGAGTAGCGAAGATTTTATTTCGAAATCCACCTCCACTGCTGTATGGTGTGCCTGGAATGGTTGAAGTGTAAAATTAGGGGCTCCTTCCTCCTGGATAGTGACTCTCCTTAGTACTTCCATGTCACCTGCACGTAAATCAACTAGATCAGTAGAAAGGGAGCTTGCTTCTTTCTTAAATGACATTTCAATTTCGTCCTCAAAGAGGACTCGCCGATGCCAAGCTTGCCTCATACGTGAAAGAGTTCTTTCAATCTCAGGGTCAAATACTGGCAAGCTTGGATTAGGAAGTGAACGCGTCATTTAACGAAAGAAACGTATAGCTCATAATGACAAAATAAAAAGAAAAATTGCAATTAAATAAATGCCAATCAATAAATTAGCACACTGTTGCAACTCCCCGGCAACGGTGCCAAAAATTAACGTGGCGGAAATTAGCAAGTTAAGAAATTATCAATAGAAATACGTTGCACAGTCCTTAACCAGCCGAAAATCCGCTTATCAATTTAAAAGGGTTGTCACAAAGATTAAAATTAAAATACTGGGAATACGAATCCCAGGTCGTCTCCCAATGAATTGCAGAGAGATGTGCTATTTTATCAATCAGGTGTTTTCAAAAAGGTTGAGTTGATCAACAGGAAATTAATTTAGAGAATTTAATTAATTTTAAATAAAAGCCTTGACTGGGAGTAGATTAGTTGGAAACCCTATTATTGTTGAAGTACTCTCAAGATTAATTGATAATTGAGGTTACTCTGTTTAGTTATCCCTTACCAGGTAAGGGAGAGTCAAACAAGTTGGAATGTTGTTTCTATTCACAAGTCCCAATCCGCTCATTGAAAAGGATTAGTGTCAGTGACTAGAGGGCATTCCAACAATGAACCCAATTACAATTTTTCCTTTAAGCACCCTAACTCAAGGGTTTCTTTCAATCAACTCCCCATCAAGTTAGGGAACTACTCGCTCATTGTGAATGTAGAACTCATAACATAGGAAAAGGAATTAAAGAAAGACATGATAAATAAAAACTCAAAGGAATCAATTAAAAATAAAGGTAATTCTTGTATTAATAAATTCTAATATAATCCAATAATAGAATTGAGTAAATTAAAGGACATGGAAGAGTAAAGCCAAGTAAAGAAAACGAACTAGAATGACGAAGTCTTGATGAGGTAATAACTCTTCTCAATATCCTGGTGCAAAAAGCACTAGAAAATAAAATCCTAAGAACTATGAATGTGTAGAGAAAAAACCTAGAGGAGGAGTAAAAACTAGATCTAAAACTAAAAATTGTGTGGGATGAATGTTGTCCCTTATTTCTGCATGTTCCCTGGCTCTAGTCTGTGTTTCTGGGCCAAAAACTGGGTTGAAATCCGGCCCAGAAACACTGTCAGCGACTTCTGAGATTCTGCAGATCGCGCACGTCACGCGGTCGCATCATTCATGCGGACGCGTCATTCGGCATTTTGTTTTCCACGCGGGCGCGTCGTTCTTGCCTCCGCGTCGCTTATGCTTTTCCAATCCGCGCGGTCGCGTGAGCCATGCGGCCACGTCACTACGATTTCCTCTCTTTTGCGCAGTCGCGTGAGTCATGCGGCCACGTCACTTCTCGCTGGTCATCTCCTCAATTTCTTATATTCCTTCCATTTTTGCAAGCTTCCTTTCTAATCTCTCACTCATTCATGCCCTATAAAGCCTGAAACACTTAACACACAGATCACGGCATCGAATGGAATAAAGGAGAATTAAAATACCTAATTAAAAGTCTCTAGGAAGTAAGTTTTCAATCATGTAATAATTTTAGGAAGGAAATATAAATGCATGCTAATTATATGAATAAGTGGGTAAAGATCATGATAAAACCACACAATTAAACACATTGTAAACCATAAAATAGTGGTTTATCAAGGGTCCTCTCAGGTTCAGAATCAAAGGAAGTTGAAGCCCCACTTCTCCTACCTGTCATACAACCAATCAAGGCAAAAAGCAAGAAAGAAAGTGGATGAAGAAATTACTATTGTTAGAGTAGTTGTTAGTGTGAGTGGTGCAATTGATCAAACAGTTAGAAGAGTGGAAATATGGACACTAAATAAGATAATCAAAGAAGAAAGAAATAGAGCTCAAAATAACATAATAATGCTAAATAAAAAATTCAAAATAACAAGAAAATTAAATTACTTAATCTAGCTCTCCAATCAATATAATCACTGTCAAATTTAAGCCATTCCCCAGCAACAGCGCCATAAAACTTGATGATCTGAATTCACTACCCCTTTTAAAAATTAGTGAATTAGTTCTTTTGGCAAGTGCACCAAAATTATTGCCAAGTAATAACCCACAGAGGAGTGGAATCATATCCACAGAGATTGGTAAATCCAAGCAGTTTTAATTGATTGATGAATTAGTCAAGCGGATCAATAAGATTGTGAAGTGTAGAATTGTAAATGACATGAATGTAAATAACTAGAATATAAAGAAAAGCAATAAAGTGCAGAAATGGAAATTGCAGAATGTAAAGTGTTGAATCATAAATGACTTGAATGTAAATGGGAGTGGGGAATTGTTGAATGTAAAATTAAGCTGTAAAGAAATGGATAGATAAGAATGGGGGAATTCATTGAGATTGGGAGATGTTATCTCTTTAGATCAAATCTAGCTTATATCTTCTTCAATCATGCAACTCATTGACCTCTTGGCAATCATGATTGATTGAGCCCCAATCCCTTGGTGACTCAATCTTTCAGATCTTGATCAATAGCCAATTCCTTGGTCTAATTGCTCATGAAGAAAGATATGCTTGGTCCATGATTATACCACACACCCTCATAGGTCCAGGTAGAGGGGGGATTATATGTCACGTATCTCATCACCAAAACCCAAATTCTACTCAAGTGTGAGAAGGGATTTCAAGCATGGTTTCATGTTTCCTTTCCCAAGGTTCCCATGAAACCTAATTGCATTCAATCTCTTTTCCAAGATAATTGAACACTAAGTATTAAGAACGAAATTCCTTCTAGAAAATCAAGAGAAGATGAAGAGAAGAAGAATTTCACTATTATCAATCCATCAAGTACAATAGAGCTCCCTCTCTCAATGAGAGGGAAGTTAGTTACTCATAACTTGAAAAGTACTCAAAAGTGGAGTGTAAAAGTGGATTTAGAACTAACTGCTTAACCCCTCTTCAGTACTCCTTGGGGGTATTTATACTACTCCTAGTAAAATTAAAAGAATTACAAAGGTGAAAAAGGGAAAATTACATTTTGGAGGGAAAGAAAACACATCATAAGTGTGACTCCTTAGCTGGCGTGTGGCTGGCGCTTCACCAGCGTGTCACGTGCCCTTCAAAATAGCTTGGCATGCCACGCTCAATCCTTCAAGTGGCACGATCGTCCCTTTATCAACCTTGGCATGCCACGCCTTCGAACTCAAGTGGCACACCCCAATGCTTCTTTGTCCTCTGAATGACACTGGCGTGTCACGCCTGGTTGCTCAAGTGGCACGCCTAAGTGAAGAATAGTGGATGGCGTGCCACGTCTTCGATACCAAGTGGCACGCCCCGTGTAATTGGCCTCTTCCATCCTCTCTGGAAACTTACACCAGCATGCCACGCCTAAAGGTTGGTGTGCCACGCCCATGATCTTATCTTGTTCCAGAAGTTGGTGTGCCACGCCTCGACCTTCAAGTGGCATGCCATAGTGACATGCTCAGATTGGTGTGCCACGCCTTCGACATCAAGTGGCACGCCCAGTCCTTGCTCATGTTATCTTGTGCATTGGCGTTCCACACCTGGTTGCTCAAGTGGCACGCCTAAGTGAGGTTGAGAGGTTGGCGTGCCACGCCTTCGACTTCAAGTGGCATGCCCATAGTAGTTGATGGATTAGGCGTGCCATGCCCAACCTGGCGTACCACGCCCCTTTTGTGTCCCCCATCTTGCTTACTGAAATTTTGTACTAGCGTGCCACGCCCAGTCCCTAGCGTGCCACGCCTACATGCATGCTTGGATCTCCCTTCTGGAATTTAGTACTGGCGTGCCACGCTTAGCTCCTGGCATGCCACGCCAGTGCATTTTTGTGGCGTTTGCTCCCAAGTGGCACGCTAGTTTCACACACCCAGCTTCTTGTTTGTCTTCTTCCCATTCTTGATGCCTTTTTCACTTGAAATTCATCACAACTCATCTCAAAGTAGTGTACCATAATATTCATGAAATAATGCATGAATTGTACTGATCAAATGAGATTTGTGCTCTTTTATGGTCTTTTTTATACAAGAAAGAAGGGTAGATGATGTAAGTCATCAGAAGGGGAGGCAAACCAAAGGAAACATGAAGGCTCGGTGGCACTTTGGGCATCTAGTGAAGGGCTTTGGAGAAAGCTAAAGTGACCGACAAGCTTGGTGGAGTGGAGCAAGATGATGGACCTTCGTCGTCTATCTGAGAGGCTTTTTGTCCAAGGCCAGTTACTCTATTTTATTTATTTATTTATTTATGGATAATTTATATATTATTTATTTATGTTGAAATATAAGAGGAGCTATAAACAAAATGTATCGGGTTCACTGTAGAGATTTGGTGCATAAATTCCATCCAATTTTTTCATTCTTCTTGAAACTCATGTTCCATTTGAAAGAATAAATCTGTTCTAGAGTAAGCTAGGATATAAAGAGGTTGGTTTGGTTGAAGCCAGAGGTCATAGTAGGGTATTTGGGTCCTTTGTTCAGATTCTTCTATTGTTGTTAATGTGGTGGATGTGGTTTATTAGTGTATCAATTTGAAGCTCATAGGGGTAATGTTTTTAGTTTTTGTAATGCGATTTATACCAATCCTCATATTCATCCGTGCATGGAGTTATGGAGAGATTTCTACATAGTTTTTAAGATGATTCAGGGGCCTTAGACGATTTTAGGTGATTTTAATAAAATTTTACTGCCTGGAGAGGTTAGAGGTTGAATTTTTAATTATGTAAGATCAGAAGGGTTTGCTAAAGTTCTGGATAGCTATAACTTATTTGACATGGAAACTATTGGGAGGCTTTTTACCTGGTTCAAAAGGGTAAGAAGAGGAGTACATGTGACTAAGAAGTTGGATAGAGCGGTAATTAATTTGGAGTGGCAGCTGCAGTTTCTAGAAGCGTATAATGAGGTCTTGGGGGCGTCTGCATTCAGATCACTGTCCAATGTTAATTAGAAGTAAGAAGAATAAAGCGAGTAGAAAGGGGCATTGTCCTTTTAGATTTCAAGCGGCTTGGTTAACTCATCCTCTTTTTAAAATTGTTGTACACACTTCCTGGAACATTGGTGCACCTGAGGTTGCTAATAGATTAATAGAAGATTAGAAAGAGGCGCTTAAGTTTAATAAGACGATTTTTGAAAATATTTTTGTTAAAAAGCGGGAGTTAGAGATGCAGCTTAATGCGGTTCAGATTTCTTTGGAAAATATTGAAGATTTAACATTAAGAGTTAAAAGAGCAAGATCTTCATGAGAAATTAAATATTGTCCTTCTTCAAGAGGAACTAATGTGGTACCAAAAATCTAGGGAGCAGTGGGTGATATATGGAGACAAGAACACAGTTTTTTCATCTCCAAACGGTTGTAAGGAGGAAAATTAATAAGATTCATGGGTTATTTTTGGATGATGGGATTTGAAAAATTGAGACAAATGTGCTTGAAAAAGAAGCAAACTCCTTCTTTCAAAAGCTTTTTTCAACTAGGGAAGAGATTGACCTTGATGCTATAGGGAATTTTTCTAGCCCTTCGCTAGTAATGAGGCCTGTCATAGACTTGTGGAGCTAGTGACTCTAGAAGAAGTGAGAAGGGTTATGCTGGGTATGAACTCTTTCAAAGCTCCAGGTTTGGATAAGTTTCAAGCTCTTTTTTATAAGGAGTTCTAGGACTTTATCTGTCTTGATGTTTGGGGGTTAGTCAAGAGGACTTTTAAGGGAGAGTTGCGTAGTGCATCCATCTTTGATACCCTTATTGTGCTCATTCCGATAGTGAAAGTTTCCTCTTCTTTAAAAGAGTTTCGGCCAATTAGTCTCTGTGATGTCATTTATAAAATTATCACTAAGGTGTTGGTGAATAGGTTTAGACCCTTTTTGATAGAGATCATTGGACCTCTTTAAGGCGGTTTTATTCCGGGGAGAGGAATCATAGAGAACGTTATCATTGCGCAAGAGGTTATGCACTTCATGAGGAACACTAAGTCTAAGAAGGGAACCATGGCCATCAAGATTGATTTAGAAAAAGCGTATGATAGGGTGGATTGGAGATTTCTTAAAGCTTTTCTTTATAGATTTGAGTTTCCGAGAATCACCATCAACCTTATTATGAATTGTGTGACTTTATCTTCTTTGGCAATTTTGTGGAATGAAAATAAGCTACAGAATTTTAACCCTCAGAGGGGGTTGAGGCAAGAAGACCCCATATCTCCCTACTTCTTTGTTATTTGCATGGAGAACTTGGCTTGTTTGATTTCTCATAGAGTCTTCCAAGACTCTTGGATTCCGGTCTCGGTTTCAAGTCAAGGGCCTAAAATTTCACACTTGATATTTGTGGATGATCTTTTACTTTTCTACAAAGCTACAAAGTCTCAGGTAGTATAAGTTATGGAGATCCTGGATATGTTCTCTAAGGCGTTGGGTATGAAAGTGAATGTTAATAAATCCAAGGTTCAATGTTCAAAGAATGTCTCAGCAAGAAGAAAGGAGGTCATCTCTGGTGTTTCTAGCATTCGCTTTTGTCAAGACTTGGGCAAGTATTTGGGAGTTAGCATTGGGCATGATCGGGCCTCTAGGAGGACGGTTCAAGAGGTTATCAAAAAAAATTCAAAGTAAGCTTACTAGTTGGAAGGGGTGTTTGCTTAATAAGGCTGGTCATTTATACTTGGTGAAATCGATAATGGCCTTTATTCCGGTTTATCATATGTAGATTGCTCTTCTTCCGAAGTATGCTTGTGAAAAGATTAATTCCTTAATGAGACAGTTTTTATGGAAAGGTCAGGCGAATGAAAAAGGGATGCCACTGGTCAGGTGGGATATAGTTACTTCTCCTAAGAGATCGGATGGCCTTGGGATAAGAGAGTCTTAGTGTGCTAATATGGATCTCTTTGAAAACTGGCCTGGGATTGTCTTTATAATAAAGACAAGTTATGGGTGTAGGTTCTCACTCACAAATATCTTCGAAATTCCTTCTTTATTGGTAGTAACTGTTCCTTTAATTCTTCAGCTATCTGAAAGCACATTATCAAAGCCTATGATTTTCTCAAGAAGGATTTTAAGTGGTGTGTTGGGAAACTTTAGCAATCGTTATGACATGATGAATGGACTCCTCTTGAAAAATTGTGTGATCTTACTCCATATGTGCATATATCTGAAATTGAGTTTACAGTTAGAGATTTGTGGAATGATGGGTACTGGGATTGGGATAAGCTAGCTACTCCACTCTCTGCAGAAGCTAAGCATATTATTAGCAACCTTAGTTTCCTTTTTCAGACAGGGAAGGACGTTGGGTGGAGATGGTGGCCACCAGCACCAAAAAAGTATAGTGCTAGAGAGGGTTATAAATGGCTTGCAAGGAGGAAATTCAATTAGGATGATTGTTCTAATTGGAGGTGGCTTTGGAAACTTAATCTTCCTAAGAAGATAAAATTCATTATCTGGCTTGGGTTACATAATACTCTCCCTACTAAGGTTCTTCGTCTCAAGCGTCAGCTGTCTAATTTAGACATCTGTCAATGAGGCTCTAGAAACTATGGAACATTGTTTGTGGACTGTGCGAAATCTATATCTATTTGACGGATGTTGGATCATTCTTGAGTTGATTTGGTTGGTGGAAGGTCTTTTGAGTCTTGGCTTCGAAAGATCGTACTTGGAAATGAAGCAATAATTAGTGCAGGACTGTGGCGGGTGTAGAGAAGTAGGTGCAATGATATTTTTGATACTGAGAGTTCTTGGTCAAATTATGAAGTGGTTGTAAATGCTAAGATCATGGTTAACATTATAGGTTAGTTAGCTAAAAAGCCTTCTCTATTTCCGTGTTTCAATCATCGAATGAATTGGGAGCCCCCATTAAGTAACGATTTTAAAATTAACTGTGATCCTAACCTTTTTTTATTTGAATATGGGTGGTTTTGGTTATATAATTAGAGACTCTAATGGCTGCTAGGTTATGGGCTGCTCGGGTAGCATTCCCTCTAGTCTATTTTTAGATGTGAGTTATTCGCTATTTAGAAAGGTCTTGTTCTAGCTTGGGACTGTGGTATCAAAGATATTGTGTGTGAAACTGACTACTTGGATATCTTGTAGGGGTATTCATGGGTATAGGTAACCCGATTATCTGTCCGTACCCGAACCGAATTGAACCAATTACTTTGGTTCTAGAACCGATGGGTAATTGGGTATAATCAAGCCCGACTCGATGACACCTGACCGTAATTGGTTCGGGTATTGGTTTTGGGTTCACGGAACCCGAACCAACCCGTGAACCTGATTATCTTATTATTAATAAAAAAATATAAAATCTAATCATTAATATGTACATATATAACATTTAACCTAACCTTAAAATCATCTCAAGTCTCAGTAGCCACCCTCCCTCATTTTTTCTTTCCCCCAAATTGAACCAATGAACCCTAGCAGAGCTTCAGCTGCCAAATCTAGTGACCAACCACAGCCAAAACCTCTTCATTAACAATGGCAGTTCATGACTTCAAGGTGGCAGCCAACAGTTACTCTCTCACGGCGTCGTTCAGCTTCACTTATGTCATCTTTTCTGCCAGCAAGGCAGTAAGCCGAAGTCCTGTTCTTCGTCGTGTGTAGTCGTCTTCTTCACCAGCAACGTGGTTGTCCTTGGCTTGTCTTGGTTGCTCATCTCCAACAGTTCTCCTTGGCTCATCTGTTCATTTTCTTCTTTGGCGGTCCTCCTTGGCTCAGATGCACGATGTCTTCTCCGATCTCACATGCGTCGTCCTCTTCTCATCCGTCAAGTCCTCTTCTCCTCTGCTCTCCTCGTCAGTAGCGCTTTACCACCGGGTCTTCTTCTGCTTCAGCAATCTTCTTCACTTCCGATTTGTTCTCTTCCATTTTCTGTGAATCTAATTGTTAAATCTTCTATTATTAGTGTAAAAGGTGTTTGTGAATTTGTTAGCTAATTTTTGTCAGTATGTTGGTTTAGGATTGATATTCTATAAAATTTGAAAAAAGGTCTAAGTATGAGTATGCTTTGTTTGATATTTGCTGAAATTTTGATCATTTTTTTGTGTTTTGTAGATGTTTCATGTAACACCCTACCACGTAGAGCTTTACGCTTAGGATGTAAATCAAAGGTGGTGAGGCGCTACGACCTCTAAACCAAAAATACGTAAATAGATATATATGAACAATAGTTTAACTAGGACCCTTAGAAGAAAGGATGATCAAGACAATATTGAAAATGCATCACATTCGAAAGGCGATAGGATAGACGACTTATACAGAGAACCAAATAGACAAGTATATAAATGGAGTTTCAAAAGATAGATACACCAGCAAGCTCTAAACCCGACTTCCGAAGCAAAGACCGACTAGTATATATATATATATATATATATATATATATATATATATATACAACTCAAGAATAAACCAAGAGATAAACATAATTCCTGTTTCTCCAAGTCAACCTCTAGAAATGAGAAAATACACAATACAAGGTGGAGAATCTATTACATACGTATAAGTACAAATAAAAATACAAACACCGAGTCTTAAGATAGTTCTTCGCTTTTAAGAGTCTCCAGAATGTTCAGTGCGATACTTCGGCCTACATCTGAAAACAACAATATTTTGTATGAAATGAGAACCAAAGGTTCTCAATATGGTAAAGGTGCCCACATAGTTAATATAAAAGGTTCCAAGAAAGTCAGAGGCAATCCTAGAACTCTGACACTCAAATTAAAAACTTAGAGTTATACTTTAAACCAAAAACCAGGTAAACTATCTATGGTACTTAGGTTTTAGTCCAATTTTAGCTTAACACATCAATCTCCCCTTCTTCTAACTAGGGATGGCAACACCACCTGAACCTGCGAATACCCACCTCGCCCTACCCGCTCGGGGAGGGTAATTACCCGCCCCACACTAGGGTGGGTTTCTAGCGGGGCCGGTTTAGGTAATACCCGCCCCTACCCCCGGTATATATATAATATATATAATTTTAATATATAATATGTGTAATATATACAAAATAATTAGTAAAATGATTAATAATATTGTATCATATTTAAAATTTTACTTTAATTTATGTTATGTATGTGATGATGGTTATATAAATTTTGAAATTTAATTTTATTTATTGGATTTTAATAATTATAGAGGTGGGTAGGGATGGGGCAGGTACCCGCGGGGGCGGGTACTCGCGGGAGCGGGTTAGGGTTCAACCTTTTTACTACCCACGGGAAGGAGCGAAGGTGGGTTCTATGCGGGTTATTATAGGGCGGGGCGAGGTCGAGTAGAGCAAAAACCCACTCTGTTACCACCCCTACCTCTAACCCTCCAAACTTCGGTGGAACCACCCTCGTCACTCCTCCGTCGAACAAGGGGCCTCTCAAATGCACTGACAAACAATACAGGCAAGGAAAACACAAATAGAATGCAGTTATAGCAGGTAAAGTAGATAGCAAGTAGACATAGTAATTCAAATAGGCTAACTCATGTAATGCAAACTCAAATAAAACAAACAAATAAACATGATGAATTCCTGCCTTATGGCTGATGATATCATCTGTCGGCTATATAGCCAAACCCGACATGTCTTGGTAGCTAACCTTGGACAGAAACACCCATTGCGGAGCAAGCGGGACTGAGCTACAACCCCCTTACTACTTCTTGCTTAACCTAGAGCAAGTGGAGTAACCACTACTGCTACTACCCAGGCGGGTATTTACAAGCTCAACCTAGAGCAAGTGGAATAATCCACTACTACTACTACCCATGTGTCACAATCACTGACCTGGAGCAAGAGGGACGAACCCCAATCCTTGCTACTGCCCAGGTATCTCTTTCAAGAATTCATTCAATCTCAAGTCAATCAGCAATCATAATTCATCAACATTTCATCATCCCCAATCATGTCTCATTCATTATTCTCAACATTTCATCACAAAACTCAACATTTCTGCACTTCTCAACTTACATCATCATTTCATACCATGTTTAACTTCTTTCAAAGTTCTCAATCCAAGTTCTTTTTTTTTTCACAACCATCCTCTATAAGTCCTCTCTTCTTTTTATGTATAAAAACAAGGTATTAAGTCCTAGAAGGTCGTTATATAGGCTTCAAAAGTTAGAGGATTGTCTTAGCACTCAAAAACCTCATTTTTGGCTAAAACAGGGGGCTCGCGTTGTGTGCTTACTTTCACGTACGTGAGCTTTCAAAAATCAGGTTCCACATATGCAGACCTTGCCCTGCGTACGCGAGATTACAAAACAGTGAGCATAGCTCGCGTCGTGGGTGCAGATCATGTACATGACACTCCCTTTTCTTCAAAAGCTGTTACATCATTAAAAATCAGTTTTATACACCTAATTTCCAACATTCGTAACTCTCTCTACAAAACTTCGATGTTCACAAATTTTAAACCGTTTTGAAGTCCTTGAAATGATCTTTAATTTGAAACAAACTTCATTCGAATCCAAAATCTGATGCTCAAGTTATGGACTGCCAAATTCATTAAAATCTGTTTTTACCAAAAGAGTTTAAAATTTCTATTTTTCGAATTCATTAAAATCTATTTTTATAAAGTTTCATAATTCAAACAACACCAAATACCCTCAAAGCAATTCTATATCCATCTCATCTCTTCCACAATATCTCTATGCTCAATTTTCTCACTTCCAAACCAACATTCAATAATCAACACAACACAATTCATCAATATATCATTATTATCATTCATAATCATTATCAATGCTCATCATCAACTATCACAATCATCATCATAAACTCATAGCACATTCAATAATTCACTAAAACCACTAACATTAGCAACTTCACAAGATTCAACATATCCTACGATCAACTAGCTTACGCTTTCACAAAACATATATTATCTACGAGAATACAAAATTATACCTTAGCCGATTTTTTCCAAGCTCAAACAACTCAATTCAAGCCTTTAAGGTTCTAAATCAAGTGCTATAGGTTTCAGCCACCAAAAGCTCTAATTCAAGTACACCACTTCACCAATTTGACTTCAATTTCACATATATATAACCTAATGCCATATAATTCCATATACATACAAATATTCAATACCCTAATCATATAAAATTGACAAATTAGAAGAGAAATAATGATTCCTTACCTTACCCACGGATTAATTAGGCAAAATCTAACAATTATCCACCGCTAGAGTATCCCTAAACCATCAAAATTACCAAACTCTCTCAATACACATCAAAAACTCGAATTTTGAATAGGGAAAAACAGGACACAAGGTTCAGAGATTCTTACCAAATTGTTTGGTGAGTTTCATAGAGAATTCTAAGTTTCATATTATTTAGAGTTCTCCAAGTGAAGTTCTTCAGCAAATTATTTACTTTGATATAGTTTAGCTAGTTTGCTTTGTTTTCTTGTTTGTTTAAACACAAAAAAAATGTCATCACGTGAGTAGAAATGACTACATTTTACATTGAGTGCATGAATGGTTGATAAACCACTATTTTATGGTTTATCTTGTGCTAATTTGGGTGATTTTTATCAACTCTTCACTCACTTATTCATATGATTTGCATGATTTTACAATCCCTTCCCAATTTTATTCTATGGTTGAAAACTTGCTTTCCAGACCTCTAAATTATATATTTTTAATTCTTCTTATACCATTTGATGCCGTGATCTGTGCGTTAAGCATTTTTAGGCTTTATATGGCAGGAATGGCTCAGAGAGTGGAGAGGAAGCTTGCAAAAATGGAAGGAATGCAAGGAAACAAAGGAGCTGACCAACGAGGAGCGACGCGGATGCGCACTTGGCGCGCACGCGCACATTAGCGCATTCACACATCGACGCGCACGCGCACCTGGCGCGTACGCGCAACAGGCAAAGAGGACAATTGATGTGCGTGCGCACCTGGCGCGCACGCGTGACATGCACGACGTACAGCATTTGCAGAAAAACACTGGGGGCAATTTTGGGCCAGTTTTAGACCCAGTTTTTGGCCCAGAAACACAGACTAGAGCCAGGAAACAGCAGAGACTCAGGACACATTCTCATTACGCATAGTTTTAGTTATAGTTTTGAATCTTAGAGAGAATTCTACTACTTCCTCTAGGTTTTCTTCACATTCATAGTCTTTACAATTTTATTGCTTTTGCTTTGGATATTGAGAAGAATCATTACCTCCGTTGAAGCTTCATTATTCTAGTTTGTTTCCCTATTTCGTTATTCTTTTATTGCCCATTAACCCTGTTTGGATAAGTATGTTTATGATTTTGGAATTTATTAATGCAAAGAACCAATTTTACTTTTAATTAATTTTTAGTTATTATTTATTATGTTTTCCTTCTATTCCCTTTTTAATTCTGTGAAAGTTATATTCATGTTAATGGAGTAGTTTCCTAACTTGATTGGGAGTTAATTAAAAGGATAACCTTGAGTTGAAATACTCAAGTGTTAATTTTAATTGGGAGTTGTTGGCTGACTCTCTAGTCTCTGACTCTAATCCTTTCTTAGGAAAGGATTAGGACGTGAGCGATAGGGTTAGTTAGTTAGTTACTTGACTTTCCCTTATTATATAAGGGATGACCAAGTAGAACAACAACCTTTTATTATCACACTTGGAAAAATTCAACAAGGATAAAACTTCCAATTAATATCCTCCCAGTCAAGGCTTTTATTTGAATTATATAAATTCTTTCGTTAATTTCCGTTGCTTAAATTCACTATTATTTACTTTTCTGTTCTCAACTCAAAAATTTCTTGGAAAACCTCTGACCAATAAGCTGCACTCTTTTGTCAACTCGTTGGGAGACGACGTGGGACTCATACTCCCAGTATTTTCATTCTAAAATTGTGACAACCCTTTCTAAATTGATAAGCGAATTTCAGTCGGTTAAGAACTGTACTTGCAACGCTGTTTTCTCTATAAATTCTTAATCGACCAATTTCTGCCAATGGTCATCCAAATGAATGAGTGTGATTAGACGATTGAATAAAAATATTTTATATTATCAGTGTATCAAAATTAAACTTATATTACAATGATCATATTTTACTACAAAGGTTTGAGGGTGAAAACCGAAAGTTTAATTAGCCGTATAATTAAAATAAAATAATAATTTTATTGTTTGAAATAGGTTCAAAAATTTAGAAATGTTAATTAGAAATTTTGAAGGAGAGATTTTGATCCAGTAGATTTTTCTGAGTGGAAAAAAAGTAATTTTTTGCAAAAAATGCGTAAAAATGCGTACTAGTGATTTAACCGGAAGTATCGGTTTAAGTCTGTCCGGTACTTCAAGTGAGGAATTAAAACTGTAGAAAAAACTTTAAAAAATATTTAGATTCGAAAATTGGTCACTTATTCTAAAGGTTTTCGCCCAAAGTTGGGTATCGTTTGCGGTCACGCGAAACTCTAGTCGAGCTCTTCAATTCTATTTAAACAGATTTGGTAAGAACTTGAATTTCTTACTTCATTTCTCTTCCCTAACAGATTTTGAAATTGGGGTTTAATTATTAAGTGGGTTTTGTGGTTTTGGTTGTTTAAGTGGTGATTAACCTTGGGTTATTATTGGGTTGTATC
Source organism: Arachis hypogaea (assembly GCF_003086295.3). Lineage (NCBI taxonomy): Eukaryota > Viridiplantae > Streptophyta > Magnoliopsida > Fabales > Fabaceae > Arachis > Arachis hypogaea. Next base: position 81,175,807 of record NC_092044.1, on the reverse strand, counting down.
TCAATCCACAGTGGGTAAGATAAAGAAACTCTTAACCCTTGTGGTTTGTCAATTTGTTAAATTCTAAGATTGATTTATGATAATTTGTATGATAGCTAGCTTGAATTGATGTTGTTTGGAGTGGAATTGATTATTAGAATGCTTGAAATATGAGCTGAAATAGTTGCTGAGCTTTGGTTGCTTGTTTGGGTATGAGAGCTTGTTTGGAGATCAAATTGGTGATTTTTGGCTTGTGTGGTAATCGGCCAAGGTATGGTTTTAGTTTTTTTTTAATAATATGTAATGTTGTGGGCAACTTAGGCTAGTGGACCTTAGGATAGGATTGAATTGTATGAAATTACATGGAATGGTTAATTGTCGTTGAGCATGTTGTGGTGATACGATGTTAATGATAATTGATGATAATTGATGGTGTTGATGAGGATTTATGATAAATATTGATGTTGTGGATGAATGATGGTGGTTATTGATGTTGATGATAAATGATGAGGATGTGAGCTTTGATAATGATAAACTGATGAATAATGATTGTGATGGTTTAGAATAATGAATATATGATTTTATTGATGTTTGGATTGATTATCGTTGAGAATGGTGATTTGTGATTAGGAATTGTGGAAAGAGTTGGTGATTGGGAATTAAATGGTTTGGTGATGTGTGGTAGAACAATGATGGAAGTATAATTGGTAATGGGTATGAATGTGTAGGATTGTTGGTTATGAAATTTGGTTTTGTATGATTTTGAGTTTTGGAAAACTAAAGGACTTTGAATGTTTGGTAAAACCTTGATTTTAACTAATTTTGACTGGCCATAACTTGGCCTCCAGATTCTTAATTTTGATGAAACTTATTTTGAATGAAAGTTGGGTCTGAGATATTTATGTCGTTTGAAGAACGGATGAAAAATATTTAAAACAAAAAAGTTATGTGTGTTTGAAGTTTGGTGTTAAAAATAGAATTCTATAGCAAAACAGCTTTTTCTGAAAATTGGGTGGCATGAGTATGCGGAATAGGGCATGCATACGCGACAATCCTTTTCGCTTTTGAACGTTCGCATATGCGGGACTATGCATGCATACGCATAATCACTATTTTGTTGGAAATGTGATTTTTGAATTTTTAAGCACTCCCCTAGCTTTATAAACCTCTTTAATTATTGGTTGAGATCTCCTAGCTAATGTTAAGACTTTGGGACTTATGAGAGGGCTTTGAGTGAATTTAAAAGGTTATTTGGTTATAAGTTTAGAGCTAGTGACTTAAGTTTTGGAAGGCTTGTGGATGAAATTAGTGAGAGTTGAGTTGTGGAGTATTTCATTGATGAGGAATTGAAAAATGAATGAGGTCGAACAATATTTTATTTGAATGGTTTATAAACTTGAAAGATGTTGAGAAATGGTAATGATTAGGATGAGTTGAGAATATGAAAGTTGATGAGAAATTCTGGAAGATCAAGGTTGATGAATTTGTTGAGTTGATCAGTGATCACTGAATGATGATTATGATGTGCATTGATTGGTGTGTCTCTATGCACTTGGCAAGGATGGTGGTTTAATCCCACTTGTCGGGGTAGAAGCGTCGGCTTAGGGCTGTGGGGGGTATCCCACCTACGTTCAGATGTGAGGATTGAGGTAGTATCCCGTTCGCATAACCTTTCTTGCCATAAGAGTGAGTTGGGCTATATCCCAGGGAGCATATAAGAGTGAGTCGGGCACTATATCCTAGGATTATGCATAAAAGTGAGCCGGGTACTATATTCTAGGGGTGCACACAGTGAGCCAGGTGCTATATCCCAGGGACTTGGCAGAAAGGTGACATCCGAGAGGATGTGTCGGATTGGCAACTCTAAATCGACAAATGATATCGCGAGCCAAAAATAAGATAGACATTCATCATATGCATCTTCTACATGTTTGTTTGCTTTGATTACTTGAGTTATGCCTAATTGAATATAAGCCTAATTGCTAATAGATCTACCTGTTGTATATGTATATTAATTGTGCTTTACTTGTCTGCATTACTTGTGTTTTATCGGTTTGAGGAGGATCAGTAGGCGGTGGCGATGGAATCGCATGGAGGGTAGGTTGGTGAAGGCTATGGGACAGCAGTGGCTATAGTTAGAATAGAAATCGCTTAAGTTAGATTACCCTGTTTATGGTTTTATTATATATTTCTTTAAGCTTGAATATCTATATCGATGTGAAGTTCTAGGATTGCCTTTGCCTTCCCAGAACCTTATATCTTATCTATTGAGCATTGTTACCATACTGAGAACCTCCGATTCTTATACGATATGTTGTTGTTGTTTTTTAGATGCAGGTCGCAACCCACCTCAGCGAGTTTTAGGATGGTGACAAAGCGGAGGATGATCCAACTTTTATTTTGATTTATTTTTGTAGTCTCTCACTTTTATATATTTTTTACTTTAGAAGCTTATATTAATGAAAACTTTGACAGATAGGATGTTAGTTGTTTTAAACATCAAAATTCTGTTGTATTCTGTTTTTACTACATGTTTTCTGTTTATCTCGTGTGCGTACGCTTTTAGTTAGTATATATATATATAACTTATTTACCACATGTTTTCTGTTTATCTTGTGTGCCTACACTTTTAGTTAGTTTGTGTGAATGCTTCGCAATTTGTTTCTTTTGTTTAATTACTTATCTTTGAATTCTTGTTCCTTATATCGAGCTTCTAGTCTTATTACTCCTTTCTATATATACACTATTGTATGAGCTTTAGAACTGTCATAGCGCTTTGTCGCCCTTTATTTTACGACTAAAGGTAAGACTTAGAGTGATAGGGTGTTACAGTGTGAATTTTTTATATGAGAATCTATATGTTTTTGTTATTTCTTTCACAGTATCGTTTGAGAATTTAAAAGTGTAATGTTTTGAAGTATAGATTTTCAAATAATGAAAAAAACGACAATACACCATATAATCTATAACCATAATCATCATACAATTATACAAATATAAAATATTTAAAAATATTAACATACATCAATTGTCAACTTTCAAATAAAAAAATTAAAAAATAAAACAAATAAAAAAAACTAACTAAAGAAATTAAATGTATTTAAAAGTTATAATTTTAACTTTATATATATAAGGTACTCGTCACTCTTTCGTAAAAAACAAAAAAAAAAGAATTGTCCAGCAGACCAACTCATTTCTATCTTACCAAAACCTATGAGTTTGGCAAATTTTTTTTATTTAGCGGGTAAACTCACTTAATTTTGCCCATTTTAACATCTCTAATTTTTCGTAACATCTTATTATAATTAATAAAGTTACTTTAAACATCTACTAATTTTCTAATACATCACTATAATTAATAATATTAATCTAACAGAATAACTAATTTCTCATATCGTATTACTATAAATAATAAAATTACTTTAAAATATTACTTATTTCTCATATCATAATACTGTACTACTATAAATTACTCTAAAAAGTAATTAATGTCCCAAATCATTCTTATAAATAATAAAATTATTCTAAAAAATTACTAATTTCTCAAACAATCTAACTATAATTAATAAAATTATTTTAAACAATTATTATTAATTTTTCATAACATCTTACTATAATTAATAAATCTACTTTAAGCAACTAAAAATTTTTCATAAAACCTTACTATAATTAGTAAATTAATCTACAAAATTAATAATTTCTTATATCATATTACTATAATTAATAAAATTACTCAAAAAAATGGTTAATTTTCCGTAACATCTTGTTATAATTAATGAAATTGATCTAAAAGTTACTAAATTTTCATACGGGCTGGCAAAAAGCAAACTACTTGTCCCGTCAAACTTAAATAGGTCAAGAATTCAAGAATCAAGATCCTTAATTTGAGTCATTCTATGGCAGGACCAGTCCATCAGATCAGATTTTTTTTTTTTTTTGAATTAGCTCAATTAATGTAAAAATATAAAATTACATAATTAATATCAATCTACTAAAATATAATATAATATAATACAAATACAAATAAAAATCAATCACATTATAAACCATTTTGTAATCCACATTAAACATTCAAACTTAAAAATTATAATACACCATATAATCTATAACAGTAAGACTATAACGATAATCATCATACAAAAAATAAATTATCTAAAAATATTAATACATAAATTAATTTTTAAATTAATAAAATTAGAAAAGTAAAATAAATAAAGAAAATAAAAAACACTGTAAAAGAGGCGCATTTGAAAATTATAATTTTAAATTTATATTTATAGAAAGAGAATACTCACCACTCTTTTGTAAAAACAAAATAAAAAATTAGCTCGACATGCTGGCCCATCCTGCATTGCACCTGCTAATGTTTTTATAATACATTACTATAAATCTATAATTAATGAAATGAATCTAACAAAATGATTAATTTTCTATATCATATTACCATAATTAATAAAATTACTTAAAAAAGTTACTAATTTTTTATATTATATTATTATAATTTATGAAATATAGATATTTTATTGAGTTACTGTATCTGCATATTAGACACATTTTGAATATGACACTTATTCGATATGTGTGTCTGCTGTGTATAACGATATCTTAATAAAAAATACAAAAAAAAATTTCAGACACGATTAGACATACCTAAATAATATTATGTGTGTGTCCAATCTTATTCTTAATATGTATTCTTGAAATAAATTTAAAAATAGTATATAATTATTATTTATTAAAATAAAAAATATTTTAAATATTCTATATAATTAAAATAAGACCATAAAAATAATTAAAAAATTAATTTATTTTTTAATATTAATAAAATATCAAAATATCATTATGATTTATCTAAAAAATATTTTATTTTTTATATATATACGTGTCTCTGTATCTTTTAAAATTTTAAAATTTATGTGTCGACGTATCTTGTATTGTGTCGTGTTCTATATTCATATTAGTGTCCGTACATCATAAATTATAATTAATTACGTTATTTCACAAATTTACTAATTTTCCAAAACATCTTACTATAATTAATAAAGTTACTCTAAATAACTATGATTTTTTTGTAATGTCTTACTATAATTAATAAAATTATTAATTTTTCCTATTAGCTTATATAATTAATGAAATTATTCTAATAGATTTTTTTTATATAGTCAATAGGACTAATGCCTAAAAAGTACGAAACTAAAAGATGCATTCTAACCAGTAAAAAATTTCGGCCTAACTTTTTTTTTAAAATTAATAGTAGTAAGTTATTAAATATGATTTAATTTTTAAAAAAATTTATTTAAGATTTAGTCTAGTATAAATAAGGATAAAGTATATTTTTTATTTCTGAAGTTTAACAAAAATTTGAAAAATACCTCTAAATTTTATTTTGTTTCAATTTTGTCCTAAAAATTTTCAATTTTCATAAAGAATATCTCTTACGGCTAATTTTTCAAAAAAATTAAGATCAATTCAACAACAATTTCATAAGAACAACCTCTCAACACAAGAAAATCAAACATAATTTTCATGCATTATTATTAGATTGGTCTTAAATTTTTTTTTTGAAAATTTAGTTGAGAATATATTTGATGCAAATTGAAAACTTTTGGGACAAAATTGAAACAAAATAAAACTTAGGGGTATTTTTGAAATTTTTGTCAAACTTCAAAAACAAAAAATATACTTTATCCTATAAATAATAGTCTAGTGACTCTAGTCCACCTAAATATTAATAATTTCTAATATCTAAAAAATAAGTAACAATATTAAAAAATATAAAAAAAATATATTATTACTAATATTTTTGATTCATTGGTATTAATTCTCTTTGAAAGATCTTTTTTAGTTATGAATATTGTGAAGAATGATCCAAAGACAAAATAAAAGATGAATTTTTTGTTAATTGTCTTTTAATTATATTAAAAAAAATTGCTAAAAAATTTAACACAGATTCTATTTTCGATGAATTTTATAATAACAAAAATTGAGTATTTTGTTAGTAAAAAATACACACATTTTTTACATTTTAAAATATATTCTCTATCGATATATTTTTATAATACATCTTATATTATATAATTTTTTGTATAATTTTATAATATTATATATCATTAGCCCCATAATAATATTTCTGGATCCATCTGGTTATGGAATCAGTTTTACTTGAATATTGATAAATTTTCGCCCAGAAAATACTCTCACACACCATTGAGCTAGAGTTCAAAATAAAACCTTTAATATTTATCTTCATTTTCTTCAACAAATACTCTAGAGGGGAGCAAGTTAAGCAATGTAAATTTAAAAGCAGACAATCAATTAAAAACAGATAGAGAATTTTGTTTTTAATAATCTCCATGTGGTATAGTTTTTATTTATCATATATCAGTGCATTAATAGACAATAACGTGTCTATTAATCTAATTTTTTATAAATTAAATATAAATAATAATAATAATAATAATAATAGTAATAATAATAAATAATTTAAAATTAGTTAAAATAGTAAATATACTATATTAAAATAACAAAGTTATACTTCAGTTCTTAAAGTTGAAAAAGTAATTTTTTATAGATTATATATAATAAAAAATATTTTAAAAATAAAATTGATTTATCAACCCTCTTTCAAACTTTCAATATATATAGAATAATTAAATATAGATAAATAATATAAATGTATACATAAAATCTCTACCCATGCATACAAATTATGCAACATAAAAATGTAAAATTTAGATAAATAATAAATAATTAATTAATAAATTATTTATGAATAAAAAGGAGTTAAAAATTTAAAATTTATAATTTAGAGATTTATTGGTGAAAATTTAATTTAAAAAATAAATTTAAACGCAAAAATATAATCAATTACGAAAAAATACATAATGCCGTTATAAATTAGTTGTATCGACTTAAATCTGTTTGGAATTGCATGTAAGAACTAAAACTGTAAAAATGATGAAAAAATATTTAGAATAAAAATTAGTACTCTTATTTTAAAAATTTTGTCCCAAAATAACGCTAATAGGCCAAAACTACACTATTCACTTAATGAGAGAGAGAGAGCCACAGATAGAGAAGAGAAGAAGAGAAGGGATCAAAATTCCTAGATACTATTCATTTAACACACTCAAATCCACGTAACTTTTAAACCATAGTTCCGATTGAAAACTCGTTTGTGGCCCATGACCACCTCGTCGTTCTATTCGATTCTATACCACTTTTGTTGTAAGTAGTCCCAAGAATCTTGAACCATTTTTAAAATTCCTCTTAAATTCGTGTTTTCGATATGTAGTGTTGAGATTTTTTTATTTTGATGCAATAGAGAAACTCTAGTATGAATTGTAGTTGAATTTCATCCAAATTTTGAATGAGATAAGATAAGGTGATATTTTTCTCCTTTAAACTCCCATTTTATATGTACCCTAGGTTGAGAAAACTTGGTTAATTTAGATTTAATAGAGTTGTTTGAGTGCTTGACTTGAATTGATGGAGGAAAATATTTAAGGGCTTAATTTTATTGCGGGTTTGGCGCTTGACTTGCGTTTGAAGCGCTTAGTAGAGGTTTGGTTAATTGATTAAAGCTTGGGTCTATTTCAAAAAGAAAATTTAAAGGTTAGAAACCGTCTTCAATAAGGTACGCGTTTTAATTTTGGGTAGACATTATGTAAAATTATGTGAAAACCTAGGTTAAGTGTCCTTAAGATAGCGTTGAATGAAAATGATTATTGTTGTTATTAATTAGTTGGATGGTAGTTTGAATTATGATATGGATATAAATATACATGTATAGTTGAGTTGACGTGGTATGATTGCTTACGAAGGGATATGAAAATGAAAATTTGGGTCGGACACCGTGATAGAGTGAGATATCCCCTATTTGATAAGTTATGGTAAGTTGGTGGCATTTGCCATGTGTGATTTGTTGTTGAAATTATGAGAATTTATTGGGTAATTGATTGTTGGTTTTGATTGTTGGTGGGATAATATTGGAAATGATTGATTGTATTAGAAATTTGTTGAATTGGGCTTTGAATGGTAGAAAGTGATTGAGAATTGTTAAATGAGTGTTGAAGAATAGTTGGGGTAGTTTTGAAAGGAAAAGAAAGGAGAATTTGAGAAATTAACACTTAAGTAAATTTTTGGTAAAAATATATTTTTAACCAATTTCGATGGGGGCATAACTTGATGTTCGAAACTTGAAATTACATGAAATTTATCTTGAATTAAAACTATTGAAAAGAACTCTAAAACTATCTAAGAATGAAAAAAAAACAGAATTTTGTTGCAAAAGTTATGAAGATTTGAAAATTGATGTTTCAAAATTTTGTTCCATCTCGCTTGTTCGTGGTTGCGGTGTCGTTGTGGGGATGCTGATTTTTTTCCACCCACAGTGAGGATGGTGGCATTATTACACTCTCGATTAGGCAAGTTGAGGATGAAGGGTTCTCTCTATTACTGTGATAGACAAGTTAATGATGAAGGATTCCCTCTCTTGTTGCAGTGTAGATGTGGGGAAGATGGAAAGACACTCTCCTTCTTATTATTTTTTCCCCACATTTCTCTCTAGTGCAAGGTGAAAAGGCACATTACTTCGTATGTGAAAAGGCACACTCCTTCGTGATTCCTCCAGGAGAAGGTGAAAAGACACTCTCCTTCGGTTATATTCCTCTTGGGGATGCGCAACAGAGAGAATGTCCGGATTAGCTACCAAATGTGTCGGATTTTGACAGTTTAACCGACACGTGAGCTCATGACCAGTAGGACAGGCATGCATTATATACATCTATGTAAAATTATTTGGGTGTGTATATTGTATTTGGTTTGCCTATGTGAGTATTTCTGTCGGATTTAGATCCTCTAAAGTTTAAATTTCACTTTAGAGGGTAAAGTATGATCTTCTACCCTTGAATATTTTCTCTTTCATATTTATTTTTGGTCCTACTTATATAATCAATGGTGAGAGATCACACTTTACTCTCTAAAGTGAAATTCAAACTTTAGAGGATCCAAATCCATTTCTATCTAATTGCTAATTGCCATATTTGTTGTACTTACTTTTGAATGTGTTTGATTACTTGTACTTGCTATTACTAAATTGGTTATTGAATACTAGTTTACTATGATATTGAAAATTAGAGATGCTGAGAGGTGTTGGAAAGAGCTGAAATTTAGTTTGTTTATCCTGTTTGGAATTGGATTAGAAAGAATCCTAGACTTTAACTTTGTGTGATTGGAGGCTAGAATTGCCTAGCAAGTCCATGTAGTTTTACATAGTTTCTATTTGGAATTATTACCTTACTGAGAAACTTCGGGTTCTTAGCCGTTGTGAATTTGTTGATTTTCAGATACAAGACGTGACGCATCTCGTTGAGCATGTAGGATTCCTTGTGGCGAAAGCGAAGACTTGTGTTTTGGATTTTATTTTGTACTTAGATGTTTATTCTCCACTTTGAATATGTATTTGCATATCCCTCTTAGAGGTTTTGATTATGGAGAAACAAGATGTATTTTGGTATATTTTGAGTTGTAATATTGTCTAGTCGGTCTATTTTTGCAGTTCGAGATTAGTTCTATTTATGTATCTTATCTTGGATCTTATGTATATATCTATATATCTTTTGTTTCCGTATCCAACATTTTTACCTTTTAACATTTCAAGTGCAATAAGGGTCTTGTTCATTTATCTTTTCTTTATATGCTCCAAGTTATATTATCTTTCGAATATATGTATGTATCTATTTTATTTTTAAGCGTCGTAATGCCTCACTACATCTAATTTTCGGCTATAGCGTAAGGCTTTATGTGGAGGGTATTATAAAAAATATTTCGTAGTTTAAATGGTATATTTATCACTCACCTTTTTAAAATAGCTTGAGTAGTTGTTTTATATATTGATGTACTCTTTTGTTTATTAAAATGTATAAAAATAATAAGCAATAAAGTTAATTAAAATAAAAAGTGATTTATAATTTAAATAAAAAATTTTAAATTTAAGTTTTGAAAATAATAATACAAATATTTTTATGAATTAATATAATAAAAAATATTTTATAAAAAAATTATACATAATCATTTTTATGTCTTCATTATATATATATATATATATATATATATATAATATAGATAAAAATAAAAGATGAGTAATATATTTATAATTTTTCTTATATTTTTAATCAGTCTTTCTTATATTTTTTATTTAAATATTATTTAATTAATAAAATTATATTTTCTATTTTAAAAATTTTCCCCGAATCTTAGAAACAGATATAACTAAAAGGAATAAATATAAAATATAAAATTTAATAAAACCCAAAAATCCGAAATTTTTTATTCGTGGAACATATATCTCCCCACCTGAAGTGTATGACGTCCGACAGGGACTTCAACTCATGAGTCATGAGTAGAACTTGGTGTCTGAGTCCCCACCCACACAGTAAATAAATTATTAAAAATAATTAATTTTCAAATTTATTTCTTAAAAAATAATTTAAATATATAAATTTATTTGTATAATTATATAAATAATTTATAATATTAGCTTATTAAAATTAATTTTTATAATAAATATAATAAAAATTAAATTTATATATTTTTTATAAAAAAGTTAATCAATAACCTTAATATAAATATTTAATAATTATAAAATTATAAAATACAAAAATTAGAAATAAAACACGAAGCCAACAACGGAAAATGGTAAGTACTAAGTAGAACATTGTAACCTCAATACAATACATAAAAAAACGGAGACAGACACATCTGAAAGAGGGTGTTTCTCTCGCCGATAACAAAGGTACCACACACACTCCCAACTCACAAGAAGAAACAAAGACCTTCAATTCACACTATTTCTAGGGTTTTCTTTCTCTCTACTTCTTCATGAAATGCCATAATGTACATGTATTCTTCTTTTCTTCTGCTAATTCAATCCATTTTATTGTAATCTGTTAGGTTCTCTATAACCTTTCTTACTGCAATTGTTTAATCATTGAACTCTCAATTCAATGATTCATTGAAAAGAAAGGTTAAAGCTCTAATCTTTTTGTGTAGCTCACTCGCTGTTGTAGTCATCATGCGATTCTGTCTGGTTTACCTTGAATGTTGTCCTCTGAAATGTGTCTAATTGAGCTTATTGTTATTGTTTGGTTGTGTTGCTTTGATTGTATGTTCATGGCTCACCAGTCTGAGCTTGTTCTGGTGTTAGCATTAGATTTGTTTAACTTGTGCCACTTTATTTCACGGCTTAATTTGCATGGATTTGAATTGGATTTCTCATTCTACATGGTGGTGGGATTTTTTTTTTTTTTACCCTTTCTTTAAACTCGCTTCTTAGGTTTAATATGTTTCTTTTTTTTGTATGATACTATGAATCACTTAGGTTTGGTAGGAAATATGTCATTTCATATTGAAATCTATTAACTAGTAATTTAAATTACTTTTAGTTATAATTAATAGAGGAGTTAATAAGGGGTAAAGCATGATGTGAGATTGAATATGGGGTTATTTGAAATGTTTGCGAAAGACTTATAAAATTAATGGAGTTATATAGTGTGAAATGACCAAGTTAGGCATTTAAAACGGGGCAGCAGCTTTATAGAATACATTGCATAATGGTATACATATAGTAATTGTTCTTCTATTCTCTTTTTCTTTTTGGAAAGCTTATATACATAACATGGCAGTGTTGTAAGTTGTGCATGTACTGTGTGTGCACCCGGGGCGGGGGACCCCAATGGCAACACCACAACCACAACGTGCTTGCTAGTGTGCCTAGAGAATGGCCAGGCAACGTGCATCTTGCTGTTCAGTGTCTGCAGAAAATGAAAATTTTGCATTTGTTAGATTTTGTATTTACAATTTACACTCAATTTGATGCTACCTTTATTAAGCATGTTGTTTCATTGATTACCTGTGTGTCTTTCTAATCATTATCTTTGACTTCGTGTTTTATCATCATATCATGATGTACTTTGCATTTGTTGGTTAGGTTGATAGCAGGGTTAGAAAGGGGAGAGGAATTTTATGGATTAGATTCAGGGAATCCACAAAAAATTCTGCCTATTCACTTACCCTTAAGAAAATTGTTCATGCCTTATGTAGTTTCTAAACTTTTCTTATTGACTTGCAGTTACCCAACTTCCTCGTAGCTAACAGATAGCTGAGATAGGAATTGTTTTGGCTTTCAGATTACTTCCTCTTCGACTTTCATGATTGTATTAAGTTTTCACTATGAGTGGCACACCTAAGAGATCTCATGAAGATACTCTTCATCCATCTTCAAAGCATCCCCACGATGATTCAAGTACATATTCCAAGTTGGTTTCAACTTCAAATGAATACCATGTGCCTTATGATATAGGTCAGGATTCCCGTGCTGCAAAAGCGCCCCGGACAGAATTCCGTGATGCTGATAGAAAATCTCCTCTTCCTTCAGTGTATCGGATTACATCACTATCAAATGATTCTCATCCGGATCATCCACTTGGTATTGAGAACAAGATAGAGTCAAGGGATTCTAAGGACAACAGAGATTTCCGATTTGAAAATCGTGATTCAAAGATAGAGAAGAAGGATATACATGTTGAAGCTAGAAGGGATGCTCAGAGTGCTAAGAGTGAAAAGGATTTGCGTGTTGAGGGTAGAGGAGATGACAATAAGGATGTCAAATATGACCGGGAGAGTCATAATGAATCAAAAGGTGACAAGACAGAAAAGGATGGCTATGGTATGGTTAGCAGCCATTTGAATTGGAAGGAATCAAAAGATTACCATAGGGGAAAACGATATTCAGATTCACCTAGTCGTAGTTTGGAGACTTGGCAAATGCCACGTAGCAATTCACAAGGACCACTTGAGGCTCGAAAGGAGAGTTCAACAACAAAAGAAAGGGACTACGTGGAAGCTCACGAGGCTGTTGGGGAGAACAAAGTAGACTCTAAAGGTGATGATAGATCTAAAGAAAAAGATAGGAAAGGCAAGGATGTGAAGCATCGGGAATGGGGAGAGAAGGAAAAAGAAAGAAACGATCGTAGAAGCAGTGAAGACGTTAGCAATACAAGTGGTGATGGTAAAGAATCCGCCAAGGAAGACAAAGATGTAGAAAGGTCGGAGAAAGAGAAAAAAGATCATCCAAAAGAGAGAGAAAATTCAAAAGACAGGGAAAAGGATCAGATCAAGAAAGACTCATTGAATGGAATGGATAAAGAGATTCCAAATAATGAGAAGGAACTTGGGGATGGATTGGTTAAATTGCCAGAACAAGAAACTGTGTTACCAGACCAGAAGAAACAAAAAGATGCTGATAGCTGGAAAAATGTTGATCGTGAATCAAAAGAGAAAAAAAAAGAGAGAGATGCTGATTCAGAAGGTGATAAGCCGGATAGACCTGATAAGCGAAATAGAGGCTTTGACAAGGAATCAGATGATGGCTGTGCTGATGTGGAAGGGGCTATAGAGAAGGAGAAGGAGAAGGAACCCTATAATTTCAGTGCCCAGCAACGCAGAAGGATACAACGATCTAGGGGAAGTCCTCAGGTGCCTAACCGAGAGCCTCGTTTCAGATCCCGTTCCGCAGACAATGATGGGTATTTTATTCTTCTACTTCGTTTTTTGTTGCTAGTAAACTTGTTATGGATCTTCTTACTATCATGTGTTTCGTTTACAATAACTTTCAGAGTTTCATCCAGTAGAAGTTTCTTTGTGTTCATTGACTAGTCCTACTTTTATGATGTTTGTAATTCGGGTCAAGAAGTTTTCCTTGAAAAAATAAATTCAATAGAAATTTAAGGATTAGATCTAGTAACTGGCGGTTTATGGCTGACTGATATTGCGCACCATCATATCAGATCTCGATGAATAAAAGCATTTACCTATTTTTATAACAGATCGTATGGTAGGCCATAAATTGGGCGAATAGATAAGATATATCTAATTGATTAAAATATAGAACTTTATGGATATAATAAAAAAGAAAAATAAGATAAATTATGTTGCTGTATTTTCTGATAGTAACTATATCTTGCTAAATATTTTGCAGGTCTCAAGGTATGATGTCATTTTGTTTTACTGGCTTGATCTACAAATGACTACTGAATTTCGCCTTCATGAAATAATGCGGGGGCCAACATGAATTGCTTTGATTGGCTTGTTTCTGTATAGTTTATGATATTTCCTCTGCTTTCATATTTGTGCTTGTTTACACTTTACACTTCTATCTTAATGTCTTCCTTGAGATTATACTATTCTTGTGCGCTAATCAATTGTTGATATCACTTTTCACTGGAATAGAGAAGATTAAAGCTTGATGTTACCCTAGTCTTGCATATCCAATTTATGTAAGTTTCTGGTATTTCAGGTAAAGTAGAGGTTTCATCTGTTGTTTATAAGGTTGGTGATAGTATGCAAGAGCTGATAAAACTGTGGGAGGAATATAAATCATCCGTGTCTCAACTGGAGAAAAATGGTGAAAGTTCTAGTAATGGGCCTACTTTGGAAATTTGTATACCTTCTGATTATGTTACTGCTACAAATCGTCAAGTGAGTCTTTTTTCTTTTTCTTTTATCTCTCTCTCTCTCTCTCTCTCTCTCTCTCTCTCTCTCTCTCTCTCGTTTTTTATTTTTGTGTGTGTTTGGGGGGGAGGGGGGGAGCGGGGGAGAGTTGGTTTGTTAAAATGATGAATGAGACCAATCATTTAATTTCTTTCTTATGGTGGTTGGTGGATTGGGGCCTTTGAAATACATTGCATTGAAGAGTTCCTTCTGTTGATGATGCATTTAGGTATTATGCGCTATTTTTATCTTGTATAGATTTTAAGTAATGGTTTTACTAACTAGTGCCCTTTGTCAAGGTTACCTATGTTGGAATTTTTTTATAGTTTTATCCATTTTTTATACAATAAATGTTTTGAAAACTTGGAACTTTTTAGTCTTCTTACATTCAACACCTTAAGGGGCACTTGTTAGCTAAATCTTTAAGCAAGGTAAATTAATTAAATAATTTGAAAAATGTTGAGGGAATCTTCTACCTCCCTTTTAAATGCAATATTCTATGTTTCACTATATGCCCATTATATTAAGTTATGGTATATTCAAGGCTTGATTAGTTGTAGCTTGATGTCTCCTCTCTAATTGAGCCATTACTATGGTTTCTAGAGGCCTAGCTTTAAATATAGGTGTAGAATAGAGATTCTGAGTCCTGTGAGAACCATACGGCTGAACTTATTATTAGTTCTGCTTCCACAAATGCCATTGTCAAATCCTTTAAATATCATTGATTGTAACTCGTTCATGATCTAATCTAGTCTCTATTAACCTTTAGAGTTAAATATTTAAAAAATGTTGTTTGTCTATTCATCCAGGATGCTCTGAGACATCAATATCCATATTCTGCCAATTATCTGGTACCTTTTGATTCATCTAAATCTTCTTCTGCTTCTTCCATCTGTATCTGACACTGCATGATTTTTTTTTCTTTCGGATCAAGTAGGTATGCCTTATATCTAGAAATCCATAGAGGATTAAGATTCATGTTTGCTAGAGTATATTTCCAACCAAAAAGCCTTAAGTATGAAGTTTCCAAATCGTCTTGAATTGTTCTCAATGTGTTGCACGCTACAGACGCATCTTTTCAGACCTTTCTTTTCCAGCAGTTGTGTTGTGGAGCAGGGGGTTTCATATGATGTCATGTTAATGATTCGATGAGATAAAAGTGTTTTATTTGCTTTTTTGCCGTTTCTCTTTATATGTCTGTAAGGTTTAGACATGGGATGCTTTTGAATATGCTTTTCTCATTGATGCTATAGCATATCTGAGTGAATTGCATTATTATTATACTCAGGTCAGAGGTGGCCAGCTTTGGGGGACCGATGTATACACATATGACTCGGATCTTGTTGCTGGTATGTGCCTTTTCAGAAAGGATACAGTTAGATTTTTCTTACAAATGACAAGAGGTGATATGTTCAACTGATGTTCCAATCTTGTTGCACAGTTCTCATGCACACAGGTTACTGTCGCCCAACAGCTTCTCCGCCTCATGCAGCCATACAAGAGTTGCGTGCAACTATCCGAGTGCTTCCTCCACAAGATTGTAAGCCATCCGGCTTAGATTTTTGTTTTTGAAGCTTTATTTTGTTAATCTAAAGATGGTATTATGTATGAATATCAGGCTATACCTCCACATTGAGAAACAATGTAAGATCCCGAGCTTGGGGTGCAGCAATTGGTTGTAGTTATCGAGTTGAACGGTGTTGCATTGTGAAGGTAGTATCAGAAGCTATACAATCTTCTTTTGTCCTTTGCAATTTTCCCCCATGAAGTTATCTGATCTTTTTCTTACAGTTTCACATGCTTTAGATGGCATATTAATCACATTTTTTCGTAATGAATATAATTACTTTTTTTCTTTAGTCTCATGTATTTTTAGAAAGTTGACGGTGTCTTGCATGTATACTTCTATTACTGTCTTAATATCTTGTTAAATCTTCTATTGAGGACATTGTCTTTTTGATGGAAAAAGTAATGTGTTTGGTATGCACATATGTTCATCTGACATATGTTATGTGCACAAGCATTTACATGGTCTTAATGTTCATTTTGTTGGTTTCCAGAAAGGGGGTGGAACTATAGATCTTGAACCTTGCCTTACCTATACTTCAACCATTGAGCCCACCCTTGCTCCGGTGGCTGTTGAACGGACAATAACTACCAGGGCAGCAGCTTCGGTATGTCTGGCTTCTTTTAACAATCAAACTCTTACAGTGCAGAATTTGATAATTATTAGATATTTTAGATTGTTATCCATAGCTTCTTTGTTTATGCAATTCATTTATGGACCTGTTGAAGCTTGTTTTGATTCTCTTATATATGTACTTTCAGGGATCAGCTTTCTAAGTTGCCATATATATGGATTGTTCATTTTTTTTTTCTAGATCAAAGTGATTTCAAAAGAATTTCACGTTTGATTGAAGTCTGAGATTTGTTTTGCTAACCTAGTTGCTACCATCTTACAAGTTGGTCCCTTATCTTTTCAGAATGCTTTGCGACAGCAAAGATTTGTTCGAGAAGTCACAATACAGTACAACCTCTGCAATGAGCCCTGGTATGCTACCATTCGGATCTTTTGTTTTGCAGCGTATATAAACAGTAGAAATCCCAATTGTGTTATTTTGGTATATTTCAAGAATATATCAGCCTTAAACAATGCAAGGTGGATAAGATTGCAGAATTTCAGATCCTAAATTATACTTGGGATGCAACATGTCTATTTTGCTGATAACTTCATTTTAATTTTTACATTTATCCATACTCATTGATTGAATATTCATGATCACCAGGACCAAATATAGCATAAGCATTGTTGCTGACAAAGGTCTTAAAAAACCACTCTACACGTCTGCTCGTTTGAAGAAGGGGGAAGTCTTGTATTTGGAGACACATTTTTATAGGTATTTTTGACATGGTAGTTTTGCAAGAAGGCTTCATTATTTGATTCTTTTTTCTCTCTCTCTTTTTTTTTAAAAGAAAAATAATAAAATAAAAAAGAAGCCATTATAATTGGTAAATGTCCTACTCACATGCAACAGGAATGTGCTTATAAATATGAAAACCATGTTGGACAAAATTTCTGTGTTACCACTACCAGTGTTATTTCCATTTATAGTTGAACGAAGAATCCATGATTATGTCTTGACAAGTATTAATCTGTTTCGATGAGAGGCCTTAGTGAAGTTAAGAAACTTCCCATTGGTTTTTCTTTAATCGAGTCATCATCCTTTTTTTTTTTTTTTGGTGCAGATATGAGCTTTGTTTTTCTGGAGAGAAAATGGTCAAGGCTACACCAACAACTCCATTGCGCGACGCAGGAACAGAGAAGTCTCAGAATCACCACCACCACCACTCTGCGATTGGTGAAAAACATGATGGTGATAATGTCATGATTGAGGCATTCCGTTGGTCTCGTTGTAAGAAGCCTCTGCCCCAGAAGGTGATGCGCACCATTGGCATCCCTCTGCCGCCTGAACATGTTGAGGTATTTTCAATCCTCTCTTTGATTGCTTTACTCTTGCATGTACGTAAGATCCGTAGAATTTTGTCCTCTCAATTGTGTAATTTAGATATAACTAATTGAGAAATGCATAAATATAAGAATAAGAAGAATAAGAAGAGGGAAAAGTGGGAGAAAAAAGAGAAAAAAAATCATGTAGGAGGAGGGAGGAGGAGGAAGAAGAATGCAGTTTCTGAAGGGAAAAGAACATTGATTTTTTGGTTCTTTTTGGACATTTGGTTGGGAGTTTGCTTGAAAAGTTACTTGTTCACCTAGCACCATTTGATCATTTATACTATTTTTTACCGAAATCGGCCATCAATAGCATATAATTGAATAATCCTTGTTTCTGTAACGAATACATTATATTGATTTTCAAATATATAAAAAGTATAGCAAACTATTTTGGATTGACATGAAATTTTTTAAAATTGATTTATAACATATAAACTAATCTAAGTTTATTTATTCTTTTTTGAAAAAATTACACGAACAACAAATTATTTAACAGCATAACATTTACTTAAATTAACACTAGTGTTATTTGATCCCAACTATAGAATTCTTTTTTATTTCGATACACTGACAGTTAAAACGTCTTACTCAGTCATTCAATCACATCCGTCTTTCGAATGACCATTTACGTAATCACATGGTTAGTGTAAAATGTAGTTATTTTTGATGTGACATTATGTAATTAGATGTACATGTAAAACTGATTAATACGATAGGGGATCAAAATTAAATTCAAGTCACAATATTAAGGACTTTAATCTTAATCAAATAAGGAAATATTCATATAATAATAGTAATCACGTTAACTAACTGATTATATGTGATATTCCTTGATATTCTAAGATATAGTTGTGGTATTATATTATTATATATTATATATATATACTATTTTTCAGAAAACTTGCACTGTCTAATTAGGTACTGGAGGATAATTTGGACTGGGAAGATGTGCAATGGTCACAAACTGGTGTATGGATTGCAGGAAAGGAATATACACTTGCAAGGGCGCATTTCTTGTCAATGAATTAGTTCTATTTTACCCACGAATGGATTAGTTCATTACTAATTTCTTATTATTTATTTTATGGATATTGTGTTGGGTTGATGTAATAGGTTTATTCTCGTACCTTGAGATATTGTCTTCTCTTTTCTTGTAACTAAAGCTGTTGTATTTTATGGGGCATGGCTATTGATCTTAAATCAAATATGTAGTAGTTTAATTATGCATATTTTGTTTCCCTATGTCTATATTAAATATAAATTTAAAGAATATTGTCACTTGAAAAGAAGCAAAAGGCATGAACCTCACTGATTACAGATTGAAACTGTAACCAAACGACCCCCAAAGGAATTGGAAAAATTGTCTTAAAGAAACAGATAGATGTAATGAATTAAGCAGATGGCATAACATTATGACTATGTAAATGATGAATATACGCAGTTATCTTTTTCTTTTTCATTTTGATTAAAACACAATGAACTAAATGAAAATTTGATAATAATTTGAAATACAAGCTCTATTTTGCTCTAGTTAGTGTGGCGGTTTCAACATTCATTTTTTAGGACTTCATTTTTCCTTTTTGTTGTAGTTAAGGATTGAGTTTAAACTTTAAACACATGGAAAATTCTTGATGGAACAATTTAATGTTTTCTTTTACTTTTAAATTTTTTAGTCAGTAAATTGCTTCCTCTTTAAAATGGCGTTTTTGAGGGGGTGTGGAGGGGGATCTAAATCTTACCATAAAAATTTGATGTAGCTTAGAAATAAAATAACTTGCTCTCAAAAGGATCGTTAGTTCCTTTGCTGTTCTTTTTGAGGGTGAGATCTAAAACGAATCTCATATCCGAGTCTTCATTTTCCTTTTGCATGGTTGAGGAAGCTCTCTGTTGGAGAATAGTTTGTTTCTCCCATCCAGCAATAACATTTCAATTCATACTAATAATGCTAATTGTGTTCGAGATGGGTGATGATGAATCTAAGTTGGAACAAGATTAGTTACACCGGTGCATGGTTGGTGAAGCTTCAGAAAGCTTAAACTACTCGCTAAGAAGTCGCACATTGCCAAGATGAAAAGAACAAACAGGTAAGCCTCCAAATATAAAAGAAACAGTTGAACAATTCTGAATCATACCTTTCTCGGCTTTTTGGCTAAGATAAAGTGTAGTATCTGTTCCTGTAACTAAAGCTGTTGGGGCATGCCTATTGATCTTAAATCAAATATGTTGTTTAATTATGCATATTTTGAGGGGGAGGGGCCACTACAGTAGCTTGCTACTGTGCCTCTCGTGTGTCGCCCAAGCCTTACACTACAGCTAGGGGTGCACATGGTCGGGTTGGATCCGATTTCGAATATTTTAAGGGCTAATTTCGCATGATTTTATTGGGTCTAGAATCGGGTAAGGGTCTCAAAAATAGACCTGGTTATTATTTCGGGTCGGATCAAAGTGAATCCGGCTTCAGTCGATCCATGTGTACCATAAGAAAATTAAAAAAGATATATATGTTTTAAATTAATTTTAATATTATGTTATATTAATTATAAATTTATTGTTTTATTTTTAATCACACTTGTTGAATTAGAAAATAGATCAAAAAAGTATAAAATTAGAATTTATGGACAAATTCAAATTCAAATATGGATATCAACTTTTCGATAACAATTTCTTCTTTATAAATAAGTGCATCATAAATAAGTTTCTTTATAAATTATTTTTAAAGCTTTAAAGACCCGATTTTCACCCGGTTTGGACCTAGTATAGTTGTGGCCCGAAAATATTTAAGTTTTATCGGGTTTAGAGTCGGGTTAGAGTCTAAAAAATAGATCCGGTGTATATTTAGAGTCGGGTCTAAGTCAGGACAAACCTGATTTCACCCACCCAACACCCCTAACTACAGATAGGGCCTGGCACAACCCCGTTAAACCAGTTCAAAAGGTATATTCTCTTTAGACGTTGGGGTTTACTAAGGGTGGCAAATAGGAAGTCGGCCTGATATTTCCGATATTTTAAGAATGAGAAAATTATATATCCCTCCTCACTATTTGTAAATTTTTTTAATTTATTTTAAATTTCTTATGTTAGACTAATGTTAATTTTATTTATTTTTTTTAAAAAATTATTTTTTATAAAAATATCTTTTCAGTAAAATTTTTTTATTTTTTTTATTAAATTTTATTTCTCAAAAAAATTTTTAATAATTTTTTACTGGTTAAATTGTATTTTTATTAAAATTGTTTTTCAAAAAATTTTAATGATTAAATTACTTTTTTATAAGATATTATTTTTTTTAATGATCAAATTGTTTTTTTCAAAAATACAAATGATGATCATTTTGCTTCTGAAGGTTGTCTTTGGAGGATCACAGTGACTTCTGAAGGTTGTCTTTGGTAGATTCATGCTTCTCCTTTTATACATGGCTTTTTTAAAGATTTTTCTAAAATTTTTTAAAAATATTTTAGTATAAATACAATTTAATCAATAGTGTTAAAAGGTATTTCGGAAAAACAAAATTTAATCCCAAAAAATTAAAATTTTTGTTAAAGGATATTTTTGTAAAAAATAATTTATTTTTCTTGAAAAATAGATAAAATTAACGTTAGTTAACACAATTTAAAATAGATTAAAGATGAGATTTTAAAGTTATATGAGAGGGGAGTATATATTTTACAAATAAAAAGGAGGAGAATGTCATTTTAGCATCTCTTAGAGGAGTAGAATTTTCTCTTTAAGAATTATATATTATTATTCATTAAGGATATCTTTGTTTTTTTTTTTAATTTATAAAATTAATAAGGTTTAATATTTATTTTAAGAATTATCTATAATTATTAATTAAAAAATAGGACAAATCACATAAACAAGCCATTAGGGTTTCTAATTTACGTGAATGTCCTAAATGCAAAGAGTGGACGCGAATGTCCTAATTCTATGTAAATCGATATAATTTGATTTACCTTCATTTCACGTAAATTGAATCAGCCTAGTTCAATTTACCTTGGCTTCGTAATCGAAGGCATGAAATTCGATTTACTACCAACTCATGTAATTCAAATAAGTTTGATTTGATTTACGTGAGAGAAATATAATGCATGTAATTCGAATCAATATAATTCAATTTAAACGTACTAATCAATCATAGTAAATCGAAGCTAATAGATTTGATTTACTTGGGAAGAGATGAATGTGATTAAATCGAATTGATTTAATTCGATTTACTTAAGGAGCGTGTGCTATATAAATAGGATTATAATGTAGTGTGTTGAATAGAGGTAAATTCATAACAGCTAGTGAAGAAAGTTTTCTAATTCTTGTGCACTACAAAGGCACAATTAAGAACAAAATACGAGCACGTATAAGATTTATTGATAAGGATCCGTTGAGTGTCTTTATCAGACCTGCGATGAGCCTTGTTGATTTTCAGAATACCGTACTACAACTGCATGGAATGAAACAGATAGAGAAGTTATATTATAGAATTTCGATTTTTCTTGTTCGCGATGGGTTGAAGTACGACTTATTTGTGATAGACAATGACTAAGATCTGCAAGTTTTATTTTACTATCATCGGCAGTTTTTCGAGGTGAGAATCTATGTACTATTGGCCAAGCTTGTGGATGTGGTCTCTAACTCAGGAGGGTTAAACTGGAATCATCAATCAGTACTAATGACAGCAGCCTCCAGTTCAACCCTTATTGTTGTGTCTTCATCTTTGCCTGTAATGGCATCTATGAGAAATTTGGTGGCATCTACGTCTTTTGCAGCTGATCTATACCGTGATGAGATTACGAAAATAGGTGCTAACATCAATACTCCTATTATGATCCCAATTCCTAAGGAGGATGGAGAACTGGATATGGTGAAAGACGTGCTAGGGGATGAAGATAACTTGCTCTCAAAAGGATCGTTAGTTCCTCTGCTGTTCTTTTTGAGGTTGAGATCTAAAACGAATCTCATATCCGATTCTTCATTTTCCTTTTGCATGGTTGAGGAAGCTCTCTGTTGGAGAATAGTTTGTTTCTCCCATCCAGCAATAACATTTCAATTCATACTAATAATGCTAATTGTGTTCGAAATGGGTGATGATGAATCTAAGTTGGAATAAGATTAGTTACACTGGTGCATGGTTGGTGAAACTTCAGAAAGTTTAAACTACTCGCTAAGAAGTCGCACGTTGCCAAGATGAAAAGAACAAACATAAAAGAAACAGTTGAACAATTCTGAAATCATACCTTTCTTGGCTTTTTGGCTAAGATAAAGTGTAGTATATGTTCCTGTAACTAAAGCTGTTGGGGCATGCCTATTGATCTTAAATCAAATATGTTGTTTAATTATGCATATTTTGAGGGGGAGGGGCCACTACAGTAGCTTGCTACTGTGCCTCTCGTGTGTCACCCAAGCCTTACACTACAGCTAGGGGTGCACATGGTCGGGTTCGACCCGATTTCGAATATTTTAGGGGCTAATTTCGCATGATTTTATTGGGTCTAGACTCGGGTAAGGGTCTCAAAAATAGACCTGGTTATTATTTCGGGCCGGATCAAAGTGAATCCAGCTTCATTTGATCCATGTGTACCATAAGAAAATTAAAAAAGATATATATGTTTTAAATTAATTTTAATATTATGTTATATTAATTATAAATTTATTGTTTTATTTTTAATCACACTTGTTGAATTAGAAAATAGATCAAAGAAGTATAAAATTAGAATTTATGGACAAATTCAAATTCAAATATGGATATCAACTTTTCGATAACAAGTTTCTTATTTATAAATAAGTGCATCATAAATAAGTTTCTTTATAATAAGTTTCTTTATAAATTATTGTTAAAGCTTTAAAGACCCGGTTTTCACCCGGATTGGACCTAGTATAGTTGTGGCCCGAAAATGTTTAAGTTTTATCAGGTTTAGAGTCGGGTTAGAGTCTAAAAAATAGATCCGGTGTATATTTAGAGTCGGGTCTAGGTCAGGACAAACCTGATTTCACCCGATCCAACACCCCTAACTACAGCTAGGGCCTGACACACCCCTGTTAAACCAGTTCAAAAGGTATATTCTCTTTAGACGTTGGGGTTTACTAAGGATGGTAAATAGGAAGTCGGCCTGATATTTCTGATATTTTAAGAATGAGAAAATTATATATCCCTCCTCTCTATTTGTAATTTTTTTAATTTATTTTAAATTTCTTATGTTAGACTAATGTTAATTTTATTTATTTTTTTTTAAAAATTATTTTTTATAAAAATATCTTTTTAGTAAAATTTTATTTTTTTGTGATTAAATTTTATTTATCAAAAAATTTTTAATAATTTTTTTTACTGGTTAAATTGTATTTTTATTAAAATTGTTTTTTAAAAAATTTTAATGATTAAATTACTTTTTTTATAAGATATTATTTTTTTTAATGATCAAATTATTTTTTTCAAAAACACAAATGACAATCATTTTGCTTCTGAAGGTTGTCTTTGAAGGATCACAGTGACTTCTGAAGGTTGTCCTTGGTAGATTCATGCTTCTCCTTTTATACATGGCTTTTTTAAAGATTTTTCTAAAATTTTTTAAAAATATTTTAGTATAAATACAATTTAATCGATAGTGTTAAAGGGTATTTCAAAAAACAAAATTTAATCCCAAAAAATTAAAATTTTTGTTAAAGGATATTTTTGTAAAAAATAATTTATTTTTCTTGAAAAATAGATAAAATTAACGTTAGTTAACACAATTTAAAATAGATTAAAAATGAGATTTTAAAGTTATATGCGAGGGGAGTATATATTTTACAAATAAAAAGGAGGAGAGTGTCATTTTAGCATCTCTTAGAGGAGTAGAATTTTCTCTTTAAGAATTATATATTATTATTCATTAAGGATATCTTTGTTTTTTTTAAATTTATAAAATTAATAAGGTTTAATATTTATTTTAAGAATTATCCATAATTATTAATTAAAAAATAGGACAAATCACATAAACAAGCCATTAGGGTTTCTAATTTACGTGAATGTCCTAAATGCAAAGAGTGGACACGAATGCCTTAATTCTATGTAAATCGATATAATTTGATTTACCTTTATTTCACGTAAATCGAATTAGCCTAGTTCAATTTACCTTGGCTTCGTAATCGAAGGCATGAAATTCGATTTACTACCAACTCATGTAATTCAAATATGCTTGATTTGATTTACGTGAGAGAAATATAATGCATGTAATTCGAATCAATATGATTCAATTTAAACGTACTAATCAATCATGGTAAATTGAAGCTAATAGATTTGATTTACTTGGGAAGAGATGAATGTGATTAAATCGAATTGATTTAATTCGATTTACTTAAGGAGCGTGTGCTATATAAATAGGATTATAATGTAGTGTGTTGAATAGAGGTAAATTCATAACAGCTAGTGAAGAAAGTTTTCTAATTCTTGTGCACTACAAAGGCACAATTAAAAACAAAATACGAGCACGTATAAGATTTATTGATAAGGATCCGTTGAGTGTCTTTATCAGACCTTCGACGAGCCTTGTTGATTTTCAGAATACCGTACTACAACTGCATGGAATGAAACAGATAGAGAAGTTATATTATAGAATTTCGATTTTTGTTGTTCGCGATGGGTTGAAGTACGACTTGTTTGTGATAGACAATGACTAGGATCTGCAAGTTTTATTTTACTATCATCGGCAGTTTTCCGAGGTGAGAATCTCTGTACTATTGGCCAAGCTTGTGGATGTGGTCTCTAGCTCAGGAGGGTTAAACTGGAATCATCAATCAGTACTAATGACAGCAGCCTCCAGTTCAACCCTTATTGTTGTGTTTTCATCTTTGCCTGAAATGGCATCTATGGAAAATTTGGTGGCATCTACGTCTTTCGCAGCTGATCTATACTGTGATGAGATTGCGAAAAGAGGTGCTAACATCAATACTCCTATTATGATCCCAATTTCTAAGGAGGATGGAGAACCGGATGTGGTGGAAGACGTGCTAGGGGATGAAGATAATGTCGAGCCCGCCATGATTGAGGATGACAGCAATCATGATATAGGGAGGAGTATTCCTCTTGGGCCTGGTAGAGCATCATGCTCGAGAACTCAACAGTACCCGCCTCACTTTACGACTCTAGACTTAGATGCCATGAGACAGCAAGGGTCTCTGGATGTAGAATCTGATTTTGGGGCCAGAGATTTATAAGACACTGTTGGCCTAGCTGAGTTCTGTAACACCCTACCACACAGAGCCTTATACGGTCGTAAAGCAGAGGTGACGAGGTATTAAGACCTCTAAAAGAAAAGACGTATTGATACATGCTCAAAAAGATAACTGGGGCATTCTAAGGCAAAAGCGCAGAATGGAAATTTCACACTTCCAAAGGGCCCCATCACTAGAGCACGTGCAAAAAAACTCAAGGAGAGCTTTGGAAACTTGGCAACACTTATGCATAAGGAGTTACATCAAGTTCTAACCAAGAAAGAATGGGCAAGACCCATTGAACTAAGTCAGGATATCAAAAAGCCCACATTACAAGCACTGGTATAACCACAATAGAGCGGCGGATCCCACCTAATATGCATACGTGTACCGGACTTGTCATCGAAGAGCTGTGTCGATAGTAGCATCACGATGTACACTCTCGCGTACCTCCTAATTGTCTCTTCGTTTGCATCTTAAGGAAGGTCACTAAATGTCTCCTGCATCCAAGTGCACTTCATAGTGAACTTGTCGATGCAGTCCGCCAGAGGAAACACACCTAATAACTCCACAAACCAATCTCATGCAGGTCGCCCGCCATCAGTGTACCGCTCGAAGTCCGTCAGACATCTACTAACGTAGTCACCGTCGATGAGGAGGCCTAATTGGCGCAACATCTTGTAGCATAATCGTGCACTCTTCGAGCGACATGTGGAAGGTATGGGTCTCAGGACGCCATCTCTTGACAAATGCACTGACCAGCGGCTCATCAAACTTAAACTGGTAGTCGTTGAGCTTCGCGAGATGGGATAAGCTGGCCATCTGCAAGTACGGCATGATCCTCTCATCTAGGGACATACCATGCTGCCTCCGCATGCTAGTAATACATCGGTGGGCTGCATGACGATGAAAAAGTCCTCTAAGAACCATAACAATTTAGAAAACAAAAATCACCTAAAACAGACAATTCTAATAAAAATATACTTTAATGCATCAGATATTGCAAACGTGAACATAGATAATGCAACATTTAAAAATTAAATTAAATTACACTAAACTAACTTAAATTAAATTAAATTCTAACACAAAGTAGTTTATCTAATATGTAGGACTTAAAGCTAAATCCTAAACTATAACTGTTCATACCCTGGTTCCAGCTGTCCGACTCGGGATGTTCAACAGACAAAGCGACCGACCTCTTCAGGTCAGGACAACCTGACCTCTTTCCAAAGAGCTCGGCCAAGTCACCAGGAAAGCCCAAAGAAGGGCCCAAATAGAGGAACACGCCCCAAATCCTAAGGCAGCCCAAGCCTACAGAGAGAAGGGCGGTTCCCTTGAAGATAAAGATGACCTCACTTGAAGATAAAGATAAGATAACTAACTTATCTTATCCACAGAAGGTCACTCCTCACCATTATAAATACACCAGAGCACCCAGGTATAACTCATACTCTGATTCTACTCAATACCTGTTTAATACCCTTGCTAACTTAAGCATCGGAGTCCCTTGCAGGTACCCCCACCCTTCGGAGACAAGGGCTCAGCAGCATTCTCAATTCCACAAGTCGGACACGTCGGCTCCGACCAGCACAGAAGATCTCGTCCGAGATCGACCTATAGTTTCAGGTAACCCTCGGAACATTGGCGCCGTTGCCGGGGAGCCTGGAAGTCATCCCAACACCATGGCGGACAACCATGACAACGACCACGACTCAGGTTTAGAAGATAGAACGCCGCACAAGAACATGGATGCTATACTTAAAGATACTCCGGAATCCAATGGAGACAAAAATTCATCAAATTTGGGGGTGATAGAAGCACTTCAAGATCGATTAAAGCAACTTGAGAAAGAAGCCCAACATCAACGCGAAAAAGAAGAGGAACTACATTGGGAGATAAGGCGGCGCCAAGAATTAGAAAATAGGCTTATGGAACTCGAAGCTAATCTCAAAACTAAAGCTACTCGATCCACCCCAGAGGATAGCTCTCACAAAGATCAAGATCCATTCACCAGGGAAATTATGAAGACCAAAATCCCAAAAGATTTTAAACTTCCGGATATGACTCTGTATGACGGCACCTCGGACCCCAACCACCATCTCAGCAACTTCAGAAGTAGGATGTACCTCACTGACGCCTCAGATGCAGTTCGCTGCAAAGCCTTTCCAACAACTCTTACCAAGATAGCCATTAGATGGTTCGACAACCTACCTCCAAAATCCATCTCGAGTTTCGACGACCTGGCCAAAAAGTTCCTGGCCAGATTTTCCATACAAAAGGACAAAGCCAAACACGCACCCAGCCTATTAGGAATCAAGCAAGGAGATCGAGAGAGTCTTCGTAACTACACGGAAAGATTCAACAAAACATGCATGGACATACAAAGTCTACCAACAGAAGCTGCCATTATGGGCCTCATAAATGGCCTACGAGAAGGACCATTTAGCCAATCTATATCAAAGAAGTACCCAGCATCCCTAGACGAAGTACAAGAACGGGCGTAGAAGTATATCAACATGGAGGAGAATTCTCGACTTGGGGAAGCCTCGAGGTTCGGTTCTGCCTACCGAGATAAAGATAAAGAATCCAAGAAAAAGGAAGATCGCTCCGGGGAGAAAATCAAAAAATATCATAACTACACCCCTCTTAGGGTATCCTTGGTAGATGTTTATAGAGAAGTCTGCCATACGGAAAAAATACCCCCAGCCCGGCCACTCAAAGGCAAAAGGGGAGGAGAAAATCAGAACGAATACTGTGAATATCATCGAGTCCGAGGACATTCCACCAATGAATGCTTTGACTTGAAAAACATTATAGAGAAATTAGTAAGGGAAGGAAAACTAGATCGATTCTTGGCCAATCGGGACGAAGAACCAAGAAAACGAAAAAGGGATGAAGATGTCGGACGATCTGAACGATCACCCCGCACACCGGAGAGACACGTCCATGTGATACATGGCGGATTTGCTAGAGGAGGAATCTTCAAATCATCCCGCAAGCGGCACCTCAAAGAAGTATACCATGTCGAAGGAAAGAAGGAGGCGTCAGACATCCCAGCAATCACGTTTACCAAAGAAGATGCATCCGGAATCATCTCAGGACACGACGACCCCATGGTCATCACAATCATATTGGCAAACGCCAACCTTCACCGTACATTAATTGACCAAGGAATCTCTGCCTACATCTTATTCAAAACTGCCTTCGACAAGCTCGGCTTAGAAGAAAAAGAGCTAAGAGCATATCCGAACAGCCTGTTCGGACTTGGGGATACCCAGTACAGCCACTGGGATATGTTTCGTTACATACAACCTTCGGAAGGGGAACCAATCCAGAACACTCAAGATAGACTATATCGTGGTCGACGTAAGCTCAGCCTACAATGCCTTAATAGGTCGGACAACGTTAAATCAACTCGGCGTAATAGTTTCAACTCCACATCTATGTATGAAATTCCCAACTGCAGAAGGGATAGCTACAATAAAAGCAGATCAAAAGATAGCGCGTCGCTGTTATAACGAAAGTCTAAACCTCTGAGGCGAAGGAGGAGAGTTCCACACAATCGAACTCGGCGGAGTTTAGAGACGAGAAAAACTCCGCCCACGACCCGAAGGAGAAATAGAAAGAGTCCAGATCGGAGAT
Organism: Arachis hypogaea; assembly: GCF_003086295.3. NCBI lineage: Eukaryota > Viridiplantae > Streptophyta > Magnoliopsida > Fabales > Fabaceae > Arachis > Arachis hypogaea. Next base: position 81,145,944 of record NC_092044.1, on the reverse strand, counting down.
ACCTCGGATAAAACAACTAATATTGGCACGATCCTAAAAGCAAACGCAAAGGAATCACTAATACGGTTCCTACGAGATAATGTTGATCTCTTCGCATGGAAAGCTGCTGACATGCCAGGCATAGATCCCGAACTAATGAGCCACAAGTTGGCAGTCTACCCGGGATCCCAGCCGGTACAACAAAGACAAAGAAAAATCGGGCCAGAACGATCTCAGGCTGTAGAAGAACAAGTACAAGCACTACTAGAGGCAGTGTTCATAAGAGAAGTTAAATACCCACTATGGCTAGCAAATGTCGTCTTGGTGAGAAAGTCAAATGGGAAGTGGCGAATACACCGACCTCAACAAAGCCTTCCCAAAAGACCCTTATCCACTCCCAAGCATCGACGCTCTAGTAGATGCTTCATCGGGATATAAGTATCTCTCGTTCATGGACGCATACTCAGGGTACAACCAGATCCCAATGTATCCACCGGATCAAGAGAAAACCTCGTTTCTCACACCAAAAGCAAATTATTGCTACATCGTAATGCCTTTCGGCCTTAAGAACGCGGGAGCAACTTATCAAAGGCTAATGAATAAAGTCTTCTTAGACCACATCGGAAAAATCATGGAGGTCTATGTGGATGACATGTTGATAAAGACACAAAGTGAAGAGACATTACTAACCGACTTGGTTCAAGTGTTCGACACCATACGGAAGCACGACATGCGACTCAACCCGGCTAAATGCACCTTCGTAGTGGAAGCAGGTAAATTCTTGGGCTTTATGCTCACACAAAGAGGAATCGAGGCAAATCCAGATAAATGCCAGGCCATACTCAACATGAAAAGCCCAACCTGCGTCAAAGAAGTACAACAACTCAATGGGAGATTGGCGGCCTTGTCCAGATTCCTAGCAGGGTCAGCAATAAGATCCCTCCCCTTCTACGCTACCTTAAGGAAGGGAAAGAACTTCGAGTGGACAACTGAATGTGAACAAGCCTTCCGAGACTTCAAAGAATTCTTGGGACAGCCCCCTATCCTATCTCGACCACAAGAGGGAGAACCACTCATACTGTACCTCGTAGTAGGAAGTCGGACAATAGCCTCAGCACTAATTAGAGAAGATGAAGGGGGACAACAACCTTTCTACTTCATTAGTAAAGCACTACAGGGGTCAGAGCTGAACTACCAGAAAGTAGAGAAGTTTGCCTACGCTCTGATACTCACATCCCGACGACTTCGCCCATACTTTCAAGCACACACCATTAAAATTCGGACCAACCAGCCCATAAAAGGGATATTACAGAAAACAGATATAGCAGGAAGAATCCTACAATGGGCAATCGAGTTGTCCGAGTTCGACCTCCAATACGAGGTGCAGACAGCCATTAAATCACAATACCTAGCCGACTTCATCGCAGAATTCACAGACACCAAGGAAATCCCCATAGAGTGGAACATATACGTGGACGGTTCCTTGAATAAAACCGGAAGCGGTGCAGGTGTGATAATTGAAAGCAACCAAGGAACCCATCTTGAGCTTTCCCTGAAATTCGGATTCCTGGCCTCAAACAACCAGGCGGAATACGAAGCGTTATTAGCTGGTTTGAAGCTGGCTAGGGAGGTCGGAGCTCAGAAACTCAACATCTACAGTGACTCACAAGTCGTTACCTCACAAATAACGTGAAGCTACCAAGCCAAAGATCCTACCATGAAAAAATATTTAGATAAAACCAAAGAACAGCCCGGACAACTCGGGGAATATAGGATCTGCCACATACCCCGCGAGCAAAATGCCCGAGCTGACGCACTCTCAAAACTAGCCAGCACCAAACCAGGGGGCAACAATAGAAGCCTCATCCAGGAAATACTGCAGAACCCATCAATATCGGAAGAAGAAAAAATCCTAGCCATAACAGGTCAGGATCAAGGATGGATGACCCCCATAATTAACTACCTCAAAATAGAAGCGCTCCCTACAGATGAAAAAGAGGCAAAGAGGTTGAAAAGGGAGGCACAGTACTACACTATCATAAACAACACCCTGTACAAAAGAGGGATATCAATACCATTGTTAAAATGTGTACCCACCTCCAGCACAAAGGAAGTCCTGGAGGAAATACATAGCGGCATTTGTGGTAATCATCTCGGAGCACAAGCTCTCACCAAAAAGGTACTTCGGGCGGGATTCTATTGGCCAACTCTACAAAAAGAAGCCACAAAATTTGTAAGGACATGCCCACCATGTCAGAAGCATGCCAACTTTCACATCGCCCCACCAGAAAAGCTCATCAGCGTGACCTCACCATGGCCATTTGCAAAATGGGGACTCGACCTTCTCGGACCCTTTCCCCAGGGATCGGGACAAGTCAAGTTCCTCATAGTGGGGGTATACTATTTCACAAAATGGATCGAGGCAGAACCCCTAGCCAACGCCACTGCTCAAATAAGTCAGAAATTCCTATATTGTAACATCATTACAAGGTTTGGGGTCCCATACTACATCACCACAGATAATGGCACCCAATTCACAGATGCAGGCTTCAGAAAACTAGTGGCCGACTTGAATATAAAACATCAGTTCACCTCCGTCGAACATCCCCAAGCCAATGGACAAGGCAAAGCGGCCAACAAAGTCATATTGGCTGGACTGAAACAGAGACTGCAAGAAGCAAAGGGAGCTTGGGCCGAGGAACTTCCACAAGTCCTATAGGCGTATCGAACAACCCCCTATCCTACTACGAACGAATCACCATTTCGATTAGCATACGGAGTGGAGGCAATGATTCCAATAGAAGTAGAGGAAGGGTCTCCCCGAGTAGTCCACTACAATGAACAAACCAACTCTCAACTTCAAAGAGAAGAGCTTGACCTACTTCCGGAAATCCAAGAAAGAGCTCGGATCAGAGAGGAAGCACTAAAACGGCGAATGGCTGCCAGGTATAATCGAAAGGTAGTGCCAAGAGGTTTTGCTGAGAATGATCTCATCTTAATCCAAAATGATATTGGAACAACTCGACCCGGAGAAGGAAAGCTGGTAGCCAACTGGAAAGGACCCTACCGAGTCACAGAAGTACTTGGAAAGGGCTACTACAGACTGTCCGAACTCGAGGGACGAGAACTCTCCAGATCATGGCACGCCTGTAACCTAAGAAGGTACTATAGTTAGGAAAGATAAAGGTCTCATCACAAGATGCACTCTTTTTCCTGAAAAGGTTTTTTAATGAGGCGTCAAGATTGAGATTTAATCCGACTTAAGGGTATGAAAAACTCCCGCTTGTATATATTTGCACTTTCTTTAAATAAAATACATTTCAGATATTCTACAAATTCCCAAGACGCATTAATCTGAAGCATTCATCATCCGATTATAAAGCAACGGATCAAACAGAAAGTGAAGAACAGATTCACTATACGATCTCGATAGGAATGTTCGACCGGCAAAGGTGAAAACGCGATTCACCTAAAGGTTGATTAAACCAGGACAGAAACCACCATCTATAAATCGGCAAAGATGAACACAGAATAATGCAAGAAGTTATCGAAAGTGATCCCAAAAAAGAACCTGACGAGGTTTTATGGATTGCTATATAATAACTTAAAAAGACTGGCCGACACTAAAAATTCGGACCAAGTCAATCCAAGTTATCAGCAAATCCCTGGAAAGAGGTCTGGCCAACCCTATTAAAGAGGAATTGCTATAACTTATAAGAGATCGACCTAACGAAGTCGGTCTCCTACAAGACAAGTTATAAAAGTAATCCCTGAAAGAGACCTAACAAAGGTCCAAGAAAGAGGATTACAAAAATAACTTAGAAGAGATCGACCTAACGAAGTCGGTCTCCTACAAGACAAGTTGTAAAAGTAATCCCTGAAAGAGACCTAACAAAGGTCCAAGAAGAGGATTACAAAAACAACTTAGAAGAGATCGACCTAACGAAGTCGGTCTCCTACAAGACAAGTTGTAAAAGTAATCCCTGAAAGAGACCTAACAAAGGTCCAAGAAAGAGGATTACAAAAACAACTTAGAAGAGATCGACCTAACGAAGTCGATCTCCTACAAGACAAGTTGTAAAAGTAATCCCTGAAAGAGACCTAACAAAGGTCCAAGAAAGAGGATTACAAAAATAACTTAGAAGAGATCGACCTAACGAAGTCGGTCTTCTACAAAACAAGTTGTAAAAGTAATCCCTGAAAGAGACCTAACAAAGGTCCAAGAAAGAGGATTTCAAAAACAACTTAGAAGAGATCGACCTAACGAAGTCGGTCTCCTACAAGACAAGTTGTAAAAGTAATCCCTGAAAGAGACCTAACAAAGGTCCAAGAAGAGGATTACAAAAACAACTTAGAAGAGATCGACCTAACGAAGTCGGTCTCCTACAAGACAAGTTGTAAAAGTAATCCCTGAAAGAGACCTAACAAAGGTCCAAGAAAGAGGATTACAAAAACAACTTAGAAGAGATCGACCTAACGAAGTCGATCTCCTACAAGACAAGTTGTAAAAGTAATCCCTGAAAGAGACCTAACAAAGGTCCAAGAAAGAGAATTACAAAAACAACTTAGAAGAGATCGACCTAACAAAGTCGGTCCCCTACAAGACAAGTTGTAAAAGTAACCCCTGAAAGAGACCTAACAAAGGTCCAAGAAAGAGGATTACAGAAACAACTTAGAAGAGATCGACCTAACGAAGTCGGTCTCCTACAAGACAAGCTGTAAAAGTAATCCCTGAAAGAGACCTGAACAAGGTCCAAAAAAGAGGATTATCAAATAACTCGACAGAGTCCAGTATGACGAAGTCCGCCCGAAAAAGATAAAGTTACAAAAGGTAAAACCTCAAAAGAGATCTGAACAAGATCTAAGAAAAAAGGATCACCTAGTAACGAAACGGGGACCGACATGAAGAAGTCGGACTAAAGCTACAAAAAGTTATAAAAAATAATCCCAAGGGGTTGCTCGAAAAGATCAATTGAGAAGATCAACCAACAGAGGGGAGATAATTCGACCCGATAGACCTTGACCTCGCCACAAAAGCGATCAAAAGAGGATGGATAAAAAACAAATCTGAAAATTCTAGGTAAACGGTAAAGAAAGTTGCAAGAAAGCATATCGCAGTTACCATAAAACAAAGACTCAACAGGCCGCTTGAAGCCAACCCCAAGAGCCAGAGAAACCATTTTGTTTTTCAAAATAAAGTTGCTAAAAATAGCGACTGAAGTATCAACAGTCAACAAAGCATCATTTACTAAAAAGAGTTCAAAGCCCACAAACCGGGCTAATTACACAAATACTTAAAAAGGAGGTCAACCAAGATCTAGAGCCTTCCCGGCAGCATCAGTACGGGAAGAAGGAGGGCAAGTCTGAATAGGTACAGCATCTACAGTTCCATAATCTCGGTTCAGAATCTGGCAATCCAGATCAGACGTAACGGGAGAAACCAAGGAGGCCGACACTTTAAGAGAAGGCACTGGAGAAGGGTCAGCATCATCATCATCATAGTCATCAGGGACAATCTTACCATCCCTCACAACATTGTCCAGGCTGACGAGAGTCAAGTCGGCATCAGGAGCAACAATCTGGAACTACTCCATTAGGTTTTTGGAGGCAGCAGTTACGCTGCCCACAAGGTGACCCTAAAGCTTGGCATAGTTAACCCGAGCAGTTTCCAAATCATCCCAGAGATGCATTAATTCCCTATAAGCTGAGACATAGCTATCCTTGTGCTTCAGTGCCATGTCCTCAGCCAACTTCAAAGAAGCAGCCAAAACAATAGAGCTGGCCTTCTCACCCTCCAGCTCCTTCTCTACCTTCGCCAACTTCAGCTCCAACTCATCCTTCAGACCCTTGATCTGATCAAATTCTGATTTGGCCTCCTCCATGAAGGATTTTGTGGCATGAATCGGGATCCCCTGAACTGTTCGGAAAATAGCCGCACCCATATGTGCCATTTTCACACTACTTTTGGTGATAAAATCCAGATGCTGAAGAAGAGACACGTCGTCCATGGAGAGCCCACCATAGGGGGCAATTTACTGGTCAACAAACTCAATAGCATCAAAATCTGGGGCATCCAGGTTAAAGGGCTCGGATGTTTTTTGCTTTTTTAAGGGAGGAACACCAGAAGCAATGGCAGAAGTCTGTGGAGGATCGACCTGACGAAACCGAGGAGTAGGAATTGCTTTCCTCGGTCTGGGAGAACTCGGCACAGGAGGCCTCACTGGGACCTGAGAAGATCCCTGCCGGCCACTTTGGCCAAGATGTTCAGAGCAGCAGTTGCCTTCTTTGCCTTTTTAAAGGCCTTCATGGAGTCGTTGTTCTTTGACATCTCTGCAAATACAGAATTAGCCACAGCAAAGAGTTACAGTCACAACAAGAGGAAGAAAAAAATTAAAAAACAAGTATAAGGGACAAGTCAGACAAGTACCCAAAACAATTCAGACCAAGGACTGGTCATTCAAAAACCTTTTTGTATCAAGATGGGGTGGTTTCCCCCATAGATCCTCAAGAACAACAACAAAGGCACGCTCAATATCATCAAGCATCTCCCAGGTATAGCGAGACACTCTCACATCCCTCTGCCACTCTAGAGGGAAGGAAGGCTCATCATTTTCATCAAGAAAAAAGGGGCAGGCCCCCTCGACAACACGAACCTTAAAGAAGTAATTCTTGAAGTCCTTAAAGGACTCATCATACATAGCAAAAACTTTGTGGCCCTGGGCGGACCTGAAGGAAACCCAGGAAGCTTTCTTTTTTGAAGAACTGCCAGGCTTGGCGGAAACAAACAAATAAAGGAAAAGAGTCTGGGAAGGTGTTACATCTAATTCACGACAGAGAAGTTGAAAAATTTTAATAAAACCCCAAGAATTTGGGTGAATCTGGGATGGGGCAATATTACATGACCACAATAGGTCGGTCTTGAAAGCAGTAAAAGGAAAAGTAACGTTCAACTGGCTGAAGAAGTATTCATAGGCATAGAAGAAGGGACGCTCCCTCTCAATAGAAGTCGGAAAACAAACTCTCTCATCAGAATCAGAAGCAACAAGCTCGTAATCCTCCTCACGGGCATTGTTACCACAAATCCTATGGCTCTTCCTCAGCTCTGTGCAAAATTTAGCATCCACAACAGAAACACACAACAAAACAAGGGAGTCCAGCCAATCGGACATCCCCTCGGGAACTCTGGAAGACATCTCTACAATGTTATTGCGAGAAGACATGAAGCCAACTAATCCTACAAGTAAAAAAAGAAGATGGGGTTACTAAAAACATCCCGGACAAAGGGAGAAAACAACTCGGATAATACGATACAGGCGAAGAAACAAGAAAAGAAAAACCCCAAGACTCAAACCAAAAGTCCTGGGACATCCTTTGGAGGCAGTAACAAAGCAAGGTTTCCAGGCAAGATCTACAGCTCGCACCCCAGTATTTCTCAGAAAGAATTCAAAACAGCAAACCAAGCATCATTACAGTATACCAAGCAAAAAGCATTCCCAAAAATCAAAGCACGCCAAGTAGAAATTATCAAAGGTGCGAACTTTTTCAGAATCAGACAAAAAGCAATCTCCAAACAAAGCAGATTTTCTATCGGTATCAGATAGGAAACAACCAGAAGCAACAATAAAATCCTAGAAAGCCTCGACAGCAATGCCAAGAGAATGCATAAAAGAAAGACAGAAAAACATGTTACAGTGACAAGCAAATACAAGACCATGAAAAGATTCAAGCTTTCAAACATGCAAAATCAAAGCTTCACCTAAAAACCGAAGACGAAGCTATGAAAGAAGCAAGAAAGCTAGTACCAACTTGAAAGAGCGGCGAGCTTCAAAGAAATTAAAGATGGAAGACGAAATCTGGAAATGCCCTCTCACAAGCAAAAGAAAGAACGCGAACAAGAGCAATGTCGCAGGGAGAAACGCGAAACTGCAAAACTCCAGGCAAAAACAAAAGCTCCAGAAAAAATGCCAAGCGACGCCGCAAACACGAGAAAGTAAAAACGCAGACGAAAAACAGAGAGCGAAGGGAGCAAAGAAGTTACAAAAAAGGCGAAGGAGAGAAACCGTTTTTTGGGTTTTCAAAATCAAAGTAAAGAGCCAAAGGGAAACGGGGCAATTAATGCTAAAATTAATGAAAGCATTAAACCCTCGCACGTTCCCAAAAAGCGCTGATATAAAAGCGCGCGCTTTTAGAGTAAACGTTCTATATTCAAAAACTACTACAAAGGAATCAACAAGATGCTTGAGTTCGGCTTCACCAAAGAAGGACCGAAGTCAAGGACTCGACCTCAAAAAAGAAGACCGAGCTCAAGCAGGGGCACTGTTCATACCCTGGGTCAAGCTGTCCGACCCGGGATGTTCAACAGACAAAGTGACCGACCTCTTCAGGTCAAGACAACCCAACCTCTTTCCAAAGAGCTCGGGCAAGTCACCAGGAAAGCCCAAAGAAGGGCCCAAATAGAGGAACACGCCCCAAATCCTAAGGCAGCCCAAGCCTACAGAGAGAAGGGCAGTTCCCTTGAAGATAAAGATGACCTCACTTGAAGATAAAGATAAGATAAGATAACTAACTTATCTTATCCACAGAAGGTCACTCCTCACCATTATAAATACACTAGAGCACCCAGGTATAACTCATACTCTGATTCTACTCAATACCTGTTTAATACCCTTGCTAACTTAAGCATCGGAGTCCCTTGCAGGTACCCCCCACCCTTCGGTGACAAGGGCTCAGCAGCATTCTCAATTCCACAAGTCGGACACGTAGGCTCCGACCAGCACAGAAGATCTCATCCGAGATCGACCTACAGTTTCAGGTAACCCTCGGAACAATAACTAAACTTGTTGTGCCTCGTTAATCTAACATTTAAGAATTAAAATTTTTAAATTCTACTACCTAGTCAATCTAACACTTAAAACCTATATTAAATTACATTAAACTCCAACAAAATTTTTAACCTGGTTAAACTCCTAACATTTAAAACTTACAAATTCTAACTAAATATGTTATCACTACTCTAACTAACACTTAGTTATCCCTCATCTAATATGAATTTGTAGTTTCAATGTTCTAACAAACTACTACCCCTAAATCAATACTCTAACTACTATTTGAAGTTTAAAAATTCTAATAACACATCTAACCAAGTTCTAAACGATTTAATATCACTAACTAGACTTTATTTCTTAAAGAAAATAAATTAAATTTCATTCACTAACCTCTTCATGGACGCTACCAGCAATATAGACGACTCCGTCCAACCGATAAATTCGATTTGAGTCGTCTTTTATTTTTGCAATTTGAATCTTGTAGTATAGATCTCCTTAGTTCCTTTGGATTTTTCGGTTTGGGGGTGTTGAGTTTGGTGAAATGTAATTTGAAATAAGTGAATTCAAATTTTATATATAGGGATATCTATGCTAAATCAAACCTATTAGAGTCTATTTACTACTATAGCTTGTTACAATTATAAATCGAATTTAACCCGTTCAATTTACTAGGAGTGGTAAAACCATGGGCTAACTCAAAGCTACTTGTAGCGATTTACTAGGGGGTACAAAACTATGGGTAGCATTTCAAATTTTATTCCTTGATAAATCGAAACTAATCATGAAACCATACTAATTTGAATTAACCTAATTCGATTTATATAGAAATGTGAATGAATACTTTCATGTAACATTATATGGTTTATGGGATTTATGTAATATTGCTTAGGGTTTGGATTCCTTATGTGCTTTGCCCTAAAAAATATGATTAATTTAAGAAAAAATGAGTATAAAACTAAAATTAAAATTGAAGACCGAAGTTTGACTCACACACTCAAATGATTTTGTAATTAATTTCAAAAGTATCTCAAGAGGAGCCCACATCGTCCAGGAACGACAAAATTTGTATTATAAAAATTGTCAAGTTCTCTGGTATGCTTTCGGGTGTTAGGTAATTGAAGTGGAAGAGATTGTAGCGTTTAGAGATAAAAATATTGAAGATAATAGAAAGGGTATTTAAGAATTTTGAAAAGCATTTAACGGAATTAACTCTAAATTTGACTATTGGATATTTTTGTTTAACAAAATTCATCTTTTATAAATATAAAGTTAGTTTAGTTTTTTCATGGTTAGTTTTCTTAGCGTTCAAAATTTTTATGGTTAGAACTAGTTAGGGTTAAGTACGATTTTGGTCTCTAAGGTATAGGCTGAAAATTTTTTCATCCTAAACCTTTTTTTGCATACAAAATCGTCCCTAATGTTTAACTTGATTTTGAAGTGTATGTAGTTGTGCAGGCTTGCAATCATTTCACTCTTATGTTATTTAATTCAAATCAGCATGATTGCTTAGTTATTGTTCTTTCCCCCTATAGTATAACTATGGTGGAATACCAGAAAAATCAAATGAATCTGAAGTTGACATTATATCAAGCTGGAATATTACGGAGTACTTGCCAAAGAAAATCCAGGCAAGTTGCCTTACATGAATATTACTTTAAATCTACAAGTTTGAAGGCAAAGAGTTGTTACTATGGAGAATTGATTTATTGAATTCTAATTGGTTAGCCTTTAGTATTGAAGTTATATTTGTATTCTTCATCTCTAATTTGTTTAGTTTATATTATGCCTCCCTGTAAGATCATTTTGCTGTCATTGTTTCTCAATTCTTGTATATTCTTTGGAGCTATGCACAAAAGCAAGCAGGAATCAGGGAATTGATGCTGAATGGTGATTCTTGCACCCCATTGATTAACATTGGAACTGCGGAGGTTTTGAAATCAGAAATGATAGAATATATCAAAGAATAGGTAAAACAATTACCGAGCTTTGGGGAACAGGGACTGAAGTTGTCTGATATTTTGATTCAAACTATTAGTTGTTATATTATTTTGCCTTCTATTCCCCAGATCAACTCTTACTTAACATGGAAAGGAAAAGCAAATCAGAAGATGACCCAAGTACATCATCTAACCTTCCTCAAATTGCCGATGATCAACACAGAGGGGATGACCCCTGGAAATTTATCAAGAATGCTTGTGTTGCGCTGGCCCTCGACCAAAGTGTGCAACATGATGTGTTGGTAATAATTGTTTTCCCGAGTTATATTCATTAACGGCTGGGTATTGTTAAAGATACCAGGAGCAGTTATGCATGCATAATGAAATTGGAATGGCTTTATTTTTCATTGGCTGTTGATCTTTTTTCTATGTATATTCTTGGTCCGCAAATTGATAATCTGATTGTACCCTTCACAGGTCATGAGAAAGAATGTGTTAAAATATGTTCGTGTTGGGGAGTTTGCTCCAGGAGCTGAGTTTCGTGATCAATGTCATTCCTTCATCCTATCCAATGTCATTTGTGGGTAAAAGAAGGAAAATTAAATAAGAAATATTTCATAAATTGTAAGAACTGAATTTTTCACGAATAAAATCATTTAAATGCCTAAATTAAATTTCGAAAAGTTAGGATGAGAATTTGGGGATTTAAATATTATTTTTGGACTCAGTGGGTCTTTTCGAGTCAGAAAATGTGTTTCTGTGAAAAACCGTGAAAAACCGTGAATCGGTAGTTGAACCGGTTCAAGTCTGCCCAGTGCTGTGCGAGAAAAAGTGGAAATAGTCAAAAACCTTAGAAAAATATTAGAAATAGAAAACCGGGCATTAGTGTTAAAGGTTTTGGTCCAAAGTATGTCAAACGAACCAAAAACACTTAGCGGGTTGGACCGGGTCCAAGTGGACCCAAGTCCAACATATACAACCCTCATTAAATGAGGTTTTCGGCTCATTCCACCCTCATTTGAAAGAAGGGGCGCTACTGAGTTGAGAAGAGAGGGAGAAGAAAGAGTACTATTCACTCTCATCTTCTTTTGCTTGTAACTTGAGCTACGGACCTCTGATTGACAAGCTGTTTGTGGCCACGCGAAGCTCTTGTTGAGCTCTACGTTTCTATCTAAGAAAATCTGGTAAGAAATTGTGTATCACATCCCAGTTTTGTGCCCTAGATTTCTGTATTTTTGAGGTTATGATTTTGAGTAAATTTTGTGGTTTTGCTTGTTTAGGTGATCTCTAGTAGCGGATAATTGTTGGCTTTTACCCCTAATCACATTGGAAAAGGTAAGATTTCACTAAACTCTTGTGTTTAGTTGTTTTAAGTATCTTAGGTTTTGATTTTGGTGAGTTTGAGTTTTGGTGTTTGTTGGAGTTGGTTGAGGCTTTGGATCAAATTTGGTGGCTTCATTTTGGTGTTTGGAGCGTTTGGAAATCGACCAAGGTATGGTTTTGATTTTCTCTATGTAGTATATAATATTCATGGACACTTAGGCTAGTGACTCATAGGATAGGATTGGATTCGAATGGTTGATGAGTTGTTGGAGGTCATTGTATGATGATGTTTGATGAAATGATGAATTTTGAGTTGATAATGATGATTAATAGTGATATGATGAGGATGAATGATTTGTGAAGTTGAGTAGTGTATTATGTTGATAAATGTGATATATGTGTTGATTGATTGGTAATATAGTTGGAAAATTGTTAATGGAGTTTGATATATGAGATATATTGATGTGATGTTGTGGATGAGGAAAGATGAAGGAAAAATGTGGTAAATTTGGGGTTGTATGACATAGAGGGTTGATTTTGATGAAAATCAGAGTTTGGAATGGTATGGCTTGATTTTGGTTATGTTTTAGAAAGAAATAGCGAAATTGTGATTTTGTGTAAAAGTTTATTTTTGGTGAAATTTGTCTGATCATAACTTTTGCCTTGGTTTTCAGAATTGGTTGAAATTTCTTTAGAATTAAAGATCTTTGAAAAACCTTTCAATTGATATACAGTTTGTGATATTTGGAATTTTGTAAAGAAAGTTATGATCATTCAAAGTTGGTGTTGAAAATTTGAAATTCTGCAAAGTTATAGAATTCTGAGTTTTCTGGTATGTGCGCACGCACACTCTGCGAAAATTATGACCTGTGCGCACGCACAGACCTGTGCGTCGACACACGCATAGGTAGGCAGTCTGCTTGCAGCGCTGGCACATCTTGTGCGCACGCACACCAATAAGAAATTACAACCTGTGCGTACGCACAGACTTGTTCGCACGCGCACGCACACATTGGGAAGGCCAGTCTGTTGGGGGCGCTGGCATAGGTTGTGCGAGTGAACAGATTTTGAATGTTTTGGTACCTGTGTGTACGCACATCCCTGTGCGTACGCACACTTTAAAGAAATTTCCTGGGCGTGCGCACGCACACCCTTGTGCGGACGCACACGCCCTGTTTCTCAAATTTTGCCTTGTTTTTAACTATTTCACCTTCCCGACGAGGTTGTAAGTTTCTATAACACCTTTTTAAGACTTTTGGACATATTTTTGGATACTCAAACATGGGAAATAGTTTAAGGGTTTTAGACTCTATTATTAGGAAAAGTTAGCAAACGGAGTATTAGGTTTCTGCTGTACTGAGAAAGGCTTGATGATGTGTGATGAATGGTTGATGGATGAGATGTGAATTAAGGAATAGTGGTTGAACAGAGTTGAGGGCTCTGGATAAAGTGATGGATCCATCTTGTATTAAAAATGTTTCTGAAAAACCACTGCACTACTTTTCATTGAGATTATGAAACGCTATGCTCCCGGCAGGGGCCGAGGTTGGATCCCGCCTGTCGAGGTAGCTGCGGCAGCATAAGGGCGGTGGTTCGTCCCGCTTGTGCTTTGATGTGAGGTCGGAGGCAATAGATCCCGCTCGCATTCCTTCGGATCATCAGAGCGTACAGGCGCAAAACCCTGGATAGTGATCAGAGCACTATATCTTGGGGGCTCCCACAGCATGATATCACAGCCAGTAGGGCAAGCATTCATCATATGCATTTTCTACATGTTTGTATGCTTTTGCCGACTTGATATTGTTTCCCCTATGTGTTTAACATGTCTAATTGCTACTTGTATTAATTGCCGTATATGCCTCTACTTGTGTTTTACTTGTATTGTATATACTTGTGCTTTTACTAGGGTTGAGTAGGTTCGGAAGGCGGTGGTGATGGGATTGTATGGCGGATCGGTTGGTGAAGGCTGTGGGACAGCGGTGTTTGATTAGAGTAGAATTTCCCTAATATAAATTACCCTGTTATGGTACTATGGAGTTGTATTAAGGAATTACATATTATGTTGTTTTGGTTTAGAATGCTTTAAGCTTGAATTCTTGTGAAGGATATGGAGTCTAGGATTGCCTTTAGCGTCCCGGGGTCTTATATCCTACATCACTGGGCACTGTTACCAAACTGAGAACCTCCAATTCTCATACCATATTTCTGTTGTGTTTTTCAGATACAGGTTGCAACCCACCTTGGTGAGTTGTTTGGTTGGTGGCAGAAGCGAAGAATCCGGATACCTTTTGAGTCTCTTTGATTTATTTCGTTTATTTATATATATCTCTCACTTTTGTATTTTTATTTTGGCCTAGAGGCTTATATTTGAGAGAGAACAAAACTTGTATAAGCCATTTTAAACTTCAGTTTCCTCTTATCTGTATATTTGGCTAGCCAGCTTAAACTCCACGAGCCGTGGCTAGTTTCCTATGATATTACACTATTATATTATTATTTTGTTTATAGCACATCTATCCCTTGTGCTTAAGTTAGACGCTTTGTTAGTTCGTTTTGCACTTTTAAAATCTTCTTTTTGAGCTATATCCTTCATCCGACTTCTAGATTATATTATTCCTTCTATATATTATATGTATGAGCTTAGAACTGTTGTAATCTCTGGTTAACCTTTGCTTTACGACGCGAGGTAAACCTTAGTGGTGCACGGATTTGTGATCATCAACAATGGCTCCAATGATTTGGTAGCTCTCACACGTGAATTACACTTAGTCACAACTCCGCACAACTAACCAGCAAGTGCACTGGGTCGTCCAAGTAATACCTTACGCGAGTAAGGGTCAATCCCACGGAGATTGTTGGTATGAAACAATCTATGGTCATCTTGTACATCTCAATTAGGCTGATTCAAATGTGATTGTATTAGATAATTAAAAGATAAATAAAATAAACAGGAAATAAAGATAAAGTTACTCATGTAATCCAATGGTGGGCATTTCAGATAGGTGCATGGAGGTGTTGTGTTCCTTCCGAATCTCTACTTTCTTATTACATTCATCCAATCCTTCTTACTCCTTTCCATGGCAAGCTGTATGTAGGGCATCACCGTTGTCAATGGCTACATCCCATCCTCTCAGTGAAAAAGGTCCAAATGCTCTGTCACAGCACGGCTAATCATCTGTCGGTTCTCAATCAGGTTGGAGTAGAATCCAGTGATTCTTTTGCGTCTGTCACTAACGCCCAGCCTTCAGAAGTTTGAAGCTCGTCACAGTCATTCAATCCCAGAATCCTACTCGGAATACCACAGACAAGGTTAGACTTTCTGGATTTCCATGAATGCTACCATCAATTCTAGCTTATACCACAAAGATTCTGATTAAGGAATCCAAGAGATATGCGCCCGGTCTAAGGTAGAACGGAAGTGGTTGTCAGTCACGTGCGTTCATAGGTGAGAATGATGATGAGTGTCATGGATCATCACATTCATCATGGTGAAGTGCAACGAATATCTTAGAACAGGAATAAATCGAATTGGATAGAAAATAATAGTAATTGTATTAAAACTTGAGGTACAGCAGAGCTCCACACCCTTAATCTATGGTGTGTAGAAACTCCACCGTTGAAAATACATAAGTGATAGGTCCAGGCATGGCAGAATGGCCAGCCTTCATGATCTGAGAACTAAACGCCCAAGATTTCTAATACAATAGTAAACTATCCTATTTATACTAGACTAGCTACTAGGGTTTACAAGAGTAAGTAATTGATGCATAAATCCACCTCCAGGGCCCACTTGGTGTATGTTTGGGCTGAGCTTGATCTATCCACGAGCTGAGGCTTCTTTTGGAGTTGAACGCCAAGTTGTAACGTGTTTTGGGCGTTCAACTCCAGTTCGTGACGTGTTTCTGGCATTTGACTCCAGACAACAACATGGAACTGGCGTTGAGCGCCAGTTTACGTCGTCTAATCAGGAATAAAGTATGGACTATTGAGAGTGCGCCATTGAGAGTGCGCCATTTGGAGTTCTGTAGCTCCAGAAAATCTATTTTGAGTACAGGGAGGTCAGATTCCAACAGCATCAGCAGTCCTTTGTTAGCCTCCTATCAGAGTTTTGCTCAGGTCCCTCAATTTCAGCCAGAAAATACCTGAAATCACAGAAAAACACACAAACTCATATTAAAGTCCAGAAATGTGAATTTAGCATAAAAACTAATAAAAACATCCCTAAAAGTAATTGGATCATACTAAAAACTACCTAAAAACAATGCCAAAAAGCGTATAAATTATCCGCTCATCACAATACCAAACTTAAATTGTTGCTTGTCCCCAAGCAACTGAAAATCAATTAGGATAAAAAGAAGAGAATATACTATAAATCCCAAAATATCAATGAATATTAATTCTAATTAGATGAGCGGGACTTGTAGCTTTTTGCTTCTGATCAGTTTTGGCATCTCACTTTTTCCTTTGAAGTTTAGAATGATTGGCTTCTATAGGAACTTAGAATTTCAGATAGTGTTATTGATTCTCCTAGTTAAGTTTGTTGATTCTTGAACACAGCTACTTTTATGAGTCTTGGCCGTGGCCCTAAGCACTTTGTTTTCCAGTATTACCACCAGATACATAAATGCCACAGACACATAACTGGGTGAACCTTTTCAGATTGTGACTTAGCTTTGCTAAAGTCCCCAATTAGAGGTGTCCAGAGCTCTTAAGCACACTCTTTTGCTTTGGATCACGACTTTAACCACTCAGTCTCAAGCTTTTCACTTGGACTTGCATGCCACAAGCACATGGTTAGGGACAGCTTGATTTAGCTGCTTAGGCCTGGATTTTATTTCCTTGGGCCCTCCTATCCATTGATGCTCAAAGTCTTGGATCCTTTTTACCCTTGCCTTTTGGTTTTAAGGGCTATTGGCTTTTTTCTGCTTGTTTTTCTTTTTCTTTCTATTTGTTTTTCGCCATTTTTTTCGCAAGCTTTTGCTTTTTCACTGCTTTTTCTTGCTTCAAGAATCAATTTCATGATTTTTCAGATTGTCATTAACATTTTTCTTTGTTCATCATTCTTTCAAGAGCCAACAATTTTAACATTCATAAACAACAAGATCAAAAATATGCACTGTTCAAGCATTCATTCAGAAAACAAAAAGTATTGTCACCACATCAATATAATTAAACTAAATTCAAGGATAATTTCGAAATTCATGTACTTCTTGTTCTTTTGAAAAAAATATTTTTTTTTATTTAAGAGAGGTGAAGGATTTATGGAATTTATTCATGGCTTTAAGACATAGTTACTACATACTAATGATCATGAAGTAGAGACACAAAACATAGATAAACATATAACATAAAAACCGAAAAATAGAGAAAAAAAATAAGAACAAGGAATGAATCCACCTTAGTGGCGTCTTCTTCTTGAAGGACCAATGATGTCCTTAAGCTCTTCTATGTCCCTTCCTTGCCTTTGTTGCTCCTCCCTCATTTCCCTTTGATCTTCTCTAATTTCATGGAGAATGATTGAGTGCTCTTGATGTTCTACCCTTAATTGATCCACATTGTAACTCAAATCTTCTAAGAAAGTGTTGAGTTGTTTCCAATAGTTGTTGGGAGGAAAGTGCATCCCTTGAGGCATCTCCGGGATTTCTTGGTGATGAGCTTCCTCATGCGTCCCTTGGGCTCCATGAGTGGGCTCTCTTGTCTGCTCCATCCTTTTCTTAGTGATGGGCTTGTCCTCCTCAATGAGGATGTCTCCTTCTATGATAACTCCAGCTGAGTAACATAGATGGCAAATAAGATGAGGAAAAGCTAGCCTTGCCAAAGTAGAGGACTTATCGGCTATTTTGTAGAATTCATGGGAGATGACTTCATGAACTTCTACTTCCTCTCCAATCATGATGCTATGAATCATGATGGCCTGATCCACAGTAACTTCAGATCGGTTGCTAGTGGGGATAATGGAGCGTTGAATGAACTCCAACCATCCTCTAGCCACAGGCTTGAGGTCCAGTCTTCTTAGTTGAACCGGCTTGCCTTTGGAGTCTCTTTTCCATTGAGCTCCTTCCACACATATGTCCATAAGGACTTGGTCCAACCTTTGATTAAAGTTGACCCTTCTGGTGTAGGGGCGTGCATCTCCTTGTATCATGGGTAAGTTGAATGCCAACCTTACATTTTCCGGACTAAAATCTAAGTATTTCCCCCGAACCATTGTAAGATAATTCTTTGGATTCGGGTTCACACTTTGATCATGGTTCCTAGTGATCCATGCATTGGCATAGAACTCTTGAACCATTAAGATTCCGACTTGTTGCATGGGATTGGTTAGGACTTCCCAACCTCTTCTTCGGATTTCATGTCAGATCTCCGGATACTCATTTTTCTTGAGCTTGAAAGGGACCTTAGGGATCACCTTCTTCTTGGCTACAACATCATAGAAGTGGGCTTGATGGGCTTTGGAGATGAATCTTTCCATCTTTCATGACTCGGAGGTGGAAGCTTTTGTCTTCCCTTTTCTTTTTCTAGAGGATTCTCCGGCCTTGGGTGCCATCAATGGTTAGTGAAAAAAATGCTTTTACCACACCAAACTTAAAATATTGCTCGCCCTCGAGCAAGAGAAGAAGAAGAGAAGAAGAAGAAGAAGAAAATATGGAGGAGAAGGGGAGGTGTAGGTTTCGGCCAAGGTATAGAAGAGGGGGTTGTGTTGTATGAAAAGGAAGTAGAATGGAGGGGTATATATAAGGAGGGGGGAGAGGGTAGGTTCGGCCATTTAGGGTGGGTTTGGGTGGGAAAGATTTTTGAATTTTGAAGGTAGGTGGGGTTTATGGGGAAGAGTGGATGGATGTGAGTGGTGAAGGGGGTAATTGGGAAGAGAGGTTGAGGTGATTGGTGAAGGGTTTTTGGGAAAGTGTGTGATATGATTAATTAGGAGGTAAGGTGGGAATATGTTAGGTGGGGATTCTATGGGGTCCACAGATCCTGAGATGATCTTATAGGGTCCACAGATCCTGAGGTGTCAAGGATGTACATCCTTGCACCAATTAGGCATGTAAAATGCCTTAGCATACCATTCTGGCATTTAAACGCCGAAGTGATGCACGTTCTGGGCGTTCAACGCCCATGTGCAGCATGTTTCTGGCGTTGAACGCCAGTTCCGTGCTTGTTACTGGCGTTCAGCGCCAGCATTCCTCAGGGCATATTCCTGGCGTTCAAACGCCAGGATGTTGCTTGTTTCTGGCGTTCAGCGCCAGATCCATGCTCTGTTCTGGCGTTGAACGCCAGCCAGATGCACCTTACTGGCGTTTAAACACCAGTAAGTCCTTCCTCCAGGGTGTGATTTTTCTTCTGCTGTTTTTGATTCTGTTTTTAATCTTAATAATTTTTTCGTGACTCCACATGATCATGAACCTACTAAAACACAAAATAACAATTAAATAAAAATAAAATTAGATAAATAAAAATTGGGTTGCCTCCCAACAAGCGCTTCTTTAATGTCAATAGCTTGACAGTGGGCTCTCATGGAGCCACAAAGGTGGTCAGGTCAATGTTGTGGACTCCCAACACCAAACTTAGAGTTTGGATATGGGGGTTCAACACAAAACTTAGAGTTTGGTTATGGCCTCCCAACACCAAACTTAGAGTTTGATTGTGGGGGCTTTGTCTGAGTCTGTATTGAGAGAAGCTCTGCATGCTTACTCTCCCTTGTTACAGAAGGATAGCCATGTGCCTTAAACACAAGGTAGTCCCCATTCAATTGAAGGACTAATTCTCCTCTGTTAACATCTATCACAGCTTCTGCTGTGGCTAGGAAAGGTCTTCCAAGGATGATGCATTCATCTTCTTCCTTCCTAGTGTCTAAGATTATGAAATCAGCAGGGATGTAAAGGCCTTCAACCTTTACCAACACGTCCTCTACTAATCCATAAGCTTGTCTTACTAACTTGTCTGCCAATTGTAATGAGAATAAGGCAGGCTGTACCTCAATGATCCCCAGTTTCTCCATTACAAAGAGTGGTATAAGATTTATGCCTGACCCCAGGTCACACAGAGCCTTGTTAAAGGTCATGGTGCCTATGGTACAGGATATTAAGAATTTACCAGGATCTTGTCTCTTTTGAGGTAAAGTTTTCTGAACCCATGTATCTAGTTCACTAATGAGCAAGGGAGGTTCACCTTCCCAAGTCTTATTACCAAACAACTTGGTATTCAGCTTCATGATGGCTCCTAGATATTGAGCAACTTGCTCTCCAGTCACATCTTCATCCTCTTCTGAGGAAGAATAGTCTTCAGAGCTCATAAATGGCAGAAGGAGATTTAGTAGAATTTCTATGGTCTCTATATGAGTCTCAGATTCCTTTAGGTCCTCAATAGGGAACTCTTTCTTGCTTGAGAGACGTCCCAGGAGGTCTTCCTCACTAGGATTTTCGTCCTTCTCCTCCCTTGTGCATTCGGCCATATTGATTACATCAATGGCCTTGCACTCTCCTTTTGGATTCTCTTCTGTATTGCTTGGGAGAATACTGGGAGGAGTTTCAGTGACTTTCTTACTCAGCTGGCCCACTTGTGCCTCCAAATTTCTGATGGAGGACCTTGTTTCACTCATGAAACTTAAGGTGGCCTTAGACAGATCAGAGACTAAATTTGCTTACTTAGAGGGGCTCTGCTCAGAATTCTCTGTCTGTTGCTGAGAAGATGATGGAAAAGGCTTGTTATTGCTTAGCCTATTTCTTCCACCATTATTAAAGCCTTGTTGAGGCTTTTGTTGATCCTTCCATGAGAAATTTAGATGATTTCTCCATGATGAATTATAGGTGTTTCCATAAGGTTCACCCATGTAATTTACCTTTGCTATTCCAGGGTTCTCAGGATCATAAGCTTCTTCAGAAGCTGCTTTTTTAGTACTGTTGGATGCATTTTGCCATCCATTCAGACTTTGAGAAATCATGTTGACTTGCTGAGTCAACACTTTGTTCTGAGCCAATATGGCATTCAGAGCATCAATTTCAAGAACTCTCTTCCTCTGAGGCATCCCATTATTCACGGAATTCCTCTCAGAAGTGTACATGAATTGGTTATTTGCAACCATGTCAATAAGTTCTTGAGCTTATACAGGCGTTTTCTTTAAGTGAATGGATCCACCTGCAGAATGGTCCAATGACATTTTGGAAAACTCAGATAGACCATAATAGAATATATCTAATATGGTCCATTCTGAAAACATGTCAGAAGGACACTTTTTGGTCATCTGCTTGTATCTTTCCCAAGCTTCATAGAGGGATTCACCATCTTTTTGCTTGAAGGTCTGAACATCCACTCTAAGCTTGCTTAGCTTTTGAGGAGGAAAGAAGTTATCCAAGAAGGCCGTGACCAGCTTATTCCAGGAGTCCAGGCTATCTTTAGGTTGTGAGTCCAACCATGTTCTAGCTCTGTCTCTTACAGCAAAAGGGAAAAGCATGAGCCTGTAGACTTTAGGATCTACTCCATTCGTCTTTACAGTCTCACAAATCTGCAAGAACTTAGTTAAAAACTGGTAAGGATCTTCAGATGGAAGTCCATGAAACTTGCAGTTCTGTTTTATTAGAGCAACTAATTGAGGTTTCAGCTCAAAATTGTTTGCTCCAATGGCCGGAATGGAGATGCTTCTTCCATCAAATTTGTTCGTTGGTTTAGTGAAATCACCTAGCATTCTCCTTGCATTATTGTTGTTGGGTTCGGATGCCATCTCTTTCTCTTGTTCAAAAATTTCAGAAAGGTTGTCTCTGGATTGTTGTAATTTAGCTTCTCTTAGTTTCCTCTTCAGAGTCCTTTCAGGTTCAGGATCAGCTTCAACAAGAGTGTCTTTTTTCTTGTTCCTGCTCATATGAAAGAGAAGAGAAAAAGAAAAGGAAGAAGAATCCTCTATATCTGGACAAAGAGGATCATTATTATTAGTAGAAGAAGAAAGGAATAAAAGTGGAGAATCCAATCACAAGGGTGAGGATAGAGGCAGTGATTGGAGATGAAGAGAGGTGAAGAGAAGTGTTAGTAAATAAATAAATAAATAGAAGAAGAGAAGAGAGGGAGAATTCGAAAATAATTTTGAAAAAGTAGTTAGTGATTTTCGAAAATTAAAGCTAAGATATAATTAAAATTAAAATTTAAAACAATTAAAAAGAATTTTTGAAAAAGAGATGAGATATTTTCGAAAATTAAAGAGGGAAAAGTAGTTAGGTGGTTTTGAAAAAGAAACAAACAAAAAGTCAAATAGTTAGTTGAAAAAGATATTAAAATCAAATTTGAAAAGATAAGAAGATAAGAAGTTAGATAAGATATTTTGAAATCAAATTTTTGAAAAAGATATGATAAAAGATAAGATAAAAAGATATGATAAAAAGATAAGATAAGAAGATATGATAAAAAGATATGGTTGAAAAAGATTTAATTTTTTTAAAATTAAAATTAATTGCTTAACTAACAAGAAACTAAAAGATAAGATTCTAGAATTTAAAGATTGAACCTTTCTTAACAAGAAAGTAACAAACTTCAAATTTTTGAATCAATCACATTAATTGTTAGCATAATTTCGAAAATTATGAAATAATATTAAGAAAAATATTTTTGAAAAATATTTTTAAAATTTTCGAAAATAAATAAAAAATGAAAAAGATTTGATTTTTGAAAAAGTTTTGAAAAGATAAGATTTTTAAAATTGAAAATTTGACTTGACTTGTAAGAAACACTAATTTTTAAAAATTTTTTGACCAAGTCAACCCAAAATTTCGAAAATTTGGAGGGAAATAAGGAAAAGATATTGTTTTATTTTTGAATTTTTAATGATGAGAGAGAAAAACACAATTATGACCCAAAACATGAAAATTTTGGATCAAAACCAATTATGCATGCAAGAACACTATGAATGTTAAGATGAACACCAAGAACACTTTGAAGATCATGATGAACATCAAGAACATATTTTTGAAAAATTTTTGATGCAAAGAAAACATGCAAGACACCAAACTTAGAATTCTTTAATGCATGGACACTATGAATGCAAAAATGCATATGAAAAACAACATACAACACAAAACAAGAAAACATCAAGATCAAACAAGAAGACTTGTCAAGAACAACTTGAAGATCATGAAGAACACCATGAATGCATGAATTTTCGAAAACCGCAAGAAAAATTTTTAAAGCATGCAATTGACACCAAACTTAAAAATTGACTCAAGACTCAAACAAGAAACACAAAATATTTTTGGTTTTTATGATTTTATGATTTTTTTTGTATTTTTATTATTTTTTTTGAAAATTATATTTTTGAAAAATGAAAATAAAGAAAAAATTTTTGAAAGATTTTTGAAAACTTTTTTGAAAGGAAAATAAAAAGAAAATTACCTAATCTGAGCAACAAGATGAACCGTCAGTTGTCCATACTCGAACAATCCCCAGCAACGGCGCCAAAAACTTGGTGGGCGGATTTGTGATCATCAACAATGGCTCCAATAATTTGGTAGCTCTCACACGTGAATTACACTTAGTCACAACTTCGCACAACTAACCAGCAAGTGCACTGGGTCGTCCAAGTAGTACCTTACGTGAGTAAGGGTCGATCCCACGGAGATTATTGGTATGAAACAATCTATGGTCATCTTGTAGATCTCAGTCATGCTAATTCAAATGTGATTGGATTAAATAATTAAAAGATAAATAAAATAAATAGGAAATAAAGATAAAGTTACTCATGTAATCTAATGGTGGGAATTTCAGATAGGTGCATGGAGGTGCTGTGTTCCTTCCGAATCTCTACTTTCTTATTACATTCATCCAATCCTTCTTACTTCTTTCCATGGCAAGCTGTATGTAGGGCATCACCGTTGTCAATGGCTACATCCCATCCTCTCAGTGAAAAAGGTCCAAATGCTCTGTCACAGCATGGCTAATCATCTGTCGGTTCTCAATCAGGTTGGAGTAGAATCCAGTGATTCTTTTGCGTCTGTCACTAACGCCCAGCCTTCAGGAGTTTGAAGCTCGTCACAGTCATTCAATCCCAGAATCCTACTCGGAATACCACCGACAATGTTAGACTTTCCGGATTCCCATGAATGCTGCCATTAATTCTAGCTTATACCACGAAGATTCTGATTAAGGAATCCAAAAGATATGTGCCCGGTCTAAGGTAGAACGGAAGTGGTTGTCAATCACGTGTGTTCATAGGTGAGAATGATGATGAGTGTCACAGATCATCACATTCATCATGTTGAAGTGCAACGAATATCTTAGAACAGGAATAAATCGAATTGGATAGAAAATAATAGTAATTGTATTAAAACTTGAGGTACAGCAGAGCTCCATGGTGCACGAAATTGCAATCACACTTTTTGCAACTCCGCACAACTGACCAGCAAGTGCACTGGGTCGTCCAAGTAATACCTTACGTGAGTAAGGGTCGATCCCACGGAGATTGTCGGCTTGAAGCAAGCTATGGTTATCTTGTAAATCTTAGTCAGGATATCAATAATTATCAGGGTTGATTGTGAAAAGTAAAAGAACATGAAACAAGTACTTGTTTTGCAGTAATGGAGAACAGGTTGAGGTTTTGGAGATGCTACATCTTCTGAATCTCTGCTTTCCTACTATCTTCTTCTTCAAGCACGCAAGGCTCCTTCCATGGCAAGCTGTATGTAGGGTTTCACCGTTGTCAATGGCTACCTCCCATCCTCTCAGTGAAAATGTTCAACGCACCCTGTCACGGCACGGCTATTCATCTGTCGGTTCTCAATCGGGTTGGAATAGAATCCAGTGATTCTTTTGCATCTGTCACTAACGCCCAGCCCTCAGGAGTTTGAAGCTCGTCACAGTCATTCAATCATTGAATCCTACTCAGAATACCACAGACAAGGTTTAGACCTTCCGGATTCTCTTGAATGCCGCCATCAATTCTAGCTTATACCACGAAGATTCTGATTAAAGAATCCAAGAGATATCTACTTAATCTAAGGTAGAACGGAGGTGGTTGTCAGGCACACGTTCATAGTTGAGAATGATGATGAGTGTCACGGATCATCACATTCATCCGGTTTAAGAACAAGTGATATCTTAGAATAGAAGCAAGCATGATTGAATGAAAAATAGTAGTAATTGCATTAATCCATCAAGACACAGCAGAGCTCCTCACCCCCAACCATGGGGTTTAGAGACTCATGCCGTAGAAGGTACACAAAGAAACGTGTAAAGTGTCATGAGGTACTGATACAATGTCAAAAGATCCTATTAATAGTGAACTAGTAACCTAGGGTATACAGAAATGAGTAAATGACGTAAAAATCCACTTCTGGGTCCACTTAGTGTGTGCTTGGGCTGAGCATTGAAGCTTTCATGTGTAGAGACTTTTTCTGGAGTTAAACGCCAGCTTTTATGCCAGTTTGGGCGTTTAACTCCAATTTTTATGCCAGTTCCAGCGTTAAACGCTGGGAATTCTGAAGCTGATTTGCAACGCCAGTTTGGGCCATCAAATCTCGGGCAAAGTATGGACTATTATACATTGCTGGAAAGCCCAGGATGTCTACTTTCCAACGCCGTTGAGAGTGCGCCAATTGGGCTTCTGTAGCTCCAGAAAATCCACTTCGAGTGCAGGGAGGTCAGAATCCAACAGCATCTGCAGTCCTTTTTAGCCTCTGAATCAGATTTTTGCTCAGGACCCTCAATTTCAGCCAGAAAATACCTGAAATCACAGAAAAACACACAAACTCAAAGTAAAGTCCAGAAAAGTGAATTTTAACTAAAAACTACTAAAAGTATACTAAAAACTAATTAAAATATACTAAAAACATACTAAAAACAATGCCAAAAAGCGTATAAATTATCCGCTCATCACAACATCAAACTTAAATTGTTGCTTGTCCCCAAGCAACTGAAAATCAAAGTAGGATAAAAAGAAGAGAATATACTATAGACTCCAAAATATCAAGGAAACTCAGCTCCAATTAGATGAGCGGGACCAGTTGCTTTTTGCTTCCTAACAGTTTTGGCATCTCACTTTATCCTTTGAAGTTCAGAATGATTGGCATCTATAGGAACTCAAAACTCAGATATTGTTATTGATTCTCCTAGTTAAGTATAATGATTCTTGAACACAGCTATGTCATGAGTCTTGGCTGTGGCCCAAAGCACTCTGTCATCCAGTATTACCACCGGATACATACATGCCACAGACACGTACTTGGGTGAACCTTTTCAGATTATGACCCAGCTTTCCTAGAGTCCCCAATTAGAGGTGTCCAGGGTTCTTAAGCACACTCTTTTTGCCTTGGATCACAACTTTATTTCTTTCTTTTTCTTCTCTTTTTTTTCTTTTTTTTCGTTTTTTTTGAATCACTGCTTTTTCTTGCTTCAAGAATCAATTTGATGATTTTTCAGATCCTCAATAACAGTTCTCTTTTTCCCTCATTCTTTCAAGAGCCAACAGTTTTAACATTCTCAAAACAACAAATTCAAAAGACATATGCACTGTTCAAGCATTCATTCGGAAAACAAAAAGTATTGTCACCACATCAAACTAATTCAACTAGTTTCAAGGATAAATTCGAAATCCTGTACTTCTTGTTCTTTTGTGATTAAAGCATTTTTCATTTAAGAGAGGTGATGGATTCATAGGACATTCATAGCTTTAAGACATGAATTTTAAATTTTATTAATTATGAATTAAGAACAAGACTTAAAAATAGATATAAGATGAGACTAAAAAAAATAGAAAACAAAAATTTAAATAGGCTCCTAATGATAGAGGTTTTCACAGAGTTAGGACTCAACAACCTTGATTTTGAGAAGTGGATGCTCCCTTAAATTGAGGGGAGAATTTTTGGCGTTTCAGTTCTTGAAGTTCACGCCCCTGCTTCTCTTGTTCCTTCAGCAATTTGCAGAGCATGCAGTTCTGATTCTGCTGTTCTTCCTTAAGTTGCTCCATAGTTTCTTGCAACTTGGTGATAGATGCTTCTAGGCTGGCCCAGTAGCCAATTTCAGGAAATTCAGGGAGGAACTCCTGCGCCCTCCTTTTGATAGAGTTGTCTTGCATTTGTCCTTCCATTGACTTCTTGGTGATTGGATGTTCAATGGGTATGAATTCATCTACTCCCATCTTTACCCCAGCCTCTTTACAGAGCAAGGAGATCAAGCTTGGGTAAGCCAGTTTGGCTTCAGTGGAATTCTTATTTGCAATTGTGTAGATCTCACAAGCAATCAGATGATGAACCTCCACTTCTTTTCCAAGCATAATGCAATGAATCATCACTGCTCTCTTGATAGTGACCTCAGAACGGTTGCTAGTGGGCAATATGGAACGCCCAATAAAGTCTAGCCAACCTCTTGCAATTGGTTTGAGGTCTCCCCTCTTGAGTTGGTTTGGGACACCCTTTGAATTGGTTATCCACTTAGTTCCAAGGAGGCATATGTCCTCTAGAACTTGATCCAACCCTTTATCTGCTCTCACCATTCTCCTATTAAAGGATTCAGGATCATCTTGCAGTTGAGGCAATTTGAAGATTTCTCTTATTTTGTCCAGATGGAAGTAGATAACTTTCCCTCTGACCATGGTTCTGTAAGTATGGAAAGCAGTTCCAGTCATTCTCTGCTTATCTGTCAGCCACAGATTTGAGTAGAATTCCTGAACCATATTTCTTCCAACCTTTATCTCAGGATTGGTTAGAACTTCCCATCCTCTGTTTCGAATTTGCTCTTGGATCCCCGGATATTCATCTTCTTTCAGATCAAATTTAATCTTCCGGGATCACTGACCTCAGACCCATTATTTTGTGATAATAGTCTTCATGTTCTTTGGTTAAGAACTTCTCTTGATTCTAAAGATTCTTTGGATTATTCTCTTTCTTTCCTCTTAAATTGGTTTGTTTTCTCTTAGGAGCCATGATCTTGATGAATCTTGGCTTAGTGATCACGGAAAAGCACACCAAACTTAGAGGTTTGCTTGTCCTCAAGCAAAAGAAAGGAAAGAGGGGAGAGAGAGAGGAGAAGAGCAAATTCGAATGGTGTGGGGGAATAAGGAGGCCGAACGTGTTTTTATAAGGGGGGGAAGAGGTTTCGAAAAAATTGGAAGGAGATTTGAGAAGATATGGAGAGAATTTGAGAGAAGGGTGAGTTTTTGAACAAGATTTTGGGATTGATTTGAGAGAGATTTGAAGAATGATTTTGATTTTTGAAGATTTGAAGGTGAATGATGAAAGGTTGAAATGTGTTTATGTAGAAAAGTATGGGTCAAAAAAGGAAAGTTTAAAAAAAATTTGATCGGAAAGCAAAATCTTGGTCCCCACCTTTCTGGCGTTAAACGCCCAGAATGGCATCCATTCTGGCGTTTAACGCCCATTTGCTAGCCATTGTGGGCGTTTAACGCCCAGCCAGGTGCCCTGGCTGGTGTTAAACTCCAGAATCCCCTTTGTCACTGGGCGTTTTGCTAAACGCCCAGGATGCTGCACACCTGGCGTTAAACGCCCAGAATGGTGCCCATTCTGGCGTTTAACGCCCAAAATGGCACCTTTACTGGCGTTAAACGCCCAGAATGGTGCCCATTCTGGCGTTTAACGCCCAAAGTACCCCTTATTGGCATTTTTTCACCAGTAAGCTCTTTTTCTCTGCTTTTTGCGCTGAATCCTTCTGTAACTCTGTGAATTCCTTCATTTTTGATACTTGCCCCTGTAGAAACAAAACATATAACCTGCTAATGACTGGGTTGCCTCCCAGCAAGCGCTTCTTTACTGTCTTTAGCTGGACCTTCACTGGGAATCACTCAAGTCTCAGTTTTGAGCATTCTTGCTGAAAATTGCTTTCAAGATAATGCTTGATCCTCTGTCCATTAACAATGAACTTTTTGTCAGACTCAGCATCCTGGAGCTCAACATATCCATATGGTGATACTCCTGTAATCACATACGGACCCCGCCACCGGGATTTAAGCTTTCCTGGGAACAATTTGAGCCTAGAGTTGAAGAGCAGAACTTTTTGTCCTGGCTCAAAGACTCTGGATGACAATTTCTTGTCATGCCACTTCTTTGCCTTTTCCTTATAAATTTTTGCATTTTCAAAGGCATTGAGTCTAAACTCCTCTAGCTCATTTAGCTGGAGCAATCTTTTTTCACCAGCTAACTGAGCGTCCATGTTTAGGAACCTGGTTGCCCAGTAGGCTTTATGTTTCAGTTCCACGGGCAGATGACAGGCGTTCCCATACACCAGTTGGTATGGAGAGGTTCCTATAGGAGTCTTGAATGCTGTTCTGTATGCCCACAGAGCATCATCCAAACTCTTTGCCCAATCCTTTCTTCGGGCTATCACAGTCCATTCTAGGATTCTTTTTAGCTCTCTGTTAGAGACTTCAGCTTGCCCATTTGTCTGTGGATGATACGGAGTTGCCACTTTGTGGCTAATTCCATATCTGACCATAGCAGAGTATAGCTGTTTATTACAGAAATGAGTGCCCCCGTCACTTATTAGTACTCTGGGAACACCAAACCTGCTGAAGATGTGTTTCTGGAGGAATTTCAGCACGGTCTTGGTATCATTTGTGGGTGTAGCAATTGCTTCTACCCACTTAGATACATAGTCCACTGCCACTAGAATGTAAGTGTTTGAGTATGATGGTGGGAATGGACCCATGAAGTCAATCCCCCATACATCAAACAATTCAATCTCTAATATCCCTTGTTGAGGCATGGCATATCCGTGAGGCAAGTTACCAGTTCTTTGGCAACTGTCACAGTTACGCACAAACTCTCGGGCATCTCTATAGAGAGTAGGCCAGTAGAAGCCACATTGGAGGACTTTAGTGGCTGTTCGCTCACTTCCAAAATGTCCTCCATACTGTGATCCATGGCAGTGCCATAGGATCCGTTGTGCTTCTTCTTTGGGTACACATCTGCGGATCATTCCGTCTGCACATCTCTTAAAGAGATATGGTTCATCCCATAGGTAGTACTTGGCATCTGAAATTAATTTCTTTCTTTGCACTCTGCTGTACTCCTGGGGTATGAACCTCACAGCTTTATAGTTTGCAATATCTGTAAACCATGGAGTTTCCTGAATGGCAAAGAGTTGCTCATCTGGGAAAGTCTCAGAGATCTCAGTAGAAGGGAGGGACGCGCCAGCTACTGGTTCTATTTGGGACTGATGATCAGCTACTTGGTTCTCTGTCTCTTATTTCTATATCAAACTCTTGCAGAAGCAACACCCATCTTATAAGCCTGGGTTTTGAATCCTGCTTTGTGAGTAAGTACTTAAGAGCAGCATGGTCAGTGTACACAATCACCTTTGATCCCACCAGATAGGATCTAAACTTGTCAATGGCATAGACCACTGCAAGTAATTCTTTTTCTGTGGTTGTGTAATTCTTCTGTGCATCATTTAGAACACGGCTGGCATAATAAATGACGTGCAGAAGCTTGTTATGCCTCTGTCCCAACACTGCACCAATGGCATGGTCACTGGCATCACACATTAGTTCAAATGGCAATGTCTAGTCTGGTGCAGAGATGACTGGTGCTGTGACCAGCTTGGCTTTCAGGGTCTCAAATGCCTGCATGCACTGTGTGTCAAACACAAATGGTGTGTCAGCAGCTAGCAGATTACTCAGAGGTTTTGCAATTTTCGAAAAATCCTTTATAAACCTTCTGTAGAATCCTGCATGCCCCAGAAAGCTTCTGATTGCCTTAACATTGGCAGGTGGTGGTAATTTTTCAATTACCTCTACCTTTGCCTTATCCACCTCTATTCCCCTGCTTGAAATTTTGTGCCCAAGGACAATTCCCTCAGTCACCATAAAGTGACATTTCTCCCAGTTTAAAACCAGGTTAGTCTCTTGGCACCTTTTCAGGACAAGTGCTAGGTGGTCAAGACAGGAACTGAATGAGTCTCCATATACTGAGAAGTCATCCATGAAGACTTCTAGGAATTTCTCCACCATATCAGAGAAGATGGATAACATGCATCTCTGAAAGGTTGCAGGAGCATTACACAAGCCAAAAGGCATCCTCCTGTAGGCAAACATGCCAGAAGGGCAAGTAAATGCTGTTTTCTCTTGGTCCTGAGGATCTACTGCAATTTGGTTGTAACCTGAATAGCCATCCAAAAAGCAGTAATAGTCATGACCAGCTAGTCTTTCTAGCATTTGGTCTATGAATGGTAAAGGAAAATGATCCTTTCTGGTGGCTGTATTGAGCCTTCTGTAGTCAATACACATACGCCACCCTGTGACTATTCTTGTAGGAACCAGTTCATTTTTTTCATTATGAACCACTGTCATGCCTCCCTTTTTGGGGACAACTTGGACAGGGCTCACCCAGGGGCTATCAGAAATAGGATAAATAATCCCAACCTCTAGTAATTTAGTGACCTCTTTCTGCACCACCTCCTTCATGGCTGGATTTAGCCTCCTCTGTGGTTGGACCACTGGTTTGGCATTATCCTCCAACAGGATCTTGTGCATGCATCTAGCTGGGCTAATGCCCTTAAGATCACTTATGGACCACCCAAGAGCTGTCTTGTGTGTCCTTAGCACTTGAATCAGTGCTTCCTCTTCCTGTGGATTTAAAGCAGAGCTTATAATCACTGGAAAAGTGTCACCCTCTCCCAGAAATGCATATTTCAGGGATGGTGGTAGTGGTTTGAGTTCAGGTTTGGGAGGCTTATCCTCCTCCTGAGGAATTTTTGAAAATTTCTTTGTTTCCTCTGGTTCTTCTTGATCAGGCTGAGCATCCTTGAAGATGTCCTCAAGCTCTGATTCTAGACTTTCAGTCATATTGATCTCTTCCACCAAAGAGTCAATAATGTCAGCGCCCATGCAGTCATTTGGTGTGTCTGGATGCTGCATAGCTTTTACAGCATTCAACTTGAACTCATCCTCATTGACTCTCAGGGTTACTTCCCCTTTTTGTACATCAATGAGGGTTCGTCCAGTTGCTAGGAAAGATCTTCCTAGAATGAGAGTTGCACTCTTGTGCTCCTCCATTTCCAGCACCACAAAGTCAGTTGGAAAGGTGAATGGCCCAACCTTGACAATCATGTCCTCTATTATGCCTGATGGATATTTAATGGAGCCATCAGCAAGTTGGAGGCATATCCGGGTTGGTTTGACTTCTTCAGTCAACCCAAGCTTTCTGATAGTGGATGCAGGTATTAGATTGATACTTGCTCCAAGATCACACAGGGCTGTCTTGGTGCAAGCTCCTTCTAATGTGCATGGTATCATAAAGCTTCCTGGATCTTGAAGCTTTTCTGGTAAGCTTTTTAGAATGACTGCACTGCATTCTTCAGTGAGAAATACTTTTTCAGTTTCTCTCCAATCTTTCTTATGACTTAAGATCTCTTTCATGAACTTAGCATAAGAAGGTATTTGCTCAAGTGCCTCTGCAAACGGAATCTTTATTTCAAGAGTCCTTAGATAGTCTGCAAAGCGGGCAAATTGCTTATCCTGTTCCGCTTGGCGGAGTTTCTGAGGATAAGGCATCTTGGCTTTATATTCTTCAACCTTAGTTGCTGCAGGTTTATTCCTTACAGAAGTGGTTGAAGAAGCCTTTTTAGAGGGATTACTGTCAGCACTCTCAGGTGTCTAATCCTCCCTTAGCGTCTGAACGCCAGGATTGGGTGAAGATTGGGCGTTTAACGCCAACTTCTCTCCCTTCTCTAGCGATTGAACGCCAGAATTGGGCAGGGAATGGGCGTTTAACGCCAGCTCTCCTCCCTTTTCTGGCGTTTGAACGCCAAAAGTGCTCCTCTCTGGGCTCTTACTGTCCTCAGAGGGATTCTGAACAGTGGTTTGGTTATCCTCTGTCAATTGTTCCTTGTTTGGCTTTTTGCTACTTTGAGCAATGTTATTCAATGTCTTCCCACTCCTCAGTTGAACTGCTTGGCATTCCTCTGTTATCTGTTTAGATATCTGCTGTTTTGCCTGATTCAATTGCAGTTTTATGTTCTTGTTAGCAATTTTAGTTTCTTGGAGCATCTCTTTAAATTCTGCTAATTGTTTTGTCATCAGGGGCAATTGTTGATTAAGCTCAATCATCTGTTCTTGAGGATTAGGATCAGTGGCTACTGCCATGACTTCCTCTTTTGTAGAGAACTCATTGCTAGAGTATAAATGTTGATTTCTAGCAACAGTGTCTATAAGCTCTTGAGCCTCTTCAATTGTCTTCCTCATGTGTATAGATCCACCAGCTGAGTGGTCTAAAGATATTTGAGCTTTTTCTGTAAGCCCATAGTAGAAGATGTCTAACTGCACCCACTCTGAAAACATTTCAGAGGGGCATTTTCTTAGCATACCTCTATACCTCTCCCAGGCATTATAAAGGGATTCATTATCCTCTTGTTTAAAGCCTTGGATGTCCAGCCTTAGCTGTGTCATCCTCTTTGGAGGGTAAAAGTGATTCAGGAATTTGTCTGATAACTGTTTCCATGTCTTTATGCTTGCTGTAGGTTGGTTATTCAACCACCTCTTAGCTTGATCTCTTACAGCAAATGGAAACAGTAATAGTCTGTAGACATCCTGATCCACCTCTTTATCACGTACTGTGTCAGCAATTTGTAAAAACTGTGCCAGAAACTCAGTAGGTTCTTCCTGTGGAAGACCGGAATACTGGCAGTTTTGCTGCACTATGATAATGAGTTGAGGATTTAGCTCAAAGCTGCTTGCTTTGATGGGAGGTGTACAGATGCTACTCCTATATGCAGCTGTAATGGGGTTAGCATATGACCCCAGAGTCCTTCTGGACTGCTCAATTCCACTTAGGTCCATGATGGAGAAAGGGAATATGATATGAATTCACAAGCAAAGTATATTTTTTTTTAAGGTGACCGAAAAAAAATAAAATAAAATAATTGGAGGATAAAATAAAATTTTGAAAATTAAAGGAAAATAAGATCAAAGCAAATTGAAAACTGGATCAATTAGTTAATTAAAAAGATTTTGAAATTAGCAATTAGAAAAGATATGATTGAAAATTATTTTGAAAGAGATTTGATTTTTTTTTTTGAAAAGAGGAAAGAGAAAAACAACAAAATGACACCAAACTTAAAATTTTTAGAAAATCAAACACTAATTTTCGAAATTTTTTAATGGAAAAACACAAACAGGACACCAAACTTAGAATTCTTTTAAGGATAAAAAAGGAACTAAGGACATGCAAATTCGAAAATTAGAAGAATAAAAGCATGCAATTGACACCAAACTTAAAATATAAAACTAGACTCAACTAAAAGACTCTAAACAAACAAAAATAAAACAGTCTTAATCTAAGCAACAAGATAAGCCGTCAGTTGTCCAAACTCGAACAATCCCCGGCAACGGCGCCAAAAACTTGGTGCACAAAATTGCAATCACACTTTTTGCAAATCCGCACAACTGACCAGCAAGTGCACTGGGTCGTCCAAGTAATACCTTACGTGAGTAAGGGTCGATCCCACGGAGATTGTCGGCTTGAAGCAAGCTATGGTTATCTTGTAAATCTTAGTCAGGATATCAATAATTATCAGGGTTGATTGTGAAAAGTAAAAGAACATGAAACAAGTACTTGTTTTGCAGTAATGGAGAACAGGTTGAGGTTTTGGAGATGCTACATCTTCTGAATCTCTGCTTTCCTACTATCTTCTTCTTCAAGCACGCAAGGCTCCTTCCATGGCAAGCTGTATGTAGGGTTTCACCGTTGTCAATGGCTACCTCCCATCCTCTCAGTGAAAATGTTCAACGCACCCTGTCACGGCACGGCTATTCATCTGTCGGTTCTCAATCGGGTTGGAATAGAATCCAGTGATTCTTTTGCGTCTGTCACTAACGCCCAGCCCTCAGGAGTTTGAAGCTCGTCACAGTCATTCAATCATTGAATCCTACTCAGAATACCACAGACAAGGTTTAGACCTTCCGGATTCTCTTGAATGCCGCCATCAATTCTAGCTTATACCACGAAGATTCTGATTAAAGAATCCAAGAGATATCTACTTAATCTAAGATAGAACGGAGGTGGTTGTCAGGCACACGTTCATAGTTGAGAATGATGATGAGTGTCACGGATCATCACATTCATCCGGTTTAAGAACAAGTGATATCTTAGAATAGAAGCAAGCATGATTGAATGAAAAATAGTAGTAATTGCATTAATCCATCAAGACACAGCAGAGCTCCTCACCCCCAACCATGGGGTTTAGAGACTCATGCCGTAGAAGGTACACAAAGAAACGTGTAAAGTGTCATGAGGTACTGATACAATGTCAAAAGATCCTATTAATAGTGAACTAGTAACCTAGGGTATACAGAAATGAGTAAATGACGTAAAAATCCACTTCTGGGTCCACTTAGTGTGTGCTTGGGCTGAGCATTGAAGCTTTCATGTGTAGAGACTTTTTCTGGAGTTAAACGCCAGCTTTTATGCCAGTTTGGGCGTTTAACTCCAATTTTTATGCCAGTTCCAGCGTTAAACGCTGGGAATTCTGAAGCTGATTTGCAACGCCAGTTTGGGCCATCAAATCTCGGGCAAAGTATGGACTATTATACATTGCTGGAAAGCCCCGGATGTCTACTTTCCAACGCCGTTGAGAGCGCGCCAATTGGGCTTCTGTAGCTCCAGAAAATCCACTTCGAGTGCAGGGAGGTCAGAATCCAACAGCATCTGCAGTCCTTTTTAGCCTCTGAATCAGATTTTTGCTCAGGACCCTCAATTTCAGCCAGAAAATACCTGAAATCACAGAAAAACACACAAACTCAAAGTAAAGTCCAGAAAAGTAAATTTTAACTAAAAACTACTAAAAGTATACTAAAAACTAATTAAAATATACTAAAAACATACTAAAAACAATGCCAAAAAGCGTATAAATTATCCGCTCATCACTCCACACCCTTAATCTATGGTGTGTAGAAACTCCACCGTTGAAAATACATAAGTGATAGGTCCTGGAATGGCCGAATGGCCCGCCCCCATGATCTGAGAACTAAACGTCCCAAGATTTCTAATACAATAGTAAACTATCCTATTTATACTAGACTAGCTACTAGGGTTTACAGGAGTAAGTAATTGATGCATAAATCCACTTCCAGGGCCCACTTGGTGTATGTTTGGGCTGAGCTTGATCTATCCACGAGCTGAGACTTCTTTTGGAGTTGAACGCCAAGTTGTAACGTGTTTTGGGCGTTCAACTCCGGTTCGTGACGTGTTTCTGGCGTTTGACTCCAGACAGCAACATGGAACTGGTGTTGAGCACCAGTTTACATCGTCTAATCACGAATAAAGTATGAACTATTATATATTGCTGGAAAGCTCTGGATGTCTACTTTCTAACGCCGTTGAGAGCGCGCCATTTGGAGTTCTGTAGCTCCAGAAAATCCATTTCGAGTGCAGGAGGTCAGATTCCAACAACATCAGCAGTTCTTTGTTAGCCTCCTATTAGAGTTTTGCTCAGATCCCTCAATTTCAGCCAGAAAATACCGGAAATCACAGAAAAACACACAAACTCATAGTAAAGTCCAGAAATATGAATTTAGCATAAAAACTAATGAAAACATCTCTAAAAGTAACTAGATCATACTAAAACTACCTAAAAACAATGCCAAAAAGCGTATAAATTATCCGCTCATCACTTAGGCTAATTAAGGTGTTACATAAATCATTCCTTGTGTATTTACTCACGAATAATCACAATAGAATGAATTGTGGGAGTCAAGATAATCAGGCGATGAGTCTGATACTAAATAAGTAAACTAAAAATGAATCGTTAGTCATCCTATCATTACTAAAAGAAACAGAAAAGTCAAAGAAATACATAGATTTCTAT
This sequence comes from Arachis hypogaea, assembly GCF_003086295.3. Lineage (NCBI taxonomy): Eukaryota > Viridiplantae > Streptophyta > Magnoliopsida > Fabales > Fabaceae > Arachis > Arachis hypogaea. Next base: position 81,109,091 of record NC_092044.1, on the reverse strand, counting down.
CACGCAACAATACAATGTGTTTGTCGCAAGTTTTCAGAATATCAAAAGATTTCTATCTCTTGGGTTTGTGGGGCTGCATATTATTCCCTCAGCTCTTTATTATTTGTCACTCAATTTTTCTTTAGAATATCAATAGATTTCTATCTCTTGGGCTTGTGTGGCTACATGTTATTTCCTCAACTCTTTATTTTTTGTCAATTAATTTCCTTTGCATTATTTGTTGTTGAAGTATCATTGTGCTTTTAATTTATAAAAGTATTGAATTACATTCTACTATTCTATCTCTTCATTAGTGATTCTAAGTTTGTTAATTCAAAGTGAAAAAAAGAATGAATTAAGTATTGATTAATGCTTTTAATTAGTATAAATGCAGGGACACAAGAAATGGATTACTAGGATATCTAGGGAACCTGACCATCTTAGTGCTCGTTGCCATGGTTTTGCAAGTGCCAGCAAAGATGGGACACTCGTATATGTGTTTGTAAACTTGTCGAAATAATTCTCGGATGAGGACGATGCTAAATGGCTATTGTGTTTTGATATGGCAACATCTAAACCTAATTACTAAACTGTCTTTTTTAATTAGTTAAAAATAAAGCCTAATTGAAAATTTCATTCCCCAATTCAATTTAATCTTGCCATAAACTCTCATTTTCATATTTGCACTCTTATTCCCCTCAAACTGGTAGCATTTATGTTGTAGGCCCTAGCTTCCTCTGTGGTGTCGAAGGTTCTGAGCCAAAGATAAATACCTTGTTTGGGATCGTAAATCTTTGTCGCCCATTTTTTCCATAAATGTTGTCTAATCCCTCTGTAAAACTTCTTCCTCTGTCTCTCCATAGGGGGCTTGTCGTTGTTCGGATCTTGTTTCCTAAGGTAGCGTTTGAAAGAGAAATAGAGACTAAGAGACAGAGACTGAACTAAGTCTCAATATTGTGTTTGGTGTAAAGTGAGAGAGAGAAATTGAAATAAGAATGAAGTTCTAAATTAATTTGCACAAAGAATAAAGTTAGAATTAATTAATTAAAATGAGGATATTTTAGGTATAAAATGTTATTAAAGTTTCAGTCTCCGTCCCTAAAAATTTCAGTCCCTTGTGTCCCCACTTTTTGGAAATACTGAAATACTGAAATTTTTGGAACAGAAACAGAAATTTTAGTACCAGTTTCTGGGCCAACAAACAAGATACTAAGTTTCAGTCTCCCAGTCTCCGTCCTAGTACCTCAAAACAAACGCTACCTAAGAGCTTTTTTGGAAACCATTTAACATGAGAAAAGAATTCATTTCTATTTGAAACTCAATTTCATGATTTCAAATATTATAATATATTAATAGAATAGACTTCAAGTTTGAAGAGTGTGAAAGTTAATTTGGAAATCAGACCCCTTTTGGTCTGATTTACAAATGAAGAAAAAATAAGAATTGAATTTCTCAAAGGAATTTAAATAATTCATTTTTAGTTGTTCCAAAACAGGAAAAAGAATTCAATTCTTGAGTGAATTCTAATTCCTAGCATTCTAAACAAGTTCTAATTGTTTAATAAAACACCATTTTCAAAAAATTCAACCAACAAAAGAAAGAAAGAAAGGAAAAAGATGAGAAGAGCGAAGAAGATTTGTTGATAGTGGGTGTATTTTGGAGATGATGATGAGTGAACTTGAAGTAAAGTCATCGCCTTGGTTGTTAGAGAATGTGTTGGGCTAGATTTTAGAGACAGTAAACTGACGAGAACAGTTGTGGGAGATAAACTCAGCGATTATGGCACCACCACACATGCTTAGCTTTTTATGCTTGGTCCTACTGAACGTTATTGTTTGTGTTATGCGTATGAAAAAATGAAGATATTTTTTAAGGAAGAGGATTTTTGGAGTTAAGAGTATGTTGCGACTTGTGAAGACTTTCATTCCTGTGAGAACTCCATTATTGATGATTATTGTTCATGAACCAATTTTCAAATTATTCAAGGTTTTTAAGAAGCATGGAGTATGAGTTGGAGAGAGTCAGAAAGAGAGGGACCTATGCTGTCACAGGTTGGTGGTCACGAACCGATGAAGAGGCAGTTACAACAGTAAAGTAAGATGAGACAAGGAGAGGAAGAAGGGAATAGAAATAGCGAGAGGTGACAGAAATAAGGAGAAGTTATGCGAGAGTGGTTCAAGGTTCCGGCAAGCGCGACAACCATGCTGAAAGTTAGTATGAATTGGGAAATTTTTAGGTTGAATTTGTCTTTATTTAATACACTTGTTGAATTTTAATTTCTTTCAAAAATCATTTTGTCAATAACATCTATTAGGTATCATTTTGTTAATGTTAGAATCTTTCGAGTATCGTTTTGGTATTTACCTGAAAAATAAAAGTACAAAATTGAATCAAATAATTAGGAGTGGCAAAAAGAGTATTTTGCAATATTCCACCAAGTAAAATGGGCTTAAAATACTTGTTCGTCTGGCTTTATGGCAGGTTGGCTAGGGGTGGCAACATACACTCTACTCGCGAGTACCCAACCCGATCGGGTAGAGTTGCCAACCCTATATATGTATATGTTATATACTAGTAACAAAATATGTTTCAAGTGGATGTTGAACCAAATATCTCTCACTAAATGCAAAAGATCCTTAGCCACTAAGAGAAGATAATTAATTGATAATTTAATACTTTTTTTGTACATAAGATTCAGTTCTATTTTAAATTATCATCAAGTTATATAATAATGTTACATTTTTTGGTAACCCATGAGTAGGGTTGGGTATCCGCAGGTTAAGAACAGGTAGGGTTAGGGTTGAATCCAAACCCTATCCTACCTATTGCGACCCCTAAGGTTGGCAAGCCGACGTGCTAACCCGATTAATTTAAAAAAATAAAAAAAATAATAATTAAAAAAATCAAATACAAATAAAAAATAGTCAAATTACAATATAATTTTTCCACTATTCTTTTTAAATTTTAACTTAAATAAAATTATTTAAAATAATATCTATTAATAGAATAATATTTATTTTAAGAAACAAATCACATAATTTTAGCATATATAAGTGTAAAATAAATAAAGTCTACAACAAAAAGAAAAATAAAAAAATAAAAAATATATCTAAAAATTACATTATTATTAATTTTTTTAAAACTTATCACTTTTTTATTTAAAAAAAATTGGTCCAATGAACTAATCCATCCCATCATACCAAAATTCACAAGTTTGGATGTACAGACTTGACGAAATTTATTTTTTTGATAAATTTAAAATTTTAGTCTGAATTTTTTTGGGGGCGAATTTAGCAAGTTAATTCGGTAAAGGAGTGAATTTGGTTTGTTTTACCGTTCCTATAAATAATATTAGGTTGTTAACCTTTTTAATCAATAATTTAATATTAATTAATTTTTTAAAATTATTTTATTTATTTTATATTTATACTTTAGATAATAACAAAAGTATTATTTGTATATAAAAATTAATTATTAAAATTAATTTATTATTTATATATAAAAAATATATATTATTTAATTTATTTTTAACAAGAATTTTATATGGACAATTTACCTATTTAGAATAAATGGAGGAAAAGCTTAATCAATTATAATAATTGAGAATTGGTTACTTGCATGTCCCGATTTATTTTTATATAATCCGTAATAATCTTTTACATTTTACAATTAACACATAAATCGTGGTAAGTTTCAACTGTTTATGAAGGAAGTATCATAAACATAAATCGTGATAACTTTTCACAGATTATGAAGTGAACATTGGAAGACGTAAACCGTGTTAGTCTTTCACGGTTTATGAAAAGATCAGTTTGAGTATAAACTGTGGTAACCTCCCACGATTTTTAAGTACCTATACATATGCATTGACCAAGAGATTAGTTATACTATCTTGGTCGTATCAATATTTTTGTATTGGATGCTCGATATGTGTCAAAGTTTTGTGCATGTTATATATAAAATAAAATTATAGGACTACATGTTTGTTGGCGTTATCTTTAGAAATATCAAATAAAAGTAAATAAGAGGACAATGGAATTTTTTATTTTAATAAATAAAATAAATGTAATATTTACGAAAATAAATATTTTTTAGAGAATTTATCGATTTAAATTCCCTGCCACATTTCGTTTACTCTGTAAACGAGATATAAATATATATAAGATAAATATTCAGCATCTATAAAAAGATGTGTAACCTTTGGTATTCTTCACACACATTTCATATCCTTTTTCAGTCTCCTCTTTGTCTCAAAAACAAAGCTGAATGGCCACTAACAATCCATTTATAGTTGTGCTTCTTTATCCGAATTGTCGTATGAGAAATGGCGACAACGGTGACATTTGAATGTCAGGATCCGATATTGTTTCGCACTCAGCGTGTGGAGACGTTGTCGGTTTTGAAGAGTTTGATATTGAGCAAGATTGGTGGGACAAAAGCGAGGAAAATTAGAAGGGTGGCGTATAGGTTGCTAGCACCTATGGGAAATGGAGTCTTCCGGTTTCGACTATTCCGACTTCACGGGGACGAGCATGTGCGACTGATGTTCGACATTCATGAGAGGATCATGTGTGAACAGGTAACGGAGCTGTCCCCCGAGGTGGGTCACGGTGGTAGTGGGGGTTCCACACATGATGAAACACCCTAATTAGCCTAAGCTTTGCCTCGCATCGTAAAGCAAAGGTTAATAAGAGATTACGATAGTTCTAAGCTCATACATAATATATATATATATATATAGAAATAATAATATAATCTAGAAGCCCAATGAATAATATAGCTACAAAATAGGATTTGAAAAGCGCAAACGTACTAACGAAGCTACAAACTTAAAACACAAGAATAGATACAATATAACAAAATATCATAGTATAATATCATAAGAATCTAGCCACGGCTTGCGGAGTTTACGCCGGCTAGTCATATATACAGACAAACAAAAACCAGACAGTAAAAACAACTTATACAAGTTTTATTCTCTCAAATACAAGCCTCTAGGCAAAACAAAATACAAAAGTGAGAGATGTATAAACAAAATAAACAAAAGACCCCAAAAAGTATCAAGATCCTCCACTTCTGTCACCATTCAAGCAACTCACCGAGGTGAGTTGCGACCTGCATCGGAAAAATACAATAGAAATATGGTATGAGAACCGGAGGTTTTCAGTATGGTAACAGTGCCCAGTGATGTAGGATATAAGACCCAGGGACGCCAAAGGCAATCCTAAGCTCCATATCCATCACAAGATCTTAATCTTAAGGCATACTAAAACATTAAAGCATTTATATAAAAATCTTAACATGAATAAACAGGGCACTCTATCTTAGGGAATTTCTATTCTAACCAAACACCACTGTCCCACAGCCTTCACCAACCTATCCTCCATGTGATCCCATCGCCACCGCCTTCTGAACCTCCTCAATCCCAGCAGAAAATCACAATTATATACAATGCAAGTAATTCACAAGTAGAAGCATATAAGGCAAGTAACTCAAGTAGCAATTAGACATGTTATACAAATAGGCATACAATTACAAGTCGGCAAAGCAAACAAACAGATAGAAAATGCACATGATGAATGCTTGTCCTACTGGCTGTGATATCACATTGTCGGTTTAACTGCCAACCCGACACATCTCCATGGAGATGTCGCCCTTTTGAATCATCAATGGGAACCCCCAAGATATAGTGCTTAGATCACTGTCCAGGGATTTGTGCCTGCACACTCTATTGATTTGAAGGGATGCGAGCGAGATTTAACCACCGTCCTTACGCCGTCGCCGCTACCTCGACAGGCGGGATCCATCCGCTGTCCCTGCCGGGTGCATAGCGTCTTATAATCTCAATTCAAAATCGTAGTTCAGTGGTTTTTCAAAAAACATTTTCAACACATCAATGAATTATCATTTCACATTCGGGTCCTCGACTCATCTCAACCACTGTCCTATCAACATTTCCATTCCGAGTCCTCGACTCAGCTCAAGTACTGTAAATTCACATTTCAGTTCCGAACTCAATAGTTCATCAGTTCTCATCTCATATATCAATCATTCTTCACATACTGTCAAACACATCCTCAATACACCCGAAACCTAAGCCTACATTTTCTAATTTTTCATAATAATCATCAACTAAAACCCTTAGGTTATTTCCCACGTCCTCATACTCAAAATTAAGCCCAAAAGTCTTAAAATGGTGTTATAGAAGCTTACAATCTTGTTGAGAAGGTGAAATAGTTGAAAACAAAGTTAAAATTTGAGAAACAGGACATGTGCGTACGTACCGGGGTGTGCGTGCGCACGCCCAGCAGAAGTTTTTTAAAAGGGTGAGTATGCATAGAGGTGTGCGTACGCACAGGTACCAAAATTCATAATATCTGTTCGCTCACGCAACCTGTGCTAGCGCCCTCAACAGACTGGCCTTCCCAACGTGTGTGTGCGCACAGGACTGTGCGTACGCACAAGTTGCAATTCCTCATTGGGTATGTGCGCACACAAGCTGTGCTAGTACTGTAAACAGATTGCCTGCCTCTGCGTGTGCAGACACACAAGTCTGTACGTACGCACATGTTAAAATTTTTGCAGAGGTGTGCGTGCACACAAGGCTGTGCGTGCGCACATACCAGAAATCACAAAATTCTGCAACTTTGCAGAATTTTAGATTTTCAACACCAACTTGAATGATCATAACTTCCTCTACAAAATTCCAAATTTTACAAACTTTATATCGATTCAAAGAGTTTTCAACAAGCTTTAATTCTAAACCAATTTCAACAAATTTTGAAAACCGAGGCAAAAGTTATGATCAGACAAAGTTCACCAAAAACTAACTTTCACCAAATTTCACAATTTCCACAATTTCTTGTAAAACACAACCAAAACCATATCAAACCATTCCAAACTTCATTTCTCATCAAAATCTACCCTTTGTGTCATATTACACCAATCTTACTATATTTTTCTTCATATTTCATCATCCTCAACCTCAACATCAATATATCACACTATGATCAATCCTCATTCAAATTTTTCCAACCACATTATCATTTCACCATTCACTTTTCAATTCAGACAATCAATCATCATCATCATCATCATATCATCATTGTTCATCATAATTACTCAACTTTATCAAATCATCATAAATCATGATACAATATCATTCAACAAATCAACAATCATTTTAATTCAAACCTATCCTATGGGTAACTAGCCTAAGTGTCCATGAATATTATATACTGCATAGAGGAAACCGAAACCATATCTTGACCGATTTTCAATATGTCCTTAACCCAAATTTGAGCACAAGCTAGGCGTCTAACCACAATTAAACCACCAATACAACTCCAACAAACACCAACAAGCTCCAAACTCACAATAATCAAGCTATATATGAATAAATCATCACAAATCAACCTAGGGCTCATAATAATTGAAATTTCACAAGAGTTTCAATGCCTCTTACCTTGCCTAACAGTTTTGGAAGATAAAACCAACATCAATCAAAGGCTAGAGTGTACCTAAACACCCAAAAATCACAAAAATTCACTTAATCAAAAGCCCTAAAACTCAAAATTTTAAAGAGAAGAACTGAGAGGGATTTGAGCTTTCCTTACCAGTTTCTTGGGTGGGTTTTGTAGAGCTGTTCACAAGAAACACGTAGCCACAAACGGTGCAGCGATCGGTGTAAAACCCGGTTAATTAATGGCTAAATAACCCATAAATGAGAATTTATTCTAGAAAACCAAAAATGTGATTTTTATGGCTTAATATGATAGAGGAGATTGAGACGAGAATTTTGATACCAATTTTATAGAAATCAGACCAAGATTGGACCGAACGGGCCAAACCAGGCCAACGGGACCCATATTGGGCCCTTGGCCTATCCTAACTAAAATAAAACACTAATTTTCAGCTCTCTCTCTCTCTCTCTCCTTACTAAACACTAAACACGCTGGAAATGGTGGAAGGGAAGGGAAAAACACTCTTTCAAGTTCTAACCCTTGCTTGATCTTTAAACCACTATAACTTTTGATCTAGAGCTCCGATTGCCGCACCATTTGTGGCCACGTGTTTACCGCAGAGAGATCTACAAAACTCACTACTTTATTCTTGAGGTAAGCCAAGAAATTATTTCAGTTCTTCATCCCTAAATTTCGAATTTCAAGGAGAAAGTGTTGAGATTTTAGGCTCTTTGATGTTATAAGACCCAACTCTCTTGAAGGAAAGATTAATCTTGTCTTCTTGAACCTTGTGTGTGGTAAGATTCTCAACCCTTGTATAATTTATTATTTTATGATGCTTGGGTATTGAGTTGTGGTGTTTGGGTATGATAATTGTGGCTTAGGTAGTGTGTATGTGAATATTGAAGCTTGATTGAGATTTTGGAAAGCTTGGAAGGGGGCTTTGGTGTGCAAAAATCTGTTCTTGGAGGTGTTAAGACCTTGAGAGCTTGTAGAAAAGTGGTTTGGAAGTGCTCCAGTTGAGCGTGGGAAATCGGCTAAGGTATGGTCTCGGTTTCCTGTATCTAAAATATAATGTGGTGTGAAAACTTAGGCTAAAGGGCCTAAGATAGGCATTGAATTGATGATGTTATTAAATGGTTGAGATATATGATGTAGTCATACATGTGAGTATGATTATTGATGCCTTGATGATATGATGCATGAGGGAATGCATGTTGTGATATATGCTTGATGATTGATTGAGGTTGAATTTGTGGGTGAAACCATGTTGATGGTGAGTATGATATTGATTATGTATAATTGTGGTTGATTGGAAATGGTATTATTGGAAATTGGGATGAGAAAGGATGTATGACATGTTAATGTGTTTGAATTTTTAGCCATTTGATTGAGATGGGTTGAAATGTTGGCATGGTGGTTGTGAAATTGATAAAAATGTGAATGTATGAGTTGAGGAGGCTTGAGGTTGATTTTTGGTATGTTTTGGGTTGATTTCAAAAAGGGATGAAATTGGTATGTTTTGGTTGATTTTGAAAAGGGTTGAAATTGGTTTGTTTTGAAAATGGTACTTTGTGATTTTGTATGAAAATATAGTTTTGGGGCATACTTTGACGGAGCATAACTTGGGCTCCGGATCCTCGTTTTGTGCCAAACTTGTTTAGAAATGAAATTGGATCCGGGATGTTCATGCCGTTTGAAGAACGGGTGAAAAATAATTTGAAATGAAGAAGTTATATATGTCGGAAGATTGGGGGTTGGATCTGTGAATTCTGCGGCTTTTAACTTAGAAAAATTTTTAGCAGAATGCCCCCCACGCGTAGGCGTGACTGACGCGTATGCATCGTTTCTCGAAAATGCACCATCCACGCGTGCGTGTCGATGCGCTGCACCAAATGCCTAGCCAATTTCCCGAGAGTTGTGTGAGAACTGTGCCAGTTTTATGCGTGGGGCACAAATGCACCCACGCGTATGCGTGGCTGACGCGTAGGCATCGCTTGGCTACTTTTCCATCCATGCGTGTGCGTGGATGACGCGTACGAGTGACCCTATTTTCATCCCAAAGTTGATTTTTGAGTTTTAAAAGCCAAATTTCATACTTTTAAGCCTTCGATCTCACCCCTTATGTCTTAAATTATTATGATATGCCAAGCAATGAGAAAGGAGCTAGGGGATGTGACAACTTGTGAAGGAAGAAAGGGGAAAATGTATGATCAGTGATAATCAAAGATGATTATATGAGATACGGAGGATGGCGGTGGAAGTGCTTTATGTGCCATGAGCCGATGGGCTGTATTTATTGATAAATTGGCTGGTTCTGGATTTAACTATGAGTCGGATGGCTGAGTTATTGCCGGATTTACGGCGAGGCCATTATTGAGTTATGGCTGAGTATGATTGCATATATGCGTATTGAATGAAATGTGAATGTTGCACTTTCACTATCTGAGATACGAGTTTTCCTGGGTGAAAGCAGTGGCTAGCCACCACGTGCTCTAGGTGGCGACTCGATACTCTACTGACCCTATGTCGTAAGTGTGGCCGGACACTGTGAAAGTTTTGGATGAGCTCGTCCCCGTGAATATACATCAGTGAGGGTATTGGATATGGATTATGATTATGATAATCATGATGATGATTGAGAATAACTCGAGTTGGGGATACACGACAGAGGGATAGTCTAATGGTTAGCTACCAGGACTTGTCAGGTTGGCTATATAACCGACAGATGATATCATCAGCCATTAGGACAGGCATATATCATATGCACATTATGTGAATTGTTTGAGCTTGCCTAATTGACTGCATATTACTTGCTAATTGTCTAAATGCCTTATCTATTTCTTATTTGTATATCTCTTATTTGATATAACTGTGTTTGCCATATTATACTCCTGCTGGTAGTTAGGAGGTCTGAAGGACTTGGAAAGGGAAGTATTAGTTAGACTGAAGATCTTTAGTCAGTTGCCAATTGTGGTTTAGCTTGTTTATAAGCTTTGAATTATCTGTTGGAAGTTCTAGAATGCCTTTCGCTTTTCCAGGATATTACATGTTAGATATGTGGGCACTGTTACCATATTGAGAACATCCGGTTCTCAACCATGCAGATTTTGTGGTTTTAGATGTAGGACGTGAGGCTTCTCGCTAAAGCATGCTAGAGACTTCTAGATTAGCGAAGATCCTTGGTTCTCGAGACTCTATTTTTGGTTTATATATTTTGCTTAGATACTTTTATCTCCAGTAAATAATACAAACTGTGATGACTCCTCTTAGAGGAGGTTTTGGAGAATAAGTTTTCTGTATTTATGTCCCTTTAGGTTTCCTTTGGGGTTTCTCATTTTATTTACATGTATATATGTTGCTATGCTTGGACCAATTATCTTTGCAACCGGATTTTGAGTCTTGATATTCCTATTTTTGGCACTCTTTTGTATGTATATAATCTCGCGTTAGTTTTTCCTTTATTCATTACGTTATCGATCGAAGTGTTGCGCTTTTTAAGTTGCGATTTTGTTTTACCCCTTTTTTTAAAGGCTCCTAGTTATAAATATTATTCACACTACTATACGTACTAAATTTTTATTTTAGAGGTCGTAATACCTTTCCATCTCTATTTTATGACTTAAGCATAAGATTCTGTATGGTAGGGTGTTACAATCGAAGCTCTATAGCTCAAGATATAAGCTAGAGAAGAAGATGGTGAATAGTGCTCATGGGGTTTCTTCTTCCTCTCTTCCTTTTAGCATGAGTGTGTGTTTTTAAGAGTGTAATGGGCTGATGGGTTCATTAATGGCTCTATTTATATGTTGGGCTTGGGCCCAACTTGGACCAGGTCTAACCCGTTAGCATTTTTTGCCTATTTGGCCCAACTTCGGGCCAAACCTTTAAAATTAACGTCCGGTTTTCCATTTCTAATATTTTCTAAGGTTTTTGACTGTTTTCACTTTTTCTTGCGCAGTACCGGGCAAATTTGAACCGGTTCAATTGGTTTGACTGTCGGTTTGCGGTTTTTCATGGTTTTTCATAGAAAATACATTTTCTTACTCAGAAAAACCTATTGAATCCAAAAATCATATTTAAATCCTCAAATTCTCGCTCTAATATTTTGGAATCTAATTTGGGTAATATTAATTACTTAATTAAACGGGTAATTAAGCTCGGTTCTTACATTCTCCCCACCAAATAAGAAATTTTGCCCTCAAAATTTAATGATTACCTGAGAAAAGCTCAGGATAATCCTTTCGCTTCTCAGAGTCTAATTCCCAAGTATCCTCTTCAACTCCTGCTCGCTCCCAAGCTACTTTAACCAACTGAACTTCTTTTCCTCACAACTTCTTCACACTAGTGTCGTCAATACCTACTAATGTTACTTGGAAAGTCAAGTTTTCCTTCAAATCGACCGACTCAGGCTCTAACATATGAGCCGTATCCGACGTGTACTTGCGGAGCAGCGATACGTGGAATATGTCATGCAAGTTAGACAAGTGAGGTGGCAAAGTTACTTGATACACCACCGGCCCGAAGCGCCTTAGAATCTTAAACGGTCCAATGAACCTCAGATTCAACTTCTTGGTTTTGATTGCTCTTCCAATCCCGGTTGTCAGTGTAACCCTCAGAAATAGATGTTCTTATACTTTGAATTCTAACGGTTTCCTTCTCTGATCCACATAGCTTTTCTGTCGGCTTTGGTGCAGTCAAAATCCTTGCACGAATCTTCTTAATGTTCTCAGTAGTCTCTGCTACCAAATCTGGACCCAAAACACTCACTTCACTCGATTCGTACCAACAAAGTGGAGATTGGCACTTCCGTCCATACAAGGCCTTATACGAAGCCATCCCTATGCTCGCATGAAAGCTGTTGTTGTACGCAAACTCCACCAATGGCAAGTAACGGTCCTAACTTCCGGGGTTGATCCAAGACACATGCTCTTAGCATATCTTCCAATGGCTGAATAGTCCTCTGTGACTGTCCATCCATTTGTGGATAATATGTGGTACTGAGACATAGCTTTGTACTGAAAGCTCTTTGAAAAGCTCCCCAAAACCTTGATGTGAATCGGGGATCACGGTCTGACACTATGCTCGATGGCACTCCATGCAACCTTACGATCTCTTTGATATATAATCTCGCTAACTCCTCCATAGAATAGTTTACTCGGATAGGCAAAAAATGAGCGAATTTGGTTAAGCGATCCACGATCACCCAAATCGCATCAAATCCTAACCTAGTCCTCGATAAATCGATCACGAAGTCCATCGCAATTCCTTCCCACTTCCACTGAGGAATCTCAAGTGGCTGTAGCATTCCGGATGGTTTTTGATGCTCTATCTTTACCTTTTGACATATTAAACACTTGAATACCACTATAGCTACATCACCTTTCATCCCGGGCCACCAGAACATCTTCTTTAAGTCATAATACATCTTCATACTTCTGGGATGAATAGAAAACCCACCGTTGTGAGATTCTGACAACAAGTCTTGTGTCAAACTCCTGACATCCGGTATACAAATTCTCCCTTTATACCTCCACAATACTTCACCATCCTTAGTGAATTCTTCACGCTTCTTATCACCAACTGGTTGAAACAATTGTTGAAACTTTTGCTCATCTTGCTGAGCCTTCTAAATCTCTGTCTTAAACGTACTTGTAATTTATAACTGATTCAAACAAGCTCTTCTGGCCGCTTTACCAATATCCAGCTTAAGATCCACGAAGTTATCCACTAACTCCTCTTCCTTGATCCTCATCCAAGCTATGGTTAAAGATTTCCAATTCAATGCATCTACTACCACATTCGCCTTTCTAGGGTGATAACTCGGTTCAAAATCATAGTCCTTAAGCAACTCCATGATGGGTTGGAAAATGAATTCCAACACAAAACTCACCGGCAAGTGTACCAGGTCGCATCAAGTAGTAATTACTCACAAGAGTGAGGTCGATCCCACAGGGATTGATAGATCAAGCAACTTTAGTGGGTGATTAGTCTAGTTAAGCTAACATTTGTGAATTGGGTGAAATTGATCAACAGAAAGTAAATTGCAGTGAATTGTAAATGGCAAAATGTAAATTGGACAAAAGCTTAAATGACAAGGAAAGTAAAATTACAGCAGATCTCACTTGTAGGAAGTAAATTGACAAAATCTTAAAGAACAAGGAATGTAAATTGCATCAAATGTAAAGGAGGGTTGGGTGCTGGAAAGTAAAGGAAGCAGTAGATCAAAGCTTAGAGCAATTGCAGAGGAATTAAATTGCGTAGGAAAAGTAAATCAAGCTCAGTGTGAATGGAAAAGTGAAAGTGCAGAAGAGAATCGTAGCAGAAAAGGAAATTGAAATTTGCATAAGCCAATTTTGAATTCAATACTTGAAAATGTAACAATGCAGAAAAATTAAAAGTGTTTCAAAGAGGATTTTCTATTCTACCCTACTCCTAATGCTCTCTAGCAGAGCCAGCCTACTTTCATCTTCAAACATTCTTCTATTTATAGGCTTCTTCTTGGATCTTCAGTGTACTTGGATATGTGCCTTAATTGAAGCAGGGATTGATTGGATTGGTGCCTGATGAAATTGAGGAGAAGAATGTACCAATTATGCCTTTTTGATATTGAAGTCGGAGCAACGTTTGAGGGCCAACATTGAGTTAAACGCCCTTTAAAACAAACCAGCAAACCAGAGTTGCTGTCATTGGTGTTTGACTCAACGTTGGAGGGCCAACGTTCCACTATGCACGCGTACGCGTGCTCTGCGCGTCCGTGCAAAAGGGTCAAAAATGCTCATCCACGCGTACGCGTATTGTGCGCTTACACGTGGATGCAAGATTTGCATTTTTGCAATTTAAAAACAAAGCAGGGACGTTGGCCTCAGTGTTGGACCTCCAACGTTCCCTCCAACGTTGGCATTTTCGCGCGTACGCGTACATTGGCATTTTTCTCTTCCGCGCGTATGCGTCACTGACGCGTACGGTCGGTTCAAAATTCCCAACTTCCATTTCTGAAATTTTATCGCGGACGTTGGAGGCTAACGTTTGAGGTAATGTTGGACCTCCAACGTTCGCACATCCACGCGTGTGCATCACTTACGCGTGCGTGTGGATGCCAAATTTTCAAGTTTCAATCTGAATGTTGCAAATCAAGCTTTGGGACGTCACTTTGTCCTCTTGTCAACGTTGCAAATTTCATGCCCACTATAGACTATTATATATGGTTGGAAAGCTCTGAATATCAGCTTTCTAACCCAACTAGAATTATCTCAATTGGATATCCGCAACTCAAGTTATGCTCCTTTGAAGGGGACAGGGTAGCTGGCATCGGAGTGCAACGTTGGAGGTAACGTTGGACTTCCAACGTTTCCGCCAATGTTGAGAACATTGCCAGATTCGGAAGCTCAAACGTGATGTCCACCCCATACTATTATATATTGTTGGAAAGCCCTTAATGTCTACTTTTTAATGTCGTTGGAAGCGCATCATTTGGAGCTACACAGCTCGAGTTATACTCCATCGAAGGTGCAGAGGTCAGCTGGCCTTACTACAGGTTGGTAACATGTTCGTTTATGCACTTTTTGGGGCAGTTTTCTCCCTCAATTTTTGTGTCCACCATGTAGTGCCATATATGCTTGGAAATTTCTCGATTCCTACTTTTCAATGCTTTTGCAATCATCTCATTTGGAGCTCTGTAGCTCAAGTTATTCTTGTTGGAAGTATACTTCTTCAGGCTGTGGAGAGCAACGTTCCCAGCAACGTTGGAGCACCAACTTTGGCTCCAACGTTGCTTCCCTTTGCCTCTTTTTATGGCCTTCTTTTTGTCTCTTTGTCTTCCCTTTTCTTAGCTTCCTTTCTACCTATCATCAACCAAACAAATACATCAAAGCTTGGCTATAGTCACAAGAATTTGCCTCATTCCTAGCACACAAGTAATTGTGGCATAAATCTCATAAAAATGCACAAAATTTACAATGTTTGATTGAATCAAGACAAGCATGAATTTGTCATCCAAATACTTACTTATTGCCTAAGAATGCATGAAAACCAAGTAAAAACAAATGAAAAAGGATTGTGAAACTAGCCTAAGATGACTTGTCATCACAACACCAAACTTAAATCTTGCTTGTCCCCAAGCAAGCAGTAAAACATAAGGAAAATTACTAGAAGCAGAGAAGTGTATAAGCCCTTTTATTAGAAGACATTGAATACTGGTAAATGGGGTTTTCATGCATGGTATCTTAGGAATTTTTATTCTGTGGTTGAGACATCAACATTTCTTTGGATCCTTACTTGAATTACACAAAAAATGAGACTTGTTATTGTTTGGTCCTTAGTTCTTTTCTTGTTCTCTTTCTTGGCTGAGATTTATTTCTTGCTGGGCTTAATGCTATGTGGTAAGGCAGCTTTTTAGAGTAAGCTTTCAGCCAGCATTCCCGCCCCAGTTGGTTCAA
Organism: Arachis hypogaea; assembly: GCF_003086295.3. NCBI lineage: Eukaryota > Viridiplantae > Streptophyta > Magnoliopsida > Fabales > Fabaceae > Arachis > Arachis hypogaea. The sequence goes on along the minus strand of NC_092044.1, from coordinate 81,093,214 downwards.
GATGCTAGGTGTTGAAACACTCCTATGGGCTTACTTGCTCAAGCCTCTCCCTAGCACACACACATCACAGGCATTTAGCTTGTTTAGTTTATCTCTATTTGTTCTTTGGAAATTGATGCCCAGTACCTCTTTGGGTCACTAAATGCTTTGTCTCAAAGTAGCTCTTGATAGTGGACTTTCAGTTGGTAATCCGGGTTAGTTAACCCAAGTTGCCGGGTGATGAAGCACCCCTTAGAACCTAGTTATCCAAGCTTATCTTTGTACAAAAGCATCACAGGCATATATCCAAATCTCAAGCTATTGGTGCCCAGCCTTGTTTATTTCTTTTTGCTTCTTTTTCTTACATTTTCTTTCTTTTATTGTGGACCTTTTTCTTTTGTAAAGCCTCATGAAATGTAATTCAAGTTCATATCACAAAGTCATGCCAATATTCAGCCTTATTCATAAATAAACTAATGAGCCAGCACATACCACCACATAACCTTATTTTGTCTCATATCATATTAGACTTTTACTCTTTCTCTATTTCATAGTTATTTTTCTTTTATTCAAGCATGAGGAACAAAGCATATAATTCAAATAATATGAAAAGTGAATCAAGCACTTAAACTAGCAAGCCAAAACAGCATGAAAACAAATAAACAGTAAATAAATCTAATAGAACACTAATCAACAGGGGACATTTGCACTTTCAGATAGCATATTTGAGCTAAAGTCAGTGAGAGAACAATACAACCTCTTGAAGTCCATTTGTTTTCTCTGTGTCATCATCATTATTGGATTCCATGTCCTTCCTTTGTCCATGATGATGTATCTTTTCCTCCAAGAGATTGAATCACTTCCTACAAAAGATATTGAAAGTTTCTTGTTCCCCAAGCACTTAAGAAACAGTTAGCATGCATGTATGCTTGTAATCCTCTGAACCTAAGTTGGTGTGGGAACACCAAACTTAGTTCCTTGCCTACATGTATATGAAGCAGAATAAATACATGCATGAAACATCAAGTGCTTTTTATTAGGAAAGTAAACTATGAACTAGAAAACGGATGTAAACTAGAAAACAATTAAAAACTAGAAACATAACAATTGTTAAGTAGTTTCTCTGATGGTTTGGAGCTGATACTAGTCATGCTGAGGGTGCAATGTATTCTTAATGAAATTTTTGGTGGAACACCAAACTTAGCTTCCAACATTCACCCCTTAATTATTTTGGTGTGCAACACCAAACTTAGCTCTTTGCAATACAGAGAAATCTACTTAACTTCTTTATTGAAATAACTAAGAAAGTAAAACTACTGACCTGCAGCTAATGACTTTCTTCCTCTTCTTCCAGTTTGTTAAGAGGAATGACCTCAAGGGGGGAGAAGATTCAAATACTGTCCCTTGTCTTGGCCTCTCCTCAGCAAGCTTCCTTTTGTAAATGGCTTGATTGATCTTGCTTGCTGGATTAGGGACAGGGGTGGTGCTCTTGTTAGTTGCCTTCACTTCTTTGGATTCAAAACTTGATTGTTGTGTGATTATTGGAGTTTTATCTTTATCCAGAGCCTTTTGAATTGGTGGTTCAATGAGCCCTTCATCTATGTAATTCTCTGTTTCTCTTGAGCATGAGCTTCCTTGATTGTCTTCCTCACTTTCTTGTTCCTTCACTTCTTTCTTCACACTCAACATTTGACTTAATAGCACTTTCATGGAGGGGGTTTATTGTTCTTCCCAAGATTTCTTCATTTCCTCTTCATATTTTTCAATCACAGATTCAACTGTTGAGAGTTTTTGGTTCAAGAAAGTTTGTGAGGGTTGTGAGTCTTCATGTTCCCTTGTCATCTCAAGTGCAGTTTCAGTTTTAACCACCTCATTCTTCATTGAAAGTTCACTTGATATAGTAGCCTCTTCATCTTTTTCTTCCACTTTCTCCTTCACATCCATAAATTGATCTTCATTTTTCTTGCTTAGTGGTTTTGAGCATTTCCCTATATTCTCCAAATGTTCATCCATCTTCTGAAGAAGAATTTCTTGTTCCTTCCAGGATTGTTGTTGTTCCTCCATGAGTTGTTCTTGTCTTTTCAACAATTCTCTAGATTTTTGAAAGGGATCTTCAGTTAGTTCAAGGGTTTCTTCATTTTGGTTTACCAGCACTTCCATATTTTTGAATGAATTCTCTTGCCTGTTCCAGGATATCTGTGCCTCGCTCTCATATTTCTCAAACATGGTTTCAAGCTTTGAGAGATTTTGGTTCATGGAAGTTTGTGTGGACAGTGAGTTTTGGAAGTGATTTTGTGTTAAGGGATAGTTAAGTGATGAAGAATTTTTAGATGAACTGTGAGGTGAGGTTGAACAATTTTGCATGAATGAATGAAAGGTTTGCTCAAGTGATGATGGCTCTTGATAAGTGGGGTATGAACTGTCAAATGCTTTCTGGTTTTGATCCTCCCATCCACAATATGAATCATTGTAAAATTCATCACGGTATGGTTCATTTTGTGGTATTGGGGAATAATTTTGCATGAATTTTTTCAAAAGCACACTCCAGCGATGATTTCTCTTGATGAACAAAGTATGGATCATCAAGATCTCTTTGATTTTGACCCTCCCAGTCATAATCTGAGTGGTTGTTATAGCAGTATAAATCATCTTGTGGCTCTGAGAGGTGTTCATGCTTGTTTATTCCTTGTTGATACTCCCATCCACCATTAGCATAATAACATGAATCATTTTGTGGTGGTGGTTGGTATCCCATATGATTCTCTTGCTCATCTTGTGTTTCTGAAGCAAATCTCCATGAATTGGAGTGCTCAAGATTTACAAATTCTTGGTGATATTCCCAGCCACCATTAGAGATTGGTGATGGTGGATAATATCCCATGAAATTTGTTTGATCATAAGATGAATTGAACTCCATTTAAATTTTGTAAAACACACAACCAGTAAAAACTGAAATTACTCATATCAGATATGAGAATTTCTTAGTGAGGCAAAAACACAAACACCTTGGTTTCAACTTAAAACAGAGAACAAAGCAAATAAAATGCTTAATCTAGACTTCTCACCCACTTAATCATTGTTGATCTAAATCAATCCCAGGCAACGGCGCCAAAAACTTGATGTGTGAAAAACGATCCAACACAAAACTCACCGGCAAGTGTACCGGGTCGCATCAAGTAATAATAACTCACATGAGTGAGGTCGATCCCACAGGAACTGAAGAATTGAGCAATTTTAGTTAGGTGGTTGATTTAGTCAAGCAAATAAGTATTGATTTGAGTGATTTGTATCCAACAAAAGCTAAATTGCATAAAAGTAAAAAAGGAGAGGGATAATTGACTATAAATTAAAGGGCAGGAAATGTAAATTGAGCTGAGTCTTAAAGAACAAATAATGTGAATGACTGAAACTTAGATTGCAAGGAATGTAAATGGTTGAAGCTTAAAGTGCAAGAAATGTAAAATTGCAAGAATTGTAAAAGGAATTGGGGGCTGGGATTTCAATTTAAGCAAGAGAAATTAAAATGCAATCAATTAGAGACTAGAATGTAAATCAGGAAATAGCAAGAAAATTTAATTGCAAAATCTCAAAGGATAAGTGAGGATCTCAGGGGATAAATGAGACTAGAAAACAAGTCTAGATCTCAATTCCTTTCTTGATCCAATAGAAGAGTGACTTGCAGAAGAAATGTAAATAGAAGCAATAAGGGAAAATAGATCCAAATCTTAATTCCCTAGAATTATGCAGAAGAGTAAATAGAGAAAGATCTCAAGGTGAGATTAAAACAGAATTCCTTCAATTCTCAACCCAAGATTCAAAACAAACAGTGAAAAGTGTAGAACAATGAAAAAGAAAATCAATTCCCAATCCCAATTTCCCAATTCAGAATGAAAACTCAAATGAACTCAAAAGTAAGACTAAAATATGACAGAAGGTCCTCTCTAAATCAAACTAACTTCTATTTATACACTTTCTATTTTTGATCTTCAAGCTTTGAATTGGGCTTTTGGCCTTGATGGAATTGGGTTGAAGATGGCTCCAATTGATTGCTCTTGATCTTGAGAAGAGATCAGTGTGAGAATTAGATGCTGGTGCTTCAAGTTTGAGTCAACGTTTGAAGGCCAACATTGACTCAAACGTCTTGTAGAAACAACCAGGTAAAAACCAAAACTGCAGCTGTCACTGGCATTTGACCCAACGTTGGAGGGCCAACGTTCGCCGATCCACGCGTACGCGTACCGTGCGCTTCCGTGCACTCTGCCGAAAATGCTCATCCAGGCGTACGTGCACTGTGCGCTTGCGCATGGATACATAAATTCCAATTTCTAGTTTAAACCAGGGAAGAATGGCATTGGCCTCAGCGTTGGACCTCCAACGTTCCCTCCAAAGTTGTTATTTTCACGCATGCGCGTACTTCACGCTTATGCGTGCATTGCCTTTTTTCCAAGTACGCGTACGTGGCATTGGTGCGAGCGCGTCGATTCCACTTTTTCCAATTTCAATTCTGGGTCGAGCATCGAAGACGTTGGATGTAGCGTTTGAGGTAACGTTGGACCCCAACATTCGGTTGTGGCGTGTGCGCGCACCGTGCACCTCTGCGCACATAAGCTAAAAATACGCGTTTGCGCGCCGCGTGCTGTACGCTTCTGCGCGGATGCTAAAATCTGCTGTTTGTGCGCGTACGCGGCATGTACGCGTACGCGTCGCTCAAAATTTCCTTAGCTCCAAAATTGAATTCTTCATCACCACGTTGGGGTTAACGTTGGATATCCAACGCTTCCTCAAATGTGAACCTCAGCACATTTATGCTCTGTTTCTCTTCTCCAAGTCTCTTTTCTTCACACTTCCTCCATACCTTTCTTTACCTGTTATCAACCAACAAATGCATCAAAGCTATGCCAAAATCATGAGAATTCTTATCATTCTTAATACACAAGTAATTATAGCATAATTCTCATGAAATTGCATCAAATTTCTCATGGTTGAATAAATATATTCATACATGTATTTCTACCCAAATGGCTTACTTATAACTCAAGAAAGTGCATAAAACCTATCAAAAACAAAGAAAAAGGCTAGTAAAACTAGCCTAAGATGCCCTGGCATCACAGCACCAGACTTAAACCTTGCTTGTCCCCAAGCAAGCACTAAATTATTAAGAAGAAAGAATGAAACAGAAGAGGGTGCTCATATCAGCAAGGCATTATTAGTAGCTCATGGGGTTTTATGCACACATTGTAAACTATAAGGTTAGAAGAAAGATTCCCAAGGAATTCACTAAACAACAAGTGAAAAAGTTACTTAATGAAGCAAAGAAATTCCTATGGGATGAACCATTCTTATTCAGAAGATGTTCAGATGGAATGATAAGAAAATGTGTTCCTGAAGGTGAGATGAGAAGCATATTGTGGCACTGTCATGGTTCAGCCTATAGTGGACATTTTGGACTAGAAAGAATAGCAGCCAAGATACTTCAAAGCAGATTTTATTGGCCAACCATCTTCAAGGATGCCAGAGAATTTGTTCATTAATGTAATGAATGCCAAAGAGCTGGAGGATTGACAAGAAGGAATGAGATGCCTCTGAACTACATCCTAGAAGTGGAGCTATTTGACCTGTGGGGCATTGATTTCATGGGCCCGTTCCCTCCCTCTTATTCTTTCAAGTACATTTTGGTAGCAGTGGAGTATGTCTCAAAATGGGTAGAAGCCATAGCCACAACCACATGTGATGCACAAGTAGTCTACAATTCCTTAAGAATCATATTTTTGCTAGATTTGGAGTGTCTAAGGGTCTCATCAGTGATGGCAGTGGTCATTTTTGCAATAAACAAATGGAGAAGCTACTTCACAAGTATGGGGTAATACATAAAGTAGCCACTCCCTATCACCCTCAGACCAATAGCCAGGAAGAGCTTGTAAATAGGGAGTTGAAGAGGATATTGGAGAAGACTGTGGGAGCCACCAGAAAGGATTGGGCAAGAAAGTTAGAAGATGCACTCTGGGCATACAGGACAGCATTCAAAACCCCTATTGAAAAGTCCCCTTTTCAGCTATTATATGGCAAATCTTGTCACCTCCCTGTAGAACTTGAACATAAAGCCTTTTGGGCCACTAAACTTCTCAACCTTGATTCTCAGGCAGCAGGAGAGAAGAGGTTGCTACAACTGAATGAGTTAGATGAGTTTAGGCTAGAAGCCTATGAAAATGCTAAGATATACAAGAAAAAAGCTAAGAGGTGGCATAACAAGAAGATCTTAAAGCAGGAATTCAAGCCAGGACATCAAGTACTCCTATATAACTCTAGGCTCAAGGTTTTCCCTGGCAAGCTCATATCCAAATGGATTGCTCCATACATGGTGACAAAGGTTCTTCCTTATGGAAGCCTTGAATTGCTAGATGAAGCAACAAAGAGTCATTTCACAGCAAATGGTCACAGGGCAAAGCCTTACTTAGGAAGTCAATGGGACAAAGAAAAGGAGGTTCAGAACCTAAGCTAAGCAAGAATGAAGGATATCAAGCTAGTGACAATAAAAGAGCGCTTGTTGGGAGGCAACCCAACCTAAGGTAGTTTTCTTTTCCAACTATTTCAATAAAAAGGTTAATTAGCTTTACCTGTATTGCAAGGAGCTAAGTTTGGTGTTGCACACCAAAACAATTTAAAGGAGAATGAAAGATTCTAAGTTTGGTGTTCCACCAAAATCTCATTTAAAAGCACATTCTCACTTTCTGCATAAAGAGTTGGTTCATGGAAGTTTGTATGGACTGTGAGTTTTGGAAGAGATTTTATGTCAATGGATAGTTAAGTGATGAAGAATTTTCAGATGAACTGCGAGGTGAGGTTGAACAATTTTGCATGAATGAATTGAAGGTTTTCTCAAGTGATGATGGCTCTTGATAAGTGGGGTATGAACTGTCAAATGCTTTCTGGTTTTGATCCTCCCATCCACAATGTGAATCATTGTAGAATTCATCATGGTATGGTTCATTTTGTGGTATTGGGAATAATTTTGCATGAATTTTTCGAAAGCACACTCCAGTGATGATGTCTCTTGATGAACAGAGTATGGATCATCAAGATTTCTTTGATTTTGACCCTCCCAGTCACAATCTGAGTGGTTGTTATAGCAGTATAACTCATCTTGTGGCTCTGGGAGGTGTTCATGCTTGTTTATTCCTTGTTGATACTCCTATCCACCGTTAGCATAATAACATGAATCATTTTGTGGTGGTGGTTGGCATCCCATATGATTCTCTTGCTCATCTTGTGTTTCTGAAGCAAATCTCCATGGATTGGAGTGCTCAGGATTTACAAATTCTTGGTAATATTCTCAGCCACCATTAGAGATTGGTGATGGTGGATAATATCCCATGAAATTTGTTTGATCATAAGATGAGTTGAAGTCCATTTAAATTTTGTAAAACACACAACCAGTGAAAACTGAAATTACTCATATCAGATATGAGAATTTCTTAGTGAGGCAAAAACACAAACACCTTGGTTTCAACTTAAAACAGAGAACAAAGCAAATAAAATGCTTAATCTAGACTTCTCACCCACTTAATCATTGTTGATCTAAATCAATCCCTGGCAACAGCGCCAAAAACTTGATGGGTTGGAAAACGAATTCCAACACAAAACTTACCGGCAAGTGTACCAGGTCGCATCAAGTAGTAATTACTCACAAGAGTGAGGTCAATCCAACAGGGATTGATGGATCAAGCAACTTTAGTGGCTGATTAGTCTAGTTAAGCTAACATTTGTGAATTGGGTGAAATTGATCAACAGAAAGTAAATTGCAGTGAATTGTAAATGGCAAAATGTAATTTGGACAGAAGCTTAAATGACAAGGAAAGTAAAATTGCAGTAGATCTCACTTGCAGGAAGTAAATTGACAAAATTTTAAAGAACAAGGAATGTAAATTGTATCAAATGTAAAGGAGGGCTGGGTGCTGGAAAGTAAAGGAAGCAGTAGATCAAAACTTAGAGCAATTGCAGAGGAATTAAATTGTGCAGGAAAAGTAAATCAAGCTCAGTGTGAATGGAAAAGTGAAAATGTAGAAAAGAATCATAGTAGAAAAAGAAATTGAAATTTGCATAAGCCAATTTTGAATTCAATACTTGAAAATGTAACAATGCAGAAAAATTAAAAGTGTTTCAAAGAGGATTTTCTATTCTACCCTACTCCTAATGCTCTCTAGCAGAGCCAGCCTACTTTCATCTTCAAACATTTTTCTATTTATAGGCTTCTTCTTAGATCTTCAGTGTACTTGGATATGGGCCTTAATTGAAGCAGGGATTGATTGGATTGGTGCCTGATGAAATTGAGGAGAAGAGTGTGCCAATTATGCCTTTCTGGTATTGAAGTTGGAGTCAACGTTTGAGGGCCAACGTTGAGTTAAATGCCGTTTAAAAAAAACCAGCAAACCAGAGAATTGTTGCTGTCATTGGCATTTGACTCAACGTTGGAGGGCCAACGTTCCACTATGCACGCGTACGCATGCTCTGAGCGTCCGCGCAAAAGGGTCAAAAATGCTGATCCACGCGTACGCGTACTGTGCACTTATGCGTGGATGCAAGATTTGCATTTTTGCAATTTAAAAACAAAGCAGGGACATTGGCCTCAGTGTTGGATCTCCAATGTTCCCTCCAACGTTGCCGTACTGTGCGCTTACGCGTACATTGGCATTTTTCTCATCCGTGCGTACGCGGCACTGACGCGTACGCGTCGGTTCAAAATTCCCAACTCCCACTTCTGAAATTTTATTGCAGACATTGGAGGCTAATGTTTGAGGTAACGTTGGACCTCCAACGTTTGCGCCAACGTTGAGAACATTGCCAGATTCGGAAACTCAACGTTTGGAATGCCCTGAATGCCTACTTTCCAATGCCGTTGGAAGAGCATCATTCAGCGCACCACAGCTCGAGTTATACTCCATCGAAGGTGCAGAGGTCAACTGCCCTTACTACAGGTTGGTAACATGTTCGTTTATGCACTTTTTGGGGCAGTTTTCTCCCTCAATTTTTGTGTCCACCATGTAGTGCCATATATGCTTGGAAAGCTCTCGATTCTTTCTTTCCAATGCTTTTAGAATTACCTCATTTGGAGCTCTGTAGCTCAAGTTATTCTTGTTGGAAGTATACTTTTTTAGGTTGTGGGGACCAACATTCCCAGCAACGTTGGAGCACCAACTTTGGCTCCAACGTTGCTTCCCTTTGCCTCTTTTTATGGCCTTCTTTTTGCCTCTTTGCCTTCCCTTTTCTTAGATTCCTTTCCACCTATCATCAACCAAAAAAATACATCAAAGCTTTGCTATAGTCACAAGAATTTGCCTCATTCTTAGCACATAAGTAATTATGGCATAAATCTCATGAAAATGCACAAAATTTACAATGTTTGATTGAATCAAGACAAGCATGAATTTGTCATCCAAATACTTACTTATCGCCTAAGAATGCATGAAAACCAAGTAAAAACAAATAAAAAAGGCTTGTGAAACTAGCCTAAGATGACTTGTCATCACTCCATCCATCTCCTCTGATGCATATTAAGCTCTTTCTTATCAAAGATGTACTTAAGACTCTTATTATCAAAAAAGATGCTAAACCTTACTCCGTACAAGTAGTGTCTCCAAATCTTCAGTGCAAACATAATCGCCGCTAATTCCAAATCATGAGTTGGGTAATTTACCTCATGCAGTCTCAACTGACACGATGCGTAAGCCACCACATTCCGGTATTGCATCAACACGCAAACTAAACCCTTCAAGGATGCATCACAATATATTTCAAACAGTTCACGTGATTCCGGTAAAATCACAACAGGTGCTGAAGTTAACTTCTGCTTCAAAGTCTGAAAACTCTCTTCACACTCCGACGTCCATACAAAAGGCATCTCCTTCCTTGTCAACTTCGTCATTAGTAGTGCAATCCGGGAAAATCCTTCAATGAATCTCCGGTAATCCACACACATTCGCATTCCTCTATCCTTCTTCTTCACTAATAAAACCGGCGCTCCCCACGATGATACACTCAGTCGGATGAATCTCTTGTTCAGAAGCTCTTCCAACTAAGTCTTTAACTCGGCCAGCTCTATCGGAGCCATTCTATACGGCGCAATCGATACTGGTCTGGCTCCCGGCACCAATTCAATCGCAAACTTAATCTCTCTTTGAGGTGGAAATTTAGGGATATCTTCCGGGAACACCTCCGAAAAATCTCTAACTACCAGCATCGCCCAAAGCATTAGCAGCCAACAGGATATAACCCTGACACTCCTCCCCACTATAATGCACTATTATAGAGTTCAGGTAATACCCCACAGCTACCACTGCTCTATTTTCTCCTTCCGGCATAAATTGAATTGTACGTTCAAAATAATCCAACAGCACTCGATTCTTCGACAACCAATCAAACCCCAAAATCATCTCCAATCCAACCATTGGTAAACAAATCAAGTCATGCACAAAGTCTCTACCCTTAAGTTTAAATCCTACTTGCCTACAACCTGACCTAGTCACAACCGTCTGATGCGGAGTATGCACATGAAGATCAAATGCTATCTCTGATACTTTCAAACTTAGTTCCTCAACTTTTAGCAAACAAAATAAACGAATGCAAAGCTCCAGTATCATACAATGCAATTAATATTTTATCACCAATTAGACATATACCTCTGATCAACAGATCCGCCTTGGAAGCATCCTTGGCGTTCACAGCAAAAACTTGCCCTTGGTGCTGGCTCTAACCCGTATTCGGGTTCTTCCCCTGAGTGCAATCCCTTGCAATGTGGCCAGGTAATCTGCAGTTGAAGCACCCACCTAAACCAATCTTGCAAGAGTCATATGGGTGAAAACATCCACAACGCACACAAGTCAAAACTGGAGAAATCTTACTCTGATTTCCTCTCCCTTTGCCACGCTAAAACTGATCCTAAGTGTTCTTTCTGAAGCCTCCTTGACCTTGAGGCGCATATCCTCCTCTCTTGAAACTTTGACCCCTCAGATAGAAATACTTGCCACGTCCCTCACTAGTGGTTCCTCCATGAGTGTTCTTGGATACAGTTACTGTCTTGGCATACTCCTTAACTACCCTTGCCTTGTTCACCAAATCAGAAAAAGTGTGAATCTCCATAGGAGCCACAACAGTCATTATGTTGTCCTTCAAGCCCCCTTGGTATTTAATACACTTCCAGCTCTCATAGGTCTCCGGGGTACCCTGACACACCCTAAAGAATCTACAAAGCTCCTCAAACTTGCTTGTATAATCTGCCACAGACAGGGAACCTTGCTTTAGCTGCATCAGTTCTGTCTCCTTCGCTTCCCTTGCAGACTCGGGGAAGTATTTCTTATAAAAGGTCGTCTGAAATACATCCCAAGGAACATTAGCATTCTGGAGCTGTAGCAAGCGACACTCTACTTGCCACCAGTGCTGGGTCTCTCCCACCAGCTGATAAGCAGCAAATTCAACATACTGATTATTTAGAACGTGCTGCGCCTGTAAAGCACACTCCATGGCCTGGAACCAGTTGTCTGCTTCAGTAGGATGAGTTGATCCTCGGAAAATTGGCAGATGAACCTTGAGGAACGTCGCCAAGGTCATCGGAACACCTCCCGTGTTATTGTCGTTTCCCTCAGCATTATCATTCGCATTCCCTTTGCCATTCCTGTTTCTATTTCAGGCCGGTTGGCCTAACCTCTACATAGCTTGCAGAGTCGCAGTAGCATTAGTCTCCATAATGTTCGCCATATTAGCCATTGCCGCCATGAAGCCGGCATAGTTGTCAGTCGGTTGCTCATTCCTACTCTCTCGTGAACGTGCTCGACTTCGTCCGCGAGTGGCTATTAGGGTTCCTATCTACACCAAACAATCGATATCAAGGTGATCACTCTCAATATCAAAAGCCTAGTGCTTCAATTATCACAAACAGGCACTCACAAACAAGCATGCTATGCAATATCAAGTAAATAACCTAATAGCATCAAAGAAAAGACACACAGAGTATGCAATGAAGCACAATCGGTCCATTTCACAGGCTCACGAGGACGAACTGCTCTGATACCACTAAATGTAACACCATAATTAGCCTAAGCTTTACCTCGCATCATAAAGCAAAGGTTAATCAGAGATTACGACAGTTCTAAACTCATACATATATATATATATAGAGAGAGAGAGAGAGAGAAAGAATAATATAATCTAGAAACCCGACGAATAATATAGCTCAAAAACAGGATTTGAAAAGCGCAAATGTACTAACAAAGCTACTAACTTAAAACACAAGAATAGATACAATATAATAAAATATTATAGTATAATATCATAAGAATCTAGCCACGGCTTGCGGAGTTTAAGCCGGCTAGTCATATATACAGACAAACATAAACCAAACAGTAAAAACATCGTATACAAGTTTTGTTCTCTCAAATACAAGCCTTTAGGAAAAACAAAATACAAAAGTGAGAGATGTATAAACAAAATAAACAAAAGACTCCAAAAGGTATCAAGATCCTCCGCTTCTGTCACCATCCAAGCAACCCACCGAGGTGGGTTGCGACCTGCATCTGAAAAACACAACAGAAATATGGTATGAGAACCGGAGGTTCTCAATATGGTAGCAGTGCCCAGTGATGTAGGATATAAGACCCCGAGACGCCAAAGGCAATCCTAAGCTCCATATCTATCACAAGATCTCAATCTTAAAGCATACTAAAACATTAAAGCATATATATATAAATCTTAACATGAATAAACATGGTACTCTATCTTAGGGGATTTCTATTCTAACCTAACACCGCTGTCCCACAGCCTTCACCAACCTATCCTCCATACGATCCTATCGCCACTACCTTCCAAACCTCCTCAATTCCAGCAGAAAATCACAATTATATACAATGCAAGTAATTCACAAGTAGAAGCATATAAGGCAAGTAACTCGAGTAGCAATTAGACATGTTATACAAATAGGCATACAATTACAAGTTGGTAAAGCAAATGAACATATAGAAAATGCACATGATGAATGCCTGTCCTACTGGCTGTGATATCACATTGTCGATTCAACTGCCAACCCGATACATCTCCATGGAGATGTCGCCCTTCAGAATCATCGTTGGAAACCCCCGAGATATAGTGCTCAGATCACTGTCCAGGGTTTTGTGCCTGCACACTCTATTGATCCGAAAGGATGCAAGCGGGATACTCTTATCTCAAACCTCACATCTCAACGTAAGTAAGCGAGATTTAACCACCGTCCTTATGCCGCCGCCGCTACCTCGACAGGCGGGATCCAACCGCCGTCCCTGCCGGGCGCATAGAGTCTCATAATCTCAATTCAAAATAGTAGTTCAGTGGTTTTTCAGAAAATATTTTTAACACATCAATGAATCATCATTTCACATTCGAGTCCTCGACTCATCTCAACCACTGTCCAATCAACATTTCCATTCCGAGTCCTCGACTCAGCTCAACTACTGTAAATTCACATTTTAGTTCCAAACTCAACAGTTCATCAGTTCTCATCTCATATATCAATCATTCTTCACATACCGTCAAACACATTCTCAGTACACCCGAAACCTAAGCCTCCATTTTCTAATTTTATCATAATAATCATCAACTAAAACCCTTAAGTTATTTCCCATGTTCTCTTACTCAAAATTAAGTCTAAAAGTCTTAAAATGGTGTTATAGAAGCTTACAATCTTATTGGGAAAGTGAAATAGTTGAAAACAAAGTTAAAATATGAGAAATAGGGCGTGTACGTACGCACGCCCAGGAGAAGTTTTTAAAAGTGTGCATACACATAGAGGTGTGCATATGCACAGGTACCAAAATTCATAATGTCTGTTCGCTCACACAACCTGTGCTAGCGCCCTCAACAGACTGGCCTTCCCAACGTGTGCCTGCGCACAGGGCTGTGCTTATGCACAGGTTGCAATTCTTCATTGGGTATGTGCGCGCACAAGCTGTGCTAGCGTTGTAAACATATTTCCTGCCTCTGCGTGTACGGACGAACAGGTTTGTGGGTGCGCACAGGTTAAAATTTTCGTATAGGTGTGCGTACGCACAAGGCTGTGCGTGTGCACATATCATAGAAATCACAAAATTCTGCAAATTTGCAGAATTTCATATTTTCAACACCAACTTTGAATGATCATAACTTCCTCTACAAAATTCCAAATTTTACAAACTTTATATTGATTCGAAGAGTTTTCAACAAGCTTTAATTCTAAACCAATTTCAACAAATTTTGAAAACCGAGGCAAAAGTTATGATCAGACAAATTTCACAAAAAACCAACTTTTACCAAATTTCACAATTTCCACAATTTCTTGGAAAACACAACCAAAACCATTCCAAATTCCATTTCTCATCAAAATATACCCTTTGTGTTATATTACACCAATCTTACCATATTTTTCTTCACATTTCATCATCCTCAACCTCAACATCAATATATCAGACTATAATCAATCCTCTTTCACATTTTCCTAACCATATTATCATTTCGTCAAATCTCAACATCATATATATATATATATATATCATCACCATTCATTTTTCAATTCGCACAATCAATCATCATCATCATATCATCATCGTTCGTCATAATTACTCACTTTATCAACTCATCCTAAATCATCATACATCATCATTCAACAAATCAACAATCATTTTAATTCAAACCTATCCTTTGAGTCACTAGCCTAAGTGTCTATGAATATTATATACTACATAGAGGAAACTGAAACCATACCTTGGCCGATTTCCAATATGTCCTTAACCCAAATTTGAGCATAAGCTAGGCTTCCAACCACAATCAAACTACCAATGCAACTCCAACAAGTACCAACAAGCTCAAAACTCACAATAATCAAGCTATATATGCATAAATAATCAGAAATCAACCTAGGGCTCATAATAATTGAAATTTCACCAGAGGTTCAATACCTCTTACCTTGTCCAATAGTTTTGAAAGCCAAAACCAACAACAATCAAAGGCTAGAGTGTACCTAAACACCCAAAAATCACAAAATTTTACTTAATCAAAAGCCCTAAAACTCAAAATTTTAAAGAGAATAACTGAGAGGGATTCGAGCTTTCCTTACTAGTTCCTTGGGTGGGTTTTGTAGAGCTCTTCACAAGAAACGCGTAGCCGCAAATGGTGCGGCGATCAGAGCTCTATAGCTCAAGATATGAGATAAAGAAGAAGATAGTGAATAGTGCTCATGGGGTTTCTTCTTCCTCTCTTCCTTTCAGCATGAGTGTGTGTGTTTAAGTGTGTAATAGGATGATGGGGTTCATTAATGGCTCTATTTATATGTTGGGCTTGGCCCCAACTTGGGCCCGTTCCAACCCGTTAGCATTTTTAGCCCATCTGGCCCAACTTCAGGCCAAACCTTTAAAATTAAAGCCCGATTTTCCATTTCTAATATTTTTCTAAGGTTTTTGACTATTTTCACTTTTTCTCGCGCAGTACCAGACAGACTAGAACCGGTTCAACTGGTTGACTGCCGGTTCGCAGTTTTTCATGATTTTTTGCAGAAAATACATTTTCTTACTCAGAAAAACCTGTTTAGTCCAAAAATCATATTTAAATCCTCAAATTCTCACTCTAACATTTCGGAACCTAATTTGTGCAATATTAATTACTTAATTAAACGGTAATTAAGTTCGGTTCTTGACAATTGGACTTTCTATCGGTAAAGAAATTTAAAAATATAATCGCGTTGTAAGTATAGTTCCTAAACAAACAGAAAATCCTTTCGTGCAAAAGTTTTAGTTGTCACAAGTAACAAACCCAATAAAAATAAATAACCGAAGTATTCAAACCTCGGGTCGTCTTCTCAAGGAATTACAGGGAGGTGTGTTTATTATTGGTTATTGGGGTTTTTTTGTATAAGATAAAAATCAACAATAGTAAATGGCAATGGAAACAAACTAACTATAAAAACTCTTGGCAAGGTATGAGAACTGGAAATCCCATCCCAGTTATCATTATCAGGTGTGATGAGAATTGGATTTTGCTCCCACCTTATTAATCTCTAACTATGAAGGTAAGTTAAGTGGATGAATCAATTTGATTCCTTAAGTCCTAGTCAAATCCTAAGGAAAGACTAGCTTTAGAGGGATCCAAATCAATCAGCAAACTTCAAATATTAATCAACAGCTGAGTTTGATAACTCAAGTGTCACCAATTACTCAACCAAAGCCAAAAGGGCAAAAATCTAAATTATTTATATAAATAAAAGAAAGCAATCATAAATCTGAAATACCTCAAATTATATTAAATAGAAATTCAAATTCAACATAAGGATTCATAAACCAAATTCGGAAAATAAATAAACTAAAGTAATAATAGAAAATAAATTAAAAGAACATTGAACCTGGGATGAAGAGAAGTAGCCTAATCATAATAAAAATCCTAAATCCTAATTCTAAGAGAGAGGAGAGAACCTCTCTCTCTAAAAACTACATCTAATCCTAAAATTATGAATTATCAGCTTATGCTCCGTATGCATTAAGTCTCTACATGTTCCCTGGCTTTATTATGTGTTTCTGGGCCGAAAACTGGGTCAAAACGAGACCCAAAATCGTCCCCATGTTTCACGTTGTTTGACAATTTTCCTTTCCACGCGTGCGCATCAGGTACGTGCTCGCGTCATTACGCGAACTCCAATCCAGGAATACGCGTCAAGCACACATATGCGTCGCTGTGATTTTCTCTATTTCGCGCGGTTGCGTGAGCCATGCATCCGCGTCGGTGTTCGCTGGTCATCTCCTTGGTTTCTTGTGTTCCTTCCATTTTTGCAAGCTTCCTTTCCATTCTCTAAGCCATTCCTGCCGTATGATGCCTGAAATACTTAACACACGGATCACGACATCAAATGGTATAAAAGAGAATTAAAATACGTAATTAAAAGATCTCTAGAAAGCAAGTTTTCAACCATAGAACTAAACTAGAAAGGAATTGTAAAATCATGCAAATCATATGAATAAATGGGCAAGAATTTGATAAAAATCACTCAATTAAACACAATATGAACCATAAAATAGTGGTTTATCAACCTCCCCACACTTAAACATTAGCATGTCCTGATGCTTAGCTTAAGGAGATAAAATAAATTAGTAGGGAAAAAGCAAGACTCATGCACTGTAACCTATGAATGTGAATGCAACTACATGCTAAGATGTTTCTATCTACTTGGTTAAAAATAAACAAGTTCTCCAAGACAAATACAAACCAAATTCTACTAATTCAAATTGTACAATAAAAAGCAAGTAAACTTGTAAGAAGATAGCTCATGAAAGCAGGGAACATAGAATCAAGCACTAAATCCTTACTGGTAGTGTATATTACTCTAACTTTCAAGTGTCTAGGGTCAATCACTATACTCTTCCCTAGTTATGCTTTCTCAACCTTGTTTTTCATCTAACCAATCAACAAATATTTAGCATACCAATGCAAACATCATGAGGTCTTTTTAGGGTTGTAATGGGGCTAAGGTAAAGGTAAGGATACATGTATGGCCAAGTGAGCTGTAATATGAATCTCTGACTAATCTAAGCTTTCACCTAACATACACACACACTCTATGTAATTCTAAAAATCACACCTAGCTACCCATAATTCCCACTTTTGTATAATTCCCATACTCATGTACCAAATTTTTTATATTTCTTTACTTTTATCACATGTGCATTGATCTTTATTAAAGCTTAACATTGGGGTAATTTTATCCCCTTATTTATTTACTTATTTATTGAATATTTTTTTGGATTTTTTTATGAAATATAACTTATCAATGCACATGAATTTTTCTATTTTTCTGGTTTTATATGAGTATGTTCCCAAATTCCCAATATTAAAATAAATTAGAAACATGATACATTCCCTTATTAACCCATGTTCCCACAGTTTTTCCACACTTAGTTGATGCACAATCTCTATCTTAAGCTAACCAAAGATTTAATTTGGTATAATTAATTATTTTTCTGCTTAAGGCTAGTGATGTGGTTATAGAACAAAAAGGGATTAAAAAGCTCAAGGTGGCTAACAAGGGTGACATAAAAGGGTGGGCTTATTTGGGATAAGTGAGTTAACAATCAAATATGGCATCAATCATATGCAAGCATGTAAATATACTAAACAATGGACATATGGAGCAGAACAAAGTAAAGATTACAATCATAGAGAAGAAAAACACACAAAAATAAAATATTATGGTTAAATAATATAACCATATAAATAAGCTCAAAATCTCACAGGTTGTGTGTTCTAGCTTTTAACTATGTTCCAAATACAACTTCCAAACAAATTTAACACAAAAATTTTGATTTAAATTAGTGAAATTGTTTTCAAAAATAGGGTCTTAAAAAGAAACTCATTACTTTAACCAAGCAGTAGCTAAATGCATAAATCAAACAAATATGCAATGCAACATGCAAATGCAACAATGTACTAAATAAAATAAAATATTAGTGTTGAGAAGAAAATAACTAACCCATGAAAATCGGTATCGATCTCCCCACACATAAAGATTACACCGTCCTCGGTGGATGCTGAGATGTGCAGGTGGATGGGCTGCTACAACTGATACTTTTCTCTAGAGATTGTGCAGATGGACTTGTCTGTTACCCCATATAGAAGTTTCTTTTTCCCTTTCTCGGTGGCCAGCCCGAAAGAAGAGGAAAAAGAAGAAAAAGTAACCCAGAAATAAAGATAAGAAAATAAATAAAGTCTGGGTGGGTTAATGCCAAATAATGAGGGCCTCAGTTACATGGTAGCTATAACATACAAGTGAGAAAATAATAGAAGCACATGGCATACCAATGGTGCAAAATTTGCAACAAAAGGGAGGAGTGTGGGTAATGAAAGACAATATAAATTCATGTCAATGCAAAATTAATACAAGTATCATAAAAGATTAGCAATGACTTAAATAATATTACCCAATAGTGTAAAACAAGTCACTGAGCACCAAAATAATACCAGAAAAGATGCAACAAATGAATATGAGCAAGTAACACCAATGAAAAAAATAATAAATTTAGAAAAGAAAAGAAAAATATGCACAAAATTAAAATCCAATGAATGAAATATGCAAATAAATTAAGTAAAATAGAATTGAAGTGAAAAGGGATGAGAAGTTAAAGAGATAAAGTAAGAAAGAAAGAAGAAAGAAGAAAAGATAGAAGAAATTAGGATTAGAAAAGAAAAGATAAGATAATTGGCACTAATCTGGATAAGTTGTGCGGCACAGGCGATGCGGACGCGTGAGTGATGCGGTGGCGTGGTGTGCGATAAGGTCAAGTGACGCGGTCGCGTGGGTCACGCGATCGCATGGCCTGATTTGTGCGATTAGCGCTAGTGCAGCCTCGCGTTCACGCAACTCTCTGTTTCAAACTTATTTTGCCAAAAATATGGGTGACGCGTTTGCATAGGTGACGTGATCGCGTGAATGGCCATTTTTGAAAAATGATGCGGATGCGTGAGACACGCATTCGTGTGAGACACGCATTCGCGTGGTAGTGCTTGTGCTTCTAGCATGATTCCAGCCCCACTCCATCACAACTTGCTGACATACACCCGTTTACATCGATTTTACAGGACCACGCGTTCGCGTGGGTGACGCGGATACGTGGGGAGGCTATTTCGCAAATGACACGAACGTGTCAGCGACGCGGTCGCGTGGGTGTATTTGTGCCTGAGGCACGCCTCCAGCCACGCTTTCGCGTGACTTTCTATTTAATTTTCTTTTCTTCCCAATGCACTTGTGACGCGGACGCGTCAGCGACGCTTACGCATCGCGTGCGTTTTTTCTATATATATATGCAAAATGTAGAATGCTAATGCAGATGCTGACATGATGAATGAACACTAATAAAAATAGGATAAAATAAAACTGAGAAGAAAACAAAGTAAAATAAAACTAAGATTGAGAAAGAATGATTATACCATGGTGGGTTGTCTCCCACCTAGCACGTTTAGTTAAAGTCCTTAAGTTGGACATTTGGCGAACTCCTTGTCATGGTGGCTTGTGCTTGTACTGATCCTTGAATCCCCACCAATATTTGTAATTCCAGTGGCCTCCGGGATCGCAAACTAGGCGCAGAAAGCCTTCAAGCAAGTTGAAGCAAGTGACAAGGCCCCAAGAGTGTTGATTGTTGGAATGAACTCCGGGGTCCCAAACCTTGCTTTTGCACCTATTTTTGTGTAGATCATCACGATTCCATCCGGGTGGCACGCAATTGAAATTCTCACTAAGGCATCCAAACAGCTTCCTAGACCCATTCAATTGAGCTTTACACCAACCCTTACATTTCAACTTGGAGCATGCAACCATGTTGAACCTTGCTTGACAACTCCAACCACTAACCATTTTCCTCTTGCTCTTAATGCCACAAAGAGCTCTAAGTTGACCATCCGTCTCTAGAAGCCCATATTCAAGTGGGAAAGTAAAGGTTAAAGATAAGAATTTTACCCACTTGAATGTTGTATTGGATGGTAATGGCTTTGGGAGATGTGTTTCTAATGATCTTGCAAGTTCCACTCCCTTGTGCTTATCTTTGACAACTTCCACCTCCTTGTAAGCTTCTTCAATTTCAACCTCTTCCTCTTGGTAGCTTTCTTCCAATTCAATCTCCTCTTCACTACTTTCCAAGGGCATGGGAGGTTGTACTTCTTCTTCTTGAATCTCCATCTCTTGAGCAACCTCTTCCAAGTCTTTAACCATGACATGTCTTGGAGGTTGTACACCCCCCTCAACATCAAATGCAACCGTCTTGGAAGGAGGCTCGATGACTTGACTTTCCCATGGAGGTTCAGCATCTCCCAAGTCTTCAACCACTTCTTCCTCTTCAATAATTACTGCTTTGTCCAATTGTTTTAATATAAAATCGTACTCATCCTTGATGATTTTCTTTCCAAGACAACTCCTTTCAACTATTCTTTCTTATTCAAAGGTCTCTCCTATCTCCACATTTTGGGCATCCTCTTGCTCTAAGACAAAATCAGACTCCTCCTTGATGTATTCCTTCACTAATTCTTCAACCACTCCTTCGACTTCAAGGGTCTCTACTACCTTCACCTTTAGAGCCTCCTCTAGCTCCTTATGAAGTATGAATTCGCGAAGATGATCCCTACTCTCTTATTCTATGCCAATAGCATAACTGGGATTATCTTGCTCTTGGATTGATGGATGTGGGTGCTCTTCCATGGAGGATGATGATGGGAGGGAAAGATTATTATGTGGTTGAAAAGGAAGCGCACTAGAGCTTGAGGGTTGAATATTGGAGGTATTCAATAACCCAATCTGGGAGACGAGAGCTTGTATAGCAGAGGTCAGGCTGGTAAGTGTGTTTTCCATGGTCTTTTGTCTTTGGTGCATAACACTAAGAGTGTTGTTATCTAGTGGAGGTTGGGGTGGATAGGAGGGCTCATTATTTTGGAGAAAAAGTTCATAATAGGAAGGTGGTTCTTCTTGGTAAGGGTATGGAGTTGATGAATATGGAGGTGGTGGTTCATGAGAGTAATTGTTTGGAATTGGGGTGGTTCTATGTATGGTTCGTTCGGCTCATAGTGTGGTTGGTATGGTGGATATGGATTAGGGTCATATGGGGGTGTTTGGTGGTAATGGGCTTGTGAGTATAGTGGTTCAAAGCTATATTGAGGAGGGGGTTTATAGGCGTATGGTGGTGGTTGTTGAAAATCGAAAGAGCGCTCACCATAGCCATTATCTTGATATGCTTCTTGGATTGGCTCTTGGTCATAATATGTTGGCGGAGGCTGTTGCCAAGAGGGTTGATCAAATCCTTGTGGCTCCTCCCATCTTTGGTTGTCCCATCCTTGATGCATATTCACATTGTAATCTCCTCTCCCTGCAACATAATTGTAACCAGACTCATAGCCAAAGGGGGTGAAAATTCATAGTAGCTAATAAAAATTAAAAACAAAAAAAAACAAAAATAAATAAACAAGAAAAAGAAAATATTTACAATAACCAATAATAAGTCACACGTTTGTAATTTCCCGGCAACAGCGCCATTTTGGCGATCAGACTTTCTATCGGTAAAGAAATTTAAAAATATAATCGCGTTGTAAGTATAGTTCCTAAACCAACAAAAATCCTTTCGTGCAAAAGTTTTGGTTGTCACAAGTAACAAACCCAATAAAAATAAATAACCGAAGTATTCAAACCTCGGGTCGTCTTCTCAAGGAATTGCAGGGAGGTGTGTTTATTATTGGTTATGGAAAAAGATATTTTTGGGGGTTTTTTTGTATAAGATGAAAAGCAACAATATTAAATGGCAATGGAAACAAACTAACTATAAAAACTCTTGGCAAGGTATGAGAACTGGAAATCCCATCCCAGTTATCCTTATCAGGTGTGATGAGAATTGGATTTTGCTCCCACCTTATTAATCTCTAACTATGAAGGTAAGTTAAGTGGATGAATCAATTTGATTCCTCAAGTCCTAGTCAACTCCTAAGGAAAGACTAGCTTTAGAGGGATCCAAATCAATCAGCAAACTTCAAATATTAATCAACAGCTGAGTTTGATAACTCAAGTGTCACCAATTACTCAGCCAAAGCCAAAAGGGGAAAAATCTAAATTATTTATATAAATAAAAGAAAGCAATCATAAATATGAAATACCTCAAATTATATTAAATAGAAATTCAAATTCAACATAAGGATTCATAAACCAAATTGGGAAAATAAATAAACAAAAGTAATAATAGAAAATTAATTAAAGGAACATTGAACCTGGGATGAAGAGAAGTAGCCTAATCATAATAAAAATCCTAAATCCTAATCCTAAGAGAGAGAAGAGAACCTCTCTCTCTCTAAAAACTACATCTAATCCTAAAATTATGAATTATCAGCTTATGCTCCGTATGCATTGAGTCTTTGCATGCTCCCTAGCTTTATTCTGTGTTTCTGGGCCGAAAATTTGGTCAAAACGCGGCCCAAAATCGTCCCCAGCGTTTCTTGAATTTTCTGCAGATCGCGCATGTCACGCGTACGCGCAATTTGACAATTTTCCTCTCTACGCATGCGCGTCAGGCACATGCTCGCGTCGTTACACGAACTCCGATCCAAGCGTACGCGTCAGGCACACGTACGCGTCGCTGTGATTTTCTCTATTTCGCGCGGTCGCATAAGCCATGCGTTCACGTCGGTGTTCGATGGTCATCTCCTTGGTTTCTTGTGTTCCTTCCATTTTTGCAAGCTTCTTCTCCATTCTCTAAGCTATTCCTGCCCTATGAAGCCTGACACTTAACACACGGATCACGGTATCGAATGGTATAAAGGAGAATTAAAATACGTAATTAAAAGATCTCTAGGAAGCAAGTTTTCAACCATAAAACTAAACTAAGAAGGAATTGTAAAATCATGCAAAATCATATGAATAAGTGGGCAAGAATTTGATAAAAACCACTCAATTAAACACAATATAAACCATAAAATAGTGGTTTATCAGTTCTTACACACGAAACCTATGTGTAGGACAACCGACCTCTCGCACCACCGCCCATTCATGTCGCGATTCCGGAGCATGAGTCAGAGCAGGGTGAGGAGGAGTCGGACGAGGATTACGTGACGGAGAGTGGAGATAGTGAGTCTTTCGATTGTGGCGATGAGGATGAGTTTGTGCCGGAGACACCTGTAGGGGCTGTGCCGCGCCATGTGCTGCCTCCACCTCACCCGATTCCGGCGCTATCGGCTGTGCCAAGTCATTATCACAGTCTAGATCTGGACGTCATGCATGAGAAGATCCCGGTTTCTGACACTTACGAAGTGGATTACAACCTAGACGGTGGTGTGGAGTTTCGGGTCGGACATAGGTTCAGAAGCCAAGAGGTGGTGCTTCAAGGTGTGAAGAACTATAGTATTCACAAGAGTGCTGAGTACCGGGTGATCGAGTCCGACCGGTTAAAGTACCATGTGCAGTGCCGTCTAGCCGACAGTGGGTCATCAGATACCCTAAACGCTCTACACTCCGCAAAGTCGCAGAGCAACGGTAGCCAACAAAGGTGCACCAGATTGTTGGACTTGTCGATCATCAGATACCCTCCGATCAGTAACATAATATAAAACTTGCCGTACTGTCGGAGGGTCTCGGGATCGTTTGTCTGGGGCATCTGGCGAACACGATCCCGTAGCCACACAAGCTTCAACGTGAATGACTCCTTCCTCTGCGTCGCCTGCTGTGCTGCCACAGGACGCCTGGCACCGAGGAGCTGCTCCACCAACGCCCACGTCTCCGTATGGTACCACCTACCAAAGTCACGGAGGCACCTCCTGACAGGGTTACCGTTTGCACGTAAGCCTAGGTGGTACGCCACGTCTTGCAGGGTGATAGTGACCTCACCCCATGAGAGATGAAATATGTGCGTTTTTGGACGCCATCGCTCCACCAGTGCCGAAATCAGGGAATTGTCAAAAGTAAAATCCCTGAGGGGCACAGTGTCGCCGAATCTGGCCTCAACCAGATACGGGACGATGGCGTCCGGTGGAGGTAAAGTATGGCTCACTCGCCGGGACAATAAGAGGCGAGGCCTCTAAATAATGACAAACAAAAATAATATTTAAATTATATAAAATCAATTATAACTTATAAATTATATTTTAACATTTTAATAAATTAATTTTACTTTTGATAATATTTTACTCTCAAAAGTCTCAAGATTAATTATTTCTATTATTACTTTTATTACAAATTAAATAAAATAATACAACAAAATAAAGTCTTAAATTTCTAATAAAATAAAAATATCAAAACTTATTAATGTAAACAGTGTTATACTATAATGGCATTAAATTTATAAATACTAACAACATAGCACAGGAATATCAAGGTTCTAAACTAATAATATTTATGTCATACCAACCTAGCATAAGTGGATAGAGTTCTAAATTAAGCCTACAGACCTAACACCTAACTCATATACCAACGTTCCAAATCTTCATGCCTATCCTAACAATTTCAACATAATTAAATTTAACAACCATAACAAAACTAACCTCGAAGTCGGCCGCCCCGACGTAATGTGTCATCTTGTTCAGCTTGTTTATGTCCCCGTCATTCCCCACTTGGCGCACCATCACCTCTTGGGTCAAAGGTATCGTCAGAAAGGGTTAAAAGAAGGGAGAAAGATGTTGACAAAGTGAAACTGGGGCCCGAAAGTCAGCTGTAAACGACTTCTATATATAGGTGCGTACGGGCCATATCTCATTTACAGTGTAAACGAGATGATAATGCGTGTATCTCGTTTACACTGTAAATGAGATATACACGTGTGACGTGTCATATCTCGTTTACAGTGTAAACGACATGACAATGCATGTATCTCGTTTACATTGTAAATGAGATATGGCAAGGGAATTTAAATGAGTAAATTCTCTAAAAATATTTATTTTCGTAAATATTACATTTATTATATTTATTAAAATAAAAAATTCGAGGACAATGTGATCAAGAAGTGATTTCGCGTTAATTAATGTCATTATGTAATATTGGTGTTTGAGAATCAGACTATTACCATTGAGAGAGGGGAGTGGTACACGAAATCGTGATTCACACATTTCACAACTCTGTATAGCTGACCAGCAAGTGCACTGGGTTATCCAAGTAATATCTTACGTGAGTAAGGGTTAATCCCACGGAGATTGTCAGCTTGAAGCAAGCTGTGGTCATATTGTTAATCTCAGTCAGGCGGATTCAAATGGTTATGAGGTTTTGATAATTAAAAGAGAAATAAAACATAAAATAGGATAGAGATACTTATGCAATTCCTTGGCGGGAATTTCAGATAAGCGTATGGAGATGCTTTATTCCCTCTGAGCCTCTGCTTTCCCATTGTCCTCATCCAATCTTGCATACTCCCTTCCATGGCAAGTTGTATGTTGGTGGATCACCGTTGTCAATGGCTACCATCTGTCCTCAGAGTGAAAACATGTCCGCTATGATTTCTTGCATGGTTAATCAGCTGTCGGTTCTCGATCATGTCAGAATAAGATCCATCGATCCTTTTGCACACTGTCAATGCGCCTAATAGTCACGAGTTTGAAGTGCGTCACAGTCATCCTATCCCAGATCCTACTCGGAATACCACAGAAGAGGTTTAGACTTTTCGGATCTCAAGAATGCTGCCAATTGATTCTAGCTTATACCACGAAGACTCTAATCTCACGGAATGGAAGGCTCTATTATTAGGAGAGACAACCATGCGTTGTGAACCAGGAGGCCAAGAGATACACACTCAAGCTCTCGCAGATAGAACGGAAGCAGTTGTCAGGCACGCGTTCATAAGGGAGGATGATGATGAGTGTCACGGATCATCACATCCATCATGTTGAAGTGCGAGTGAATATCTTAGAATTAGAATAAGCATGAATTGAATAGAAGAACAATAGTACTTTGCATTAATTCATGAGGAACAACAGAGCTCCACACCTTAATCTATGAGTTGTAGAAACTCCATCGTTGAAAATACATAAGTGATGAAGGTCCAAGCATGGCCGAATGGCCAGCCCCCAAAACGTTATCAAAAGATCAAAAGTGATCCTAAAATATCTCAAAAATAATCTAAAGATGATCGAAAAGATCTGAATACAATAGTAAAGGTGCTATTTATAATAAACTAGTAAACTAGGTTTATAGAAAATGAGTAACTAAGTGTAGATAGTGCAAAAATCCACTTCCGGAGCCCACTTGATGTTTGTTTGGGCTGAGCATTGAAGCTTTCACGTGCATAGGCTCTTCTTGGAGTTTAAACACCAGTTTTGGTGCCAGTTTGGGCATTTAACTCCAGCTTTGGTGCCAGTTCTGGCGTTTTACGCTAGAAAATGGTCTCTGACCGGCATTTTGATGCCAGTTTGGGGCATCAAATCTCGGGAAAAGTATAGACTATTATACATTGCTGGAAAGTCTAAGATGTCTACTTTCCAACGCAATGGAGGTTCATCCTCCCAAGTCTCATTACCAAATAATTTGGTATTCAATTTCATGATTGCTCCTAGATACTGAGCAACTTGCTCTTCAGTAACAACTTCATCTTCTTCAGAGGAAGAATACTCACCAGAGTTCATGAATGGTAATAGAAGGTTCAGTGGAATCTCTATGGTCTCTATATGAGCCTCAGATTCCTTTGGTTCCTCAATAGGGAACTCCTTGGTGGCCAGTGGACGTCCCATGAGGTCTTTCTCACTGGGAGTCACTGCCTGTCCCTCCTCTATAGGTTCGGCCATATTGGACGTATGGATGGCCTAGCACTCTCTTTTTGGATTCTCTTCTGTATTGCTTGGGAGAGTGTTAGGAGGAGTTTCAGTAACTCTTTTACTCAGCTAACCCACTTGTGCCTCCAAATTTCTGATGGAGGACCATGCCTCAGTCATGAAACTGAGAGTGACCTTGGATAGATCAGAGACTATGTTTGCTAAGCCAGAGATGCTCTGCTCAGAATTCTCTATCTGTTACTGAGAAGATGATGGAAAAGGTTTGCTATTGCCAAACCTATTTCTCCCATCATTATTGTTATTGAAGCCTTGTTGAGGCTTCTGTTGATCCTTCCATGAGAAATTTGGGTGATTCTTACATGAAGAATTGTAGGTGTTTCCATAAGATTCTCCCATGTAATTCACCTCTTCCACTGCAGGATTCTCAGGGTCATAAGCTTCACCTTCAGAGGAAGCTTCTTTAACACTGCCGGGTGCAGCCTGTAATCCAGTCAGACTCTGAGAAATCATATTGACTTGCTGAGTCAATATTTTGTTCTGAGCCAATATGGCATTTAGAGTGTCAATCTCAAGAACTCCTTTCTTCTGAGTTACCCCATTATTCACAGGATTTCTCTCGGAAGTGTACATAAACTGGTTATTTGCAACCATTTCAATGAGTTCCTGGGCTTCTGCAGGCATTTTCAGATGAAGAGATCCACCAACAGAGTGGTCCAATGACATCTTGGATAACTCAGACAGACCATCATAGAATATACATATGATGCTCCATTCTGGAAACATGTCAGAAGGACACTTTTTGGTTAATTGCTTGTATCTTTCCCAAGCTTCATAGAGGAATTCACCTTCCTTCTGTCTGAAGGTTTGGACATCCACTCTGAGCTTACTCATTTTTTGAGGTGGAAAGAATTTGGTCAAGAAAGCATTGACCAGCTTGTCCCAAGAGTTCAGGCTTTCCTAGGTTGTGAGTCCAACCATGTCGTAGCTCTGTCTCTCATAGCAAGGGGGAAAATCATAAGTCTGTAGACCTTGGGATCAACCCCATTAGTCTTAATAGTATCATAAATCTGCAAGAATTCAGATAAGAACTGATGAGGATCTTCTGATGGAAGTCCATGAAACTTGCAGTTCTTCCTTGCATTGTTGTTATTATTTTTGATTGCCATGCCTTCTTCTTTTTCAAAAATTTCTGTCAGGTCCTCTCCAGAGAGTTGTGCTTTAGCTTCTCTTAGCTTCCTCTTCAGAGTCCTTTCAGGTTCAGGATCGGCTTCAACAAGAATATCCTTATCATTGTTCCTGCTCATGTGAAAAAGAAGAGAACAGAAAAGAAGAGGAATCCTCTATGTCACAGTATAGAGATTCCTTTATGTGAGTAGAAGAAGAGAAGAAGAGAAGAATGAGGTAGAGAGAAAATAAAGAGAATTCGAACACAGAGAGGGAGACAAGGTTCGAATTTTAAGAAGAGAAAAAGTGTTAGAAATTAAATAAATAAATAGAAAGAGATGAGAGAGAAGAGAAATTCGAAAATTAGAAGACAAGAAAAGAAAAATATTTTTGTTTTTTTAAAAATTAGTTAGTATTTGAAAATTAAGAAAGGAATAAAATAAAATTAGAGTTTAAAACAATTAGTTAAATAAAAAGATTTTTGAAAAAGTTGTTAGTGGTTTTCAAAAATTAAGAAGTGAAAAATTAGTTAGGTAGTTTTGAAAAAGATAAGAAATAGTAAGTTTTGAAAAGATAAGAAGTTAGAAAAAGATTTTGAAATTAAAATTTGAAAAAGATATGATTTGAAAAAGATTTGATTGAAAAAGATATTAAAGAAAAAAAAGATTTGATTTTTAAAATTAAAATTGATGACTTGACTAACAAGAAACTAAAAGATATGATTCTAGAATTTAAAGATTGAACTTTTCTTAACAAGAAAGTAACAAACTTAAAATTTTTTGAATCAAATCCTTAATTGTTAGCAAGGTTTTCGAAAATATGAAATAAAAATAAGAAAAATATTTTGAAAATCAATTTTTAAAATTTTAAAAAATATTAAGAAGAAAAATGAAAAAGATTTGATTTTTGAAAAAGATTTGAAAAGATAGTTTTTTTTTAAATTGAAATTTTGACTTGACTAAGAAGAAACAACTAAATTTTAAAAATCTTTGACTAAGTCAACCCAAAAATTTCGAAATTTATGAGAGAAATAAGGGAAAGATATTTTTTTATTTTTGAATTTTTAATGAGGAGAGAGAAAAACACAAAAATGACTCAAAACATGAAAATTTAAGATCAAAACACATAATGCATGCAAGAACACTTTGAATGTCAAGATGAACACCAAGAACACTTTGAAGATCAAGATGAACATCAAGAACTTATTTTTGAAATTTTTTTTTTGAAAAGAATGACATGCAAGACACCAAACCTAGAAATTTTTAATGGTTAGGCACTAACAAATTAAACATGTATATGAAAAATAAGAAAAGACTCAAAACAAGAAAATCACAAGATCAAACAAAGACAATCATAAAGAACAACTTGAAGATCATGAAGAACACCATGCATGAGTTTTCGAAAAATGCTTGAAGAATAAAAACATGCAATTGACACGAAACTTAAAATTTGACTCTAGACTCAAACAAGAAACACAAAAATATTTTTGATTTTATGATTTTATAAATTTTTTTTGTATTTTTTTCGAAAATTATTTTGAAAAAGAAAATAAGAAACTCAAAATTTTTTAATAAGAATTCCAAGAATCATGCAATGTTAGTCTAAAGCTTCAGTCTAAAAAAAAGATTAGACATGGCTAGCCAAGCTTCAGCAGGACATTACATACAACAGCCAAATTGATGGGAATCAACTAGCTCCTGTGATGATAAAAGCATCATCTGAAACTCTAGAATTCATCCTTAAAATTTCTTAAGAACAAAACAAAATAAATAATAAAAAAAGAAAATTACCTAATCTGAGCAACAAGAAGAACCGCCAGTTGTCCAAACTCGAACAATCCCCGGCAACGGCACCAAAAACTTGGTACACGAAATCGTGATTCACACTTTTCACAACTCCGCATAGCTGACCAGCAAGTGCACTGGGTTGTCCAAGTAATACCTTACGTGAGTAAGGGTCGATCCCACGGAGATTGTCGGCTTGAAGTAAGCTATGGTCATCTTGTAAATCTCAGTCAGGCGGATTCAAATGGTTATGAGGTTTTGATAATTAAAAGAGAAATAAATCATAAAATAGTATAATGATACTTATGCAATTCATTGGCGAAAATTTCAGATAAGCGTATGGAGATGATTTGTTCCCTCTGAGCCTCTGCTTTCCCATTGTCCTCATCCAATCTTGCGTACTCCCTTCCATGGCAAGCTGTATGTTGGTGGATCACCGTTGTCAATGGCTACCATCTGTTCTCTCAGTGAAAACATGTCCGCTACGGTTTCCCGCATGGCTAATCTGCTTTCGGTTTTCGATCATGTCGGAATAAGATCCATCAATCCTTTTGCACACTGTCACTACGCCCAACAGTCACGAGTTTGAAGTGCGTCACAGTCATCCTATCCCAAATCCTACTCGGAATACCATAGACAAGGTTTAGACTTTTCGGATCTCAAGAATGCTGCCAATTGATTCTAGCTTATACCACGAAGACTCTGATCTCACGGAATGGAAGGCTATGTTGTCAGGAGAGATAACCATGCGTCGTGAACCATGAGGCCAAGAGATACAAACTCAAGCTCTCGCAGATAGAATGGAAGTGGTTGTCAGGCACGCGTTTATAGGGGAGGATGATGATGAGTGTCACGGATCATCACATCCATCAGGTTGAAGTACGTGTGAATATCTTAGAATAAGAATAAGTGTGAATTGAATAGAAGAACAATAGTACTTTGTATTAATTCATGAGGAACAGCAGAGCTCCACACCTTAATATATGAGGTGTAGAAATTCCACCGTTGAAAATACATAAGTGATGAAGGTCCAGGCATGGCCGAATGACCAGCCCCTAAAACGTGATCAAGAGATCAAAAGTGATCCTAAGATAGTCTCAAAAATGATCTAAAGATGATCGAAAAGATCCAAATACAATAGTAAAAGGTGCTATTTATAATAAACTAGTAAACTAGGTTTACAAAAAATGAGTAACTAAGTGTAGATAGTGCAAAAATCCACTTCTGGAGCCCACTTGGTGTGTGTCTGGGCTGAGCGTTGAAGATTTCACGGCATAGGCTCTTCTTGGAGTTTAAACACCAATTTTGGTGCCAGTTTGGGCATTTAACTCCAGCTTTGGTGCCAGTTCTGGCGTTTTACGCCAGAAAAGGGTCTCTGACCGGCGTTTTGACGCCAATTTGGGCCATCAAATCTCAGGTAAAGTATGAACTATTATACATTGCTGAAAAGCCCAAGATGTCTACTTTCCAACGCAATTGAGAGCTTGCCAATAGGGCTTCTATAGCTCCAGAAAATCTACTTCAAGTGCAAGAAGGTCAGAATCCAACAGCATCTTAAGTCCTTTCTCAGCCTTCTTTAATCAGATTTTTGCTCATGTCCCTCAATTTTAGCCAGAAAATACCTGAAATCACAGAAAAATACACAAACTCATAGTAAAGTCCAGAAATGTGATTTTTGCATAAAAACTAATAAAAATATACTAAAAAGTAACTAAAATATATTAAAAACTATGTAAAAACAATGCCAAAAGTGTATAAATTATCTGCTCATCAGGGAGCTATTAGCACGTTTATTATATTGATTTGTTTGGCTACTACTATTATTATTATTATTATTATTATTATTATTATTATTATTATTATTATTATTATTAGACAAAATTTAAAATAAAGATGAGAAATAACAAATGAGAATTTTCAATTATGAATAAAGAATATATAAGCTCAAGTTCAATGGCAACAGATAAAGAAGGAGGGTTGTGTTAGGTCTTCGACAACCAACATAAAAATATAGTCGAACCTCCATGAAATGAATCAAAGACATTATTGCGCTAAAGCTAGGTCGTTGCCCGGAAGCAACGCGTTGTATGGCTCGAGTACGGTGTCAAATGAGCAAGAGCCGCTGCATCAGTGCTCGGATGTAGTGTTAAATAACCAAGGGTTCTTGCATTTTTGTGAACAGACGAAGGTAAATAAGCTAGTTCACAAAGTAAAAGGTAAAGGTCGGAGCGACAGAAGGTTGAGATTTGGGACATGGAACATAGACACTCTAACAGGAAAATCCTTGGAGGTGGTGGACACCATGACAAGGAGGAAGATTAACATTATGTGCCTATAAAAAACAAAATGGGTTGGTGTGAAGGCTAGGGAGTTGGATACTTCTAGTTTCAAACTTTGGTATACAGGAAAGGTGAAAAATAGGAATGGGGTTGGAATAATTGTGGATAAGCAGTGGAAGAAGGACGTAGTGGATGTTAAGAGGGTTGGAGATTGGATCATCTCTATCAAACTTGTGGTGGAGGGAGGTGCTTTCCATGTGATTAGCGCTTATACACCACAAGTGGGTTCAGACGAACAACAAAAGATAAGGTTTTGGGAGGATCTAGAGAGTTTGGTTCAAGACATACCTTTGGGAGATAAGATTTTTTTAGGAGGATATTTAAATGGCCATGTTGGGAGAGAAGTGACTGGATATGGGAGTATTCACGGAGGCCATGGTTTCAGGGTGATGATCAATGCCGAGGGTAAAACTATTTTGGACTTTTCCTCAACTTTTGATCTTCTCATCGCAAATACATGTTTTAAAAAAAGAGACGAACATCTTATAATCCATAAGAGTGGCATGACAAGCTCTCAAATTGACTTCTTCTTGTTGAGGAGAGTCGACTGGAAATTTTGCATTAATTGTAAAATTATTCCGGGAGAGAGTTTCACAACACAACATAGGGTGCTCATCATGGATTTTTCCTGTTGAGAAAAAGTTGAGGAAAAGACATCATACGAAGAACCCAAGGACGAGGTAGTGGCGGATGAAAGGTGAGGAACAAAGAAGCTTCCTAAGACAGGTAGGAGAAGAGGCAAAGTGGGATGCGAATGGAAGCGCGGAAGAGATGTGGAGGGAGATGGCAGAAGTTATTAGAAGAATAGCAAAAGAAAGCTTTGGTGAATCTAAAGGAATAGGACCAAGAGACAAGGAGTCCTGGTGGTGGAGTGCGAGTGTACAAGATAAGATAAAGATAAAAAGAGAGTGCTTTAAAAAGTGGTCTTTATGCTGCAATGCAGATAACTGGGAAAAATATAAGGCGGCTAAGAAAGAGACAAAGTGGCTGTAAGTGAAGCAAGAACAAGAGCATATGAGGGTCTCTACCAATCTTTGGGCACGAAAGAAGGAGAAAAAAGGTATATATAGAATTGCAAAGAACCGCGAAAGAAGAACGAGAGATTTGGATCATGTTAAGTGCATAAAGGATAAGGATGGAGATGTGTTAGCTCAAGAGAAGAAAATTAATGAAAGGTGGAAGAGTTACTTCTACGAATTATTTAATGAGGGACAGAAGACTCTTCCGAGCCTTGGTTGGTTATGCACAAGGGAAGAAGATAAAAACTTTGACTACTATTGAAGGATCCGAGACTTCGAGGTAAAAAGGCTCTAAAGCAGATGAAAAATGGCAGGGCAGTAGGACTTGATAATATCCCAATTGAGGTTTGGAAGGGTCTTGGAAAAAAAGGCATCAACTGGTTAACCAAGTTTTTTAATGAGATTTTAAGGTCAAAGAAAATGCCTAATGAGTGGAGAAAGAGCACCTTAGTACCTATCTACAAGAATAACGGGATATAAAAAGTTGCAGAAACTATAAAGAGATCAAACTTATGAGTCATTGGTGCACGAAATTGTGATCATCAATGGCGCCATCAACATGGTACGCACAATTGTAATCTCAAATCTTTATCACAACTTCGCACAACTAACCAGCAAGTGCACTGGGTCGTCCAAGTAATAAACCTTACGCGAGTAAGGGTCGATCCCACGGAGATTGTTGGTATAAAGCAAGCTATGGTCATCTTGTAAATCTTAGTCAGGCAGATTCAAATGGTTATAGATGATTTATGAATAAAGCATAAAATAAAGATAGAGATACTTATGCAATTCATTGGTGAGAAT
The DNA here is from genome assembly GCF_003086295.3 of Arachis hypogaea. Lineage (NCBI taxonomy): Eukaryota > Viridiplantae > Streptophyta > Magnoliopsida > Fabales > Fabaceae > Arachis > Arachis hypogaea. The sequence goes on along the minus strand of NC_092044.1, from coordinate 81,058,879 downwards.
TTCAGATAAGCGTATGGAGATGCTTTGTCCCTTCCGTCTCTCTGCTTTCCTACTGTCTTCATCCAATCCTTCTTACTCCTTTCCATGGCAAGCTGTATGTAGGGTTTCACCGTTGTCAGTGGCTACCTCCCATCCTCTCAGTGAAAATGTTCAATGCGCTCTGTCACAGCACGGCTATTCAGCTGTCAGTTCTCGATCATGTCGGAATAGAATCCAGTGATTCTTTTGCGTCTGTCACTAACGCCCCACAATCGCGAGTTTGAAGCTCGTCACAGTCATTCAATCCTTGAATCCTACTCAGAATACCACAGACAAGGTTTAGACCTTCCGGATTCTCTTGAATGCCGCCATCAATTCTAGCTTATACCACGAAGATTCTGATTAAGGAATCCAAGAGATAAACATTCAAGCCTTGTTTGCTTGTAGAATGGAAGTGGTTGTCAGGCACGCGTTCATAAGTGAGAATGATGATGAGTGTCACATAATCATCACATTCATCAAGTTCTTGGGTGCAAATGAATATCTTAGAACAAGAATAAGCCGAATTGAATAGAAGAACAATAGTAATTGCATTAATACTCGAGGCACAGCAGAGCTCCACACCTTAATCTATGGTGTGTAGAAACTCCACCATTGAAAATACATAAGAACAAGGTCTAGGCATGGCCGAGAGGCCAGCCCCCATAATCTAAGAACTAGACGTCCAAAGATGATCTAAAGATCTAAAGTGATCAAAAGATTCAATGATCTAAAGATGAAAATACAATAGCAAAAGGTCCTATTTGTAGAGAACTAGTAGCCTAGGGTTTACAGAAATAAGTAAATGACATAAAAATCCACTTTCGGGCCCACTTGGTGTGTGCTTGGGCTGAGCATTGAAGTATTTTCGTGTAGAGACTCTTCTTGGAGTTAAACGCTAGCTTTTGTGTCAGTTTGGGCGTTTAACTCCCATTCTTGTGCCAGTTCCGGCGTTTAACGCCGGGCAGTTTTGAGCTGATTTGGAATGCCAGTTTGGGCCATCAAATCTCGGGCAAAGTATGGACTATTATATATTGTTGGAAAGCCCAGGATGTCTACTTTCCAACGCAGTTGAGAGCGCGCCAATTGGGCTTCTGTAGCTCCAGAAAATCTACTTCGAGTGTAGGGAGGTCAGAATCCAACAGCATCTGCAGTCCTTTTCAGCCTCTGAATCAGATTTTTGCTCAGGTCCCTCAATTTCAGCCAGAAAATACCTGAAATCACAGAAAAACACACAAACTCATAGTAAAGTCCAGAAAAGTGAATTTTAACTAAAAGCTAATAAAAATATAGTAAAAACTAACTAAAACATACTAAAAACATACTAAAAACAATGCCAAAAAGCGTACAAATTATCCGCTCATCAGTCATACCATGAAGTTATGGGAAATGGTGATAGAATGGAGGTTGAGAAAAGAGACACAAGTAATAGAGAACCAATTTGGATTTATGCCAAGCAGATCTACCACTAAAGCGATATACCTATTAAGAAGGATGATGGAGATGTATCGTATTAATAAAAGGGATCTACATATGATGTTTATTGATTTGGAAAAAGCATATGATAGAGTACCAAGGGAGGTCTTATGGAAGGTTTTAGAAAAGAGGAGTAAGGGTCGCTTATATTCGTGCAATTAAAGACATGTATGATAGGGCCACAACTAGTGTGAAGACTCAAGGTGGAGTGACAGAGGAATTTTCTATTGGTATAGGATTAAATCCTTAAGTCCATACTTTTTTCACATTAGTCTTGGAAGTACTCATAGAGCACATCCAAGAGCCTGTGCCATAGTGCATGCTTTTTACCGATGATATCGTCCTTATGGGAAATTCAAGGGAAGACCTAAATAAGAAGTTGGAGTTATGGAGAGAAGCTCTAGAAGTGTATGGTCTGCGCATAAGCCATAGCAAGACGGAATATATGAAATGTAAGTTCAGTCTGAGAAGGGAAAACCCTAATATAGAGGTGAAGATTGGAGAAAACATCCTACAAAAAGTTAAAAGTTTTAAGTATCTTGGGTGCATCATACAGGATAATGGAGAGATTGAACAGGATGTAAATCATAGGATCCAAACAGGTTGGTCAAAATGGCGGAGTGCATCTGGTTTTATATGCGACAAAAAAGTGCCTTTAAAACTTAAAGGTAAATTCTATCGCACTGCTATAAGACCGGCTATGCTTTATGGTATGGAGTGTTGGGCAGCTAAAGGGAGCACGAACATAAGCTGAGTGTGGCAGAGATGAAGATGTTGAGATGGATGAGTGGTCATACATGATTGGATAAAATAAGGAACGAAGATATAAGGGAGAGAGTTGGAGTAGCACCCATTGTGGAAAAGATGATTGAATCGTGTCTCAGGTGGTTTGGACATGTGAAAAGAAGACCGATAGAACATCCAGTCAGAAGGGTAGATGAGATGGAAGATGGACAAGGGGCGAAAGGCAGATGAAGACCTAAGAAGACCATCCATGAGGTGGTCAAATGAGATCTACATGTAAACGGTCTCTCTGTAGACATGATACATGACAGAGCACAATGACGTCATTTGATTCATGTAGCGGACCCCACTTAGTGGGATAAGGCTTTGTTGTTGTTATTGTAATATTGCAAGTATGATGAAAAGTATATGAATCCTATATTTTTAAAATTTAATGAGTGTCGAAATAATGTTGTCTTTTATATAATACTAAAAAACCGTGGGATTATATATATATAGGTACTTAAAAAGCGTGGAAGGTTACTTCGGTTTATGTCGAAATTGATCTCTTCATAAACCGTGGAAGACTAATACAGTTTATGTCTCCCAATGTTTACTTCATAAGCCGTAGAAAGTTAATACGGTTTATGTTTATAATGCTTCCTTCATAAACCGTTGAAACTTTCCACAGTTTATGTATTAGTTGTAAAACGTGAAAAGTTACCAATTCCCAAATTATTGTAATTGAGTAAATTTTTCCTTTATTTATTTTAAATAGGTACATTGCCGATTTTATATTTTATGCTTATTAGAGTTTACGACTCTTGAAATGACACACACTCAACTGAACCCTAACTAGATTTTTTTCTCCTAATCAGTTAGTCATCTCCGGCCATCGTCCCCGTCTTCGCACATCCAGCCACCGTCTTCATCTTCTTCAGTTCTTCCTCTCTTCCAGCAAGTCGTCCGTTCCCATCGTCTTCCAGCAAGCAGCAACTCATTCTTCCACTCCCTGAAGTCGCTTTCAACTCTCCAATCTGCCAAGCTTTCCCGTCATCATCATCTTCCTCTTCTCGTCGCTGTGAGCTTCACATCTTCCTCTCCTTCACGTTGTCCTCGCCTCCAGCCGTCGCCTTCCAATTTAGAGAGAGAGATAGAGATGGAGACAGAGACAGGAGAGAAGAGAGACCGGTTCAACTGCAAACCGACAACATTAACTGTCCGGTCAGACATGTAAAACCGTTAATAAAAAGCCGATGAAAAACCATTGAATCGGCCGAGAACCGGTCGGACGGACCGACCAGAACCGGCCGATTTACACAAAAACGGAAGCTCCTTGGTTTCTTTCTCGCTTTCTTACTTTCATTTAGAAGTCACACAAACCCAGCCAAAAAACCCTAGCACTCTAAGCTAAGCCTACACCACCGCCGCGCAAGGAGTGGCATACTGCCGCCGTCAGTGGCACTCAAAGTTCGCCATCCGTCCGTTTATCTAGCTTCACCGTTCGCGTTCACACGCCGTTCACTGTTCGAGTTCGCATTCGCGTTTGTCTGGAAGCCACGTTGCTCTGCTTCAAACTCTGCGACCAACCCGCGCGCTCCACCTAGCCGTCAAACTGCTCTCTTTTGTCGCCGCCGTGAGTTCCCTAAACCCGCCACCAGACAATACACTCACACAACACCAATACACTGCTTCAAACTCTGCAATTTCTGATTTCCATTACAATAAGTAACTATTTGATTTGGTAGTGGTTTTGATTTTTTCATAGACTGAATTATAGTTACAATAGTTATGTTTTCTTCTTTATCACATTGATATTAAGCTTTGAATTCCTTTATTTCATTTTAATTTTACCGCACTCAACATGTTTGATGAAATGCTTTAACCATATTTCTGGTTGGTTTTATAATTTCTAGCTTTTAGAAACTTAGTAAGTTGATTGCATGTGAAATTAGAATAACTGGATCCTAGTAATTAGGAAATTTTAGCTGCACAAATAGCATCTTTGCAGAAAACATATTAGCATGATGATTCCACTTGCATTAGAGTTCTTCTGGTAAATTTTAACTGTTATTGTGAATTTGTTAATTTGCTAATTGTTCTTGTGTGGTTCTGTTGTTCTGTTTCTTTTAATTTTTTTTTGTTTTGGTTGTGATTTTCTGTTCTTGAACTTGTTAAGTTGATAATTTGCTAAATTGTTGGGCTGTTGTTGTTTTAATTTGCTAAATTGTTAGGTTGCTGCGATTTAATTTGTTGGATTTTCTATGTAGGTCTTGTTCTTGTTTATTTGCTAAATTGTTGTTGTGTATTTATTGTTGTCTTTGAGATTATTGCTGAATATTGGTGATTATTGATTTATTATATGCTTCATGTTCTTATTGGTTTCTTCTTTTGAAGGAAAAAAAATTCTGTTTTCATTGTTTTGTTGATTGTTTGTTTTGTTTCAGAAATCATTTTTTTGTGATCAATGCTCAAACTCTGAATGTTGTTCTGCTGTTTTTGTTTTGTTTCAGAAATCAATTTTTTGTGATCAATGCTCAAACTCTGAATGTTGTTCTGTTTTGTTTTAAGGCTGAGTTTGGAAGAGGTGATGATTTCTGAGTGTTGTTTTATTTTTGTTTTAAGGCTGTGTGTATTGTTCAATTTTCATTTTGTAGAAAATTCTTTGAGGTATTTGAATTAAGAAGGAAGACTATTTCAACGGTATTACTGTTGATTCTGGTATGCTACAAGCTTGAACTAGAATTGAAGAGAGAAACCCTTTATTATTTCATCATTGGCCTATTTTTGGCATTGCATATCATTGTAGTTTGTTTATTCATAGAACTAGTTGTTTATGATCTCCTTTTGGAGTAAAAAAATGCAGTAGAAGAGTGTTTAGAACCAGTTGCTCTATTCATTGAATTTTTATAGAATCAAATGTTTATTATAAAATAATTTTTCCGGTCGAACCAATAAACCAATAAACCAGTAACTAGAACGGTTCGATGATCGGTTCGGTTTTCAGAACCTTGCTTATTAGAGTTTAAGACTCTTGAAATGACAAAACACTCAATTGAACCCTAACTAGATCCTTTCTCTCCTAATCAGTTAGTCATCTCCGGCCACCGTCCCCGTCTTCTCACAGCCAGCCACCATCCTCATCTTCTTCGGTTCTTCCTCCCTTCCAGCAAGTCGTCCGTTCCCATCGTCTTCCAGCAAGCAGCAACTCATTCTTCACTCCCTGAAGTCGCTTTCAACTCTCCAATCCGCCAAGCTTTCCCGTCATTGTCGCATTCCCATCGTCTTCCTCTTCTCGTCGCCGTCAGCTTCACATCTTCCTCTCCTTCACGTTGTCCTCGACTCCAGCTGTCGCCTTCCAATTTAGAGAGAGATAGAGATGGAGACAGAGACAGGAGAGAAGAGGGACACCACAACAATCAACAACGTCATGTGCCTCTTGATGCACCCAGATGGAGCTCCCCTTGGTGCTCCCATGTACCTTCCTCAGAATGCTGGTCCACAACAACTTCAACTCATTGTCAATAAGATTCTGGACAACGTAAACCCATCACTTTTCATATCCTTACCAACAAAATATAAAAAAATTGCTTTGTTATTAAAATAATGTTCTCTCTGGTTAATTATTGTGTCTTTTATCCCCCTCCCCTTCCCCGACCCCGATTTAGGAGGAGAAATTACCATATGCTTTCTATATTTCTGATGAAGAGCTCCTTGTGCCACTTGAAGCCTACTTGCACAAAAACAAAGGCTAGTATCTGCTCTCTCCTTTGGTTATCTTGCAACAAACTACTGTTTATTTAGGTTGATTGATTAGTTTGTTTTTTGTTTCTTATAATATGTGGTGTTGATTTAACATTAATTTTCAGTTTCGGTGGAGAAGGCATTGCCTATAGTTTGTCAGCCTCAAGCTATTTTCAGGATTCGCCCTGTTAATCGTTGTTCCGCCACTATTTCTGGTATGAATCATAGAGTTTTGTGTCATTTACAGCCTATAATGTTCTAGGTGAAATGTTTATTCACAAACAGATGTTTTGTGTTAATTCTATATAAAACTACCGTGATTTGGAACATGATGTTTTGTGTGTCTTCTCTTTTTTATGTTTTGGTTCTTGATAATGATTTAGCTTAATGGTCTAGTTGTCATATCCTCTGATTCATGTTGCTGGAACTGTTTTTAGGTCATGCAGAAGCTGTACTTACAGTTGCTTTCAGTCCTGATGGGAGGCACCTAGCAAGTGGTTCTGGCGACACAACTGTTCGTCTTTGGGACCTTAACACGCAGACACCATTGTACACATGCACAGGTGTGATAATAAGTATGATATACCAAACATTGCTTGTTTGTACTTAGTTGTAAACTAGACATAATTAGATGATGTTTAAGCATCTTTCTCTCAGTATGAACAGAAGTAACCAGTTTAACTCATAGAAAGAGAATGTAATGAAATTAAATTTAGAAGGTGGAATTGGAGTTAGCTTACAATTGTATTCTTAGAAAGGAATTCTTGAAGCATTGTGTAGGCTAAATCTGAAACTGCTGCTGTTCTGTTTTTCATTTGTTGTAATTCAAAAAGTTGATATATTTTTTTATTATTTATTTATTTTTTAAAATTAGAAATGGCCATGTATCTATTGATAGTTGTTTTCATTGTACGCAGGGCACAAGAATTGGGTCCTTTGTATTGCGTGGTCACCAGATGGCAAGTATCTTGTGAGTGGGAGCAAGTCTGGAGAACTTCAATGTTGGGATCCAGAAACTGGGAAGTTGTCTGGCAATCCATTATCTGTAAAGTCTTTAACTGACTATGCTATTTACTATCAGAAAGCTTGCTTCATTTCTTTTCTTTGGTCTAAATTTTTCACTAAAACATATTCAAATTGTGTTATTGAAGGTATATGTTGTAAATTCTGGTACCACTCCTTTTGCTTCCTAACATGATACTGTTCTTGCTCATGTATAAGCTTATTTATGACTACTGCAACAGTTCACTCAATTATTTTTGTTTCACCTGGCTAATTCAGAACATGCTTCAAAACCTTGTTAAACTTTTGGAGAGAAAAACCTTTTACATTGTATTTAAATTAGAAGTATTAAGATATTCATCCTGATTATGATTTGTGCCACCCCATCCTCCCCGAAATAGCAAAAGACACAAGCAAAGGAAAAAAAGGAAGGCAAAATAGAATGTAAAAGAACATCATGCATTATTACTTCATGATTTCCCGAGAAAAATTGAAAAATAGAACTGTTAAGGAGATGCTTCAGAAGCAATGGTTCTTTAGTTGGTGACAAATTTTGTTCCCTGCGTAGTACTATACTGATATAATGTTTCTTGGACAATATTTGAAGTATATATTAATGCAGGGCCACAAGAAATGGATTACTGGGATCTCTTGGGAACCCGTCCATCTTAGTGCTCCTTGTCGTCGTTTTGTAAGTGCCAGCAAAGATGGGGATGCTCGTATATGGGATGTCACATTGAGGAAATGTGTTATATGTCTCACTGGCCACACACTCGCCATAACATGTGTAAAATGGGGTGGAGATGGCATGATTTATACAGGGTACTCTCTCTCTCTCTCTCTCTCTCTCTCTCACACACACACACACACACACACACACACACACACACGCACGCCCACACACACACACACACACACACGTGTTACAAGATTTCCCTTTTTTCTTTTATTTATTGGATGATATTTATCTAACAAGAACGAATACGACACGGATACGCTGACACGTTCTTTTTAAAAAAATATTGGATTAGACACGTGTAAGATAAGTATGTTATAAAACTTAAATAAGATTTAAATAATAAATGATCATATCATAAATATAAGAATAAACATAATTACATAAAAAAATCTTTAAAAAATCCAAAATAAAATAATATCAATAATTATAATTTTTAAATAAACTCTTATATGGACATTAAACATTAGATGTTATTAACTTATTTTATAAAAAAAATAAAAATTTATACAAGTACTAGTCAAAAAGTCAAAGAAATAATAAAATAATGATATTTGAGAGAGAGAAATTGCTAAACAAAAGTGGAGCAGAAAGTCAGAAGCAAGAATCATTAATCTCATCACCTCCTTAGTTTCTGGAGATTTAAAAATTAAAATCTGAAGAAAAGGGCTTTCGGTTGTGCTATGGTCTCATGTAGTCCATGCGGAAGGAAGACGCTCGGACTTGCCGCAGATTAGTGCATCACTTGACGAAACCACCGCAAAGCTGAAAGGTAACCTCCGACTCGCCTCCAATACGCGTGTCCACCATATCCCGTGCGTGTCCGTGTCGTATCTGCGTCTGACACCGGTACATCAGCGCTGCTGGCGAGTCCATGCTTCATAGATAGTTACTCTACATTACTAGTCTGCTGTTTGGAGCATAGCTATATTATTTTTATTATTTCAGTTCCCAAGACTGTACAATCAAAGTTTGGGAAACTACACAAGGGAAGCTAATTCGTGAATTGAAGGTGTGTTTAATCCCCTTGAGCTTCAGTACTTTGCAATGCACCTGAACTTGTTATATGCTTAGATTTGGCTATTATTATGCATCATCATTGGTTCTCATCTCATGTCAAAATTATTTTTCATGGGTATTTTTTCTGCATATTAGAGTTATCTGGTTGTTATTTTTACTTTTTTTTTTTCAATTAAAAGTTTGTTGATTGTATTAAAAGCTTGCCATCCGTTTTTTTTATTTTAGTGAATGAATTTGTGACCCACATTCCCTTTTTGGTATGAGTGGTTGATCTATGAAGCCTAAAAAGATGGGCTTTTAGACAATGTGATTGAATTGACTATTAGTCTAGTTTAGTCTCTTACGGCAAGTTCACCACTGTCATTTTTGTTGAAGTATTTATCGTTAAAGTTTAAATCTAATCCATTTTTAGTGTATATTTTGTGTATTATCACTTGTTTACTCCATTTAGAAGATAGACTTTTCATTTCGAGTAACTTATCCCTGTAGAATTCTTCACTTGTTGGTATCTATTTTAGGGACATGGGCATTGGGTTAATTCGTTAGCATTGAGCACTGAGTATGTTCTTCGTACTGGAGCTTTTGATCATACTGGGAAACAATATTCATCTCCAGAGGAAATGAAGAAGGTGAGCACTTTTTGGGTTAATAATCATCCTAGCACATCAAACCATATTTTACTAATATGTCCACACCTGTCTGCTGCTGATGAATATAGGTTGCTCTTGAAAGGTATAATAAGATGAGAGGCAATGCCCCTGAAAGGTTGGTTTCTGGATCTGATGATTTTACCATGTTCCTTTGGGAACCATTTGTCAGCAAGCACCCAAAAACTCGTATGACAGGTCATCAGCAGGTACAAATCTTTTCCTATGTATCAAGGAGAATTAAGCAAAATGAGCTTTTGTGCAACTGCTTTTTTTTCTTCTTTCCAAATTATAATTCTAATTTAATAAATATTTGCCGAAATCCATCCCTAATTATTTGTAGTATGTTAGCTGAAAACTTGAAATTAGATTCATCATTATGCAGGTTTAATGACAAACTCTCTATCTGTGTATATGCTTTCCAATTTTTCAGCTTAATGAAAGTTGAACTTGTTTGCTGACAGCTTGTGAACCATGTATATTTTTCACCTGATGGGCAATGGGTGGCAAGTGCATCTTTTGATAAATCCGTGAAGTTATGGAATGGCACAACAGGGAAATTTATAGCAGCTTTCCGTGGTCATGTTGGGCCTGTTTACCAGATCAGGTAAAACACAAGTGTATCCATCTTACTTTGACCTTGACAGTCTCCGAAGATATTTCCTTTTGAATTCAGTGTATTTGGGTTTTGTTCTACAGCTGGTCTGCGGATAGCAGACTACTTTTAAGTGGCAGCAAAGATTCTACGTTGAAGGTTAGTGGGATTTTCCTTGATATGGACATTATTTGTTAGTTAAATACATGAAACTACATTTTCAATCCAAATTTAACCTTCCATTATGTTTGGTGATCAAGGTTTGGGATATTCGGACTCGGAAGTTGAAGCAGGATCTTCCTGGCCATTCTGATGAAGTATGCATCCCGTTTCACATGCTTTATCTTAAGTTTATTTGTTTGTTTGTCTATTTATTATTATTATTATTATTATTATTATTATTATTATTATTATTATTATTATGGTGACTAGCATAGTTCTATCTTTTTGCTGGAAAGGTGTTTTCTGTTGATTGGAGTCCAGATGGAGAGAAAGTAGCCTCTGGTGGCAAGGATAAAGTGTTGAAGTTGTGGATGGGCTAAGGCCAACCTGGGATGAACATTTCTTGCGTGGATTCTTGGAAATCAAGCCTGAATGTTAATACTTTGGAGGCAGTTTTTACATTAGATTGACAACTTGTATGATATGGATAGTTTAGAATTTAATGAATTAAGTTGTATCAATTCAATTATGTTTATCTTTGAAACTCCTTTGTTTGGATTGCGACTTATGAAAATTATGATTTGATAACATGTTTTAGAGGAGAAAAAGAGCGATATCAAATTGAATTCCAGGAAATTTTCAATTGGATACCTACGTTTCCAACGCAAGATAGCTTTGAAAAACCGATTTTCTTTTAATGTACAACACACTTATTTGAAAGTGGACTAGTTAGGTTTGGTTTGGTAAAATCTTTTGAAGAGGAGTTTTGTTATGTTTGGTAAATTAAAAAATTTATGTGCTTGTGGTTATTGTTTTTGAAAATTGAGTGTTTTTAGGGGAGAGTTTTTAAAAAATAGTTTGTAAAAATAGTTTGTAAAAATAGTTTGTAAAAAATAGTTTGTGTTTATTAAAATTAAAAAGTTTAATATAACTTTATTTATTATTTAATATCTAAATTTAATTTTTATATTATTTAATATAATATTTTAATTTTAAAATTATTTTATTAAATATATTTATTATTGTTTATGTTTATTAAATTTTATTTTTAATTTAATTTATCAAATATAAATATTATAATTTTTAAAAATAAAAATTAAAAAAATAGAATATTAATATATTATCTGTTAATTTATTGCTAATAATAATTAATAATTATATTTTAATTATAATTAGCAATTCAGCATTGATATGTATACGCAGATACATCTATAAAAGAATTTATTAGATACAATCATAAATAAGAGTCGGCAGAAATTGATAAAATTCTTATAAATTTCATAAAAATTTTACCCTATCAAATTTTAGTCTTATAATAAAGTACACTAGGAATTTATATGTTGATGTATTAATGGTTTTTACTGAAATTTTGAGCTGGCAAAATGATGCAGATGCTAAGCACGTAGGGGCACGTGAAAGTGGTAGTATAGTATTCTCTTTAGTAGAAAATATTTATTTTTTGGTTAAGCATATTTAATTTGGATTTACATTGTGAAATTTTAATAGCAAAACATTGAGAATAAATAGGCTACAAAGAGGATTTTTTTATTTAAATTAAATAAATATAAAATTTATGAAAATACATAAATACACAGTTGCATCATTACTGTCATATGTGCCCAGTATCACTCATCTAGTTGTAAAATGTAAAATATATATCTTCTGCAAATTCGCCATGGCATTCTTACGATACGCAGCTTGTCTCCATGGTCCCTCAAAGGTTTTAACATTAGTAAATCGTGTCCATATAAGATTTTCAAGCGAAGTCACATTTTTTTTGTTAGTTTCCCAAGCGGTATCCTAATCCGACAAGTCAAGAACTAAAACATTTAAAACTAAAAAACAAAAAAACTAAATTGAACATTATTTCTTAAATAAGCTAAATATATTATATTAGTCAACTCATTAAATACAATAATTTAATATACTATGTTTTACCATCTATTAATAGTATATATTATCAGAAATTAAAAGTTGCCAATACGTAAAATAAATGAGCTTGGTAGATAGAATCTAATTTATTGACGCTTCTATAAATTATAGCGTTAATGATTCAACCAAAAAAACATAGCTAAATTCATGGCTTGATCTTTTATTTTCATACAATAGAGACATTCTTTAAAAATCATATGACCATTTTGGTTAAAAAGTATAGTAAACAAATAATTATTAATATTTAAATGCACGTATCATATAACATAATTTACATGAAAGTTGAATCATATATTGTTTCATTAATAAAAATATTTTACTAAATTATATATCTGGTAACATTTTCAAATATAAATGTTTAAGTAAATAAATGATAATATAAAATATTTAAACTAAGAAGATCTTGATTTCGTTTTATATATAAAATATAAATATTTTTTAAACTACATTTTTTTTAATTAAACATATAAGTTTTAGTGTTCACAAAAAAAAAAAACCCTAAGTTTAATGAAAAATTAAATTAGAAAAAAGTGTGTTAGAGCTTAGATAAAAGTGCACCTTATGTTATCGTAGAAGAATAGAAAAAAAATTGCAACCTTTGCTTATAAAAAAATAACACTTTAATTAGCAAAAAAAAATAATAATAATAATAATAATAATAATAATAATAATAATATGATTAGAAAGACCTAAATATTCTTATAAGTTAACAAATAATCTAAAATCTAAAAATAATTAAAAAAATAATTATGATAAAAATTTTCGTGCATTTTTTATTATGTGAAGTTATTAATTAAAAATTATTAAAAAATAATATAGACAAATATATTAAATTACCGAATTATTCTTGACTATCAATATGACGTGAAAACAACTTCAAATGAGAGTTCATCATAAATTAATTCCATAATCTCAATTTAGGAAATAGCATTTAATTCTCTACAACTAACCCAATAATTTCAAATAAAAAATCTCCCTAATAAATTATAAATTAATTAAGTTTAAGATAAATCACTGAAAATGTGCCTGATTTATAACATCAAATTATTTAAAAATATGACAAAAAATATACACTCTTGAGTCGTGAACTAAAACATTCTACGTTAATAAAAAAAGAGTAATGCAACAAACGAAATTTCCTACGTGACAAGTGAAATTTTGACATTTCAAGTTAGCCATGTCACACTTGATCATTTACAAAGTAGGTTTTTAATCACAGTTGGATATTTTTTGTAAGTTTTAAAATTATTTAATATTTAATAGTATTTTTGTTGATAACAAAATCTAAGTACATTTAGATACATTTTTAATTATTTATTTTTACTTTTAATTTTTAAAAAAATAAAAAATTAAAGAAAACAAATCCCCCTCATCACTTTCATCGCATGTTAACAATAAAACATTACCATTTTTAGGAACAAAAAATCAAAAAAATAAAGATAAAGAAATTATTTTTTCAAAGCTCAAATACAAACGAAAATGTCGTAAATACGTAGTTGTAAAAATCGAACCGATAATCGAACCGGTCATGTTATTAGTTTATTGGTTTATTGGTTCAACCGATAAATCGCTGGTTGAACCGATAAAATCGGTTTCACATAAATAAAAAATATAAAATACTAAAAATAGTCATAAACTTAATAAATTCAAAATACATATTGTTAGTTCTTCACCAACATTTTAAAAATAACCAAGTTTCAAAGTCTAAATATAACTAATACAAAGATAAACATTCAAAATACATATTGTTAGTTGCCTTAATTCCTATTTTAAAACAATAGCAATCATAAATTTCCTAATTCCTATTCCAGTATTCCCTATTTAGCAAGACAGCAACCTTAAAGGTTTAAATAGTTAAATTCACATCAATCTTAAATAGTTAAATTCACAGCACAAGCATATTCATCCTAGACAAGCATTAGTCAACAAGCAATCTTAAATAGTTAAATTCCCTATTCAGCAAGACAAGCATATTCATAAATCATAACAGAACAATATTAGATTAACATTATTCATAACAGATTCAAGCTTTCAAGTTTCAACAAGCATATTCATCCCAGAAATTTCAACAAGCATATTCAACAAGCATATGCATAACACTGTCACAGCAAGAAATGCAGAACAGACTACAGAGGAGAATTGGAGCTAACCTGTTTGACAGAGCAGAAGAGCGAGGCAACAGCGAGATCGATGGCGCAGCAACGGCGAGGGCGACGGTGCGGTGACGGCGATGAAAGACAGCCGCGAGTCTGTCTCTGTCCTGTTCCTACTTCGTTGGTTCCTTCAGACTTCAGAGTTCAGACCGGCGGTGAGACGAAGAGGACGACGGCGGGCGGCTGGCAGCTAGCGGCGGTGGCTGGGTGAGTGACGTAGAATGAGGTGAGGCGGAGAGGGTTAGCAGTTCGCACACTAGGGTTGGGGGGGAGGGGAAAAGTGGAACTGGGGGTGGGGTTTGGGGCTGGGGTCCGTAATTACGAGGACCTTTCTTTTTTTTTAAAAAAAAAATAAACCAAAACGACGTCGTTTTGGAAAAGGAATAAAAAGAAAACGTTTTCAAACCGGTCGGTTAATCAGAAATTGTCGGTTTTCCAGTTTTCAGCAAAACTGGCCGGTTCAATCCAGTTCTCAACGGTTCCCTTTCTTATCCGGTCATATCACTCGTCCGGACCGGTTATGGGTCCAGTTCACCGGTTTTTTGGTTGAACCGGCCGGTCCGGTCTGGTTTTTACAACTATGCGTAAATAAGCATGATTCGACAGTCATAAAGGTCCACTAACCATTTTTTGTTTTTTCATTTCAAAGAAAAAATATCATGTGTTCTTTGTCTACTTGGCTGTTTTGTGTTTATTTAGTGCTATTAAATCAATAAAAAAAGATACTTTTTATTGAAAAAATATTTTTGTTTTTTATTTTTAGCGTATTTAGTAAATTTCTAATAATAAAAGTAAAAGTAATAGAATTGGTAAATATACGTGATCATAGTTTGAGAAGGGGTATTACCTTATCATAGATGGGTTAAAATTCGTTAGCTGTTAGTTATTTCGTTAGGAATGATTAGTGCAAGTGGTTGTAACTGTTATTGATCACATGCTGTTAGAAAAATTAGTCAGTTCACCATTGTGAAAGCTTATGGCTAATTTGGTAATTTAAACTAGTAACTAGAGTTGATATACGTATATATGGGACACCGTAACTTGAGTTAGTTGATGGTTTTCATTTTCTTTGAAATTAAAGAAATTTTGATTCTTCTCAAAAATAGAACTCTCTCTTCTTTTCCCTTATCTTCTTTCTTCTCCTCTCTCTTCCGCAACTCTCTCCTTCTTCCCTCAACACTTTGAACTCACACACACCACAGAGATGATGAGAGTCTCTTCATCTCAACCATGCCACTTTTAACACAACCCACATCTCGTCTTCTCCACTCAATTTAGGTAATTTGATCCATTTCTTTCCATCTTTACAGTAACGGTAAAATAAAATAGAAAAGATACATTTGGTGCACGAAATCACAATCACACTTTTGCAATTCCGCACAACTAACCAGCAAGCGCACTGGGTCGTCCAAGTAATACCTTACGTGAGTAAGGGTCGATCCCACGGAGATTGTTGGCTTGAAGCAAGCTATGGTTATCTTGTAACTCTTAGTCAGGATATCAATAATTCTCAGGTTTAATTGTCAAAAGTAAAAGAACATGAAATAAATACTTGTTTTGCAGTAATGGAGAACAGGTTGAGGTTTTGGAGATGCTCTATCTTCCGAATCTCTGCTTTCCTACTGTCTTCTTCTTCATGCACGCAAGACTCTTTCCATGGCAAGCTGTATGTAGGATTTCACTGTTGTCAATGGCTACCTCCCATCCTCTCAGTGAAAATGTTCGACGCGCTCTGTCACAGCACGGCTAATCATTTGTCGATTCTCAATCAGGTTGGAATAGAATTCAGTGATTCTTTTGCGTCTGTCACTAACGCCCAGCCTTCAGGAGTTTGAAGCTCGTCACTGTCATTCAATCCTCGAATCCTACTCAGAATACCACAGACAAGGTTTAGACCTTCCGGATTCTCTTGAATGCCGCCATCAATTCTAGCTTATACCACAAAGATTCTGATTAAGGAATCTAAGAGATATCCACTTAGTCTAAGGTAGAACGGAGGTGGTTGTCAGGCACACGTTCATAGGTGAGAATGATGATGAGTGTCACGGATCATCATATTCATCAAGTTGAGGAACAAGTGATATCTTAGAATGGAAGCAAGCGTGATTGAATGAAAAATAGTAGTAATTGCATTAATCCATCAAGACACAGCAGAGCTCCTCGCCCCCAACCATGGGGTTTAGAGACTCATGCTGTAGAAGATACAATAAGAAACGTGTAATGTGTCATGAGGTAAAGATACAATGTCAAAAGGTCCTATTAATAGTGAACTAGTAACCTAGGGTATACAGAAATGAGTAAATGACGTAAAAATTCACTTTCGGGGTCCACTTGGTGTGTGCTTGGGCTGATCATTGAAGCTTTCTTTCATGTGTAGAGACTTTTCCTGGAGTTAAACGCCAGCTTTTGTGCCAGTTTGGGCGTTTAACTCCAATTTTTGTGCCAGTTCCGGCGTTAAACGCCGGAAATTCTGAAGTTGATTTGCAACGCCGGTTTGGGCCATCAAATCTCGAGCAAAGTATGGACTATTATACATTGCTGGAAATTCCAGGATGTCTACTTTCCAACGCAATTGAGAGCGCGCCAATTGGACTTCTGTAGCTCCAGAAAATCCACTTTGAGTGCAGGGAGGTTAGAATCCAATAGCATCTGCAGTCCTTTTTCAGCCTCTGAATCAGATTTTTGCTCAGGTCCCTCAATTTCAGCCAGAAATTACCTGAAATCACAGAAAAACACACAAACTCATAATAAAGCCCAGAAAAGTGAATTTTAAATAAAAACTAATAAAAACATACTAAAAACTAACCAAAACATACTAAAAACATACTAAAAATAGTGCCAAAAAGCGTATAAATTATCCGCTCATCACAACACCAAACTTAAATTGTTGCTTGTCCCCAAGCAACTGAAAATCAATTAGGATAAAAAGAAGAGAACATACTATAGATTCCAAAATATCAATGAAACTTAGCTCCAATTAGATGAGCGGGACTAGTAGCTTTTTGCTTCTGAACAGTTTTGGCATCTCACTTTATCCTTTGAAGATTAGAATGATTGGCATCTATAGGAACTCAAAATTCAGATAGTGTTATTGATTCTCCTAGTTAAGTGTGATGATTCTTGAACATAGCTACTTTATGAGTCTTGGCTGTGGCCCAAAGCACTCTGTCTTCCAGTATTACCACTGGATACATACATGCCACAGACACATAACTGGGTGAACCTTTTTAGATTGTGACTCAGCTTTGCTAGAGTCCCCAATTAGAGGTGTCCAGGGTTCTTAAGCACACTCTTTTTGCCTTGGATCACTTTTTATCTCTCTCTCTCTTTTTTTGAATTCACTGCTTTTTTCTTGCTTCAAGAATCAATTTGATGATTTTTTAGATCCTCAATAACATTTCTCCTTTTCCATCATTCTTTCAAGAGCCAACAAGTTTAACATTCTTTAATCAACAAATTCAAAAGACATATGCACTATTCAAGCATTCATTCAGAAAACAAAAAGTATTGTCACCACTCAAGCTAATTCAACTAGTTTTAGAGATGAATTCAAAATCCTACACTTCTTATTCTTTTGTGATTAAAGCATTTTTCATTTAAGAGAGGTGATGGACTCATAGGACATTCATAGCTTTAAGGCGTAGACATTAAACTTTATTAATCATGAATTAAGAACAAGACTCAAAGATAAACATAAGATAAGACTAATAGTAATGGAAAACAAAAATTTAAATGACTTTAAAATAGACTCCTAATGATAGAGGTTATCACTGAGTTAGGACTCAACAACCTTGATCTTGAGAAGTGGATGCTCCCTCAACTTGTGGGGTATTTGACCCTTCAAGGGAGAGCTTCTGGCGCTTCAGCTCATGTAGCTCACGCCCCTGCTTCTCTTGTTGCTTCAGCAATTTGCAGAGCATGCAGTTTTGATTCTGTTGTTCTTCCTTAATTTGTTCCATAGCTTTTTGCAGCTTGGCAACAGATGCTTCTAGGCGGGTCCAGTAGTCAATTTCAAGGAGTTCAGAGAGGAACTCCTGTGCCCTCCTTTTGATAGAATTATCTTGCATTTGTCCTTCCATTGACTTCTTGGTGATTGGATGTTCAATTGGGATGAATTCATCTACTCCCATCCTCACCCCAGCATCTTTACATAGCAAAGAGATTAATCTTGGGTAAGCCAGTTTGGCTTCAGTGGAATTCTTGTTTGCAATTGTGTAAATCTCACAAGCAATCAGATGATGAACCTCCACTTCTTTTCCCAGCATAATGCAATGAATCATCACTGCTCTCTTGATAGTGACCTCAGAACGGTTGCTAGTGGACAATATGGAACGCCCAATGAAGTCTAGCCAACCTCTTGCAATTGGTTTGAGATCTCCCCTCTTGAGTTGGTTTGGGACACCTTTTGAATTGGTTGTCCACTTAGTTCCAAGGAGGCATATGTCCTCTAGAACTTGATCCAACCCCTTATCTGCTCTCACCATTCTCCTATTAAAGGATTCAGGATCATCTTGCAGTTGAGGCAATTTGAAGACCTCTCTTATTTTGTCCAGATGGAAGTAAATAATTCTCCCTTTGACCATGGTTCTATAGGTATGAAAAGCAGTTCCGGTCATTCTCTGCTTATCTGTCAGCCACAGATTTGAGTAGAATTCCTGAACCATGTTTCTTCCAACCTTTGTCTCAGGGTTGGTTAGAACTTCCCATCCTCTGTTTCGAATTTGCTCTTGGATCTCTGGATATTCATCTTCTTTCAGATCGAATTTAACTTCCGGGATCACTGACCTTAGACCCATTATTTTGTGGTAATGGTCTGCATGTTCTTTGGTTAAGAACCTCTCTTGACTCTAAAGATCCTTTGGAGCATTCTCTTTCTTGCCTCTAGAATTGGTTTGTTTTCCTTTGGGGGCCATGATCTTGATGAGCCTTAGCTTAGTGATCACGGAAAAACACACCAAACTTAGAAGGTTGCTTGTCCTCAAGCAAAAGAAAAGAAAGAGGAGAGAGAGGAGGAGAGCAAATTCGAATGGTGCGGAAAGGGGGATGGCCGAACGTATATTTATAAAGGAGGGGGGAGAGATTTCGAAAATTTTGAAGGAGATTTGAGAAGATATGGAAAGAATTTGAGAGATATTTGAGTTTTTTTGAAGAAGATTTGGAAAGGATTTGAAAGAGATTTGAAAAATGATTTTAATTTTTAAGATTTGAAGGTGAATGATGAAAGTTTGAAATGTGTTTATGCAGAAAATTATGGATCAAAACAAGAAAGTTTGAAGTGGAAAGCAAAATCTCTGTCCCCCACCTATTTGGTGTTAAACGCCCAGAATGGTATCCATTCTGGCGTTTAACGCCCAAATGTTGGCCATTATGGGCATTTAACGCCCAGCCAGGTACCCTGGCTGGCGTTAAATGCCAGAAACCCCTTCATCACTGGACGTTTTGCTGAACGCCCAGGATGCTGCCAACCTGGCGTTAAACGCCCAGAATGGTGCCCATTCTGGCATTTAACGCCCAAAATGGTACCTTTACTAGCGTTAAACGCCCAGAGTACCCCTTACTGGCATTTTTTCGCCAGCAAGCTCCTTTTCTCTGCTTTTTGCACTGAATCCTTCTATAACTCTGTGAATTCCTTCAATTTTGATGATTGCCCTTTGAGAATATGTATCAAACTTTTATTAAATAGAACAGATAACCTGCTAATGACTGGGTTGCCTCCCAGCAAGCGCTTCTTTATTGTCTTTAGCTGGACCTTTTACTGAGATTCATTCAAGCCTCAGTTTTGAGCATTCTTGCTCAAAATTGATTTCAAGATAATGTTTGATCCTCTGTCCATTAACAATGAACTTTTTGTCAGAATCAATATCCTGAAGCTCAACATATCCATATGGTGAGACCCCTGTAATCACATACGGACCCCTCCACCGGGATTTAAATTTTCTTGGGAATAGTCTGAGCCTAGAGTTGAAGAGTAGAACTTTTTGTCCTGGCTCAAAGACTCTGGATGACAACTTCTTGTCATGCCACTTCTTTGCCTTTTCCTTATAAATTTTTGCATTTTAAAAGGCATTGAGTCTGAACTCCTCTAGCTCATTTAGCTGGAGCAATCTTTTTTCACCAGCTAACTTAGCATTCATGTTTAGGAATCTGGTTGCCCAGTAGGCTTTATGTTCCAGTTCCACGGGCAGATGACAAGCCTTCCCACACACAAGTTGGTATGGAGAGGTTCCTATAGGAGTCTTGAAGGCTGTTTTGTATGCCCACAGAGCATCATCCAAGCTCTTTGCCCAATCCTTTCTACGGGCAATAACAGTCCATTCCAGGATTCTTTTTAGCTCTCTATTAGAGACTTCAGCTTGCCCATTTGTCTGTGGGTGATACGGAGTTGTTGTGGCTAATTCCATATCGGACCATAGCAGAGTACAGCTGTTTATTGCAGAAATGAGTGCCCCCATCACTGATTAGTACTTTGGGAACACCAAACCTGCTGAAGATGTGTTTCTGTAGGAATTTCAGTACGGTCTTGGTATCATTATTGGGTGTGGCAATTGCTTCTACCCATTTAGACACATAGTCTACTGCCACTAGAATATAAGTGTTTGAGTATGATGGTGGGAAGGGACCCATGAAGTCAATTCCCCATACATCAAACAATTCAATCTCTAGGATCCCTTGTTGAGGCATGGCGTAACCATGAGGCAAGTTACCAGCTCTTTGGCAACTGTCACAGTTATGCACAAACTCCCGGGCATCCCTATAGATAGTAGGCCAGTAGAATCCGCATTAGAGGACCTTAGTGGCTGTTCACTCACCTCCGAAATGTCCCCCATACTGCGATCCATGGCAATGCCACAGGATCCTTTGTGCTTCCTCTCTAGGTACACATCTGCGGATTATTCCGTCTGCACATCTCTTAAAGAGATATGGCTCATCCCATAGGTAGTACTTGGCATCTGAAATTAATTTTTTTCTTTGCACCCTGCTGTACTCCTGTGGTATGAACCTCACAGCTTTAGAATTTGCAATATCTGCAAACCATGGTTCTTCCTGGATGGCAAAGAGTTGCTCATCTGGAAAGGTTTCAGAGATCTCAGTAGAAGGGAGGGACGCCCCAGCTACTGGTTCAATTCGGGACAGATAATCAGCTACCTGGTTCTCTGTCCCTTCTGTCTCTTATTTCTATATCAAACTCTTGCAGAAGCAATACCCACCTTATGAGCCTGGGTTTTGAATCCTGCTTTGTGAGTAAGTATTTAAGAGCAGCATGTTCAGTGTACACAATCACTTTTGACCCTACTAAGTAGGATCTAAACTTGTCAATGGCATAAACCACTGCAAGTAATTCTTTTTCTGTGGTTGTGTAATTCTTCTGTGCATCATTTAGAACACGGCTAGTGATGAGCGGATAATTTGTACGCTTTTTGGCATTGTTTTTAGTATGTTTTTAGTATGATCTAGTTAGTTTTTAGTATATTTTTATTAGTTTTTAGTTAAAATTCACTTTTCTGGACTTTACTATGAGTTTGTGTGTTTTTCTGTGATTTCAGGTATTTTCTGGCTGAAATTGAGGGTCCTGAGCAAAAATCTGATTCAGAGGCTGAAAAGGACTGCAGATGCTGTTGGATTCTGACCTCCCTGCACTCGAAGTGGATTTTCTGGAGTTACAGAAGCCCAATTGGCACGCTCTCAACGGCGTTGGAAAGTAGACATCTTGGGCTTTCCAGCAATGTATAATAGTCCATACTTTGCCCGAGATTTGATGGCCCAAACCGGCGTTGCAAATCAGCTTCAGAATTTCCAGCGTTTAACGCTGGAACTGGCATAAAAATTGGAGTTAAACGCCCAAACTGGCATAAAAGCTGGCGTTTAACTCCAGAAAAAGTTTCTACACATGAAAGCTTCAATGCTCAGCCCAAGCACACACTAAGTGGACCCAGAAGTGGATTTTTACGTCATTTACTCATTTCTGTATACCCTAGGTTACTAGTTCACTATTAATAGGATCTTTTGACATTGTATCTAGACCTCATGACACTTTACACGTTTCTTTGTGTACCTTCTACGACATGAGTCTCTAAACCCCATGGTTGGGGGTGAGGAGCTCTGCTGTGTCTTGATGGATTAATGCAATTACTACTGTTTCTTATTCAATCATGCTTGCTTCCGTTCTAAGATATCACTTGTTCTTAACCCGGATGAATGTGATGATCCGTGACACTCATCATATTCTCAACTATGAACGCGTGCCTGACAACCACCTCCGTTCTACTTTAGATTGAGTAGATATCTCTTGGATTCCTTAATCAGAATCTTTGTGGTATAAGCTAGAACTGATGGCGGCATTCAAGAGAATCCGGAAGGTCTAAACCTTGTCTGTGGTATTCTGAGTAGGATTCAATGATTGAATGACTGTGACGAGTTTCAAACTCCTGAAGGCGGGGCGTTAGTGACAGACGCAAAAGAATCACTGGATTCTATTCCGGCCTGATTGAGAACCGACAGATGGATAGCCGTGCCGTGACAGGGTGCGTTGAACATTTCCACTGAGAGGATGGGAGGTAGCCACTGACAACGGTGAAACCCTTGCATACAGCTTGCCATGGAAGGAGCCTTGCATGCTTGAAGAAGAAGACAGTAGGAAAGCAGAGATTCAGAAGATGGAGCATCTCCAAAACCTCAACCTGTTCTCCATTACTGCAAAACAAGTACTTACTTCATGTTCTTTTACTTTTCACAATCAATCCTGATAATTTTTGATATCCTGACTAAGATTTACAAGATAACCATAGCTTGCTTCAAGCCGACAATCTCCGTGGGATCGACCCTTACTCACGTAAGGTATTACTTGGACGACCCAGTGCACTTGCTGGTTAGTTGTGCGGGGTTGCAAAAGTGTGATTGCAATTTCGTGCACCAGCTAGCATAATAAATGACGTGCAGAAGCTTATTATGCCTCTGTCCCAACACTACACCAATGGCATGGTTACTGGCATCACACATTAGTTCAAATGGTAATGTCCAGTCTGGTGCAGAGATGACTGGTGCTGTGACCAGCTTGGCTTTCAGGGTCTCAAATGCCTGCAGACACTGTGTGTCAAACACAAATGGTGTGTCAGCAGCTAGCAGGTTACTCAGAGGTTTTGCAATTTTTGAAAAATCCTTTATAAACATTCTGTAGAATCCTGCATGTCCCAGAAAGCTTCTGATTGCCTTAACATTGGCAGGTGGTGGTAATTTTTCAATTACCTCTACCTTTGCTTGATCCACCTCTATTCCCTTGCTTGAAATTTTATGCCCAAGGACAATCCCCTCAGTCACCTTGAAGTGACATTTTTCCCAGTTTAAAACTAGGTTGGTCTCTTGGCATCTTTTCAGAACAAGTGCTAGATGGTTAAGGCAGGAGTTGAATGAGTCTCCAAATACTGAGAAGTCATCCATGAAGACTTCCAGAAATTTCTCTACCATATCTGAGAAGATAGAGAGCATGCACCTCTGAAAGGTTGTAGGTGCATTGCACAGACCAAAAGGCATTCTTCTGTAGGCAAATACTCCAAAAGGGCATGTAAATGCTGTTTTCTCTTGGTCTTGAGGATCTACTGCAATTTGGTTGTAACCTGAATAGCCATCCAAAAAGCAATAATATTCATGACCTGCTAGTCTCTCTAGCATCTGGTCTATGAATGGTAAAGGAAAATGATCCTTTTTGGTGGCTGTATTGAGCCTTCTGTAGTCAATACACATACGCCATCCTGTAACTGTTCTTGTGGGAACCAGTCATTTTTTTCATTATGAACCACTGTCATGCCTCCCTTCTTGGGGACAACTTGGACAGGGCTCACCCAGGGGCTATTAGAAATAGGATAAATAATCCCAGCCTCTAGTAACTTAGTGACCTCTTTCTGCACCACCTCCTTCATGGCTGGATTTAGCCGCCTCTGTGGTTGAACCACTGGCTTGGCATTATCTTCCAATAGGATCTTGTGCATGCATCTTGCTGGGCTAATGCCCTTAAGATCACTTATGGACCACCCAAGAGCTGTCTTATGTGTCCTTAGCACTTGAATTAGTGCTTCCTCTTCCTGTGAGTTTAAAGCAGAACTTATAATCAGTGGAAAAGTGTCACCTTCTCCCAGAAATGCATACTTCAGGGATGGTGGTAGTGGCTTGAGCTCGGGTTTAGGAGGCTTATCCTCTTCCTAAAGAATTTTCAGAGGTTCTTTTATTTCCTCTGGTTCTTCTAGGTCAGGCTGAACATCTTTAAAGATATCCTCTAGCTCTGATTCGAGACTCTCAGTCATATTGATCTCTTCCACTAAAGAGTCAATAATATCAGTGCTCATGCAGTCATTTGATGTGTCTGGATGCTGCATAACTTTGACAGCATTCAACTTGAACTCGTCCTCATTGACTCTCAGGGTCACTTCCCCTTTTTGTACATCAATGAGAGTTTGTCCAGTTGCTAGGAAGGGTCTTCCTAGGATGAGAGTTGCACTCTTGTGCTCCTCCATTTCCAGCACTACAAAGTCAGTTGGGAAGGCGAATGGCCCAACCTTGACAATCATGTCCTCAATTATGCCTGATGGGTATTTAATGGAGCCATCAGCAAGTTGGAGGCATATCCGGGTTGGTTTGACTTTTTCAGTCAGCCCAAGCTTTCTGATAGTGGATGCAGGTATTAAATTGATACTTGCTCCAAGGTCACATAGGGCTGTCTTGGTACAAGCACCTTCTAATGTGCATGGTATCATAAAGCTCCCTGGATCTTGAAGCTTCTCTGGTAAGCTCTTCAGAATGACTGCACTGCATTCTTCAGTGAGAAACACTTTTTCAATTTTTCTCCAATCCTTCTTATGACTTAAGATCTCTTTCATGAACTTAGCATAAGAAGGTATTTGCTCAAGTGTTTCTGCAAACGGAATCTTTATTTCAAGAGTCCTGAGATAGTCTGCAAAGCGGGCAAATTGCTTATCCTGTTCCGCTTGGCGGAGTTTTTGAGGATAAGGCATCTTGGCTTTATACTCTTCAACGTTAGTTGCTGCAGGTTTATTTCCTACAGAAGTGGTTGGAGAAGCCTTCTTAGAGGGGTTACTATCAGCACTCTCAGGTGTCTGATTCCTCATTGGCGTTTGAACGCTAGGATTGGGTGGGGAATGGGCATTTAACGCCAATTTTTCTCCTCTTTCTGGCGTTTGAACGCCAGTACTGGGCAGGGAATGGGCGTTTAACGCCAACTTTTCCCCCCTTTCTGGCGTGTGAACGCCAGAAGTATTCCTCTTTGGGCTCTTACTGTCCTTAGAGGGATTTTGGACAGTGATTTGGTTGTCCTCTGTCAGTTGTTCCTTTCTTAGCTTTCTGCTGCTTTGAGTTGATACATTCAATGTTTTCCCACTCCTTAATTTAACAGCTTGGCATTCTTCTGTTATCTGTTTAGATAGTTGCTGTCTTGTCTGATTTAATTGTGCTTCCATATTCTTGTTAGCAATTTTAGTTTCTTGGAGCATCTCTTTAAATTCTGCTAACTGTTTTGTCATCATGAGTAATTGCTGATTAAGCTCAACCATCTGTTCTTAAGGGTTAGGATCAGTAGTTACTGCCATAGCTTCTTCTTTTATAGAGGACTCACTACTTGAGTATAAATGTTGATTTCTAGCAACTGTATCTATGAGCTCTTGAGCCTCTTCAATCGTCTTCCGCATGTGTATAGATCCACCAGCTGAGTGGTCTAAAGACATCTGAGCTTTTTCTGTGAGCCCATAATAGAAGATGTCTAACTGTACCCACTCTGAAAACATTTCAGAGGGGCATTTTCTTAGCATACCTCTGTACCTCTCCCAGGCATTATAAAGGGATTCATTATCCTCTTGTTTAAAGCCTTGGATGTCCAGCCTTAGCTGTGTCATCCTTTTTGGAGGGTAAAATTGATTCAGGAATTTGTCTGATAACTGTTTCCATGTTTTTATGCTTGCTGTGGGTTGGTTATTCAACCACCTCTTAGCTTGATCTTTTACAGCAAATGGAAACAGTAATAATCTGTAGACATCCTGATCCACCTCTTTATCACGTACTGTGTCAGCAATTTGTAAAAACTATGCCAGAAACTCAGTAGGTTCTTCCTGTGGAAGACCGGAATACTGGCAGTTTTGCTGCACCATGACAATGAGTTGAGGATTTAGCTTAAAGCTGTTTGCTTTAATGGGAGGTATACAGATGCTACTCCCATATGCAGCTGTGATGGGGTTAGCATATGACCCCAGAGTCCTTCTGGACTGCTCAATTCCACTTAGGTGCATGATGGAGAAAGGGAGATGATGTGGATATTATTATATATATATTTTTTTCATTTTTAATTAAAAATAACCAAAAATAATAAAATAAATGGAAAAGAAAATAAAGTAAAATTTCAAAAACTAAAAGAAAATAAAATCAAAGCAAATTGAAAACTAAATCAATTAATTAATTAAAAAGATTTTGGAATTAGCAATTAAAAAGATATGATTGAAAATTATTTTGAAAAAGATTTGATTTTTGAAATGAGGAAAGAGAAAAACAACAAAATGACACCAAACTTGAAATTTTTAGAAAATCAAACCCAAATTTTCGAAAATTTAAAGGAAAACACAAAGAAGACACCAAACTTAGAATTTTTTAAAGATCAAGAAGGGAGTAAGAACATGCAAATTCGAAAAATTAAAAGAAAACAAAAACATGCAATTGACACCAAACTTAAAATATGAAACTAAACTCAAATAAAAGACTCTAAACCAACAAAAATAAAACAGTCCTAATCTAAGCAACAAGATACACCGTCAGTTGTCCAAACTCGAACAATCCCCGACAACGGTGCCAAAAACTTGGTGCACGAAATCACAATCACACTTTTGCAATTCCGCACAACTAACCAGCAAGCGCACTGGGTTGTCCAAGTAATACCTTACGTGAGTAAGGGTCGATCCCACGGAGATTGTCGGCTTGAAGCAAGCTATGGTTATCTTGTAAATCTTAGTCAGGATATCAAAAATTATCAGGATTGATTGTGAAAAGTAAAAGAACATGAAGTAAGTACTTGTTTTGCAGTAATGGAGAACAGGTTGAGGTTTTGGAGATGCTCCATCTTCTGAATCTCTGCTTTCCTACTGTCTTCTTCTTCAAGCACGCAAGGCTCCTTCCATGGCAAGCTGTATGCAAGGGTTTCACCGTGATAAACCAATGGCGTGCGGGTTAGGTGATAAACCACTATTTTATGGTTTATCTTGTGCTTAATTGAGTGAATTTTATCAATCTTTCATACCACTTATTCATATGATTTGCATGGTTTTACATTCTCCTTCCTGATTTTGTGCTATGATTGAAAACATGCTTCTTTGGCTTTTATTTTCTTTTATTTGAACCCTCTCTTATTATCATTCGATGCCTTGATATGTGTGTTAAGTGGTTTCAGGGATTACAGGGCATGAATGGCTCAGAGGATGGAAAGGATGCATGCAAAAGTGGAAGGAATACAAGAAGTTGAAGAAACTGCTAAGCTGTCCAGCCTGACCTCTTCGCACTCAAACGGTCATAACTTGAGCTACAGAGGTCCAAATGATGCGGTTTCAGTTGCGTTGGAAAGCTAACATCCGGGGCTTAACAAAGATATATAATTTGCTATAGCTGCCCCAAAGTTAAGCGACACGAACGCGTCCGCGTCGCATCTGCGAATCTCATTCCACACAAACGCGTGGATGACGCCTCCGCGTCACTTTCCCGCGACCTGTACGTACCAGATTTCAAAATTAGCGATTTCTGGGTTGTTTCTGACCCAGTTTTCGGCCCAAAAAACACAGATTAGATGCTATAAAGTGGGGGAATGCATCCATTCATATTCATGCTTTTCATAATTCATAATTTTTTAGTTTAGATGTAGTTTTTAGAGAGAGAGGTTCTCTCCTCTCTCTTAGGATTTAGGATTAGGATTAGGATTAGGATTTCTTTTCACTTCAGGATTATTTCATCTTCATCTTAGGTTCAATGTTCTTCTATTTATTGTCTCTTTTATTTGTTTAATGACATCCATGTTATGCTTTTCTTATTTAAATATAATTTGAGGTATTTTCAGATCTATGATTGTTTCTTTTATTTATATAAATAATTTAGATTTTTCCCTTTTGGGTTTGGTTGATTAATTGGTAACTCTTGAGTTGTCAAACTCATTGTTGACTAAAAATTGGAATTCTTCTAGAATTAATTCGAGTTCCAATAACTCTAGCCTTTCCCAAGGAAAGACTAGGACCCGAGGAATCAAAATTAATTCATCACTTAACTTACCTTCATAGTTAGAGGTTAACAAAGTGGGAGAAAAATCCAATTCTCATCACAATTGATAAGGATAACTAGGATAGGACTTCTAATTTCTTATACCTTGCCAAGAGTTTTATTATTTATTTAAATTAATTCCTTATAATTTACTTTCTTGCCATTTACTATTCTTGCTTTTTATCCTATACATCAAAAACCCAAAATTTTACCTTTTTCATAGCCAATAATAAGTCATACCTCCCTACAATTCCTTGAGAAGACGACCCGAGGTTTAAATACTCGGTTATCAATTTTATTGGGTTTGCTTAAGTGACAAACAAAACTTTTGTAAGAAAGGACTTTTGTTGGTTTAGAAGCTATACTTGCAACGGGAATTTATTCTAATTATAGACCACGCAAAATTCTTCTCTTCATTAGGCTCCGCTTTTCTATTCTCTTCTCTTGTCTTCGCTTTTCTCTTCTCTTTTGCTATCAATATTAGCATTTTTAATTTTGCCACCAATTCACACTTTTGATATCAATGTCCTTTTTTATAATTCTTTCTTTCTTATCAGTGTTTGGACGTGGTATTATGGAACGTTTTCTTGAGAGGTTGTATGAAAGCCAAATTTTACGGTATGAACGCCTTTTTCTTCTTTTCTCAATTTCTTTTGTGGGTTGGGGTTAAAGCATGATATTGTTGGGCCACCATTGGCTCTGATACCACTTGTTGGGCCACCGTGGAGGAGCTCTCGACTACCAAGGAGATTTCGAGAAGGAATCAAGTGAGAGAACATAAGATGAAAAGACACCACATCCAACTCAAAACCTTAAGGTAGTAAATTAATGGGTCTCTCATCTTATAAACTCCTTATTCTTTCTTGCTTTATTAAATGTGGGACTAATTTCATACACTATTCCTCATACTTGCAATATCAATCTCCCCCTCAAGTGTGAGTCGTATCCACATCAAGCATCAACTCCCTTCTAGTTCCTCCACCACATATGAGTATTCGTCGATCACATCGCCACAGCACACAGTGGGACACGTCGCTTGGACTTAGGCCACATCGGCTCTGATACCACTTGTTGGGCCACCATGGAGGATCTCTTGACCACCAGAGAGATTTTGAAAAGGAACTAAGTTAGAGAACATAAGATGAGAAAATACCATATCTAACTCAAAATCTTAAGGTAGTAAGTTAATGGGTCTCTCATCTTATAAACTCCTCAATCTTCCTTGCTTTTTTCAATGTGGGACTAATTTCATACACTACTCCTCACACTTGTAACATCAGATGTAAGAACCGAGACTAATTAACTGTCTAATTAAATAATTAATATTACCCAAAATAGGATCCGAAAATTTAGATTGAGAATTTGAGGATTTAAATATGATTTTTGGACTCAGTAGATTTTTCTGAGTCATAAAATGTATTTTCTGAGAAAAATTGAGTAAAACTGCGAACCGGCAGCCGAACTGGTTTAAGTTTGCCTGAAACTATGCGAGAAAAATTTAAAACAGTCAAAAACCTAACGAAAATATTTAAAGTAAAAAACTGAGCGTTAATTTTAAAGGTTTGGCCAAAAGTTGGAAAAAATGGGCTAAAAACGCTAACGGGTTGGACAGGGCCCAAGTTGGGCCCAAGCCCAACATATGTATAGGTTCATAAGTGAGGCCATTCGGTCTCATAACCCTCCATTACACAAACACACCAGCTGCATGAGAAGAGAGAAAAAAGAAGGGAAAATGCTATTCACTTCTCACTTTAATCCATCATATCTGGAACTACGGTGCTCCGATTTGTGTGCCATCAGTTGCTACGCGAAGCTCTCTGCAAGCCTGTTAGTTTCATCTAGCTAAAGATGTATGAATCTCAAAAAATCTTGCCCAGTATCTGATGACAAGTCATCATATACCCATTTTTCAAGCTAATTTCACTTGTTTCACTAGTCTTTATGCACTTTCTTGCATCCTAAGTAAGTAATTTGGAATGAAAATGCATGACTTCTTTAAATCAAATAACCACCATTAAATTGATACTAAATCATGAGGTTTGAGCTAAAATTTATTGATTTTTAAGGAATTATAAACCTTATGAGTTTAAAGATACTTTGATTGGTTGTTTTGGTTTCTTGTAGGTAAAGAAAGGAAGAAAAGAAGAAAAATGTGGCTTAGGAAGTGCGGCCAAGAGATGAGAAGTGTGGTGCAACATAGAAGGAAGAAGCAAACACTGCCCTCCACAAGAGCACATTGCCCTCCAGGAGAGCAGCATAATGAACCAAGCCTTAAAAGCATCACTGCCCTGCCCACAATAAGGGCAGAGCACAATTCTATGCCAAGGACCAAAGGAAGCAAAAACTCTGCCCTGCCCTCCTCAAGAGCAATATCAGGCTTTCATGAAAAATAATTCAAAGGAAATTGCTTCCTAGTGTTTCCTATGGGTTTCGAACCCAAGAACAAGGAGGAAAGGAGCAGCGTGTGCCTCCACCGAGTTTCGAACTTGGGACTTCACCCATTGGCAACATTGCCCTGCCCTCCACAAGGGCAGGGCAGTATTTCTTGGTGCATGGCCAACGCACAAATTGGCACGGGCTTGAGCACTTGGCGCGCAACATGGACGCACGGGCAGCAAGGCAAGGCGCACCATGGCAACACTGCCCTGCCCTCCACAAGGGCAGGGCAGCATCCTGACGCAGCACATGCACGCACGAGGCTTCATCACACAATTTCCCTGCTCTGCCCTCCACAAGGGCAGGGCAGCCTCCTGGAAGCTACTTTCTCATGGGCTGAAAATTGGATTAAAAATCCAATTTAATTCATTTCTTCAAAAAATCAAAAGCCCATCCAAATTCCAAAATCCAAGAATAGAAAGTGTATAAATAGGAGATAGTTTGATGTAATTAGGACCTCTTTTTGATTTTTTGAATTTTCACATCTTTAGACTTGATTTTTCGTTGAGAGCTTGGAACTGAGATTTTAGAGAATTGGGAAGGAGAATTGATCTCTCTTCTTCCTCGTTCTTGCTTGAGCACTTTTTACTTTTCTTGTTTGAGTCTTGGGTGTGAAGAATTGAGGAATTTCTGTCTCAATATCCATTCAAGATCTCTTTGATTTTCCTACTGCATAATTGAGTTGAATTAAATTTCCTTTACTGCTTCAATCTTCAATTTCTCTTTAATTGCTTTGTGAACTTGGATCTGGGAAGGAAATTGAGATCTAGACTTTGCTATCTAGTCTCTAGAGTTCTGAGATCCAATTTTCCTTTTGGTTCTTCTATTGAACCACTGCCACAATTTAATTTCTATTTTCTATTTGATATCTAGTTGAATTCAAATCATTTCTTACTTTGATAATTGTTGCAATTTAGTTTCCCTTGCTTAAATTCTGAATTCCCAGTCCTCAAATCCCTTTTCCATTCAAGCAATTTATATTTCTTGCACTTTAAGTTACTGCAATTTACATTTTTTGCACTTTAAGTTTCAGTCATTTAATTTCTTGTTCTTTAAGATTCAGCACCTTTACTTTCAATTCTCTTTAATTTCTGCAATTCCTCCCTCTCCCTTTACATTCTCTGCTATTTACTTACTGTTGGATACAAAATCACTCAACCAATACTTGATTCGGTTGACTAAATCAACCACTGAACTAAAATTGCTCAGTCCTTCAATCCCTGTGGGATCGACCTCACTCCCGTGAGTTTTATTACTTGATGCGACCCGGTACACTTGCCGGTGAGTTTTGTGTTTGATCGTTTTCCACCATCAAGTTTTTGGTGCCGTTGCCGGGGATTGAAATAGATTGACAATGATTAAGTGAAGTGGAGATCTAGATCAGGCATTTTTTCTTTTCTGTTTCTTTAATTTTTGGCTAACACACTAACTATTTGAATTTTTGCTTAAACTAACTAAAACTTCTTTCTAGCAATAGATTGAAGTTTCACTGGTTTTCTGGATCTGTGTGTTTCTTGTTGTGTGTTTGTATGTTAGGTACAAGAAGATCTTCTCCTATTCTCTCTGAAATTGACCAAAGAACTCTTCGAAGATTAAGAAGAGCTGAAAGAGGGAAAAACATTGTTGGAGAGGAAGAATCTGAGGAGGAATTCCAAGAGATGGAAGGAGATCCATCAAATCTCAATCAACCAGAAGGAGGGGCCAACAATAACCCACAACAAAGAAGAGTATTGGCTTCCTACACATTTGCAAATGCTAGACATTGTGGGAGTAGCATTCTTACCCCTAATGTCAATGCAAACAACTTTGAACTAAAGCCACAACTCATCACATTGGTCCAAAACAACTGCTCTTTTGGAGGAGGACCATTGGAGGACCCGAACCAACATCTATCCACTTTCTTGAGGATCTGTGACACAGTTAAGAGCAATGGAGTGCACCCTGACATATACAAGCTGCTGTTGTTCCCATTCTCTCTCTCAGGGACAAAGCCACTCAATGGCTAAAAACATTTCCAAAGGAAAGCATCAACACTTGTGATGATTTGGTGAGCAAGTTTCTTGCCAAATTTTATCCCCCTCAAAGGATCATAAGATTGAAGACTAAGGTGCAGACATTCAGTCAAATGAATGCTGAAAATTTATATGAGGCATGGGAAAGATATAAGGCTCTGCTAAGGAAATGTCCACCAGAGATGTTCACTGAGTGGGACAAGCTGCAGAACTTCTATGAAGAACTTACTCTGAAGGCTCAAGAGGCACTTGATCACTCAGCAGGAGGATCATTGCAATTGATGAAAACTGCAGAGGAAGCTCAAAACCTCATTGATATGGTGGCCAACAACCAATACTTCTTTGCTCACCAAAGGCAACGCCAACCATCACAGAGGAAGGGAGTGTTAGAATTGGAAGGAGTGGATACAATTTTGGCTCAACACAAAGTGATGCAGCAGCAGATTCAGCAACAATTTGAGTAAATGGCCAAGAGAATTGATAGCCTTCAGGTTGCATCAGTGAGTGCCACAAGCCAACCATCAACTCCTTGGGGGCAGAATGAAGAGAACCAAGAAGAACAACAACAAGAGCAAGTGCACTATATGCATAACCAAAATTCTGGATCAAATGAGGTGTATGGTGACACCTACAATCCATCTTGGAAGAACCATTCAAACCTTAGGTGGGGAGATAACCACAACCAAAACCAACAACCATGGCAAAGGAACTCAGCTCAAAACACTCCAAGAAACAACCAAAATCACAACCATCAGCCAACTAACCAAAATTTTTACAGAAAACCCCAAAATAATGACCCCAATTCCAACCATTATCCATCCAATACCCAACCAACTAACCAAAACACTTACCATCATCCATCAACACCCCAAAACCAACCAATCTCACAAGACTCTCAAAGGATTACTAATCTGGAGATGCTCATGGAGAAGATGATGAAGAACCAAGAATTGACAACAAAGAACCAAGAAGCTTCCATGAAGAGCCTAGAAAGGCAGATTGGACAAATCTCCAAGCAGATTTCTATTGAGAGACCTTTAAGCTCACTACCAAGGGATACCATTCCTAATCCAAAAGAAGAATGCAAAGCTGTGCAATTAAGGAGTGGAAAGACATTGGTGGATGGCAACCAAGGAGCAACCAAGAAACTTACGGAGAGTGACAAAGAACCAACAGAGAAAGATGGAGCTAACAACAAGGACATAACAAGCAAGAATGTCCCAGAAAAGCTCACAGAAGAGAACAACCAACCACAGAATTTAAAGAAGGAAAAGCAGATCATGGAAGAACCAAATCCAAAATAGCAGCAAGTGGAGAAGAGTCTTACACCTCCACTACCTTATCCACAGAGATTCCAAAAAGAAGCAAAGGATCAACATTTCCACAAATTCCTTGAGACTTTCAAGAAGCTAGAGATCAACATACCCTTGGCTGAGGCATTGGAGCAAATGCCTCTATATGCTAAGTTCTTAAAGGAGCTCATCAATAAGAAAAGGAGTTGGAATGAGAAGGAGACTGTAATGCTCACTGAAGAATGCAGTGCACTAATCAGAAAAGGACTTCCTCCCAAGCTTGAAGATCCTGGAGGTTTCTTCCTACCTTGCACTATTGGAAGTCTATTCATCAACAAGGGGATGTGTGACTTAGGAGCAAGCATAAATCTAATTCCATCTTCTTTAGTGAAAAAGCTTGGCATAGGAGAGGTGAAACCAATACAGATGTCCTTGGAATTGGTGGACCAATCAGTAGTATATCCTAAAGGGTTGATTGAGAACCTTTTAGTTAAGGTTGACAAGTTCATCTTTCCTGCAGACTTTGTGATCCTAGATTCAGCAGAGAATGAGAATGACTCCTGATGAGCGGATAATTTGTACACTTTTTGGCATTGTTTTTAGTATGTTTTTAGTCTGATCTAGTTAGTTTTTAGTATATTTTTATTAGTTTTTAGTTAAAAATCACTTTTCTAGACTTTACTATGAGTTTGTGTGTTTTTCTGTGATTTCAGGTATTTTCTGGCTGAAATTGAGGGACCTGAGCAAAAATCTGGTTCAGAGACTAAAAAGGACTGCAGATGCTGTTGGATTCTGACCTCCCTGCACTCGAAGCGGATTTTCTGGAGCTACAGAAGCCTAATTGGCGCGCTCTTAACGGCGTTGGAAAGTAGACTTTTTACTTTTTACTTTTCTTTGAGAGCTTGGAACTGAGATTTTAGAGAATTGGGAAGGAGAATTGATCTCTCTTCTTCCTCGTTCTTGCTTGAGCACTTTTTACTTTTCTTGTTTGAGTCTTGGGTGTGAAGAATTGAGGAATTTCTGTCTCAATCTCCATTCAAGATCTCTTTGATTTTCCTACTGCATAATTGGGTTGAATTAAATTTCCTTTACTGCTTCAATCTTCAATTTCTCTTTAATTGCTTTGTGAACTTGGATCTGGGAAGGAAATTGAGATCTAGACTTTGCTATCTAGTCTCTGGAGTCCTGAGATCCAATTTTCCTTTTGGTTCTTCTGTTGAACCACTACTGCAATTTAATTTCTATTTTCTGTTTGATATCTAGTTGAATTCAAATCATTTCTTACTTTGATAATTGTTGCAATTTAGTTTCCCTTGCTTAAATTCTGAATTCCCAGTCCTCAAATCCCTTTTCCATTCAAGCAATTTATATTTCTTGCACTTTAAGTTACTGCAATTTACATTTCTTGCACTTTAAGTTTCAGTCATTTAATTTCTTGTTCTTTAAGATTCAGCACCTTTACTTTCAATTCTCTTTAATTTCTGCAATTCCTCCCTCTCCCTTTACATTCTCTGCTATTTACTTACTGTTGGATACAAAATCACTCAACCAATACTTGATTCGCTTGACTAAATCAACCATTGAACTAAAATTGCTCAATCCTTCAATCCCTGTGGGATCGACCTCACTCCCGTGAGTTTTATTACTTGATGCGACACGGTACACTTGCCGGTGAGTTTTGTGTTGGATCGTTTTCCACACATCAGTATCTGTATTAAGAAATTCAAAAATATTAGGTTTTGGTTTTGAGTGAAATTTTGTGTTTTGATTGATTAAGTGGTCTCTAAGGTTGGGCTATTGGTGGTTTGTACCCCCAAACAGCATCGAAAAAGGTAAAGAAACTCTTGACCTTGTGAATTTATGTATTTAGAAACCCTAGGTGTTGATTTATGGAAATTTATATGGTTTTAGTTAAGTTCTTGCACTTGTTGGAGTTGATTTGGAGCTTTGAAGGTGAGATTGGTGGTTGGTTGGTGATTGAAAGCTTGCTTGTGCTCAATTGGGGTTTTGGAACATATTGGGAATCAGCCAAGGTATGGTTTTGGTTTTCTCTATGTAATATATAATATTTCTGGACACTTAGGCTAGTGACCCATAGGATAAGTTTAAATTGAATTGGTTTTTGTGTTGCTCAATGATGATTTATGATGAATTATGATGGATTGATAATGTTTGAGTATGTTGATGAATTACGATGTTGAATTTGATAAAGATGATGTAAAATATTTAGATTGAGATGAAATGAGATTGATTGTGATGCTTGGTATTGAGAAAATTATGATTGATGAATGTGTTGGTGGAAGATTGTTTATAATGTCATATATAGTTGATAATTGAGGTTGAGAATAATGAAGTGTGAAGGAAAAAGTTGGTATGAATGGTGGAATGTGATACAAAGGGTAGATTTTGATGCAAATTGGAGTCTGGAAGAGTTTTGGTTTGATTTTGGTTGAGGATTGTGGAAAATTGAGACTTGTGAACTTTTGGTAAAATTGGAATTTTGGTGAACTTCCATGAATCATATCTTGAACTACCGTGCTTGAAATTCAATGTATTTAATATCAAAGAAAAGGAAATTGAACAAGATTTAAAATGGCTTAAATTTTGTGGAAATCCGAACTTGATAGAAAAAGATATGATTGTGGAAAGTTTGGTGTCAAAATTTGAAATTCTACAATGCTGCAGAATTTTGTGATTTCTGGTTTGTGTGCACCTGCACACCCTTGTGATTTTTCGAACCTGAATTGAGAAATTGACAAACTAATGAGTTCGGAATGGAAATGTTGAATTGACAGTGGTTGAAAATGAGTCGAGGACTCGGGATGAAATGATGGATCCATGCTGTACTGAAAATGTTTTCTGAAAACCACTGAATTACAGTTTTATATTGAGATTCTTGAGATGCTATGTTGGTGCACGAAATTGTGATCATCAATGGTGCCATCAACATGGTACGCTTAATTTCAATCTCAACTCTTTATCACAACTTCGCACAACTAACCAGCAAGTGCACTGGGTCGTCCAAGTAATAAACCTTACGCGAGTAAGGGTCGATCCCACAGAGATTGTTGGTATGAAGCAAGCTATGGTCATCTTGTAAATCTCAGTCAGGCAGATTCAAATGGTTATGGATGATTTATGAATAAAGCATAAAATAAAGATAGAGATACTTATGCAATTCATTGGTGAGAATTTCAAATAAGCGTATGGAGATGCTTTGTCCCTTCCGTCTCTCTGCTTTCCTACTATCTTCATCCAATCCTTCTTACTCCTTTCCATGGCAAGCTGTATGTTGGGCATCACCATTGTCAATGGCTACAGTCCCGTCCTCTCAGTGAAAATGTTCAACGCGCTCTATCACAGCACGGCTATTCAGCTGTCGGTTCTCGATCATGTCGGAATAGAATCTAGTGATTCTTTTGCGTCTGTCACTAACGCCCCACAATCGCGAGTTTGAAGCTCGTCACAGTCATTTAATCCTTGAATCCTACTCAGAATACCACAGACAAGGTTTAGACCTTCCGGATTCTCAAGAATGCCGCCATCAATTCTAGCTTATACCACGAAGATTCTGATTAAGGAATCCAAGAGATATCCACTCAATCTAAGGTAGAACGGAGGTGGTTGTCAGGCACACGTTCATAGGTGAGAATGATGATGAGTGTCACGGATCATCACATTCATCAAGTTGAGGAACAAGTGATATCTTAGAACAAGAATAAGCTGAATTGAATAGAAGAACAATAGTAATTGCATTAATACTCGAGGTACAGCAGAGCTCCACACCTTAATCTATGGTGTGTAGAAACTCCACCGTTGAAAATACATAAGAACAAGGTCTAGGCATGGCCAAATGGCCAGCCTCCCATAATCTAAGAACTAGACGTCCAAAGATGATCTAAGGATCTAAAGTGATCAAAAGATGAAAATACAATAGCAAAAGGTCCTACTTATAGAGAACTAGTAGCTTAGGGTTTACAAATATGAGTAAATGACATAAAAATCCACTTCCGGGCCCACTTGGTGTGTGCTTGGGCTGAGCATTGAAGAATTTTCGTGTAGAGACTTTTCTTGGAGTTAAACGCCAGCTTTTGTACCAGTTTGGGCGTTTAACTCCCATTCTTGTGCCAGTTCCGGCGTTTTACGCCAGAATTCTTGAGCTGACTTGGAACGCCTGTTATCAAATCCCGGACAAAGTATGAACTATTATACATTGCTGGAAAGCCCAGGATGTCTACTTTCCAACGCAGTTGAAATCCCACCAATTGGGCTTCTGTAGCTCCAGAAAATCCACTTCGAGTGCAGGGAGGTCAGAATCCAACAGCATCTGAAGTCCTTTCCAGTCTCTGAATCAGATTTTTGCTCAGGTCCCTCAATTTCAGCCAGAAAATACCTGAAATCACAGAAAAACACACAAACTCATAGTAAAGTCCAGAAAAGTGAATTTTAACTAAAAACTAATAAAAATATAATAAAAACTAACTAAAACATACTAAAAACATACTAAAAACAATGCCAAAAAGCGTATAAATTATCCGCTCATCACAACACCAAACTTAAATTGTTGCTTGTCCCCAAGCAACTGAAAATCAAATAAGATAAAAAGAAGAGAATATGCAATGAATTCCAAAAACATCTATGAAGATCAGTATTAATTAGATGAGCGGGGCTTTTAGCTTTTTGCCTCTGAACAGTTTTGGCATCTCACTTTATCCTTTGAAATTCAGAATGATGGGCTTCTATAAGAACTCATAATCCAGATAGTGTTATTGATTCTCCTAGTTAAGTATGATGATTCTTGAACACAGCTACTTTATGAGTCTTGGCCGTGGCCCAAAGCACTCTGTCTTCCAGTATTACCACCGGATACATACATGCCACAGACACATAACTGGGTGAACCTTTTCAGATTGTGACTCAGCTTTGCTAGAGTCCCCAATTAGAGGTGTCCAGGGTTCTTAAGCACACTCTTTTTGCCTTGGATCACAACTTTATTATTTATTTTTCTCTTTTTTTTTGCATATACTATCTTTTTTCTCTTTTTTTTTCATTGCTTTTTCTTGCTTCAAGAATCATTTTTATGATTTTTCAGATCCTCAGTAACATGTCTCCTTTTTCATCATTCTTTCAAGATCCCACATTCATGAACGACAAATTCAAAAGACATATGCACTGTTCAAGCATACATTCAGAAGTCAAAGTATTGCCACCACATCAAAATAATTAATCTGCTATAAAATTCAAAATTCATGCAATTCTTCTCTTTTTCAATTAAGAACATTTTTCATTTAAGAAAGGTGATGGATTCATAGGACATTCAGAACTTTAAGGCATAGACCCTAAGACACTAATGATCATAATACACAAACATAGATAAACATAAGCATGAAAATTCAAAAAACAGAGAAATAAAGGACAAGGAGATTAAAGAACGGGTCCACCTTAGTGATGGCGGCTTGTTCTTCCTCTTGAAGATCTTATGGAGTGCTTGAGCTCCTCAATGTTTCTTCCTTGCCTTTGTTGCTCCTCTCTCATGATTCTTTGATCTTTTCTAATTTCATGGAGGAGAATGGAATGTTCTTGGTGCTCCACCCTTAGTTGTCCCATGTTGGAACTCAATTCTCCTAGGGAGGTGTTGATTTGCTCCCAATAGTTTTGTGGAGGAAAGTGCATCCCTTGAGGTATCTCAGGGATTTCATGGTGAGTGGGATCTCTTGTTTGCTCCATCCTTTTCTTAGTGATGGGCTTGTCTTCATCAATGAGGATGTCTCCCTCTATGTCAATTCCGACTGAATAACAGAGGTGACAAATGAGATGAGGGAAGGCTAACCTTGCCAAGGTAGAGGACTTGTTCGCCACCTTATAAAGTTCTTGGGATATAACCTCATGAACTTCTACTTCCTCTCCAATCATGATGCTATGAATCATGATAGCCCGGTCTATAGTAACTTCAGACCGGTTGCTAGTGGGAATGATTGAGTGTTGGATAAACTCCAACCATCCTCTAGCCACGGGCTTGAGGTCATGCCTTCTCAGTTGAACCGGCTTCCCTCTTGAATCTCTCTTCCATTGAGTGCCCTCTTCACAAATGTCTATGAGGACTTGGTCCAACCTTTGATCAAAGTTGACCCTTCTAGTGTAAGGGTGTTTATCTCCTTGCATCATGGGCAAGTTGAATGCTAATCTTACATTTTTCGGACTAAAATCCAAGCATTTCCCCCAAACCATTGTAAGCCAATTCTTTGGGTCCGGGTTCACACTTTGATCATGGTTCTTGGTGATCCATGCATTGGCATAAAACTCTTGAACCATTAAGATTCTGACTTGTTGAATGGGGTTGGTAAGAACTTCCCAACCTCTTCTTCGGATCTCATGTCGGATCTCCAGATATTCACTCTTTTTGAGTTTGAAAGGGGCCTCGGGGATCACCTTCTTCATGGCCACAACTTCATAGAAGTGGTCTTGATGCACCCTTGAGATGAATCTCTCCATCTCCCATGGCTCGGAGGTGGAAGCTTTTGCCTTCCCTCTTCTCTTTCTAGAGGTTTCTCCGGCCTTAAATGCCATAAATGGTTATGGAAAAACAAAAAGCAATGCTTTTACCACACCAAACTTAGAAGGTTTGCTCGTCCTCGAGCAAAAGAAGAAAGAAGAGAGTAGAAGAAGAAGAAATAGAGGAGATGGAGGTGGCTTTGTGGTTCGGCCAAGGGGGAGAAGTAGTGTTTTGGTTGTGTGAAAATGAAGGAGTGAAGATGGGTTTATATAGGGGTGGAGAGAGGGGTAGGATTCGGTCATGTGAGGGTGGGTTGGGAGGGAAAGTGGTTTGAATTTGAATGGTGAGGTAGGTGGGGTTTTATGAAGGGT
This sequence comes from Arachis hypogaea, assembly GCF_003086295.3. Lineage (NCBI taxonomy): Eukaryota > Viridiplantae > Streptophyta > Magnoliopsida > Fabales > Fabaceae > Arachis > Arachis hypogaea. The sequence goes on along the minus strand of NC_092044.1, from coordinate 81,017,778 downwards.
GGATGTGAGTGGTGAAGAGAATAGTGGGATATGATAGGTGAGGGGTTTTTGGGGAAGAGGTGTTGAGGTGATTGGTGAATGGGTGAAGGGGAGAGAGAGTGGTGGGGTAGGTGGAGATCCTGTGGGGTCCACAGATCTTGAGATGTCAAGGAAAATTCATCCCTGCACCAAGTGGCGAGCAAAAATGCTCCCTTATGCCAATTCTGGCGTTAAACGCCGGACTGGTGCCCATTTCTGTTGTTTAACGCCAGCTTCTTGCCCTTTCCTGGTGTTTAACGCCAGTCTGGTGCCCCTTTCTAGGGTTAAACGCCCAGAATGGTGCCAGACTGGGCGTTAAATGCCCATTTGCTGCCCTTACTGGCGTTTAAACGCCAGCAAGTTTTTCCTCCAGGGTGTGCTATTTTTCTTTCTGTTTTTCATGCTTTTTTTGCTTTTTCAATTGATTTTGTGACTTCCCATGATCATCAACCTATAGAAAACATAAAATAACAAAGGAAAATAGATAAATATAACATTGGGTTGCCTCCCAACAAGCGCTTCTTTAATGTCAGTAGCTTGACAGTGGGCTCTCATGGAGCCTCACAGATACTCAGAGCAATGTTGGAACCTCCCAACACCAAACTTAGAGTTTGAATGTGGGGGTTCAACACCAAACTTAGAAGTTGGTTGAGGCCTCCCTACACCAAACTTAGAGTTTGACAGTGGGGGCTCTGTTTGACTCTGTTTTGAGAGAAGTTCTTCATGCTTCCTCTCCATGGTTACAGAGGGATATCATTGAGCCTTAAACACAAAGGATTCTTCATTCACTTGAATGATCAATTCTACTTTGTCAACATCAATCACAGCCTTTGCTGTGGCTAGGAAGGGTCTGCCAAGGATGATGAATTCATCCATGCACTTCCCAGTCTCTAGGACTATGAAATCAGCAGGGATGTAATGGTCTTCAACTTTTACCAGAACATCCTCTACAAGTCCTAAGCTTGTTTTCTTGAATTGTCTGCCATCTCTAGTGAGATTCTTGCAGCTTGTACCTCAAAGATCCCTAACTTCTCCATTCACTACAAGAAATTGACAAATTAGCGACGGATTTTTGCGAGAAATATTTTTTGTCACTAATCCGTCACTAACTTGCGAGAAATTAGTGACGCACTAACGACAAAATTAATGAGCGGTCACAAAATATCCGAACTTGAGAAAAGCGATTGATTAGCGAGAGATTTACGAGTAAGTTTGTTTCTCACAAATTGACTTTTGTAGCTAAGAAAAGAGCGAGAAAAATTTTCTCGCTAATTTGTCACAAATTAATTAGCGAGTGACAATGTTCTAGCAAATCAGTCACTTAGGGGTTCAATCGAATAAAAATAAAGTAGCGAGAGATATTATTGTCACTATTCTATCGCAATTGTTTGATATATAATTAGCGAGAAACAATTCACACACTAGTTCGTCGCTAAATAAACGTTGTGCAAAAAGTCTAATTAGTGAGGAATAATGTTACTAGCTAATCCGTCACAAAGACTTGAAATACATTTTGCGATGCACAATTTCCTAGCTAATTTGTCACCAAAGTTTTTATTTTTAGCGAGCAACTAGTTTCTCGCTAATTTGTCGCATAATATTGTCAAAGTCAAAATTAGGATAGCGACAAAAAATAGTCATCGCTAACTCGTCGCAATGTATAAATCATTCAGCTAGGAAAGTGTTCCTTGCTAATTAGTCGCTAAAGTGGAAATACGGATATTGAGCACCTAGGACCTAAGTAGCGAGAAATTTGCGACCATTTAACAACTGACATACTTCATTCGCTGATTTCAAGTCGCTGATTAGTGAGCGAAATATATTTGTCGCTAAGTTGTCGCAAGTTTAGTTTAGCGAGCGACTTGGCAACTGCAATTTCGTCGCAAATCAAAAGCTATATCCTATCTATTTTGTAGCAAATTACTCGCTAATCTCGTTGGAAATCCGTCGCAGAGTTATAACAAATCCAAAACTAATCGAGAAAATGTTAGAAGTAAGTGGCCGCAATTGAGTCACTAATCAAAAGCTTATTTAGTGAAGAATTAGCGACTGCTTAATAACTAATAGATTTTCCTTGCTTATTTCATGTTGCTACTAGTTTGTGAAGGAAAACTTTAATCCTTATTCTATCCTTATCTCATGGTGTTACTAATTGCTAACCTCTATATAAATCCATGTAAAATTTATGAAAAGTTTGAAATAAATTTGCCAAGCACGCTAATGTAATTTGTCACAATTTTGTCACTAATCTAAGTCTATTTTAAATGAGAGAATAATTAAAGTCCCAAAGTCGTGACTAATAATTAGCTAGCTAATTTTTAATAACTAATAACTTATAATATTCTAATAAGATGTCAATTCTCAAAAATTTCACAAACAACACAACTAAAAAGCTTTTCCTTAAAAATGGTCTTTTTTTTTTCTAATTAGATCAGAAATTTATCGTTATTTTTAATGAGAAGTTTCTTGTTAATTTGAATTGAAGTTTAAAATTAGTATCATTTAAAGACAAATTTAAAAATTTAATATTTTAGGAAATAGGAGCATAATAATAATAATTTTCATTCACAAAATATACTAGAAAAATATATAATAAATAAGATAATTAAATTGTTATATATGAGATTTATTTGCATATGATCGTACAAGTTTTATTATTAATTAAATAGAATTATTTTGGAATTCATTCAATAAATATTAATCTAAGCTAGCTCTTGAATTAATTTGTAGTTGTAACTCACATTAGTCCTTGGGTTGATTTTCATTAACGATGTGTTGATTTGATACATTAACTTGCTGCAATTTTGATTTTTCGCTCAGGTTTTATATGATCGAGACCTATTAGAGCTTTTAGAAGCTTGATTGTTGCTCCAAAGTTTTAAAATTTTCAAATTGTACTTGTTATTGTCGTCTTCGTGAGAATATTGAGAGTCCGTCAAATTTATAAGAGGTCTAGTAGATCTCAGTCACATGAAGCTTAGGCGAGGAGCTCAAATAATAACAAATTAATATACAAATTTCAGGGCCAAATTGAATATTAACTCAATTTTCAATAACTAAATTACATTGATAAAAGAAGTAATTAATACGTATGTATAAGAATAGGTTTTTAAGAATATATATATATATATATATATATATATATATATATATATATATATATAAGGAATAGATTTTTAAGAATTCAATTTATTTTAATTTATTTATTTTAATATAAGATTATTGATATTTATATAAATATTATTGTATTTATTAAAAAATTTTATCTATTTTATAAAGAAATTTTTAAAAGTTAATTTAAAAAAAAAATTAAAAATAAAAATTTAAAAACAAAAGAAAAAAATTATAACTCAAAAAATAAAATAAGGTATATTAATTTAAAAAAAACATTTAATTTCAAAAGTTGAAAACGGATGTATAAGCGCACTTTTTATTATTTCAAATAAAAATTTGCGTATTAGCGCCAATACTTCAAATAAAAAATTGAAAATTCCATTTTCTCCGCAGTGGATCGATTACAAAGACGACTCTTCTTCTAGGGCACGCAGCTACGCACACCCCACACAGCACTCTCCTCTCAGCACGCACTTGACGGCGTCGCACCCTTCCCCTCACGGCTCACGAATGGCGTCGCTACCCTTTCCCTCTCAGCCTCTCTCGGTCTCTCACCAACGGTCGTCGGCCGTCACCCTTGCCCTCTCAACCCTCTCTCTGTCTCTCACCAGCCACCGCCATGGCTTCTGTCACCACTCATCAACCTCAGAGTCACGACGTGCTGCACTGCTTCTCGCCTCTCAGTGACGACGACCCTCAGCGACGAGGACTGCGAAGTGTGACGACACTTCTCTGACCCTCAACGACGACGACTGCTTCTCCCCTCTCGGTCATGATGGTGCTGTCCCGGTCGTCCTCTTCTTCTCTTCTCTGACCTCTGCTCAAACTCAGGTAAAAAGTTATTGGAACTTTTGATTAGGTGTTTTGATTATTGGAACTTTGATTTGGGGTTTTGATTATTGTTCTGATTAGGTGTTTGTTCTTTGTTGTTCTTCCTAATTCAGTATTTGATTATTGTTCTAATTAGGTGTTTATTGTTCTAATCAAAATTTTGATTATTGTTCTGACTCTTGATATTGGAACTTCTGATTAGGTGTTTATTGTTGTTCTGATTTTGTTCTAATTAGGTGTTTATTGTTCTAATCAGAATTTTGATTATTGTTCTGACTCTTGATTATTGGAATTTCTGAAATAGGGATTTCTCCAAAGATCGGGATTTTGGTAGGGAAGCGAGCAGTATTGGGGATGTTCCTATGAAATAAAAAATTGTATGTGCTTTTTGTTCTCTTATTTTGCCTTTATTTATCTATGGACTTGTATGCATCATTTACCTTTCTAGGTTTTTTCCGCTAAATTTTGTTAGAAACTTGAACCTTGAGTTTGAACAGTAATTGCTTTAGATGATGCCAATCACTGTTTTGGTTTCTCAAATGATGATGGTAGCCTTTAGCTGTTAGTCTAGCTTGTTTTTGAGAATACTATTCTTGTTGTTCATAAATGGTTGTGGGAGCAGTGGCCACTCAGAACCATATATCTCTAATCAATAGCCACTGGTTGGTATAAAGTTGATTAAAAGGGAATTGGTATAACTAGATTAGAGTTGCATTGCTACACTTACATGGTAACAGTACAGTAATGTGATTAAATTTATATGCCCTATTGGGGTTCACAGTCTCTTTAGCGATTATTTATGGACCATTGTTTTTTGATATTCTTTGACCCATCATACCTTTAGATTTATGCCTTTTATCCTGGTTCTAAGGGTTCTGTTCATAATTGTTGTTCACTAATGAGGGCAGGGTTTAGTGATTAAAATTTAACCTTCCTAATTTTTGTCTATATGGTTTTAATAACTAATACATGGTCTGTACTCTATTAGTTTATTTTTCGAACATAAAATAAACAAACTTGGGTCAGTATATTGTTAGTCTATTTTGTGGCAGTTAAATGTTTTATTTGTCATTCTTGTCATGTCATAGATCTACCTTTTGAGAGGTAAATTTCTAGTTTATATTATGCAGGGTCTAGAAATTGTAACAAGGGTAACAAGAATAGGTGTATGTATGCCACCTTGTGTGCCAAATAAAAACAAACAAAAATTACTCAAATTGTGTCCTAAAATAATGTGCTTTGAGCGAAAAAGAATATCATGTGCTTTGAAACTAGTGTGCTACTCATATTTTACTTGCTTGATTGCTTAAGTTCCAAGATGGAGTTAGTTAATGTAAGATGTTAGAATGAATAATTCTAACCTATCATGAGTTAACTGTTTGAAATGTACAAAATGTACAGTAATACTGTTAAAGACTGATTTTTGAATTACTAGAATGCATAATAGTGCTTTTAAAATGTTTTAAACCATATATACATGAAGTGGCTTTTGGAAAATAAATATGAAATGGAGCTTTTAATGCTGTCCTCCAAGTCACTCTTAAGCTATCTTCCTTTCTTGAATTTATTTGACTGACCATATGTCAGTCCTGTGTTAGTGTTCCTATGGAAGGGTAAGCAACCTTCCCTACATAGAAGTTTCACTTTCTCTTTTTCTCTTAAATTATTTTTCTTGCATTTTTTTGTGTCTAATGGCGGTCTATAGCACATGTATGCACCCCACTTTTTCTTATGTTTTATTTGTTAGGAAATGTCTTATCTTGCCTATGATGTTATGTACTTTGAAAGCATTTATTTCACATTTCGATGTCTCGGTACAGGTCCTCTGTTTTTTGTCAATTTTATAACTTCTACAGTATGCTTTGATTTTCAGTTCTCACATGCATCTTTGAATATTTTCATGATTTGGTTGTAATAAATCAAAATAATTAAACTGGTAATGTTTAGTACTTCCCTTTTCTACTAGCATTATCCAAGCAGCTTCGTAATTACAATCATTGGTTTAAGTTTTAGTTGCTTTGAATGTTGTGGCCACATTTAATTCATCTTAGTTGGTGCTATTTATGTTGATAATAAGCACCATTATTACACCTTTTCTTTTTGTATACAAGGTTCTACTACAATCAACTTAATGATTTGGTTTCTGCTGCATTTTATAATGATTTATTTTTCATACTAAAAGTTAAGCCAGGCAGCTGGCATGTGTATTTCTGGTATTAGTTTAGGATTCAGCTGAGTGGTTGTATTTTTTCAATTATTTTACTAATGTATTATGTTATCTATATAGGAAATTTCTAAGGTTAAAAGGGCTACTTCAATAGCAAATAATGCATGCTATTGAAAAACTTGCAGTTAAGGTATGTTAATGTTATGTGCTACACTCTGATTAAATTTTGTAGAACTGTATTGTGGCTGAAATCTAATTGGCTTAGTCAGAGTTATGTGCATATTGTAGTTTTGAACTATTAGTTTCAAAAGCCAATTAGGACAAATGGCTCTGCTCTTTGTGATTGTTATTTGGCTGTTATCTTTTAATTTTCCACTTATGTATTTTTATCTTATGAAATTTTATAACAATATGATTGTTTTAGTTCTGAAGAGTATTTTAATTTATTTATATATTTAATATTTAATTGGCATCTTTTAGATGGTTGGGATTTTCTAGGTCCTGTTAGCTCTATGCATTCACTAAATTTTCTATGATATGCGACAAATTTCGTGTTATTTATCTAAACTGACAAAGAGTTGAATGGCACTCTTGTTAGACATTAGGCTTTGGATATCTTTGAATGAATCATTATTGCTCCAGCTCCTTGTTTTGGAATAGATTCCTATAACTTGGCATTGGAGTCTCAGCTCAAATATTCTACAGATTTTGTTATCTGGTATTTATGTCTATGTGGTTTCTTTTTTCCACCATGAGCCTTTTTTCGACCATGAGTTTTCATTTTTTGTTTTTGATATTCGATTATTAGAGTGAATAGCTTTTGACATAAACTTATTCTTTTCTATTTTCTCCCCTCATGTGAGAGTTGAACAGATTCAAGAAAGAAGATTAAGAAAAGTTCTGACATTTCTCCCCCTCATGTGAGAGTTGAACAGATTCAAGAAAAGAAGATCAAGAAAAGTTCTGACATGAATGTTGACCATTTGAAAGCAGTGGGAAATGGCTATAGTTCAAGTAATTCCAGTAGCTCCATTCCTTACTTTACAAATGGAGGCACACCTTCACTAAAATTACCTGCAGTAGTTGTACTTTGGCGTATTTTGGCTTTTCAGTTGATTTTTTCCTCCTCATATTTCTATCTTGAGGGTAAAACTTTCATGGGACGTTTCTCCATGAACAAGAATTTCATGTATTAAGTATTAACTGGGAATAAGAGACAAAGCTATGCAAGGTTTACTACAGATTTGGTTCTTGGCTAAATAAGTTATAGCTGTCTTTATATATATATATTTTGTTTACAGATAATTTTTATTATTTAAAGAAATTATTTAGAATAATTATTACAGAAAAATTAGCGACATATTCGCTGTTGATGATGGTGACAAATTAAATACTTTACTGCAACTGAAACATTTATGAGATATTTATTGATTTGTTACTAGTTTAAAAGGAAATTGCAATGACATTTTGCGATAGTATTGCAACTAATTGATTACATATTATTTCCTAGCAAGTTAGCGACTACTTTATAACTCTGCTTTTCATTTAAAATAGTTTTGGTTTAGCGACAAAATTCTTACAAATTTGATTAAGGATTTTCAAAGATTAGTTATAGATTTGCTACAAAACGCGACAAATTTGCGATTATATTAGCGGACAACTTGCGACGAGTTAGGTTCAAAAAAATTCCTCGCTAATTAGCGTCAACTAAGATTTTTATTTTGTCTACAAAGTTAGCTTGCGTTAGGCGACAAGTTTGCTGCAGTAGAGTTTGTCACTAATTAGCGACTAATGTTTAGTCTATTTCTCTATGGAATTAGCTTTTACTTTAGTGATGGATTTCTGACTATCTATTCGGTAGCTAAAAAACTTTCCGATGAAATAGCGACAGTTGTATTTTCCTCACTGATCTACGACTTGTAATTAGCGAGGAAAGCATTAGTTGCTAGGCGGTAGCTAATTTGTCACAAATTTTATTTTACGTCAGATTAGCGATGATTTTACGACTCTTTTCGTGGTAGCTAATCGGCCATATTCTTGTAGTGATTACAGAGAGAGGCATGAGGTTTATGCTTGACCCTAGGTCACACAGAGCCTTCTTAAAGGTCATGGTGCCTACTGTACAAGGTATTGAGGACTTCCCAGGGTCCTGTCTCTTTTGAGGTAATCTCTACCTAGTCAAGTCGTCCAGTTCTTTGGTGAGCAAAGGGGGTTCATCCTCTCAAGTCTCATTACCAAATAACTTGTCATTTAGCTTCATGATTGCTCTAAGGTATTTAGCAACTTGCTCTTCAGTGACATCTTCATCCTCTTCAGAGGAAGAATACTCATTAGAGCTCATGAATGGCAGAAGTAAATCCAATGGAATCTCTATGGTCTCAGTGTGAGCCTCAGATTCCCATGGTTCCTCATTAGGGAACTCATTGGAGGCCATGGACGTCCATCGAGGTCTTCCTCAGTGGCGCTCACTACCTCTTTATCCTCTCCTAGTTTGGCCATGTTGATGGTCTTACACTCTCCTTTTGGATTCTCTTCTGTATTGCTTGGAAGAGTACTAGGAGGGAGTTCAGTAACTTTCTTACTTAGCTGACCCACTTGTGCCTCCAAGTTTCTAATGGAGGACCTTGTTTCAGTCATGAAACTTTGAGTGGTTTTGATTAGATCAGAGACCATGGTTGCTAAGTCAGAGTGGCTCTGCTTAGAATCCTCTGTCTGTTGCTGAGAAGATGATGGAAAAGGCTTGCCATTGCTAAACCTGTTTCTTCCACCATTATTGTTGTTGAAACCTTGTTGAGGTCTCTGTTGATCCTTCCATGAGAGATTTGGGTGATTTCTCCATGAAGTATTATATGTGTTTCCATAGGGTTCTCCCATGTAATTCACCTCTTCCATTGATGGGTTCTCAGGATCATAAGCTTCTTCTTCAGATGAAGCGTCCTTAGTACTGCCTGGTGTAGCTTGCATTCCAGACAGACTTTGAGAAATCATATTGACTTGCTGAGTCAATATTTTGTTTTGAGCCAATATGGCATTCAGAGTATCAATCTCAAGAACTCCTTTCTTCTGATTCGTCCCATTGTTCACAGGATTCCTTTCAGAAGTGTACATGAATTGGTTATTTGTAACCATTTCAATGAGTTCTTGAGCTTCTGCAGGCGTCTTCTTCAGATGAAGAGATCCTCCAGCAGAGCTGTCCAATGACATCTTGGACAGTTCAGACAGACCATCATAGAAGATACCTATGATGCTCCATTCAGAAAGCATGTCAGAAGGACACTTTCTGATCAATTGTTTGTATCTTTCCCAAGCTTCATAGAGGGATTCACCTTCCTTCTGTCTGAAGGTTTGGACTTCCACTCTAAGCTTACTCAATTTTTGAGGTGGGAAAAACTTTGCCAAGAAGGCATTGACTAGCTTTTCCCAAGAGTTCAAGCTTTCTTTAGGTTGTGAGTCTAACCATATCCTAGCTCTGTCTCTTACAGCAAAAGGGAATAGCATAAGTCTGTAGACCTCAGGGTCAACCCCATTGGTCTTAACAGTGTCACAGATTTGTAAGAATTCAGCTAAAAACTGATGAGGATCTTCCAGTGGAAGTCCATGGAACTTGCAATTCTGTTGCATTAGAGAAACTAATTGAGGGTTAAGCTCAAAGTTGTTTGCTCCAATGGCAGGAATAGAGATGCTTCTCCCATAAAAGTTGGGGGTAGGTGCAGTAAAGTCACCCAGCACCTTCCTTGCATTGTTGGCATTGTTGTTGTTTTCAGCTGCCATGTCTTCTTCTTTGAAGATTTCTGTTAGGTCCTCTACAGAGAGTTGTGCTTTAACTTCTCTTAGCTTTCGCTTCAAGGTCCTTTCAGGTTCAGGGTCAGCCTCAACAAGAATGCTTTTGTCTTTGCTCCTGCTCATATGAAAGAGAAGAGAACAAGAAAATATGGAATCCTCTATGTCACAGTATAGAGATTCCTTGAGGTGTCAGAGGAATAGAAGGATAGAAGGAAGAGGTAGAAGAATTCGAACTTAGAAAGATAGAGTTTGAATTGTACATGTTAGTCCATAAATAGAAGGATGTGAGAAGAGGGGAAGAAATTTTCGAAAATAAATTAAAAATATTTTAAAAACATTTTGAAAATTGATTGATGATTTTCGAAAACTAAGATTGAGAAAGAAGTAAAGTGATTTTTGAAAAAGATTTTGAAATTAGAAATCAAAAAGAAATGATTGAAAACTTATTTTGAAAAAGATGTGATTAAAAAGATATGATTGAAAATATATAGTTTTAAAAAGATATGATTGAGAAGATATGATTGAAAAACAATTTAAAAAGATTTGATTTTTAAAATCAATGACTTGGCTAACAAGAAAAGATATGATTCAAACATTAAACCTTTCTCAACAGAAAAGGCAACATACTTGAAATGTTGAATCAAATCATTAATTGTTAGCAAGTATTTTTGAAATTGGAAAGAAATTGATTTTGAAAATATATGATTGAAAAGATATGATTTGAAAAAGATTTGATTTTGAAAATTATGAAAACTTGAAAAAAATTTGAATTAAAAACAAAATCTTCCCTCTTGTGCCATCCTGGCGTTAAACGCCCAGAATGGTATACATTCTGGCGTTTAACGCACAAAATGCTACCCTTTTGGGCGTTAAACGCCCAGCCAGGTGCCCTGGCTGGCGTTTAAATGCCAGTTTTCCTTCTTCATTGGGCGTTTTGGACGCCCAGCTTTTTCTGTGTAATTCCTCTGCTGTATGTTCTGAATCTTCAATTCTCTGCATTATTGACTTGAAAAGGCACAAATTAAATTTTTTTTTGGATTTTTAATGATGAGGAAAAATCAAAATGCAACAAAAATCAAATAAACAATGCATGCAAGACACCAAACTTAGAAGTTTGTATACTACTGACACTAACAAATTGAGAATGCATATGAGAAACAACAAAACAGACAAAACAAGAGAATTTAAAGATCAGAGCAAGTAAATCATCAAGAACAACTTGAAGATCAATGAAGACACATGATAAATGCAAGAAGAACAGAAACATGCAATTGACACCAAACTTAAAATGAGACACTAGATTCAAACAAGAAATATTTTTGGTTTTTATGATTTTATAAATTTTTTTGGATTTTTCGAAAATTATATGCAGAAGAAAATAAAGAGATTCAAAATTTTTAATAAGAATTCCAGGAATCATGCAATGTTAGTCTAAAGCTTCAGTCTAAAGGAATTAGACATGGCTAGCCAAGCTTCAGCAGGACATTGCATTCAAGAGCTAAATTGATGAAGATCAATCAGCTTTGGTGATGATAGGAACATCACCTTGAAACACTAGAATTCATTCTTAAAAATTCTGAAAAATACCTAATCTAAGTAACAAGATGAACCGTCAGTTGTCCAAACTCAAACAATCCCCGGCAACGGCGCCAAAAACTTGGTGTTGTTGCCGGATCAAAACTTGGCACTGTTATTGCAGGGAACAAATGCGAAACTGTAGTTAGGACATTTAATTCCCCGGCAACGGCGCCAAAAACTTGGTGCACGAAATTGTGATCATCAATGGCGCCATCAACATGGTACGCTCAATTGCAATCTCAACTCTTTATCACAACTTCGCACAACTAACCAGCAAGTGCACTGGGTCGTCCAAGTAATAAACCTTACGCGAGTAAGGGTCGATCCCACAGAGATTGTTGGTATGAAGCAAGCTATGGTCATCTTGTAAATCTCAGTCAGGCAGATTCAAATGGTTATGGATGATTTATGAATAAAGCATAAAATAAAGATAGAGATACTTATGCAATTCATTGGTGGAAATTTCAGATAAGCGTATGGAGATGCTTTGTCCTTTCTGTCTCTCTGCTTTCCTACTGTCTTCATCCAATCCTTCTTACTCCTTTCCATGGCAAGCTGTATGTTGGGCATCACCGTTGTCAATGGCTACAGTCCCGTCCTCTCAGTGAAAATGTTCAACGCACTCTGTCACAGCACGACTATTCAGCTGTCGGTTCTCGATCATGTCGGAATAGAATCTAGTGATTCTTTTGCGTCTGTCACTAACGCCCCACAATCGCGAGTTTGAAGCTCGTCACAGTCATTTAATCCTTGAATCCTACTCAGAATACCACAGACAAGGTTTAGACCTTCCGGATTCTCAAGAATGCCGCCATCAATTCTAGCTTATACCACGAAGATTCTGATTAAGGAATCCAAGAGATATCCACTCAATCTAAGGTAGAACGGAGATGGTTGTCAGGCACACGTTCATAGGTGAGAATGATGATGAGTGTCACGGATCATCACATTCATCAAGTTGAGGAACAAGTGATATCTTAGAACAAGAATAAGCTGAATTGAATAGAAGAACAATAGTAATTGCATTAATACTCGAGGTACAGCAGAGCTCCACACCTTAATCTATGGTGTGTAGAAACTCCACCGTTGAAAATACATAAGAACAAGGTCTAGGCATGGCTGAATGGCCAGCCTCCCATAATCTAAGAACTAGACGTCCAAAGATGATCTAAGGATCTAAAGTGATCAAAAGATGAAAATACAATAGCAAAAGGTCCTACTTATAGAGAACTAGTAGCTTAGGGTTTACAAATATGAGTAAATGACATAAAAATCCACTTCTGGGCCCACTTGGTGTGTGCTTGGGCTTAGCATTGAAGCATTTTTGTGTAGAGACTTTTCTTGGAGTTAAACACCATCTTTTGTGCCAGTTTGGGCGTTTAACTCTCATTCTTGTGCCAGTTCCAGCGTTTTACGCCAGAATTCTTGAGCTAACTTGGAACGCCTGTTTGGGCCATCAAATCTCAGGCAAAGTATAGACTATACACTGCTGGAAAGCCCAGAATGTCTACTTTCCAACGCAGTTGAGAGCGCGCCAATTGGGCTTCTGTAGCTCCAGAAAATTTACTTCGAGTGTAGGGAGGTTAGAATCCAACAGTATCTGCAGTCCTTTCCAGTCTCTGAATCAGATTTTTGCTCAGGTCCCTCAATTTCAGCCAGAAAATACCAGAAATCATAGAAAAACACACAAACTCATAGTAAAGTCCAGAAAAGTGAATTTTAACTAAAAACTAATAAAAATATAATAAAAACTAACTAAAACATACTAAAAACATACTAAAAACAATGCCAAAAAGCGTATAAATTATCCGCTCATCATATGTGCCTAGCAGGGACGGTGGTGAATCCTGCCTGTCGAGGTAGTGACGGCGGTGTAAGGATGGTGGTTAATCCTGCTTATGTTGAGATGTGAGGTCTGTGGCAAGAGTATCCCTCTCACGTCCCTTGGGATCACTAGAGTGTGCAGGCATAAAATCCTAGACGGTGTTCCGAGCACAATATCTCGGGGGTTTCCAATTATGATTCCAAAGGGTGACATCTCCATGGAGATGTGTCTGGTTGGCAGTTGAACCGACAATGTGATATCACAGCCAATAGGACAGGCATTCATCATGTGCATCTTCTATATGTTTATTTGCTTTGCCGACTTGTAATTGCTTGCCTGATTGTATAACATGCCTAATTGCCTACTTGAATTACTTGCCATATATGTCTATACTTGTGTTTTACTTGCATTATAATTAATTATGCTTTCTACTCGGATTGAGGAGGTTCGGAAGGCGGTGGCGATAGGATCGCATGGAGGATAGGTTGGTGAAGGATGTGGGACAGCGAAGAACTGATAGCATAGAAAATCCCCTAAGTTAGATTACCCTTTTTATTATGTTAAGTTTTAAGTTATGCTTTATTATTTTAGTTATGCTTTAAGATGAATCTTTTGATGGATATAAAGTTCTAGGATTGCCTTTGGCATCCCGAGGTCTTATATCTTACATCACATCCGGAGCACCTTCGGTTCTCATACCATATTCTGTTGTTGTTTTTCAAATGCAGGTCGCAACCCACCTCAGTGAGTTATTTCGATGGTGATAGAACGGAGGATCCTGGATGTATTTTGGAGTCTTTTGATTCTTTTGTTTATATCTCTCATCTTTTGTATTTTACTTTTGGCTGGAGGCTTATGTTGAGAGAAAAACTTTTATGAGCTATTTTATAAACTTTAGATTTCTATATGGTCTGTGTATAGATAGCCGGCTTAAATTCCACAAGCCGAGGCTAGATTCTTATGCTATTATACTCTTATCTTTTGTCCTATTATATCTATATCTTGTGCGTTAAGTTAGTAGCTTCATGTGTACGTTTTGCGCTTTTCAAATCCTATTTTTTGAGCTATATCCTTCATTGGGCTTTTAGGTTATATTAATTCTTTCTATATATTGTATGTATGAGCTTAGAACTGTCGTAACCTTTGGTTAACCTTTGCTTTACGACGTGAGGTAAGGCTTAGGGTAATTAGGGTGTTACATTTAATGGTATCAGAGCGGTTCGTCCTCGTGAGCCTGAGGGATGGGCCGATTGTACTTCATTGCATACTCTGTGTGTCTTTTCTTTGAAGTTATTAGGTTATCTGTTTGAGATATGCATAGCATGCTTGTTTGTGAGTGTTTTTTTGGGATAATTGAAGCACTAGAATTTTGATATTGAGACTGATCACCTTGATATCGATTGTTTGGTGTAGACAGAAACCCTAATGGCCACTCACAGATGAGGTTGTACACATTCACGTTGAGCATAGAAATGCACAACTGGCCGATAACCATGCCGAATTCATGGCGGCAATGGCGAATCTTCCGAACACCATGGAGGCTAATGCTGTTGTGACTCTGCAAGCTGTGAAGAGGTTAGGCCAACTGGCTGGAAATGGAAACAGAGATGGAAATGGAAATGATAATGCTGAAGGAAATGGGGATAATATGGGAGGTGCTCCGATGACCTTGGATACTCTTCTCAAGGTTCATCCTCCAAGTTTCAGAGGTTCAACTAATCCTACGGATGCGGATAACTGGTTCCAAGCCATGGAGCGCGCACTACAAGCACATCATGTCTTGAACAACCAATACGCAGAGTTTGTTGCGTATCAGCTTTTGGGAGAGGCTCAGCCCTGGTGGAAAGGTGAATGCCACTTGCTACAGCTTAAAAATGCTGATATTCCTTGGAATGTATTCCAAACGGCCTTCTACAAGAAGTACTTTCCTGAGTCTGCAAGGGAAGCAAAGGAGATGGAACTTATGCAGCTGAAGCAAGGTTCCTTATCTGTGGCAGACTACAATAGCTGATTTGAGGAGCTTTGTAGGTTTTCTAGGGTGTGTCAGGGTGCCCCGGAGACCTACGAGATCTGGAAGTATATCAAGTACCAAAGGGGCTTGAAGGATAGCATCATGACTGTTATGGCTCCTATGGAGATTTGTATTTTCTCTGATTTGGTGAACAAGGCGAGAGTAGTTAAAGAATATGCAAAGACAGTAGCTTCGCCAAAGGACACTCATAGAGGAAACTCTAGTAGGGGACGTGGCAAGTACTTTCAGCCGAGGGGCAGAATTTCAAGAGAGGAGGAGATGCGCCTCAAGGTCAAGGAGGCTTCAGAAAGAACACTCATAATCAGTTTCAGTATGCTAAAGGGAAAGGAAATCAGAGTAAGATTTCTCCAGATTTGACTTGAGTACATTATGGGCATTTTCATTGATATGACTCTTACAAGATTGGTATAGGTGGTTGTTTCAACTGTGGTTTTCCTGGTCACATTGTGAGGGATTGCACTCGTGGGAAGAACCTGAATGCGGGTCAAAGTTAACATCAAGGGCGAGTTTTTGCTGTGAACGCCAAGGATGCTACTAAGGTGGATCCTCTGATGAGAGGTAATTGTTTACTTGGTAATAAAGTCTTAATTGCATTATATGATACTGGAGCTTTGCATTCGTTTATTTCGTTTGCTAAAATTAAAGAGCTAGGCTTGAAAGTTTCAGAATTGGCATTTGAATTGCATGTACATACTCCGCATTAGACGGTTATGACTAGGTCAGGTTGTAGACAAGTAGATTTCAAGATTCAGGGTAGAGACTTTGTGCATGACTTAATTTTTTTACTAATGGTTGGAATGGAAATGATTTTGGGGTTTGATTGGTTGTCGAAGAATCGAGTTTTGTTGGATTGCTTTGAGCGGTCAATTTGATTTATGCCAGAAGGGGAAAATGGAGCAGTGATAGCTGAGGGTTATTACCTAAACTCTGTAAGGATGTATTGTAGTGGGGAAGAGTGTCAGGGTTATATCTTGTTGGCTGCTAATGCTTTGGGTGATGCCTAGAACTTAGATCAGATTTTGGTAGTTAGAGACTTTCCAGAGGTATTTTCGGATGATATTCCGAGTTCCCACCTCAAAGGGAGATTGAATTTGCGATTGAATTGGTGTCGGGAGCCGAACCAGTGTCAATTGCACCGTATAGAATGGCTCCGATAGAGCTGGCAGAACTAAAGACCCAGTTGGAAGAGTTTCTGAATAAAAGGTTCATTCGACCGAGTGTATCACCGTGGGGAGCGCCAGTTTTATTGGTGAAGAAGAAGGATGGAGGAATGTAACTTTGTGTGGATTACTAACAGTTGAACAAAGTGACTGTGAAGAACAAGTACCCGCTGCCAAGGATAGATGGCTTGATGGATCAACTGCAAGGAGCCAGAGTGATTTCAAAGTTTGATTTGAGATCCGGTTACCATCAGATAAGGGTGAAGGAGGATGATATTCCGAAAACTGCATTTTGGATGCGCTATTAACACTACGAGTTTATGGTGATGTCCTTTGGGTTAATGAATGCACCTGCTGTGTTCATAGATTACATGAACAAAGTATTTCATCCCTTTTTGGATAAATTCGTGGTGGTTTTCATAGACGACATCTTAGTTTACTATAAGACGGCAAAGGAGCATGAGGAACACTTGAGAATTGTGTTGCAAATTTTTAAAAGAACAGAAATTGTATGCTAAGTTGTCCAAGTGTGAGTTTTGGAAGGAGGAAGTAAAGTTCCTAGGTCACATGGTGAGCAAAGGAGGAATAGCGGTGGATCATTCGAAAGTAGAGGCGGTAATGGAATGGGAAAGACCAACAACAGTGACAGAAGTTAGGAGTTTCTTAGGCTTAGCTGGATATTACCGGAGATTCATTGAATGATTTTCCCGGATTGCACTACTGATGACTAAGTTGACAAGGAAGGAGGTGCCGTTTGTGTAGACGTCAGAGTGTGAGGAAAGTTTTCAGACTTTGAAACAAAAGTTAACTTCAGCGCCTGTTTTGATTTTATCGGAACCACACGAACGCTTGAAGTATACTGTGATGCTTCCTTGAAGGGTTTGGGTTGCGTGTTGATGTAACACTGGAATATGGTGGCATACGCATCACGTCAGCTAAGACTGCATGAGGTAAATTACCCAATCCATGATTTGGAATTAGCTGCGATTGTGTTTGCATTGAAGATTTGGAGGCACCACTTGTACGGGGTGAGGTTTAGCGTCTTTTCTGATCATAAGAGTCTCAAGTACATCTTTGATCAGAAAGAGCTTAATATGCGTAAGAGGAGGTGGATGGAGTTGCTAAAGGATTATGATTTTGAACTAAGTTATCACCCTGGAAAGGTGAATGTGGTGGCGGACGCGTTGAGTCGAAAGTCTTTAACAATAGCTTGGATGAGAATCAAGGAAGAAGAGTTAGTGAATAAGTTTGTGGATCTTAAGTTGGATATGGGTGAAGTGACCGGAAGAGCTTGTTTGAACCAATTACAGATTTCAAGTACGTTTAAAGCAGAAATTCAGAGGGCTCAGCAAGATGAACGAAAGCTTTAACAACTATTTCAACCAGTTGGTAAGAAGAGGCATGGAGAGTTTACTAAGGATGATGAAGGGTTGTGGAGATATAAAGGGAGAATCTGTATACCAGATGTCGGGGATTTGAGACAGGAATTGTTGTCGAAAGCTCACAATAATGGGTTTTCCATTCACCCAGGAAGTACTAAGATGTATTATGACTTAAAGAAGATGTTCTGGTGGCCTGGGATAAAGAGAGATGTAGCTACATTTGTATCTAAGTGCTTGACTTGTCAGAAGGTAAAGATAGAACATTAGTAACCATCGAAAATGTTACAGCCACTTGAAATTCCTTAGTGGAAGTAGGAAGGAATTGCAATGAATTTGGTGACTGGTTTACCGAGGACTAGATCGGAATTTGATGCGGTTTGGGTGATCGTGGATCGCTTAACCAAACCTGCTCATTTTCTGCCTATCTGAGTAAACTATTCTTTGGAGGAGTTGGCGAGATTGTACATCAAGGATATCGTAAGGTTGCACGGTGTGCCATCAAGCATAGTGTCAGACTGTGATCCCCAATTCACATCAAGGTTTTAGGGAGCTTTTCGAATGGCTTTTGGTACGAAGTTATGTCTCAGTACCGCATATCATCTGCAAACTGATGGACAGTCGAAAAGGACTATTCAGACATTGAAAGATATGCTAAGAGCATGTGTTTTGGATCAACCTGAAAGTTGGGATTGTTACATGCCATTGGTGGAGTTTGTGTACAACAACAGCTTTCATGCGAGTATTGGGATGGCTCCGTATGAGGCTTTGTATGGACGGAAGTGCCAATCTTCACTTTGTTGGTATGAGTCAGGGGAAGTAAGTGTGTTAGGTCCTGATGTGGTAGCAGAGACTACTGAGAACATTAATAAGATTCGTGCAAGGATTCTAACGGCATAGAGTCGACAGAAGAGTTATGCAGATCAGGGAAGGAAACCGTTGAAATTTGAAGTGGGAGAACATGTATTTCTAAGAGTTACACCGACAACTGGGATTGGAAGAGCAATCAAAACAAAGAAGTTGAATCTGAGGTTTATTGGACCATTTGAGATTCTGAGGCGATTCAGGCCAATGGCATATCAAGTAGCTTTGCCGCCTCACTTATCTAACTTGCATGACGTATTCCACATGTCACAATTCCGTAAATACACGTCGGATGCGGCTCATGTATTAGAGCCTAAGTCGGTCAAGTTGAGGGAGAACTTGACTTTTCAAGTAACGCCGGTGCGAATTGACGGCACCAGTGTGAAAAAGTTACGCGGGAAAGAAGTTCAGTTAGTTAAAGTTGCTTGGAAGCGAGCAGGAGTTGAAGAGCATACTTGGGAATTGGAGTCCGAGATGCGAAAGGATTATCCCGAACTATTCTCAAGTAATCACTAAATTTTGAGGGCAAAATTTCTTATTTGGTGGGAAGAATGTAAGAATCGAGTCTAATTAACCGTCTAGTTAAATAATTAATATTGTCCAAAATAGGATCCAAAAATTTAGAGTGAGAATTTGAGGATTTAAATATGATTTTTGGACTTAGTAGATTTTTTTGAGTCATAAAATGTATTTTCTGAGAAAAACTGAGTAAAACCGCAAACTGGCAGCCGAACCGATCCAATCGGTTTAAGTCTGCCTGGTACTGTGTGAGAAAAATTTAAAACAATCAAAAACCTTGGAAAAATATTTAAAGTCAAAAACCGGGCGTTAATTTTAAAAGTTTAGCCTAAAGTTGGGCCAAACGGGCTAAAAACGCTAACGGGTTGGACCGGGCCCAATTTGGGCCCAAGCCCAACATATATATAGGTTTATAAGTGAGGCCATTCAGCCTCATAACCCTCTATTACACAAGCACACCAGCTGCATGAGAAGAGAGAAAGAAGAAGGAAAAACACTATTCACTTTTCACTTCAATCCATCATATCTTGAGCTCCGGTGCTTCGATTGACATGCCGTCAGTTGCTACGCGAAGCTCTCTCTGAGCCCATTAGTTTAATCTAGCCAAAAGGTATGAGTCTCGAAAAATCCTGCCCAGTATCTGTATTAAAAAATTTGCAAATATTAGGTTTTGGTTTTGAGTGAAATTTTGTGATTCGATTCATTAGGTGGTCTCTAAGGTTAGGCTATTGGTGGTTTGTACCCCAAACAACATTGGAAAAGGTAAGGAAAATCTTGACCTTGTGAATTTGTGTATTTAGAAACCCTAGGTGTTGATTTATGGTAATTTATATGGTTTTAGTTAAGTTCTTGCACTTGTTGTTGTTGATTTGGAGTTTTGAAGGTGAGATTGGTGGTTGGTTGGTGATTGAAAGCTTGCTTGTGCTCAATTGGGGTTTTAGAACATATTGAAAATCGGCCAAAGTATGGTTTCGGTTTCCTCTATGTAATATATAATATTTCTAGACACTTAGGCTAGTGAGCCAGAGGATAGGTTTAAATTGAATTGGTTGTTGTGTTGTTGAATGATGATTTATGATGAACTCTGATGGATTGATGATGTTTGAGTATGTTGATGAATTATGATGTTGAATTTGATAAAGATGGTGTAAAATATTTAGACTGAGATGAAATGAGATTGATTGTGATGCTTGGTATTGAGAAAATTATGATTGATGAATGTGTTAGTGGAAGATTGTTTATAATGTCATATATAGTTGATAATTGAGGTTAAGAATAATGAAGTGTGAAGGAAAAATTTGGTATGAAGGATGGAATGTGATACAAAGGGTATATTTTGATGCAAATTGGAGTTTGGAAGGGTTTTGATTTGATTTTGGTTGAGGATTGTGGAAAATTGAGACTTGTGAACTTTTGGTAAAACTGGAATTTTGGTGAACTTCCATGAATCATATCTTGAACTACCATACTTGAAATTCAATGTATTTTATATCAAAGGAAAGGAAATTGAACAAGCTTTAAAATGGTTTAAATTTTGTGGAAATCCGAACTCGGTAGAAAAAGATATGATTGTGGAAAGCTTGGTGTCAAAATCTGAAATTCTGCAATACTGCAGAATTTTGTGATTTTTGGTTTGTGTGCGCACGCACACCCCTGTGATTTTTCGAACCTGTGTGTACACATAGACTTGTGCATACGGACACACAAGGGAAGGCTTTCTGTTGAGAGTGATAGCACAACCTGTGCGCGCACATAACCAACGAAGTTTTACAACTTGTGCGAACGCACACGTTGGGAAGTGCATTCTGTTGAGGGCGCTAGCACACCTTGTGCGAGCGAAAAGAATTGCAAAATTTGGTACTTGTGCGTACGCACACCTCTATGCGTACGCACACTTTTTAAAAATTTCCCTGGGCGTGCGCACGCACACCCCTGTGCGTACGCACATGCCCTGTTTTTCAACTTAAACTTTGTTTTAAACTATTTCACCTTCCCAACAAGTTTGTAAACTTCTGTGACACCTATTTAAGATTCTTTGGCTTATTTTTGGGTATCAAAACAAGGGAAAGATCCTAGGAGATTGAATCTGGTATTATTTTAAAAAGTTAGAGAACAGAGGCTTAGGTTTCTGGTATACTGAGGATGGGTCTGGTGAAACAAAAAGGGAGAAAGATACCTGATTGAGAAATTGACGAACTGATAAGTTCGGAATGGAAATGTTGAATTGAAAGTGGTTGACAATGAGTCGAGGACTCGAGATAAAATAATGGATCTATGTTGTATTGAAAATATTTCCTGAAAACCACTGAATTACTATTTTATATTGAGATTGTTGAGACGCTATGCGCTTGGCAGAGACGGTGGTTAATCATGCCTGCCGAGGTACCGGTGGTGGCGTAAGGATACTAGTTAATCCCGCTTACGTTGAGATGTGTGGTCTGTTGCAAGAGTATCCCGCTCGCATTTTTTCGGATGACTAGAGTGTGCAGGCACAAAATCCTGGACGGTGTTCCGAGCACCATATCTCGGGGGTTCCCAATTATGATTCCGAAGGGCTATATCTCCATGGAGATGTGTCGGGTTGGTAGTTGAACCGACAATGTGATATCACAGCCAATAGGACAGGCATTCATCATGTGCATCTTCTATCTGTTTGTTTGCTTTGCCGACTTGTAATTGCTTGCTTAATTGTATAACATGCCTAATTGCCTACTTGAATTACTTGCCATATATGTCTATACTTGTATTTTACTTGCATTGTAATTAATTATGCTTTCTACTGAGATTGAGGAGGTTCGGAAGGCGGTGGCGATGGGATCGCATGGAGGATAGGTTGGTGAATGTTGTGGGACAGCGGAGAACTGTTAGCATAGAAAATCCCCTAAGTTAGATTACCCTTTTTATTATGTTAAGTTTTAAGTTATGCTTTACTGTTTTAGTTATGCTTTAAGATGAATCTTGTGATGGATATGAAGTTCTAGGATTGCCTTTAGCGTCCCAGAGTCTTATTTCTTACATCACTGGGCACTGTTACCATACTGAGAACCTCCGGTTCTCATACCATATTCTGTTTTTATTTTACAGATGTAGGTCGCAACCCACCTCGGTGAGTTATTTCGATGGTGACAGAGCGGAGGATCCTGGATGTATTTTGGAGTCTTTTGATTCTTTTGTTTATATCTCTCATCTTTTGTATTTTACTTTAGTCTAGAGGCTTATGTTGAGAGAAAAACTTGTATAAGCTGTTTTATAAACTTTAGATTTCTGTATGGTCTGTGTATAGCTAGCCGGCTTAAACTCCACGAGCTGAGGCCAGATTCTTAAGCTATTATACTCTTATCTTTTGTCCTATTATATCTATATTTTGTGCGTTAAGTTAGTAGCTACGTGTGTATGTTTTACACTTTTCAAATCCTATTTTTGAGCTATATCCTTCATCAGGCTTCTAGATTGTATTAATTATTTCTATATATTGTATGTATGAGCTTAGAACTGTCGTAACCTTTGATTAACATTTACTTTACGATGTGAGGTAAGGCTTAGGATAATTAGGGTATTACATCATATATTAGGGGGAAGTAACAATTGATTTTATTTTTTCTGTGGTGGTAATCTTTTAAATTTTTAAGAATGCAATCATCTTTAAAAGTATATTTATCAGAAATCTAGATGTGAAAAATTACAAGCAAGGGTTGATTCTAACCATCTGTTATATGACATACGAAGTATTCTAAGTCCTGTAACATTGCCATCTCTGTTTGCTTGTAATTTGTGAAAAAGTGAACATGTATGAACCTTTCTAATCCTCGTATTCATTCAGGCTGGCTACATAACAGATTCCTTTTTGCTTCCCTTAGTTATAGTATAGTAATCCACTTCTGCCATTCTTGTGCTTAATTATCACGATGAATTTTCTGTTGTGATTTCAATAGGAGTCTCTTATTTGTGTGTTCATTTTGTTTGCTGCTAATTTGCTAGAGAAGATGGCAACTTTAGTTGGGCCTCCTCACAAAATTAAGCCAAAGAAAAGTAATAATTATTTTCCTGAGTTATATTCATTAAAGGCCTAATATTGTTAAATATACTTGCAGCAGTTATGCATGCATAATGAAGTTGGAATCGCTTCGTTTTCCATCGGCTGTATGAAAGACTTATGTTTATTTATATTAAATAATTAATTTGTTTTAGGAGGTTTGCGTCCGAAATTGCTATACAACAACAATCTTATACTGAGGTACCCTTTCTTTGTTTGAAGTTCTTCGATGATGAGATTGTTGCAATGTCATTCACTTAAACCAAAACTAGTGCATGTGGTATTTATAAGTCTGCTGTCTTAGTTTCACTTTCATAAGGTTTCGCTAATGGATAACGTGTTCTAGTTGTCAGTTTGTCTCCATTCTAACATATTTTCATGTATGCTACTTTTAATCTAAGTGGATAAAATCTAGCTGGAATTCTAAGTTTGTGTGTTCTGATAATAGGGTGTAGATGTTGTTGATCCTGGCAAGCATGAGAAAGCTAGATTGGAGGAGATGCACAAAAAGAAGAAGCAGAAGATTCAGGAGATATTGGATGCACAAAATGCAGGCATAGATGCCGACATGGTGGGTGTAGATGTACTAATTTACTTCTTATTATTGTAATATGTTCATGTTATTGATAACTAAATAATTCTAACAGAACAATAGAGGAAAAGGAAGACTGAAGTATCTCTTATAGTAGACTGATCTGTTTGCACATTTTGCAAAAGGTATCTTGATGCATACTATGATTTGGCAATTGACTAGTTGATTAGCTTTGTTGTACAAACTATGTGTTAGCATATTGTGCGTCATAAGTTGATTAGCTTTTTTTACAAACTATATATATGCACTTTCTACTCTCGATATACCTTCAGAAAATAACAAACTGATATATAAATGGAATATCTACATGCTTAGAGTTTTTTTATTACCTAACAAATTGAAGCTTGACATTTTGATTTGGCATTATTTCTAATTTCTCATGGAAAGTTTTCCTTTTGAATTCATTTTATGCCAGCCACAAAGTTATCAAAACCAATTCTTAATTAGCGTATCAAAAGTGATATGAAGTTACCTAGCATGTAAGAAAAATATGAAAAGAACCCCCCTTTTTTTCTCTCAATTGCATTTATGGTATTCTGGTGGGTGTTCTTCTCATGCACCCACTGAAGCGCCTATGCATCATGTATTCGTGCAAATTTTTGCACATGGCTCTGTGCAATCCCTCTAGTTTTTAACAAATTTGACCGATTTTCAATGGTTCAAGTGCTAATATTTTCCATATAGTAAACTGAACCAGCTGAATTTCTAGTTTATTAATTTTTTGGTCGAACAGGCTGGTCCGGTCCGATTTTTTTTATAATAATGGGTAAAAGAATATAATTCAAATTTTCAAAATAATTGAGGAATTATAGATCCTTTTTGTTATTGAAATTATAGAATTTGTCTCTATTCCTTAGGAGACTAGTTTTCCACTCATTTTTATTTGTGAAAATTATAGGATTTTCAGTAAATTATCCAATTTTTTATATGTGGAAATAAATTTTTTGTCAAAAAAACTTTATTGAATAATAAATGAGTTTAATTTTGATGTACTGACATGGTAGATTGTTTTACACAATCATGTAATCATATTTGTTCTTTTGGATGATCATTGGTGTGGAATTAGAATTCCACAAACTAATTGGCAAGTGCATTGGGTTGTACCAAGTAATACCTCAGGTGAGTGAGGGTCGATCCCATGAGGATTGATAGACCAAGAAACAATGGTTGAATAATTCACTCAGTCAGACAAGCAGAAAAGAGTATTTTGGATTTTAATTTGCATAAAATAATAATTCAAGAATTGATAAATCAATTAGTAAATTGGTGTGAAAACTATGTGAGAGAACAGTTAAGGTTTCAAATATGTTTATTTTTTTGGATTTATATTTCTTACCAACTACTTTAATCATGCAAAGATTCAACTAATGGCAGATTGCAATTGACTAAACCCTAATTCCTTAGTAATTTAGTCTCCTTTAACCTAATCAACCACCAATTCTTTGGTCACTTAATTTAGATTAAAGGGTTAGGTCCAATCCTAGTTTATTAGCTATAAAAACCCTAACTACCCAAATATAAGATGATTATATGTCACGTATCACGTTAAGTCCAGGCAATTAGTGATTTTCGAGGAATTACTTTCAAGCTGTTATTCAAGTGAGTTACCTTTTCCAAGAATCGACAAGAATTCATGTAGAAAAAATTATCTTTCAATACACTCAAATTCATAAGATGAAGAGCAAAATCAATCATTGAATTTAAATAATACATTAATTAAAATAGAGTGACAATAGTATTAATCCATAGAATAAACAGAGCTCCTAACCTTAACAGGGAAGTTTTAATTGCTCATGGCTCGGAGTGAAAACTAGGGTTCAAAAGTGTGTAGACTATAGAATGAGGAAGAGTAGAGAAGAAGAGGCCCGAAGGGCTAAATCTTTTCCCTTTTATATCTAACCTAATTGATTTTGAATTATGATGAGCGGATAATTTATACGCTTTTTGGCATTGTTTTTAGGTAGTTTTTAGTAAGTTGAAGCTACTTTTAGGGATGTTTTCATTAGTTTTTATGTTAAATTCACATTTCTGGACTTTACTATGAGTTTGTGTGTTTTTCTATGATTTCAGGTAATTTCTGGCTGAAATTGACGGACTTGAGCAAAATTCTGAAAAAGGCTGACAAAAGGACTGCTGATGCTGTTAGAATCTGATCTCCCTGCACTCGAAATGGATTTTCTGGAGCTATAGAACTCCAAATGGCGCGCTCTCAACGCCGTTGGAAAGTAGACATCCAGAGCTTTCCAGAAATATATAATAGTCCATACTTTGTTCGGAAATTGACGACGTAACTTGGCGTTGAACGCCAAGTACATGCTACTGTCTGGAGTTAAACGCCAGAAACACGTCATGATCCGGAGTTGAACGCCCAAAATACGTTATAACTTGGAGTTCAACTCCAAGAGAAGCCTCAGCTTGTAGATAGATCAAGCTCAGCCCAAACATACACCAAGTGGGCCCGGAAGTGGATTTATACATCAGTTACTTACTCATGCAAACCCTAGTAGCTAGTCTAGTATAAATAGGATAAGTTACTATTGTATTAGACATCTTTTGACAGTTTAATCTTTTGAATTTGTAGTCTTTGATCATTCGGTCACTTGATCATTCAGGGGGCTGGCCATTCGGCCATGCCTGAACCTTTCACTTATGTATTTTCAACAGTGGAGTTTCTGCACACCATAGATTAAGGGTGTGGAGCTCTGCTGTACCTCAAGTTTCAATACAATTACTTTTACTTTCTATTCAATTCTCTTTTATTCTTATTCTAAGATATACGTTGCACTTCAACTTGATGAATGTGATGATCCGTGACACTCATCATCATTCTCACCTATGAACGCGCGTGACTGGCAACCACTTCCGTTCTACCTTAGGCCGGGCGCATATCTCTTAGATTCCCCAACAGAATCTTCGTGGTATAAATTAGATAGATGGCGGCATTCATGAGGATCCGGAAAGTCTAAACCTTGTCTATGGTATTCCGAGTAGGATTCTGGGATTGAATGACTGTGACGAGCTTCAAACTCCTGAAGGCTGGGCGTGATGACAAGCGCAAAAGAATCAAGGGATTCTATTCCAACCTGATTGAGAACCGACAGATGATTAGCCGTGCTGTGACAGAGCATAGGACCATTTTCACTGAGAGGATGGGATGTAGCCATTGACAACGGTGATGCCCTACATACAGCTTGCCATGGAAAGGAGTAAGAAGGATTGGATGAATGTAATAAAAAAGTAGAGATACGAGAGGAGCACAGCATCTCCATACACCTATCTGAAATTTCCACTATTGATTTACATAAGTATTTCTATCCCTTTTATTTTCTATTTATTATTAATTTTCGAAAACCATAACCATTTAATCTGCCTAACTGAGATTTACAAGGTGACCATAGCTTGCTTCATACCAACAATCTCTGTGGGATCGACCCTTACTCACGTAAGGTATTACTTGGATGACCCAGTACACTTGCTGGTTAAGTTGAACGGAGTTGTGGAAAGAAAAAGCTTCTCTAACAGTACTTGGAACTCTTGTATCACAATTTCGTCCACCAAGTTTTTGGCACCGTTGCCGGGGATTGTTCGAGTATGGACAACTGACGGTTCATCTTGTTGCTCAGATTAGGTAATTTTCTTTTCAAAAATCTTTTTCAAAATTTTTCTTTTCTTTTTTGTTTTTCCAAACTTTATTTTCGAAAAAAAATTAATAACAGTCCAAAAAAATTAATAAAATCATAAAAATCAAAAATATCTTGTGTTCATTGTTTGAGTCTTGAGTCAACTTTTAAGTTTGGTGTCAATTGCATGTTTTTAAAATTTATGCATTAAATTTTCGAAAATTCCATGCATTCATAGTGTTCTTCATGATCTTCAAGTTGTTCTTGGTAAGTCTTCTTGTTTGATCTTGATGTTTTCTTGTTTTGTGTTGTTTGTTGTTTTTCATATGCATTTTTTGTTTGTTAGAGTCCATGCATTAAAGATTTCTAAGTTTGGTGTCTTGCATGTTTTCTTTGCATCAAAAATTTTTCAAAAATGTGTTCTTGATGTTCATCATGATCTTCAAAGTGTTCTTGGTGTTCATTTTGACATTCATAGTGTTCTTGCATGCATCTTGTGTTTTGATCCAAAATTTTCATGTTTTGGGTCATGTTTATGTTTTTCTCTCTCATAATTAAATTTCAAAAATAAAAAAATATCCTTTCCTTATTTTTCTCATAATTTTCGAAAATTTGAGTTGACTTAGTCAAAAATTTTCAAAATTAGTTGTTTCTTACAAGTCAAGTCAAATTTTCAATTTTAAAAATCTTATCTTTTTAAAATCTTTTTCAAAAATTATATCTTTTTCATTTTTTTCTATTTTTCGAAAATTTCAAAAATATTTTTCAAAATTATTTTCAAAATATTTTTCTTATCTTTATATCATATTTTCAAAATTTCACTAACAATTAATGTGATTGATTAAAAAATTTGAAGTTTGTTACTTTCTTGTTAAGAAAGGTTCAATCTTTAAGTTCTAGAATCTTATCTTGAAGTTTCTTGTTAGTGAAGTAAGTAATTTTAAATTTAAAAATTAAATCTTTTTATCTTTTATCTTATCTTTTTCAAAAAAATTTTATCTTTTTCAAAATTTGATTTCAAAATATCTTATCTAACCTCTTATCTTCTTATCTTTTCAAATTTGATTTTAATATCTTTTTCAACTAACTCTTTGACTTTTTGTTTGTTTCTTATCTTTTTCAAAACCACCTAACTACTTTTCCCTCTCTAATTTTCGAAAATATCTCATCTCTTTTTCAAAAATTCTTTTGTTTTAAATTTTAATTTTAATCTTATCTCATCTCTAATTTTTGAAAATTACTAACATTTTTTTTAAATTATTTTTGAAATTTCCTATCTCTTCTCTCTTATTCTATTTAATTATTTAATTACTAACACTTCTCTTCACCTCTCTCCATCTAAATATCCGAACCCACTCTTCTACATTCTTCTCCCCTTTCTTTTTCTACTAACATAAAGGAATCTCTATACTGTGACATAGAGGATTCCTCTTTCTTTTCTTGTTTTCTTCTCTTTCATATGAGAAGGAACAAGGAAAAAGGCACTCTTGTTGAAATTGATCCAGAACCTGAAAGGACTCTGAAGAGAAAATTAAGAGAAGCTAAGTTACAACAATCTAAAGGTAACCTTTCAGAAATATTAGAACAAGAGAAGGAGATGGCAGCCGAAAATAATAATAATGCAAGGAGAATGCTTGGTGACTTCACAAAGCCAACATCCAAATTTGATGGAAGAAGCATCTCCATTCCTGCCATTGGAGCCAATAACTTTGAGCTGAAACCTCAGCTAGTTGCCTTAATGCAACAAAACTGCAAGTTTTATGGACTTCCATCTGAAGATCCTTATCAGTTTTTAACTGAGTTCTTGCAGATCTGTGAGACTGTAAAGACGAATGGATTTGATCCTGAAGTCTACAGACTCATGCTTTTCCCCTTTGCTGTAAGAGACAGAGCTAGAATATGGTTGGATTCACAACCCAAGGATAGCCTGGACTCTTGGGATAAGTTGGTCACTGCCTTCTTGGATAAATTCTTTCCTCCTCAAAAGATGAGCAAGCTGAGAGTGGATGTTCAAACCTTCAAACAAAAAGATGGTGAATCCCTCTATGAAGCTTGGGAAAGATACAAGCAGCTGACCAAAAGATGTCCATCTGACATGTTTTCAGAATGGACCATATTAGATATATTCTATTATGGCCTGTCTGAATTTTTGAAAATGTCATTGGACCATTCTGCAGGTGGATCTATTCACCTAAAGAAAATGCCTGAAGAGGCTCAAGAACTCATTGATATGGTTGCAAACAACCAATTCATGTACACTTCTGAGAGGAATTCCGTGAATAATGGGATACCTCAGAAGAAAGGAGTTCTTGAAATTGATGCTCTGAATGCCATATTGGCTCAGAACAAGGTGTTGACTCAGCAAGTCAATATGATTTCTCAAAGTTTGAATGGATGGCAAAATGCATCCAACAGTACTAAAGAGGCAGCTTCTGAAGAAGCTTATGATCCTGAGAACCCTGCAATGGCAGAGGTTAATTACATGGGTGAACCTTATGGAAACACCTATAACTCATCATGGAGAAATCATCCAAATTTCACATGGAAGGATCAACAAAAGCATCAACAAGGCTTTAACAATGGTGGACGTAATAGGCTGAGCAATAGCAAGCCATATCCATCATCTTCTCAGCAACAGACAGAGAATTCTGAACAAAACACTTCTAATTTAGCCAATCTAGTCTCTGATCTGTCAAAGGCCACTTTCAGTTTCATGAATAAAACAAGATCCTCCATCAGAAATCTGGAGGCACAAGTGGGCCAGCTGAGTAAGAAAGTCATTGAAACTCCTCCTAGTATTCTCCCAAGTAATACAGAAGAGAATCCAAAAGGAGAGTGCAAGGCCATTGATGTGATCAATGTAGCCGAATGCACAAAGGAGGAGGAGGACGAAAATCCTAGTGAGGAAGACCTCCTGGGACGTCCTTCAAGCAAGAAGGAGTTTCCTATTAAGGATCCAGAGGAATCTGAGGCTCATACAGAGACCATAGAGATTCCATTAAATCTACTTCTGCCATTCATGAGCTCTGAAGACTATTCTTCCTCTGAAGAGGATGAAGATGTGACTGGAGAGCAAGTTGCTCAATGTTTAGGAGCTATCATGAAGCTGAATGCCAAGTTGTTTGGTAATGAGACTTAGGAAAGTGAACCTCCCTTGCTCATTAATGAACTAGATACCTGGATTCAGCAAACTCTACCTCAAAAGAAACAAGATCCTGGCAAGTTCTTAATACCTTGTACCATAGGTACCATGACCTTTGAAAAGGCTCTATGTGATCTTGGGTCAGGGATAAATCTTATGCCACTCTCTGTAATGGAGAAGCTGGGGATCATTGAGGTACAACCTGCCTTGTTCTCATTACAATTGGCAGACAAGTCATTGAGACAAGCTTATGGAATAGTGGAGGACGTGTTAATAAAGGTTGAAGGCCTTTACATCCCTGCTGATTTCATAATCTTAGACACTGGGAAGGAAGAGGATGAATGCATCATCCTTGGAAGACCTTTCCTAGCTACAGTAGGAGCTGTGATAGATGTCAATAGAGATGAATTAGTCCTTCAATTGAATGGGGAATACCTTGTGTTTAAGGCACATGGCCATCCCTCTGTGACAAAAGAGAGTAAGCATGAAGAGCTTCTCTCAGTTCAGAGTCAAGAAGAGCCCCCACAATCAAACTCTAAGTTTGGTGTTGTGAGGCCACAATCAAACTCTAAGTTTGGTGTTAAGATCCCATATCCAAACTCTAAGTTTGGTGTTGGGACTATACAACATTGACCAGATCACCTTGTGGCTCCATGAGAGCCACTGTCAAGCTATTGACATTAAAGAAGCGCTTGTTGGGAGGCAACCCAATTTTATCTAATTTTTATTTTATATTATTTTATTTTTATTTTGTGTTTTATTAGGTACATGATCATGAGGAGTCACGAAAAAAATATAAAAATTAAAAACAGAATCAAAAAACAGCAGAAGAAAAATCACACCCTAGAGGAAGCACAGGCTGGCGTTCAACGCCAGTAAGGAGCATCTGGCTGGCGTTCAACGCCAGAACAGAGCATCAACCTGGCGCTGAACGCCAGAAACAAGCAACATTCTGGCGCTGAATGCCAGGAATGTGCCTAGAGAAGAAAAGCTGGCGCTGAACGCCAGTAACAAGCATGAAACTGGCGTTCAACGCCAGAAACATGCTTTACATGGGCGTTGAACGCCCAGAATGTGCACCACACGGCGTTTAAACGCCAGAATGGTGTGCAAAGGCAATTTACATGCCTATTTGGTGCAGGGATGGAATTCCTTGACACCTCAGGATCTGTGGACCCCACAGGATCCCCACCTACTATATTCCCACCTTACCTCCTAATCCTATTTTGTGATGAGTATTCCCCATGTCACACTTCCCAACACTCTTCACATCAATCCCTCTTCCCAATCACCCCCTTCACCACTCCCATCCATCCACTCTTCCCCATAAACCCCACCTACCTTCAAAAATTCAAAACCATTTTCCTACCCATTCCCACCCTAAATGGCCGAAAATACACTCCCCCCTCTCCCTATATATACCCTTCCATTCTACTTCATTTTCGCACAACACAACCCCCTCTTCTATACCTTGGCCGAACCTATACTTCCCCTTCTCCTCCATATTCTCTTCTTCTTCTTCTTATCTTCTTTCTTCTATTGCTTGAGGGCGAGCAATATTTTAAGTTTGGTGTGGTAAAAGCATAAGCTTTTTGTTTTTCCATTACCATCAATGGCACCTAAGGCCGGAGAATCCTCTAGAAAAGGAAAAGGGAAGACAAAAGCTTCCACCTCCGAGTCATGGGAGATGGAAAGATTCATCTCCAAAAGCCATCAAGACCACTTCTATGATGTTGTGGCAAAGAAGAAGGTGATCCCTGAGGTCCCTTTCAAGCTCAAGAAAAACGAGTATCCAGAGATCCGACATGAAATCCGAAGAAGAGGTTGGGAAGTCTTAACCAACCCCATGCAACAAGTCGGAATCTTAATGGTTCAAGAGTTCTATGCCAATGCATGGATCACTAGGAACCATGATCAAAGTATGAACCCGAATCCAAAGAATTATCTCACAATGGTTCGGGGGAAATACTTAGATTTTAGTCCAGAAAATGTGAGGTTGGCGTTTCACTTGCCCATGATGCAAGGAGATGAACACCCCTACACTAGAAGGGTCAAATTTAATCAAAGGTTGGACCAAGTCCTAATGGACATATGTATGGAAGGAGCTCAATGGAAGAGAGACTCCAAAGGCAAGCCAGTTCAACTAAGAAGACTGGACCTCAAGCCTGTGGCTAGAGGATGGTTGGAGTTCATTCAACGCTCCATCATTCCCACTAGCAACCGATCTGAAGTTACTCTGGATCAGGCCATCATGATTCATAGCATCATGATTGGAGAGGAAGTAGAAGTTCATGAGGTCATCTCCAATGAATTCTACAAAATAGCCGAAAAGCCCTCCACCATGGCAAGGCTAGCTTTTCCTCACCTTATTTGCCATCTATGTTACTCAGCTGGAGTTATCATAGAAGGAGACATCCCCATTGAAGAGGATAAGCCCATCACCAAGAAGAGGATGGAGCAAGCAAGAGAGACCCTTCACGGTTCTCAAGAGATGCATGAGGAAGCTCATCATCAAGAAATTCCTGAGATGCCTCAAGGGATGCACTTTCCTCCCAACAACTATTGGGAACAACTCAACACTTCTTTAGAAGATTTGAGCCACAATGTTGAACAATTAAGGGTGGAACATCATGAGCACTCCATCATTCTCCATGAAATAAGAGAAAACCAAAGAGCAATGAGGGAGGAGCAACAAAGGCAAGGAAGGGACATAGAAGAGCTTAAGGACATTGTTGGTCCTTCAAGAAGAAGACGCCACTAAGGTGGATTCATTCCTTGTTCTTATTTCTTTCTGCTTTTTGGTTTTTATATTATATGTTTATCTATGTTTTGTGTCTCTACTTCATGATCAATAGTAGTTAGTAACTATGTCTTAAAGTTATGAATAATTCCATGAATCCTTCACCTCTCTTAAATGAAAAATGTTTTAATTCAAAAGAACAAGAAGTACATAAATTTCAAAATTATCCTTGAATTTAGTTTAATTATATTGATGTGGTGACAATACTTTTTGTTTTCTGAATGAATGCTTGAACAGTGCATATGTCTTTTGATATTGTTGTTTATGAATGTTAAAACTGTTGGCTCTTGAAAGAATGATGAACAAAGAGAAATGTTATTGATGATCTGAAAAATCATAAAATTGATTCTTGAAGCAAGAAAAAGCAGTGAAAAAATCAAAGGCTTGCGAAAAAAAAAATTTGGCGATAAAAAAAAGGAAAAGCAAGCAGAAAAAGCCAATAGCCCTTAAAACCAAAAGGCAAGGGTAAAAAGGATCCAAGTCTTTGAGCATCAATGGATAGGAGGGCCCAAGGAAATAAAATCCAGGCCTAAGCGGCTAAATCAAGCTGTCCCTAACCATGTGCTTGTGTCATGAAGGTCCAAGTGAAAAGCTTGAGACTGAGTGGTTAAAGTCGTGATCCAAAGCAAAAAGAGTGTGCTTAAGAGCTCTGGACATCTCTAACTGGGGACTCTAGCAAAGCTGAGTCACAATCTGAAAAGGTTCACCCAGTCATGTGTCTGTGGCATTTATGTATCCGGTGGTAATACTGGAAAACAAAATGCTTAGGGCCACAGCCAAGACTCATAAGTAGCTGTGTTCAAGAATCAACATACTTAACTAGGAAAGTCAATAACATTATCCAAAATTCTAAGTTCCTAGAGAAGCCAATCATTCTAAACTTCAAAGGAAAAAGTGAGATGCCAAAACTGTTCAGAAGCAAAAAGCTACAAGTCCCGCTCATCTAATTATAATTAATATTCATTGATATTCTGGAATTTATAGTATATTCTCTTCTTTTTATCCTAATTGATTTTCAGTTGCTTGGGGACAAGCAACAATTTAAGTTTGGTGTTGTGATGAGCGGATAATTTATACGCTTTTTGGCATTGTTTTTAGGTAGTTTTTAGTAAGTTCAAGCTACTTTTAGGGATGTTTTCATTAGTTTTTATGTTAAATTCACATTTCTGGACTTTACTATGAGTTTTTGTGTTTTTCTGTGATTTCAGGTAATTTCTGGCTGAAATTGACGGACTTGAGCAAAACTCTGAAAAAGGCTGACAAAAGGACTGCTGATGCTGTTGGAATCTGACCTCCCTGCACTTGAAATGGATTTTCTGGAGCTATAGAACTCCAAATGGCTCGCTCTCAACGCCGTTGGAAAGTAGACATCCATAGCTTTCCAGCAATATATAATAGTCCATACTTTGTTCGGAAATTGACGACGTAACTTGGCGTTGAACGCCAAGTACATGCTGCTGT
The DNA here is from genome assembly GCF_003086295.3 of Arachis hypogaea. Classification (NCBI taxonomy): domain Eukaryota; kingdom Viridiplantae; phylum Streptophyta; class Magnoliopsida; order Fabales; family Fabaceae; genus Arachis; species Arachis hypogaea. The sequence continues at coordinate 80,982,860 of NC_092044.1, read as the reverse complement.
CTGGAGTTAAACGCCAGAAACACGTCATGATCCGGAGTTGAACGCCCAAAACATGTTATAACTTGGAGTTCAACTCCAAGAGAAGCCTCAGCTCGTGGATAGATCAAGCTCAGCCTAAACATACACCAAGTGGGCCCCGGAAGTGGATTTATACATCAATTACTTACTCATGTAAACCCTAGTAGCTAGTCTAGTATAAATAGGATAAGTTACTATTGTATTAGACATCTTTTGACAGTTTAATCTTTTGACTTTGTAGTCTTTGATCATTCGGTCTCTTGATCATTCAGGGGGCTGGCCATTCGGCCTTGCCTGAACCTTTCACTTATGTATTTTCAACAGTGGAGTTTCTGCACACCATAGATTAAGAGTGTAGAGCTCTGCTGTACCTCAAGTTTCAATACAATTACTATTACTTTCTATTCAATTCTCTTTTATTCTTATTCTAAGATATACGTTGCACTTCAACTTGATGAATGTGATGATCCGTGACACTCATCATCATTCTCACCTATGAACGCGCGTGACTGACAACCACTTCCGTTCTACCTTAGGCCGGGCGCATATCTCTTAGATTCCCCAACAGAATCTTCGTGGTATAAGTTAGATAGATGGCGGCATTCATGAGGATCCGGAAAGTCTAAACCTTGTCTATGGTATTCCGAGTAGGATTCTGGGATTGAATGACTGTGACGAGCTTCAAACTCCTGAAGGCTGGGCGTGATGACAAGCGCAAAAGAATCAAGGGATTCTATTCCAACCTGATTGAGAACCGACAGATGATTAGCCGTGCTGTGACAGAGCATAGGACCATTTTCACTGAGAGGATGGGATGTAGCCATTGACAACGGTGATGCCCTACATACAGCTTTCCATGGAAAGGAGTAAGAAGGATTGGATGAATGTAATAAAAAAGTAGAGATACGAGAGGAGCACAGCATCTCCATACACCTATCTGAAATTTCCACTATTGATTTACATAAGTATTTCTATCCCTTTTATTTTCTATTTATTATTAATTTTCGAAAACCATAACCATTTAATCTGCCTAACTGAGATTTACAAGGTGACCATAGCTTGCTTCATACCAACAATCTCTGTGGGATCGACCCTTACTCACGTAAGGTATTACTTGGATGACCCAGTACACTTGCTGGTTAAGTTGAACGGAGTTGTGGAAAGAAAAAGCTTCTCTAACAGTACTTGGAACTCTTGTATCACAATTTCGTCCACCAAGTTTTTGGCACCGTTGCCGGGGATTGTTCGAGTATGGACAACTGACGGTTCATCTTGTTGCTCAGATTAGGTAATTTTCTTTTCAAAAATCTTTTTCAAAATTTTTCTTTTCTTTTTTGTTTTTCCAAACTTTATTTTCGAAAAAAAATTAATAACAGTCCAAAAAAATTAATAAAATCATAAAAATCAAAAATATCTTGTGTTCATTGTTTGAGTCTTGAGTCAACTTTTAAGTTTGGTGTCAATTGCATGTTTTTAAAATTTATGCATTAAATTTTCGAAAATTCCATGCATTCATAGTGTTCTTCATGATCTTCAAGTTGTTCTTGGTAAGTCTTCTTGTTTGATCTTGATGTTTTCTTGTTTTGTGTTGTTTGTTGTTTTTCATATGCATTTTTTGTTTGTTAGAGTCCATGCATTAAAGATTTCTAAGTTTGGTGTCTTGCATGTTTTCTTTGCATCAAAAATTTTTCAAAAATGTGTCCTTGATGTTCATCATGATCTTCAAAGTGTTCTTGGTGTTCATTTTGACATTCATAGTGTTCTTGCATGTATCTTGTGTTTTGATCCAAAATTTTCATGTTTTGGGTCATGTTTATGTTTTTCTCTCTCATAATTAAATTTCAAAAATAAAAAATATCTTTTCCTTATTTTTCTCATAATTTTCGAAAATTTGAGTTGACTTAGTCAAAAATTTTCAAAATTAGTTGTTTCTTACAAGTCAAGTCAAATTTTCAATTTTAAAAATCTTATCTTTTTAAAATCTTTTTCAAAAATTATATCTTTTTCATTTTTTTCTATTTTTCGAAAATTTCAAAAATATTTTTCAAAATTATTTTCAAAATATTTTTCTTATCTTTATATCATATTTTCAAAATTACACTAACAATTAATGTGATTGATTCAAAAATTTGAAGTTTGTTACTTTCTTGTTAAGAAAGGTTCAATCTTTAAGTTCTAGAATCTTATCTTGAAGTTTCTTGTTAGTAAAGTAAGTAATTTTAAATTTAAAAATTAAATCTTTTTATCTTTTATCTTATCTTTTTCAAAAAAATTTTATCTTTTTCAAAATTTGATTTCAAAATATCTTATCTAACCTCTTATCTTCTTATCTTTTCAAATTTGATTTTAATATCTTTTTCAACTAACTCTTTGACTTTTTGTTTGTTTCTTATCTTTTTCAAAACCACCTAACTACTTTTCCCTCTCTAATTTTCGAAAATATCTCATCTCTTTTTCAAAAATTCTTTTGTTTTAAATTTTAATTTTAATCTTATCTCATCTCTAATTTTCGAAAATTACTAACATTTTTTTAAATTATTTTCGAAATTTCTCATCTCTTATTCTATTTAATTTCGTCCACCAAATTAAAAATAAAAGAAATAAAATAAAATAATATCTAAAACCTAAAAGATTGTGTTATATAAACAAAAATAAAATTAATTATTAACAAAATCTTCATCCAACGAAGCCTTCTTTAAAATCCAAATTCACGGTCTTGGCGCTAAATGCCAGGTTTGGCGTTTAGCACCGCTGAGGCAGAGATGAATTGTGGCGTTACTGTCTTCCTGTCGCTAAATATTAGGCTCGGCATTTAGTGCCACTAGCGCCTGATTGTTGCACGAATTATGAAGCTCCTGGAGGTAAATGCCAGAACAGGGCGTTTAGCGCCAACTAGCTAGAGGCCTTGTATGTATCACGAGATGACTGGCGCCAAACGTCAGGCTCAGCATTTGGCGCCAACTTGGCAGCTTCACTTTTTCTTTTTTTTCTTCTGCATGAACTCTGCCAAACTCGTCTAGATTTTTTCTGAAGCAAATAAAACTACAACGCGCCTCAATGTAGCATCCAAACAGGCTTCAATGACTAAAAGCTCAATAAATTCACATCTAAAATAATAAGAAAATAAAGAAAAGATGCCCACGCATCACAACACCAAACTTGAATGGTTGCTTGACCTCAAGCAACCGAAAATAAAATTAAGCTAAGAAGTGGATTTGCCTAAGAATTGAGCTTTCAATTAAGCTCCAATTTCTTCTCTGAGTGAGGTTAATGACACTGTGATCCTGAACAGTTTTGACATCTCACTATCCTTTGAAACTCAGGAATGTTAATGTCATTTAAAACCAAAACTCGATTAATATTATGAATTTTCTTTCTTTTTAACCCTCGATTAATCCTTGAACACAAGTTTTTCTTTTGTTCTTTTCTTTGGTGCTTTGCACCTTGAGCCTAGTCGTGACTCTAAATATTTTTTCTCAAGCTTTACTTGACACAAAGATACCACAAGCACTTAACTGAGAAACTCTTTGAGTTCTAATTTTTTTAATTTTTTCTTCAGTCAGTGGTGCTCAAAGCCTTTGACATACTCTTTATTAACACTTGGTCTCGACTCTAAGTGTTTTGTCTCAAGAATTCCTTGAAACATTCACACCACAAGCATATGGCTAGGAAAAATAACTCTTTGAGCCTTTGATCTTACTTAACCTTCCTAGCCATTGATGCTTAGAGCCTTGGACCTTGCTTTTTATTTTCTTTTTCTTTTTGCTGTTTCTTTTTCTTCAAGGATTAATTTCTTGCTTAATTTAGATAATTTATAATACTTCTCTAAATTCTTGTACTTCAGGAATCAACAACCTTAACTCCATTATCAAATATACACTACTACTCATGCAAAGGATTAAAAACAAACAAAGAAAATAGGAAATAATAACTGAAAACAGAAAATACGGGAAATATCAAATAAGAAACTCAACCACCTCAATCCTCCTGGTGGCTGCCTCCTTCCGGGAATTCTCTAGGGGCTTCATAGTCATGCCTCAGCTGCTCTATCTGCCATCTCTGGCTCTGCTTCTCCTCTATAAGCTGCTGAAGAAGAACAGAGGGGCGTTTATGATACATGCTCAGCTGATAACAGATGATGCTACATGCCTCATGGATGATGTAAGCTGATCCCAATATTCCCATGGGAAAAAATAATGTCCCTGAGGCATTTCAGGCTGTTGTGGCTGAGGTGGGAGAGCCGACTCCTCTCTCGGAGCTCTAGCATACTCCCGAGCGTACTCTATGGTCTTCCTAGAGATGGGCCTCTTAATGGGGATGAGGGTATCATGATCAATTTGCACCCTAGCAGCCTCACAAAGGTGGTAAATCAGGTGTAGGAATGCCAACTAAGCGTGTGTGGAGGCATTGGAAGCAATGCTATAGAGCTCCTGTGGAAAGACTCGCTCCACTTCCACCTCATTACCGAGTATGATACAGTGAATCATCACTGTTCGGTCTATGGTCACCTTAGACCGGTTGCTTGTCAGGACGATGGAGCACTGAATAAACTCCAACCACCTCCTAGCAGCCGGCTTCAGATTGTGCCGGTCCAACTGTCTAGGCTTCCCGTCAGAATTGAGTCTTTACTGGGCTCCCGAAAGGCAGATGTTAGCAAGTATCTGCCTTATCCTCTTATCATTGTTAACCCTCTTAGTATAAAAATAAGGGTCTGCTTCAGTCTCTGGCAAGTGGTGTATCTCTCACACTCTCCACAGGCCAAACTCTAGAATCCGTCCTCGTACTATGGTACGCTAGTTCTTGGGACTAGGGTTTACGCCCTTCACATACTTGTAAGTGACCCAAGCATTAGCGTAGAACTCTTGGTCTATGAATTGGCCCACCTCAGCGACTAGGTTGCACAATGTGCCTTAGTCCCTCTTCTGTATCTCTGCCTGAATCTCCAGGTATTTGTCTGGTTTCAGATCAAACTGAACTTCTGGGATTACTTTCTTCCGCCCGGTGATCTCATGGAATTGGTCCTTATAGACTTTAAAACTGAATCGGTGTGAGTCAAAGGGACCGGTCACTGGGGTTTTCTCCTTCCTCTTCCTAGAGGATGACACTCCAGTCTTGGGTGCCATGGATAATTAATGAAAAAAAAAAGAAAAGCGGCATGGCCACACCAAACTTAGAATGTTGCTCGTCCCCGAGTAAAAAAAAGAGAAAAGAAAAGAGAAAATAGAGGGGGGAAGCAAAGGGAAGAAAAGTTGTTGGAGAATGGAGGATAATAGTGGGGATAAAAAACTGAAAATGGAGAATGGGTATGGTGAAAAGAAGGAAAATGGGTGTGGGGTTAAGGAGGTTAAAGAAATAGAAGAGGGTGAAGGGGAATTTGTTTTATGTGAAAAGAGAGGGATAAAAGTATAGGTTTTATAGATGTGGGGGAAAGGGTGCGGTTATGATGGGGAGGGGGTAAAGGAAGAAAAATTTAATGGGGTTAAATAGGGGTTGGTGGGAGTTAAGGTGGGTTAATGGGGAATGAAGGAAATAGAATGGGGAAGGTAAAAATTAAAGGGGAGTGTGGGGTGGGTTAATTGTGTGCAACGGTTCGGAAGAAGGAGGAAAAAGGGGAATGGAAACTGATTGGGGGTATAGGGTTCATGGGTGGGGCCCACTGGAGATGTTATTTTAAATTTGAAAATCCCCCTTCGAATCTGGCGTACAGGCGCTACTGGTGCTAAACGGTAGCCTCAAAGTTTAGCGCTGCAGCACTTTTCCCATTTTTTTAATTCAGAAATGAATAAATAAATTATATATACATATATATATATATATATATATATATATATATATATATATATATATGAATATAAAGGCCTGGGTCTGCGTTTAGCGCCACGAAGACAGTAGCCAACCATTGAGATATGTGTGCCTTAGCGCTAAACTCCCAGCTTGGCATTTAACGTCACCTCTTGAGTGAGCTTCCTTGAAATACAAGCCACTCAGCGCTAAATGCCAGGTCGGGGCTTTTGGTACCAGCCAAACAGAAAACCTTCCTCAAATTGCATGCTCCTTGGTGCTAAACGCCAAGCCTGGTGTTTAGCGCCAAAGCACCCGAACCAACTCTTCTCCCAAGTATTCTATTTTTCCTTCGGATTTTTTCGAGTCCTGTTTTTAACGCTTTGCATGAATACAATACATAAAAAAGGAAAACCTTAGAAAATCAAAATAAAATAATCAAACTATTGAAATCAAAATAACTATAAAACAGATACTGGTAGTTGGGTTGCCTCCTAACAAGCTCTTCTGTAATGTCATTAGCTTGACGTTCAGCTCTGCTAAGTCAGCAGATGAACGAACCTCTGACGATCAATCTCGCCTCCAAGATAGTGCTTTAGCCTCTGGCTATTGACCGTGAACCTTTTATCTGAATTTTCTTCCTGAAGTTCCACATGACCATATGGCAATACTCTGGTTATCACGAAAGGTCCTGACCACCGATACTTTAGCTTCATGGGAAAGAGCTTGAGCCTCGAATTGAATAGTAGGACTTTTTGGCCTAGCTCAAAAGCTCTACTGCTATCTACTTATCATGCCACACCTTGGTCTTTTCTTTATAAAGCTTGGCATTCTTATAGGCTGAATTTCCGAATTCATAAAGCTCATTTAGTTGAAGGAGCCTCTTTTCTCCTGTAGCCTTGGCATCAAAGTTCAGGAACTTTGTTTGCCCAATATATTCTGTGCTCCAACTCCACCGGCAAGTGACAGGCCTTACCATAAACTAATTGGTATGGAGACATCCCAATAGAAGTTTTGAAGGTCATCCAGTATGCCCAGAGAGCATCATTAAGCTTCGTAGCCCAGTCCTTTCTTGAAGTACTCACGGTCTTCTCTAGGATCCTCTTTTGAGTTCCCTGTTGGAGAGCTCAACCTGTCCACTTGTCTGTGGGTGATAAAGGGTTGACACTTTATGACGGACTCCATATCTCTGCAGAAGTGAGTCTAACTGTCTGTTGCAGAAGTGGCTTCCTCCATCACTAATTAGTGTCCTTAGGACACCAAACCGGCTGAAAATATATCTCTGAAGATAGGTTAGCACCACTTTGGCATCATTGGTGGGTAAAGCCACTATTTTCACCTACTTGGACACATAGTCAACTACCACCACCAAGACTTAAGTGTTTGAATATGAGCATGGGAAAGGATCCATGAAATCAATATCCTACACATCAAACAACTCAATCTCCAATATCCCATGCTGTGGCATCTCATAGTTGCTGGAAAAATTTCTAGCTCTTTGACATTTGCCATAGTTCTTCACAAAATCCTGAGCGTCTCTAAAGAGAGCCAGCCAATAAAAACCGCTTTGGAGGACTTTAGTAGCTGTCCTCTCTCCACCAAAGTGACCTCCGTACTTGGAACCCTTAAAAAGATAAGGTTCTTCCCATAAGAAGTACTTTGCATCATTTAAAAGCTTTTTAACCTGTTGTTTAGTGTACTCTTTGAGAATGAACCTCATGGCCTTGTAGTTTACAATGTCTGCAAACTATGGAGCGCTCTGAATCATGAAGAGTTTCTCATCTGGGAAGGTCTCAGTCACAGCAGTGGGTTGTTACATCCCCTCTTCAGGCTCAATCCGGGAAAGATGGTCAGCCATTTAGTTCTCTAACCCCTTTCTGTCTCTAATCTCAATGTCAAACTCCTGAAGTAGGAGCACCCACCTAATCAATCTTGGTTTAGAATCTTACTTGGTTAGAAGGACTTAAGAGCAGCATGGTCAGTATAAACAATAATATTAGAACCAATTAAATAGGTTCTAAACTTATCAAATGCATACACTACGGCTAGTAATTCTTTTTCTATAGTTGTGTAATTCTTTTGCGCATTTTTTAGTACACAACTAGCATAGTAAATGATGTGTATAAGCTTGTCTTGTCTTTGTCCCAAGACTGCTCCTATAGCATAATCACTAGCATCACACATAATTTCAAATGGTAAATCCTAGTTGGGAGGAGCTATGATAGGAGCAAAGACAAGCCCAGTTTTAAGAGTTTCAAAAGCATGAAAACAATCATTATCAAAATTAAAAGGAATGTCAGCAACTCATAGATTGCTCAAAGATTTAGCAATCTTAGAAAATTTTTTTATAAATCTTCTATAAAATCCTGCATGTCCCAAGAAACTCCGAATTGCCTTTGCATTAGTGGGAGGTGGTAATTTTTCAATTACCTCCACCTTAGCTTTATCAACCTCAATCCCCTTGCTTGAAAACTGGTGCCCAAGAACAATATCTTCAGTTACCATAAAATGACTGATGAGCGGATATTTTATACATCTTTTAGCATTATATTCTTAGTGTTTTTAGTATATTTTGTTAAGTTTTATTATGTTTTAGTAGGGTTTGGTGAAAAAATAACTTTTTGGATGCTACTTTGAGTTTTTGTGGTTTTTCTATGATTTTAGGTGATTTTTGGGTGAATTTGTCAAGTTTTGGCAAAGTTTGATTCAAAGGCAACAAAAGGATAGCAGATGTTGTCAGATCCTGACCTCCATACATTCAAATGAGTATTTCTGGAGCTACAGAGGTCCAATTGATGCATTCTCAATGGCGTTGGAAAGCTAACTTCCAGAGATTTCAAAAAATATATAATAGTTTATACTTTTCTTTGGAGACAACTGCCCAAAACGGGCATTGAACGCCCAAGTTACCCCCTTTCTGGCGTTCAATGTCCAAACAGGAGCAACCTCCCAAGTTGAACGCCCAAACTGGTGTTCAATGCCAGCCAGGGAGCAGGAAACGCCCAGAACTTGATTTTGAACACCAAGCTCATCCCAAACACTCACCAAGTGGGTCGCAAAGTGGATTTTAGCACTCCTTAGCTTATTCTATTTCCTTTTTGTAATTTAAAACAATATCTTTTAGGTTTAGTCTTAGAGTTTTTATTATAAATAAGGAAATTTCTTCCTCCTGAGGTCCATGCCTCCCAGGAGGGGAGAAGCACAGACACACTACTTTCTATTTTCTATACAGTATGAGCAACTAAACCTCCTAGGTTAAGGTTAGGAGCTTTGCTGATTCCTATGGATTAATGCAATTACTTTTCTACTTTAATATATGTTTGATTTTATCCTATGACGTATTTTCATTCTTCATCCTTATGAATCTGAGGTGAAACTCGCATATGACCCCTTATTTTACATGAGTTCTTGCGAGTCCTTGGTGGGATAGTATTGAGCTGCAGCTTGAGAATGCATCACAGATTCCAATAGAGTATTTGGGCTAATTGGGATATGTGACATAAAATCCTGTTAGTCATGGGTAATTGAGGTTTCTGTGGCGTTAAGGCTAGAATCATAGAGCTTCATTCTCCAATTCGGAGTATCTGACCTTGTCTGTAGTATTTTAAGTAGGATCATCAGAGATTGAATTGTGTGAGCTTCACCCTCGTTCAAATCAATTGACCATTGGCGTGGTGTTTGATGTGGATCAGAGGAGATTAATGACCATTGGCCCTGGCTTTAATCACTTATAGCCTTGCCATTGAATGGATCACTCATTGTTAAAGTAGTTAGTAAAGAACATTATTCTAGAAGAACAAGCATCTCCGAGGTCTTAACTGCTTTCTTATCATTGTTTCTACATCAAGTTGGTATTACCTTATTTATTATTCTGTTTTATGAGTTCACAATAACAACTATCTTTTCTATTCGCATGACTAAGTCCAGCAAGATAACCATTGCTTGCTCAATCCGACAATCCTCGTGGGATCGACCCTCAGTCACCTGAGGTATTACTTGGATGACCCGGTGCACTTGCCGGTTCAGTTGTGCAAGTTCTAATTTCGTGCACCAATGACATTTTTCCCCATTCAAAACAAGGTTTGATTCTTGACACCATTTCAAGACTAAGAATAAATGCTTAAGGCAAGATTCAAAAGAATTACAAAAACAGAAAAATCATCCATAAATACATCAATGAACTTTTCAACCATATATGAGAAGATGAAAAGCATATGCCCCTAAAAAGTTTCTGGAGAATTTGATGACAAGTCATCTTATGCTAGCTTTTCAAGCATTTTTCACTTGTTTCATTAGGTTTTATGCACTTTCTTGCATTGTAAGTAAGTGGTTTGGAGTGGAATCGCATGGTTTTGTTGGATCAATCAACTATCCTTTATTTGACACTAAATCATGAGGTTTAAGCTAAAATTAATTAGTTTTTGAATGATTTATAAACCTTGTGAAATTGGTGATACTTTGATTGGTTGTTTTGATTACTTGTAGGTGAAGAAAAGAAAAAAACAAGAAAGCGTGGCCTATGAAGCGTAGCCTAAGGAAGAGAAAAGCGTGGCACATCAAAAGGGGGAAAGTCATAACGCTCTCTCTAAGAGCTCAATGCTCTCCATGAGAGCCTCACTCAATGCCAAGGAAGCAAGAGGCAAGGAAACTGCGCTCTCTCCCTTAACCGAGCGCTATAATGATCCAAAGAAACAAGGAAAGAAGCACAATGCTCAGTTAACACCATTCACTTTATCGGGCTCCATACAAAACAAATGCAAGGAGCAATGTTTGCTAGTGAAGGCCACAAGGATCGAACCCATAACCAAAGGGGAGAAAGGGGCGCTACTCACAAAGGAAAATAAGCCAAAATTGGCTAAAATACACTCAACAAGTTTTGAACCCAAGACATGGAAGTCCCAAAGGAGCGCTACTCTTCAAGGATTTTTTCCAAAATGCACCCAGCAAGTCTCGAACCAGGAACCTCATTCCTCAAGCAAGGAAGCTGCGCTCTTGGGGAGAACCGAGCGCTAGGGAGTGTGTCACAAGGCTTGGTGCGCGCAACAAAAAGCACGGCCAAGGCTTGGAGCGCCTAAATTTGACACACCAACAAGGCAATTTGGATGCGGTACTCTCCCCACTCACCGATCATTGCCCTGATGCGCACCCAAGGAGTTGTGTCACACAAAATTGGAAGGCTAGAAAAGGGAATGCAGTGCTCTTGTCACCAATTGAGCACTCTACTGGGAGTGTGGCCCATAATAAAAAATTCAACCAAAATTCCAATAAAATTCAATTCTTCACAAAATTAAAAAGCCCATTCCAAATTCTAAAATCCAAAAATAGGAAGTGTATAAATAGAAGTTAGTTCAATTTAGAGAGGACCTTTTGACATTTTTCCTTTTCACTTTTGATCTTTTGGAGATTTTTCATTTTTTGGGGATTGAGAAGGGAATTGAATTCTCTTGCTCTCTGTTCTTACTTCTGCACTCTCTACTCTTTGTTTTAAATCTTGGATTAAGAATTGAAGGAATTCTGTTTCATTCTTGAATCTGAGATATCTCTTTGTTCACTTTCTACATAATTTCAAAGAATTATGATTTGGATATAAGTTTCCTTTACTGTTTTCTTCTCTACTTCTTCTGCAATTGTTTTCTATTGGATCAAGGAAGGAATTGAGATCTAGACTTGTTCTCTAGTCTCATTCAATCCCTGAGATCTTCAATTTCTCTTCTAGTTATTGCAATTGAGCTGAATTTACTTTCTGTATTGCTTTTCAAGCAATCCTTCTCTTCTGATTAGATCTACTGCATTTTGATTCATCTTTTACTTCTCTGTTGATTGTCATCTACTTTCTCTTGTTTAATTTCTACAATCCCAGCTCCCAAAAGCCCTTTATGATTCAAGCACTTTACATTTCTTGCACTCTAAGCTTTAGTTATTTACATTGCTTGCAATCTATGCTTCTGTCATTTATATTACTTGCACTTTAAGATTCAGCTTCTTTACTTTCTTTTCCTTTTAATTTTGAGTTAATTACCCCTCTCCCTTTAAGTTTCATGCAATTTAACTTCTGTTGGAAACAAATCACTCAAATCAACACTTGTTTGCTTAACTAAATTAACCACCTAACTAAAATTGTTCAATCCTTCAATCCCTGTAGGATCGACCTCACTCTATGTGAGTAATTACTACTTGATGCAACCCGGTACACTTGCTGGTGAGTTTAGTGTTGGATCGTTTTCCACACATCAAGTTTTTGGCACCGTTGCCGGGGATTCATGAGATTGACAATGATTTAGTAAGGTGGTGGTCTAGATTAAGCATTTTTTTTACTTTTCTTCATTTTTTTTACTAGCACAATAACTGTTTGAATTTTTGCTTAAGCTAACCAAAACCTCACTCTAGCAATAGAGTGAAGTGTTACTGATTTTCTGGTTTTGTGTGTTTTTTTTGTTTATTTACATGATAGAGGCAAGAAGAGAGGTTCCCAACTCTGGTGATCTTAACAAAAGAACTTTAAGAAGAATAAGAAGAGAAGCCAAAGAAAAAGGAGTCATTAGTGAAGAAGTATCTGAGGAATAATACCACGAAATTGAAGGGAACACTTCCAATGCCAATCAAGAGGGAGTGGCCAACAATAATGGGCAACCACAGAGGAGAGTTTTGGCTTCTTATACCTTTGCAAATCCTAAACATTGTGGGAGTAGCATGCTTACCCCAAATGTCAATGCAAACAACTTTGAATCAAAGCCTCAGCTCATCACCCTGGTACAAAAAAACTGCTCCTATGGAGGAAGTCCATAAGAAGATCCAAATCAGCATTTATCTACTTTCTTGAGGATCTGTGACACAGTGAAGTCCAATAGGGTGCATCCAGACAGATGCAAATTATTGATGTTCCCATTTTCATTAAGGGATGAGGCTGCTCAATGGCTTGAAACCTTCCCACAAGGAAGCATCACTAGCTGGGAGTATCTAGTGAGTAAATTCCTAGCCAAGTTCAACCCACCCCAGAAATTCAGCAAGCTAGAGGTAGAAGTGCAACCATTAACACAAAAGAAGGGAGTGATGGAAATTGAAGGAGTAAATGCAATCATGGCCCAAAACAAGCAGATGCACCAACTACTTCAACAACAAAATGGAGCTGATAGTAAGAAAAAATAATGAGCTACAATTTGCTGTAGTAAATGCACAAATCCAATCTCAAACCTTACATGGATGGAATCAATCTGAAAAAAGGTTCTGGAGCAATTAACTATCAGCAACGAAGTCCTAAGCAAGTACACTCTCTAAAGAATACCTCAAGCTTGTTCTAACACAATTCTCAAGGTGATATGTACAACCCACCCAAATCAAGGACCAAAGAACTGCAATCATAACTGCTCCAACATCACAAATAATAACAACCACAACCTTACTAATAACACCCATTACATACCACCACAACACACAAACCTCCAACCCCCTTTCACTTCACAATTTTCCCAAAACAACTTTCATCAACCATCTTAGTTCACACAACCACAACTAATTTAATGCTCTCAAAGAATCTCTAACCTAGAGATAATAATGGAGAAACTCATAAATGAACAAACCTTGGCAAACACACGCCAAGAAGCAGCACTCAGAAGTCTTGAAGGAAAACTGGGGCAAGTGGATAAATACACTTCAGAACTGAGTGAGAAGAAGGCAATTACCCTCCCTAGGGCCATTGAAGACAACCCAAAAGACAAGGAAAAGGCTACAAAGTGGGAGAAGTGGAAAGCAATCATAGAGGAAAGTGAGAAGGCTATGGAAAAAGGAGCCATTATCCAAGAAAAGCACCACAGAGAAGCTCCACAAAAAGAGATAGAGGAAAGGAAGCCCACAGCAAGAGGAGAAAATCTAAGACAACAGGATTTTCAGCTTCCATGATCAAAGAATGGAGGATGTCAAGCTAGTGACAATAAAGAAGAGCTTGTTGGGAGGCAACCCAACCTGAGGTAGTTTTCTTTTCATAGCTATTTCAATAAAAAGGTTGAGTGGTTCTATCCGTATTGCAAGGAGCTAAGTTTGGTGTTTCACACCAAAACAATTTAAGAAAGAGTGAAGGATGCTAAGTTTGGTGTTCCACCAAAAATCTCATTTGAAAACACATTCTCACCTCCTGCATAAAGGGTTGCTAGCTCCAAGCAATCAGATAAACCATTGAACCATTGTCTGTCTTCTAGTTTTTAGTTTTGTAACCTTTAACAGGGAAAAAGGGGCTTCACAGATGGTTGACTTAATGCATAAGAAACATTGGCAAGGGACTAATTTTGGTGTTCACACACCAAAGTAAGTCCAAAAGCCCACAAATAATTCATGCATGCTAACCATTTTTCAAGGGCTTGGGTAACAAGCAACTTTCAATATAATTGCAGAGGTTTATCCAAGTTTTTGAAGGATTAAGCATCATCAACCAAAGAGATAAAGAGGAATGTGAAGACCAGCAATGATGATGATGAGGAGTAAAGCAAGAAAAATCCAAAAGGTTGTATTGTTAAATGATTATTTTGCATCAAACACTGCTATGACTGAAAAAGTGATATTGTATCCCTGTCTGTCTGCCTAGTATACTTTCTCTGTAATTCAATAATTGAGATGCTTGATAGTTCACAACACTATACTCTCCAAAACTTGCTTGCACTCACTATCTCAAAAAGGCATTATAGGACAGTTCTTTGAAAAGAAGGATTGAGGAATTAAAAAGTTTTGAGGCAAGCAAAAGATTAGGAGAAGTGGTGGTTCTAGTTGTATAATTATGTATTGAGGTTGCATGCTTATGAAAACCTGCATGGGAGCTCATAGGCAGGACATAGAGTTCAAAGAAGTAGTGTGGAGATTCTCAAACATCTATTGATCCAAGAAGCAGCACGCAAAAGAAAATAAAAGAAACACAAAAACAAAAGAATATGGTCTAAGGCTTTGAGCATCAATTACTAGGCAGAAAAGAAGAAAGAAACAAGAACTCAAAGAGTTATAATCCTAGTAAATGCTTGTGGTTGAATTGTGTCAAAGAGAGAGGCTTGAGCAAGTAAATTATCAGGGGTGCTTTAACACCTAATACCTTAAAACCAGCTGGTTTAGGAGTATTGATTGAAAGCTTATTTAAAGAGCCGCTTTGAGGCATTACACTTATAATCAAGGCCAAAACACAGAAACTATAAGCTTCTTCAAGGTGATTACCTATAGAGAGATCTCCATGATACCATTTGGATGAAAGTCCTAAGACCTAAGACTTCCAAGATGTGGGGACTAGTAAGCATTGAAGCCCTTGCATGACAATATAACATAGAGTTCACCCCATTGTCACTTAATCACATCACTCACAGGATACTACAAAGTATTCTTCAATCCATTCCAGTTGAAAGAACCTTTGAGCATAACTCCCCCAAGCAAGGTTTAAGTTTGGTGTTGTGATGACAAGTCATCTTATGCTAGCTTTTCAAGCATTTTTCACTTGTTTCATTAGGTTTGATGCACTTTATTGCATTGTAAGTAAGTGGTTTGGAGTGGAATTACATGGTTTTGTTGAATCAATCAACCATCCTTTATTTAACACTAAATCATGAGGTTTAAGCTAAAATTAATTAGTTTTTGAATGATTTATAAACCTTGTGAAATTGGTGATACTTTGATTGGTTGTTTTGATTACTTGTAGGTGAAGAAAAGAAAAAAACAAGAAAGCATGGCCTATGAAGCGTAGCCTAAGGAAGAGAAAAGCGTGGCACATCAAAAGGGGGAAAGCCATAGCGCTCTCTCTAAGAGCTCAACGCTCTCCATGAGAGCCTCACTCAATGCCAAGGAAGCAAGAGGCAAGGAAGTTGCGCTCTCTCCCTTAACCGAGCGATATAATGATCCAAAGAAACAAGGAAAGAGCACAATGCTCGGTTAGCACCATTCACTTTATCGGGTTCCATACAAAATAAATGCAAGGAGCAATGTTTGCTAGTGAAGGCCACAAGGATCGAACCCATGACCAAAGGGGAGAAAGGGGCGCTACTCACAAAGGAAAATAAGCCAAAATTGGCCAAAATACACTCAACAAGTTTCAAACCCAAGACATGGAAGTCCCAAAGGAGCGCTACTCTTCAAGGATTTTTTCCAAAATGCACCCAGCAAGTCTCGAACCGGGAACCTCATTCCTCAAGCAAGGAAGCTGCGCTCTTTGGGAGAACCGAGCGCTAGGGAGTGTGTCACAAGGCTTGGTGCGCGCAACAAAAAGCAGGGCCAAGGCTTGGAGCACCCAAATTTGACACACCAACAAGGCAATTTGGATGCGGTGCTCTCCCCACTCACCGAGCATTGCCTGCTGCGCGCCCAAGGAGTTGTGTCGCACAAAATTGGAAGGCTAGCAAAGGGAATGCGGCGCTCTTGTCACCAATGGAGCACTCTACTGGGAGTGTGGCCCATCATAAAAAATTCAACCAAAATTCTAATTAAATTCAATTCTTCACAAAATTAAAAATTCCATTCCAAGTTCTAAAATCCAAAAATAGGAAATGTATAAATAGAAGTTAGTTCAATTTAGAGAGGACCTTTTGACATTTTTCCTTTTCACTTTTGATCTTTTAGAGATTTTTCATTTTTTGGGGATTGAGAAGGGAATTGAATTCTCTTGCTCTCTGTTCTTACTTCAGCACTCTCTACTCTTTGTTTTGAATCTTGGATTGAGAATTAAAGAAATTCTATTTCATTCTTGAATCTGAGATATCTCTTTGTTCACTTTCTGCATAATTTCAAAGAATTGTGATTTGGATCTAAGTTTTCTTTACTGTTTTCATCTCAACTTCTTCTGCAATTGTTTTCTATTAGATCAATGAAGGAATTGAGATCTAGACTTATTCTCTAGTCTCATTCAACCCCTGATATCTTCAATTTCTCTTCTATTTATTGCAATTGAGCTGAATTTACTTTATGTATTGCTTTTCAAGCAATCCTTCTCTTCTGATTAGATCTGCTGCATTTTGATTCATCTTTTACTTCTCTATTGATTGTCATCTACTTTCTCTTGTTTAATTTCTGCAATCCCAGCTCCCAAAAGCCCTTTATGATTCAAGCACTTTATATTTCTTGCACTCTAAGCTTTAGTTATTTATATTTCTTGCAATCTAAGCTTCTGTCATTTATATTACTTGCACTTTAAGATTCAGCTTCTTTACTTTTTTTTGCCCTTTAATTTTGAGTCAATTACCCCTCTCCCTTTAAGTTTCATGCAATTTAACTTCTGTTGGAAACAAATCACTCAAATCAATACTTGTTTGCTTAACTAAATTAACCACCTAACTAAAATTGCTCAATCCTTCAATCCCTGTGGGATCGACCTCACTCTATGTGAGTAATTACTACTTGATGCGACCCGGTACACTTGCTGGTGAGTTTAGTGTTAGATCATTCTCCACACATCAGAATTATAGAGTTTAAACGACATCTTCTAATAAACAAATACTCCAAAGGGACATGTGAATGCCGTCTTTTTCTGATCTTGAGGGTCTACAGCAATCTGATTATAGCTAGAATATCTATCTAGAAAGAAGTAAAAAGCATGGTCGGCTAACCTCTCAAGAATCTAATCAATGAAAGGCAAGGGAAAGTGATCCTTTTTTGTAGCTGTGTTGAGCCTCCTGTAATCAATACACATTCGCCAGCCAGTGAAGGTCCTTGTGGGAATTAGCTCATTCTTCTCATTCTTGATCACTGTCATCCCTCCTTTCTTAGGAACCACTTGCATATGACTCACCCATGGACTGTCAGAAATTGGGTAAATAATCCTGGCTTCCCAAAGCTTTATTACTTCTTTTTGGACCACTTCTTTCATTGTTGGATTGAGTCGCCTTTGTGGTTGCACAACTGGTTTAACATCATCCTCAAGCAAGATCTTGTGCATATACTTAGCCATACTAATCTCCTTCAAATCACTAATGGTCCACCCAAGATATGTTTTATGACTCTTGAGTACCTGAAGTAATGCCTCCTCCTTCTCATGCCTCAAAGAGGAGCTAATAATCACTGGATAAGAATCATGCTCGCCTAGGAATGCATACTTCAAAGAGAGAGACAAGGGCTTTAACTCAAGCTTTGGAGGCCCTTCCTCTTTATGAATGGCATGTGGTTCTCCCTCTTGAGGTGGTGAGTCATCAATCTCAAGTAAATCATCCTCTGAAGGGGTTCCAAAACCTCATTAACCTCTTTAGCTTTAAAAACCTCTTGAATAAGTAGCTTAACAAGATCAACTCTTACACACCACTCAGAATCACTAGGGTGTTGCAGAGCATCAAGCACATTAAGAACTACCTCCTTTTCATTGAACCTCAGAGTTAATTCACCCTTTTACACATCAATAATGGCTCTACATGTAGCTAAAAAGGGTTTCCCAAGGATAATAGAAGTATTTTTGTCCTCTTCCATGTCCAATATTATAAAATCAGCAGGAAAAATAAATGGAGCTACTTTCACAAGTAAATTTTGAACAACTCCAAGAGAAAATTTAATTGAACGGTCAGCAATTTGAAGAGAGATACGAGTGGGTTTTACCTCATCAATTTGGAGCTTTCTCATAAGGGGAAGTGGCATGAGATTAATGCTAGTTTCAAGATCACATAAAGTTATCTGAATAGTGATGTTTCCAATAGTCCAAGGAATCAAAATGCTCCCTGGATCCCGTATTTTCTCAAGAAGGTCCTGCTGGATAATGGTACTGCATTCCTTTGTTAGCACCGTTGTTTTACTCTCTTTCCAATTCCTCTTGTTACTCAATAATTCCTTCATAAACTTGGCATAAAGAGGAATTTGCTCAAGGGTCTCTACAAAAAGAATATTGATCTAAAACTTCATAAAGACCTCTAAAAATCTAAAAAATTGCTTGTCTTTGGAGGCCTTCTGAAGCCTTTGAGGATATAGCATCTTAGGCTTGTACTTAGGTGCCTTAGGCAATGCCGGATGTGTCTCAAGATCAACTGAAAAAAGGTTATCCAGGTGTCTAGGGTGGCATGATCCACCTTATTCTTGTCCTTCTCTGGAGCTTCTTTTTCAAATGGCTTCTCACAAACCTTTGCCTCAGAACCTGCTACTTTACCACTTTTTAAATCAATGGTCTTGCACTCTTCCCTTAGATTAGGCACTGTATCACCAGGAAAGGTATTGGGAGGCTTTTCAGGAACTTGCTTGCTGATGAGCAGATTATTGATGATCTAGAATTTCACAAATGAAATCTCGTTGCAAGTATAATTTCTAAACCAACAAATAATCCTTTCATGCAAAAAATAATGTCACAAGTACAAACCCTAATAAAAATAATCGAAGTATTCAAACCTAGGGTTGTCTCTCAAAGGAATTGTAGGGAAGTGTTCTTGTTATTGGTTATGAGATGTATATTTTAGGGTTTTGGATAAAGGACAAGGAAAGTAAATTGCAAGAATAAAGCTAATAGCTAAGAAAGCTCTTAGCAAGGAATGAGAATTAGAAGTCCTATCATCATTATCATCATCAATTGTGATGTAAATTGTTCATTGCTCCACTTAGTTAACCTCTAACTATGAAGGAAAGTCAAGTGAAGATAATCAATTTGGATCTACAAGTCCTAGTCTAATCCTAGGGAAAGACTAGCTTTAGTGACATGCAAATTAACTAGCAACTTCCAATTGTCAATCAACAAATGAGTTTGATAACTCAAGAGTCTCCAATTACTCAACCAAAGCCAAGAGGAGAAAAATCTACTCTAACATCCTTCCAAGTATTTTATCAAACACTTGGAAGGCATAAAAGGAAAGCAAGATGGAATTGCATAGAAATATAAAATATAACACTACTTGATACAAGCAATCAACAACAACAATCAAAGAAAGCACAATTAATATGAATTCCTCAAATTGCATTAAAAGAAAATAGAAGGAAGAAGAGTGTATCAATAACAAAGTATACAAAAAAATGAGATGAATACAAAAGAATGAAGGAACAAGATGTAGGAACTAGAAATTGGAAGGGAAAAGTAGATGAAAAAAAGAATTAAAGCCTAGATCTAAGAAGAAATTAAACCTAATCCTAATCATAATTCTAGAGAGAAGAGAGAGCTTCTCTCTCTAGAAACTACCTCTAAATTAGATTAAAGTGTATCAATCCCCCTCTCCCTTTCAATCCTTGGTCCTTTTAGTCTTTTCCTGCTAAAATTCAGCTCAAAACTGGGCCAGGAGCACTGCTGAATTCGCCAGGCACGATTTCACTAAAGGAATCACGTGCGAGCATCGACGCGTACGCGTCGCTTGGCATTTTTGCTATCCACGCGTATGCATCATGTACGCGTATGCGTCGCCTTGCAACTTCAAATTCACGCATGTGCGTCTGTTGCGCGTCCGCGTTGATGAGTGCATCCCAAATTCTTGATTTTCCATGATTTCTCCACTTTGCATACTTTTCTCTTCACTCCTTTGATCCATTCCTAGCCTTTTCATCCTAAAATCACTAACAAACACATCAAGGCATCTAGTGGAGTCAAAGGTCAATCAAAATTAGCAATTTAAGGGCCTAAAAAGCATGTTTTTACACTTAAGAACAATTTAGGAGAAAATTATAAAACCATGCTATTTCATTAAATAAATGTGGAAAAAGTGGATAAAATCCACCTAAATTAAGCACAAAATGTACCATGAAATAGTGGCGCATCAAATCTCCCCACACTTAAACCAAGCATGTCCTCATGCTCAACCAAGAAAGAGGCAAAGGGTGCTATCATTTATTCAATGCAAATAAACTATATGCAATCTACCTAAATGCAACTATCTACATGCAACTATCTATATGAATTCAATTACTTGGTAAAAACAATTCAACTTCCAATGAAACATGTATAAGCATAAGGGCTAACATAATAACAATCAAATCAATCCATAATTGAATTGAGTTACTAAAAATTTTTACAAACTTGCATGAAAAAGTGATGATTCTAGGTGAAAGCATGTAGTTGAGCATCAAACCCTCACCGGATGTGTATCCGCTCTAGTCGCTCAAGTGTATAGGGTTGATTACTCAATTCCCCCCTAATCATGCTTTTCAATATTTGTTTTCCATCTAACAATCAACAATTATTCAATGCATGCATAAAAATATCATGAGTTCTTTTCTTGGATTGTAATGGGGCTAGGGTTAAGGTAAGGATACATATGGTCAAGTGAGCTTGAGATTTGAATCTTTGATCAACTTAAACTTCCCACCTAACCTATGACAACCTATACAGTTTCAAAGCTAACCTAACTACCCGTTCTTCACTTATTCACACACTCATGCATTCTTTTCCTAATCCCAACTCATATGCATTGATTATTATTGAGCTTCACTTTGGGGCATTTTGTCCCCTTTTTATTACTTTTCCTTTTTTTGATATATATATTTTTTTCTTTTTATTTTCTCAAAATTTTTTTCTTTTTGCAACAAAGTATATACAAAAGTATCAATGCATATGGTTTTACATTTAATCAATACATGAGTATGTACCCAATTCCCAATATCTCAACAAAAATACAACACACACCTTTCCTCAACCAATGTCCCAAGTTTTCCCACACTTGAATGATATATACTCTCACTAGGCTAAGCTAATCGAAGATCCAAATAAAGGACATTTATTGTTTTTCGCTTTAAGGCTTGTAATGTGCTAAATTAAGAACAAAGAGGATTTAAAATAAGCTCAAAATTGGCTAACAAAGGTTGATGAAAGGTAGGCTATTGGGCAAGTGAGCTACATGAAACAATGGCCTCAATCATATATATGCATGTATATAAGGAATAATGGACATAAAGAATCAAACAAATCAAGGATCACAATCATAGAAAGAGAATAATACACATAAGAACGAAATAAAGTGGTTATAAGATGTAACCACACCATTAGGCTCAAAACTCACAAGCTTGTGTTCTTAGCTCAAAACATGTTCCACAAGATATAATTCAAGCAAGTTCAATGGAATCAAAATTTTTCACTCAAATCAATTGGTCCCTATAAGTAAATCTCAATATTTTCACAAAGTTTATTACCTAAATGCAATGTTGTGATTGAGAAAGATAAGAAATCTTTAGTTTAATCCCTTTTTCGGCCAAAAAAAATCTCATAAGCAAAAGGAGTAAACTAAGCTTAATATTAATCCATGTTTTTCCAATCACAAGTAATAGACTAGAATAGCTAAAATAACTACACATATGTGCTATCAACTAAGAATGCGACTCAACTAAAAATATATATACAAACCAAAGATGTCAAGTGCAACAAGCTAAACAAAAGTATCCAAAATACCAATACAATAATCCAAAGTGCAGTAAATGAAAGTGCAACTACTATGATAATACAAAATAAAGCAACTAAGCTGAAGTCTAAAATTTTTACCCAAAATATAAACTCCGCCGACGACGTCGACCTCCCCACACTTAGAAGTAAGCATCGTCCCCGATGCTAAAAGTAAGCCTAGGTGAAAAGGTCGACATCTGCATCTGGCTGGGGCTCTGGCTGCGGCTGTGGCTGTGGCTGTGTAGAAGCGTGAATCTCTGGAGGTGCCTCTGCCTACCTAGCCTCCTCCTCATGATCCACCTCCTCCTCCTCAGAATGATCGGAAGTGTCGGAATCAGGGGGTATGACGGCTCCCAACGATGCCAACATCTGAAACACGCACCGAAAGTGTTGCTCGTTGTGACGGTTGCTCCGATCCATGTGCTCGATAAGATCCTGAACTAGTCTGTAGGTCGGCTGAGGTGCTGATAATGGCAGTGGTGGTGGCTGACTGGCCGCTGCGGATGGTGTAGTGGGTCCGGCTGCTGCTGAAGAGGATGATGGTCCAGATGCTACAGCTATTGAAGAGGATGATGGCCTAAATGCTACAGCTGCTGAGCGGGCTCTGGATCTATGCAGGTGATGATCAGACTTTCTATCGGTAAAGAAATTCACAAATATAATCGCGTTGTAAGTATAGTTTCTAAACCAACAGAAAATCCTTTCGTACAAAAGTTTTGTTTGTCACTTAAGCAAACCCAATAAAATTTATAACCGAAGTCTTCAAACCTCGGGTCGTCTTCTCAAGGAATTGCAGGGAAGTATGATTTATTATTGGTTATGGAAAAAGATATATTTTTGGATTTTTGAAATAAGAAACAAGTAATTTAATTGACAAGAAAAATAAATTAATAATTAAGAAAACTCTTGGCAAGGGATGAGAACTAGAATTCCTATCCTAGTTATCCTTATCAGGTGTGATGAAATTGGGTTTTAATCCCGCTTAGTTATCCCTTATTAAATAAAGGAAAGTCAAGTGGACTAATTAAATTGATCCTCAAGTCCTATTCAACTTTAGAGCGATCCAAATCAATCAGCAATTGCCAATTTCAACCACTGCTGAGTTTGATAACTCAAGTGTTACCAATTAATTAACCAAAGCCAAAAGGGAAAATAAATCATAAATAGAGCAAAACAATCATGAGTGTGAAATACCTCAAATTATATTAATTAAGAAAATCCTAACATGAAAGTTCATAAGCCAAATTGAAAAGATAAATATCAATTAAAGTAATAAAATAAAAGTAGAAATAAATTAAAGGAACATTGAACCTGTGATGAAGAAGAAATAATCCTAAATCCTAAAACCTAAGAAAGAGGAGAGAACCTCTCTCTCTAAAGACTACATCTAAATTATGAAAAGTGAATTATGAATGTTGCATGATATGTCCTGGTGAATGGATGGATTCCCTACTTTATAGCCTCTAATCTGTGCTTCTGGACTTGGATCTGGGCCAAAAGATGGTTCAGAAATCGCTAGGAGCGTTTTCTACAATTTCGCATCATCTGGAGTTTTGCGCTAAGACGCGTCTGCGTCAATCACGCGTCCGCGTCAATTGTGTTCTGCTCAAGTCATGCGTCCGCGTCATCCATGCATTTGCGTCATTGCTTTTTGCACTAAGCACGCGTCCGCGTCGCTGCTTTTTCTTCAAAACTCCATTTTTGTGCTTTCCTTCCAGCTTTGTTTGTCGCCTTTTTGTCCTCTAAGTCATTCCTTCCATATGAAATCTGAAAATACTTAACACACAAATCACGGCATCGAATGGTATTAAAGGATAATTAAATTAAATATTTTTAAAGCATAGGAAACATGTTTTCACATATATCATAAAATGAGGAAGAAATAGTAAAAGCATGCAATTTACATGAATAAGTGGGTGAAGATTTGATAAAATCACTCAATTCAAGCACAAGATGACTCATAAAATAGGGGTTTATCAGCGGGGCTGGTCTATCGTCCACCAAAGTCCCCTATGGAATCACTCTCTCCTTTCCGTGGATCGAGGGTGGCAACTCATCATCTGCTCTTCATAGAACACCAGCCCGCTGAGACATCGCAGTGACCAAGGTAGAGAATGGAAGTGTGCAATGGACATGTGCTCACCACATATACTTCCTGATCAGTCGGGGAAAGTACAGATCTTTCTCCTCCATAACACATCCAATCAAAACGAGCATGTCCACCGGAATCTCAGTAAAATGCGTGGTCGGCATGACATAGCGGTCAAGGATCTGCTACCATGTCCTAGCCTCCTGCGTAAAGTAATTAAACAACATCCCTTTCGGGTTTGTTTTATTGGCATCCATCACCCAAGGGCGTTCGGCTGTGCTATCACACTCCTCAGTGCATCATAATCATAAGTAAGCCAGTGCATCTCCTCCTCCGCCATCTGAAAAGCATCTATCTCACTAACTTTGGGATGACAGCAGAGTGCCTGCTCAATGTCAACCTCTGTCATCAAGATCTGTCCTCCTCTCAGATGAACTGACTCAAGGGTCGGTCTGAAGAAATTACAATAAAATTCCCGGACCCATGACTCATTCACCCTACCCAGCTCCCTATCTACAAAATCTAAGCCCACCTCCTCAATACGAGTCTCAATAGAATGCCTTATATCGGCGGGGATAGCCAGTTTCTTTTCTATGTTGAGATGTCTCTAATGAAAGTTCGGATGGTGGAGCTCACAATATAGATTAGGGAACCTGTTTGTGTCGGTAGGTGGCAGTAACTGATCTGCTTTCTCCTTATCTGAAAGAGGGTTCTTGTCATAATTGGACAAGGGATAGGCAACGGAAGATTGAGATTTCTTCCTCTTTTGAGAGGTAACCTTCGCTTTTCCTCTGTCAGTCATCTTGAAGAAAATAGAAATCACAGGATAAAAATAGTTAAGCAAAGAAGAGGATTGTAAAGCAAGGAATTAATCATAGACAGAAAACAGTCAACAAGAGGGTTGACATATTCATGAAGTGAGTCAAAGAAGAAATGCAAGAAAATAGAGATCAAACACCAAATAGGATACAAACCAAGAATTCAAGCAATGCTAGCAAAGTGCTTGTTTGTTAAGCCACAACAATTATCATGCCTCAAAAGAATGTGTAAGGGTTAAAGTTAAAACTAAAAAGTGGAGTTAAGAGTTAATTAAGTCAAAAGTTAGAGAAATGGTAAGAAATTAGTGGCATGACCATTATGGAGCTTAACTAAGAGAAGTTCACAACACATAGGAAACAAGCACACTCACATTCATGAGGATGATGCGAGTCATTGATGATGATCTATAGATTCACATGAATGCATAGAATGGAAAAGCAAGTCATCATCAATATCCATGGTCACTAAGTTTGTAAAAATTGGTGTTGAAAGATTGAAAATGTACTTATGTAACCTAAGGCAAATTAGACAATGAAAATGGTTACATAAGCAAGATTTCACCAACAATTACAACTTGAAAGAACCTCAATTGGAATGCACAAGATTAGGCCACTTGAAAGTTTATGAAAAGAGCTTCAATGGTCAATGAAGAATAGTACGAATGAAACCGACCACGAAGGATGAAAATTGGACATAACTTGTATGATTTAAAACATTTAAGAAGTTCAACATGATTTGGTTAGTCAAGGTCCTAATTGCCTCAGAATTCGAAAAATTAATCCCTTTGATTCCGTCAATGCACATGAAAAGGAAACCAAGATACAATACAGGAATGCTGGCCAAATCAACTTAAGAATTGAAGTTGGTATAAGGCAAATGAGTCTTAGTTCGAAGAATGCCAAGTTCAGTTCCTAAGCTGCAGTTAATAATAGGAAAGTTTCCAAAAATTTTGGCAGCATTTCGGCAGTAAATCGGATGTTCTCGGATTGCAAACAGCAGCAAAAATAGTGTCATATGAATCCAAAATACATCAAACATGTCTACAAGCAAGGATTGCATATGTTCAGGCAGCAGTAATCAAAACAAAATAACTTAAAATCAATATGGCAACACAAACAGTGTATGTAAATCCCAAACAACCAATTACAGCAGCTTGTGAAGCATAGAACACAAACATCATCATCACTCAATCCAAGTAGTGTTCAATGATCCATTTCAGACAGCAACAATAATAAAAAATTCAGACCTAAATCTTCTAACCACATCCTAACTACCTAACCACATGCAATTCTATCTAACCTAATCAATAGCTAATAGCATGAAAAATTAACTAAAAGAAAATTAAAACAGAACAGTAAGCAGTAAACAGGGGAAGACAGGGAACCTGGAATGAGAGGCAGAAATGGAAATGGAAAAGAAAGGGGAAAGCGATTGGAAGAGAACTGAGGCGCTATTGGCCTAGTGGTGGCAGTGCCATAGTCATTCTGCAGCGATAGTGGGTGACGCGGTGAAGAGTAAGGTACCAGATTCTGCTCTGGTATGAGCAATAAGGGAAAATGGGTGGAATAGGGAAAGAGAAGAGAAAGGGTTGTGGTGATGGTGAGAATGGAGTTCGCCGGCGGCGAGGATGTAACCGCGGCAGTGCTGGGTGGTTGGAAGGTGATCGGTCGAGAAGGGTAGGAGGATAAAAGGGGAGAAGAACAAAAGAGAGAAAAGACAAGAAAGGAGAGAGAGAGATGCGGCTGGTTTGGTTGCCAGACTGGTGGTGGTTGTGGTGGTTGCAGAGCTTGAGAAGGTGGCAATGGTGGTTTTGGAAGGAGAAGGTGAAGAAGAAATGAAATGTTGAAAGGAAGGGGTGAGAGGACGCGATGGCTAGGGATTGCACGTCCCTGGGTACTAGCGAACTCGAATCCACACGTGCGCGTGGGTGGAAAGAAAGGAAAAGCACGCGGAAGCACTATGCATGCGCATGCGCAGATGTAAAGAATGCGCACCGACGCGTACGTGTGAAGTGCGCTTACGCGTGAAATGAAACTTGCGCTAGAAGCACAATCCTCGCGCGAAGTTAGCACAACTCTCAGGAACAATATATGGGATCTTGGTTGACACATCGACGTGTACGCGTTATTAATGCTTGCGCGTGGATGGGGAGAGTGGAAATCGACGCATACGCGTAAAGTATGCATACGCATGGGTTGCAGTTGTGCCGAAGGCACAAAATAGGCATAAAATGGGCACAACTCTCTGGGAAATGTGTGAAGGCATGTTCGCGCAGCGATGCGTACGCGTGCCTGCCCCCCCTTTTTTTCCAGAAACACTAAAACAAAGCTTAAAATCCTCCTAACACTCTATACAACTTAAAACCAACCAAAATAAAAACTAATAATAAATCTTTTAGTTTTTCAAAAAATTTTCAAGTACAAAACTAACAAACCTTGTAATACAAGCAACATGCAAGTCAAGGACAAAGTGCAATTTAACCAAACTAACAACTAGGGCATTAAAACAAGGATATTCAAAGAAGAGAAACTACCTACAATGGCAACTCAAATCACTCATTGATTATATGTACAAGAGAATGGAAAGAAGTTACTATAGTGGGGTATTTCCCACCTAGCACTTTAATTTTATGTCCTTAAGTTGGACAATTGGGACGCTCTTTGTCATGGTGGCTTATGCTTGTATTCATCCTTGAATATCCAAGGATGCATGCTCCTCAAACGGTTGTCAGAATTTCCAACCGTTTTCACCAAGCTTGGGTGAAGTTCTACCCATGATATGAGCTCCCGAAATTGGCCTTCATGTTGTGATCTAGGATCCCATATCTTGTTTTCACACCCATCTTCTAGTTGATCGTCATGGTCCCAATTGGGTGGTAGGCACATAGAATTCTCCTTAGGGCACCCAAACAGCTTCCTTGACCCAAACGATCTAACTCGACACCAATCCTTGCTATTAAACCTTGAACATGTAATCATCATGAACATTGATTTACAATACCAACCACTAACCATCTCCCTTTTGCTCTTAAAGCCACAAAGAGCTCTAAGTTGCCCATCCGTCTCAAGTAAACCATATTCAAGTAGGATAATGAAGCTTAGATATAAGAGGTTTACCCACTTGAATGAAAGAATGGATGGTGATGGCTTGGGGAGAAATATTTCCAACGGCTTTACAAGCTCCATTCCCTTATGTTCTTCTTTGATGACTTCCACCTATTGACAACTTCTTTCAACTTCTCCTTGCTTGTTAACTTCTTCCAAATCCTCCTCATCATCAATTAAATCAAACCTTAGAGGTTGTGTAAGTCTACTTCAACATCAACTTCACATTCATTAGAGGAGTCTTCAACAAGGTTACCAATGTTACTTGGTGTAGAGTTGTCTTCAATGACTTCAATTTCACACCCAATGGGAGAGGATTCCATTATAGATAGGAATTCGTTGATGATTGAACCTATCTCTTGATCAACCTCTTCAAAGTCTTCAGCCTTGATATGGCTTGGAGGTTGTTGAGACTCCCATGGTGGTTCCGCATCTCCTAAATCTTCAACCACTTCTTCCTCTTCTTCAACAATCATGGCTTCCTTCAATTGTTCCAATACAAAATCTAACTCTTAATTCTCCACCGGAGCTTCTAATCTCTCCTTCATGCTACAATCTTCATTTGCTTCTTCACAATTGGCGATGGGATTGCTTTGAGTGCAAGAGTATCAGGAGATTGAAGCATCCACTACCTTGGTCAAGGTAGCCACAAATTCTAGTACCTCCCTTTTCATGTCTTCTTGCCTTTGAAGGAATAGATTGAGAGAGTTATCCATTGGGGCTTGGGGTGGATAGGAAGGTTCATTATTTTGGAGAAAGGGTTCATAATAGGAAGACAGTTCTTCTTGATGGAGATATGGAGATGATGTGTATTGAGGTGGTTCTTGAGGGTAATTACGTTGGAATGTGGGTGGTTCGAAGGATTTTCTTACATAATGGTCACAAGGATGAGGTATGGCTGATGGATTATATGGATGAGGATCGTGGAAGGTATTTGGTGAGAAGGGGCTTGTGAGTATGGTTGAGGGCTATGTTGAGGGTAAGGTTCATAGGCATATGGTGGGGCTTTTTGGTAACTACAAGGAGGTTTACCATAGCCATTAGATTGATATGCACTAGGAGTGGGATTATACCTATAAGAAAACGGTGGGGGTTGTTGCCAAGAAGGTTGTCCATAAGCTTGAGGCTCCTCCCACCTTTGATTGTTCCATCCTTGATGCATATCTTCATTGTAATTTTCACTTCCTACAATAAATTTGTGACCAAACTCATAGCCAAAGGGGTGAGAATTCATAGTGAGAGTAGAGAATAAAAATAAGAACTAATAAGAAACAAGAAAATCAAATCCTACAACTAGCAAAAACTAGCAAACAAACCAAGAATCAAGCTATTCACAATATGAACATATGTACAATAACCAATAACAAGACACACAATTGCAATTTCCCAGCAACGGCACCATTTTGATGAGCGGATTATTGATGGTCTAGAATTTCACAAATGAAATCTCGTTGCAAGTATAGTTTCTAAACTAACAAATAATCCTTTCATGCAAAAAATTGTTTGTCACAAGTACAAACCCCAATAAAAATAACCGAAGTATTCAAACCTCGGGTTGTCTCTGATAAACCCATATTTTGTGAGTTATTTTGTGCTTAATTTGAGTGATTTATATAATACTTCACCTACTTATTCACATTAATTGCATGGTTTTATTTTCCCTTCCTTATTATGTCGTATTGTGAAAAACTTGTTTCCTAAGCTTTAAAAATTAATTATTTTAATTACCTTTATTTCCATTCGATGCCGTGATTAGCATGTTGAGTAGTTTTAGATTTTCTAAGGCAGAATGACTTAGAGGATGGAAAAGGAAACATACAAAAATGGAAGGAGAAAGCAAAACGGAGCTTTAAGGAAACTGGTGTTCACGCGATCGCATGGACGACGCAATCGCGTGCCAGAAGCGAAGATTCAGCGACGCGGCCGCATGACTGACGCGACCGCGTGCCTTAAGCAGAACGCACATGACGCGGTCGCATGACTGACGCGACCGCGTGGCAAGGAAAAGCTCCGAATGACGCGACCGCGTGACCCACGCGGACGCGTGACAGAGGCCACGCACCAGAAAATTACAGAACACGCCCCAGCGAGTTCTAAAACCCTTTTTGGCCCAAATCCAAGTCCAGAAAGCATAGACCAGAGGTTATAAAGTGGGGGAATGCATCCATTCATAAGGAAGCTTTTAATAATTCACTTTTTATGTTTTAGATGTAGTTTTAGAGAGAGAGGTTCTCTCCTCTCTCTCTCTTAGGATTAGGATTTAGGATTTAGGATTTTTTCTTGTTTTAAGAGTAACTCTGGATCCCAGGTTCAATGTTCTTTTACTTTATATTTATTTCCTATTTTCAGATACTTCATTGTTTGTATTAGATATATTGCCTATTTGGCCTATGCCACTTTCATGATGATTTTCTTATTTAATGATATTTGAGGTATTTTTGTTTATGATTGTCCCTTTTTATTATTCCCAATCTGAGGATATTGTTATTCTAGTAGATTTAGTTTTTCCCCTTTTGGCTTTGGTTAAATAATTGGTGACTCTAGAGTTATTAAACTCTTTGTTGAATGAAGATTGGAATTCATCCACTTAACTTACCTTCATAGTTAGAGGTTAACAAAGTGGGAGAAAAAAATCCAATTCTCATCACAATTAATAAGGATAACTAGGAAAGGACCTCCAGTTTTTATACCTTGCCAAGAGTTTATTTTACAGTTATTTATTTATTTTTATTGCTTTGAAAATATATCTGTGCCCACTGCCCAACTAACCTTTTACCTTAATCCAAAACCCCAAACACACTTTTTCATAACCAATAATAAGAACATACCTCCCTGCAATTCCTTGAGAAGACGACCCGAGGTTTAAATACTCGGTTATCAATTTTAAAAGGGGTTTGTTACTTGTGACAACCAAAACGTTTGTACGAAGGGATTTATGTCGGTTTAGAGACTATATCTACAACGCGACTGTTTTTATGACATTCTTTACTGGCAAAAATCTTAACATCAAAATGGCGGTCGATACCGATCTCCATGGGTTAGTTACTTCTTGACTCAACACCAATATTTTATTTTATTTGTTTGTTCATTATTGCATTTGCATGTTTAATTACATATTTGTTTGATTTTATGCATTTAGCTACTACTTGGTTAAAATAATAAATTTCTTTTAAGACCCTATTTTTGAAAAAAAAATTTTCACTTATTTAAATTGAAAATTTTTATGTTAAAAATTTGTTTGAAGTTGTAATTGGAACATGGTTTTTGATCCAAAGAACACACAACCTGTGAGATTTGAGCTTAATTACATGGTTACATTATTTAACCATAAATTTTTATTCTTGTGTGTTCACTTCTCTATGATTGTAATCTTTATTTTGTTCCATTCTATATGTCCAATATTTAATATATTTGCATGCTTGCATATGATTGAGGCCATTGTTTGATTCTAGCTCACTTATCCCAAAATTAACCTACCTTTTACATCATCCTTGTTAGCCCCCTTGAGCTTTTAAATCCCCTCTTGTTTTATAACCATATTACTAGCCTTAAGCAGAAAAACAAAATAAAAATCCCAAGTTGAATCCTTAGTTAGCTTAAGATAGATATTGTGTATAATTTAAGTGTGGGGAATTTTATGGGAACATGGGATGATATGAAAAAAGTAGGGAATTAAATTGAATAAGTTATTTGAAAATTTGGGAAGCATGCTCATGTGAAATCAAAATAATTAAATTACCATGTCCATTGAAACAAAAAAAATTATCCCAAAATGCAAAATAAAAAGAATCAATGCACATGGGACAAAATTCAACAAAATAAGTTTGATACATGAGCATGTAATACAAAAAGTGGGAAAATTTGGGTAACTAGGTAAAGCATTTTAAATTTTATAAAGTATGTATGTTTTAGGTGAGATCTTGGACTAATCAAGGATTCACTTTACTAGCTCACTTAGCCTTATATATACCCCTACCTTTACCTTGGCCCCATTACAACCTTAACAAAAGACCTCATGATGTTTGCATTGGTATGCTAAATAATTGTTGATTGGTTAGATGAAGAACAAGGTTTAGAAAGTATGATTAGAGAAGAGTAGAGTGATTAACCCTATACACTTGAGAGATTAGAGTGCATATACACTTCCTGTGACGGTTCAGTGCTTAATTCTATGTTCCCTGCTTTCATGAGCTATCTTCTTCTTGCAAGTTATTTGTATTGTATTTTGTGATTTGAATTAGTGAAATCCAGTTCATATTTCTCTTGAAGAACTTATTTATTTTTAACCAAGTAGGTAAAAACAAATTGCATTTAGTTGCATTTAATTTAGGTTGCATTGCATTCCATCACTTTAACCTTAATTATTTACCTTGGATTTAGCATGAGGACATGCTAGTGTTTAAGTGTGGGGAGGTTGATAAACCCATATTTCGTGAGTTCTTTTGTGCTTAATTTGAGTGATTTATATAATCCTTCACCTACTTATTCACATTAATTGCATGGTTTTACTTTCCCTTCCTTATTATGTCGTATTGTGAAAAACTTGTTTCCTAAGCTTTAAAAATTAATTATTTTAATTACCTTTATTTCCATTCGATGCCGTGATTAGTATGTTGAGTAGTTTCAGATTTTCTAAGGCAGAATGACTTAGAGGATGGAAAAGGAAACATACAAAAATGGAAGGAGAAAGCAAAACGGAGCTTTAAGGAAACTGGTGTTCACGCGATCGCATGGACGACACGATCGCGTGCCAGAAGCGAAGATTCAGCGACGCGGCCGCATGACTGACGCGACCGCGCACCTTAAGCAGAACGCACATGACGCGGTCGCATGACTGACGCGACCACGTGGCAAGGAAAAGCTCCGAATGACGCAACCGCGTGACCCACGCGGACGCGTGACAGAGGCCAGAAAATTACAGAACACGCCCTAGCGAGTTCTAAAACCCTTTTTGGCCCAAATCCAAGTCCAGAAAGCATAGACCAGAGGTTATAAAGTGGGGGAATGCATCCATTCATAAGGAAGCTTTTAATAATTCACTTTTTATGTTTTAGATGTAGTTTTAGAGAGAGAGGTTCTCTCCTCTCTCTCTCTCTTAGGATTAGGATTTAGGATTTGGGATTTCTTCTTGTTTTAAGAGTAACTCTGGATCCCAGGTTCAATGTTCTTTTACTTTATATTTATTTCCTATTTTCAGATACTTCATTGCTTGTATTAGATATATTGCCTATTTGGCCTATGCCACTTTCATGATGATTTTCTTATTTAATGATATTTGAGGTATTTTAGTTTATGATTGTCCCTTTTTATTATTCCCAATCTGAGGATATTGTTATTCTAGTAGATTTAGTTTTTCCCCTTTTGGCTTTGGTTAAATAATTGGTGACTCTAGAGTTATTAAACTCTTTGTTGAATGAAAATTGGAATTCATCCACTTAACTTACCTTCATAGTTAGAGGTTAACAAAGTGGGAGAAAAAAATCCAATTCTCATCACAATTGATAAGGATAACTAGGAAAGGACCTCCAGTCTTTATACCTTGCTAAGAGTTTATTTTACAGTTATTTATTTATTTTTATTGCTTTAAAAATATATCTGTGCCCACTGCCCAACTAACCTTTTACCTTAATCCAAGTCAGATGATTTCTGAGGGTGAGATGGTTGTTGTTGTGGTTGAGAGGGTTGGAACTGATGGTTGTTGAAATTATTCTGATTAAAACTGGCCTGAAAATTCTTGAAATTCTGTTGTCTCTGAGGTTGATCCCTCTACCCAAAGTTTGAGTGATTACTCCACCCCTGATTGAAAGTCTTGGAATAGGGATCATTATTAGGATTTCTAGAGAAATTTCCCATGTAATTAACCTATTCGGGAGGAAATTGAGCATAATCATAATTCTCACCTTGAGGAAAGCCACCACTCATGTCATAAGAAGTATCTTGAGTATTAACAGCTGGGACTCGCATTCCACACAAGTGTTGATAATAGCATTAATTTGCTGAGACATGGCCTTATTCTGAGCAAGAGTAGCATCCAAAATATCCAATTCTATGACTTCTTTCTTTACCCTCTCAGAGGAATACAAATATTGGTTGTTAGCAACTGACGATGAGAACTATTGCCGATTTGGAATCGATAAAAAAAAAGCATTAATCCGTTGGTAGCATAGTCCAAACCAACAACAACTCTCGCAATCAAATGTGAATTCAAAACAATGTCACAATTCAAAACCAATTCAAAACCGGGAGTGTTTAATTCTTGGGTCGTCTCCCAAGGACACTTGAGATCAATGAGTGCATAATTCCAGTTGTAGTGATCAAGGGGTTTTCAATAAAGAAATGAACATATAAAGCAATAAAAGAACATGCGAAATTGTAATGATTGAACTAATGAAGAAATTAAAGAATTGACTATGCACTATAAAGAAGTAAAGTATAAACGAGATCAGCGTATATATGTATGAAGAATTGAAAACATAAAAAGAGTCTTGGCTTGGAGTGAGCTAAGGGTCCTTTCCTTGTTAGAACCACAACTATGACAATTATAATGAATTAGTCTCACTTGATCAACCCTCACATCCGAAAGTAAGTTAAATGAGCATAAGTGTTCTTAACCCACAACTCCTAAATTGCTTGCTAATTGCCTTGGCAACAAATTAGCGTTAGTGGGAACAAGAACAATTAACAATCCAAGAATTGACACTAAATGTTAGACATTCCAACTCTAGGAACCCAATTGCTCACTTTTCCCAAGCCAAGAGCCAAAAATTTAGCCTAAAACCATGGTTGACATTTTATCAAACACTTGGTGGGCAAAAACCTTTAAAATGAGGAAAATGAGAAAAGGCTTGAAACTAAAATTAACAATTGATCTCTGGTGCACGAAATTGTGATCTCAATGGCACCAACAACTTGGTACGCACAATTGTAATTGGTGGACGAAATTGTGATCTTCAAAATTGATCTCTCTGTATTTGCATGAAATAAAAAATATCCCAAAGAGATCATAGTATGATGAATTGGGATCTTAATAATCCCTGGTAATGGCACCAACAGCTTAGTGTTGTTGTTGGACCAAAAGAGTTACAGGCACTGTTAGAGAAGCTCACAACTCCGTTCAACTTAACCAGCAAGTGTACTGGGTCATCCAAGTAATACCTTACGTGAGTAAGGGTCGATCCCACAGAGATTGTTGGTATGAAGCAAGCTATGGTCACCTTGTAAATCTCAGTTAGGCAGATTAAATGATTATAGATTTCGAAAATTAATAATAAAAAGAAAATAAAATAGGATAGAAATACTTATGTAAATCAATAGTGGGAATTTCAGATAGGCGTATGGAGATGTTGTGCTCCCCTCGAATTTCTACTTTCTTATTACATTCATCCAATCCTTCCTACTCTTTTCCATGGCAAGCTGTATGTAGGGCATCACCATCGTTAATGGCTACTTTTCATCCTCTCGGGAAAATGGTCCTATGCGCTGTCACTGCATGGCTAATCGTCTAGAGGCATCACCCTTGACAATGGCTACATCCCATCCTCTCAGTGAAAATGGTCCAAATGCTCTGTCACAGCACGGCTAATCATCTGTCGGTTCTCAATCAAGCTGGAATAGAATCCATTGATTCTTTTGTGTCTGTCACTAACGCCCAGCCTTCAGGAGTTTGAAGCTCGTCACAGTCATTCAATATCGGAATCTTACTCGGAATACCACAGACAATGTTAGACTTTTCAGATTCCCGGAATCCTACTCGGAATACCACAGACAAGGTTAGACTTTCTGGATTCCCATGAATGCCGCCATCTATCTAGCTTATACCACAAAGATTCTGTTGGGGAATCTAAGAGATATGCGCCCGGCCTAAGGTAGAACGGAAGTGGTTGTCAGTCACGTGCGTTCACAGGTGAGAATGATGATGAGTGTCACGGATCATCATTCATCAAGTTGAAGTGCAACGTATATCTTGGAATAAGAATAAAAGAGAATTGAATAGAAGATAATAGTAATTGTATTGAAACTTGAGGTACAGCAGAGCTCCACACCCTTAATCTATGGTGTGTAGAAACTCCACCGTTGAAAATACATAAGTGAAAGGTTCAAGCATGGCCGAATGGCCAGCCCCCATGATCTGAGAACTAATCATCCCAAGATGATCCTAAGATCTAAAGTGATCAAAAAGATTGTCTAATACAATAGTAAATTAACCTATTTATACTAGACTAGCTACTAGGGTTTACATGAGTAAGTAATTGATGCATAAATCCACTTCCGGGGCCCACTTGGTGTATGTTTGGGCTGAGCTTGATCTATCCACAAGCTGAGGCTTTTATTGGAGTTGAACGCCAAGTTACGACATGTTTTGGGCGTTCAACTCTGGGTTGTGATGTGTTTCTGGCGTTTAACTCCAGACAGCAGCATGTACTTGGCGTTGAGCGCCACTTTGCGTCGACAATTCCCGAATAAAGTATGGGCTATTATATATTTCTGGAAAGCTCTGGATGTCTACTTTCCAAAGCCGTTAAGAGCGCGTCATTTGAAGTTCTGTAGCTCCATAAAATCCATTTCGAGTGCAGGGAGGTTAGATTCCAACAGCATCAGCAGTCCTTTGTCAGCCTCCTATCAGAGTTTTGCTCAAGTCCCGCAATTTCAGCCAAAAATTACCTAAAATCACAGAAAAACACACAAACTCATAGTAAAGTCTAGAATTATGAATTTAACATAAAAACTAATGAAAACATTCCTGAAAGTAGCATAAACTTACTAAAAACTACCTAAAAACAATGCCAAAAAGCGTATAAATTATCCGCTCATCACAACACCAAACTTAAATTGTTGCTTGTCCCCAAGCAACTGAAAATCAAATAGGATAAAAAGAAGAGAATATACTATAAATTCCAAAATATCAATGAATATTAATTCTAATTAGATGAGCGGGACTTGTGGCTTTTTGCTTCTGAACAGTTTTGGCATCTCACTTTTTCCTTTGAAGTTTAGAATGATTGGCATCTCTAGGAACTTAGAATTTCAGATAGTGTTATTGATTCTCCTAGTTAAGTATGTTGATTCTTGAACACAGCTACTTTTATGAGTCTTGGCCGTGGCCCTAAGCACTTTGTTTTCCAGTATTACCACCGGATACATAAATGCCACAGACACATGACTGGGTGAACCTTTTCAGATTGTGACTCAGCTTTGCTAGAGTCCCCAGTTAGAGGTGTCCAGAGCTCTTAAGCACACTCTTTTTGCTTTGGATCATGACTTTAACCACTCAGTCTCAAGCTTTTCACTTGGACCTGCATGCCACAAGCACATGGTTAGGGACAGCTTGATTTAGCCGCTTAGGCCTGAATTTTAATTCCTTGGGCCCTCCTATCCACTGATGCTCAAAGCCTTGGATCCTTTTTATTTTTACCCTTGCCTTTTGGTTTTAAGGGCTATTGGCTTTTTCTGCTTGCTTTTTCTTTTTCTATTATTATTTTTTTCGCCAATTATATTCTTTTTTTTTTCGCAAGCCTTTGCTTTTTCACTGCTTTTTCTTGCTTCAAGAATCAATTTTATGATTTTTCAGATCATCAATAACATTTTTCTTTGTTCATCATTCTTTCAAGAGCCAATAGTTTTAACATTCATAAACAGCAAGATCAAAAATATGCACTGTTCAAGCATTCATTCAGAAAACAAAAAGTATTGTCACCACATCAATATAATTAAACCAAATTCAAGGATAAATTCGAAATTCATGTACTTCTTGTTCTTTTGAATTAAAACATTTTTCATTTAAGAGAGGTGAAGGATTAATGGAATTTATTCATAGCTTTAAGACATAGTTACTAACTACTAATGATCATGAAGTAGAGACACAAAACATAGATAAACACAACATAAAAACCGAAAAGCAGAAAGAAATAAGAATAAGGAATGAATCTACCTTAGTGGCATCTTCTTCTTGAAGGTCCAACAATGTCCTTAAGCTCTTCTATGTCCCTTCCTTGCCTTTGTTGCTCCTCCCTCATTGCTCTTTGATCTTCTCTTATTTCATGGAGAATGATGGAGTGCTCATGATGTTCCACACTTAATTGTTCCACATTGTGGCTCAAATCTTCTAAGGAAGTGTTGAGTTGTTCCCAATAGTTGTTGGGAGGAAAGTGCATTCCTTGAGGCATCTCAGGGATTTCTTGATGATGAGCTTCCTCATGCATCTCTTGAGATCCGTGGAGGGTCTCTCTTGCTTGCTCCATCCTCTTCTTGGTGATGGGCTTATCCTCCTCAATGGAGATGTCTCCTTCTATGATAACTCCAGCTGAGTAACATAGATGGCAAATAAGGTGAGGAAAAGCTAGCCTTGCCATGGTGGAGGGCTTTTCGGCTATTTTGTAGATTTCATTGGAGATGACTTCATGAACTTCTACTTCCTCTTCAATCATGATGCTATGAATCATGATGGCCCGATCAACAGTAACTTCAGATCGGTTGCTAGTGGGAATGATGGAGCGTTGAATGAACTCCAACCATCCTCTAGCCACAGGCTTGAGGTCCAGTCTTCTTAGTTGAACTGGCTTGCCTTTGGAGTTTCTTTTCCATTGAGCTCCTTCCACACATATGTCCATTAGGACTTGGTCCAACCTTTGATTAAAGTTGACCCTTCTAGTGTAGGGGCGTACATCTCCTTGCATCATAGGCAAGTGGAACGCCAACCTCACATTCTCCGGACTAAAATCTAAGTATTTCCCTCGAACCATTGTGAGATAATTCTTTGGATTCGGGTTCATACTTTGATCATGGTTCCTAGTGATCCATGCATTGGCATAGAACTCTTGAACCATTAAGATTCTGACTTGTTGCATGGGGTTGGTTAGGACTTCCCAACCTCTTCTTCGGATCTCATGTCGGATCTCCGGATACTCATTTTTCTTGAGCTTAAAAGGGACCTCAGGGATCACCTTCTTCTTTGCCACAACATCATAGAAGTGGTCTTGATGGCTTTTGGAGATGAATCTTTCCATCTCCCATGACTCGGAGGTGGAAGCTTTTGTCTTCCCTTTTCCTTTTCTAGAGGATTCTCCGGTCTTAGGTGCCATTGATGGTAATGGAAAACAAAAAAGATTATGCTTTGACCACACCAAACTTAAAATATTGCTCGCCCTCGAGCAAGAGAAGAAAGAAGAGAAGAAGGAGAAGAAGAAAATATGGATGAGAGTGAGGGATGGTGTTTCGGCCAAGGTGTAGAAGAGGGGGTTTGTGTTGTGTGAAAATGAAGTAGAATGGAAGGGTATATATAGGAAAATGGGAGAGGGTTGGTTCGGCCATTAGGGTGGGTTTGGGTGGGAAAGTGTTTTTGAATTTTGAAGGTAGGTGGGGTTTTTGGGGAAGAGTGGATGGATGTGAGTGGTGAAGGTGGTAATTGGGAAGAGAGATTGAAGTTGATGGGAAGTGTGACATGGGGAAGAGTGAAATAGGATTAGGAGGTAAGGTGGGAATATGTTAGGTGGGGATCCTGTGGGGTCCACAGATCCTAAGGTGATCCTGTGGGTCCACAGATCCTGAGATGATCCTGTGGGGTCCACAGATCCTGCGGTGTCAAGGAATTACATCCCTGCACCAAATAGGCATGTAAAATGCCTTTGCATACCATTCTGGCGTTTAAACGCCGAGGTGATGCACGTTCTGGGCGTTCAACGCCCATGTGAAGCATGTTCTGGGCGTTCAACGCCCATGTGTAGCATGTTTATGGCGTTGAACGCCAGTTTCATGCTTGTTACTGGCGTTCAGCGCCAGCTTTTCTCATGGCACATTCCTGGCATTCAAACGCCAGAATGTTGCTTATTTCTGGCGTTCAGCGCTAGATTCATGCTCTGTTCTGGCGTTGAACGCCAGCCAGATGCTCCTTACTAGCGTTGAACGCCAGTCTGTCCTTCCTCCAGGGTGCGAATTTTTTTCTGCTATTTTTGATTCTGTTTTTAATTTATATAATTTTTTTCGTGACTTCTCATGATCATGTACCTAATAAAATACAAAATAACAATAAAATAAAATAAAATAAAATAAAATAAAAATTAGATAAATAAAATTGGGTTGCCTCCCAACAAGCGCTTCTTTAATGTCAATAGTTTGACATTGTGCTCTCATGGAGCCACAAAGGTGATCAGGTCAATATTGTATAGTCCCAACACCAAACTTAGAGTTTGGATATAGGGTCTTAACACCAAACTTATTGTTTGGTTGTGGCCTCCCAACACAAACTTAGAGTTTGACTGTGGGGGCTCTTCTTGACTCTGAACTGAGAGAAGCTCTTCATGCTTACTCTCCTTTATCACAGAGGGATGGCCATGTGCCTTAAACACAAGGTAGTCCCCATTCAATTGAAGGACTAATTCACCTCTGTTGATATCTATCACAGCTCCTGCTGTGGCTAGAAAAGGTCTTCCAAGGATGATACACTCATCCTCTTCCTTCCTAGTGTCTAAGATTATGAAATCAGCAGGGATGTAAAGGCCTTCAACCTTTACTAACACGTCCTCTACTATTCCATAAGCTTGTCTCAATGACTTGTCTGCCAATTATAATAAAAACAAGGCAGGTTGTACCTCAATGATTCCCAGCTTCTCCATTACAGAGAGTGGCATAAGATTTATCCCTGACCCCAGATCACATAGAGCTTTTTCAAAGGTCATGGTGCCTATGGTACAAGGTATTAAGAACTTGCCAGGATCTTGTTTCTTTTGAGGTAAAATTTGGTGAATCCAGGTGTCTAGTTCACCAATGAGCAAGAGAGGTTCACTTTCCCAAGTCTCATTACCAAACAACTTGGCATTCAGCTTCATGATAGCTCCTAAATATTGAGCAACTTGCTCTCCAGTCACATCTTCATCCTCTTCAGAGGAATAATAGTCTTCAGAGCTCATGAATGGCAGAAGGAGATTTAATGGAATCTCTATGGTCTCTATATGATCCTCAGATTCCTTTGGATCCTTAATAGGAAACTCCCTCTTGCTTGAGAGACATCCCAGGAGGTCCTCCTCACTAGGATTTTCGTCCTCCTCCTCCCTTGTGCATTCGGCCATATTGATTACATCAATGGCCTTGCACTCTCATTTTGGATTCTCTTCTGTATTGCTTGGGAGAATACTGGGAGGAGTTTCAATGACTTTCTTACTCAGTTGGCCCACTTGTGCCTCCAGATTTCTGATGGAGGATCTTGTTTCACTCATGAAACTGAAAGTGGCTTTTGACAGATCAGAGACTAGATTGGCTAAATTAGAAGTGTTTTGGTCAGAATTCTCTGTCTGTTGCTGAGAAGATGATGGAAAAGGCTTGCTATTGCTCAGCCTATTGCGTCCACCATTGTTAAAGCCTTGTTGAGGCTTTTGTTGATCCTTCCATGAGAAATTTGGATGATTTCTCCATGATGAATTATAGGTGTTTCCATAAGGTTCACCCATGTAATTTACCTCTGCTATTGCAGGGTTCTCAGGATCATAAGCTTCTTCAGAAGCTGCCTCTTTAGTACTGTTGGATGCATTTTTCCATCCATTCAGACTTTGAGAGATCATGTTGACTTGCTGAGTCAACACTTTGTTCTGGGCCAATATGGCATTCAGAGCATCAATTTCAAGAACTCCTTTCTTCTGAGGTATCCCATTATTCACAGAATTCCTCTCAGAAGTGTACATGAATTGGTTATTTGCAACCATGTCAATTAGTTCTTGAGCTTCTGCAGGTGTTTTCTTTAGGTGGATGGATCCACCTGCAGAATGGTCCAATGACATTTTCGAAAACTCAGATAGACCATAATAGAATATATCTAATATGGTCCATTCTGAAAACATGTCAGATGGACACCTTTTGGTCAACTGCTTGTATCTTTCCCAAGCTTCATAGAGGGATTCACCATCTTTTTGTTTGAAGGTTTGAACATCCACTCTAAGCTTGCTCAGCTTTTGAGGAGGAAAGAATTTATCCAAGAAAGCCGTGACCAGCTTCTCCCAGGAGTCCAGGCTATCCTTAGGTTGTGAATCCAACCATATTCTAGCTCTGTCTCTTACAGCAAAAGGGAAAAGCATGAGCCTGTAGACTTCAGGATCTACTCCATTCGTCTTAACAGTCTCACAGATCTACAAGAATTCATTTAAAAACTGATAAGGATCTTCAGATGAAAGTCCATAGAACTTGCAGTTTTGTTGCATTAAGGCAACTAATTGAGGCTTAAGCTCAAAATTATTGGCTCCAATGGCAGGAATGGAGATGCTTCTTCCATCAAATTTGGACGTTGGTTTTGTAAAGTCACCAAGCATTCTCCTTGCATTATTTTTGTTGGGTTCGGCTGCCATCTCCTTCTCTTGTTCTAATATTTCTGAAAGGTTACCTTTAGATTGTTGTAATTTAGCTTCTCTTAGTTTTCTCTTCAGAGTCCTTTCAGGTTCAGGATCAATTTCAACAAGAGTGCCTTTTTCCTTGTTCCTGCTCATATGAAAGAGAAGAAAACAAGAAAAGAAGAGGAATCCTCTATGTCACAGTATAGAGATTCCTTTATGTTAGTAGAAGAAGAAAGGGGAGAAGAGTGAAGAAGAACAGGTTCGGATTTTTAGATGAAGAGAGGTGAAGAGAAGTGTTAGTAAATAAATAATTAAATAGAATAAGAGAGAAGAGATAGAAAATTCGAAAATAATTTTAAAAAGGGGTTAGTAATTTTCGAAAATTAGAGATAAGATAAGATTAAAATTAAAATTTAAAACAATTAAAAAGAATTTTTGAAAAAGAGAGAGGTATTTTCGAAAATTAGAGAGGGATAGGTAGTTAGTTAGTTTTGAAAAAGATAAGAAACAAACAAAAAGTCAAATAGTTAGTTAAAAAAGATATTAAAATTAAATTTGAAAAGATGAGAAGATAAGAAGTTAGATAAGATATTTTGAAATCAAATTTTGAAAAAGATAAAATTTTGAAAAAGATAAGATAAAAAGATAAGATTTTTAAGAAAAAGGCATTTTGAAAAAGATTTAATTTTTAAAATGACTTAACTAACAAGAAACTACAAGATAAGATTCTAGAACTTAAAGATTGAACTTTTCTTAACAAGAAAGTAACAAACTTCAAAATTTTTTTTGAACCAATCACATTAATTGTTAGCTAATTTTCGAAAATTAGATATAAAGATAAGAAAAAGATTTTGAAAAATAATTTTTTTTTAAATTTTCGGAAATAAGGAAAAAATGAAAAAGATATGATTTTTGAAAAAGATTTTGAAAAGATAAGATTTTTAAAATTGAAAATTTGACTTGACTGATAAGAAACAACTAATTTTAAAAAATTTTGACTTGGTCAACTCAAATTTTCAAAATTTTGGAGAAAAGTAAGGAAAAGATATTTTTTTTATTTTTGAATTTTTAATGATGAGAGAGAAAAACAACAAAAATACTCAATGCATGAAATTTTTTAGATCAAAACAATGAATGCATGCAAGAATGCTATGAATGTCAAGATGAACACCAAGAACACTTTGAAGATCATGATGAACATCAAGAACATAATTTTGAAAAATTTTTGATGCAAAGAAGACATGCAAGACACCAAACTTATAAATCCTTAATGCATGGACTCTAACAAACGAAAAATGCACATGAAAAACAACAAACAAAACAAAACAAGAAAACATCAAGATCAAACAAGAAAACTTGTCAAGAACAACTTGAAGATCATGAAGAACACCATGAATGCATGAAATTTTCGAAAAATGCAAGAAAAATTTTTTTAAAGCATGCAATTGACACCAAACTTAAAAATTGACTCAAGACTCAAACAAGAAACACAAAATATTTTTTGTTTTTATGATTTTATGATTTTTTTGTATTTTCTTTAATTTTTTTCGAAAAACATTATTAGAAAAACGAAAAAGAAAAGAAAAATTTTGAAAAATTTTTGAAAACTTTTTGAAAAGAAAATTACCTAATCTGAGCAACAAGATGAACCGTCAGTTGTCCATACTCGAACAATCCCCGGCAACGGTGCCAAAAACTTGGTGGACGAAATTGTGATCTTCAAAATTGGTCTCTTTGTATTTGCATGAAATCAAAAATACCCCAAAGAGATCATAGTATGATGAATTGGGATCTTAATAATCCCTGGTAGTGGCACCAACAGCTTAGTGTTGTTGTTGGACCAAAAGAGTTACAGGCACTGTTAGAGAAGCTCACAACTCCGTTCAACTTAACCAGCAAGTGTACTGGGTCATCCAAGTAATACCT
Source organism: Arachis hypogaea (assembly GCF_003086295.3). NCBI lineage: Eukaryota > Viridiplantae > Streptophyta > Magnoliopsida > Fabales > Fabaceae > Arachis > Arachis hypogaea. The sequence goes on along the minus strand of NC_092044.1, from coordinate 80,938,535 downwards.
TACGTGAGTAAGGGTCGATCCCACAGAGATTGTTGGTATGAAGCGAGCTATGGTCACCTTGTAAATCTCAGTTACGCAGATTAAATGATTATGGATTTCGAAAATTAATAATAAAAAGAAAATAAAATAGGATAGAAATACTTATGTAAATCAATAGTGGGAATTTCAGATAGGCGTATGGAGATGCTGTGCTCCCCTCGAATTTCTACTTTCTTATTACATTCATCCAATCCTTCCTACTCTTTTCCATGGCAAGTTGTATGTAGGGCATCACCATCGTCAATGGATACTTTTCATCCTCTCGGGAAAATGGTCCTATGCGCTGTCACTGCATGGCTAATCGTCTGGAGGCATCACCCTTGACAATGACTACATCCCATCCTCTCAGTGAAAATGGTCCAAATGCTCTGTCACAGCACGGCTAATCATCTGTCGGTTCTCAATCAGGCTGGAATAGAATCCATTGATTCTTTTGTGTCTGTCACTAACGCCCAGCCTTCAGGAGTTTGAAGCTCGTCACAGTCATTCAATATCGGAATCTTACTCGGAATACCACAGACAATGTTAGACTTTTCAGATTCCCGAAATCCTACTCGGAATGCCACAGACAAGGTTAGACTTTTCGGATTCCCATGAATGCTACCATCTATCTAGCTTATACCACAAAGATTTTGTTGGGGAATCTAAGAGATATGCGCCCGGCCTAAGGTAGAACGGAAGTGGTTGTCAGTCACGTGCGTTCACAGGTGAGAATAATGATGAGTGTCACGGATCATCATTCATCAAGTTGAAGTGCAACGTATATCTTGGAATAAGAATAAAAGAGAATTGAATAGAAGATAATAGTAATTGTATTGAAACTTGAGGTACAGCAGAGCTCCACACCCTTAATCTATGGTGTGTAGAAACTCCACCATTGAAAATACATAAGTGAAAGGTTCAGGCATGGCCGAATGGCCAGCCCCCATGATCTGAGAACTAATCATCCCAAGATGATCCTAAGATCTAAAGTGATCAAAAAGATTGTCTAATACAATAGTAAATTAACCTATTTATACTAGACTAGCTACTAGGGTTTACATGAGTAAGTAATTGATGTATAAATCCACTTCCGGGGCCCACTTGGTGTATGTTTGGGCTGATCTTGATCTATCCACGAGCTGAGGCTTTTATTGGAGTTGAACGCCAAGTTATGACATGTTTTGGGCGTTCAACTCCGGGTTGTGACGTGTTTCTGGCGTTTAACTCCAGACAGCAGCATGTACTTGGCGTTGAGCGCCACTTTGCGTCGACAATTCCCGAATAAAGTATGGACTATTATATATTTCTAGAAAGCTCTGGATGTCTACTTTCCAACGCCATTGAGAGCGCGCCATTTGAAGTTCTGTAGCTCCAGAAAATCCATTTCGAGTGTAGGGAGGTCAGATTCCAACAACATCAGCAGTCCTTTGTCAGCCTCCTATCAGAGCTTTGCTCAAGTCCCTCAATTTCAGCCAGAAATTACCTGAAATCACAGAAAAACACACAAACTCATATAAAGTCCAGAAATGTGAATTTAACATAAAAACTAATGAAAACATCCCTGAAAGTAGCTTAAACTTACTAAAAACTACCTAAAAACAATGCCAAAAAGCATATAAATTATCCGCTCATCAGTAATCTCAACTCTTTTTCACAACTTCGCACAACTAACCAGCAAGTGCACTAGGTCGTCCAAATAATAAACCTTACATGAGTAAGGGTCGATCCCACGGAGATTGTCGGCTTGAAGCAAGCTATGGTCACCTTGTAAATCTCAGTCAGGCGGATTCAATTGGTTATGGTGTTTTAATAATTTAAAAAGATAAATAAGCATTAAATAAAGATAGAGATACTTATGTAATTCATTGGTGGGAATTTCAGATAAGCGTATGGAGATGCTTTGTTCCTTCTGAATCTCTGCTTTCCTACTGCCTTCATCCAATCCTTCATACCCCTTTCTATGGCAAGATGTATGTTGGGTGTCACCATTGTCAATGGCTACTTTCTGTCTCTCAGTGAAAATGGTCCTCTACGGTTTCTGTACAGCTAGTCAACTGTCGGATTGCTCGTTTCGGATGAAAAATACCATGCACATATATTGTATGGCTAATCAGATGTTGGTTCTTGATCGTGTAGGAATAGGATTTACTATCCTTTTGCGTCTGTCACCACGCCCTACAGTCGCGAGTTTGAAGCTCGTCACAGTCATCCCATCCCAGATCCTACTCGGAATACCACAGACAAAGTTTATACTTTCCGGATTTCAAGAATGTTTCCAATGGATTCTAGCCTATACCACGAAGACTCTAATCTCGGATTCGGATGCCCCATTGTCAAAGGGGAGTCGATGTGAATTGTTGATTAGAAACCCAAGAGATATACATTCAAGCTTCTTTTCATGTAGAACGGAAGTGGTTGTCAATCACGCGTTCATAAGTGAGAATGGTGATGAGTGTCACAAAATCATCACATTCATCATGTTCTTATGTGCGAATAAATATCTTAGAATAAGAATAAGCATGAATTGAATAGAAGAACAATAGTACTTTGCATTAATACTCGAGGAACAGTAGAGCTCCACACCTTAATCTATGGTGTGTGGAAACTCCACCGTTGAAAATACATAAGTGATAATGGTGTTCATTGGCTTCGGCCCCAGAGGGGAACCAGAATAACCAAGACGTCTACTACAATGATAAAAATTTCTATTTATACTAAACCAGTTACTAGGGTTACAGAAACAAGTAAATGATGCAGAAATCCACTTCCGGGGCCCACTTGGTGTGTGCTTCGGCTCAGCATTAAAGCTTTCATGTGTAGAGGTCTTCCTTGGAGTTAAACGCCAGTTTGTAACTTGTTTCTGGCGTTTAACTCTGCTTTGCAACTTGTTTCTGGCGTTTAACGCCAGAATTGGGCAGAAAGCTGGCGTTAAACGCTAGTTTGCGTCATCTAAACTCAGGAAAAGTATGGACTATTATATATTGCTGGAAAGCCCTGGATGTCTACTTTCCAACGCCATTTGGACTTCTATAGCTCCAAAAATTCCATTTCGAGTGCAGGGAGGTCAGAATCCAACAGCATCTGCAGTCCTTTGTCAGCCTCTGAATCCGATTTTTGCTCAAGTCCCTCAATTTCAGCCAGAAAATACTTGAAATCACAGAAAAACACATAAACTCATAGTAAAGTCCAAAAATGTGAATTTTGCTTAAAAACTAATAAAAATATACTAAAAAGTAGCTAAATCATACTAAAAACTATGTAAAAACAATGCCAAAAAGCGTATAAATTATCCGCTCATCAATCCCAATCAACAAGAATAACACAAAAAAGCATGAACCAAACATCAAACATCAAATTCATCAACAAGAAATTGAAATTGCAAAAGAGAGGTAAAGTTGAACTATAACTTGAATTATAAGAAAGAGTAAGAATAATGTAACTACAAAGAGTAAGAACAAAGAGATACTTACAATTGAAGCTAGCAAACTCCAAGATCAAAAATGGAAATGGCACTTGAATGTAAAAACCCTAATATAAACCCTAATGGAGAAGATGAAAAACTTAGAGAAAAACTAAACTAAAAGTTTCCTACTACTATTCCTAAACTATACTAATGATATGCTATCTTATGAAAGTTAAACCCTAAAGTGGTCCCTGAGATTCACGGTTTGCACCAATTTAGTCCCTGACTTCCAATTGCACCATTTATGTCCCCGACTTTGTAAAAATTGCACCAAGGTCATCCCTAGCCACATCTCCGGGCAAATTAATGAACACCGGCAGTGACCTGGCACTGGGAAGCCATGCTAGCGTAGATAACGGCAAGCTGAGGTGGCAATTGAAACTGTTTGACCCAATGTGGTCCTTATACCTAGTTTTAATCCCAATTTCTAGCATGGCATCATCACCTTCGTGTGATTGTGTATATGATCATTTATGTTCAACAACTACATAGATACGCAATATCATCAATTCACTTGCTAACTCTGTATGCACTTAACATATAACACCAAACAAGGAATGAAATCTAAAATTTCAGCTCAATTTGGTGTTAAGCAAGAACATTCACCAAGTGCATAACCAAAATTCAATCTCAATCATCATAAAAACTTATAGAAAACTGCACAATATGAGTTACAATGCCTAATGAAAACAAAATTTGAAGCCTATGATGATCAGACATAAGATTTAACTGTCAGGCAATTTATCGAACAGGTTATATGCAGGATTCATAAACAGCAATTTCAGTTTAATGTAAGCATCAATCAACCCAAAAATTTCAACCAGCCAATACACATTCAGTCCAGAAACACAAATAATCAACTATCCTAAGTCTAACAAGATCAGTAAAAGCAGAATCAAAAGGCACTTAAATAAAAAAAATAATTAGAAAAAAAAGAAACAGACACAGAGGATGGAATGGAACCTGCGTTGAGGAGTGAAAAAAGAAGATAGCGTAAGGAGTGGAGGTAGTGTCGTAGCGGCACAGAGTTTCGCCGCCGTTGGTGGTTTTCACCGGAACTGGAAGGTGCAGACAGAGGTGGTGCCACGAACAGGGGTGTTGCGTACAGGAGGAAAGAAATGGAGAAATAAGGAAGAAAGAAAAGGAAGAAGGGAGGAGGGAGGGTTAGCGACGGTGGTCGCCGGCGGTAGGGACGGACAGACTGATGGAAGGTTGGTGTGGAGGTCTGCAGGCTGGGATGGGTTTCAGAGAAGAAGAGAAGAAAGAAAGAAGGTTGGGCGCTTCTCAGTGCCAGGTCACTGCCGGCGTTTATTAATTTGTCCGGAGATGTGGCTAGGGACGACTTTGGTGCAATTTTTACAAAGTTTGGGACATAAATGGTGCAATTGGTAAGTCAGGGACTAAATTGGTGCAAACCGTGAATCTCAGGGACCACTTTGGGGTTTAACTCTATGTTATGGTCTTCATTTCCCCTTCAATATGAGTTAAACGGCTTTAGAAATGGTCCTCCAAGCCCCCAAAATCGTGAGTCACGTGCCATTATAATGAAGGCATGTGCGGACACCTGTGCATACGCACAGACTTGTGCATCCGCACACTATGTGAAAATCTCTTACCGTGCATACGCACAAGTAGCTGTGCGCATGCACACTAGGCGATACTCTGACTGACCGCGCGACGCGCTTGAAGCAATCCACGTGCTCTGATTGGGCGGCTGTGCGTACGCACGCATGTCTGTGCGTACGCACATGTCTCTGAGCTCATCTCCTTTGATTCTTCATGCTTCCTCTACTTGCATGCTCTTCTTCCATTTCCTCCAAGCCATTCCTATCATATACACCTAAAATCACTCACAAACAACATCAAGGCATCGAATGAAAGGAAAATGGAATAAAATAGACTAAATTAGGCACAAAAGAGCATATTTTCATAATTAAGCACAACTTGGGAGGAAAGTTCAAAAGCATAGGGAATAAGTGCAAGTTTATATGATAAAATCCATTCAATTCTAACCAAAAATCATCATCAAATATGGATTCATCAGCAACCATCTCAATCAACTCATTAGCCTCTTTAGGAGTCTTCTTCATGTGAAGGGATCCGCCTGTAAAATTATTTAGAGATATTTTGGCAGTCTCAGAGACTCCATCATAGAAAATCTATAACTAAATCCAGTTTGAGATGTCCGAAAGATATTTCCTGAGCATCAACTTGTACCTCTTCCAGGCTTCATAGAGGGATTCACTATTTCTCTGCCTGAAAGTTTGAACATCAGTCCTCAACTTAGTCAGCTTCTGAGGTGGAAAAAACTTAGTCAAGAATCTATTGACCATCTTATCCCAAGTATCTAAGCTCTTCTTGGACTGTGTATCAAGTCACTGCTTAGTTTTGTCTCGTACAGCAAATGGGAAGAGAAGCAACTTGTAGACATCAGAATGGAATCCATTAGTCTTCATAGTGTCACAGATCTATAGAAAATTTGAGATAAACAAGTTTGTGTCTTTCTACGGGAGTCCATGAAACTGGCAGTTTTGTTGCACCAGAGTGATCAACTGAGGCTTCAACTCAAAGTTGTTAACATCCACAAGGGGTACAACAATGCTATTCCTGTAGAAGTCAGGGCTAGGAGCAGTGTGTGAACCAAGTGTTCTTCTAGGTTGTCTAGGCACATTAGAAGGATTAACAACATTGGGATTAACCACATTGTTATTGTTAGGCTCCATAGTGATTTCTTCAGCTTCCTTCTCAAAATCGTCCTTGAGATTTTCAATAGACTTATAGGCCCTAACCTGCTGTAAACGCCTTCTTAAGGTCCTCTCAATCTCAGGATCAAAGTTAAGAAGAGGTTTTTTGTTCCTGTTCCTGCTCAAAAACAAACAGAAAAAAGTGAGAATTTCTACGTCAGAGTGAAGAGAATTCCCAGTGAAATAACCTGAATAAAGAAAATAAGTGAAATAAAATAAATAAAGGTCACTAGAATTTTTGAAAATCACTAAAGGAATTAACCCTACAAATTCAAAAATAATAGAAAAAAAATAAGCAAAAAAAAATTGAAAATAATGGAGGAAAAATAGCTAGGGAAAAATAAAATAAAACAACTAAGGGGACACCAAACGTAATTTCAAAAATTAGGGGTAGAATTTTAAATAAATGAAAGTTAAAATTCAAAAATCAAAGAACAAAATTAAATAAAATTTAAAGCAAAAACGTCTAATCTAAACAATCAAATAACGAGTAGTTGTCAATCATAGTCAATCCCCGGCAACGGCGCCAAAAGCTTGGTGCGGAATTAGAATACCACAAACTAACTGACAAATGCACCGGGTCGTACCAAGTAATACCTCAGGTGAGTGAGGGTCAATACCACGAGGATTGATGGACCAAGCAACAATGGATGGTTGAATGATTCAATCAGTCAGACAAGTAGAAAATAGTACTTTGGGTGTTAATTTGCATCAAACAGTAAGTCAGGAATTGATAAAGCAATTAGTAAATTTGGTGTGAAAACTATGTGAGAGAATAGTTAAAGTTTTAGAGATGTTTATTTTTCTGGATTTATATTGTTTTCCAACTACTTTAATCATGCAAAGATTCAATTCATAGCAAACTGCAATTGACTAAATCCTAATTCCTTAGTAATTTAGTCTCCTCTAACCTAATCAACCACCAATTCCTTGGTCACTTAATTTAGATTAAAGGGTTAGGTCCAATCCTAGTTTATTAGCCATAAAAATCCTAATTACCTAAATATAAGATGATTATATGTCACATATCACGTTAAGCCCAGGCAATTAGCGATTTAGGAGGAATTACTTTCAAGCTGTTATTCAAGTGAGTTATCTTTTCCAAAAATCAACAAGAATTCAGGTAGAAAAAGAGTTATATTCCAATACACTTAAATTCATAACATGAAGAGCGAAAGCAATCTTTGAATTTAAATCAATACATTAATTAAAATAAAGTGGCAATAGTATTAATCCATAGAATAAACAGAACTCTTAACCTTAATAGGGGAGGTTTAGTTGCTCATGGATCGGAGAGAAAACTAGGGTTCAAACTGTAACACCCTAATTAGCCAAAGCCTTACCTCGCGTCGTAAGGCAAAGGTTAATCAAAGATTACGACAATTTTAATCTTATACATATATTATATATAGAAGGAATTGATAATATCTACAAGCCGATGAAGAATATAGCTCAAAACAGGATTTGAAAAGCGCAAAACGTACTAGCAAAGCTACTAACTTAAAGCACATGAAACTGACGTGATATAACAAAATATAGTAGTATAATATCATAAGAATCTAGCCACGGCTCACGGAGTTTAAGTCGGCTAGCCATATACAGGCCATATGTGAAACCAGACAGTAACAACAGCTTATACAAGTTTAATTCTCTCAATACAAGCCTCTAGGCAAAAGCAAAATACAAAAGTGAGAGACATATATATACTAAATAAACAAAAGGACTTCAAAGGTATCCAGATCCTCCGCTCCTGTCACCAATATAACAACTCACCGGGGTGGGTTGCGACCTGCATCTGAAAAACACAACAGAAGTATGGTATGAGAACCGGAGGTTCTCAGTATGGTAACAGTGCCCAGTGATGTAGGATATAAGACCCCCGGACGTTAAAGGAAATCCTAGACTCCATATCCATCACAAGATTCAAGCTTAAAGCATTTCTAAAACAAATACGCATAATATGTAAAACCTCAACAAAACTTAAGCCATAGCACCACCAAAGGGTAATCTATCTTAGGGGATTTCTACTCTAATCAAATATTGCTGTCCCATAGCCTTCACCAATCGATCCGCCTTGCGATCCCATCGCCACCGGCTTCTGAACCTCCTCAACTCCAATAAAAGTACAAGTATATACAATACAAGTAAAACACAAGTAGAAACATATATAGCAATTAATACAAGTAGCAATTAGACATGTGATACAGATAGGGAAGACAATATCAAGTCGGCAAAGCATACAAACAGGTAGAAAATGCATATGATGAATGCTTGCCCTATTGGCTGTGATATCACATTGTCCGTTCAACTGCCAATCCGACACATCTCCATGGAGATGTTGCCCTTCGGAATCATGGTGTGGGAACCCCCAAGATATAGTGCTCGGATCACTATCCAGGGTTTTGCACCTGTACGCTCTGATGATCCGAAGGGATGTGAGCGGGATCTATTGCCACCGACCTCACATCTAAGCGCAAGCAGGATGAACCACCGCCCTTACGCCGCCGCCGCTACCTCGACAGGCGGGATCCAACCTCGGCCTCTGTCGGGCGCATAGCGTCTCATAATCTCAATGAAAAGTAGTGTAGTGGTTTTTCAAAAACATTTTCAGTACAAGATGGATCCATCACTTCATTCAGAGTCCTCGACTCTATTCAACCACTGTTCATTCACATTTCAGTTCCTTGATTTTCGCATCTCATTCATCAACCATTCATCATACATCATCAACCCTTCCCCAATATAACAGAAACCTAGTACGCCGTTTGCTAACTTTTTCCAAATAATAACGTCTAAAACCCTTAATTCTTTTCCCATGTTTGAGTATCCAAAAATATGCCCAAAATGTCTTAAAAAGGTGTTATAGAAGCTTACAACCTCGTCGGGAAGGTGAAATAGTTGAAAACAAAGCAAGATTTGAGAAACAAGGCGTGTGCATCCGCACAGGGGTATGCGTGCGCACGACAGGGAAAATTTTTAAAAGTGTGCATACGTACAGGGGTGTGCATATGCACAGGTGTCAAAACTCAAAATGGTCTGTTCACTCGCACAACCTGTGCCAGCGCCCCCAACAAACTGGTCTTCCTAACGTGTACGTGTGCATAGGTCTGTGCGTACGCACAGGTTGCAATTTTTCATTGGTGTGTGCGCGCACAAGCTGTGCCAGTGCTGCAAGCAGAATGCCTGCCTCTGCGTGTGCGGGCGCATAGGTCTGTGTTTACGCACAGGTCACAATTTTCGCAGAGTGTGCTTGCGCACAAGGCTGTGCGTGCGCACATACCAGAAAACTCAGAATTCTGAAACTTTGCAGAATTTTCAAATTTTCAACACCAACTTTGAATGATCATAACTTCCTCCATAAAATTCCAAATTTCGCAAACTTATATCAATTTAAAGGGTTTTCAAATATCTTTAATTCTAAGCTAATTTCAACCAAGTTTGAAAATCGAGGCAAAAGTTATGATCGAACAAAATTCACCAAAATTTAACTTTTTCCCAAAATCACAATTTCCACAATTCCTTTATAAGACATAACCAAAACCAAACCAAATCATTCCAAAATCCACTTTTCCTTAAAATCAACCCTCTATGTCATACTACCCCAAAATTACCACATTTTTCCTTCACCTTTCCTCATCCACACATCAACATCAATATATCTCATATATCAAACTTCATTAACAATTTTTCAATTACATTACCAATCGATCAACACCAATATCACATTTATCAACATAATCCACTACTCAACTTCACAAGTCATTCATCCTCATCATATCACTATTAATCATCAATATCAACTCAAAAATCATCATTTCATCAAACATCATCATACAATAACATCCAACAACTCATCAACCATTCAAATCCAATCCTATCCTTTGGGTCACTAGTCTAAGTGTCCATGAATATTATATAATACATAGAGAAAACCGAAACCATACCATGGCCAATTCCCTTTATGAACCAAATGAGCTTTCAACCAAAATTCAACCACCAATGTAGTTCCAACAAGCACCAACAAGCTCCAAACTCACAATAATCAAGCTATATACATATGAATCAACCTAGGGCTCATCATAAATTAAAATTTGACAAGAGATCAAAGCCTCTTACCTTTCACAACAGATTTGGATATCAAAACCCAAAGCTAAGCAAGGATTAAAGTGAACCTAAACACCAAGAATCACAAAAACTCATTTAACCCAAAGCCCTAATAAACCCGAAATTTTCAAGAGAGAAGCTGAAAAGATTTCAAAATTTTCTTACCATTTTCTTACATGGGTTTTGTAGAGCTCTTTGCAAGGAACGCGTAGCCACTGACGGCACGCAAATCGAAGCACCGTAGCTCAAGATATGAGCTTGCGAAGGAGATGATAAATAGTGCTCTAGGGTTTCTCTTCTTCTTCTCTTCCCAGCTGTGTGAGTGTGTTTATGTGAGTGTTATGAGTGTTTGGGTTCATTAATGAACCCTTATATATGTTGGACTTGGGCTCAACTTGGGCCCGGTTCAACCCGTTAGCATTTTTAGCCCGTTTGGCCCAACTTCGGGCCAAACCTTCAAAGTTAATGCCTGGTTTTTCATTTCTAATATTTTTCTAAGATTTTTGACTGTTTCAACTTTTTCCTGCGCAGCACCGGGCAGACTTGGATTGGTTCAATCGGTTCAACTGTCGGTTCGTGGTTTTTCACGATTTTTCGTAGAAAACACATTTTCTGACTCGAAAAGACCCACTGAGTCCAAAAATGATATCTAAAACCTCAAATTCTCACTACAACTTTTTGGAATCAAATTTGGGTAATATAACCACTTAATTAACCGGTTCGATTAATTGTGGTCCTTACACAAAGTGTGTAGACTGCAGAATGAGGAAGAGAAGAGAAGAAGAGGCCCGAAAGGCTAATCCTTTTCCTTTTTATATCTAACCTAATTGATTTTGAATTAAAAATAAAAGAAATAAAATAAAATAATATATAAACCCTAAAAGATTGTGTTTGGTTATAAAAATAAAAAAATTAATTATTAACAAAATCTTCATCCAACGAAGCCTTCTTTAAAATCCAAATTCACGGTCTTGGCGCTAAATGCCAGGTTTGGCATTTAGCGCTGCTGAGGCAAAGATGAATTGTGGCGTTACTGTCTTCCTGGTGCTAAACGCTAAACTCGCGTTTAGCGCCATTAGTGCCTGATTGTTGCACGAATTACGAAGCTCCTGGCGCTAAACGCTAGAACGGGGCGTTTAGCGCCAACCAAGCAAAGGCCTTGCACGCATCACGAGATGCCTGGCGCCAAACGCCAGGCTTAGCATTTGGCGCCAACTTGGCAGCTTCACTTTTTCTTTTTTTCTTCTGCACAAACGCTACCAAACTCGCCCGGATTTTCTCTGAAACAAATACAACCACAATGCGCCTTAAAGTAGCTTCCAAACAGGCTTCAATCACTAAAAACTCAATAAATTCACGTCTAAAATAATAAGAAATAAAGAAAAGATACTCACGTATCAATCATTCACGTGGTTAATGTGAAAAGAAATTATTTTTGCTGATGTGACGTTATATGATTCGATGCATGTGTAAAACTAATTTACACTTACAATACATCAAAATTAAATTCATAATAAATTAAAGAATTTGATTTTAATATACTGACAATGTAATAAAATTTTATGCATGCATGTAATTACGTATTACTACCTTAACTAAAATAACTACTTTCAACAATCAATACGTGAATGATAATCTAAAAGAACAGAAATAATTGAATGACGGGGTAAAATAGTTTACACTATCAGTGCATCAAAATTAAACTCTAAATTAAAAGACACCTTTTGCCTTTTTGGTCCAACCAAATCTAGTTATAACAAAGAAGCCGAATACATAGTAAGTAAGAAAATCAATATGGGTTTATCTAGTAGTAAGTTCACTATTCTATTTAAACAAGTGTCTGGGAGAGTTTCGAATCTTGCCTTATGCATGCAACTACCTATAGCCAGCTACAAACCTTTAAATGAAGTTTTGATTCACGATAGATTAATCTTTTGCCTGCTAGGTTGAGGAGACACCGTGGAAAAAAAACAAGAAGAAAAGGTTAAGAACCCATTTCACTAAGTTTTTGTTTTGGTCTTTCTGCTTAGGCCCTCTCTGTGCACAAGAGAAAAGACGATCGTGCGTGTTATATGACCAAAAAGAATGTTGCAACTCTAAAATGTCTACCCCAGGATTGTAGTTCAATTACAATGTTGAAAAATTGTGAAGCTTAGATAAACTCAAATCGTAAACTTGTAAATTGGGACCTAAACATTTAAACGTATAAATTTAATTCGAGAATTTGATCATCTTAAAACTACAAAAGCTACAGTAGCACATCAACTAGAGGCAGCTGGAAAGAAATTCTATCTTTCCATTTCTATGTTCTATAAAGAGCTAAAGATACACCTTATATAAGAACACATAATGGTGGTTCAACAAAGTGCACCATTCTGATTTCGTTCCTTTAGAAAGCATGCAAAATTTCCAACTATTCATAAAACAGCAAATAACTTTGAACTCTTGGGGTAAGTGGTGCTGCGATAATTCAAAACTCAAACTCTATATACATAATCCCTTTGAATCTACTAGTCTACTAGGCTGTACAAAAGTGTAGGACCTATTCAACAAAATCCAACCATATTCACAAATAAGATCAACTAGAGGAAACACCACATTTTCCCTGTAACCAAGGCAATCTCCTGTCACCCTTGAGAGAGACGAAGATCTCACGGGCAGTGGCATTGTTCTCAAACAAGTCCAAGGCGAGGAAGTAGACTCGATCATCAACACCCTGCAACTCATCCAACACCTTGATGCACCTGCTGATGGAGAACCTGTCCTCGTTCTTCAGGATCACACTTGCCCTCATCTTTGAAGCAGCAGCTATCTCGAGCATGGCGTCAACAATGGCATCTCCGGTAGCCTTTCGGCTTCGCTTACGGCTACCTGAACCAGATGGCACAGCAACAGGGTGACGCTTGTGCCCATCCAACATGTTCGCATCATCTCCAGATCCAGAAGAACCATCCTCATCCATGTAAGTCATTACCACTGTAAATACCACTAACTAATGAACAATATTACTAGGGCTAATAAAAACATAAGAGTTTTTTTGGAATACTTATATCAGGAATTGACCTGATCTATAAGTCAATATGGGTGTGTTATGCGATAACATAAATTCTTAAGACATGATAAACAAATCAAATCAAATCAATCCTAGAATACACTCATGGGTTTGAGCAAATTAAAATTCTTTTCTTATCCTTAGAACATCGAAACTTAAGACTTGATTAACAAACCAAATCAATCCTTAATCGAACTCCTAGTAATACGCTAGGTGAGGTGATTGACTAAATTAAAACAAGACCAATGTCTAATTCATTTCTAACAGCTTGTGCTGTAACACTAACAGCATTCAATGGACACGCTCAATTGCCTAAAATCCTCAATGCACGTAAAACACTAACCAACAATGAATATAAACATTCCCAGAGTGAAAAGATAGTATTTTTAACGCCAAATTGATGTGAAGTGCGACTAGGGCAAATGGGAAGGAAAATCGTACCGTGTCGCAGGTTCCTGTCGGATTTCGATAGTTAGGGTAACAAAAAGTTAGGAGAATGGAGGTGTTGTTCGAAATTGGGTTGTTGAAAACGCGCTATTTGAATCTCATTGGGTGGGTGAATGTCACTGATGGAAGAAAATGTAGGAGATCAGCAACTCTGAAAACCCTAACAATAGAACGATTGACGAAGAAGACAGTAGCTGAAGTGTAAACGCACCGTTTTCAACTTCTGCATCTCCGCTTCTGTTCTGTTTCTGTTCAGAAAATTACAAAGAGGTCATCTTAATTCCTGACCTTCTCAAAATTAGAATATTTGGTAGGGTCGAATTTGTCTGGATTTAAAGTGAAATCAGAATCGAACTAATTGAATTAAAAATTAATTCGGTTTGAATTTATATTTTTTTGTGTATATATTCGAATCAAATTAAACGATTAAGAACAAATTGATTTAATTTAGATAATTGAATACTCAACAAGATAGGATTCATAAAAAAATAAAAAAAAAATAAATTGGAGGCACCGACAACGGAGTCTCTATGGCTGCGGTTTCTAAAAACGATGATGGAGAAGACGATACTGACGATCCACGGACGACCATACTAATGGTCCTATGGAAGACGATGCTGATAGAGATGCCAATGGAGACGCCGACGGAGGTTATGTGAGTAACGGTGAGGTGGTGGGGTTTGAGGAAGCTCTACTAGAAAAGTATAGGAAGTCAATAAAATATTGTACAATGGAGGTCTAGGGAATATTAGACATATAATCATTAGTGCTATTTTTTTCTATCAGTGTAAGCTCTTGGGATGAGTGGTATCATGACATAGTATTAGAGTTTTATATTCGAAAGTTCAAGAGTTCGATCCTTAATGAACCCCAAAATCAGCTTGAGTGGTTTTATGACATGAGATATTTATTATTCTTGGTACCCGGATATATTCCATTGGCTCCCTAGCATGACTCCATCGGGTGAGAGAAGGGCATATATATATATATATATATATATATATATATATATATATATATATATATATATATATATATATATATATTAAAGTTTTATTTTTTATTTAATTAATATATGGTTGGGTCTTCGGGTTGGTTCGGATTCCGCACCCTTAGAATCGTTACACGGACCTCTTACTAAAGAGAAACATTAGTTTAGTTCGAATCTGACCCGATTATCCGTTAGTTCCAAAACCAATTTAATTGGTTCGATTCGGTTTGGATTCGGATGGATAATCGGGTACCCGCTACTCATGCTCATCCCTAATATTTGAATCTCTTCGTTAATTAAGATTGTGATATATTCCATTGGCTCCCTAGCATGACTCCATGGGAGATGAGGACTCTATGGGGTGAGAGAAGGCATATATATATATATATATATATATATATATATATATATATATATTAAAGTTTTATTTTTTATTTAATTAATATATGGTTGAGTCTACGGGTTGGTTTGGATTCCGCACCCTTAGAATCGTTACACGGACCTCTTACTAAAGAGAAACATTAGTTTAGTTCGAATTTGACCCGATTATCCGTTAGTTCCAAAACCAATTTAATTGGTTCGGTTTGGTTCGGATTCGGATGAATAATCGAATACCCGCTACCCATGTTCACCCCTAATATTTGAATCTCTTCGTCTAATTAAGATTGTGAAATGTAATAGTGATGTCTTACGTAGATGTTATTTTACTAACGTGACTATAACGATATCCCATGTGAATATGACATGAGCGTCTAAAAACAAAAAAAAAAGTGTTTTACCCCTAAAACAACGTCGTAAACTAAGAATCTTAACAATATCACCATGTTAGATGATGTAGCTAGAAGCGATATATATATATATATATATATATATATATATATATATATATATATATATATATATATATATATATATATAGAGAGAGAGAGAGAGAGGAAGTTCTATGGTGGTATGGTGGTTAAGAATGGCCAAGAGTTGACTAGCCTATAGTAAGAGAACAAGTGGTGATACGACAGTAGTTAGTGACTTAGTGTTCTATGACGCTCCAGTTAAGTCTACCGTGCTCTATATATATTCCAGCACTGCCAAGTATCAAACTTGTCATATTTGAAAAATTTTCCAAAATGCTTTAAAAAAGGTTTGAATTCTTACCCCCAAGGATATAAGGAAGATGATCATACCACTATGCTAGGATACTTCTTACTATTAAATAGACAAATTATAATATACTAACTGCTCAACAGGCACGATTCAGCCGCTTTTCTATTATTTTGAAGAGATTAATTTTTATAATTTTATTTTTTGTTTATAAATTGTTAAATAATTAAAAAGTTAAGAATATAAAAATTTAAAAATAAATATAAAATTTTTTATAGATTATTTAACTTTTAGAATGTATAAAATTTATAAATTTAAATTAAATAAGATATTAAAAATTTATTATGTTGTTATTATATATAACAAAATCAAGATAAAGATTTATAAACATTATTTACAATTTAATTATTTATAAACATTATTAAATTTATTTATTTACTTTTTTAATAATATTTATTTTGAAGTAGAAATAAATTTTTTATGCAATGTTGTCTTTATCTTCATACATATTTTTAATGAATAAAAAAATTATTTTTTAATTTTATATTTAATTTCTTAAAATATCTTTAATTTTATTATTTTTTAATTATTAATTTATATTTTTATTATATTCTCTTACTGTGCCACATATTATTCTTTTTTCTTACTATTATTCTTTATAAACATATCTAATATTATCCCATCGCCACTATTATATTACCTTATTCTCTTCTCATTTCTTGTTTTCTTCTTCTTCTTCTTCAACATAATTAATTATCACCCAATACTATTATTATAACTCTCAATTTTATCTATCATTTTGATCTATAACTATCTATTGTGATAATTTTTATGTGTTGTTAAAATTTTGATAAAATAATTCTTTTGTCTCTCTTAAATATCTAAATGTATAAAAACTGTAGTTATTTTCTTAATTTGCCTGATAAGTCATCTTATTAATTTATTAAAAATAAATTTATGACATAAATCATTTAAAATTTTTGCTCAAATGATCAAAATTTATTATCAATAATCCTAAAAATTAATATCAAAATATTTATTTTTAATTAATATAATAAATAATAATACAACATTATAAGTTTTGTAACTAACAATTATAAATTTTAGTTGCATTTTAATATAGTACATCATTGCTTTTTATATTGGATTACCACTATATAAGTTTCATATTTATTTTATTGTGCATATTAATTAAATTGTATTTTATTACTTTATTTTATATGTTTTAAAATAATGTGATTATACTATAATAAGAATGACATTCGTTTTCTTAATCTAATATGAATCTTTTTACTATTTTATTTGTCATATGAATACTTTTTAAAAAAATAGTTATTTAAGGTGAAACACTACTTTAATTAAGAGAAATAGAAAAATTTTAGATTCATCATCTTGTTTTACTTCTTAATCCTCACTTGATATTACTCAAATTTAATAAGTTGATAGTGATAATTCCTTGTGATTAATTAAAAAAATTCATTTTTTTCTCATTCTTTTTTTTTTTACAATTTTAAACAAACTCAATTTTGTTATTAAATAGTTTTTATAGGTCATAATATTTTTAACTTTTTTATAATTGTATTTTTTTTCTACAATAAGTACTTTTAAATTATCTAATGCTTAAAAATTCATATTTTTTTATTTGTTTGGAAAGGTTAAAATTAAAGTTAAATAATATTAGTTATTTTTTTAACAAAATTATATATTTACTTTTTGTTATTTATTTTACTTTTTTATGGTCTAAATTAATCTATATATTATCTAATTATTTCTTTTATTTATGCAACATTTTTTTTAGTAATTATTTATTAATAAATGTTGAATTAACAGTTCTGTTTATTGTATTTCAATATGTTTATTTTAGTTACATTCAATAAATTGCTCAAATTCAAACCTATTTTCAAAATTCACTTTTTGATCAAAAAAATTATTTAAACCGAGATCTTTAGACCCTAAAATTTTTAAAGTAAAAAAAATATAATAAAATAAATTAAAAAAACTAATAAAATAAAATGATTTTATTTTATTGGGTTATCAAATTAGTTAAAAAAATCAATTCAACAAATGTTCTTATCTTGCCACATCTTCAATTCAACAAAAGTTGGATATCAAATTGTAGTATTGCCTTTGTATACTGTTTGAAGCTGGTTCATATAAAAAACTTTTTGAGATATTGAGTGGATTGAGCAGTAGTACTCGATCTACATTTATACAAAAAAAAAAACAAACGTTAAATGTAAAAATGGAATAAGATAAAGAGTACTTATATTAGTACTCAAAAATAAAATAAACAGTTAATATAAAATACCAACCACTTATATCTATACCAATATATAATGGAGATACATAGGTTTAGTATCTAATTCTTTCTTCCTCTTTTGTCCCTGTTTCTTTTGTTTTATTAAAAATGGGTTTATCCACGACAAAATTTAAAAACTGAACCATTTCTAATAAAGAAAACTAACACTACGTACTCAGGATACATGATATTTTGAAATTAAATTTATTAATTATATTTTTATCTTTAATTTTTCATGATATTTTTTAAAAGTTATTAAAACATAAATAATTAATATAAATAACGTTATACTATAATGATAATAATGATATAAATAAAATTACGTCAACAAAATATTAATTATTTATTTTTTTAGGAGTATTTTTCATACATAATAGCCCATAATGCAATAGTATATAAGGTAGTGTTTGGTTGATGTCCATGTCTCATTGAATTTTATTTATTTGAATTTTAATTAATCTTTGATAAATTTCGGACTTTGATTTTCTATTTTTTTTCAAAAAAAATTATATATTTAATATTTAAATGATAATTTGAGATGATATTAGAAGAAAAAAATACGGGAAGAAATAAAAATTTAATGGTTATGACATGTAGCCTTTGAGGTGATGGATGTGTAGCGGTGTTGGTAAAATTTGTGGTTGAATGAAGGGCAATTCAGACTTTTTCAAATATTTGTGTCTTGTTTATTATTTTTACCAAACATAATACATAAACACAAATATTTTATGTTTATGTCTTTAGTGTCTGTATCTTTGTGTCTATGTCTCATCCTATACATCAACCAAATAGAGCCTAAGTGATCAATATATCATTATAGTACAATAACTAATAATATATAAAATATAATTATTTTATTAATAGTTATTTCAATGGAACAATAGTATTTAAATTATAAAGAAAAATAAATCATTATTAACTAAAGTCATCGGAATAATTAAATCTACAACACATGGTTTACATAATTTTGATGTCCAATATTTATTTTTTTAAAAAAATTATATATAAAAGTGTACTCATTAATCAAATCTATACCAATATTGTAACATCTTACTATACTTAATCTTATGCTTAAGTCATAAGACTGAGATAATATGGTATTACGACTCCTAAAAGTAAAAAATATATATAATAATAAGGAAAAACATACTCAACTAGAAGTCTTGAAAAAACGGGTAAAACAAAATTCACAAAATGAAAAGTGCAATGCTCGAGGAATCGAATTACCTGCGTGTTAAGAAACCTAAAAGGAAGTGATAAAGAAATAAGAGAGAAAGGAAAACCAAGGAAACAACATAACTAGCTCTTGACTCACCCTACGAAACAACATGGAAATGGCATTTTTGCGCAAACACGTGCATGCAGCATCAACATGGAAATGGCATTTTTGCAATCCACGCGTACGCGTATGTGACGCGTACGCATGGGTAGCGTTCGTTGCATGAATGCTACGTTCGTTTAGTGCACGCTGCAAGGGATGCGTACGCGTGGGTGACGCGTACGCGTCGATGGGCCAAAATGCAAGGGACGCGCAAGCGCAGAAGACGCGTACGCATGGGTGCCTGAGTGCTCCACTCTCCTAACGAACGCTACGTTCTCCTGGGAAGGTCCCCACTGCACCAACTGAAGACCCACTCTCAACTAGCTTCAACCAAGGCCAAAAGCCCACATCCAAGTACACTGATTTTTGGGGATGAAAAGAAGAGTATAAATAGAAGAATGTTTGATAGATGTTGAAGGAGGGTAGGCACGGAAGGCTGGAGGATTAGAGACTCCATAACTCTCTTGGAGGATTAGAGACTCTAGAGAGTGTAGTATAGATCTTTAGTTTGATACACTTCTGCTTTTTTCTACACTTTTACATTTTAATTGTATGGAATTCAGTTTACTTTTATGCAATTCATTTTCCTGCACTTCTGCTCTTCTGAAATTTTGAGTTTACTTTGAGCTGAATCTATTTTCATGCAAGTTAAATTCTCCGCACTTGTTCTCAGAGCAATGATCCAGTAACCCCACTTCATTAGGGGGAGGAGCTCTGGTGCATGAAATTGTAATCACACTTGTAATTTCGTACAACTAACTAGCAAGTGCACTGGATCGTCCAAGTAATAACTTACGTGAGTAAGGGTCGATCCCACGGAGATTGTTGGCTTGAAGCAAGCTATGGTTACCTTGTAACTCTTAGTCAGGAGATTAATAATGAAAAGGGTTTTTGTTTGCGACGTAATAAAAGAGCATGAAATAAAAGGTACTTGTGGTTCAGTAATGGAGAACAGGTTGGAGTTTTGGAGATGCTCTGTCATCTAAATCTCTGCTTTCCTACTATCTTCTTCTTCACACACGCAAGGCTCCTTCCATGGCAAGCTGTATGTTGGCGGATCACCGTTGTCAATGGCTACCATCCGTCCTCTCAGTGAAAAAGGTCCATGTACATGGCTAATCATCTGTCGGTTCTCACTTATGTTGGAATAAGATCCACTGATCCTTTTGCGTCTGTCACACGCCCAACATTCATGAGTTTGAAGCTCGTCACAGTCATCCCTTCCCAAATCCTACTCGGAATACCATAGACAAGGTTTAGACTTTCCGGATCTCAGGAATGCTGCCAAATGATTCTAGCTTATACCACGAAGACTTTGGTTGCACGGATTCAAGCACTCTATTGTCAGGAGAGATACTCAAATTCGTGAACCAGGAACCCAAGAGATGCACATTCAATCTAAGGTAGAACGGGAGTGGTTGTCAGGCACGCGTTCATAGGTTAAGAATGGTGATGAGTGTCATGGATCATCGCATTCATAATGTTGAAATGCGAATGAGTATCTTAGAATGGAAACAAGCGTGTTTGAATAGAAAATGGAAGTAATTGCATTAATCCATCGAGACACAGCAAAGCTCCTCACCCCCAACAATGGAGTTTAGAGACTCATGCCGTAGAGATACAATGTAAATTGTGAAAATGTCATGAGGTACAAAATAACTCCCTAAAAGTCATTTTTATACTCAACTAGTAACCTAGGTTTACAGAAAATGAGTAAACTAAGATAGGTAGTGCAGAAATCCACTTCTGGAGCCCACTTGGTGTGTGCTGGGGCTGAGAATTGGAGCTTTCACGTGCATAGGCTATTCCTAGAGTTTAAACACCAGCTTTGGTGCTAGTTTGGGCGTTTAACTCCAACTTTTATGCTAGTTCTGGCGTTTTGACGGCAGAAAATGGCAAAGAGCTGGCGTTTTGACATCATTTTACATCGTCAAAACTCGCACAAAGTATGGACTATTATATATTGCTGGAAAGCCTTGGTTGTCTACTTTCCAACGCAATTGAGAGTGCGCCATTTGGAGTTTTATAGCTCCCGAAAATCCACTTCGAGTGCAGGGAGGTCAGAATCCAACAGCATCTGCAATCCTTTTTCAGCCTCTGAATCTGATTTTTGCTTAGGTCCCTCAATTTCAGCCAAAAAATATCTGAAATCACAGAAAAACACACAAACTCATAGTAAAGTCCAGAAATATGATTTTTGCACAAAAACTAATAAAAAATATACTAAAAAGTGGCTAAATCCTACTAAAAACTATATGAAAATACTCCCAAAAAGCATATAAAATATCCGCTCATCACAACACCAAACTTAAACCGTTGCTTATCCTCAAGAAACTAGATGAATGGAATAGGAAAAAAAAGAAAATCAAGAGGCAATAGCATCTCAGAGTTTACATGAAGCTCAAAATCTAATTAGATGAGCGGGACTAGTAGCTTTTTTCTTCTGAATTGTTTTGGCATCTCCATTTATCCTTTGAAGTTCTGAATGACTGGCATCTATAGGAACTCAGAATTCAAATAGTGTTATTGATTCTCCTAGTTTAGCATGTTGATTCTTGAACACAACTACTTTATGAGTATTGGCCGTGGCCCTAAGCATTATGTTTTCCAGTACTACCACCGGATACATAAATGCCACAGACACATAACTGAGTGAACCTTTTCAGATTATGACTCAGCTTTGCTAAAGTCCCCAGTTAGAGGTGTCTAGAGTTCTTAAGCTCACTCTTTTTGCGTTGGATCACGACTTTAACCACTCAGTCTCAAGTTTTTCACTTGGACCTACATGTCACAAGCACATGGTTAGGGACAGCTTGATTCAGCCGCTTAGGCTAGGATTTTATGCCTATAGGCCCTCTTATCCATTGATGCTCAAAGTCTTAGATCCTCTTCACCCTTGCCTTTTGGTTTAAAGGGCTATTGGCTTTTTCTGCTTACTTTCTTCTTCTTCTTTCTTTTATTTTTCGTTTTTTTTCAAGCTTTGTTTTTCACTGCTTTCTCTTGCTTCAAGAATCAATTCTATAATTTTTCAGATTATCAGCAACATTTCTCTTTTTTCATCATTCTTTCAAGAGTCAAAAATTTTAACATTCATAAACTTCACTATCAAAATTTATGCACTGTTCAAGCATTCATTCAGAGAACAAAAAGTATTGTCACCACATATAAATAATTTGAATTTTTCTTATTAAGAACTCGAAAATAAAATTGCTTCCTTATTTTAAAAATATGCTATTTTATTCATGTTTAATGATGATGAGAAAAATAAATTATAGCTTACTTGGGGATAAAATTAAAAAATGAAAAATAAAGACACTAATTACTACTATTCATATGACTCTTAAAATGGATTTCTAATAGCAGAGTTATCACTAAGTTAAGATTAGGACTCAACAACCTTTATTTTGGAAGGTGGATGCTCCTTCAATCTGTGGGGTGTCTGGCCCTTCAAGAGATAGCTTCTGGCGCTTCAGCTCCTACAGTTCATGCCCTTGCTTCTCCTGTTCCTTAAGCAGCTTGCAGAGCATGCTATTTTGATTTTGCTGTTCTTCTTTCATTTGATCCATGGCTTTTTACAGCTTGGTGATAGATGCTTCTAAGCGGTTCCAGTAGTCAATATGTGGGATTTCTGGGAGGAACTCCTGCGCCATCCTTTTGATGGGAATGTCTTGCACTTGTTGCCCTTCCATTGACTTTTTTGTGATTAGGAGATCAACTGAGATATACTCATCTACTCCCATCTTCACTCCAGCATCTTTATATAGCAGAGAAATCAAGCTTGGGTAGACCAATTTGGCTTCAGTGGAATTCTTGTTTGCAATTGTATAAAGGACACAAGCAATCAGATGATGAACTTCCACTTCATTTCCCATCATGATGCAATGTATCATCACTGCTCTTTTAACAGTGACCTCAGAGCAATTACTGGTGGGTAGTATGGAACGCCGAATAAAATCCAGCTAGCCTCTAGCAACTGGTTTGAGATCCCCTCTCTTGAGTTGAATTGGGACATTCTTTGTGTTGGTTACCCACTTGGCTCCAGGGATGCATATGTCCTCTAGAAATTGGTCCAAGCGTTTATCTTGACTCACAATTCTCCTGTTAAAGGATTCCGGGTCATCTTGTAGTTGAGGCAGCTTGAAGATCTCTCTTATACTATCAAGGTGGAAGTAGATAATCCTCCCTCTGACCATAGTTTGAAAGGTATAGAAGGCGGTTCCAAACATTCTCTGTTTATCTGTTTGCCACAGATTTGAGTAGAATTCATGAACCATGTTTCTTCCCACCTTTGTCTCAGGATTAGCTAGGATTTCCCAGCCTCTGTTTCGAATCTGCTCTTGGATCTCTGGATATTCATCTTCTTTCAGATCAAATTTAACTTCTGGGATCACTGACCTCAGACCCATTATTTTATAAAAATGGTTTGCATGTTCTTTGGTTAAGAACCTCTCTTGATTCCAAAGTGATTTTAGAGTATTCTCTTTTTTGCCTCTTAAGGTGGTTTGTTTTCCCTTAGGAACCATGATCTTGGTGAGTCTTGGCTCAGTGATCACGAAAAGCACACCAAACTTAGAGGTTTGCTTGTCCTCAAGCAAAAGAAAGGAAAGGAGAGGAAGAGAAGGAGAGACAATTTCGAATGGTGGAGGAGAAGGGATGGCCAAATGTGAATTTAAAAGGGAAAGGGGTGAGTTCAAAAATTTTGAAAAAGATATGATAGAAGATATGATTTGTAAAAAGATAGTTATGATATGCAAAAGATGTGTTGTTAAAATTGAAAAGATAAGAGAAAGATTTGAAACGGATAAATCTAATTTTGAAAAGATAATGTGATGGGTTGAAAAAGATTTGAAAAGAAATAAAAAAGATATATGAGTTTTGGAAAAGATTTGAAAAGAAATTAAAAAGATATATGAGTTTTGACAAAGATTTCGAAAGAAATAGAAAAAGAATTTTTTTTTGGATTAAGAAATTTTTGAAATTGAAATTGAAAGATGAGGATTTGTAACATGTTCATGCAAGAAATGTGGGTGGAAATATGAAAATTAAAAAAAAAATCTGAGTTGGGAACAAGAACCTCCTCCCCTCCATGTTCCTGGCGTTAAACGCCCAGGAGTAGCATGTTTTGGGCGTTTAATGCCCAATTCTAGCATGTTTTGGGCGTTTAAAAATGCCAGATTTCCTTTGTCACTGGGCATTTTTCTAAATACCTAGGATGCTGCAAGTTTGGTGTTAAACGCCCAGAATGATACCCATTCTGGCGTTTAACGCCCAAAAACGCTCCTTACTGGCGTTTTTCTGCTAGTGAGCTTATTTTCTCTGTTTTCTACTCTGAATCCTTCTGTAACTCTGTGAACTTCTGTAATTGAAGATAACTTTTATATCAAACTCCTAAAATTATTATTTAAATATAAATATACTTAACCAATGGCTGGGTTGCCTCCCAGTAAACGCTTCTTTATTGTCTTTAGCTGGACCTTACTGAGCATTATTCTAGTCTCAGTACTGAGCATTCTTGCTCAATATTGCTTTCAAGATAGTGTTTGACTCTTTGTCCATTAACAATGAATCTTTTATCAGAGTCAGTATCCTGAAGCTCCACATATCCATATGGTGACCCACTTGTAATCACATATGGTCCCCTCCACCGGGATTTTAATTTCCCAGAGAATAATATGAGTCTAAAATTGAATAGCGGGACCTTTTGTCCTGGTTCAAAGACTCTGGATGACAATTTCTTGTCATGCCACCTTTTTGCTTTCTCTTTGTAAATTTTTGCATTCTCAAAAGCATTGAGTTTGAACTTCTCTAGCTCATTCAATTGGAGCAATCTTTTCTCTCCAGCTAATTTAGCATCAAGGTTTAGGAATCTGGTTGTCCAGTAGGCTTTGTGTTCCAATTCCACGGGCAGATGACAAGCCTTGCCATACACAAGTTGGTATGGAGAAGTTCCTATTGGAGTCTTGAATGCTGTTCTGTATGCCCACAGAGCATCTTCCAAGCTTTTTGCCCAATCCTTTCTACGGGCCATTACAGTCTGTTCCAGGATTCTTTTTAGTTCTCTATTAGAGACCTCAGCTTGCCTATTTATTTGTGGATGATATGGAGTTGCCACTTTGTGGCTAATTCCATACCGGACCATAACAGAGTAAAGCTGTTTATTACAGAAATGAGTGCCTCCATCACTGATTAATACTCTAGGGACACCAAATCTACTCAAGATGTGTTTCTGGAGGAACTTTATCACTGTTTTAGTATCATTAGTGAGTGTTGCAATTGCCTCTACCCATTTAGATACATAATCTACTGCCACCAGAATATAAGTATTTGAGTATGAAGGTGGGAACGGTCCCATGAAGTCAATACCCCATACATCAAATAATTCAATCTCTAAGATCCCTTGCTGAGGCATGGTGTAACCATGAGGCAGATTACCAGCTCTCTGTTAATTGTCACAGTTCCGTACAAACTCTCGGGAGTCTTTATAGAGAGTAGGCCAGTAGAAGCTGCATTGGAGGACTTTTGTGACTGTTCGCTCACTTCTGAAATGTTCTCCATACTGTGATCCATGGCAATGCCAAAGGATCCTCTGCGCTTCTTCTCTAGGCACACATCTACGTTCCGTCTATGTATCTCTTAAAGAGATATGGTTCATCCCACAAGTAGTACTTTGCATCAGAAATTAATTTTTTTGTTTGCTGCCTGCTGTACTCCTTGGGTATGAACCTTACAGCCTTATAGTTTGCAATGTCTGCAAACCATGATACTTCCTGAATGGCAAAGAGTTGCTCATCAGGAAAGGTTTCAGAGATCTCAGTAATGGGGAGCGACGCCCCTTCTACTGGTTCTATCCGGGGCAGGTGATCTGCTACTTGGTTTTCTGTCTCTTTTCTATCTCTTATTTCTATATCAAACTCTTACAGAAGCAATACCCACCTTATGAGCCTGGGTTTTGAATCCTGCTTTGTGAGTAGATATTTAAGAGCAGCATGGTCAGTGTACACAATCACCTTTGATCCTACTAAATAGGATCTGAACTTGTCAATAGCATAAACCACTGCAAGCAATTTCTTTTCTGTGGTTGTGTAATTCTTCTGTGCATTATTTAGATCACAGCTGGCATAGTAGATAACATGTAGAAGTTTGTCATGCCTCTGTCCCAACACTGCACCAATGGCATAGTCACTGACATCATACATCAGTTCGAATAGTAATGTCCAGTTTGGTGCAGAAATGACTGGTGCTGTAACCAGCTTGGCTTTCAGGGTCTCAAACACCTGCAGACACTCTGTGTCAAAAATAAATGGCGTGTCAGCAGCTAGCAGATTACTTAGAGGTTTTGTGATTTTTAAAAAATCCTTTATAAACCTCCTATAGAATCCTGCATGCCCCAGAAAGCTTTTGATTGCCTTAACATTGGCAGGTGGTGGTAATTTTTCAATTACCTCTACCTTAGCTTGATCTAAATCTATTCCTTTGTTTGAAATCTTATGCCCAAGGACGATCACTTCAGTCACCATAAAGTGACATTTTTCCCAGTTTAAAACCAGGTTAGTCTCTTGGCACCTTTTCAGAACAAGTGTCAGGTGATCAAGACAGGAGCTAAATGAGTCTCCATATACTGAGAAGTCATCCATGAAGACTTCCAGAAATTTTTCCACCATATCAGAGAAAATAGAGAGCATGCATCTCTGAAAAGTTGCAGGTGCATTACACAGCCCAAATGGCATCCTTCTGTAGGCAAATACTCTAGATGGACATGTGAATACTATTTTCTCTTGATCTTGGGGATCTAATACAATTTGGTTGTAGCCTAAATAGCCATCCAAAAAGCAGTAATAATCATGACCTGCTAGTCTTTCTAGCATCTGGTCTATGAATGGTAAAGGAAAATGATCATTTCTGGTGGCTGTATTGAGTCTTCTATAGTCAATACACATGCACCACCCTGTAACTGTTCTTGTAGGAACCAGTTCATTTTTCTCATTATGAACTACTGTCATGCCTCCCTTTTTGGGGACGACTTGGACAGGGCTCACCCAGGGGCTATCAGAAATTGGATAATAATCCCAACCTCTAGTAATTTAGTGACCTCTTTCTGCACCACTTCCTTCATGGCTGGATTCAGCTGCCTTTGTGGTTGAACCATTGGCTTAGCATTATCCTCCAAGAGAATATTGTGCATGCATCTGGCTAGGCTAATGCCCTTGAGATCACTTATGGACCACCCAAGAGCTGTCTTGTGTGTCCTTAGCACTTGAATCAGCACTTCCTCTTCCTGTGGCTTTAAGGTAGAGCTTATGATCACAGGAAAAGTGTTGTCTTTTCCCAGAAATGTATATTTCAGGGATGGTGGTAGTGGTTTGAGCTCTGGTTTGGGGGGCTTTTCCTCTAATTGAGAAGTTTTTAGAGGTTCTTCTATTTCCTCTGGCTCCTCCAGATCAGACTGAACATCTTTAAATATGTTCTCTAGCTCTGATTTGAGACTTTCAGTCATATTGACTTCTTCTACTAGAGAATCAATAAGATCAACTTTCATGCAGTCTTTTGGTGTGTCTAGATGCTGCATAGCTTTGACAGCATTCAGTTTAAACTCATCCTCATTGACTCTCAGGGTCACTTCCCCTTTTGAACATCAATGAGAGTTCGACCAGTTGCTAGAAAAGGTCTTCCTAGAATGAGAGTTGCACTCTTGTGCTCCTCCATTTCTAGCACTATAAAGTCAGTGGGAAAGGCAAATGGCCTAACCTTGACAATCATGTCTTCAATTATGCCTGATGGGTATTTAATGGAGCCATCAGCAAGTTAAAGACAGATCCGAGTTGGTTTGATATCTTCTGTCAAACCAAGCTTTCTGATAGTGGATGTAGGGATTAGGTTAATACTTGCCCCAAGATCACAAAGAGCTGTCTTAATACAAATTCCCTCTAATGTGCATGGTATCATAAAGCTTCCGGGGTCCTTAAGCTTTTCTGCTAAGCTCTTTAGAATGACTGCACTGCATTCCTCAATGAGAAAAACTTTTTCAGTTTCTCTCCAATCCTTCTTATGGATTAAGATCTCTTTCATAAACTTAGCATAGGAAGGTATTTGCTCAAGTGCTTCTGCAAACAGAATCTTTATTTCAAGAGTCCTGAGATAGTCTGCAAAGAGGGCAAATTGCTTATCCTGTTTCGCTTGGCGGAGTTTCTGAGGATAAGGTATTTTGGCTTTTATTCTTCAACCTTGGTTGGTGTAGGTTTATTTCCTATAGAAGCAGGCTGAAACACCTTCTTGAGGTAGTTATTATTAGCACTTGCAGTTGTCTGATCCCTTACTGGCGTTTGAAAGCCAGGATTGGGTGCTAGATTGGCGTTTAACGCCAGATTCCTACCCTGTTCTGGCGTTTGAACGCCAGAATTGAACATGGATTTGGCATTTGACGCCAACTTTTCACCATTTTCACCCTTTTCATTATCCTCTTATTTAAAGCCTTGGATGTCCAACCTTAGCTGTGTCATCCTCTTAGGAGAGAAATATTGATTCAGAAATTTTTTTGACAACTGTTTCCATGTCCTTATGCTGGCCTTAGGTTGGTTATTTAACAACCTCTTAGCTTGGTCTTTTACAACAAATGGAAATAGTAATAATATGTAGACATCCTGGTCTACTTCCTTATCATGTACTATGTCAGCAATTTGTAAGAAATGTGCCAGAAACTCAGTAGGTTCCTCCTGTGGTAGACTGAAATACTGGAAAGCCCTGGATGTCTAATTTCCAACGCAATTGAGAGCGCGCCATTTAGAGTTCTGTAGCTCCAGAAAATCTACTTCGAGTGCAGGGAGGTCAGAATCCAACAACATCTGCAGTCCTTTTTCAGCCTCTGAATATGATTTTTGCTCAGGTCCCTCAATTTCAGCCAGAAAATACCTGAAATCACAGAAAAACATACAAACTCATAGTAAAGTCCATAAATATGATTTTTGCACAAAAACTAATAAAAAATATACTAAAAAGTGGCTAAATCCTACTAAAAACTATATGAAAAATACCCCCCAAAGAGCGTATAAAATATCCGCTCATCAAGCTCTGTTATAATTCTAATGGATTGACGAACATCTTCTTCTTCTCAATCCGCTTGAGTAGCTAAGAGATAACTTCTGTGTTAATTAGATCCATTCACTTTGGAAGGGGGTTTGGATCTATTGAATTTCCATGTGAGCCTCGAAAGGGGAATCATGGAAATTAGAACTGAAGCTCTATCTCTCACAACTCTCTTGATCAACACCATTCGGGAGGAATTGAGATCTTGAAAGATTGTGTGGCTTGTGGATGAGAGATATGCACTTAACCTCTTCTTATGACAATTGGATCAAGGAATTGGCAAGATTGATTGTGATTAGAGAGATTGGATTGCCAAGGAATTGGGATCCAATCAATTTCAATCCGCCATAGATCTACTCATATGATTGAGGAAGGAGTTGAGACCCATCTGATTCATGATGGATTATGATATCTCCAATCCCTAATGAATCTTTCATTTTGTTGATCTTTATTTTAATTCTCATTGAATTTACTGCTTCCTTTAATTTCCCAGCACCCAATCCCATTTACATTTCATGCAATTTATCCTTCGTGCAATTTAAGTTTCTTGCTATTTAAGTTTCTGTCAATTTACATTATGTACTTTAAATTCCCTGCAATTTACATTCTGTTACTCAAATTTCACTCAATTCATCAATATTCGCTTAACTAGACTAATCACATCACTAAAATTGCTTGATCCATCAATCCCTGTGGGATCGACCTCACTTTTGTGAGTTTTACTACTTGATGCGACCGGGCATACTTGTCGGTTGGTTTGTGTGGAAATCGTTTTTCTCTCATCAAGTTTTTGGTGCCGTTGTCGGGGATTGATTAATATTGACAATGATTAAGTAGGTGATAATCTAGATTAAGCATTTTTCTTCTGTTTTTCTTTTAAGCATACTAACTATTTGACACATTGTGTCACCTAACCCTCTAACCACATTCTCCCATTAGAATACCTAATTTTTTTCATTTGTTTTTTTTTTGTGATTGTACAAGTCATGGAGGACGAGGTGCATGAGGAAGGAGTGGCCAACAATACCCAACCCGCAAGAAGGGTGTTAGCCTCTTACACTATCCCCAATCCTAGACACTACGGGAGCAGCATCCTCATCCCAAATGTTCATAAAAATGACTTTGAGTAGAAGCCTCAACTAATCACTTTGGTGCAAAACAACTGTGCTTACGGAGGTGGCCCTCTTGAAGACCCCAACGAACATTTGTCTGTTTTCTTGAGGATTTGTGAAACTGTCAAGACAAATGGGGTATATCCTAACATCTACAAATTACTTCTATTTCCATTCTCCTTGAGGGGCAATGCTTCTCAATGGCTGGAAACCTTTCCCAAGGAGAGCATCAACAATTGAGATGATTTGGTGAGGATATTTCTAGCGAAATTCTACCCACCTCAGACGATCATTGGTGGACGAAATTGTGATCAAAGATTTCTAGGCACTGTTAGAGAAGCTCACAACTCCGTTCAACTTAACCAGCAAGTGTACTGGGTCATCCAAGTAATACCTTACGTGAGTAAGGGTCGATCCCACAGAGATTGTTGGTATAAAGCAAGCTATGGTCACCTTGTAAATCTCAGTTAAGTGGATTCATAGGGTCAAATGTAATTGGATTAGATAATTAAAAGATAAATAAAATAAAAAGGAATAGAAATACTTATGTAGATCAATAGTGGGAATTTCAGATAGGCGTGTGGAGATGCTAGAATCCTCTCGGAATCTCTACTTTCCTATTGCTTTCATCCAATCCTTCTTACTCCTTTCCATGGCAAGCTGTATGTAGGGCATCACCATCATCAATGGCTACTTTTAATCCTCTCGGGAAAATGGTCCTATGCGCTGTCACTGCACGGCTAATTGTCTGGAGGCATCACCCTTGTTGATAGCTACATCACATCCTCTCAGTGAAAATGGTCCAAATGCTCTGTCACAGCACGGCTAATCATCTGTCGGTTCTCAATCAGGTTGGAGTAGAATCCCTTGATTCTTTTGCGTTTGTCATCACACCCAGCCTTCAGGAGTTTGAAGCTCGTCACAGTCATTCAATACCGGAATCCTACTCGGAATACCACAGACAAGGTTAGACTTTCCGAATTTCCAGCATCCTACTCGGAATACCACAGACAAGGTTAGACTTTCCGGATCCCCATGAATGCCTCCATCTATCTAGCTTATACCACAAAGATTCTGTTGGGGAATCTAAGAGATATGCGCCCGGCCTAGAGTAGAACGGAAGTGGTTGTCAGTCACGCGCGTTCATAGGTCAGAATGATGATGAGTGTCACGGATCATCACATTCATCAAAGTGTTGTGCAACGTATATCTTGGAATAAGAATAAAAGAGAATTGAATAAAAAGTAATAGTAATTGTATTGAAACTTGAGGTACAGCAGAGCTCCACACCCTTAATCTATGGTGTGCAGAAACTCCACTGTTGAAAATACATAAGTGAAAGGTTCAGGCATGGCCGAATGGCCAGCCCCCTGAATGATCAAAAGACCGAATGATCCAAGACTAAAACAATCAAAGATTAAACTGTCAAAAGATGTCTAATACAATAGTTAAAAGTCCTATATATACTAGACTAGCTACTAGGGTTTACATGAGTAAGTAATTGATGCATAAATCCACTTCCGGGGCCCACTTGGTGTATGCTTGGGCTGAGCTTGATCTATCCATGAGCTGAGGCGTTTATTGGAGTTGAACTCCAAGTTATAACGTGTTTTGGGCGTTCAACTCCGGATCATGACGTGTTTCTGGCGTTTAACTCCAGACAGCAGCATGTACTTGGCGTTCAATGCCAAGTTACGTCGCAATTTCCGAATAAAATATAGACTATTATATATTGCTGGAAAGCTCTGGATGTCTACTTTCCAACGCCGTTGAGAGCGCGCCAATTGGAGTTCTGTAGCTCCAGAAAATCTATTTCGAGTGCAGGGAGGTCAGATTCCAACAGCATCAGCAGTCCTTTTGTCAGCCTTTTTCAGAGTTTTGCTCAAGTCCCTCAATTTCAGCCAGAAATTATCTGAAATCACAGAAAAACACACAAACTCATAGTAAAGTCCAGAAATGTGAATTTAACATAAAAACTAATGAAAACATCCCTAAAAGTAGCTTGAACTTACTAAAAACTACCTAAAAACAATGCCAAAAAGCGTATAAATTATCCGCTCATCACAACACCAAACTTAAATTGTTGCTTGTCCCCAAGCAACTGAAAATCAATTAGGATAAAAAGAAGAGAATATACTATAAATTTCAAAATATCAATGAATATTAATTCTAATTAGATGAGCGGGACTTGTAGCTTTTTGCTTCTGAACAGTTTTGGCATCTCACTTTTTCCTTTGAAGTTTAGAATGATTGGCTTCTCTAGGAACTTAGAATTTCGGATAGTGTTATTGAATTTCCTAGTTAAGCATGTTGATTCTTGAACACAGCTACTTATGAGTCTTGGCCGTGGCCCTAAGCATTTTGTTTTCCAGTATTACCACCGGATACATAAATGCCACAGGCACATGACTGGGTGAACCTTTTCAGATTGTGACTTAGCTTTGCTAGAGTCCCCAGTTAGAGGTGTCCAGAGCTCTTAAGCACACTCTTTTTGCTTTGGATCACAACTTTAACCACTCAGTCTCAAGCTTTTCACTTGGACCTTCATGACACAAGCACATGGTTAGGGACAGCTTGATTTAGCCGCTTAGGCCTGGATTTTATTTCCTTGGGCCCTCCTATCCATTGATGCTCAAAGCCTTGGATCCTTTTTACCCTTTCCTTTTGGTTTTAAGGGCTATTGGCTTTTTCTGCTTGCTTTTTCTTTTTCTTTCTATTTTTTTTGCCATTTTTTTCGCCATTTTTCTCTTTTTTTTCGCAAGCTTTCTTTTTCGCTGCTTTTTCTTGCTTTAAGAATCAATTTCATGATTTTTCAGATCATCAATAACATTTCTCTTTGTTCATCATTCTTTCAAGAGCCAACAATTTTAACATTCATAAACAACAAGATCAAAAAATATGCACTGTTTAAGCATTCATTTAGAAGACAAAAAGTATTGTCACCACATCAATATAATTAAATTAAATTCAAGAACAATTTTTGAAATTTATGTACTTCTTGTTCTTTTGAATTAAAAACATTTTTTTATTTAAGAGGGGTGAAGGATTTATAGAATTTATTCATAGCTTTAAGACATAGTTACTACATACTAATGATCATGAAGTAGAGACACAAAACATAGATAGACATGAAGCATAAAAACCGAAAAAGCAGAGAAAATAAGAACAAGGAATGAGTCCACCTGAGTGAGGGTGGCGCCTTCTTGAAGGTCCAATGGTGCTTTTTGAGCTCCTTTATGTCTCTTCCTTGCTTCTGTTGCATGATCCATAGTGATTTTGGTGTTCCTATCCTTAGTTGCTTCCAATAATTATGTGGAGGAACATGTATCCCCTGAGGTATCTCAGGGATTTCTTGAAGAGGGAATTTCTCATGCTCTCTTGATGTGCAGTCAAATGCTCTTCTACTGAGCTATGGACCCTTGAGATGAATCTCTCCATCTCCCATGACTCAGAGGTGGAAGCTTTTGTCTTCTCTTAGTTTCCTCTTCAGAGTCCTTTCAGGTTCAGGATCAGCTTCAACAAGAATGTCTTTTTCCTTGTTCCTGCTCATATAGGGAAGAAGAAAACAAGAAAAGAAAGAGGAATCCTCTATGTCACAGTAAAGAGGTTCCTTATTGTTAGTAGAAGAAGAAAGGGGAAAAGAATGAAGAAGAGTGGGTTCGGATATTTAGATGGAGAGAGGTGAAGAGAAGTGTTAGTAAATAAATAATTAAATAGAATAAGAAAAGAGAGGGAGAATTTCGAAAATAATTTTGAAAAAGAGGTTAGTATTTTAAAAAATTAAAGATAAGATATAATGAAAATTAAAAATTAAAACAATTAATTAATTAAAAAGAATTTTTGAAAAAGGGATGAGATATTTTCGAAAATTAGAGAGGGAAAAGTAGTTAGGTGGTTTTGAAAAAGATAAGAAACAAACAAAAAGTTGATTAGTTAGTTGAAAAAGATATTAAAATCAAATTTGAAAAGATAAGAAGATAAGATAAGATATTTTGAAATCAAAATTTGAAAAGATAAAATTTTGAAAAAGATATGATAAAAAGATAAGAAAAATAAGATATGGTTGAAAAAGATTTTAATTTTAAAATTAAAATTAATTACTTAACTAACAAGAAACTAAAAGATAGGATTCTAGATTTTAAAGATTGAACCTTTCTTAACAAGAAAGTAACAAACTTCAAATTTTTGAATCAATCACTTTAATTGTTAGTGTAATTTTGAAAATATGATATAAAGATAAGAAAAAGATTTTGAAAATAATTTGAAAAATATTTTTGAAATTTTCGAAAATGATTAAAAAAATGAAAAAGATATGATTTTTGAAAAATATTTTAAAAAGATAAGATTTTTAAAATTGAAAATTTTGACTTGACTTGTAAGAAACAACTAATTTTTAAAAATTTTTGACCAAGTCAATCCAAAATTTCGAAAATTTGGAGAGAAATAAGGAAAATATATTTTTTTTATTTTTGAAATTTTTGATGATGAGAGAGAAAAACAACAAACATGACCCAAAACATGAAAATTTTGGATCAAAACACATAATGCATGCACGAACACTATGAATGTTAAGATGAACACCAAGAACACTTTGAAGATCATGATGAACATCAAGAACATAATTTTGAAAAATTTTGATGCAAAGAAAACATGCAAGACACCAAACTTAGAAATCTTTAATGCATGGACTCTAACAAACGAAAAATGCACATGAAAACAACAAACGATACAAAACAAGAAAACATCAAGATCAAACAAGAAGACTTACCAAGAACAACTTGAAGATCATGAAGAACACTATGAATGCATGAAATTTTCGAAAAAATAATGCATAAAATTTAAAAACATGCAATTGACACCAAACTTAAAAATTGACTCAAGACTCAAACAAGAACACCAAATATTTTTGGTTTTTTTATGATTTTATGATTTTTTTGTATTTTTATTAATTTTTTCGAAAATAAAGTTTGGAAAAACGAAAAAGAAAAGAAAAATTTTGAAAAAGATTTTTGAAAAAATTTTTGAAAAGAAAATTACCTAATCTGAGCAACAAGATGAACCGTCAGTTGTCCATACTCGAACAATCCCCGACAACGGCGCCAAAAACATGGTGGACGAAATTGTGATCAAAGATTTCTAGGCACTGTTAGAGAAGCTCACAACTCCGTTCAACTTAACCAGCAAGTGTACTGGGTCATCCAAGTAATACCTTACGTGAGTAAGGGTCGATCCCACAGAGATTGTTGGTATGAAGCAAGCTATGGTCACCTTGTAAATCTCAGTTAAGTGGATTCATAGGGTCAAATGTAATTGGATTAGATAATTAAAAGATAAATAAAATAAAAAGGAATAGAAATACTTATGTAGATCAATAGTGGGAATTTCAGCTAGGCGTGTGGAGATGCTAGAATCCTCTCGGGATCTCTACTTTCCTATTGCTTTCATCCAATCCTTCTTACTCCTTTCCATGGCAAGCTGTATGTAGGGCATCACCATCATCAATGGCTACTTTTAATCCTCTCGGGAAAATGGTCCTATGCGCTGTCACTGCACGGCTAATCGTCTGGAGGCATCACCCTTGTTGATAGCTACATCCCATCCTCTCAGTGAAAATGGTCCAAATGCTCTGTCACAGCACGGCTAATCATCTGTCGGTTCTCAATCAGTTTGGAGTAGAATCCCTTGATTCTTTTGCGTTTGTCATCACGCCCAGCCTTCAGGAGTTTGAAGCTCGTCACAGTCATTCAATACCGGAATCCTACTCGGAATACCACAGACAAGGTTAGACTTTCCGGATTCCCAGGATCCTACTCGGAATACCACAGACAAGGTTAGACTTTCCAGATCCCCATGAATGCCTCCATCTATCTAGCTTATACCACAAAGATTCTGTTGGGGAATCTAAGAGATATGCGCCCGGCCTAGAGTAGAACGGAAGTGGTTGTCAGTCACGCGCGTTCATAGGTCAGAATGATGATGAGTGTCACGGATCATCACATTCATCAAAGTGTTGTGCAACGTATATCTTGGAATAAGAATAAAAGAGAATTGAATAAAAAGTAATAGTAATTGTATTGAAACTTGAGGTACAGCAGAGCTCCACACCCTTAATCTATGGTGTGCAGAAACTCCACTGTTGAAAATACATAAGTGAAAGGTTCAGGCATGGCCGAATGGCCAGCCCCCTGAATGATCAAAAGACCGAATGATCCAAGACTAAAACAATCAAAGATTAAACTGTCAAAAGATGTCTAATACAATAGTTAAAAGTCCTATATATACTAGACTAGCTACTAGGGTTTACATGAGTAAGTAATTGATGCATAAATCCACTTCCGGGGCCCACTTGGTGTATGCTTGGGCTGAGCTTGATCTATCCATGAGCTGAGGCGTTTATTGGAGTTGAACTCCAAGTTATAACGTGTTTTGGGCGTTCAACTCCGGATCATGACGTGTTTCTGGCGTTTAACTCCAGACAGCAGCATGTACTTGGCGTTCAATGCCAAGTTACGTCGCAATTTCCGAATAAAATATGGACTATTATATATTGCTGGAAAGCTCTGGATGTCTACTTTCCAACGCCGTTGAGAGCGCGCCAATTGGAGTTCTGTAGCTCCAGAAAATCTATTTCGAGTGCAGGGAGGTCAGATTCCAACAGCATCAGCAGTCCTTTTGTCAGCCTTTTTCAGCGTTTTGCTCAAGTCCCTCAATTTCAGCCAGAAATTACCTGAAATCACAGAAAAACACACAAACTCATAGTAAAGTCCAGAAATGTGAATTTAACATAAAAACTAATGAAAACATCCCTAAAAGTAGCTTGAACTTACTAAAAACTACCTAAAAACAATGCCAAAAAGCGTATAAATTATCCGCTCATCAATCATTAAAGTGAAAACAGAGGTGCAAACCTTCACACGAAAAGAAGGAGAGTCACTCTATGAGGCATGGGAAAGATATAAGGCTCTGATAAGGAAATGTCCACCAGAGATGTTCAGTGAGTGGGTGAAACTTCAAAACTTTTATGAAGGATTGACCAAAAAGGCAAGAAAAGCACTAGATTACTCCTCGGGTGGTTCACTCCAGATGATGAAAACTGTCCAAGAAGCACAAGATCTCATTGATATGGTGGCCAACAATCAATATTTTTACTCATTTGAGAGGCACCATGACACAAGTCCAAAAAGGGGAGTGATGGAACTTGAAGGAGTAAACGCAATCCTGACCGAAAACAAGCAGATGCATCAACAAATTCAGCAACAAATGGAGATGATGGCCAAGAGAATTGATGGACTGCAACTTGCTGCAGTGAACACACAAAGCCAATCTCAAGTCTCACATGGATGGAATCAATCTGAAGAAAGTTTTGGGACATTCAATTATGAGCAGCAAGGCCCTGAGCAGGTGCAATACATGAGTAACACCTCAAGTTCATTCCAACATAACTTTCATGGTGATGCACGTAATCCATCCTGGAAGACTCATTCTAACTTGAAGTGGGGTGAGCACCAGAATCAAGGACAAGGAGACTTCAACTCTAATAGCTTTTGCAACACAAATAAGCACAATCAACCCCATACTAACAACAACCATTACACACAACCATAGAATACATACATCCAACCTCATCACACTTCACAAACTCCCCAAAACAACTTCTCCACATCACCATTTAATCCACAAAACAACCCCTCTAATTGTTCAAACAACTTCCACCAACAACCATCACATCCCACACAGGCTCATCCAAAATCTCAAAGGATCTCTGATGCACCACTATTTCGTGGTACATCTTGTGCTTAATTGAGTGGATTTTATCCACTATTCTCACACTTATTCATAGAAATTGCATGAGTTACATTTTCCTTCCTGATTTTGTACTATGATTGAAAACATGTTTCTTTGGCCTTAATTTAGCTAACTTTAATCCTCTCTTATTTACATTTGATGTCGTGATTTGTTTGTTAAGTGTTTCCAAAGATTACAGGGTAGGAATGCCTTAGAGGATAGAAAGGAAGCATGCAAAAGTGGAAGGAATACAAGAAATTGAAAAAACTGCAAAGCTGTCAACGCTGACCTCTTCGCACTTAATTGATCATAACTTGAGCTACAAAGGTCCAAATGAGGCAGTTCTAGTTGCATTGGAAAGATAACATCCGAGACTTCGCAACGATATATAATTTTCTATAGTTGCCTAGCTGTTGGGTGACGCGTATGCGTGAATGACGCATACACGTGGATAGTGCGGCAGACAAACGACGCGCACGCGTTGGCAACGCATACGCGTGACAGAGCCACGTGCTGGACGTATCAGAAATTGCTTCTGGGTTGTTTTTGACCCAATTTTCACCCTAGAAAACATAGATTAGAGGCTGCATAGTGGGGGAATCATTGATACAACTTTCATTATTCACAATTTTAGGTTTTAGATGTAGTTTTTAGAGAGAGAGGCTCTCTCCTCTCTCTAGGTTTTAGGATTTAGGATTTCTCTTAGGTTTAGGTTTATTTCTTCCCAATTCCAGGTTCAATGTTCCTTTAATGCAGTTTCTCTTCTACTTTTATTTATCTTAGCATTTTAGTTGATCTATTCCTCTTGTGATTCTCTATTTTTCCAATTTAGTTTATGAATTCTTATGTTAGATTTGATTTTCTATTTTAATATAATTTGAGGTATTTCAGATTTATTGCTTCTTCTAATATTTGTTATTGATTGATGTTTGCAATTGGTAGTTTGGATTTAATATTCCTTGCTAGTTTTCTATGTTTTTATGTTATGCCCTCCAAGTACTTGACAAAATGCTTAGAAGGATGTTAGAGTAGGATTTTATGTTCTTGGCTTGGTTGAGTAATTGGTAACACTTGAGTTATCAAACTCCTTTGTTGATTGATAATTGAAAGTTACTAATTGATTTGGATTCCATTAAAGCTAGTCTTTCCTTAGGAGTTGACTAGGACTTGAGGAATCAAATTGATTAGTCCACATGACTTTCCTTCATTCGTTGAGGGTTAACTAAGTGGGAGTAATGAACAATTCTCATCACAATTGATAAGAATAGCTAGGATAGGACTTACAGTTCTTACACCTTGCTAAGAGCTTTTTTAGTTATTAGTCTATTCCTTTTGCAATTTACTTTTCTTGTTTCTTATTTCAAAAACCCCAAAAGATACCTTTACATAACCAATTATAAGAACACTTCCATGCAATTCCTTGAGAGATGACCCGAGGTTTAAATACTTCGGTTATTATTTATTAGGGGTTTAATATTTGTGACAAACAATCTTTTGTACAAAAGGATTCTTGTTGGTTTAGAAACTATACTTTCAACGAGAATTTATTTGTGAAATTCTAGATCACACAAGAATTTGTTCGTCAAAATGGCACCGTTGCCGGGGAATTACAAACGTGTGCCTTATTATTTGTTATTGTAAATATTTGCTTTTTGCTTGTTTGCCAGTTTTTGTTAGTTTTAGGACTTAGTTGCTTATTTTTACTAGTTTTTGTTTTTATTTTTTTCTTTAGCTACCATGAAATCTCACCTCTTTGGCAATGAGTTTGGTTACAATTATGTTACAGGAAAAGGAGATTACAATGAGAACATGCATCAAGGATGGGAGAATCAAAGATAGGAGGAGCCACAAGGATTTGATCAACCCTCTTGGCAACAAC
The DNA here is from genome assembly GCF_003086295.3 of Arachis hypogaea. Classification (NCBI taxonomy): domain Eukaryota; kingdom Viridiplantae; phylum Streptophyta; class Magnoliopsida; order Fabales; family Fabaceae; genus Arachis; species Arachis hypogaea. Next base: position 80,898,139 of record NC_092044.1, on the reverse strand, counting down.
ATCCACCAACATACTATAACCAAGAGCTATTCCAAGAAGCATATCAAGATGACGGCTATGGTGAGCACTCTTTTGATTATCAACAATCACCACCATATGCCAATGAACCCCCTCCTCAACATAATTTTGAACCACCATACTCACAAGCACCTTACCACCAAACACCCCCATGACTCTAACCCTTACCCACCATACCAAGAGCCTTATGAGCCATACTTAGAACCACCACCTCAATATATACCATCTCCATATCCTTATCAAGATAAACCACCCTCCTATCATAAACCCTCCCATCCGCCTCAACCTCCATTGGATAACAACACACTTATCTCTAATCTGATTGGTCTCATCTCTAAACTCCAATATTTTATATCCCGCAGGGACCAACCCTCCACCTCCAATATTCAGCTCTCAAGCTTTAATGCACCACCACCCTCCGTGCAAGAATACCCATATCCAACAATCCAAGAGAAAAATAATTCCAATGATGCTATTGACATGGAACAAGAGAAAATGGATCGTTTTCGCGACTTCATACTTCATAAGAAGCTAGAGGAGGCCCTAAAGGTGGAGGTAGAAGAGACCCTTGAAGATGAAGGAGTAATTGAAGGGAGATGTCGTGGAAAGGAAATCATCAAGGAGGGGTATGATTTTATACTAAAACAACTGGACGAAGCTGCAATAGTTAAAGAGGAAGTGGTTGGAGACTCAGAAGATACGGAACCTCTATGGGATAGTCCAATCATAGAGCCTCCTTCCAAGATGTTTGATGTTGATGCTGAGGAGGGTGTACAACCTCCAAGGCATATCATGGTTGAAGACTTGGAAGATGTTGATCAAGAGATGGAGATTAAAGAAGAAGAAGCACAACCTCCCATGACCTTGGTAAGCAATGAAGAAGAGATTGAATTGGAAGAAAGTTACCAAGAGGAAGAGGTTGATATTGGAAAGAGGTGAAAGTTGTCAAGAAATAATACACAGGAGTGAAGCTTGAAATCACCTTGCCAAAGTTGTTAGAGACCCATCCCCCTAAGCCGCCACCATCCTTCACAACATTTAAGTGGGTAAAATTCACATCCCTTAGCTTTTCCATTCCACTTGAATATGGGCTACTGGAGACGGATGGTCAACTTAGAGCTCTTTGTGCCATTAAGAATGAGAGGGAGATGGTCAGTGGGAGGAACTGTCAAGCAAGGTTTAATATGGTTGTGTGCTCAAAGTTTAAACGCAAAAGTTGGTGTAGAGCTCGATTGAATAGGTCTAGAAAGTTGTTTAGCCACTTCAGTGAGAGTTCAGATTGCTTGCCACCCAGTTGAAACAATGTTGATCAACACAAAGACGGGTGCAAAAGCAAGGTTTGGGACCCCAGAATTCATTCCAGCCATCAACACTCTTGGGGCCTTGTCACTTGCTTCAACTTGCTTGAAGGCGTTATGTGCCTAGTGTGGGATTCCGGAGGCTATTGGAAGTACAAACAATGGTGGGGATTCCTGGATCAGTACAAGCACAAGCCACCATAACAAGGAGCTCCCCGAATGTCCAACTTAAGGACTTTAACTAAAAGTGCTAGGTGGGAGACAACCCACCATGGTATAATCGTCCTTTTTCATTCCTAGTTTTATTTTATTTTATTTTTCACAGTATTCATTCATAATTTTTGCATAATCATCTACATTCTGCATTTTGCATTTTGCATAAAAAAAGAGGGATCGATGCTTAAGCGTCCACGATGTGCACGCGTCGTATGTGTCTGTACAACTGACTAGAGAGTTACGCGAGAGATGCGCGGGAGGGGTGTGTGGCGCACAAGCCACCTCACGTGGCGTGCATCACGCGTACGCATACCCTGAAGCAATTTCAACCCACGCGTAAGCATCCCTGACGTGTACGCGTGGGTAGAAAAGTCGGCGTAATAAGCATACTGACCCGAGAGTTGTGCTGCCCTCACGCTGGAACTGTGCTAGAGGCACAAAATCACCCACGCGTACGCGTCCATGACGCGTGCGTGTCCTTTCGCTTTCAGACCACCCACGTGTACGCGTGATGCCCGCACGCGTGTCGCACCCCGTTTTTCATTCCCTTCTCCTTTCTTCTATCCTTCCTACTTCTTTCTTCCTCTTTTCTTACTTTCTTCTTCTTCATTTCTTCCTTCTCATCCTTATTCTCTTTTATTCTCTTTTACATATTGCATTTGCATATTCTCCTTCATTGCATTTTAATTTTGTTCATATCTTGTTTTCTAGTTTCCTATTTTATCATTGGTGTTAAATGTTCTTATTCATTTGTTGCATCTTTTCTTGCATTATTTTGGTGCTTAGTGACTTGTTTTATATTGTTGGGCGATATTATTTATAAGTCAATGCTAATCTTTTATGATACTTGCACTCCTTTTGCATTGACATGAACTTATACTATTTTTCATGACCCACTCCCCCTATTATTGCACTTTTTGCACTAACTGATATGCCATTTGCTTCTACTGTTTTCTCACTTTCATGTTGTAGCTACCATGTAGTTAAGACCCTATTTGTTCTTTACTTTAGCTCATCACTAACTCTAAGTGAAAAACAATAATGTCCTTAATTTGAATTCTTGGTTAGCTTAGACTAGTAAGAGTGCTCATGAATTAAGTGTGGGAAAATTGGGTTTGCCAATATTTGGTTTGAGAATTGGGTGTTGTATATTCTTGTGAAAATGTGCAAAACAATAGTTAAGCACATATTATTGTATTCAATACATTAATCATATACATTAAGAAAAAACAAAAGAAAAGAAAAAAATAAATAGAAAAAAAGAGAATTGAAAAAAAAGAGCGAATAAATAAAAAGGGGACAAAATGCCCCAAAGTAAATGTTGGTAGCAATGCATAAGAGTTTTATTCAATTTAGGATGCTTGAATATGTGCAAAACATGGTTAATGGGTAGTTAGATTTTGCATTTTAATTACATGGATTGTCCTAAGTTAGGTGGGAATTTTAGGCTAATTAAGGATTTAGATTTTAGTCCACTTAACCAAATACAATCCTACCTTGACCCTAACCCCATTACAACCCTTAAAAGACCTCTTGATATGTGTATTTGTGCATTAAATCTTTGTTGATTTTTAGATGAGGAGCAAGTCTTAGAAAGCGAGATTAGTAGGGAATTGAGAGAATCGAACCTTAAACACTTGAGTGATTAGAGTGTATACACTTCCGGTGAGGGTTTGATGCTCGATTCTTTGTTCTCGGCTTTAATGAGCTATCTTCTTCTTGCAAGTTTATTTGTACTTCATTTTTATGATTTGAATTAGTGAAATCCAATTCATATTTGCTCTTGGAAGGTTTATTTACTTTTCACCAAATTGGTAGAAACATTTTGCATTTAGCTGCATTCATACAGATAGGTTGCATCTCATACTTTCTACCATTCCTCTTCACTCGTATAGCTTCTCTTAAGATTAGCATGAGGACATGCTAATGTTTAAGTGTGGGGAGATTTGATGCACCACTATTTCGTGGTACATCTTGTGCTTAATTGAGTGGATTTTATCTACTATTCTCACACTTATTCATAGAAATTGCATGAGTTACATTTTCCTCCTTGATTTTGTGCTATGATTGAAAACATGTTTCTTTGGCCTTAATTTAGCTAACTTTAATCCTCTCTTGTTTCTATTCGATGCCGTGATATGTGTGTTAAGTGTTTCCAGAGATTACAGGGCAGGAATGCCTTAGAGGATGGAAAGTGTTCATACCCTAGGTCGAGGTGTCCGACCCGGGATGTTTGACAGACAAAGCGACCGACCTCTTCAGGTCAGGACAACCCGACCTCTTCCCAAAGAGCTCGGTCAAGTCCCCAGGAAAGCCCAGAGAAGGGCCCAAATAGAGAAACACGCCCCAAATCCTAAGGCGGCCCAAGCCTACAGAGAGAAGGGCGGTTCCCTTGAAGATAAGATGACCTCACTTAAAGATAAGATAAAGATAAGATAAGATAACTAACTTATCTTATCCACAGAAGGCCACATCTCACCATTATAAATACACTGGAGCACCCAGGTATAACTCATACTCTGATCCTACTCAATGCCTGTTTAATACCCTTGCTAACTTAAGCATCGGAGTTCCTTGCAGGTACCCCCACCCTCCGGGGACGAAGGATCAGCAGCACTTTCAGTCGCACAAGTTGGACACACCAGCTCCGGCAGCTATACACCTGCCGGACACGTCGGCTCTAACCAACACAGCAGATCTCAACCAAGATCGACCTACAGTTTCAGGTAAACCCCTGGAACATTGGCGCCGTTGCCGGGGAGCCTGGAAGTCATCCCAACACCATGGCGGACAGCCATGACAATGACCACGACTCAGGTCTGGAGGAGAGAACGCCGCACAAGAACACGAATCCTATACTTAAAGATACTCTGGAACCCAATGGAGACAAAAATTCATCAAATCCAGGGGTGATAGAAGCACTTCAAAATCGATTAAAGCAACTTGAGAAAGAAGCCCAACATCAACGCGAAAAAGAAGAGCATCTACATCGAGAGATAAGGCGGCGCCGATAATTAGAAGATAACCTTATGAAACTCGAAGCCGATCTCAAAACTAAAGCTACACGACCCTCCACAGGGGATAGCTTTCAGAAAGATCAAGATCCATTCATCAGGGAAATTATGAAGACCAAAATCCAAAAAGATTTCAAACTTCCGGATATGACTCTATATGACGGCACCTCGGACCTCATCCACCATCTCAGCAACTTCAGAAGTAGAATGTACCTCACTGACGCCTCAGATGCAGTTCGCTGCAAAGCCTTTCCAACAACTCTTACCAAGACAGCCATTAGATGGTTCGACAACCTACCTCCAAAATCCATCTCTAGTTTCGACGACCTGGCCAAAAAGTTCCTGGCCCGATTTTCCATACAAAAGGACAAAGCCAAACACGCACCCAGCCTACTAGGGATCAAGCAGAGAGATCAGGAGAGTCTTCGCAACTACATGGAAAGATTCAACAAAACATGCATGGATATACAAAGTCTACCAACAGAAGCTACCATCATGGGTCTCATAAATGGCCTACGAGAAGGACCATTTAGCCAATCTATATCAAAGAGGTACCCGACATCCCTAGACGAAGTACAAGAACGGGCGCAGAAGTACATCAACATGGAGGAGAATTCTCAACTTGGGGAAGCCTCGAGGTTCGGTTCTGCCTACCGAGATAAAGATAAAGAATCCAGGAAAAAAGAAGATCGCTCCGGAGAGAAAATCAAAAAATATCATAACTACACCCCTCTTAGGGTATCCCTGGTAGATATTTACAAAGAAGTCTGCCATACGGAAAAAATACCCCCAGCTCAGCCACTTAAAGGCAAAAGGGGAGGAGGAAATCGGAACAAATACTGTGAGTATCATCGAGTCCGAGGACATTCCATCGACGAATGCTTTGACTTGAAAAACGTCATAGAGAAATTAGTTAGGGAAGGAAAACTAGATCGGTTCCTGGCCAACCGGGACGAAGAACCAAGAAAAAGAAGAAGGGATGAAGATGTCGGACGATCTGAACGATCACCCCGCACACCGGAAAGACATATCCACGTGATACACGGTGGATTTGCTGGAGGAGGAATCTCCAAATCATCCCGCAAGCGACACCTCAAAGAAGTGTATCATGTCGAAGGCAAGAAAGAGGTGCCAGACATCCCAACAATCACATTTACCAAAGAAGATGCATCCGGAATCATCTCAGGACACGACGACCCCATGGTCATCACAATCATATTGGCAAACACCAACCTCCACCGTACATTAATTGACCAAGGAATCTCCACCGACATCTTATTCAAAACTGCCTTCGACAAGCTCGGCTTAGAAGAAAAAGAGCTAAGAGCATACCCGAACAGCCTGTTCGGACTTGGGGATACCCCAGTACAGCCACTGGGATACGTATCATTACATACAACCTTCAGAAAGGGGAACCAATCTAGAACACTTAAGATAGATTATATTGTGGTCGACGTAAGCTCAGCCTACAATGCCTTAATAGGTCGGACAACGTTACATCAACTCGGAGCAATAGTTTTAACTCCACATCTATGTATGAAATTCCCAACTACAGAAGGGATAGCCACAATAAAAGCAGATCAAAAGATGGCGCGTCGCTGTTATAACGAAAGTCTAAATCTCCGAGGTGAAGGATGAGAGTTCCACACAATCGAACTCGGCGGAGATCAGGGACGAGAAGAACTCCGCCCACGACCCGAAGGAGAAATAGAAAGAGTCCAGATCGGAGATACCTCGGACAAAACAACTAATATTGGCACGATTCTGAAAGGAGACGCAAAAGAATCGCTAATACAGTTTCTACGAGATAATGTTGATCTCTTCGCATGGAAAGCTGCCGACATGCCAGGCATAGACCCCGAATTAATGAGCCACAAGCTGGCAGTCTACCCGGGATCCTGGCCGGTACAACAAAGACAAAGAAAACTCGGGCCAGACTGATCTCAAGCTGTAGAAGAACAAGTACAAGCACTACTAAAGGCAGGGTTCATAAGAGAAGTCAAATATCCACTATGGCTAGCAAACGTCGTCTTGGTGAAAAAGTCAAATGGGAAGTGGCGAATGTGCACTGACTACACCGACCTCAACAAAGCCTGCCTAAAAGACCCTTATCCCCTCCCAAGCATCGATGCTCTAGTAGATGCCTCATCAGGATATAAGTATCTCTCGTTCATGGACACATACTCAGGCTACAACCAGATTCCAATGTATCCACTGGATCAAGAAAAGACCTCATTTCTCACACCAAAAGCAAATTATTGCTATATCGTAATGCCTTTCGGCCTTAAGAATGCGGGAGCCACTTATCAAAGGTCAATGAATAAAGTCTTTTCAGACCACATCAGAAAAATCATGGAGGTCTATGTGGACGACATGTTGATAAAGACACAAAGAGAAAAAACATTACTAACCGACTTGGTTCAAGTGTTCAACACCATACGGAAGCACGACATGCGACTCAACCCGGCTAAATGCACCTTTGCAGTAGAGGCAGGAAAATTCCTGGGTTTCATGCTCACACAAAGAGGAATCGAGGCAAATCCAGAAAAATGCCAGGCCATACTCAACATGAAAAGCCCGACCTGCGTCAAAGAAGTCCAACAACTCAATGGGAGACTGGCGGCCTTGTCCAGATTCCTAGCAGGGTCAGCAATAAGATCCCTCCCCTTCTACGCTACCTTAAATGAAGGGAAAAAATTTCGAGTGGACAACGGAATGTGAACAAGCCTTCCGAGACTTTAAAGAATTCCTGGGATAGCCCCCTATCCTATCTCGACCACAAGAGGGAGAACTACTCATACTATACCTCACCGTAGGAAGTCGGGCAATAGCCTCAGCACTAATTAGAGAAGATGAAGGGGGACAACAACCCGTCTACTTCATTAGTAAAGCACTACAAGGGTCAGAGCTGAACTACCAGAAAATAGAAAAGTTCGCCTACGCTTTGATACTCACATCCCGATGACTTCGCCATACTTCCAAGCGCACACCATCAAAGTTCGGACCAACCAGCCCATAAAAGGGATACTACAGAAAACAGATCTAGCAGGAAGAATCCTACAGTGGGCAATCGAGTTGTCCGAGTTCGACCTCCAATACGAGGCGCGGACAGCCATCAAATCACAATACCTAGCCGACTTCATTGCAGAATTCACAGACACCACAGAAATCCCCATAGAGTGGAACATATACGTGGACGGTTCCTCAAATAAAGCCGGAAGCGGTGCAGGTGTGATAATCAAAAGCAACCAAGGAACCCAACTTGAGCTTTCCCTGAAATTCGGATTCCCGACCTCAAACAACCAGGCGGAATATGAAGCGTTATTAGCTGGTTTGAAGCTGGATAGGGAAGTTAGAGCTCAGAAACTCAACATCTACAGTGACTCACAAGTCATTACCTCGCAAATAACGGGAAGCTACCAAGCCAAAGATCCTACCATGAAAAAATATTTGGATAAAACCAAAGAACAGCTCGGACAACTTGGAGAATATAGGATTTGCCACATACCCCGCGAGCAAAATGCCCGAGCTGACGCGCTTTCAAAGCTAGCCAGCACCAAACCAGGGGGCAACAATAGAAGCCTCATCCAGGAAATACTGCAGAACCCATCAATATCGGAAGAAGCAAAAATCCTAGCCATAACAGGTCGGGATCAAGGATGGATGACCCCCATAATTAACTACCTCAAAACGGAAGCGCTTCCCACAGATGAAAAAGAGGCAAAGAGGTTAAAAGGGAGGCACAATACTACACTATCATAAATAACATCCTATACAAAAGAGGAATCTGAATACCATTGTTAAAATGCGTCCCGACATCCAATACAAAGAAAGTCTTGGAAGAAGTACACAGTGGCATTTGTGGCAATCATCTTGGAGCACAAGCTCTCACCAAAAAGGTACTCCAGATAGGATTCTATTGGCTAACTCTACGAAAGGAAGCTACAGAATTTGTAAAGACATGTCCATCATGTCAGAAGCATGCCAACTTTCACATCGCCCCACCAAAAAAACTTATTAACGTTACCTCACCCTGGCCATTTGCAAAATGGGGACTCGATCTTCTCGGACCCTTCCCACAGGGATCGAGACAAGTAAAATTTCTCATAGTAGGAGTAGACTATTTCACAAAATGGATCGAGGCAGAACCTCTAGCCAATGCCACTGCTCAAAGAAGCCGGAAATTCCTATATAGGAACATCGTCACAAGGTTTGGGGTCCCATATTCCATCACCACAGACAATGGCACCCAATTCACAGATGCAGGCTTCAGAAAGTTAGTGGCTGACTTGAATATAAAACACCAGTTCACCTCCGTCGAACATCCTCAAGCCAATGGACAAGCCGAAGCGGCCAACAAAGTCATATTGGCCGGGTTGAAGCATAGACTGCAAGAAGCAAAGGGGGCTTGGGCTGAGGAACTTCCACAAGTCCTATGGGCGTATCGAACGACCCCCCATTCTACCACGAACGAATCACCATTCCGACTAGCATACGGAGTGGAAGCAATGATTCCAATAGAGGTCGAGGAAGGATCTCCCCGAGTAGTCCACTACAATGAACAAACCAATTCTTAACTCCAAAGAGAAGAGCTCGACCTACTTCCAGAAATCCAAGAAAGAGCTCGGATCAGAGAAGAAGCACTAAAGCGGCGAATGGCTTCCAGGTATAATCAGAGGGTAGTGCCAAGAGATTTCACGGAGAACGATCTCATCTTAATCCGAAATGATATTGGAAAAACTCGACCTGGAGAAGGAAAGCTGGCAGCTAATTGGAAAGGACCCTACCGAGTCACAAAAGTACTTGGGAAGGGCTACTACAGACTGTCCGAACTCGAGGGACGAGAACTCCCCAGATCATGGCACGCCTGTGACCTAAGAAGGTACTATAGTTAGATAAAGGTCTCATCACAAGATGCACTCTTTTTCCTGAAAAGGTTTTTTAATGAGGCATCAAGATTGAGATTTAATCCGACTTAAGGGTATAAAAAACTCCCGCCTGTATATATTTGCACTTTCTTTAAATAAAAATACATTTCAGATATTCTACAAGTGCTCAAGACGCATTAATCTGAAGCATTCATCGTCCGATTATAAAGCAACAGATCGAACAAGAAGTGAAGAGCAGATTCACTATACGATCTTGATAGGAATAATCGACCGACAAAGGTGAAAACGTGATTCACCTAAAGGTCGATTAAACCAGGACAGAAACCACAATCTACAAATCGGCAAAAGATGAACACAGAATAATGCAAGAAGTTATCGAAAGTGTTTCCCAAAAAGAACCTGACGAGATCTTATGGATTGCTATATAATAACTTAAAAAAGACTGGCCGAACATTAAAAAGTCGGACCAAGCCAGCCCAAGTTATCAACAAATCCCTGGAAAGAGGTCTGGCCAACCCTATTAAAGAGGAATTGCTATAACTTAGAAGAGACCTACCTAACGAAGTCGGTTTCCTACAAAACAAGTTGTAAAAGTAATCCCTGAAAGAGACCTAACAAAGGTCCAAGAAAGAGGATTACGAAAGCAACTTAGAAGAGATCGACCTAACGAAGTCGGTTTCCTACAAAACAAGTTATAAAAGTAATCCCTGAAAGAGACCTAACAAAGGTCCAAGAAAGAGGATTACGAAAACAACTTAGAAGAGATCGACCTAACGAAGTCGGTTTCCTACAAAACAAGTTGTAAAAGTAATCCCTGAAAGAGACCTAACAAAGGTCCAAGAAAGAGGATTACGAAAACAACTTAGAAGAGATCGACCTAACGAAGTCGGTTTCCTACAAAACAAAGTAATCCCTGAAAGAGACCTAACAAAGGTCCAAGAAAGAGGATTACGAAAACAACTTAGAAGAGATCGACCTAACGAAGTCGGTTTCCTACAAAACAAGTTATAAAAGTAATCCCTGAAAGAGACATAACAAAGGTCTAAGAAAGAGGATTACGAAAACAACTTAGAAGAGATCGACCTAACGAAGTCGGTTTCCTACAAAACAAGTTGTAAAAGTAATCCCTGAAAGAAACCTAACAAAGGTCCAAGAAAGAGGATTACGAAAACAACTAGGAAAAGATCGACCTAACGAAGTCGGTCTCCTACAAAGATAAGTTATAAAAGTAATCCCTTAAAGAGACCTGGCAAAGGCCTAGAAAAGAGGATTACAAAAATAACTTAGAAGGGGATCAACATAAAGAAATCGGTTATAAGGCGCTAAAAATACAAAACAAAAGTGAGGAAACCGAAAAACAAGTTGGACCCCCCACAAGTCACGACCTCAAAAGGATCCAAGCTACAAACAAAAGTACGAAAGCAATCTAAAGAGGCCAAGCAGCAAGATTCCAACAGACACCCTGCTAAAGCACAATGAAAGCATAGTATGATAAAGCTTCAAAGAGGCCACCGAAATCAACCTCAGAGAAACCATTTTTCAAAATAAAGTTGCTAAAAATAGCAACTAGAGTATCAAACAGTCAATAAAACATCATTCACAAAAACAAGTTCAAAAGCCCACAAATCGGGCTATTTACAAATATTCAGAAAAAATATCAGCTAAGATCGGGAGCCTTCCCGGCAGCATCAGTACGAGGAGAAGGAGGGCGAGTCTGAAGGGGCACAGCATCTACAGTTCCATCATCCCGGTTCAGAATCTGCCAATCCGGATCAGACGTAACGGGAGGAACCGATGAGATCGACACCTTAAGAGAAGGCACTGGGGGAGGGTCAGCATCATCATCATCCTGGTCATCAGGGACAATTTTACCATCCCTCACAACATTGTCCAGGATGACAAGAGTCAAGTCGGCATCAGGGGCAACAATTTGGAACTGCTCCATTAAGTTCTCGGAGGCAGCAGTTACGCTGCCCACAAGGTGACCCTGAAGCTCGCCATAATTAGCCCGAACAGTTTCCAACTCATCCCGGAGGTGCATTAATTCCCTATAAGCTGAGACATAGCTATCCTTATGCTTCAGGGCCATGCCCTCAGCCAACTTCAAAGAAGCAGCCAGGGCAATAGAGCTGGCCTTCTCACCCTCCAGCTCCTTCTCCACCTTCGCCAACTTCACCTCCAACTCCTCCTTCAGACCCTTGATTCGATCAAATTTCAACTTGGCCTCCTCCATGAAGGATTTTGTGGCATGAATCGGAATCCCCTGAACTATTCAAAAAATAGCCGCACCCATATGAGCCATCTTCACACTACTTTTAGTGATAAAATCCAGATGCTGAAGAAGAGACACGTCGTCCATGGAAAGCCCACCATAGGGGGCAATTTGCTGGTCAACAAACTCGATAGCATCAAAGTCCGGGGCATCCAGGTTGAAGGGCTCAGATGTCTTTTGCTTTTTTAAGGGAGGGACACCAGAAGCAACGGCCCAAGGGAACTCGGCACAGGAGGCTTCACTGGGACCTGTGAAGATCCCTCGCCGGCCACCTTGGCCGAGATGTTCAGAGCAGCAGTTGCCTTCTTTGCCCTTTTGAAGGCCTTCATGGAGTCGTTGTTCTTTGACATCTCTACAAATACATAATTAGCCACAGCAAAGCGTTACGGTCACAAACAAGAGGAGGAAAAAAATTAAGAAGCAAATATAAAAGACAAGTCAGACAAATACCCAAAATAGTCCGAACCAAGGACGGGTCATTCAAAAACCTTTTGGTATCAAGATGGGGTGCTTTCCCCCACAGATCCTCAAGAACAACAACAAAAGCATGCTCAACATCATCAAGCATCTCCCAGGTATAGTGGGACACTCTCACATCCCTCTGCCACTCCAGAGGGAAAGAGGGTTCATCATTTTCATCAAGAAAAAAGGGGCCGGCCCCCTCGACAGCACGAACCTTAAAGAAGTAATTCTTGAAGTCCTTGAAGGACTCATCATACATAGCAAAAACTTTGTGGCCCTGGGCGGACCTGAAGGAAACCCAAGAAGCTTTCTTTTTTGAAGAACCGCTAGGCTTGGCGGAAACAAACAAATAAAGGAAAAGAGTCTGGGAAGGTGTTACATCTAATTCATGGCAAAGAAGTTGAAAAATTTTAATAAAACCCCAGGAATTGGGGTGAAGCTGGGATGGAGCAATATTACACGACCACAACAGGTCGGTCTCAAAAGTAGTAAAAGGAAAGGTAACGTTCAACTGGCTGAAGAAGTATTCATAGGCATAGAAGAAGGGACGCTCCCTTTCAATGGACGTCAGAAAACAAACCCTCTCATCAGAATCAGGAGCAATAAGCTCGTAATCCTCTTCACGGGCATTGATACCACAAATCCTATGGTGCTTCCTCAGCTCTGTGCAAAACTCAGCATCCACAACAAAAACACACAACAAAACAAGGGAGTCCAGCCAATCGGACATCCCCTCGGAAACTCTGGAAGACATCTCTACAATGTTATTACGAGAAGACATGAGGCCAACTAATCCTACAAGTAAGAAAAGAAGATGGGGTTACTAAAAACATCTCGGACAAGGGAGAAAACAACTCAATACGATACAGGCGAAACAAACAGAAAAGGAAAACCCCAAGACTCAAACCAAAAGCCTTGGGGCATCCTTTGGAGGCAATAATCAAGTAAGGTTTCTAGGAAAATCTACAGATCCTACCCCAGCATTTCTCAAACAAGAAAAAGACTTCAAACAAGCAAGCATTTTCAGAAGCATAAGTCATCACAGTTTACTAAGAAAAAAGTATTCCCAGACGTCAAAACGCGCCAAGTAGAAATCATTAAAGGTACAAACTTTCTCAAAATCAGAAACAAAAAGCAACCAAGCAAAGCGAGGAACAGATGCAGATTCTCTATCAGAAGCAACAACAAAACCCTAAAAAGCCTCGACGGAAATGCCAAAAGAGCGCAAGTAAGCCAAGGAAAATACATTTACAGCGACAAACAAACGCAAGATCATGAAAAGGTTCAAACTTTCAAACATGAAAAATCAAAGCTTCGCCAGAAAACTAAAGTGAAGCCGCGAAAGAAACAAGAAAGTTAGTACCAACCTGGAAAAAGTAGCAAGCTTCAAAAGAAAACTGAAGATGGAAGACGGAATCTGGGAATGCCTCCTCACAAACAAAGGAAAGAACGCGAACAAAGAGTAATATCGCAGGGAGAAACGTGAAACTCTAGGCAAAAATAGAAGCTCCAGAAATGCCAAACGACGCCGCAAAAACAGAAGAGTGGAGAGAGCGGAGAAAAGAAGTTATGAAAAAAGCGAAAGAAGAGAAACCGTTTCTGGGCTTTCAAAATCAAAATAAAGAGCCAAAAGGGAAACGGGGCAATTAATGCTAAAATTAAGGAAAGCATTAAACCCTCGCACGTTCCCAAAGCGCCGATATAAAAGCGCGCGCTTTTTAGAGGAAACGTTCTACATTCAAAAGCTGCTACAAAGGAATCGACAAAATGCTTGAGTTTGGCTTCACCAAAAAAAGGACCGAAGTCAAGGACTCGACCTCAAAAAGAAGACCGAGCTCAAGCAGGGGCACTGTTCATACCCTGGGTCGAGGTGTCTGACCCGGGATGTTCGACAAACAAAGCGACCGACCTCTTCAGGTCAGGACAACCCGACCTCTTCCCAAAGAGCTCGGTCAAGTCCCCAGGAAAGCCCAGAGAAGGGCCCAAATAGAGGAACACGCCCCAAATCCTAAGGCGGCCCAAGCCTACAGAGAGAAGGGCGGTTCCCTTGAAGATAAGATGATCTCACTTAAAGATAAGATAAAGATAAGATAAGATAACTAACTTATCTTATCCACAGAAGGCCACATCTCACCATTATAAATACACTGGAGCACCCAGGTATAACTCATACTCTGATCCTACTCAATGCCTGTTTAATACCCTTGCTAACTTAAGCATCGGAGTTCCTTGCAGGTACCCCCACCCTCTGGGGACGAAGGATCAGCAGCGCTTTCAGTCCCACAAGTCGGACACACCAGCTCCGGCAGCTATACACCTGCCGGACACGTCGGCTCTAACCAACACAGCAGATCTCAACCAAGATCGACCTACAGTTTCAGGTAAACCCCCGGAACAGAAAGGAAACATGCAAAAGTAGAAGGAATACAAGAAATTGAAGAAACTGCAAAGCTATTAGCCCTGACCTCTTTGCACTCAATCAATCATAACTTGAGCTACAGAGGTCTAAATGAGGCAGTTCTAGTTGCGTTGGAAAGCTAACATCCGGGGCTTCGCATCGATATATAATTTTTCATAGTTTCTTGGCTGTTGGGCGACGCGTATGCATGGATAGTGTGGCAGACAAACGACGCGTATGCGTGGGCGACGCGTACGCGTGACAGAGCCACGTGCTAGACGTATTAGAAATTGATGGAGGTGATTTTTGGGCTATTTTTGACCCAGTTTTTGGCTCAGAAAACACAGATTAGAGGTTGCAGAGTGGGGAAATCATTGATACAACTTTCATTATTCACAATTTTAGGTTTTAGATATAGTTTCTAGAGAGAGAGGCTCTCTCCTCTCTCTAGGTTTTAGGATTTAGGATTTCTCTTAGGTTTAGGTTTATTTCTTCCCAATTCCAGGTTCAATGTTCCTTTAATGCAGTTTCTCTTCTACTTTTATTTATCTTAGCATTTTAGTTGATCTATTCCTCTTGTGATTCTCTATTTTTCCAATTTGGTTTATGAATTCTTATATTAGATTTGATTTTATATTTTAATACAATTTGAGGTATTTCAGATTTATTGCTTCTTCTATTATTTGTTATTGATTGATATTTGCAATTGGTAGTTTGGATTTAATATTCCTTGCTAGTTTTCTATGTTTTTATGTTATGCCCTCCAAGTACTTGACAAAATGCTTAGAAGGATGTTAGAGTAGGATTTTATGTTCTTGGCTTGGTTGAGTAATTGGTAACACTTGAGTTATCAAACTCCTTTGTTGATTGATAATTGAAAGTTGCTGATTGATTTGGATTCCACTAAAGCTAGTCTTTCCTTAGGAGTTGACTAGGACTTGAGGAATCAAATTGATTAGTCCACTTGACTTTCCTTCATTCGTTGAGGGTTAACTAAGTAGGTGCAATGAACAATTCTCATCACAATTGATAAGGATAGCTAGGATAGGACTTATAGTTCTCACACCTTGCCAAGAGCTTTTTTAGTTATTAGTCTATTCCTTTTGCAATTTACTTTTCTTGTTTCTTATTTCAAAAACCCCAAAAGATACATTTACATAACCAATTATAAGAACACTTTCCTGCAATTTCTTGAGAGGTGACCCAAGGTTTAAATACTTTGGTTTATTATGGGTTTGTTATTTGTGACAAACAATCTTTTGTATGAAAGGATTCTTGTTGATTTAGAAACTATACTTTCAACGAGAATTTATTTGTGAAATTCTAGATCACACAAGAATTCGTTTGTCAATCTCCAACTTAGAAATGTTGATAGAGAAACTCATCAAAACTCAAGAGATAGCCAGACAAGATCAAGAAGCTTCAATCAAAAATCTTGAGAGACAAATGGAACAAATGGCTAAACAAATCACAGAGATAGGTGAGAAGCAAGAAAATGCCTTCCCTTGTGCCATTGAAGACAACCCAAGAGACAAATAAAAAGCTACAAAATGGGGGGAGTGCAAGCAATCACAGTGGGAAGTGGGAAGACTATGGGAAAATAAGCCATCATTCAGGAAGAACATGATGAGCGGATAATTTATACACTTTTTGGGATTGTTTTTAGGTAGTTTTTAGTATGTTTTAGTTACTTTTTATTATATTTTTAGTAGTTTTTATGCAAAAATCACATTTCTAGACTTTACTATGTTTGTGTGTTTTTCTATAATTTCAGGTATTTTCTGGCTGAAGTTGAGGGACCTGAGCAAAAATCTGATTCAGAGGCTGAGAAAGGACTGCAGATGCTGTTGGATTCTGACCTCCGTGCACTCAAACGAGTTTTTATGGAGCTACAGAAGTCTAATTGGCGCGTTCTGAATTGGGATGGAAATATAACATCTTGGGCTTTCCAGCAATGTATAATAGTCCATACTTTGCCCAAGATTTGATAGCCCAAACTGGCGTTCAACGCCAGCCAGAGACCCTTTTCTGGCGTAAAATGCCAGAACTGGAGTTAAACGCCTAAACTGGCATCCAAGCTGGTGTTTAACTCTAGAAAAGGCCTATGCACATGTAAAGCTCAATGCTCAACCCAAGCACACACCAAGTGGGCTCCAAAAGTGGATTTCTGCACTATCTGCACTTAGTTACATATTTTCTGTAATCCTTAGTAACTAGTTTAGTATAAATAGCACTTTTTACTATTGTATTCGTATCATCTTATGCCATTTTTCACATTTGGAAGGCTGGCCATTCGGCCACACCTAGACCTTTTTCTCTTATGTATTTTCCAACGGTGGAGTTTCTACACCTCATAGATTAAGGTGCGGAGCTCTGCTGTTCTTCATGAATTAATGCAAATACTATTGTTTCTCTTTCAATTCACGCTTACTTCTTCTCCAAGATATACTCTCGTACTTAATTCAATTAAGTCAGAATGAAGGGGTGACCCGTGAAAGTCACCCACTATAGTCTCTTGGGTTTCTAGTCCACGGATTTGACTTGCCTCTCCTGACAACAGAGCATTCAAATCCGCGAGATTAGAACCTTCGTGGTAGAGGCTAGAACCAATTGGCAGCATTTCTGAGATTCGAAAAGTATAAACCTTGTCTGTGATATTCTGAGTAGGATCTGGGATAGAATGACTGTGACGAGCTTCAAACTCACGAATGTTGGGTGCAGTGACAGTGTGCAAAAGGATAGAGAGATCCTATTCCGACACAAGTGAGAACCGACAGATGATTAGTCGTGCGGTAGCTATGCCTGGTATTTTTCATCCGAGACGAGAGATCCGATAGTTGATTAGCCGTATAGAAACCGTACCTGGACCATTTTCACTGAGAGGACAGATGGTAGTCATTGAAAACGGTGATCTACCAACATACAGCTTGCCATGGAAGGGAGCATGCATGATTGGATGAAGACAATAGGAAAGTAGAGGTTCAGAAGCAACAAAACATCTCCAAATGCTTATCTGAAAGTTCCACCAATGAATTACATAAGTATCTTTATTTTCATTTACGTCTTTATTTATCTTTCAATTATCAAAACTCATAACCAATTGAATCTGCCTGACTATGATTTACAGGATGACCATAGCTTGCTTGAAGCCGGCAATCTCCGTGGGATCGACCCTTACTCGCGTAAGGTTTTATTACTTGGACGACCCCGTGCACTTGCTGGTTAGTTGTACCAGAGTTGTGAAAAGTGTGATCACAATTCTGTTCACCAAGTTTTTGGTGCCGTTATTGGGGATTGTTCGAGTTTGGACAACTGACGGTTCATCTTGTTGCTTAGATTAGGTAACCTGCTTTCTTGTTTCAACCTTTATTTTCTTTTCAAAAGGTTTTTTAAAAAAATTAATACAAAAAAATTTAATAAAATCAGAAAAACAAAAAAATTTTGTGTTTCTTGTTTGAGTCTTGTGTCAAATTTTAAGATGGTGTCAACTGCATTTTTTTAATTTAATTTTCTTAAAATTTTCAAAAATTCATGCATTATGTTCTTCATGATCTTCAAGTTGTTCTTGATGATTTTCCTTGTTTGATCTTTAATTTTTCTTGTTTTGTGTCTTTTCTTATTTTTCTGGTGCATTTTCGAATTGTTAGTGTCCCTAGTACAAAAGTTCTTAAGTTTGGTGTCTTGCATGTCTTTCTTTTCCTAAAAATTTTCAAAAATATGTTCTTGATGTTCATCATGATCTTCAAAGTGTTCTTGGTGTTTATTTTGATATTCAAAGTGTTCTTGCATGCATTATTTGTTTTGATCTTAAATTTTTATGTTTGGTTTCATTTTGTTGTTTTTCTCTCTCCTCATTAAAAATTCAAAAGTAAAAAAATATCTTTTCCTTATTTTTCTCATAATTTTCGAAATTTTGAGTTGACTTGGTCAAAAATTTTTAAAATTTAGTTGTTTCTTGTTAGTCAAGTCAAAATTTCAATTTAAAAACTTTATCTTTTCAAATCTTTTTCATTTTTTTTATGATTTTTGAATTTCATTCTTAAAATTTTTCAAAATCTTTTTCATTTTTCTTTTAATGTTTTCGAAAATTTTAAAACTAATTTTTCAAAATCTTTTTCTTACTTTTATTTCATATTTTCGAAAATCCTTGCTAACAATTAATGTATTGATTCAAAAATTTCAAGTTTGTTACTTTCTTGTTAAGAAAGGTTCAATCTTTGAATTCTAGAATCATATCTTTTAGTTTCTTGTTAGTCAAGTCATCAACTTTAATTTTAAAAATCAAATCTTTTTAATTTCTTTTTCAATTCCTTTTCAAAATAAATTTCAATCATATCTTTTAAAATTTTAATTTCAAAATCTTTTTCTAACTTCTTATCTTTTCAAAATTTATTTTTAAATCTTTTTCAACTAACTACTTGACTTGTTTATTTTAATTTAAAAAAAAGTTTACTATTTCTTATCTTTTTCAAAACCACCTAACTACATTTCCACTTCTAATTTTGGAAAATCACTAACCACTTTTTCAAAAATCTTTTTAGTTAACTAATTATTTTAGTTTTTAATTTTCTTGTATTTCTTTTTCAAATTCTCGAAACTAACTTAATTAATTAAATAAAAAAATATTTTTCTTTTCCTCTTCTTAAAATTTGAATACTCTCTCTCTCATCTCTCTCTATTTATTTTATTTATTTACTAACATTTCTCTTCTACTCATCTAATAATTCGAATCTCCTCCCTTTCTCTGTGTTCGAATTCTTTTCATTCTCTCTCTACTTCATTCTTCTATTCTTCTTTTCCTCTGACACATAAAGGAATCTCTATACTGTGATATAGAGGATTCTACTACTCACTTTGTTCTCTTCTTTTTCATATGAGTAGAAATAGGGATAAAGACATTCTTGTTGAAGCTGATCCTGAACCTGAAAGGACTCTTTAGAGGAAGCTAACAGAAGCTAAAGCACAACACTCTGGAGAGGACCTTACAACAAATTTCAAAAAAGAGGCAGACATGGCAGCCGAACCTGAGAACAATGGTGGAGATGCAAGGAAGATGTTTGGTGACTTTATTGCACCAACTTCCAACTTCTATGGAAGGAACATCTCAATTCCTGCAATTGGAGCAAACAACTTTGACCTTAAGCCTCAATTAGTTTCTCTAATACAGCAGAATTGCAAGTTTCATGGACTTCCATTGGAAGATCCTCATCAGTTCTTAACTGAATTCTTACAAATCTGTGACACTATTAAGACCAATGGGGTTGATCCCAAGGTCTACAAACTTATGCTTTTCTCATTTGCTATAAGAGATAGAGCTAGGATATGGTTGGACTCACAACCTAGGAAAAGCCTGAAATCTTGGGAAAAGTTGGTCAATGCTTTCTTGGTCAAATTCTTTCCACCTCAAAAGATGAGCAAGCTTAGAGTGGAAGTTCAAACCTTCAGACAGAAGGAAGGTGAATCCCTCTATGAAGCTTGGGAAAGATACAAGCAATTGATCAGAAGGTGTCCTTCTGACATGCTTTCAGAATGGAGCATCTTATGTATATTCTATGATGGTCTGTCTGAATTGTCCAAGATGTCATTGGACCATTCTGCTGGTGGATCTCTTCATCTGAAGAAAACCCCTGCAGAAGCCCAGGAACTCATTGAGATGGTTGCAAATAACCAGTTCGTGTACACTTCTGAAAAAAATCCTGTGAATAATGGGATGACTCAAAAGAAAGGAGTTATTGAGATTGATACTCTGAATGCCATATTAGCTCAGAACAAAATATTGACTCAGCAAGTTAATATGATTTCTCAAAATCTTACTAGATTGCAAGCTGCATCCGGCAGTACTAAAGAAGCCTCCTTTGAAGGAGAAGCTTATGACCCTGAGAATCCTGCAATGGAAGAGGTGAATTACATGGGAGAATCCTATGGAAACACCTATAATCCTTCATGGAGAAATCATCCAAATTTCTCATGGAAGGATCAATAGAAGCCTCAACAAGGCTTCAATAATAATAATGGTGGGAGAAATAGGTTTGGCAATAGTAAGCCTTTTCTATCATCTTCTCAGCAACAGACAGAGAATTCTAAGTAGAGCCTCTCTGACTTAGCAACCATAGTCTCTGATCTATCTAAGACCACTCTCAGTTTCATGACTGAAACAAGGTCCTCCGTCAGAAATTTGGAGGCACAAGTGGGTCAGCTGAGTAAAAAAGTTACTGAAATCCCTCATAGTACTCTCCCAAGCAATACAGAAGAGAATCCAAAGAGAGAGTACAAGGCCATCAATATATCCAAAGTGGCCAAACCTATAGAGGAGAAAGAGGCAGTGATTTCCAGTGAGGAAGACCTCAATGGACGTCCACTGACCACTACGGAGTTCCCTAGTGAGGAACCAAAGGATTCTGAGGCTCTTACAGAGACCATAGAGATTCTACTGAACTTACTGTTGCCATTCATGAGCTCTGATGAGTATTCTTCCTCTGAAGAAGATGAAGATATTGTTTGAGAGCAAGTTGCTCAATATCTAGGAGTAATCATGAAGCTGCATGCCAAGTTATTTGGTAATGAGACTTGGGAGGATGAACATCCATTGCTCATCAATGAACTGAATGCCTTGGCTAATCAGAAATTACCTCAGAAGAAACCAGATCTTGGAAGGTTCCTAATACCTTGTACCATAGGCACCATGACCTTTGAGAAGGCTCTGTGTGACCTGGGGTCAGGTATAAACCTCATGCCACTCTCTATAATGGAGAAGCTAGGGATCTTTGAGGTACAAGCTGCAAGAATCTCACTAGAAATGGCAGACAAATCAATGAAACAGGCTTATGGACTTGTAGAGGATGTCTTAGTAAAGGTTGAAGGCCTTTACATCCCTGCTGACTTCATAATCCTAGACACTGGGAAGGATGAGGATGAATTCATCATCCTTGGAAGACCCTTCCTAGCCATAGCAAGGGCTGTAATTGATGTGGACAGAGGAGAGTTAGTTTTTCAATTGAACGAGGACTACCTTGTGTTTAAGGCTCAAGGATCTTCTTCTGTAAACATGGAGAAGAAGCATGAAAGGCTCCATCTAATTCTCTCCATACAGAGTCATGTAGAGCCCCCACATTCAAACTCTTTGGTGTTGGGAGGCCACAATCATGCTCTGAGTATCTGTAAAGCTCTGTAAGAGCTTACTGTCAGGCTATTGACATTAAAGAAGTGCTTATTGGGAGGCAACCCAATCTTATTTATCTATGTTAATTACTTTTTCATTTCATTTTCCATTGTTACTTTATGTTTTCTTTAGGTTGATGATCATGTGGAGTCACAAAAACAGCTACATAATTAAAGCGGAATTAAAAATAGCATCAAAAATAGCACACCCTAGAGGACAGGCTTACTGGCATTTAAACGCCAGTAAGGATAGCAGAATAGGCGTTTAACACCCAGTCTGGCAGCATTCTGGGCGTTAAACACCAGAATTGGCAGACAGACTTGTGTTTAACGCCAGAAAAGGGTGTCTAGCTGGCGTTAAACGCCAGAATTGGCAGACACACTGGCGTTTAACGCCAGAAAAGGGTGTCTGGCTGGCGTTAATTGCCAGAATTAGCAGACACACTGGCGTTTAACACCAGAAAAGGGTGTTTGGCTGGCGTTAAACGCCAAAAAGGGGCATCAGCCTGGCGTTTAATGCCAGGAAAGGCAGCAGACTGGCGTTTAAATGCCAGAAAGGGCTGTCCAGAGGCATTTAAACGCAAGAAAGGTGCAGGTACCAGAATTCCTTGACACCTCAGGATCTATGAATCCCACAGGATCCCCACCTACCCCAACCCCATCATAAAGTCCCACCTACCTCACCATTCAAATTCAAAACACTTCTCTCCCAAACCTAACCCCTTCTTACACGAATTTCCTCTCTCTTACCCTATAAATACCCCTCCTTACCACCTTCAGTTTCACACATCATAAACACTTAAACCCCCCTTAGCCAAATTCAAAACACCCCTCTATCTCCTCTATTTCTTTTTTTTCTCCTCCTTTCTTTCTTCTTTTGCTCGAGGACGAGCAAACCTTTTAAGTTTGGTGTGAGAAAAAGCTCTGCTTTTTATTTTTCCATAACCATTAATGACACCAAAGAGCCATGAGGGAAGAGCAAGAAAGGCAAGGAAGAGATATCGAGGAGCTCAAGCACTCCATAGGATCTTCAAGAGGAAGAACTAGCCGCCGTCACTAAGGTAGACCCGTTCTTTAATTTCCTTGTTCTTATTTTTTTGTTTTTTCGTTTCTATGCTTTATGTTTTGTCTATGTTTGTGTCTTTATTACATGATCATTAATGTCTAGTGTCTATGTCTTAAAGCTATGAATGATTCCATGAATCTCGCACCTTTCTTAAATGAAAAATGTTTTTATTTGCAAAAGAACAAGAAGTGCATAAATTTCGAAATTTATCTTGAAATTAATTTAATTATTTTGATATGGTGGCAATATTTCTTGCTTTCTGAATGAATGCTTAAACAGTGCATGTTTGAAATTGGAATTAAGAAAAGTTGACTCTTGAAAGAATAATGAAAAAGGATACATGTTATTGGTGATCTGAAAAATCATAAAACTGATTCTTGAAGCAAGAAAAAGCAGTGAAAAGCAAAAGCTTGCAAAAAAAAAGAGAAGAAAGAGCAAGCAGAAAAAGCCAGTAACCCTTTAAACTAAAAGGCAAGGGTAAAATAGATCCAAGGCTTTGAGCATTAATGGATAGGAGGGCTCAAAGGAATAAAATCCTGACCTAAGCGGCTAAATCAAGCTGTCCCTAACCATGTGCTTGTGTCATGAAGGTCCAAGTGAAAAGCTTGAGACTGAGCGGTAAAAAGTCGTGATCCCAAGCAAAAGAGTGTGCTTAAGAACTCTGGACACCTCTAACTGGGGACTCTAGCAAAGCTGAGTCACAATCTAAAAAGGTTCACCCAGTTATGTGGCCGTGGCATTTATGTATCCGGTGGTAATACTGGAAAATAAAATGCTAAGGGTCACGGCCAAAACTCATAAAGTAGCTGTGTTCAAGAATAAAAAAGAACTTAACTAGGAAAATCAATAACATTATCTGTATTTCTGAGTTCCTAAAGAAGCCAACAATTCTGAACTCCAATGGATAGAGAGATGCCAAAACTATTCAGAGGCAAAAAGCTAACAGTCCCGCTCATCTAATTAAAACTACTCTTCATTGATATTTTTGAAATTTATTGTATTTTCTCTTATTTTTTATCTTATTTTGTTTTTGGTTGCTTGGGGACAAGCAATAATTTAAGTTTGGTGTTGTGATGAGCGGATAATTTATACGCTTTTTGGCATTGCTTTTAGGTAGTTTTTAGTATGTTTTTGTTACTTTTCATTATATTTTTATTAGTTTTTATGCAAAAATCACATTTTTGGACTTTACTATGAGTTTTTGTGTTTTTCTATAATTTTAGGTATTTTCTGGCTAAAGTTGAAGGACCTGAGCAAAAATCTGATTCAGAGGCTGAGAAAGAACTGTAGATACTGTTGGATTCTGACCTCTATGCACTCAAACGCGTTTTTATGGAGTTACAGAGGTCCAATTGGTGCGTTCTCAATTGAGCTAGAAAGATAACATCTTGGACTTTCCAATAATGTATGATAGTTCATATTTTGCCCAAGATTTGATGGCCCAAACTGGCGTTCAACGCCAGCCAGAGACCCTTTTCTGGCGTAAAACGCCGAAACTGGCACCAGAACTGGAGTTAAACGCCCAAACTGACATCCAAGCTGGCGTTTAACTCTAGAAAAGGCCTATGCACATGTAAAGCTCAATGCTCAGCCCAAGCACACACCAAGTAGGTCCCGAAAGTAGATTTCTGCACTATCTGCACTTAGTTACTTATTTTCTGTAATCCTTAGTAACTAGTTTAGTATAACTAGCACTTTTTACTATTGTATTCATATCATCTAATGCCATTTTTCACATTTAGGAGGCTGGCTATTCACCCATGCCTAGACCTTTTTCTCTTATGTATTTTTCAATGGTGGAGTTTCTATACCTCATCAATTAAGGTGTGGAGCTCTGCTATTCTTCATGGATTAACGCAAGTACTATTGTTTCCCTTTCAATTCACACTTACTTCTTCTCTAAGATATACTCTCGTACTTAATTCAGTTAAGTCAGAATGAAGGGATGACCCGTGACAATCACCCACTATCTTCATTACTTGCTTAGCCAAGATCCGCGTGCCTGACAACCACAAGCGGTCTACATGATGTTCAACGTAGTCATTGGACGATAGCCGGAGTATAGTCTCTTGGGTCTCTGATCCATGGATTTCACTTGCCTCTCCTGACAGCAGAGCATTCAAATCCGTGAGATTAGAACTTTCGTGGTAGAGGCTAGAACCAATTGGCAGCATTCCCGAGATCTGGAAAGTCTAAACCTTGTCTGTGGTATTTCGAGTAAGATCTGGGATAGGATGATTGTGATGAGCTTCAAACTAACAAATGCTGGGCGCAGTGACAATGTGTAAAAGGATAGAGAGATCCTATTCCGACATAAGTGAGAACCGACAGATGATTAGCCGTGCGGTAGCTGTGCCTGGTATTTTTCATCCGAGACGAGAGATCCGACAGTTGACTAGCCGTATAGAAAATGTACCTGGACCATTTTTACTGAGAGGACGGAAGGTAGCCATTGACAACGGTGATCCACCAACATACAGCTTGCCATGGAAGGGGGCACGCATGATTGGATGAGGACAATAGGAAAGCAGAGGTTCAGAAGGAACAAAGCATCTCCAAATGCTTATCTAAAATTCCCACCAATGAATTACAGAAGTATCTTTCTTTTAATTTACGTCTTTATTTATCTTTCAATTATCAAAACTCATAACCAATTGAATCCTCCTGACTAAGATTTACAGGATGACCATAGCTTGCTTCAAGTCAGCAATCTCCGTGGGATCGACCCTTACTCGCGTAAGGTTTTATTATTTGGACGACCCAGTGCACTTGCTGGTTAGTTGTACCGGAGTTGTGAAAAGTGTGATCACAATTCCGTGTACCAGAACACAAAGTGAAGAGGATTAGAAAACCAAGAATGCATGAATCTCAAAGGGAGAGAGAACATTCTTGAACCACAACTGCAAGAGAAGAAGGAAGGGGTGAAGCCATATGTCCCCAAACTTCCATACCCTCAAACGTTCAAGAAAGAGAATGAGGATAAGCAATATTCAAAATTTCTGGACAGATTCAAGACACTCAGCATCAATATTTCTTTCTTAGAGCACTTGAACAGATGCCATTATATGCCAAATTTATGAAAGAAGTGCTAACGAAGAAAAGATCCTTGAAAGAAGGACAAATTGTTGAGATGACAATGGAGTGTAGTGCTATTCTCCAAAGAGGTTTACCAGAGAAGAAGGATGATCCTGGAAGGTTTTATATACCTTGCACCATAGGAAACATAACAATTGAGAAATCATTCTGTGATCTTGGTGCAAGCATAAACTTAATGCCTCTATCTCTCATGAGGAAACTTCACATTCTTGAGCTGAAATCCACTCGAATAGCTCTCCAAGTGGCTGACAAATCCATTAAGCAAGCACTAGAAGTTGTGGAGAATGTGCTAGTAAAAGTAGAAAAATTCTTTCTTCCAGCAGACTTTGTTATCCTAGATATGGAAGATGACCCTAACACTCCCATCATTCTAGGGAGGCCTTTTTTAGCTACGGGCAGAGCATTGATAGATGTTGAAAAAGGGGAGCTGTTGCTAAGAGTACATAATGAGCACCTAGCATTTCATGTCTTCAAGACTCTACATGAGCCCACTCAAGAAGAAGAATGCATGAAGGATAGGACCAGAGATCAAAGCTTAAGGGAAGCATTCAAGGAGTTAACTCCAAGACTTCTGAACCTATGCTTGAAAGAAGTAGAAATAGTGCAACAGACCAAAGAACTCAAGGAACTAGAACCAAAACTACCAGATGAGATCCTCAACAAGAGATCATCAAAGAGGAGACTAGAAGAAAATTCACAGTAAGAGGGGAAAAGTTGAGGCACTATGATTTTTAACCTCCGTGATCAAAGAACAAGATGTCAAGCTAGTGACATTAAAGAAGCACTTGTTGGGAGGCAACCCAACCAGAGGTAGTTATTTTTTCTTAGTTATTTCAATAAAAGAGTTAAGTACATTTATCTGTATTGTAAGAAGCTAAGTTTAGTGTTGCACACCAAAACAATTCAGAGGTGAATGTGGGATGCTAAGTTTGGTGTTCCCCCAAAGATTTCATTAAAAATACATTTCAACCCTCAACATGATTAGTCACTAGCTCTAAACAATCAGGAAAACTACTTAACCATTGTTGCTTTCTAGTTTATAGTTTTCTTTAACCACTCGATATTTCCTGCATGTGTCCACTCTGCTGCATATAGAAATAGGCAAGGAACTAAGTTTGGTGTTCCCACACCAACATAAGTTAATAAAATCACAAGCATACATGCATGCTAACCATTTCTCAAGTGCTTGAGGAATAAGCAACTTTTAAATTCTTTGCAGGAAGACACTCAATCTCTTGGAAGAAATACACACCATCATCTAAAGAGGTGAAGGAGGGCACAAAAGCTAAGAATGGTAATGACAAGAAGGAAAACAAGTGGACTCCAAGAGGTTGTATTGTTACTTTACTGTCTTTAGCTTAAATGTGTTAATTGAAAGTGCAATCGTTCCCTTGTTGATTAGTGTCCTGTTAGAGTGAAGTGTTGTCTGTTAATTTGTTTGTTTTCATGCTATTATGACTTGCTAGTCTAAGTGCTTGCTTCATCTTCATCTTACTTAAGTTGTAGGTTTTGTTCCCCATGCTTGAATAAAAGAAGAATTGTTGTGAAATAGAGAAAGAGTAAAGGTCTGTTTTAACAAAAGATAGAGTAAAGTTATGTGGTGGTATGTGCTGGTTCATTAGTTTATTTATGAATAAGGCTGAAGGTTGGCATGACTTTGAGATATGAACTTGAGTTACATTTCATGATTTCTTTACAAATGAAAAAGGTCCATAATAAAAGAAAAAATTGCAAGAGAAAGAAATAAAAAGAAATAAATAAGGCTGGGCACCAATGGATTGAGGTTTGGATATATGCCTATGATGTTCTTCTACAAAGATAAGCTTGGATAACTAGGTTCTAAGGGGTGCTTCATCACCCGGCAACTTGAGTTAACTAACCCGGGATTGCCAACTGAAAGTCCACCATCAAGAGCTACTTTGAGACAAAGCATTTAGTGACGCAAAGAGGTGCTGGACATTAATTTCCAAAGAATAAAACAAGCTAGATGCCTGTGATGTGTATGTGCTAAGGAGAGGCTTGAGCAAGTAAGTCTTTAGGGGTGTCTCAACACTTATCATCTTGAGCCAACTGGAGCGGGAATGCTGGCTGAAAGCTTACTTTAAAGAGCTGCCTTAACACATAGCATTAAACCTCAGCTAAACAATAAAGCTCAAATCAAAAGAGAGCAAGAAAAACTAAGGACCAAATCATAACAAGTCTCTTTTTTCTTTATAATTCAAGTGAGAATCCAAAGGAGTGTCCATACGCTAGCTACAAATAAAAATCACTAAGAATATCATGCATGAAAACCTCATTAACCAGAACTAATTGTCTTCCAATAAAAGGCTTATACCTCTCTCTGTTTTCATTTATTCTCCTTATGTTTTAGTGCTTGCTTGAGGACAAGCAAGGTTTAAGTTTGGTGTTGTGATGACAAGTCATCTTAGGCTAGTTTTACAACCCTTTTTCATTTATTTTATTAGGTTTTCATGCATTTCTTAGGCAATAAGTAGGTGTCTGGATGAAAAATTCATAGTTGTCTTGATTCAATCAAACATTGTTAATTTTACATAAAATCATGAGATTTATGCAAGAATTAGGTGATTATTATGAATGATGCAAAACCTTATGATTTTGGTTAGGCTTTGATTGCATGTTTGATTGATGACAGGTGAAAAGATGAGAGAAAGAAACAAAGAAGGAAGAAGTACAGGAGAATGCTACGTTCATTTGATGAACGCTACGTTCACAAGCAATGCGCACACGTACAAGACACTCACACGCAGGATGATACTTTTGAAAATCCATGGGTAAGCATGCATGGCGCACACGCGTGGAAGGAGGATCAGCGTTCACCAGCAAAGAATGCTACGTTCACTTTGAATGAGTGCCTGTGACACTTCAGAAATTGGAATTCAAATTTAGTCACCGACGTGCACACGTGCATGACGCGTACGCGTGGGTATGGCAATGGTGATGGATTGCACAAACGCATGCATGGAGCATCAGCGTGGAAATGGCATTTTTGCAATCCACGTGTACGTGTATGTGACGTGTACGCATGGGTAGTGTTCGTTGCATGAATGCTACGTTCGTTTAGTGAATGCCCACGCGTACACGTCGAGGGGCAAAAATGCAAGGGACACGCAAGCGCAGGAGACGCGTACGCGTGGATGCCTGAGCGCTCCGCTCTCCTAACGAACGCTACGTTCTCCTGGGAAGGTCCCCACCGCACCAACTGAAGACCCACTCTCAACTAGCTTCAACCAAGGCCAAAAGTCCACATCTAAGTACACTGAAAACCCATTTTGGGGATGAAAAGAAGAGTATAAATAGAAGAATGTTTGATAGATGTTGAAGGAGGGTAGGAATGGAAGGCTGGAGGATTAGAGACTCCAGAACTCTCTTAGAGGATTAGAGACTCCAGAGAGTGTAGTATAGAATTTTAGTTTGATACACTTCTGCTCTTTTCTACACTTTTACATTTCAATTGTATGGAATTCAGTTTAATTTTATGCAATTCAATTTCCTGCACTTCTGCTCTTCTGAAATTTTGAGTTTACCTTGAGCTGAATCTATTTTCATGCAATTTAAATTCTCTGCACTTGTTCTAAGAGTAATGATCCAGTACCCCACTTCATTAGGGGGAGGAGCTCTATTATAATTCTAATGGATTGATGAACATCTTCTTCTTCTCAATCCGCTTGAGTAGCTAGGAGATAACTTCTGTGTTGATTAGATCCATTCACTTTGGAAGGGGGTTTGGATCCATTGAATTTCCATGTGAACCTCGGAAGGGGAATCATGGAAATTAGAACTGAAGCTCTATCTCTCACAACTCTCTTGATCAACACCATTCGAGAGGAATTGAGATCTTGAGAGATTGTGTGGCTTGTGGATGAGAGATATGCACTTAACCTCTTCTCATGACAATTGGATCAAGGATTTGTCAAGATTGATTGTGATTAGAGAGATTGGATTGCCAAGAAATTAGGATCCAATCAATTTTAATCCGCCATAGATCTACTCATATGATTGAGGAAGGAGTTGAGACCCTTCTGATTCATGATGGATAATGATATCTCCAATCCCTAATGAATCTTTCATTCTGTTGATCTTCATTTTAATTGTCATTGAATTTACAGCTTCCTTTAATTTCCCAGCACCCAATCCCATTTATATTTCCTGCAATTTATCCTTCGTGCAATTTAAGTTTCTTACTATTTAAGTTTCTGTCAATTTACATTATGCACTTTAAATTCCCTGCAATTTATATTCTGTTACTCAAATTTCACTCAATTCATTAATATTCGCTTAACTAGACTAATCACCTCACTAAAATTGCTTGATCCATCAATCCTTGTGGAATCGACCTCACTTTTGTGAGTTTTACTATTTGATGCGACCCGGTATATTTGCCGGTTGGTTTGTGTAGAAATCGTTTTTCCCTCATCAAAGCCCTTGACCCTACGATCTCTATTTTGGCATTTGCATTAGGCATATAAATCTCTTTTTAATTCTCCTTTGTTTACCAAACTTTGATATCTTTAGCGGCTCCTTATTGTCTTGCTATGCGTCTTGCATCTTGTCGATACCACGTTGTAAACTGGCAATGGACTTAGTCTGACATTTTCACTCTACACTCTCATTCTCCAACTTAGAACTTCAACTCATCTAACATTTCCTCCTTTGAAATTACGTCCAAGAATCCCTTATAAACTTCTTGCTTAGGGCGTCTACTCCAACCTCATGATGTCGCATCAGCACGCTTCTTAAGTCCTCCAATAATGCATCGTAGTAATTTCTTAAATGGTCCATTAGGCTTAAGTGATACAAGAATTGGCATAAAGATCAATCTTCTTTCCATGGCTCAAAGGCTTCCAACGTATCCTGGTATTTGATTCACACGTGCACCTTATTGCATCTATTTAGTCATGAGCGATACGATCGGTGAGGATTAAGGTTTTGAATTCCCTTGTAATGTCGCCGGTTTACTTTCATGTTCCAAAGTCTTGCTCTAAAGGATTGACACTCTAATAATTGCATCTAAGAGTTATGTGTGACGCAAAATCCAATACGAGTTTATTTTTCAAAGAAGAGTTATGTTCAAAGGAACGAATGAGTAGCACGAACGGTGTTCACAAGAATTCAGAAGAAAGTCTTACATACAGTTAACCGGAGTTGTACAGAACTAATGGGATGCACAAGAGGAGAAGCCTAGTTGCATTTTAGGAAAGAAGTTCGAATCAAAGCTTAAATAGAAAGAATAAGGCATGTCGGATTATATAGGTTCTAGTTGGCTTGAAAGGAATGCGAGTTTACACAAGGGGCAATTTCCCGCACTGCAGGTCACCAGCACTAAAAAATAATGTGATTATCTTATGATGAGTTCAGGCTGAATTCAAAAGATACAAACTTTGTACGAGTAAGGAACAAGATCGGAAGAACAATGAGTTGGCCTTTTACAGAAGAAGGTTCAAAATA
Organism: Arachis hypogaea; assembly: GCF_003086295.3. Lineage (NCBI taxonomy): Eukaryota > Viridiplantae > Streptophyta > Magnoliopsida > Fabales > Fabaceae > Arachis > Arachis hypogaea. The sequence goes on along the minus strand of NC_092044.1, from coordinate 80,866,786 downwards.
GGGCTTTCAATTGAGGCTATAAGAGAAAGCTTATATTAAGTCGTGATGATTAGTTGGCACGCTCTCGCAAAGAAACACTTAGTTGGACGATCCTCTCTTCCAGTACTCTCTTTAACTCGGTCTTGAACTCTACTGATTCTAATAATGTCTTCTCTTGTAGTGCAATCAACACTGATCCGATTTTTGACACTACGTTTATGACCAACTCACGCTCTCTATAAGGTGGAAATTCTGGTACATCTTCAAGAACGGTCTTGGAACTCTCTCGTATAGTAATTCGGTCTCACCTCTACTTGTCTCTCGATTAATTAACAACTAAAGGTTGTACTCGCTCTATTCCTTTTCCTTGAAATTTGAATGTCACTAGATTTCAAACGGTAACTCTGCATAGCTCTCAACGGTTCCAATTCCTTAGGTATAATTCACCCGGCTTCTACTTCGTCATTCTGATTTTTATCTTCTAAGAACCTAGCCACTCATCTAAGGTAGCTAAGTATTGCTCCATCTCAACAACTAGTAGTCTTCAACTAACCATCGGCTCGGACTCCACGATCATCAAAACTTGTCGTGCTTCACAAATGGATCATACATATATTAATGATACGCAAGGTAGTTAAAAACTCAACTGCTAGCTTATGGTTACCTTAGGTCTGAAGATCAGATTCGAATGCATCCCGACGTTTCTTGTGTGGACAGTCTCGCGTTATATGCCCCAGCTTTATACGGCTCATCTGGAGTAGTCTCTCCATAGCCTTCCTATAACATTGCTGACTTCATGGAGTAACGTTCTGCAAATTTAATTTTTGTAATCAATTCAGGAATATTCATTAACCTTTGCGGACTCACGCAGTTGAAGATGTCTCTTCTAAGCCCTTTCTCATACTGAACACACTTCCATGCCTCATAGTCGGCTGGATTTCCTTGACAAACTCTTGAGAGATGACACAAGTTGTCAAATTCTCGGGTATAGTCAGCAACAGACATATTTTCTTGCTTCAGTTGCATTAACTCTAATTTTTTTGCAATGCGAATTGCATGTAAGAAATATTTCCCGTAAAACTCCGTCTTGAATCTACTCCAAGGGATATTGATGCGTGAGCATCTTATCTATCTTTTCCTTGTGAATTTGCACTTGAATTGCCAAGTTTAATAAAAAATTAAATATCTTTTAGCCACTATGGATGCTACTTTAAGTTGTTCATAATTCTATTTATTTCAGGTAGCATTCGAAAGAATTTGACGAAGTTTTGTAGCAAAAAAGGAAGAAAGCGAATGATGCTGTCAATCCTGACCTTCTTGTACTCAGACGAGAATAACTTAAGCTACAGAGATCCAATTGAGGTAATTCTAAAAACATTGGAAAGATAACTTTCAGGGCTTTCCAACGATATATAATAGTGCACATTTCACCTCCAGCAACCTCTGCATCATCCACGTTGAACTTGGTTCCTGCCAAGTTCAGCGTGGATTTGAGAACTCCCAGGGAAGCACACGCTGCCTTCTCCACGCTGAACTTGGGAAAAGCCAAGTTCAACATGGATTCAAAGAAACACACTAAAGATGCCACTGCCTCCTCCACGCTGATCTTGGAAATTTCCAAGTTCAGCGTGGATCTTGATAATACCAGTGGCCCCCAATCTTCTTCCAAAGGCTGCACGGATAGTTTAATTAATTTTGATTAATTTTGTATTTTATTTTAAAATAGGAAAAGATATTATTTTAGTTTTAGAAAATAGATTTTTAAATTAATTAGGATTAGATATAAAAGTGAAAAGAAACTTCTCTTCTGGAGGATTCCACCTCATTCGAAATTTACAGTTTACCAGAATCCTAGTTTTCACTCTTTTCCATGAGCAACTAAACCTCCACTGTTAAGGTTAGGATATCTATCTATTGTATGGATTGATTTTGTTGCTTGTTTTTTCTATTTTAATTTATGTACTGACTTATATTTTAAGAATTGTTTTTGTTCTTTATTTTATGAAATTGGGTGGAACGGAAGTATGACCCTCTTTCTAATTGAGTTCTTGTATATCTTGGAAAAGCTCTTTACTTGAACAACAGTTTGAAAACATATTATCCTAAATTTCTAATTATTTGGATTTAACGGGATACGTGACATATAATCCTCTTATATTTAGTTAATTAGAATTTTTGTGGCATATAACTAGAATTAAACTTCACCCTCTAATTGGAATTAATTGACCAAGAAATTAGCGATTGATGAATTTTAGAGGACACTAAAAAGGTCTAAGAAATTAGGGTTTAGTCATATATAGTTTTCCAGGAATTAAATCTTGCATGATTAAAATAAATTAATAAGAAAAGTCAATCTGGAAAATAGATAACTCTGAAGCCTTAACTGCTTTCTCCATATTTTATTCCCAACTTATTTATTGCCTGTCTTCTGATATTCTGAGTTCCTGTTTAATGCTTTTTGAACTCTCAAACACCATTTTTTGTTTGTCTAACTAAGTAAATTACTTAACCATTGTTGCTTAGTCCATCAATCCTCGTGGGATCGACCCTCATTCACTTGAGGTACTACTTGGTACGACCCGGTACACTTGTCGGTTAGTTTGTGATTGTAAATTCCACACCAAGTTTTTGGCGCCGTTGTCGGTGATAGTGATTAACAACTATTAGTTGTTTGATTGCTTAGATTAGGCATTTTAGTTTTAATTTTATTTAAATTTTGCTTTAGTATTTTCAAAATAAATAAATAAATAGTACTAACATTTTTCTTAATTTCTGAAATTAAGTTTGGTGTTCCCTAGTTAGTCTTATTTTAATTCTTGTTATTTAATTTGCCTAGTAATTTCAAAAAAATTAGTCTTAATTTTAATAGTAATTTTTGAATTTTAGTGTTTGTTTTATTCAGTACATTTATCTATTTACACAAGTTACCTCATTGGGAATTCTCTGCACTCTGACGTAGAGAGTTCCATCCTTTCTTGTCTTCTGTCTGTCTATGTGTAGGAATAGAGACAAGGAACCTCTCTTAGACTTTGATCCTGAACCTGAAAGGACTTTCAGGCGACGTTTGTAATAAGCAAGACTTTACAAGGCTGCAGAATCCATTATGGATCCTAATAATGCTGCTAATGCCAATATGGCAAATCCGAATGGGAATGAGCAAAAAAGGAGAGTGCTTGGCTCTTACTATGCTCCTACTGTAGATCTTTATGGAAAAAGCATTGTGGTGCCTTCTATAGCTGCGAACAACTTTGAGTTAAAGCCACAATTGGTCACCCTGGTGCAACAAAACTGCCAGTATCATGGTCTTCTCCAAGAAGACCCAAATCAATTTATTTCTAATTTTGTGCAGATTTGTGATACTGTGAAGACAAATGGAGTGAACCCTGAGGTGTACAAACTCATGCTCTTCCCATTTGCTCTGAGGGATGGAGCAAAGCTATGGCTAGATTCCCAACCCAAGGAGAGTTTGGATACTTGGGAAAAGGTTGTTACTGAGTTTCTTACTAAATTTTTCTCACCAAAGAAGCTGACTAAGCTTAGGATGGAGGTTCAGACCTTCAGGCAGAAGGATGGTAAAACTCTTTATGAAGCTTGGGAGAGATACAAGCTACTGACTAGGCAATGCCCTCCGGACATGTTCTCCAAATGGACCCAACTAAATATCTTTTATGAAGGTTTTGGTGAAATGTCCAAGATGTGCTTAGATAATTCTGCAAGTGGTTCACTGTACAAGAAGAAGACACCGGAAGAGACTATTGAGCTTATTGAATTGGCTGTTAGCAACCAATATTTATACTCATCTAACAAGAATCCTGTGAACTCTTAGGCTCCTCAGAAGAAGGGTGTTATGGAAGTAGAAGCTCTCAATGCTATTCTTGCTCCGAACAAGCTTATGTCTCAGTAAATAAATCTACTTACTCAACAGATGAGTGACATGCAAGTCTCAGCTATCAACACCCAAAATCCACCTCAAGCGGTCTCATATGACATGACAGGTAATTTTGTGCAAAATGATAATTATGATTATGCTCAATCCTCTTCTGAACAGGTCAATTACATGGGGAGTGGTCCTAAAAATCCCTATAATGATCTATATTCTAAGACATACAATCAGAGGTGGAGAAATCACCCAAATTTTGGGTGGAAGGACCAACCTCAGAGACCTCAGAATTTCAACAATAATTCTCAGGACGGCTTTCAACAGAATAATTTTAATAACCACTAGTTTCAGTCATCTCAGCAAACAACTTCTCATCCCCAGCAGAACAATAATTTGGAAGCAATATTGGCAAGTTTTAGAGAGAAAACCAGAGCATCAACCAAGAACTTGGACAAGAGAACCACTAATAGCCTTCTTGGTAACACAATTCCAAATCCAAGAGAGGAATGCAATGCTATCACCTTAATAAGTGGACAAATGGCAAGTACGGAAGCAAAAGTTAACGAGGAGCCAGTTGAAAAAGAAGCTCCAGAAGAGAAGAATGAGGAAGTAGAGCACGTCCCTCCAAAGCGTGCGGACAACCCATTCCCAGACTCTCTTGACAGTTATCCTACATTGCCAAAGGCTCCTGAGTACAAGACTAAAATGCCATATCCTCAGAGACATCAAAAGGAAACCAAGGAGAAGCACTTTTCTAAGTTCTTGGAAGTCTTCAGAAAGTTGCAAATCAATATTCCTTTTGCTGAGGTTTTGGACAAATGTTTCTCTATGTCAAATTTATGAAGGAGTTGTTGTCAAAGAAGAAGCCTTTAAAGGGAGATGAGATAGTTGTCCTGACTAAGGAATGTAGTGCTATCATTCAGAATAATTTACCAAGGAAGATGCCGGATCCAGGGAGCTTTCAAATTCCATGCACCATTGGGAGCATAACCTTTGAGAAAGCGTTTTGTGATTTGGGAGCAAGCATCAATTTAATGCCCTTGTCTGTGATGAAGAAGTTGCAAATCCAAGACGCACAACCCACAAGGATAGCATTACAGATGGTAGACAAATCTATAAAGCTTGCATACGGATTAGTGAAAAATATCTTGGTCAAAGTGGGTAAGTTCTTCCTCCCAGCAGAATTTGTGATTCTTGACACAAGGGAGGATGAGAATGCCTCTATAACTCTAGGAAGACCATTCCTAGCCACTGGACGAGCTCTAATTGATATGGAAGAAGGTGAATTAGTGCTTGGTGCACGGAATTGTGATTTACACTTCTCACAACTCCGATACAACTAACCAGCAAGTGCACTGGGTCGTCCAAGTAATAAAACCTTACGCGAGTAAAGGTCGATCCCACGGAGATTGTCGGCTTAAAGCAAGCTATGGTCATCCTGTAAATCTTAGTCAGGCAGATTCAAATGGTTATGAGGTTTTGATAATTAAAGGATAAATAAAACATAAAATAAAATAAAGATACTTATGTAATTCATTGGTGGGAATTTCATATAAGCTTTTGAAGATGCTTTGTTGCTTCTGAACCTCTGCTTTCCTATTGTCTTCATCCAATCATGTGTGCTCCCTTCCATGGCCAGCTGTATGATCCTCTCAGTGAAAATGGTCTAGGCTACAGTTTCTGTACGGCTAATCAACTGTCAGATTTCTCGCCTCGGATGAAAAATACCAGGCACAGCTACCGCACGGCTAATCATCTGTCGGTTCTCACTTGTGTCGGAATAGGATCTCTCTATCCTTTTGCATACTGTCACTGTACCCAACATTCGTGAGTTTGAAGCTCGTCACAGTCATCCCATCCCGGATCCTACTCGGAATACCACAGACAAGGTTAAGACTTTCCGGATCTCAGGAATGCTGTCAATTGGTTCTAGCTTATACCACGAAGGTTCTAATCTCACGAATTCGAATGCTTTATTGTTAGGAGAGACAAGTCAGTTCCGTGGATCAGAGACCCAAGAGACTATACTCCGGCTGTCGTCCAATGACTACGTTGAACATCATGTAGACCGCTTGTGGTTGTCAGGCACGTGGATCTTGGCTAAGCGAGTAACGAAGATAGTGGGTGATTGTCACGGGTCACCCCTTCATTCTGACTTGACCGAATTAAGTACAAGAGTATATCTTGGAGAAGAAGTAAGCGTGAATTGAAAGAGAAACAATAGTACGTGCATTAATTCATGAAGAACAGCAGAACTCCGCACCTTAATCTATGAGGTGTAGAAACTCCACCGTAGAAAATACATAAGAGAAAAAGGTCTAGGCATGGCATAAGATCCGAATACAATAGTAAAAAGTGCAATTTATACTAAACTAGTTACTAGGGATTACAGAAAATAAGTAACTAAGTACATATAGTGCAGAAATCCACTTTCGGGGCCTACTTGGTATGTGTTTAGGATGAGCATTGAGCTTTACACGTGCATAGGCCTTTTCTGGAGTTAAACGCCAGCTTGGATGCCAGTTTGGGCGTTTAACTCCAATTCTGGTGCCAGTTTGGGTGTTTTATGCCAAAAAAGGGGTCTCTGGTGGGCGTTTAAACGCCAGTTTGGGCCATCAAATCTCAGGCAAAGTATGGACTATTATAATATTGCTGGAAAGCCCAAGATGTCTACTTTCTAACACATTTGAGAGCCCACCAATTGGGCTTCTGTGGCTCCAGAAAATTCACTTCGAATGTAGGCGGGTCAGAATCCAACAGCATCTCCAGTCCTTTCTCAGCCTCTGAATTAGACTTTTGCTCAGGTCCCCCAATTTCAGCCAGAAAATACCTGAAATTACAGAAAAACAGACAAACTCATAGTAAAGTCCAGAAATGTGATTTTTGCATAAAAACTAATAAAAATATAATAAAAAGTAACTAAATCATACTAAAAATAATGTAAAAACAATGCCAAAAAGCGTATAAATTATCCGCTCATCACAACACCAAAATTAAATTGTTGCTTGTCCCTAAGAAACTAAAAACAAAATAGGATAAAAAGAAGAGAAAATACAATAAATTTCAAAATATCAATGAAGATTAGTTTTAATTAGATGAGCGGGACTAGTAGCTTTTTGCTTCTGAACAGTTTTGGCATCTCACTTTATCCTTTGAAGTTCAGAATGATTGGCATCCATAGGAACTCAGAATTCAGATAGTGTTATTAATTCTCCTAGTTTAATATGTTGATTCTTGAACACAGCTACTTTATGAGTCTTGGCTGTGACCCTAAGCATTTTGTTTTCCATTATTACCACCGGATACATAATGCCACAGACACATAACTGGGTGAACTTTTTCAGATTGTGACTCAGTTTTGATAGAGTCCCCAGTTAGAGGTGCCCAAAGTTCTTAAGCACACTCTTTTTTTGCTTTAGATCACGACTTTAACCACTCAGTCTCAAGCTTTTCACTTGGACTTTTATGACACATATACATGGTTAGGGACAGCTTGATTTAGCCGCTTAGGCAAGGATTTTATTCCTTTGGGCCCTCCTATCCACTGATGCTCAAAGCCTTGGAAACTTTTTACCCTTGCCTTTTAGTTTAAAAGGTTATTAGCTTTTTCTGCTTGCTTTTTCTTTTTCTTTCTGTTTCTTTATTTTTCACAAAATATTTTTTTCACAAGCTTTATGTTTTTCACTACTTTTTCTTGCTTCAAGAATCAATTTTATGATTTTTCAGATTATCAACAACATTTCTCTTTTTTCATTATTCTTTCAAGAGCTAACAATTTTAACATTCATAAATTTCACTATCAAAAATATGCACTGTTCAAGCATTCATTCAAAAAACAAAAAGTATTGCCACCACATCAAAATAATTAAACTAATTTCAAGATAAAATTTGAAATTTATGTACTTTTTGTTCTTTTGTAAATAGAAACATTTTTCATTTAAGAAAGGTGAAAGATTCATGGAACATTCATAGCTTTAAGACAAAGATACTAAACAATAATGATTATGTAATAAGGACACAAACATAGACAAAACATAAACCATAAAAATAAAAAAAAGAAAAATAAATAACAAGGAGATTAAAGAATGGGTCCACCTTAGTGATGGTGGCTTCTTCTTCCTCTTGAAGAACCAATGGAGTTCTTGAGCTCCTCTATGTCTCTTCCTTGCCTTTGTTGCTCCTCTCTCATGGCCTTTTGGTCCTCTCTGATTTCTTGGAGGATGATGGAGTGCTCTTTGTGCTCCACTCTTAGTTGCTCCATGTTGGAACTCAATTCTCCTAAAGAGGTGTTGAGTTGCTCCCAATAGTTGTGTGGAGGGAAATGCATCCTTTGAGGCATCTCAGGGATTTCTTGATGAGGGATTTCCTCATGCTCTTGTTGAGGTCCATGTGTGGGCTCTCTTGTTTGCTACATCTTCTTTCTAGTGATGGGCTTTTGAGTGAATCTCTCCATCTCCAATGACTTGGAGTTGGTGCACAGAATTGTGATCACACTCTTCACAACTCCGATACAACTAATCAGCAAGTGCACTGGGTCATCCAAGTAATAAAACCTTGTGAGTAAGGGTCGATCCCACGGAGATTGCCAGCTTGAAGCAAGCTATGGTCATCTTGTAAATCTTAGTCAGGCAGATTTAATTGGTTATGAGATTTGATAATTGAAAGATAAGTAAAACATAAATTAAAATAAAGATACTTATGTAATTCGTTGGTGGGAATTTCAGATAAGCGTTTGGAGATGCTTTGTTGCTTCTGAACCTTTGCTTTCCTATTGTCTTCATCCAATCATGCGTGCTCCCTTCTATGGCAAGCTATATATTGGTGGATCACCGTTGTCAATGGCTACCATCCATCCTCTCAGTGAAAATGGTCCAGGCTACAGTTTTTGTACGGCTAATCAACTGTCGGATTTCTCGTCTCAAATGAAAAATACCAAACACAACTACCGCACTGCTAATCATCTGTCGCTTCTCACTTGTGTCAGAATAGGATCTCTCTATCCTTTTGCACTCTGTCACTGCACCCAACATTCGCGAGTTTGAAGCTCGTCACAGTCATCCCATCCCAGATCCTACTCGGAATACCACAGACAAGGTTTAGACTTTCCAGATCTCAGGAATGCTGCCATTTGGTTCTAGCCTCTACCACGAAGGTTATAATCTCACGGATTCGAATGCTCTGTTGTCAGGAGAGGCAAGTCAAATCTGTGGATCAGAGACCCAAGAGACTATACTCTGGCTATCTTCCAATGACTACGTTGAATATCATGTAGACTGCTTGTGGTTGTCAGGCACGCGGATCTTGGCTAAGCGAGTAACGAAGATAGTGGGTGATTGTCACGGGTCACCCCTTCATTCTGACTTAACTGAATTAAGTACAAGAGTTTATCTTGGAGAAGAAGAAAGCGTGAATTAAAAGAGAAATAATAGTACTTGCATTAATTCATGAAGAACAGTAGAGCTCCGCACCTTAATCTATGAGGTGTAGAAACTCCACCGTTGGAAAATACATAAGAGAAAAAGGTCTAAGCATGGCCGAATGGCCAGCCTCCCAAATGTGAAAAATGGCATAAGATCCGAATACAATAGTAAAAAGTGCTATTTATACTAAACTAGTTACTAGGGATTACAGAAAATAAGTAACTAAGCATAGATAGTGCAGAAATCCACTTTCGGGGCCCACTTGGTGTGTGTTTCGGCTGAGCATTGAGCTTTACATGTGCATATGCCTTTTCTAGAGTTAAACACCAGCTTGGATGCCAGTTTGGGTGTTTAACTCCAGTTCTTGTGCCAATTCCGGCGTTTTACGCCAGAAAATGGTCTCTAGTGAGCGTTTTGATGCAAGTTTGGGCCATCAAATCTCAGAAAAAGTATGGACTATTAAACATTACTGGAAAGCCCAAGATGTCTACTTTCTAATGCAATTGGAGCCCACCAATTGGGCTTCTGTGGCTCCAGAAAATTCAATTCGAATGCAGCCGAGTCAGAATCCAATAGCATCTGCAGTCCTTTCTCAGCCTCTGAATCAGACTTTTGCTCAGGTCCCTCAATTTCAGCCAGAAAATATATGAAATTACATAAAAACACACAAACTCAGAGTAAAGTCCAGAAATGTGATTTTTGCATAAAAACTAATAAAAATATAATAAAAAGTAACTAAAACATACTGAAAACTATGTAAAAATAATGCCAAAAAGTGTATAAATTATCCGCTCATCACAACACCAAACTTAAATTGTTGCTTGACCCCAAGCAACGAAAAAAATAGGATAAAAAGAAGAGAAAATACAATAAATTTCAAAATATCAATGAAGATTAGTTTTAATTAGATGAGCAGGACTAGTAGCTTTTTGCTTCTGAATAGTTTTGGCATCTCATTTTATTCTTTGAAGTTCAGAATGATTGGCATCCATAGGAACTCAGAATTCAGAGAGTGTTATTGATTCTCCTAGTTTAATATGTTGATTCTTGAACATAGCTACTTTATGAGTCTTGGCCGTGACCCTAAGCATTTTGTTTTCCAGTATTAGCACCGGATGCATAAATGCCACGGACACATAACTGGGTGAACCTTTTCAGATTGTGACTCAGTTTTGATAGAGTCCCCAGTTAGAGGTGCCCAAAGTTCTTAAGCACACTCTTTTCTTGCTTTGGATCACGACTTTAACCACTCAGTCTCAAGCTTTTCACTTGGACCTTCATGAAACAAGTACATGGTTAGGGACAGCTTGATTTAGCCGCTTAGGCAAGGATTTTATTCCTTTGGGCCCTCCTATCCACTAATGTTAAAGTCTTGGATCCTTTTTACCATTGCCTTTTAGTTTAAAGGGTTATTGGCTTTTTCTACTTGCTTTTTCTTTTTCTTTCTGTTTCTTTATTTTTTGCAAAATATTTTTTTTCGCAAGCTTTGTGTTTCTCACTGCTTTTTCTTGCTTCAAGAATCAATTTTATGATTTTTCAAATTATCAATAACATTTCTCTTTTTTCATTATTCTTTCAAGAGCCAACAATTTTAATGTTCATAAACTTCACTATAAAAAATATGCACTGTTCAAGCATTCATTCAGAAAACAAAAAGTATTGCCACCACATCAAAATAAATAAACTAATTTCAAGATAAAATTTGAAATTTATGTACTTCTTTTTCTTTTGTAAATAGAAATATTTTTCATTTAAGAAAGGTGAAAGATTCATGGAACATTCATAGCTTTAAGACATAGACACTAAACAATAATGATCATGTAATAAGGACACAAACATAGACAAAACATAAAGCATAAAAATAAGAAAAAAACAGAAAAATAAATAACAAGGAGATTAAAGAACGGGTCCACCTTAGTGATGGTGGCTTCTTCTTCCTCTTGAAGAACCAATGGAGTTCTTGAGCTCCTCTATGTCTCTTCCTTGCCTTTGTTGCTCCTCTCTTATGGCCTTTTGGTCCTCTCTGATTTCATGGAGGATGATTGAGTGCACTTTGTGCTCTACTCCTAGTTGCTCCCAATAGTTGTGTGGAGGGAAATGCATCCGTTGAGGCATCTCAGGGATTTCTTGATGAGGGATTTCCTCATGCTCTTGTTGAGGTCCATGATTGGGCTCTCTTGTTTGCTCCATCCCCTTTCTAGTGATGGGCTTTTGAGATGAATCTCTCCATCTCCCATAACTTGGAGTTGGTACACGGAATTGTGATCACACTCTTCATAACTCTGATACAACTAACCAACAAGTGCACTGGGCCGTCCAAGTAATAAAACCTTATGTGAGTAAGGGTCGATCCCACGGAGATTGCCGGCTTGAAACAAGATATGGTAATCCTGTAAAGCTTAGTCAGGCAGATTCAATTGGTTATGAGATTTGATAATTTAAAGATAAATAAAACATAAATTAAAATAAAGATACTTATGTAATTCATTGGTGGGAATTTCCGATAAGCGTTTGGAGATGCTTTGTTGCTTCTGAACCTCTGCTTTCCTATTGTCTTCATCCAATCATGCGTGCTCCCTTCCATGGTAAGCTGTATGTTGGTGGATCACCATTGTCAATGGCTACCATCCGTCCTTTCAGTGAAAATGGTCCAGGCTACGGTTTTTGTACGGCTAATCAACTGTCAGATTTCTCGTCTCGGATGAAAAATACCAGGCACAGCTACCGCACGGCTAATCATCTGTCGGTTCTCACTTGTGTTGGAATCGGATCTCTCTATCCTATTGCATACTATCATTGCGCCCAACATTCGTGAGTTTGAAGCTCGTCACAGTCATCCCATCCCAGATCCTACTTGGAATACCGATGAGCGGATATTTTATACGCTTTTTGGGGGTAATTTCATGTAGATTTTAGCATGTTTTTATTAGTATTTAATAGAATTTTATTAGTTTCTAAGCAAAAATTATATTTCTGGACTTTACTATGAGTTTGTGTGTTTTTCTATGATTTCAGGTATTTTCTGGTTGAAATTGAGGGAGCTGAGCAAAAATCTGATTTAGGCTGAAAAAGGAGTGCTGATGCTGTTGGATTCTGAACCCCCTGCACTCGGAATGGATTTTTTGGAGCTACAAGAGTCCAATTGGCGCGCTCTCAGTTGGGTTGGAAAGTAGACATCCAGGGCTTTCCAGCAATATATAATAGTTCATATTTTCCGCGAAGATAGATGATGTAAACTGGCGTTTAACGCCAGTTCCATGTTGCAGTCTGGCGTCCAGCGCCAGAAACACGTCACGAACCAGAGTTGAACGCCAGAAACACGTTACAACTTGGTGTTCAACTCCAGAAACAGCCCAAGCACGTGAGAAGCTTAAGTCTTAGCCCCAGCACACACCGAGTGGGCCCCAGAAGTGGATTTCTGCACTATCCATCTTAGTTTACTCATTCTCTGTAAACCTAGGTTACTAGTTTAGTATTTAAACAACTTTTAGAGACTTATTTTGTATCTCATGACATTTTTAGATCTGAAATTTGTACCTTTTGGCAGCATGAGTCTCTAAACCCCATTGTTGGGGGTGAGGAGCTCTGCAGTGTCTCGATGAATTAATGCAATTATTTCTGTTTCCCATTCAAATATGCTTGTTGCTATCTAAGATGTTCATTCGCGCTTCACTATGAAGGAGGTGATGATCCATGACACTCATCACCTTCCTCACCCCATGAACGTGTGCCTGACAACCACCTTCGTTCTACATCATATTGAATGAGTATCTCTTAGATTCCTTAATCAGAATCTTCGTGGTATAAGCTGGAATTGATGGCGGCATTCATGAGAATCCGGAAAGTCTAAACCTTGTCTGTGGTATTCCGAGTAGGATTCGGGGATTGGATGACTGTGACGAGCTTCAAACTCGCGAGTGTTGGGCGTGATGACAAACGCAAAAGAATCAATGGATTCTATTCCGACATGATCGAGAACCAACAGCTGATTAGCCGTGCTGTGACAGAGCATTTGGACCATTTTCACTGAGAGGATGGGAAGTAGCCATTAACAACGGTGACACCCTACATATAGCTTGCCATGGAAGGAGCCTTGCAAATTCTGAAAGTAAGAAAGTAGTATGTTGCAGAGATTCAGAGGACAAAGCATCTCCAAAACTCCAACATATTCTCCATAATTAAGTAACAATTATTTATTTTATGCTCTTTTATTTTTCATAATTCAAACTGATAATTATAATTGATATACTGACTAAGAATAATAAAATAACCATAGCTTGCTTCAAGCCAACAATCTCCGTAGGATTCGACCCTTACTCACGTAAGGTATTACTTGGACGACACAGTGCACTTGCTGGTTAGTTGTGCGAGGTTGTAAGAAATCTTGATTTTGATATTGGCATTACAATTTCGTGCACCAAGTTTTTGGCGCCGTTGCCGGGGATTGTTTGAGTTTGAACAACTAAAGGTTTATTTTATTGCTTAGATTAGGAATAATTTATTTTTGTTGCTATAGAGTCATTAAATTCTGAGTCCTTTATTCCCTTTTCAAAAATTTTTCAAAAATATTATTTTTCTTTATCAATTTTTAATTTTTTTCGTGAGTTTAGTGTCTTGTTCTAAGTTTGGTGTCAATTGCATATTTTATATTTTCCTTTTAAATTTTTGAATTTGTGTTCTTTGATCTTTAAGCTGTTCTTGTTTATTTTTCTTGTTTGATTTTTAGTTTTTCTTGTTCTGTGCCTTTTCTTGTTTTTCTTGTTCTTTTCCAAAGCATTAGTCTTCCAAAAGGAATAATATAAATATACCTCTTCAAAACAAGTGTTGCCTTTACTGCCCAATTGGCTAGAGCGTTGGTCTATGTTCTTGGTAATTGGGTATCTTCTTTTTAAAATATTTTTCAAAAATAATTTTTCTTTGATTGAATCTTGTGCCAAACTTTAAGTTTGGTGTTTTGTTGTTAATCTTTTTATAATTTTCAAAAATTTTATTGAAGTTTTCTAAAAATTTTAAGGTTGGTGTTCTTTTTTTTGTTCTTGTTATTCTTGTGAATCTTCAAGGTGTTCTTGAGTCTTATTTATGTTTTGATCTTAAAATTTTTAAGTTTGGTGTTCCTTGGTGTTTTCCCTCCAAAATTTTCGAAAATAAGGAGCATTAGATCTTAAAATTTTAAGTCTTGTGTCTTTTATGTGTTTTTCTCTTTCATCATAAAATTCAAAATTCAAAAAAAATATAATAATAATAATAATAATAATATTTTATTATCTTTTTCAAAAATATCCTAACCACTTTCTCTCTCTCCTCAATTTTTTTCAAAAATCTTCACAAAACATTTTCAAATTTTTTATTTTTATTTTTATTTCGTTTTTATTTTATCTTATTTTATTTTACTTTATTATTTTGAAAAAAATTTTATATATAATAAAATAAATAATATCTACATCCATATCATCTCCCTTGCTCCATCATGGAACTAAGTGGAAATGAACAGTCCAGAAGGACTCTGGGGTCATATGCTAACCCCACTACTGCTTCATATGGGAGTAGTATCTGTATACCCTCCATCGGAGCCAGTAGTTTTGAGCTGAATCCTCAGCTCATTATCATGGTGCAGCAAAGTTGCCAGTATTCCAGTCTTCCACAGGAAGAACCTACAGAGTTTCTGTCACAATTTTTACGAATTGCTGACACAGTACATGATAAGAAAGTAGATCAGGATGTCTACAGATTATTACTGTTTCCATTCGCTATAAAAGGTCAAGCTAAGAGGTGGTTAAATAACCAACCTAAGGACAGCATAAAGACATGGAAATAGCTGTCAGAAAAATTCCTGAATCACTATTTTCCTCCAAAACGGATGACACAGCTAAGGCTGAGCATCCAAGGCTTCAAACAAGGAGATAATGAATCTCTTTGTGATGCTTGGGAGAGATACAGAGAGATGCTAAGAAAATGTCCCTCTGAAATGTTTTCAGAGTGGGTGCAGTTAGACATCTTCTATTATGGGCTTACAGAGAGAGCTCAGATTTCTCTAGACCACTCAGCTGGTGGATCTATACATATGAGAAAAACAATTGAAGAATCTCAAGAGCTTATTGATACAGTTGCCAGAAATCAGCATCTGTACCTAAGCAGAGAATCTTCCATGAAAGAAGAAGTTAAAACAGTGACTGTTGAACTCAGTCCTGCAGAACAAGCTACGGAATTCAATCAGCAATTAGACTTTCTAACAAAATAGTTAGCCGAATTCAAGGAGATATTACAAGAAACAAGAATGGCTAATATGAATATGGAAGTACAGTTGAAGCAAACAGAACAGCAGCTATCAAAACAAATAACAGAAGAGTGCCAAGCAGTTCAATTAAGAAGTGAAAAAACATTAAAAACATCACTTCAAGATAGCAGGAAGCCAAGAAATGAGCAAACTACCCAAAATCCCTCTAAGGACATTAAGAGCCCAGAGAGGAATAATTCTGGCGTTTAAACGCCAGAAAATGGGTGGGAAGCTGGCGCTGAACGCCCAAACCATGTTCAGTCCTGGCGTTCAATGCCAGAAACAAGCAAGGAATTGGCGTTGAATGCCCAAAGGAAGCATAGTTCTGGCATTCAGACGCCAGAAACGGGTGAGGAGTTGGCGTCTAACGCCACTCCAGCTTCCACCCCTGGCATTCAAATGCCAGTGGGGGATCAGACACATACAAGTGCTAATAATAACCTTTCTAAAAAGGCTTCTCAACCTATATCTGTAGGCAATAAACCTGCAGCAACTAAGGTTGAGGAATACAAAGCCAAAATGCTTTATCCTCGGAAACTCCGCCAAGCGGAACAGGATAAGCAATTTTCCTGCTTTGCAGACTATCTCAGGACTCTTGAAATAAAGATTCTGTTTGCAGAGGCACTTGAGCAAATACCCTCTTATGCTAAGTTCATGAAAGAGATCTTAAGTCATAAGAAGGATTGGAGGGAAACTGAAAAAGTTTACCTCACTAAAGAATGCAGCGCAGTCATTTTGAAAAGCTTACCTGAAAAGCTTAAAGATCCCGGAAGCTTTATGATACCATGCACATTAGAGGGTACTTGTACCAAGAAAGCTCTATGTGATCTTGGGGCAAGTATCAACCTAATACCTGCATCTATTATCACAAAGCTTGGTTTGACTGAAGAAGTCAAACCAACCCAGATATATCTCCAACTTGCTAATGGCTCCATTAAATACCCATCAGGCGTGATTGAAGACATGATTGTTAAGGTTGGGCCATTCGCTTTTCCTACTGACTTTGTGGTGTTGGAAATGGAGGAGCACAAGAGTGCAACTCTCATTCTAGGAAGACCTTTCCTAGCAACTGGCCAAACCCTTATTAATGTCCAAAAAGGGGAAGTAACCCTGAGAGTCAATGAGGAGGAGTTCAAGTTGAATGTTGTCAAAGCTATGTAGCATCCAGACACCCCAAATGACTGCATGAGTGTTGATATTATTGACTCTCTGGTAAAAGAGGTCAATATGACTGAGAGTCTCGAATCAGAGCTAGAGGATATCTTTAAAGATGTTCAGCCTAATCTGGAGGAATCAGAGAGAATGATAGAACCTCTGAAAATCCCTCAGGAAGAGGAGAAACCTCCTAAACCCGAGCTCAAACCATTACCACCATCCTTGAAATATGCATTTCTGGGAGAAGGTGATACCTTTCCTATAATCATAAGCTGTACCTTAGAGCCACAGGAAGAGGAAGCATTAATTCAAGTGCTAAGGACACACAAGACAGCTCTTGGGTGGTCCATCAGTGATCTTAAGGGCATTAGCCCAGCCAGATGCATGCACAAGATTCTATTGGAAGGTGACGCCAAGCCAGTAGTTCAACCACAAAGGCGGCTGAATCCAGCCATGAAGGAAGTGGTGGAGATGGAGGTCACTAAATTACTAGAGGCTGGGATCATTTATCCTATTTCTGATAGCCCCTGGGTGAGCCCTGTCCAAGTCGTCCCTAAGAAGGGTGGCATGATAGTGGTTCATAATGAAAAAAATAAACTGGTTCCTACAAGAACAGTTACTGGGTGGCGTATGTGTATTGATTATAGAAGGCTCAATACAGGTACCAGAAAGGATCATTTTCCTTTACCATTCATAGACCAGATGCTAGAAAGACTAGCAGGTCATGAATACTACTGCTTCCTGGATGGATATTCAGGTTATAATCAAATTGCAGTAGATCCCCAAGATTAAGAGAAAATGGCATTCACATGTCCATCTAGAGTATTTACATACAGAAGGATGCCATTTGGCCTGTGCAATGCACCTGTGACCTTTCAAAGATGCATGCTCTCAATTTTCTCTGATATGGTGGAAAAATTTCTAGAAGTCTTCATGGATGACTTTTCAGTATTTGGAGACTCATTCAGCTCCTGTTTTGACCATCTAGCACTTGTTCTAAAGTGGTGCCAAGAGACTAACCTAGTTTTAAACTAGGAGAAATGTCACTTTTTGGTGACTGAAGGAATTGTCCTTGGGCACAAAATATCGAACAGGGGAATAGAGGTGGATCAAGCTAAGGTAGAGGTAATTGAAAAATTACCACCACCAGCCAATGTTAAGGCAATCAGAAGCTTTCTGGGCATGCAGGATTCTATAGGAGGTTTATAAAGGATTTTTCAAAAATTGCCAAACCTCTAAGTAATCTGCTAGCTGCTGACACGCCATTTATCTTTGATAAGGAGTGTCTACAGGCGTTTGAGACTCTGAAAGCTAAGCTAGTCACAGCACCAGTCATCTCTGCACCAGACTGGACATTACCTTTTGAATTGATGTGTGATGCCAGTGACCATGCCATTGGTGCAGTGTTGGGACAAAGGTATGACAAGCTTCTACACATCATTTACTATGCCAATCGTGTTTTAAATGATGCACAAAAGAACTACACAACCACAGAAAAAGAGCTACTTACAGTGGTTTACGCCATTGACAAGTTCAGATCCTATTTAGTAGGATCAAAAGTGATTGTGTACACTGACCATGCTGCTCTTAAATACCTACTCACAAAGTAGGATTCAAAACCCAGACTCATAAGATGGGTGTTGCTTCTGCAAGAGTTTGATATAGAAATAAGAGACAGAAAAGGGACAGAGAATCAAGTAGCAAATCACCTGTCCCGAATAGAACCAGTAGAAGGGGCGTCCCTCCCTCTTACTAAGATCTTTGAAAACTTTTCGGATGAGCAACTCTTTGCCATCCAGGAAGTGCCATGGTTTGTAGACATTGCGAACTACAAGGCAGTGAGATTCATACCCAAAGAATACAGTAGGCAGCAATCAAAGAAGCTGATCACGGATGCAAAGTATTATCTTTGGGATGAGCCGTATCTCTTCAAGAGATGTGCAGACGGAGTAATCCGTAGATGTGTGCCTAAAGAAGAAGCACAGAAGATCCTATGGCATTGCCATGGATCACAATATGGAGGACATTTTGGAAGTGAGCGAACAGCCACAAGAGTCCTCTAATTTGGCTTCTATTGGCCTACTCTCTATAAAGATTTCCGAGTATTTGTACTTAATTGTGACAGTTGCCAAAGATCTAGTAATCTGCCTCATAGTTATGCCATGCCTCAACAAGGGATCTTGGAGATTGAGTTATTTGATGTATGGGATATTGACTTCATGGGGCCTTTCCCACCATCATACTCAAACACTTATATTCTGGTGGCAGTGGATTATGCATCCAAATGGGTGGAAGCTATTGAAACACCCACTAGTGACACTAAGACAGTGTTAAAATTCCTCCAGAAACACATCTTCAGTAGATTTGGCACCCCTAGAGTACTAATCAGTGATGGGGGCACTCATTTCTGCAATAAACAGCTTTACTCTGCTTTGGTTCGTTATGGAGTTAGCCACAGGGTAGCCACTCCATATCATCCACAGACAAATGGGCAAGCTGAAGCATCTAACAGAGAACTTAAAAGAATCTTGGAATGGACTGTAATTAACCGTAGAAGGGATTGGGCAAGAAGCTTGGATGATGCTCTGTGGGCATACAGAACAGCATTCAAAACCCCTATAGGGACCTCCCCATACCAGCTTGTGTATGGAAAGGTAGGTCACTTGCCAGTGGAACTGGAACATAAGGCCTACTGAGTGACCAGATTCCTAAACCTTGATGCCAAGTTAGCTAGAGAAAAGCGTTTGCTCCAGTAAAATGAGCTAGAGGAATTTAGACTCAATGCTTTCGAAAATGCAAAAATTTACAAAGAGAAAGCAAAAAGATGGCATGATAAGAAACTGTCATCCAGAGTCTTTGAGCCTGGACAGAAATTTTTGCTATTTAATTCTAGGCTCAGATTATTCCCCGGGAAATTAAAATCCTGGTGGAGAGGACCATATGTGATTACAAGTGTGTCACCATATGGATACGTAGAGCTTCAGGATAATGAATCTAAGAAAAAGTTCATTGTTAATGGACAGAGAGTTAAACATTATCTTGAAAGCAATTTTGAGCTAGAATGCTCAAAACTGAGGCTTAATTAAAGCTCAGTAATAGTCCAGCTAAAGACAATAAAGAAGCGCTTACTAGGAGGCAACCCAGTCAGTTACAAAGTTTATTTATTAATTAAATTAATTTTTACAGGTATATCTCAGTTATCTTCAAGGTAGAATAGCAATTGCTTGAGTTCACAGAGTTACAGGGGAATTTGGAAGCTCACTGGCGTGAAAAAGCCAGTAAGAAATATTTTGGGCGTTGAACGCCCAAAAGAAGCATCCACTGGGCGTTCAACGCCAGTAAGGATAGCCATCTGGGCGTTAAACGCCAGAAAGAAGCATCTTCTGGGCGTTGAATGCCAGAAAGAAGCTCCTTCTGGGCATTTAACGCCAGAATTACAGCGTCCTGGGTGTTTAGAAAAATGCCCAGTGACAAAGGACTTCCTGGCGTTCAACGCTAGAAAGAAGCAACAGCTGGGCGTTGAATGCCCAGGAAAAGCAGCGATTGGGCGTTAAACGCCCAAAACATGCAGCGTTTGGGCGTTTAACGCCAGGATGGTAGGGAGCAGGTAAAATTTATTTTTCTTCACAAATTTTCTAATTTTTATGTTTCAATTCATGATTTCTTGCATAAACATGTTCAAAATGTCATCCTTCAATTTCAAAAAAAAATTCTAAAAACCCTAATTTCTAAAATCCCTTTTTCAAAAATATCAAATATATCTTAATACATAATAAAAATATTTTTCCAATCCAATCCAACTCTTTTTCAAATTTTTCAAAACTCAATTATCTCTTAAAATCTTTTTCAAATTAAAAATTTAGATTTATCTTTTTCAAATATCATTCACAATTTTTTAATTTTAAATTATATCTTTTTCTTATCATATCTATCTTTTATAAATCATATCTTCTATCTTATCTTTTTAAAATTTTTGAAAACCCACCCCATCCCTTTTAAATTCACATTTGGCCTCCCTCTTCTCATCCACCATTCGACATTAGCTCTCCTTCTATCCCTCTCCTTTCTTTTCCTTTGCTTGAGGACAAGCAAACCTCTAAGTTTGGTGTGTTTATCCGTGATCACAAAAATATACTCACTAAGATCATGGCTCCTAAAGGAAAACAACCCACTCCAAGAGGCAAGAAAGAGAATATTCCAAAACCACTTTGGAATCAAGGGAGGTTCTTAACCAAAGAACATTCAGACCATTACTACAAAATAATGGGTCTAAGGTCAGTGATCCCGGAAGTCAAGTTCGATCTGAAAGAAGATGAATATCTGGAGATCCAAGAGCAAATTCGAAACAGGAACTGGAAATCCTAGCTAATCCTGAAACAAAAGTGGGAAGGAATATGGTTCAGGAGTTCTATGCTAATCTGTGGCAAACAGACAGGAAGAGAATATCTGGAACTGCCCTCTATGACTATCGGACCTTGGTCAGAGGAAAGATTGTTCATATCCACCCTAACAAAATCAGGGAGATCTTTAAGCTGCCTCAGCTGAAAGATGACCCAGACTCCTTTAATAGGAGAATGATGAGAACAAACAAGGGCCTGGACAAGATTCTAGAGGATATATACATCCCTGGAGCCAGGTGGACCACCAGCACCACGGGTGTCCCAAATCAACTCAAGAGAGAAGATCTCAAACTAGTAGCCAGAGGCTGGCTGGACTTCATTGGGCATTCCATACTGTCCACTAGCAACCGTTCTGAAGTCACTGTTAAAAGAGCAATGATGATTCACTGCATTATGTTGGGAAAAGAAGTAGAAGTCCATCAGTTAATTTTGTGTGAACTCTACATAATAGCAAACAAGAAATCCAAAGACGCCAAGTTGGCTTATCCAAGCCTAATTTCTATGCTCTGCAAAGATGCCGGAGTAAGGATGGGAATAACTGAGTATATCTCAGTTGAGCGGCCAATCACTAAAATATAAATGGAAAAACAACAGTTGTAGGATGACCCCATCAAGAGGAGAGCACAGGAATTCCTCCCAAAAATCCCTCAATTTGAATACTGGGAGCATCTTGAGGCATCTGTTTCCAAGTTGCAAGAAGCTATGGACCAAATAAAGGAAGAACAAAATAATCAAAATAGCATGCTTTGCAAATTGCTTAGGAACAAGAGGAGCAAGGGCGTGACTTAAGGGAACTGAAGCGTCAGAAATTAATTCTTGAAGGACCAAGCACCCCATAGACTAGAGGAACATCCACTTCCCAAAATACAGGTTGTTAAGTTCTAATTTTAGCTTTAACTCTGAGATAGTTGTTGTTATAGGAATTTACTTTAGAAGATATATAGGAGTAGTGGTAATTAGTATATCTATTCTGATTTTATTTTCAATTAAGTTATAATTTATTTTTCTCATCATCATCAAACATGAATAAAATAGTAGATTTTTAGAATAAAGAGGTAATTTATATTTTTCGAGTTCTTAATAAGAAAAATTATAATTAATTATATGTGGTGGCAATACTTTGTCTTCTGAATGAATGCTTGAATAGTGCATATTTTTTATCTTGAATTTCATGATGTTAAAATTTTTGGCTCTTGAAAGAATGAGGAACATGAAAAATATTATTGATGATCTGAAAAATCATGAATTTGATTCTTGAAGCAAGAAAAAGCAGTGAAAAAAAGAGAGAGAGAAAAATTACAAGGAATCATTGGATCAAGAAAAAGAAAAAAGCCAATAGCCCTTAAAACCAAAAGGCAAGGGTGAAAAGGATCCAAGGCTTTGAGCATCAGTGGATAGGAGGGCCCAAGGAAGTAATTCCAGGCCTAAGCGGCTAAATCAAGCTGTCCCTAACCATGTGCTTGTGGCATGCAGGTCCAAGTGAAAAGCTTGAGACTGAGTGGTTAAAGTCGTGATCCAAGGCAAAAGAGTGTGCTTAAGAACTCTGGACACCTCTAATTGGGGACTTTAGCAAAGCTAAGTCACAATCTGAAAAGGTTCACCCAATTATGTGCCTGTGGCATTTATGTATCCGGTGGTAATACTGGAAAAAAAAGTGCTTAGGGCCACGGCCAAGATACAGAAAGTAACTGTGTTCAAGAATCAACATACTACACTAGGAAAATCAATAATACTATCTAAACTCTAAGTTCCTATGGATGCCAATCATTTTGAATTTCACAGGATAAAGTGAGATGCCAAAACTGTTCGGAAGTAAAAAAGCTACTAGCCCCGCTCATCTAAATAAGAATCTAAGCTCCACTTAAAACTCTAAAATATTTTTGTTTCTTAATTTCTTTTCATCCTATTTTATTTATCTAGTTGCTTGAGGACAAGCAACACTTTAAGTTTTGTGTTGTGATGAGCGGATATTTTATACGCTTTTTGGGGGTAATTTCATGCAGATTTTAGCATGTTTTTATTAGTTTTTAATAGAATTTTATTAGTTTTTAAGAAAAAATCATATTTCTGGACTTTACTATGAGTTTGTGTATTTTTCTGTGATTTCAGGTATTTTCTGGCTAAAATTGAGGGAGCTGAGCAAAAATCTGATTTAGGCTGAAAAAGGACTGCTGATGCTGTTGGATTCTGACCTCCCTGCACTCGGAATAAATTTTTTGGAGCTACTGGAGTTCAATTGGCGCGCTCTCAATTGGGTTGAAAAGTAGACATCAAGGGCTTTCCAGCAATATATAATAGTCCATATTTTGCGCGAAGATAAATGATGTAAACTGGTGTTTAACGCCAGTTCCATGTTGCAGTCTGGCGTCCCGCGCCAGAAACACGTCACGAACCAGAGTTGAACGCCAGAAACATGTTACAACTTGGCGTTCAACTCCAGAAATAGCCCAAGCACGTGAGAAGCTTAAGTCTCAGCCCCAGCACACACCAAGTGGGCCCCAGAAGTGGATTTCTACACTATCCATCTTAGTTTACTCATTCTCTGTAAACCTAGGTTACTAGTTTAGTATTTAAACAACTTTTAGAGACTTATTTTGTATCTCATGATATTTTTAGATCTGAAATTTGTACCTTTTGGCAGCATGAGTCTCTAAACACCATTGTTGGAGGTGAGGAGCTCTGCGGCGTCTCGATGAAATTAATGCAATTATTTCTGTTTCTCATTCAAATATGCTTGTTGCTATCTAAGATGTTCATTCACGCTTCACTATGAAGGAGGTGATGATCCATGACACTCATCACCTTCCTCACCCCATGAACGTGTGCCTGACAACCACCTTCGTTCTACATCAGATTGAATGAGTATCTCTTAGATTCCTTAATCAGAATCTTCGTGGTATAAGTTGGAATTGATGGCGGCATTCATGAGAATCCGGAAAGTCTAAACCTTGTCTGTGGTATTCCAAGTAGGATTCTGGGATTGGATGACTGTGACGAGCTTCAAACTCGCGAGTGTTGGGCGTGATGACAAATGCAAAAGAATCAATGGATTCTATTCCGACATGATCGAGAACCAACAACTGATTAGCCGTGCTGTGACAGAGCATTCGAACCGTTTTCACTGAGAGGATGGGAAGTAGCCATTGACAACGGTGACACCCTACATATAGCTTGCCATGGAAGGAGCCTTGCAAATTTTGAAAGTAAGAAAGCAGTATGTTGCAGAGATTCAGAGGACAAAGCATCTCCAAAACTCCAACATATTCTCCATTATTAAGTAACAATTATTTATTTTATGCTCTTTTATTTTTCGTAATTCAAACTGATAATTATAATTGATATCCTGACTAAGAATAATAAAATAACCATAGCTTGCTTCAAGCCAACAATCTCCGTGGGATTCGACCCTTACTCACGTAAGGTATTACTTGGACGACCCAGTGCACTTGCTGGTTAGTTGTGCGAGGTTGTAAGAAATCTTGATTTTGATATTGGCATTACAATTCCGTGCACCAAATACCACAGACAAGGTTTAGACTTTCCGGATCTCAGGAATGCTACCAATTGGTTCTAGCCTCTAACACGAAGGTCCCAATCTCACGGATTCGAATGCTCTGTTGTCAGGAGAGGCAAGTCAAATCTGTGGATCAGAAACCCAAAAGACTATACTCCGGCTGTCTTCCAATGACTACGTTAAACATCATGTATACCACCTGTGTTTTTCACTATTTTTTCTTTCTTCAAGAATCAATTTTATGGTTTTTCAGAGTATCAATAACATTTCTCTTTTTTCATTATTCCTTCAAGAGCCAACAATTTTAACATTGATAAACTTCACTATAAAAAATATGCATTGTGATGAGCGGATAATTTATACGCTTTTTGGCATTGTTTTTAGGTAGTTTTTAGTATGATCTAGTTACTTTTAGGGATGTTTTCATTAGTTTTTATGCTAAATTCACATTTTTATACTTTACTATGAGTTTGTGTGTTTTTCCGTGATTTTAGGTATTTTCTAGCTGAAATTGAGGGACCTGAGCAAAACTCTGATAAGAGGCTGACAAAGGACTGCTGATGCTGTTTGAATCTGACCTTCCTGCACTCGAAATGGATTTTCTGGAGCTACAGAACTCCAAATGGCGCGCTCTCAATGGAGTTGAAGAGTAGACATCCAGAGCTTTCCCACAATATATAATAGTTCATACTTTATTCGATATTTGATGACGTCAACTGGCGCTCAACGCCAGTTCCATGCTGCATTCTGGAGTCAAACGCTAGAAACACGTCACGAACCAGAGTTGAACGCCCAAAACACGTTACAACTTGGCGTTCAACTCCAGGAGAAGCCTCAGCTCATGGATAGATTAAGTTCAGCCCAAGCACACACCAAGTGGGCCCCGGAAGTGAATTTATGCATCAATTACTTACCTCTGTAAACCCTAGTAGCTAGTTTAGTATAAATAGAACTTTTTACTAGTTTATTAGATACCTTGGATAGTATTATTCAGTCTTTTGACCACGTTTGGGGGCTGGCCATTTGGCCATGCCTGAACCTCTATCACTTATGTATTTTCAATGGTGGAGTTTCTACACACCATAAATTAAGGGTTGGAGCTCTACTGTACCTCAAGTTTCAATGCAATTACTACTATTTTCTATTCAATTCGACTTATTCTTATTCTAAGATATTCGTTTCACTTCAACATGATGAATGTGATGATCCGTGACACTCATCATCATTCTCACTTATGAACGCGTGATTGACAACCACTTCCGTTCTACCATAGACCGGGCGCATATCTCTTGGATTCCTTGATCAGAATCTTCGTGGTATAAGCTAGAATTGATGGCAGCATTCATGGGAATCCGGAAAGTCTAACCTTGTCTGTGGAATTCCGAGTAGGATTCCGAGATTGAATGACTGTGACAAGTGATGAGCGGATATTTTATACGCTTTTTGGGGGTAATTTCATGTAGATTTTAGCATGTTTTAATTAGTTTTTAGTAGAATATTATCAGTTTTTAGGCAAAAATCATATTTCTGGACTTTACTATGAGTTTGTGTGTTTTTCTGTGATTTCAGGTATTTTCTGGCTGAAATTGAGGGAGCTGAGCAAAAATCTGAGTTAGGCTGAAAAAGGACTGCTGATGTTGTTGGATCCTGACCTCCCTGCACTCAGAATAAAATTTTTGGAGCTACAGGAGTCCAATTGATGCGCTCTCAATTGGGTTGGAAAGTAGACATCCAGGGCTTTCCAGCAATATATAATAGTCCATACTTTGTGCGAAGATAGACGACGTAAACTGGCGTTCAACGCCAGTTCCATGTTGCAGTCTGGCGTCCAGCGCCAGAAACAAGTTACAAGTTAGAGTTCAACGCCAGAAACAGGTTACAACCTGGCGTTGAACGCCCAAAACAGCCCAGGCACGTGAGAAGCTTAAGTCTCAGCCCCAGCACACACCAAGTGGGCTCCAGAAATGGATTTCTGCACTATCGATCATAGTTTACTCATTTTCTGTAAACCTAGGTTATTAGTTTACTATTTAAACAACTTTTAGAGACTTAATTTGCATCTCATGACATTTTTCAGATCTGAATTTTATACATTTTGACGGCATGAGTCTCTAAACTCCATTGTTGGGGGTGAGGAGCTCTACAGCGTCTCAATGAATTAATGCAATTGTTTCTATTTCTCCATTCAAACGTGTGTGTTCCTATCTAAGATGTTCATTCGTGCTTAATTGTGAAGGAGGTGATAATCCGTGACACTCATCACCTTCCTCAATCCATGAACCTGTGCCTGACAAACACCTCCGTTTTACATCAGATTGAATGAGCATCTCTTAGCATCCTTAATCAGAATCTTCGTGGTATAAGTTAGAACTGATGGCGGCCACTCTTGAGGATCCGGAAAGTCTAAACCTTGTCTGTGGTATTCCGAGTAGGATTCAAGGATTGAATGGCTTTGACACGCTTCAAACTCATGATTGCTGGGCGTGATGACAAACGCAAAAGGATCAATGGATCCTATTCCAACATGATCAAGAACCAACAGCTGATTAGCCATGCTGTGACAGAGCATCTGGACCGTTTTCACTGAGAGGATGGGAAGTAGCCACTAACAATGGTGACACCCTACATACAGCTTGCCATGGATGGAACTTTACAAACAATTGAGTTGAATATTACATTGCAGAAATTCAGAGGACAAAGCATCTCCAAAACTCCAACATATCCTCCATTTATAAAGTAACAATTACTTATTCCAAACACTTTTACCTCTTACAATTAAATCCAAATAATCTTATTGGCATCCTGACTAAGATTAATAAAATAAACATAGCTTGCTTCAAACCAATAATCTCCATGGGATCGACCCTTACTCACGTAAGGTATTACTTGGACGACCCAGTGCACTTGCTGGTCAGTTGTACGGATTGCATATTCGTGCACCAAGTTTTTGGCGCCGTTGCCGGGGATTATTCGAGTTTGAACAACTAAAGGTTTATTTTGTTGCTTAGATTAGGAATAATTTATTTTTGTTGTTATAGAGTCATTAAATTCTGAGTCATTTATTCCCTTTTCAAAAATTTTTCAAAAATATATTATTTTTCTTTATCAATTTCTAATTTTCGTGAGTTTAGTGTCTTGTTCTAAGTTTGGTGTCAATTGCATATTTTTTCTTGTCTTGTTCTGTGTCTTTTCTTGTTTTTCTTGTGCTTTTTCAAAACATTAGTTTTCAAAAAAATTTATTCTTATCTATAAAAATAATACATCTTTAAAATACGTTACATTTTTAGCTCAGTTGGTTAGAGCGTTGGCTTATGTTCTTGGCAATTGGGTATCTTCTTTTTAAAATCTTTTCTTCAAAAATAATTTTTCTTGATTTAATCTTGTGCCAAACTTTAGGTTTGGTGTTTTCTTGTTGATCTTTCTTTAATATTCGAAAATTTATCTTGGTTTTCTAAAAATTTTAAGTTTGGTGTTCTTTCTTTTGTTCTTAGTGTTCTTGTGAATCTTCAAGGTGTTCTTGAGTCTTTCTTGTGTTTTGATCTTAAAATTTTTAAGTTTGGTGTTCCTTGGTGTTTTCCCTCCAAAATTTTCGAAAATAAGGAGCATTAGATCTAAAAATTTTAAGTCTTGTGTCTTTTGTGTGTTTTTCTCTTTCATCATAAAATTCAAAATTCAAAAAACTATATATATATATATATATATATAAATATCTTTTTCAAAAATATCCTAACCACTTTCTCTCTCCTCAAATTTTCGAAAATCTTCATAAAAGTTTTCAAATTTTTAATTTTTAATTTTCTTTCTTTATTTATTTTATTTTTATTTCGATTTTTATTTTAATTTATTTTATTATTTCGAAAATCAATTTTCTTTATATAATAAATTAAATAAAATAGACAATATCAACATCTATACCATCTCCCTTGCTCCATCATGGAACTAAGTGGAAATGAACGGTCCAGGAGGACTCTGGGTCATATGCTAACCCCACTACTGCTTCATATGGGAGTAGTATCTGTATACCCTCCATTGGAGTTAGTAGCTTTGAGTTGAATCCTCAGCTCATTATCATGGTGCAGCAAAGCTGCCAGTATTCCGGTCTTCCACATGAAGAACCTACAGAGTTTCTGGCACAATTTTTACAAATTGCTGACACAGTGCCTGATAAGGAAGTAGATCAGGATGTCTACAGATTACTACTGTTTCCATTTGCTGTAAAAGATCAAGCTAAGAGGTGGTTAAATAACCAACCTAAGAACAGCATAAAGACATGGAAACAGCTGTCAGAAAAATTCTTGAATCACTATTTTCCTCCAAAATGGATGACACAGCTAAGGCTAAGCATCCAAGGCTTCAAACAAGGAGATAATGAATCACTTTATGATGCTTGGGAGAGATACAGAGAGATGCTAAGAAAATGCCCCTCTGAGATGTTTTCAGAGTGGGTGCAATTAGACATCTTCTACTATAGGCTTACAGAAAAAGCTCAGATTTCTCTAGATCACTCAGCTGGTGGATCTATACATATGAGAAAAATAATTGAAGAAGCTCAAGAGCTTATTGATACAGTTGCCAGAAATCAGCATCTGTACCTAAGCAGTGAATCTTCCATGAAAGAAGAAGCTAAAACAGTAGCTGTTGAACTCAGTCCTGTAGATCAGGCTAATGAATTCAATCAGCAATTAGACTTTCTAACTCAGCAGCTAGCCAAATTCAAGGAAATACTACAGGAAACAAGAATGGCTAACAGGAATATGGAAGTACAGTTAAAGCAAACAGAAAAGCAACTGTCAAAACAAATAACAGAAGAATGCCAAGCAGTTCAATTAAGAAGTGGGAAAACATTAAATACCTCACTTCAAAGCAGCAAGAAGCCAAGAAATGAACAAATGGCTACTCAAAATCCCTCTGAGGACAATCAGAGCCCATAGAGGAATAAGGCTGGCGCTGAACGCTCAGACCATGCTCATTCCTGGCATTCAACGCCAGAAACAAGCATGAATCCGGCGTTGAACGCCCAAGGGGAGCACAGTTCTGGCATTCAGACGCCAGTAACAGATAAGAAGTTGGCGTCTAACGCCACTCCAGCTTCCACCCCTGGCATTCAAATGCCAGTGGGGGATCAGTCACATACAAGTGCTGATAACAACCCTTCTAAAAAGGCTTCCAAACCCACTTCTACAGGTAATAAACCTGCAGCAACTAAGGTTGAGGAATACAAGGCCAAAATGCCTTATCCTCAAAAACTCCGCCAAGCGGAACAGGATAAGCAATTTGCCCGCTTTGCAGACTATCTCAGGACTCTTGAAATAAAGATTCCGTTTGCAGAAGCACTTGAGCAAATACCCTCTTATGCCAAGTTCATGAAAGAGATCTTAAGTCATAAGAAAGATTGGAGGGAAACTGAAAAAGTTTACCTCACTGAAGAATGCAGTGCAGTTATCCTAAAAAGCTTACCTGAGAAGCTTAAGGATCCCGGAAGCTTTATGATACCATGCACATTAGAGGGTACTTGTACCAAGCAGGCTCTATGTGATATTGGGGCAAGTATCAACTTAATACCTGCATCTATTATCACAAAGCTTGGTTTGACTGAAGAAGTCAAACCAACCCGAATATGTCTTCAACTTGCTGATGGCTCCATTAAATACCCATCAGGCGTGATTGAAGACATGATTGTCAAGGTTGGGCCATTTGCCTTTCCTACTGACTTTGTGGTGCTGGAAATGGAGGAACAAAAGAGTGCAACTCTCATTCTAGGAAGACCTTTCCTAGCAACTGGCCGAACACTCATTGACGTCCAAAAAGGGGAAGTAACCCTGAGAGTCAATGAGGAGGAGTTCAAGTTGAATGTTGTCAAAGCCATGCAACATCCAGACACCCCAGATGACTGCATGAGTGTTGATATCATTGACTCTCTGGTAAGAGAGGTCAATATGGCTGAGAGTCTCGAATCAGAGCTAGAGGACATCTTTAAAGATGTTCAGCCTGATTTGGAGGAATCAGAGAGAATAATAGAACCTCTGAAAATCCCTCAGGAAGAGGAGAAACCTCCCAAACCCGAGCTCAAACCATTACCACCATCCCTAAAATATGCATTTTTGGGAGAAGATGATACCTTTCCTGTAATCATAAGCTCTACCTTAGAGCCACAGGAAGAGGAAGCACTAATTCAAGTGCTAAGGACACACAAGACAGCTCTTGGGTGGTCCATCAGTGATCTTAAGGGCATTAGTCCAGCCAGATGCATGCACAAGATCCTATTGGAGGGTGACGCCAAGCCAGTGGTCCAACCACAAAGGCGGCTAAATCCAGCCATGAAGGAAGTGGTGCAGAAGGAGGTCACTAAATTACTAGAGGCTGGGATTATTTATCCTATTTCTGACAACCCCTAGGTAAGCCCTGTCCAAGTCGTCCCTAAGAAGGGAGGCATGACAGTGGTCCATAATGAAAAAAATGAACTGGTTCCTACAAGAACAGTTACAGGGTAGCGTATGTGTATTGATTATAGAAGGCTCAATACAGCCACCAGAAAGGATCATTTTCCTTTACCATTCATAGACCAGATGCTAGAAAGACTAGCAGGTCATGAATACTACTGCTTCCTGGATGGATATTCAGGTTACAATCAAATTGCAGTAGATCCCCAGGATCAAGAGAAAACAGCATTCACATGTCCATCTGGAGTATTTGCATACAGAAGGATGCCATTTGGCCTGTGCAATGCACCTGCAACCTTTCAGAGGTGCATGCTCTCAATTTTCTCTGATATGGTGGAAAAATTTCTGGAAGTTTTCATGGATGACTTTTCAGTATTTGGAGACTCATTCAGCTCCTGTCTTGACCATCTAGCACTTGTTCTAAAGAGATGCCAAGAGACTAACCTGGTTTTTAAACTGGGAGAAGTGTCACTTTATGGTAACTAAAGGAATTGTCCTTGGGCACAAAATTTTGAACAAGGGAATAGAGGTGGATCAAGCTAAGGTAGAGGTAATTGAAAAATTACCACCACCTGCCAATGTTAAGGCAATCAGAAGCATTCTGGGGCATGCAGGATTCTATAGGAGGTTTATAAAGGATTTTTTAAAAATCGCCAAACCTCTGAGCAAAATGCTAGCTGCTGACACGCCATTTATCTTTGATAAAGAGTGTCTGCAGGCATTTGAGACTCTGAAAGCTAAATTGGTCACAGCACCAATCATTTCTGCACCAAACTAGACATTGCCATTTGAACTAATGTGTGATGCCAGTGACCATGCCATTGGTGCAGTGATGGGACAGAGGCATGACAAGCTTCTACATGTCATTTACTATGCCAGTCGTGTTTTAAATGACGCACAGAAGAATTACACAACTACAGAAAAAGAGCTGCTTGCAGTGGTTTACGCCATTGACAAATTCAGATCCTATTTAGTAGGATCAAAAGTGATTGTGTACACTGATCATGCTGCTCTTAAATATCTACTCACAAAGCAGGATTCAAAACCCAGACTTATAAGATGGATGTTGCTTCTGCAAGAGTTTGATATAGAAATAAAAGACAGAAAAGGGACAGAGAATCAGGTAGCAGACCACCTGTCCCGAATAGAACCAGTAGAAGGGGCGTCCATCCCTCTTACTGAGATCTCTGAAAACTTTCTGGATGAGCAACTCTTTGCCATCCAGGAAGTGCCATGGTTTGCAGACATTGCAAACTACAAGGTAGTGAGATTCATACCCAAAGAATACAGTAGGCAGCAATCAAAGAAGCTGATCACGGATGCAAAGTATTATCTTTGGGATGAGCCGTATCTCTTTAAGAGATGTGCAGACAGAGTAATCCGTAGATGTGTGCCTAAAGAAGAAGCGCAGAAGATTCTATGGCATTGCCATTGATCCCAGTATGGAGGACATTTTGGAAGTGAGCGAACAGCCACAAGAGTCATCCAATGTGGCTTCTACTGGCCTACTCTCTATAAAGATTCCCGAGTATTTGTACCTAATTGTGACAGTTGCCAAAGATCTGGTAATCTGCCTCACAGTTATGCCATGCCTCAACAAGGGATCTTGGAGATTGAGTTGTTTGATGTATGGGGTATTGACTTCATGGGACCTTTCCCACCATCATACTCAAACACTTATATTCTGGTGGCAGTGGATTATGTATCCAAATGGGTGGAAGCTATTGCAACACCTACTAATGACACTAAAACAGTGTTAAAATTCCTCCAGAAACACATCTTCAGCAGATTTGGTACCCCTATAGTATTAATCAGTGATGGGGGCACTCATTTCTGCAATAAACAGCTTTACTCTGCTTTGGTTCGTTATGGAGTTAGCCACAGGGTAGCCACTCCATATCATCCACAGACAAATGGGCAAGCTGAAGTCTCTAACAGAGAACTTAAAAGAATCCTGGAACGGACTGTAATTAACCGTAGAAAGGATTGGGCAAGAAGCTTAGATGATGCTCTGTGGGCATACAGAACAGCATTCAAGACCCCTATAGGGACCTCTCCATACCAGCTTGTGTATGAAAAGGCATGTCACTTGCCAGTGGAACTGGAACATAAGACCTACTGGGCAACCAGATTCCTGAACCTTGATGCCAAGTTAGCTGGAGAAAAGCGATTGCTTCAGTTAAATGAGCTAGAGGAATTTAGACTCAATGCTTTCGAGAATGCAAAAATTTACAAAGAGAAAGCAAAAAGATGGCATGATAAGAAATTGTCATCCAGAGTCTTTGAGCCGGGCAGAAAGTTCTGCTATTTAATTCTAGGCTCAAATTATTCCCCGGGAAATTAAAATCCCGATGGAGAGGTCCATATGTAATTACAAGTGTATCACCATATGGATACATAGAGCTTCAGGATAATGACTCTAACAAAAAGTTCATTGTTAATGGACAGAGAGTTAAACATTATCTTGAAAGCAATTTAGAGCAAGAATGCTCAAAACTGAGACTTAATTAAAGCTCAGTAATAGTCCAGCTAACAACATTAAAGAAGCGCTTGCTGGGAGGCAACCCAGCCATTCACAAAATTTAATTTTATTTTTATTTGTTTTTGTTAATTAATTGATTTTTGCAGGTATATGTCAAAGTATCTTCAAAGTAAAAAAGCAATTGATTGAATTCACAGAGTTACAGGGGAATTTGGAAGCTCACTGGCGTGAAAAATCCAGTAAGAAATGTTTTGGGCATTGAACGCCCAAAAGAAGCATCCACTGGGCGTTCAACGCCAGTAAGGATAGCCATCTGGGCGTTGAACGCCAGAAAGGAGCATCTTTTGGGCGTTGAACGCCAGAAAGAAGCTCCTTCTGGGCGTTTAACGCCAGAATTACAGCATCCTGGGCGTTTAGAAAAATGCCCAGTGACAAAGGACTGCCTGGCATTCAACGCCAGAAAGAAGCAACAGCTGGGCGTTGAACGCCCAGGAGAAGCAGCAATTGGGCGTTAAACGCCCAAAACATGCAGCATTTGGGCGTTTAATGCCAGGATGGTGGGGAGGAGGTAAAATTCATTTTTCTTTACAAATTTTCCAAATTTTTATGTTTCAAATCATGATTTCTTGCATAAACATGTTTCAAAATATCCTCCTTCAAATCAAAATAGTTTTCTAAGAACCCTAATTTCTAAAATCCCTTTTTCAAAAATAATATAGCTTCATACATAAACATAAACCTTTTTCCAATCCAATCCAACTCTTTTTCCAATTTTTTTAAAAACTTAATTATCTTTTAAAAACTTTTTCAAATTAAAGATTTATTTTTAAATATCATCTTTTTAAATTATATTCTTTTCTTATCATAGTTATCTTTTATAAATCATATCTTTTATCTTATATCTTTTTCTTATTTTCGAAAACCCACCCACCTCCCTTTATATCCACTTTCGGCGCCCCTCTCATCATCCACCATTCCACACCTGCTCTCCTTCTATCCCTCTTCTCTCTTTTCTTTTGCTTGAGGACAAGCAAACCTCTAAGTTTGGTGTGCTTATCCGTGATCACAAAAACATACTCACTTTGATCATGGCCCCTAAAGGAAAACAACCCAACCCAAGAGGTAAGAAAGAGAATATTTCAAATCCACTTTGGAATCAAGGGAAGTTCTTAACTAAAGAACATTCGAACCATTACTACAAAATAATGAGTCTAAGATCAGTGATCCCGGAAGTCAAGTTTGATCTGAAAGAAGATGAATATCTAGAGATCCAAGAACAAATTCAAAACAGGAACTGGGAAATCCTAGCTAATCCTGAAACGAAAGTGGGAAGGAATATGGTTCAGGAGTTCTACGCAAATCTATGGCAGACAGATAGGCAAAGAATAATTGGAGCTGCCCTCTATGATCATCGGACCTTAGTCAGAGGAAAGATTGTTCACACCCATCCTGACAAAATCAGAGAGATCTTTAAGCTTCCTCAACTGAAGGATGACCCAGACTCCTTTAATAGGAGAATGATGAGGGTAAACAAAGGCCTGGACAAGATTCTAGAGGATATATGCATCCCTGAAGCCAGGTGGACCACCAGCACCACTGGCAGTGAAAAACAAAAGCTTGCGAAAGAAAAAAAATATTGGCGAAAAAAAAATTTAGAAAGAAAAAGAAAAAGCAAGCAGAAAAAGCCAATAGCCCTTAAAACCAAAAGGCAAGGGTAAAAAGGATCCAAGGCTTTGAGCATCAATGGATAGGAGGGCCCAAGAAAATAAAATCCAGGCCTAAGTGGCTAAATCAAGTTGTCCCTAACCATGTGCTTGTAGCATGCAGGTCCAAGTGAAAAGCTTGAGACTGAGTGGTTAAAGTCGTAATCCAAAGCAAAAAGAGTGTGCTTAAGAGCTCTGGACACCTCTAACTGGGGACTCTAGCAAAGCTGAGTCACAATCTGAAAAGGTTCACCCAGTCATGTGTCTGTGGCATTTATGTATCCGGTGGTAATACTGGAAAACAAAGTGCTTAGGGCCACAGCCAAGACTCATAAAAGTAGCTGTGTTCAAGAATCAACATACTTAACTAGGAGAATCAATAACACTATCCGAAATTCTAAGTTCCCATAGATGCCAATCATTCTAAACTTCAAAGGATGAAGTGAGATGCCAAAACTGTTCAGAAGCAAAAAGCTACAAGTCCCGCTCATCTAATTAGAACTAATACTCATTGATATTCTGGGATTTATAGTATATTCTCTTCTTTTTATCCTAATTGATTTTCAGTTGCTTGGGGACAAGCAACAATTTAAGTTTGGTGTTGTGATGAGCGGATAATTTATACGCTTTTTGGCATTATTTTTGGGTAGTTTTTAGTATGATCTAGTTACTTTTATGGATGTTTTCATTAGTTTTTATGCTAAATTCACATTTCTGGACTTTACTATGAGTTTGTGTGTTTTTTTGTGATTTCAGGTATTTTCTGGCTGAAATTGAGGGACCTAAGCAAAACTCTGATAAGAGGCTGACAAAGGACTGCTGAAGCTGTTTGAATCTGACCTCCCTGCACTCGAAATAGATTTTCTGGAGCTACAAAACTCCAAATGTCGCGCACTCAACGGCGTTAGAAAGTAGACATCCAAAGCTTTCTAGCAATATATAATAGTTCATACTTTATTTGAGATTTGACGACATAAACTGGCGCTCAACACCAGTTCCATGCTGCATTCTGGAGTCAAACGCCAGAAACACGTCACGAACCAGAGTTGAACGCCCAAAACATGTTACAACTTGGCGTTCAACTCCAAGAGAAGCCTCAGCTCATGGATAGATCAAGCTCAGCCCAAGCACACACCAAGTGGGCCCCAGAGGTGAATTTATGCATCAATTACTTACCTCTGTAAATCCTAGTAGCTAGTTTAGTATAAATAGAACTTTTTACTAGTTTATTAGATATCTTGGATAGTATTATTCAGTCTTTTGACCACGTTTGGGGGCTGGCCATTCGGCCATGCCTGAACTTCTATCACTTATGTATTTTCAACGGTGGAGTTTCTACACACCATAGATTAAGGGTGTGGAGCTCTACTGTACCTCAAGTTTCAATGCAATTACTACTATTTTCTATTCAATTCGACTTATTCTTATTCTAAGATATTCGTTGCACTTCAACATGATGAATGTGATGATCCGTGACACTCATCATCATTCTCACTTATGAACGCATGATTGACAACCACTTCCGTTCTACCTTAGACCGGGTGCATATCTCTTGGATTCCTTGATCAGAATCTTCGTGGTATAAGCTAGAATTGATGGCGGCATTCATGGGAATCCGGAAAGTCTAACCTTGTCTGTGGTATTCCGAGTAGGATTCTGGGATTGAATGACTGTGATGAGCTTCAAACTCTTGAAGGCTGGGCGTTAGTGACAGACGCAAAAGAATCATTGGATTCTATTCCAACCTAATTGAGAACCGACAGATGATTAGCCGTGCTGTGACAGAGCATTTGGACCATTTTCACTGAGAGGATGGGATGTAGCCATTGACAATGGTGATGCCCTACATACAGCTTGCCATAGAAAGGAGTGATGAAAAACTAGAAGGAAGAAGTAGGAAAGCAGAGATTCAGAAGGAACATAGCACATCCATACACCTATCTGAAATTTCCACCATTGAATTACATGAGTAACTTTATCTTTATTTTCTGTTTATTTTATTATCTTTATTTAAACCAATAATCTCTTAATCCAGTTAAATCCGCCTGACTGGGATTTACAAGATGACTATAGCTTGCTTCATACCAACAATCTCTGTGGGATCGACCCTTACTCACGTAAGATATTACTTGGACAACCCAGTACGCTTGCTGGTTAGTTGCGCGGAGTTGTGACAAAGTGTGATTCATGTTTGAGAGCACCAAGCCTTTGGAGCCATTGTTGATGATCACAATTTCGTCCACCACATTGTTCAAGAATTCAATCAGAAAACAAAAATTATTGCCACCACATCAAAATAATTAAACTAATTTCAAGATAGAATTCGAAATTCATGTATTTCTTATTCTTTTTCAAATAGAAACATTTTTCATTTAAGAGAGAGGTGAAAGATTCATGGAACATTCAAAGCTTTAAGACATAGACACTAAACACTAATGATCATGTAATAAAGACACAAATATAGACAAAATATAAAGCATAAAACCGAAGAAAAACAGAAAAATAAGAACAAGGAAATTAAAGAACGGGTCCACCTTAGTGACCGCGGCTAGTTCTTCCTCTTGAAGAACTAATGGAGTTCTTGAGCTCCTCTATGTCTCTTCCTTGCCTTTGTTGCTCCTCTCTCATGGATCTTTGGTGAGGTCCATGAGTGGGCTCTCTTGTTTGCTCCATCCTCTTTCTAGTGATGGGCTTTTGAGATGAATCTATCCATCTCCCATGACTCGGAGTTGGAAGCAACTGCCTTCCCTTTCCTCTTCCTAGAGATTTCTCCGGCCTTAGTTGCCATTAATAGTTATAGAAAAATAAAAAGCAGAGCTTTTTTTCCACACCAAACTTAAAAGGTTTGCTCGTCCTCGAGCAAAATAAGATAGAAGGGAGTAGAAGAAGAATGATGCAATTAATTTTGAAAACTTATTACTGTATACAAGAAAAATTAAAAATAGTTGAAAAGAATTTGAGAAGATATGTAAGTTTTGAAAGCGTTTTGGAAGAATTGAAAATAATTGAAACAAAATTAAAAAGAATTAGAAAGATTATTAATTTTTGAAAATAGAAATTGAAAGATGAACGTTTAAAATATGTTTGATGCAAAAAATTATGAATTAAAACACGAAAAATTGAAAACAAAATCGAATTGGAAACAAAATTACCTCCCTTGTATCATCCTGGAATGCTATCCATTCTGGCGTTTAACGCCCACTTGACTGCCTCTTTGGGCGCTTAACGCCCAGCCAGATACCCTGGCTGGCGTTAAACGCCAGGAATCCTTCTTTACTGGGCGTTTTTCTGAATGCCCAGAATGCTACCATTTCTGGTGTTTAACGCCAAGAATGCTGCCTGCTTAGGCGTTAAACGCCCATTCTGCTATCCTTACTGGCGTTTAAATGCCAGTAAGCTTGTCCTCCAGGGTGTGCTATTTTTGATGCTGTTTTGATTCCGCTTTAATTCTGTAGCTATTTTTGTGACTCCACATGATCATCAACCTAAAGAAAACATAAACTAACAATGGAAAATGAAATAAAAAAGTAATTAACATAGATAAATAAAATTGGGTTGCCCCCTAATAAGCGCTTTTTTAATGTCAATAACTTGACAGAAAGCTCTTACAGAGCTTCACAAATGCTCAGAGCATGATTGTGGCCTCCCAACACCAAACTTAGAGTTTGAATGTGGGGGCTCTGCTTGACTCTGTATGGAGAAAATAGGATGAAGCTTTTCATGCTTCTTCTCCATGTTTACAGAAGAAGATCCTTGAGCCTTAAACACCAGGTAGTCCTCATTCAATTGAAGGACTAACTCTCCTCTGTCTTCATCAATTACAGCCCTTGTTGTGGCTAGGAAGGGTCTTCCAAGGATGATGGATTCATCCTCATCCTTCCTAGTGTCTAGGATTATGAAGTCAGCAAGGATGTAGAGGCCTTCAACCTTCACTAAGACATCCTCTACAAGTCCATAAGCCTTTTTTATTGATTTGTCTGCCATCTCTAGTGAGATTCTTGCGGCTTGTACCTCAAAGATTCCTAGTTTCTCCATTACAGAGAGTGGCATGAGGTTTATACTTGACCCCACGTCACACAGAGCCTTCTCAAAGGTCATTGTGCCTATAGTACAAGGTATTAAAAACCTTCCAGGATTCGGTTTCTTCTGAGGTACTTTCAGCTGAACCAAGGCATTCAGTTCATTGATGAGCAATAGAGGTTCATCCTCCCAAGTCTCATTACCAAATAACTTGGCATTCAGCTTCATGATTGCTCCTAGATACCAAGCAACTTGCTCTTCAATAATATCTTCATTCTCTTCAGAGGAAGAATACACATCAGAGCTCATGAATGGCAATAGTAAGTTTAGTGGAATCTCTATTGTCTCTGTATGAGCCTCAGATTCCTTTGGTTCCTCATTATGGAACTCCTTATTGGTCAGTGGACGTCCAGCAAGGTCTTCCTCACTGGAAATCACTACCTCTTCCTCCTCTATAGGTTTGGCCATTTTGGTTATATTAATGGCCTTGCACTGTCTCTTTGGATTCTCTTCTGTATTGCTTGGGAGAGTACTAGGATGAGTTTTAGTAACTCTTTTACTCAGCTGACCCACTTGTGCCTCCAAATTTCTAATGGAGGACCTTGTTTAAGTCATAAAACTGAGTGGCCTTAGATAGATCAGAGACTATGTTTGCTAAGCCAGAGGGGCTCGAGTCAGAATTCTCTGTCTGTTGCTGAGAAGATGATGGAAAAGGCTTGCTATTGCCAAACCTATTTCTCCCACCATTATTATTATTGAAGCCTTGTTGAGGCTTCTATTGATCCTTCCATGAAAAATTTGGATGATTTCTCCATGAAAGATTATAGGTGTTTCCATAGGGTTCTCCCATGTAATTCACCTCTTCCATTGCAGGATTCTCAGGTTCATAAGCTTCTCCTTCAAAGGAGGCTTCTTTAGTACTGCCAAATGCAGCTTGCAATCCAGTCAGATTCTGAGAAATCATATTGACTTGCTGAGTCAATATTTTGTTCTGAGCCAATATGGCATTTAGAGAATCAATCTCAAGAACTCCTTTCTTCGGAGTCATCCCATTACTCACAGGATTTCTTTCAGAAGTGTACATGAACTGATTATTTGCAAATACCTCAATGAGTTCCTGAGCTTCAGTGGGGGTTCTTTTCAGATGAAGAGATCCACCAAAAGAGTGGTCCAATGACATCTTAGACATTTCAGACAGACCATCATAAAATATATCCAAGATGCTCCATTCTGAAAGCATGTCAGAAGGACACCTTCTGGTCAATTACTTGTATCTTTTCCAAGCTTCATAGAGGGATTCACCTTCTTTTTGTCTGAAGGTTTGGACGTCCACTCTAAGCTTGCTCACCTTTTCAGGTGGAAAGAATTTGGCCAAGAAAGCAGTGACCAACTTATCCCAAGAGTTCAGGCTTTCTCTTGGTTGTGAGTCCAACCATGTCCTAGCTCTGTCTCTTACAGCAAAGGGGAAAAGCATAAGTCTGTAGACCTCAGGATCAACCCCATTGGCCTTAACAGTATCACAGATGTGCAAGAATTCAGCTAAGAACTGATGATGATCTTCTGATGGAAGTCCATAAAACTTGCAATTCTGCTGCATTAGAGAAACTAATTGAGGCTTAAGCTTAAATTTGTTTACTCCAATGGCAGGAATTGAGATGCTTCTTCCGTAGAAGTTGGAAGTTGGTGCAGTATAGTCACCAAGCATCTTCCTTGCATCTCTAGCATTGTTGTTGGGTTCGGCTGCCATGTCTGCTTCTTTTTCGAGATTTTCTGTAAGGTCCTCTCTTGAGTGTTGTGCTTTGGCTTCTCTTAGCTTTCTCTTCAGAGTCTTTTTAGGTTCAAGATCAGCTTCAATAAAAATGTTTTCATCCCTGTTCCTGCTCATATGAAAAAGAAGAGAAAAGAAAAGAAGAGGAATCCTGTATGTCACAGTATAGAGATTCCTTTATGTGTCAGAGAAAAAGAGGAATAGAATGAAGAAGGAAGAAGAAATTCGAACACACAGAGAGAGAGAGAGAGAGGGTTCGAATTATGAGTAGAAGAGAAGTGTTAGTAAATAAATAAAATAAATAGAAAGAGAAGAGAGAGAAAGTATTCGAATATTAATTAAAATAAAAGAAAAATATTTTTGTTTTTATTTTAATTATTGGTTAGTATTCGAAAATATTAAAAGAAATGAAATAAAATTAGAATTTAAAACAGTCAGTTAATTAAAAAGAATTTTGAAAAAGTGGCTAGTTGTTTTCGAAAAATGAGAAGTGGAAAAGTAGTTAGGTGATTTTGAAAAAGATAAGAAATAGTAAACTTTTTAAAATTAAAACAAACAAGTCAAGTAGTTAGTTGAAAAAGATTTGAAAATAAATTTTGAAAAGATAAGAAGTTAGAAAAAATTTTGAAAAAGATATGATTGAAATTTATTTTGAAAAAGATTTGAAAAAGAAATTAAAAAGATTTGATTTTTGAAATTAAAGTTGATAACTTGACTAACAAGAAACTAAAAGATATGATTCTAGAACTTAAAGATTGAACCTTTCTTAACAAGAAAGTAACACACTTGAAATTTTTGAATCAAAACATTAAATGTTAGCAACAATTTCGAAAATTATGAAATAAAATTGAGAAAAAGATTTTGAAAATTAATTTTAAAAAAAAATTCAAAAAAAACATAAAAGAAAAATGAAAAAGATTTTATTTTGAAAAAAGATTTGAAAAGATAGAATTTTTAAATTGAAATTTTGACTTGACTAACAAAAAAAACTAAATTTTAAAAATCTTTGACTAAGTCAACCCAAAATTTCTAAATTTATGAGTAAAATAAGAAAAAGATATTATTTTTTATTTTTTATTTTTTTGGATTAATGAAGAAAGAGAAAAACAACAAAATGACACAAGACATAAAAATTTAAGATCAAAACAAATAATGCATGCAAGAACACCTTGAATGTCAAGATGAACACCAAGAACACTTTGAAGATCAAGATGAACATCAAGAACATACTTTTAAAAATTTTTAAAAAAAGAAAGACATGCAAGAGACCAAACTTAAAAGTTTTTTAATGTTTAGACAACATGAATTTGAAAATGCACAAGAAAAACAAGAAAAGACACAAAACAAGAAAATTTAAAGATCAAACAAGGAAAATCATCAAGAACAACTTGAAGATCAAGAAGAACACAATGCATATATTTTCGAAAACTTAAGAAAAATTAAAACATGCAATTGACATCAAACTTAAAATTTGACACAAGACTCAAACAAGAAACACAAAAATTTTTTTGGTTTTTATGATTTTATTAAATTGTTTTTGTATTTTTTTCAAAAATAAAAATAAAAAGCTTAAACATAAAATAAAATTACCTAATCTAAACAACAAGATGAACCGTCAGTTGTCCAAACTCGAACAATCCCTGGGAACGGCACCAAAAACTTGGTGCACGGAATTGTCATCACACTCTTCACAACTCCGATACAACTAACCAGTAAGTGCACTGGGTCGTCCAAGTAATAAAACCTTATGTGAGTAACGGTCGATCCCAGAGAGATTGCCGGCTTGAAGCAAGCTATGGTCATCCTGTAAATCTTAGTCAAGTGGATTCAATTGGTTACGAGTTTTGATAATTGAAAGATAAATAAAACATAAATTAAAATAAAGATACTTATGTAATTCATTGGCGGGAATTTCAGATAAGCGTTTGGAGATGCTTTGTTGCTTCTGAACATCTGCTTTCCCATTGTCTTCATCCAATCATGTGTGCTCCCTTTCATGGCAAGCTATATGTTGGTGGATCACCGTTGTCAATGGCTACCATCCGTCCTCTCAGTGAAAATGGTACAGGTACGGTTTCTGTACAGCTAATCAACTGTCGAATTTCTCGTCTCGGATGAAAAATACCAGGCACAGCTACCGCACGGCTAATCATCTGTCAATTCTCACTTGTGTTGGAATAGGATCTCTCTATCCTTTTGAAGCTCGTCACAGTCATCCCGTCCCAGATCCTACCCAGAATACCACAGACAAGGTTTAGACTTTCCGGATCTCAGGAATGTTGCCAATTGGTTCTAGCCTATACCACAAAGGTTCTAACCTCATGGACTTTGTCCGTGGATCAGAGACCCAAGAGACTATACTCCAACTGTCGTCCAATGACTACGTTGAACA
This sequence comes from Arachis hypogaea, assembly GCF_003086295.3. Lineage (NCBI taxonomy): Eukaryota > Viridiplantae > Streptophyta > Magnoliopsida > Fabales > Fabaceae > Arachis > Arachis hypogaea. Next base: position 80,823,359 of record NC_092044.1, on the reverse strand, counting down.
TCATGTAGACCGTTTGTGGTTGTCAGGCACGCGGATCTTGACTAAGCGAGTAACGAAGATAGTGGGTGATTGTCACGGATCACCCCTTCATTCTGACTTAAATGAATTAAGTACAAGAGTATATCTTGGGGAAGAAGTAAGCATAAATTGAAAGAGAAACAATAGTACTTGCATTAATTCATGAAGAACAGTAGAGCTCCACACCTTAATCTATGAGGTATAGAAACTCCACCATTGAAAAATACATAAGAGAAAAAGGTCTAGGCATGGCCGAATGGCTAGCCTCCCCCCAAATAAGAAATCTCATAAAAGTCTCCAAAAGTCCCTAATAAAATAGTAAAAAGTGCTATTTATACTAAACTAGTTACAAGGGATTACAGAAAATAAGTAACTAAGTGCAGATAGTGCCGAAATCCATTTTCGGGGCCCACTTGGCATATGCTTGGGCTGAGCATTGAGCTTTACACATGCATAGGCCTTTTCTGGAGTTAAACACCAGCTTGGATGCCAGTTTGGGCGTTTAACACTCGTTCTGGTGCCAGTTCCGGCGTTTAACGCCAAAAAGGGTCTCTGGTGGGCGTTTTAACACCAGTTTACGCCATCAAATCGCGAGCAAAGTATAGACTATTATATATTTCTGGAAAGCCCAGGATGTTAGCTTTTCATCCCAATTGAGAAAGCGCCAATTGAATATATGTAGCTCCAGAAAAACGCGTTTCAGTGCAGGGAGGTTAGGATCCAACAGCATTTGCAGTCCTTTCTCAGTCTTTGAATCAGACTTTTGCTCAGGTCCCACAATTTCAGCCAGAAAATACCTGAGATTACATAAAAATACACAAACTCATAGTAAACTCCAGAAATGTGATTTGTGCATAAAAACTAATAAAAATATAATAAAAAGTAACTAAAACATACTAAAAACTGTGTAAAAATAATGCCAAAAAGCGTATAAATTATCCGCTCATCACAACACCAAACTTAAATTGTTGCTTGTCCCCAAGAAACCAAAAACAAAATAGGATAAAAAGATGAGAATATACAATAAATTTCAAAATATCAATGAAGCTTAGTTCTAATTAGATGAGCGGGACTAGTAGCTTTTTGCTTCTGAACAGTTTTGGCATCTCACTTTATCCTTTGAAGTTCAGAATGATTGGCATCCATAGGAACTCAGAATTCATATAGTGTTATTGATTCTCCTAGTTTAGTATATTGATTCTTGAACACAGCTACTTATGAGTCTTGGCCGTGACCCTAAGCATCTTGTTTTCCAATATTACCACCGGATACATAAATGCCACAGACACATAATAACTGGGTGAACCTTTTCAGATTGTGACTCAGCTTTGCTAGAGTCCCCAGTTAGAGGTGCCCAGAGTTCTTAAGCACACTCTTCTTGCTTTGGATCATGACTTTTACCACTCAGTCTCAAGCTTTTTACTTGGACCTTTATGACACAAGCACATTGTTAGGGACAGCTTGATTTAGCCGCTTAGGCCAGGATTTTATTCCTTTGGGCCCTCCTATCCACTGATGCTCAAAGCCTTTGATCCTCTTTATCCTTGCCTTTTAGTTTAAAGGGTTACTGGCTTTTTGCTCTTGCTTTTTGGTTTAAAGAGCTATTGGCTTTTTCTGCTTGCTTTTTCTTTTTCTTTTTTTTTTTCTTTATTTTTTGCCATTTTTTTGAAAGATTTTTTGAAAAGAAGATAAATGTTGAAACAAGAAGAAGGTTACCTAATCTAAGCAACAAGATGAATTGTCAGTTGTCCAAACTCGAACAATCCCCAGCAACGGCGCCAAAAACTTGGTGCACGGAATTGTGATAACACTTTTCTCAACTCCGGTACAACTAACCAGCATGTGCACTGGGTCGTCCAAGTAATACATTACGTGAGTACGGGTCGATCCCACGGAGATCGCCGGCTTGAAGCAAGCTATGGTCATCCTGTAAATCTTAGTCAGGCGGATTCAATTGGTTATGAGTTTTAATAATTGAAAGATAAATAAAACATAAATTAAAATAAAGATACTTATGTAATTCATTGGTGGAAATTTCAGATAAGCCTTTGAAAATGCTTTGTTACTTCTGAACCTGTGCTTTCCTATTGTCTTCATCCAATCATGCGTGCTCCCTTCCATGGCAAGCTGTATGTTGGTGGATCACCGTTGTCAATGGCTACCATCCGTCCTCTCAGTGAAAATGGTCCAGCTGCGGTTTCTGTATGGCTAATCAACTGTCAGATTTCTTGTTTCGGATGAAAAATTCCAGGCACAGCTACCGCACGGCTAATCATCTGTCGGTTCTCATTTGTGTCAAAATAGGATCTCTCTATCTTTTTACACACTATCAATGCGCCCAACATTCGTCAGTTTAAAGCTCGTCACAGTAATCCCGTCCTAGATCCTACTCGAAATACCACAAACAAAGTTTATACTTTCTTATTATTGGCATGATTAATGTATTTTTAAAATCTATTAATGTATTCAATAACATTAATAAGAGATGACATGAGAAGAGAAAAATGGGTAAGAAGTAAAAGATAACAGATGAACGTCAAGGTGGCCAAGTGGAGTAACGAGAGCTTTTCAGATATGAATAACTGGCATTAAGTGTAGAAGTTAATTAGAAAGGGTAATACTGGAAAGAAATCTTGGACACCAAACCTATGTATTGCCACTATATATGGTTATAGATATTGTTATATATGATAGAACTTCTCCCGTGCATCTGTTACGTTACATAAAGAAAACCACTCACAGAACGACAATTCATCTTCTATATGTCATTTTCATCTCTATTTCAGTAACAGTTATAAAAAAATCATGTGTAACTTCTTCTTCAATTCTTTATTCTATTGATTTACCTTTTAATTTGTTTCACTTTTTTCAAATTTTCTTACTTCTATTTCCAATTCAAGATGCACTTCTCAGTATGGAACAATTATTATTAGAATAAAAAAATTGTTATTTATAACAAAAATAAATAAAATAGTAAATAGAAAATAGTAGAAAAAATAATTATTATGATAGAAATTAAAGTTGTCAATAATGCAATGGTACTATTTCAATTCAAAAAGAATAAAAGAAAATCCGAATCTAAATTTATTAGATATTAAATAAAATAAAATTACATAAAACGTTATTATTTACCATATAAATTAAATAAAAAATTATCAATATTTTTAAATAATATTTTATACAACAATTGCCAAGCAAAACTCACTGAATAGAAAAAAATAATTGAACATCAAACTCTCATATTTTCTTTGTATATTGCTATTTTGTTATAGTATAAGTAATAGTTTTAGAATTATTTAAACTAGCGGCTCAACAGGCACTATCATGCCTGTTCAGCCACTTTTCTACTGTTTTTCAAGAAATTAATTTTTTTTAGTTAATATATTATTTATTTTTCAAATTTATTAGATAAATATTTTTGTCATTATTTTAATATTGACGTGATCTTATTTATATCATATGTTTTTACCTTAAAATTACTATAAAAAACTTTTAAAATGTTTAATTATAAAAGCACACAATAAAGATGTATATATATTATTAGAAAAAACATAGTTAAAAAAAATAATGATAATAATATTATCCTGATTAAAAAAGAGTATATATAAATCAAAATACATGTTAGTTATTTATAAAAGATAATTTTACTTAAATGTCATGGATATTTATATTTGTCTTCATTTTTTTTAAGTGGTAGGCCAAAATATGAATTTGGATTTGAAGAGGCTTCATTTTCCTATAAATAGTGAAAAAACAAAAGAAATGAGAATGATTGTCTTTTTCGTTTTTGAATATCAAACTATAAGAACAATTAATAAAAAAAATAGGACAATATAAAAATTGTGTATCTTGAAAAAAATTTCAAAATTCATCATACATATCCTTATTAATAATTTCTTGAGTCTTGAAAATATGTCACATTTTTTACCATAAGAATAATTATATAAACAATTTATGATTATTCAATTAAATTGATTCCTTATCATAGGGACGAATTTAATTCATTCAATTAAAACCTGTAGGATTGGGATATCTTGTTTTTGCACTGATTTTTTTGAAAAGACAAAAAAATGACATTAATCTTAGTTTATGTATGACAAAGGAAAAGTCTAGGGGCCAGCAATTTTATTACATTTTGGGCCAGCATGTAACCAGCAGAGAAAGGTGAGCCATTGGATGAAATCTCACACCAATCTCACACCATCAAATCATCATTGATGGCTAGTTGATGACTACCAATCTCAAATGTTGCTGGTCCCCTAGCATTGCTCTATGACAAAATGTAAACTAAATGACATTACATCTAATTTATTAGGAATTTATATTTAATAACAGTTACCTACAATGATATTGTTTATCACCAAAATGAGCTAGTTGTGCTCTTCTGAGTTTATGGCCGGAAAAAAAAGTTAAATTTTTAACATAATTAGTATATACGTCTAAATAGACGATATTATTATTATATAATAAAAATTTATTTCATTACTTTTTATTTTTTGATCCAATATTTCTCTTTTTATCATTTTTCTGAGTTTTGTTTGCTTTAACTGTATTTTTCCAACTAATAGAATAAATTTTGAGTGAATGAACCTGATTTAATATCACGTTTGATTATCTATACCAATATATAATGGGAATACACAGGTTTAATATCCAATTCTTTCTTCCTCTTTTGCCCCTGTTTCTTTTTTATTAAAAAACGGATTTACCCACGACAGAATTTAAAAACTGAACAACTTCTAATAAAAAAAACTGACACTACGTACTCAGGATACATGATATTTTTTAAAAACTATTAAAATATAAATAATTAATATTAATAATGTTATACTATAATGATAATAATGATATAAATAACATAACGTCAACAAAATATTAATTATTTTTTATTTTTTATTAGTATTTTTCATACATAATAGCCCATAATACAACAGTATATAAGTGATCAATATATCATTATAGTACAATAACTGATAGTATATATATATAATTATTTTATTAATAGTTATTTCAATGGGACAATAGTATTTAAATTATTAAGAAAAATCTTAGATGTTAAATCCGGACGATCTTGTGGAGTTTGAGTAGGACAAAGTTCTGAAACTATTTCTGACCATGATGGATTACATGTCATAGTTAGAAAAATATCCAGTTTGCCTTCTTTAAGAATAATAGTCATTCCATCCTCGTACTGTTGAGTCATGTCTCGACGACTGCCCACGAACGACGATGGTAATATCGTTCTTCTCCCAACGTTTTCTATAACCAATTTTAGAGAAAAGTATTATTAGTTTTAAAGTTTAAATTCAGAAACACGTAATTATCATGGCCATTAAATTGAATAATTACCAGCATTATTCTCTCCTGTGTGCAAAGCATCTTGTAAGCCTTGATACAGTTCAGCTCGAAGTTCCTTTTGTCTTTGTCGAACCCATCTTAACTTACTTGTTTCCATTTTCACATAGTTGTCAACAACATATTCTTGAAGAAGTTGCCCCGTTTGCAAAACTGATGAGTGATCATCGGGGCGGATCTACGAATTTTGAGGATTATAGAAAATTGTTAGAAATTGTGAAATGATGTATTGGTACAAACTATCATCTATGAAAGTCTATAAATGATGTAGCAAATATATGAGTTTGTACTTGGAGCATATAGCTATTATATATCTGGCATGATACTTTGCCGCCACTTTGACTTTGAGTGTTGATATCCTATCCATGAGTTCCAAATGGAAAAAGAAGAGGATATTGTAGTGGATCGTAATAACCAACGAATTCCTGAATCCTTCGTAGGCTACCAGCATGAGTTTGCACCTTAATATCTCGCCCATGAATCATTGTTTCAATGTCATCACTAATAATTATAGCTGCTACCTGCAACGCAGTTGGAAGACTATATTATAGCTGATTAGCGGGTCGCTCTCTAATGACCAAACTACACTCCTATACATCTAACCGTTGTGCAAGCTGGAGAAACACATGGAGAAAAGGATTATACCGGTGTAGCAATTGTTGTAACTTGAAAACAAGTATTTCATGTAGTTGTGTGTTCTCTAGCATCCTATTCTGCAACTCGTGCTCAGTATCATATATGTACAGTTGCAAAAAATGTGGCCGCATTCCCTGATCTAGATAAAATCCCCCTATACTGTGATATATTGAGCCTTGAGCACAAAACGTATATATACCACGACCTGTTATAGCCAGTTGTTCGTCTATGTGCACACCACACGAAGTGAAGAAAAATACATGATGGTATCCACGAATATGTTTTCTAAAATAGTTTCCTTCTGTAGGGGTCCAGGAAGATTTCAAGCAATTCCTAAGAAGCATTTACTCGGGGAAGAGAGACTTTTTCCCCATTACATCACATCTCCAACGTCTCATGGTAAAATAGACGTGCACTACAGTAATGACATGTCCTTAGGATTGGTAGCGGAGTTTGAATTATTGTTGCATCCTCTTGAAAATTTCAAGCACAATTATGGGATGCTCGAACATTTTGTCTAATTTCTGTACTCGTATTAAATTTACATATATTTGGTTACATTCATAATGAAAATTAGAAAATGATTAATTTCGTAACAACTAAAAATATAGTACTTTGTTGATTATAAATACAAAGAATTACTTCCATTATAGTGATCATAAAAAAGAGATAAGTAACTATCAAATATTTAAGTGATATTTTAATAAATTTTTTTTAACTTTGTTACACTGTATAATGTTGTGATTGTAACACCTACCACACAGAGTTTTACACCTAGGATGTAAAATAGAGGTGGCGAGGTGCTACGACCTCTGAAATAAAATATATATAATAATACATGACAAAGGATATAGTATACTAGGAGCCTTAACAAAAAAATGGGTAAAACAAAAGTGCGAAATAAAAAGCACAACGCTCCAGAGACAAAATAACTTGCGTGTGAAGAAACCTCAAGATCATAGATATGAGTAAGCGAAAGAGTAAAAGAAAGCCAAGAATACAGTGAAACTAGCTCCTGACTCAGCCTGCGAAGCCAAGACTGGCCGGAGAATATATATACATACATATACAGATATCCCCAAAATACTCAAAATACAGAAATAAGATCCTAACTCTCCTTCAACCTCTATGAGGAACAAAATAATCAAGTTTCTTGGAGAGCAAGCTAAGTACACACACACACACACACACACACACACACACAGATATATATATATATATATATATATATATATATATATATATATATATATATATATATATATATATATATATATATATACAAACTGAAAACCCAAAATAACCCAGGGACTACTCCGCTTCAGGAATCCAAACGCCTAGTGAGGAGCCTCACGACCTGCATCTGAAAATAACAACGCAGTATGGGATGAGAACCAGAGATTCTCATCATGGTAAAGGTGCCATGCATATAATATATAAGGTCTTGGGAATGCCAGAGGCAATCCTAGAACTCCAACATACAGTTATAAACTTAAGTTCTAAACAGAACCCATAAAAAGGGGTATGTGACCTAAGAATCCAAAACTTACTCTTTTTTTTTACTTTAAACCTAACATTAATGCCTAACCAATTCACCCTTCCTCTGCTCCTCCATCACCTTAATTCAACATAGACAAACAAACAAATAAATTCACACACAAGTAGAAAACAGGTAGAGTAAATAGCAAGTATAACAGTTAGTAGGGTATATATTCAGTTAGGCAATCCTAAGTAATGCATAGCAAACAAAACAAACAAATGCACATGATGTATGTCTGTCCTACGGCTGATGCTATCATCTGTCGGTTACATAGCCAACCCGACATGTCCTGGTAGCTAACCATGGACTGAAACACCCATGCAGAGCAAGTGAGTTTGAGCTACAACCCCTTTGCTACAATCCGCTTAACGCAGAGCCAGTGGAATAACCACTACTGTGGCTACTACCCAGGCGAATATTTAAATGCTCAACCTGAAGCAAGTGAAAGATCCACTACTGCTGCTATTACCCAGGCATCATAAACATACATTTATTCAATTTGAATTAAGCATGATCATTATCAATTCTCAAACATTAACCTGGAGCAAGCGGGACGAACCACCATCCATGCTACTACCCAGGTATCTCAAGCATATATTCACTTATTCCAAATGAGTTCAATCATCCATCAATATATCACTATCATAAATGTTCATCATCTTCATAACATTTTCTCCCTTCTTATTCATAATCCATCATTTTAACCTTTACTTCACCCTCAAGTTACCTTAATTTCCTAACTTCAACTAATTACTAAGCTTACTAATAAGTTCTAGGGTTAAAGGATAAAAATGGAAGCTTAGAGGTTCTAAACCATATTTGAATTATAAAAATACAGGTGCTGAAAAATAAAGTGTGTCTGTACGCACACATGTGTGCGCACGCACAGCTTAAAAAGAAAACAGAACGTGTGCGTGTGCCTCACCTGTGCGTGCGCCACCAGCAGAAAGCATATCCTGGTGTGTGCATGCGCACAAGGGCATGCGTATGCACACTTTCTAAAAACACCAGGTGTGCGTGCGCACAAAGGCATGCGTACGCACAGATAAGTTTCTGCTACTGCTGGGTGCGTGTGCACAGCAGTGTGCGTGGGTACACACCAGAATTTTTTATTTTGCTGCAACATTAAAAAGTTCAGTTTTTAGCACCGAATTTCCGGCGTCTATAACTTCTTCTATAGAATTTGGTTTTCCGCAAACCTTATCTCGTTTTCAAGCTTATAAAACCTTCTTTAATTTGAAACAAATCTCACTTTCATCCAAAATTTGAGGGGCAAGTTAGGAACTACTAATGTTCATCAAAAATTAGTTTTTACCAAAATTTATCAAACCTTTATTTTTACCAAAGTCTCATTTTCACCCAAACATTTCACAACCAAAACATACCAATACTCAACCCCACACCTTCCATACATTTTACAACACACCACACCTAACATTCTCAATCATTTAATAACTCCTTACATATTCACAATTTCAAATTCAAGACAATAACAACTATACTCATGTTTACACATAGATCCCTTGTCACACATATCAACATGTACATTTAACCCTTTTATTCAATAATTACCCACAATAAGTGCTTCACACCACTCTCATGAATGGCTCAACTCTTACATCCAGAATTTGCTAATTAATATCAAATATGCTACGACAACCTCCATCAAACTTAATTAAATTCATCATCAAGCACCAACACCACACTTGCAACATAACCATCAATCACCACTCATTCTCAATATCATTTAATAAATACGTCAAGGTTCTAAACATCAACATACATGCACATTTTAACTTATCCTATATTTCTCTAGCCTAAGTTTTCACAGAGCATTATATATTAAATACGTGAAACCTAAACCATACCTTGGTCACTTTTTCACGTATTATCCAAAGCCAACACAACCTCAAAAGTCCAAAAATTACCAAAGCATTGACACCAATCCTCCTCCAAGTCTCAATTGTCCAAAATCAAGTTCCAATGTGCGCATAAACACCTAAATTCACATATCCATACACTAATTTAATACCCAATACCCAAATTCAAGAAATTAACTAGGATTATTGAATCCTAACTTTATCCAAGTGTGACACAAGCGAGATCGGATGTTTTTCTCAAGTTAATTTGAGCTTAAACATCAAAATCGAATAATTTTCAACATCATGGCTAATAAATTTCGAAACTGAGAATGAAGGAATTGAGAAAGAAAATATGATTCCCTCACCTTACCTTGTTCTGGGCTTTGTAGAGCTCGACAACGCAAAAGCGTGGCCGCAAACGATGCGGCAATCGGAGCTCCGAATCAAAAGTTATGTGGATTTGATTGAGAATCAAGGGTTTGGTGTTGTCACTAGTTTTTGCCCCTTTCCTTGAATGTTTCCAGCGAGCATGAGGTTTAAGGAAGGAAGGGGTGATAAACCCATATTTTATGATATATTTTATGCTTAATCTGAGTGATTTATTAAATCCTTCACCCACTTATTCATATTAATTGTATGGTTTTACTTCTCATTCCTTATTATGTGATGTATGTGAAAAACATGTTTCCTATGCTTTTAAATTAATTATTTTAATCACCTTTAATTCCATTCGATGTCGTGACTAGTGTGTTGAGTAGTTTCAGATCTTCTAAGGCAGGAATGACTTAAAGGATGGAAAAGAAAACATACAAAAATGGAAAGAAAGCGCAAAATGGAGTTTTGAAGAAACTGGCATCCACGCGATCGCATGGACGATGCGATCGCGTGCCAAGAGCGAAGAAGCATCGACGCGGCCGCATGACTGACGCGACTGCGCGACTTGAGCAAATCACATACGACGCGGACGCGTGAACGATGCGACCGCGTGACTAGGAGAACTCCGAATGACGCGACCGCGTGACCCACGCGGACACATGACAGAGGCCACGTACCAGAAATTGCAGAAACGCTCATAGCGGATTCTGAAGCCTTTTTGGCCCAAAATCCAAGTCCAGAAGTCATAGACCAGAGGTTATGAAGTGGAGGAATGCATCCATCGAAGGAGACTACGAATTTTCTGTTACTTTCCATGATTTAGATTTAGTTTTGAGAGAGGTTCCCTCCTCTCTCTCTCTCTCTCTGAGGATTAGGATTTAGGACTTCTCTTAGTTTTAGGAGTGACTCTCAATCCCAGGTTCTTTATTTTTATTCATCCGAATTTAATTTATGAACTGTTCCATGTTACAGATTACTCTTTTAAATTAAAGTTATTTAAGATATTTCAGTTTAATATTGCTTCCTTTTATTTATGTTATTGTTGTTCTCAATCTGAAGACATTCTTATTCCAGTAGATACAATTTTCTTTCCTTTTGGTTTTGGTTAAATAATTGGTGACTCTAGAGTTATCAAACTCATTATTGATTGAAAATTAGATTTCTTCATTTCATTAATTCATATTCCAATAACTCTAGCCCTTCCCAAGGAAAGACTAGGACTTGAGGATTCGAATTAATTCATCCACTTAACTTACCTTCATAGTTAGAGGTTAACAAGGTGGGAGAAGAATTCAACTCTCTTCATAATTGATAAGGATAACTAGGATAAGACTTCCAGTCTTTATACCTTGCCAAGAGTTTATTTTACAGCTATTTATTTATTTTTATTGCTTTGAAAATATACCTGTGCCCATTGCCCAACTTCCAAAACCCCAATTTACAAACTCATAACCAATAATAAGAACACACTTCCCTGCAATTCCTTGAGAAGACGACCCGAGGTTTAAATACTTCGGTTATCAATTTATTTAGGGGTTTGTTACTTGTGACAACCAAAATGTTTGTACGAAGGGATTTCTGTCGGTTTAGAGACTATATCTACAATGCGATTGTTTTTATGAAATTCTTTACTGGCAAGAATCCTAACGTCAAAATGGCGCCGTTGCCGGGAAATTGCAAACGTGTGCCTTATTATTGGTTATTGTAAATATTTTTCAAAAAAAATATTTTTCTTTTACTTGTTTATTTATTTCTCCTTTTTCCCCCTTAATTCTGATAACTACTATGAATTCTCACCCCTCTCACTTTGAGTTTGGTTCTAACTTTGTTGAAGGAAATAGAAACCACAGCAAGAATATGCATCAAGGTCAGACCAATCAAGGATGGATGGAGCCAAGAGGATCTAATCAACCCTTTAAGCAACAACACCCTCCAAGATATCATGGACAACGACCATTCTACAATGCATACCCAGCTGTAAGATATGGTGGACAACCTTGTAACTACCAACAAGCCCCACCCCGTGCCTATAGACCATCCTCCCAACATGACCTCGAACCACCATACTCACAAGCTTCTTTTCGCCATTCGCCACCATACGATCCTTATCCGCCCCAATACCAATCCAATTATTCCCAAGAACCACCACTCCCCCATACACATAACCCATATCCATCAAAGTCAGAATCACGGGTTAGCCTCGAAGAATCAATGAAACAATGTACTGCACTCCTTCATCAACTGGAGCAAGCAATGGTGGAGAAGTTAAAGCAATTATCTTCCGGACGTTCAGCCCCTCAACAGATCCCCATGGCCTTATGTGGAGAATCTAATGAAGAACGTGTTGTGAAGAAGCCACAAGAAACTCCAGTGAACAGCATTGAGCATAACCTCGTACCAGAACAAGTAGAGAAAGTTGTCATTGCAGAAGAAGAAGAGTCGGTTGTTGTGGAGAACTCCGTCAAGGATATTACAATTGATGCTGAGGAGGATTTTGCACCACCTCCACTGCAAATATCTTATGAAGAACTTAACAGAATAACCCAGGACACAGGTTTTCTTGATGATGATGATCACGAGTCCCATTCTCTTAGTGGCGAACTTGCATTCACAACTGATTTCTTTGAGACAGAAGAATCTTCCCCGAGTGAATATGAAGATGATGCTAAGGTAGATCTTTCTCAACCTCCAATATATGACTTGAGCGATGATGAGGGAGAAATTGAAGACTCTGATCAAGAGATGGTTGAAGTGGAAGAATTCACAGAAGATTATAAGGGAGTAGAACTTACAGAACCATAGGAAACACCTATCCCAAGGCCGTTATCGCCCACCACAAACTACAAGTAGGTAAAATCCTTGTCTTCTATCTTCAATATTCCACTTGAATATGGTCTGTTTGAAACAGATGGCCAGCTTAGAGCTCTTTGTGGCTTTAAGAGTAAAAAGGAAATGGCTCATGCTCAGAGCTGGTGCACAAGGTTCAATAAGATTCCACGCTTCAACTCGAAGTGCAAGGATTGGTATCATGCTCAATTGAGTGGATTGCGAAGAACGTTTGGCCACCATGGTGAGAATCTAATTTCCAAACCGCCTAAATGGAAAAGTATAGATCAAAACGAAAGCGGATTTGGAACCAAAGTTTGGGATCCCAGAAAATATTCTGATATTCATCACCCCGGGAGCCTGAAAATCTGTTTGAAGCTGCTCAGAAGCTTCACATGCCTAGTTTGGGACCCCGGAGGCTATTGGCATTCCAAGCATTGGTGGAGATTTCTGGATGAATTCAAGCACAAGCCGCCATAATAGGAAGCTCAACCAACGTCCAACTTAAGGACTTTAACCAAAAGTGCTAGGTGGGAGACAACCCACCATGGTATGATCGTTCCTTTTTTTTCATTTTTTTTATTTAGTTTTAGTTGTTTTCAAGTTTTATTTTATTTTTCATTAAACCTGGAATTACTCATAACATTCATACCATTTTGCACTCTGCATACTGCATAATTACATATTCCAAAAAAAAAGGGGCATGCGACGCGACTGCATCAATCATGCGATCGCGTCAATTGCGATAAAACACCCCCACGTGGTCGCGTGCCCTGGAGATCGGCGTATAACCCCAACATCCAGAAAGTTGGGCTGGACTCGTGCTGCCCTTGTGCTTTTCGCGCAAATGACCCACGCGATCGCGTGCCTGACGCGATCGCGTCACATGTACATAACCAACTTCATGCGACCGCGTCGCATGGACTGCACAACACCCTAGAAGGAGACAGAGAGTTGCGCTGAAATGACGCTGAAATCGTGCGTACGGACAGAAAATTTGAGGAGCAAAATTATGGACTACCAAAGTTCATCAAAAATCAGTTTTTACCAAAATTTATCAAACCTCCATTTTTACCAAAGTCTCATTTTCACTCAAATATTTCACAACCAAGGCATACCAATACTCAACCCCACACCTTCCATACATTTTTACAACACACCACACCTAACATTCTCAATCATTCAATAACTCCTTACATATTCACAATTCCAAATTCAAGATAATAACAACTATACTCATGTTTACACGTAGATCCCTTGTCACACATATCAAAATGTACATTTAACCCTTTTATTCAATAATTACCCACAATAAGTGCTTCACACCACCCTCATGAATGACTCAACTCTTACATCCAAAATTTGCTAATTAATATCAAATATGCTAAGACAACCTCCATCAAACTTAACTGAATTCATCATCAAGCACCAACACTACACTTGCAACATAACCATCAATCACCACTCATTCTCAATATTATTTAATAAATCCATTAAGGTTCTTAAACATTAACATACATGCACATTTCAACTTATCTTATAGTTCTTTAGCCTAAGTTTTCACAGAGCATTATATATTAAATATGTGAAACCTAAACCATACCTTGGCCGCTTTTTCATGTATTATCCAGAGCTAACACAACCTCAAAAGTCCAAAAATTAGCAAAGCATTGACACCAATCCTCCTCCAAGCCTTAATTGTCCAAAATCAAGTTCCAATGTGTGCATAAACACCTAAGCTTACATATCCATACACTAATTTAATACCCAATACCCAAATTCAAGAAATTAACTAGGATTCTCGAATCCTGACTTTTACCAAGCGTCACACAAGCGAGAGAGGATGTTTTTCTCAAGTTAATTTGAGCTTAAATATCAAAATTGAACAATTTACAACATCATAGCTAATAAATTTTGAAACCGAGAATAAAGGAATTGTGGAAGAAAATATGACTTCTTCACCTTACAATGCTCTAGGATTTGTAGAGCTCGACGATGCAAACGCGTGGTCGCAAACAGTGCAGCAATTAGAGTTTCGGATCAAAAGTTTTGTGGATTTGATTGAGAATCAAGGGTTTGGTGTTGTCACTAGTTTTTGCCCCTTTACTTGAATGTTTCCAGCAAGCATGAGGTTTAAGGAAGGAAGGGGAGCTGTGTTGGTTAAATGAGGTTGGTATAATTGGGCCTTGGGCCCATTTCTTTAAAATTGGTGTTAAAATTCTTATTTTAATTAGTTCTATCCTATTTTAATTTAATATTCATATTTTTTATTTTCTGTATTAAAATTTATTTATTAATTAACTATTTATTAATTTAGCAGGGTTTACAATGATGTTGTTTTACTTTAGTTTTTTAAATTTTGTTATTCAGATGTATTTAACAACCTTAATTTTTAAATATTTAAAAATACTATCTTTATATATCATAATTTTTTTTTGTATAAAGTTCTCAGTTGTATCAGTTGTCTTATAGTATTTTTTAGTTAATTATCTTATATAGGATATGACGATTTTTGCCTTTGACTAAATTTTTTTGTTAGTATATTTTGTTTCATGTTTTTAAATATTTAGATATTACTGGTCCAAGTAATACAATTGACGATAATATTGGTTCATATTTTATTTGTTCTATTACTTCTAATAAGTTTTATTTTGTATGCTTTCGCCTAGAGTTATCATTTTTATTTTTACTATTTAATTTATTTCCTAAAATATATTTTATTTTATTATTTTATTGATTAAATTACACAGTTAGTCCCTACATTTTTAATAAAATTGCAAGTTGGTCCTTACACTTTAAAAATTTGTAATTGGGTCCCTAAAGATAATTAAAATTTATAATTTAATCCCCGTTGTTCAAAAAGTGTTTGATTTAACAGAATATTTTCAGTATATTCTCTATTTTAACAGAATATTCTTAGCATATTCTGAGAATATTCTGTTAAATCAATACATTTTTACCGGCGGAGACTAAATTACAAATTTTAATTCTCTCTAGGGACCTAATTACAAACTTTTTAAAGTGTAGGGACCAATTTACAATTTTACTAAAAGTGTAGGGACCAACTGTGTAATTTAACCTATTTTATTTTGTCATATTTGTATGAATTATAACAAAATGATTCAACAAAATATAAAGTTTTTTAAATTAACTATTTTTTCGTTTTCGCTAAAGTTTACATATTTTTCATTTGAATTGGCAAATAAATATTTTAATTATCATTTTGGTTTTCATAAACTTTTTTGTATATAGATTTTAATTTTTTTTGTTAGACACTGTCACTCTTTTTTTATAATTGCTTCTTGTAATGAACTTAAAAAAATAATTTTTTTAACATCAATTATGCTCACACTTAATGTTTACTATGAATACATTAATATGCTAACATATAAGGATAAAATAATAAAGAAAAAAAAAGTAGAATACTAACCAGTTATATTTTCTTCACATCTTCTGTTTTGATCGGATCTATTTCCATGAATTTTTTATAGTATGTAAAAAGAACACATTAACAAAATTATAAAATTATTCAACGAATTAAATTCGTACAGTATCAATGGTAATTGAGATATTACTTTATAAGAAACAAATCATACAAAATTAAATTGATTGAAAGTAATAAAATACGTAGAATATCCATTAATATCATAATTATCCAAACTCTGAATAATAAAAGAAAATAGATAGTGACCATAAAATACAAATACATGATAGGCCATTTGAGTTTATGTAAAAAGTTACCATTTGAAAAATGATTCAAGTGTAACCGTATAATAGATTTATTAAGTGAAGAAATTATCATTTATAATTTGCAATGTTATATTTATAATTAAAAAAGTTCTTTCAATTAAAAAAAGTTCTTTCAATTAATACAGTTGCTATGCAAAAATTAAAGCTAATTTAAAAAGAAGATAAATAATATTCTTTTGAGTTGATTTTTAAAAAAAATACTAATTTCATTTAAATTTGAGAATTGATCATTCTAAGTTCTAACGAATTTCTAATATAAAATTTTTAAATTGACGATTAAGTACCAAAAGTTGAATAAAAATTTATTGTGGGGTCAAATTTAATAATCTAATGGGGACAAAAAAATATTATTATCATATACTACTCAAAAAAATTCCAAATTGTAGTGGGGGCGCTTGCCCCACAACAGTGTATGTAGAACCGTCCCTGAATACATGATAGGCCGTTTGAGTTTATGTAAAAAGTTGCCATTTGAAAAATGATTCAAGTGTAACCGTATAATAGATTTATTAAGTGAAGAAATTATCATTTATAACTTGCAATGTTATATATATTTATTAAAAATATTTGAATTTTTTTGTGTATTAAATAAAAAAATTTAAAAGAATTGTATAATATTAAAAAAGATATGAAATGTAAAATTCTATTAGATATTAATTGGACCACTATTATTAAGAGCATCTGAATAATAACAATCATCTTATTGGAACGACAATAATGTATTTTAATTGATTATATTTTACAGTGTATAATTATTCTTTAGAGATAAGTAATTTGTGAATATAAAAATTATATTAAACTGGTAACATAATAATTATATTAAAAATAGTAAATTTATCAATTTAAATTTATGTAGGAAAGAAATTACCACTTTTGATATATTTATTTTTTAGAAGGAAAAATATAAAAAAATATCATAATTATTTGCAAATTTTTTTTTGTTATACAATGAAAAAAATTTAAGTTACAATTATATTATTAAACATATATCTAATATAACTTTTTTATATTGATACGATGGAAACATTTTATTTATTCTTATAATAATATTATTTAGGATAATAATAAAAGATTTATTGAATCAAAATTTAAGAAAAAATAAATTACTATTAATTAAATAAATATACAGGAGTCCTACCCATATTTATTACCATTCGATCTATTACTTGAATCAGTTTCGCTTTTATTATGAGTATCTAAATATTTAAAAAATTTATTATCAAATTAAAAATAATGTATGTTGAGAACTTAAGAGTACATTCAGTAGATAAATTACAGATAAATAGTACTAAGAGTATATTAACATAGAAATATTGTAGAAATAATTCAAATTGGCAAACTAAATTGTAGAAAAAAAATGTTAAAAAAATATACCAAAATTATCCACTAATTTTTTTGTTACAGAGTCAAAAAATTTAATAACAAATATATTATTAAACATTGAACATATATATTTTTCTTATAATAATACAGTTATAAAAATTTTATATTTATACAATATTATATTGAAAAATTATTAAATTATCTAATAATTGAGATTATAATTATGTAAAGTACATTAAGACAATATAATAATATCTATAATAATATTATTTAGGCCAATAATAAAAAATTTATTGAATCAAAATTAAAAAGAATAAATTATTATTAATTAAATAAATATAAATATATAGGATTTCTATTCATATTTGGACCATTCGATATATTACTTGAACCAGCTCTGCTGTTATTGTGAGTATCTGTATATTTAGAAAAATTATTATTAAGATAAAAATAATGTAATTTGATAATTTAAGAGTACACTCATGAGATAAATTACACATAATTGGTACTAAGAGTACAATAACATAGATATATCGTAAAAAATAATTCATATTAAATGATACACTAACAATATAAATTTATGAGTGGGAAGTATAACTTAGAGTAACTGATACAGAGTATTGATGAGTAGATATATTTGTGATATCATGTAATGGTGTTGTCATGTTGGTTAGTCCACTCGATGTAACGATTTATTTTTCTCGTCTAATACTCTCTCGGTAACAGGCACCCCTTCTAGCAAGGTCTTGCGCCCTCTGTTCTTCGCTCATATTTTGTCTTCGTTGCCTGGCATAGTCTTGCCAAGTTTGTCGACCATTTCCATGACTGTAATTAATCAAAGAAACATATAAACATAGTTTTACAGTTTTATTTAATGACAAAAAGCAAATTACAGTAGGTTTTACGTTATATTTAGGTGAAGTGAGAAGGATGCAGAAGATGGATGAGAAATGAAAGAATTTTTTTTATTATGGAGTAACCAGTAATGTAAAGTGGGAGGGATTAAGAGGAGAAACTGGTATTCTATTAGTTATTATAGATGAAGATAAAGTAGTGAAAATTCTGTAACTGACCTATACTGGAGTATTATATAGTAATGTGAAGTGAGAGACATTAACAGGAGAAACTGGTATTCTATTAGTGAAATAATTATAGAAGTTACATTGAGGTGAACGTGAATGAAAATGAAGTAGGGAGAATTTTTTAACTAAGTAAGTTATTAGGAAGGACAAAAATGAAAAAAATTTTGGACACCAAAATGGGTTTTACAATTATATATTGTTATAGATTATGAGTATTTGAATATTTAAAAGAAAATTTATTATTAGCATAAGATTAATGTATTTTTAAAATCTACTAATGTATTCAATAATATTAATAAGAGATGAGATGAGAAGAGAAAATTGGGTAAGAGGTGAAAGATAACAGGTGAAAGTTACATCAAGGTGGCCGAGTGGAGTAATGGAAGTTTTTCAAAGATGAATAACTGTATTAAGTGGAGAAGTTAATTAGAAAAGATAATATTAGAAAGAAATCTTAAACATCAAACCTATGTATTGCCATTATATGTTGTTATAGATATATATCATTTTGCGAAACCAAATTGTCGTGTCTTTATGCCTCAAAAATTAAGAGAAATAAAAACTCAATTAAAATTTTTAGATGAAAAAAAACCGAAGACTATAATTTTAAAAGTTTTACAATAGCGTGAAAGGGTTAATTTCTAGCACGAACCCTATTTCTTTTGCGCTTTGAACCATATCGCGTGATGTTGTGCCAAGAAATTTTAGCTTTGCGCTTGTTCTTATGCATCCACGTGTCGTTATTCTTCTTCCAGTTCTGAACATGTAGCTCTACCTCCCCTCTCGCTCTTGGCGCAAAAAACGTGTTCTCAATGCAACCACTGCAATCCTCGGCAATTCAAAGGGAAGCGATTCGGATCCTGATGCAGAAGTAGAAGCTGTTTTTTCTTTGGCGAGAACGCCGAGAAGAACGCGTTTCTCGATGCTGAACTAGCATGCTGTGGAGGTAACATCGAATTAAACACGAACACACTGCGGATCTTATTGTTGCCTTCGGCAGAGTTATCGATATGGAGTGATTTGCGCAACAACTGAGCAAGGACTTTTTCCAGTATAGCACAGTGGAAGACTCCTTCGATCCATCAGAGGAGCGATTGGGATCGTACTCGATCCGCTCAACAACACCCAAAGAAGAAGGTGCGGCGTTGTGCTTGAGGTCATTGGATCGCTGGAGGGGCTTGGAGCCCCTTACCACAGTGGAAGGAGGTTATGCGACCGGAGGAGTTCCGGTCTTGTCGGTTCCAAAGGTGAACTGGCAAAGTGCTCTTTTCACCGATGACATCCGTTTTAATATTTGTTGAAGGGTTTTTGTAATTCTATTGTTGTCTTATGGGCTTTCTAGAAAAACTAGAAAAGCAAAGGGACGAGTTTGGGAGGGGGTTTAAACTGGAACGGTGTTATTTTAGAGTTGGAGGACTTTTTTGTTCCTAAATCTTTTTGTCACATCCATGTGGAATGCTGTTCTGACCACATCAGCATAATGGCATCCACATCGGATATTTCTGTTACGTTTCACAATCTCAATTGGACAGAAAAATCCAAATGTCCTGGTTTTGAAAGAGTCAGGAGTGTAAACATATTTTCCATTTTTCAGAGACCTAAATATCCGCGTGACAAAAAGTCAATGACCTATTTATTTTTTAGTTTTTTCTATTTTTTCCCTTTTTCTCTTTCAATTTGGAAAATACTACTATTACCAAATTTATCCTTTTGTTATTGTGTTACCATTTTTTTAATCTTTTATAATCAAAATTTTGTTTTATTTTATGAAGTTGAGGTCTATTTGTTGATTATTAATTTATAATGAAAAAATTGGGATAAACTATTATCTCTAGTTTATTTATTTATTTATTAAATACTTTATATTTACTATAAGTTTTTTTATTTTAACAATGTTACATGATCAATAAAATTTAATTATCAATTTTGATCAAAATTTGACTAATTATAAATATTAAACCAAATTCTAAATCATAAATAATTCTAAATTTTAATAATATGAAAATAAAATATTAATTCAAAATATTAATTATCAATATTAATAAAATAATGACTCGTTACCTTTTCTTTTCTCTTTTTTCTTTCTGAATTTTGATAGCGTACGTTCCTTATAGAAAGGTTTTGTCCATGGATGATATGGTCCTCGGGGATAAATGAAAAACATATTATTTAATATTTTTATCAGATCAAAATTAACTATTGATTAGATTAGATCATTCCAGGCCAAAAAAAAAATAGATCATTCATATTTATTTGCGATGAATTAAAAAAATTAACATATGTATAATAAAATTGATACTTATTTAATTTAATAAAAAGCTTTAATTTGTAAAAATTTATAGTTTTAGGGACTTCTTTTTTCTAATTGAAAAATTAGAAATTACCTCTAGAAGATATGTTAGGAAAAAATAATAAAAAACAAATATAGAACATCACAAGACCAACATATATGTAAGTGATAATTATTAGGCTTTAAAGTGAATTGCATGGCTTCATAAACTTAACCATAAAACCATAAAATTTTGAGATTGTACTATAGTTATGGGATAAATATACGTTTGTTTATAAATTTTTGAAAAATTTTTAAAATATATCCTATGTTTAATTTGATTAAAGTCATTTTGTATAATTTTATCCATACAGTTTATTATTTGATAATCAAAGATTATTCAATTTTTTTTTTACAAATTTGTGCCTCTCAATCTAACTCTATTTCTAACTCTAAAAGAGAAAAAGCACAAAAAACATTGACAGATTAAAATTAGAGACAAATTGCAGAGACAAAACAAAGATGATGATGATGGTGGTAACAATAATTTCTCTACATCTCTCTATTGTAAAACCCAGTTAATTAACGGCTAATTAACCCATAAATGAGAATTTATTCTAGAAAGTTCAAAATGTGATTTTTATGGCTAAATGTGATAGAGGAGGTTGAGACGAGAATTTCGGTACCAATTTTATAGAATTCGGGCCAAGATTGGACCGAACGGGCCAAACTGGGCCAACCGGACCCAAAGTGGGCCCTTGACCCAACATATCTAGACCAAAACCCTAGTTTTCAGCATTCTCTCTCCTCACTAAACACACTCACATGCTGAAAATGGAGGCACAAGAGGGAAGAACACTTTCTCAAGTTATTTCTCTCACTTGATCTTCAAACCACCATAACTTTTGATCTAGAGCTCCGATTGCCGCTCCGTTTGCGGCCACGCGTTCACCGCAGAAAGCTCTACAAAACCGATACAATCAATCTTGAGGTAAGCCACGTGTTGCTGTTCGAAATTCCAGCCCTTATTTTCGAGTTTCATGGGTGAAATATTGAGATTTTGGGTTCTTTGATGTTATAGGACCCAACTCTCTTGAAGGAGAAGGTTAATCTTGTCTTATTGGACCTTGGATGTGATAAGATTCTCAACCCTAGTGTATTTTGTTGTTTTATGATGTTTGGGTATTGAGATGTTGTATATGGGTATGATGATTATGGCTTAGGTTGTGTATATGTGAATATTGGATCTTGATTGGTGATTTTGAAAAGCTTGAAAAAGGGATTTGGTGGTGAAAAATCTGTTCTTGGAGGTTTTGAGGCCTTGAGAGCTTGTGGATAAGTGGTTTGGAAGTGCTCCGGTTGAGCTTGGGAAATCGGCTAAGGTATGGTTTCGGTTTCCCGTATCTAATATGTAATGTGGTAGGAAATACTTAGGCTAGAGGCCCTAAGATAGGCATTGAATTGTTGATGTTGTTGAATTGTTGATATATATGATGTGGTCATATATATGATGATGATTAATGATGCCTTGATGGTATGATGTATGAGAAATATGCATGTTGTGATATATGCTTGATGATTGGTTATGGTTGAATTGTGGGTTGAACCATGTTGATGGTGAGTATGATGTTGATTGTGTACAATAATGATTTATTGGAATTGGTGTTGTTGAAATTGGCATGAGGAAGAGTATATGATATGTCAATATGTTTGAGTTGAGCCACTTGGGTGAAGTGGGTTAAAATGATGAGATAGTGATTTTGTAAAGTGTGGTAAAGTCTCAATGTGTGAGTTGAGGAGGCTTGATGTTGAATTTGATATATTTTAATTGATTTCAAAGAAAAGGGATGAAATTGGCATGTTTTGATTGATTTTGAAAAGAGTTGAAAATGACTTGTTTTGAAAATGGCACTTTGTGGTTTTGTATGAAAAACATGGTTTTTGGGCATACTTTGACGGGACATAACTTGGACTACGGATCTCTGTTTTGTGCCAAATCTGTTTAGAAATGAAGTTGGATCCGGGATGTCCATGCCGTTTGAAGAACGGATGAAAAATGATTTAAAATGAGGAAGTTATGTCCATTGGAAGATAGGGGTTTGAATATGTGAATTCTGCAGATTTTAACTTAGAAAATTTTTAGCAGAAATACCCCTCGCGCGTAGGCGCACTTGGCGCGTGCGCGCCGATCTTCCAGAAAGTGCCATCCACGCGTGCGCGTGATGTGCGCGGGCGCGCCGATGTGCTGCACCCAATGCCCAGCCATTTTCCAGAGAGTTATGCCAAAACTGTGCCAGTTTTGTGCCTGGGGCACGAGAGTACCCACGCGTACGCGTGGTTGACGCGTGCGCGTCGTTTGGCTAGTTTTCAATCCACGCGTTAGCGTGCATGACACTTACGCGTCGATGAGTTTTCGAGGCCATCCACGCGTGCGTGTGGAGTGCGCGTACGCATGGACCTGTTTTCATCCCAAAGTTGATTTTTGAGTTTTAAAAGCCAAATTTCATACTTCTAAGCTTCCGATCTCACCACTTATATCTTAAATCATTATGATATGTCTAGCTATGAGAAGAAAGGCTAGTGAATGTGGTAACTTGCGAGTGAAGCAAGGGAAACATGAATAATCAATGAGGATCAAAGATGATTATGTGAGATGCGGAGGATGGTGGTGGAAGTGCTTGTTATGCCATGGGCCGAAAGGCTGTAATTGTTAATGAAGCGGCTGGTTATGGATTTAACCGTGAGCCAGGTAGCTGGTTATGGATTTAACCGTGAGCCGGAATGGCTGTGTATGATATGAATATTGGCTGGTTCTGGAATGAACCGTGAGCCAGATGGCTGATATGGATGTTGATCCATGGATGAGAATTCATGCATGTTTATGCTGAATTATTGATAATTGTGATTTGCACTTCCACTATCTGAGATACGAGTTTTTCTGGGTAGTAGCAGTGGCTAGCCACCACGTGTTCCAGGTTGAGACTTGATACTCTGTTGACCCTATGTCGTAAGTGTGGCCGGGCACTGTGAAAGACCCGGATGAGCTCGCCCCCGTAAATATTCACCAGTGAGGGTGATGGATATATATCATGACTATAATCAAGTTTATAACGAGTATAACTCGAGTTGGGGATGCGTGACAGAGGGACAGTCCAATGGTTAGCGACCAGGACTTGTCGGGTTGGCTCTATAACCGACAAGATGATATCATCAGCCACTAGGGACAGGCATTCATCATATGCATACTATATGAATTGTTTGAGATTGCCTATTTGACTGCATATTACTTGCTAATTGTCTAAATGCCTTACTTGTTCCTAATTGTATATTTCTTGCTTGATATAACTGTGTTTGCTACATTATACTCCTGCTGGTGGTTGGGAAGTTTGAAGGATTCGGAAAGGGAAGTATTAGTTAGACTGAAGAATCTTTAGTCAGATACCCTTATATGGTTTAGCCTGTTTATAAGCTTTGATATTATCTGGAAGAAGTTCTAGGATTGCCTTCGGCTTTTCTCTATTATTATGTATTATATATGTGGAAGCTGTTACCATGCTGGGGACCTCTGGTTCTCACCCATGCGGATTTTGTGGTTTTCAGATGCAGGACGTGAGGTTTCCCGCTGAGGCATGCTGGAGACTTCTAGATTTGCGAAGATCCTTTGTTCTCGGGGCTATGTCTTGGTTTATATGTTTTGCTTAGATACTTTTATCTCCATTAAATAATACAAACTGTGATGACTTCTCTTATGGGAGATTTTGGAGAATAGACTTTAGGTATTTGTGTCCCTTCGGGTTTCCTTTGGGGTTTTCCTTATTTTTATCATATGTATATATTGCTATGCTCGGACCGGTTATCTTTGCAGCCGGATCTTGAGTCTTGATATTCCTGTTTTTGACACTCCTTTGTATATATATAATCACGCGTTGGTTATCCTTGTTCGTTACGTTATCGATCGGAGTGTTGCGCTTTCGAGATGCGATTTTTGTTTACCCCTTTTTCTACAAAGGCTCCTAGTTATAATTAATCATTCATACTACTATACGTACTAAATTTTTATTTTAGAGGTCGTAGTACCTTGCCATCTCTGAATTATGACTTAAGCATAAGGCTCTGTATGGTAGGGTGTTACATCTATAGTAAAAAGTGATTGATAAGCGGATAATTTATACGTTTTTTGGCATTGTTTTTAGGTAGTTTTTAGTAGGATCTAGATAATTTTAAGGATGTTTTCATTAGTTTTTATACAAAATCCACATTTCTGGACTTTACTATGAGTTTGTGTGTTTTTCTGTGATTTCAGGTATTTTCTGGCTGAAATTGAGGGACCTAAGCAAAAATCTGATTCAGGTTGAAAAAGGACTGCTGATGCTGTTAGATTCTGACCTCACTATACTTGAGATGGATTTTCTGGAGCTACAAAACTCCAAATGGCACGCTCTCAACAGAGTTGGAAAGTAGACATCCAGGGCTTTCCAACAATATATGACAGTTCATACTTTGTTCGAGTTTAGATGATGCAAATTGGCGTTCAACGCCAGTTCCATGCTGCATTCTGGAGTAAAACGCCAGAAACACGTTATAAACCAGAGTTAAACACCAAAAATACGTTACAACTTGGCGTTTAACTCCAAGAGAAGCCTCTGCACATGTAAAGCTCAAGCTCAGCCCAAGCATACACCAAAGTGGGCCTCGGAAGTGGATTTCTGCATTTAGACTTATTTCTGTAAACCCTAGTAACTAGTCTAGTATAAATAGGACATTTTACTATTGTACAAGGTGTCTTTTGACCACGTCTTATCTTTGGTCTCAGTTTTAATCATTTATTCATCTTAGGAGACTATTGATCACATTTTACTATTGTTCTTCTATTCAATTCATGCTTATTCTTATTCAAAGATATTTGCTGCACTTCAACCTGAGGGATGTGATGATCCGTGACACTCATCATCATCCGTCCTTATGAATGCGTGATTGACAACCACTTCCGTTCTACCTTAGATCGAGCGTGTATCTCTTGGATTCCTTAATTAGAATCTTCGTCGTATAAGCTAGAACCCTTTGGTGGCCATTCTTGAGAATCCGGAAAGTCTAAACCTTCTCTGTGGTATTCCGAGTAGGATTCAGGGATTGAATGACTGTGGCGAGCTTCAAACTCGCGATTGTTGGGCGTGGTGACAGATGCAAAAGAATCAATGGATTCTATTCCGACATGATCGAGAACCAACAAATGATTAGCCGTGCTGTGACAGAGCATTTGGACCATTTTCACTAAGAGGATGGGATGTAGCCATTGACAATATTGATGCCCTACATACAGCTTGCCGTAGAAAGGAGTATGAAGGATTGAAGGAAGACAGTAAGAAAGCAGAGATTCAACAGGGACAAAGCATCTCCATACACTTATCTGAAATTCTCACCAATGATTTACATAAGTATCTCTATCTTTATTTTCTGTTTATTTATTATTATATTCAAAAACCACTATAACTATTTGAATCAGCCTAACTGAGATTTACAAGATGACCATAGCTTGCTTCATACCAACAATCTCCGTGGGATCGACCTTTACTCACGTAAGGTATTACTTAGACGACCCAGTGCACTTGCTGGTTAGTTGTGCGAAGTTGTGAAGAATGTAAATCACAATTTTGCCTATCAAGTTTTTGGCGCCGTTGCCGGGGATTGTTCGAGTTTGGACAACTGACGGTTCATCTTGTTACTCAGATTAAGTAATTTTATTTTCAAAAAGTTTTCAAAAATCTTTCAAAAAATTCTTTTTCTCTTTTTCATTTTTCTAAAGATTATTTTCGAAAAAAATTTTCAAAAAAATTAATAAAATCATAAAAATAAAAAATATTTTGTGTTTCTTGTTTGAGTCTAGTGTCAATTTTTAAGTTTGGTGTCAATTGCATGTTTTTAAAACTTTTGCATGTTTCAAAAATTCATGCATGTGTTCTTCATAATCTTCAAGTTGTTCTTGATAAGTCTTCTTGTTTGATCTTCATATTTTCTTGTTTTGTGTCTTTTCTTGTTTTTCATGTGCATTTTTGCATTCATAGTGTCTAAGCATTGAAAATTTCTAAGTTTGGTGTCTTGCATGTTTTTCTTTTCTTGAAAATTTTTCAAAAATAAATGTTGATGTTCATCTTGACATTCAAAGTGTTCTTGGTGTTCATCTTGACATTTATAGTGTTCTTGCATGCATCATGTGTTTTGATTCATAGTTTTTATGTTGTGAGTCATTTTTGTGTTTTTCTCTCTCCTCATTAAAAATTTAAAAATAAAAAAATATCTTTCCCTTATTTCTCTCATAAAATTTGAAATCTTTGGGTTGACTTAGTCAAAAATTTTTAAAATAAGTTGTTTCTTGTTAGTCAAGTCAAGATTTCAATTTTAAAAAAAATTCTATCTTTTCAAAACTTTTTCAAAAATCAAATCTTTTTCATTTTTTTATGATTTTCAAAAATTTGAAAATATTTTTTTAAATCTTTTTCTTAATTTCATTTCAAATTTTCGAAAACTTTGTTAAAAATTAATGTGATTGATTCAAAAATTTGAAGTATGTTACTTTCTTGTTAAGAAAGGTTCAATCTTTAAAATTCTAGAATCATATCTTTTAGTTTCTTGTTAGTCAAGTAATCAATTTTAATTTTAAAAATCAAATCTTTTTCAAAATATATTTTCAATCATATCTTTTCAATCATATCTTTTTCAAAATCAACTTCAAAAATCTTTTCTAACTTCTTATCTTTTCAAAATTGATTTCCAAATCTTTTTCAAGTAACTAATTGACTTTTTGTTTGTTTCATATCTTTTTCAAAACCACCTAACTACTTTTCTCTTTCTAATTTTCGAAAATCAACCTCCCTCTTTTTCAAAATTCTTTTTAATTAACTAATTGTTTTAAATTTTAATTTTATCTTACCTCTTCTCTTTTAGTTAATATTCGAATTTTCTCCTCTCTCTCATCTCTTTTCTATTTATTTATTCATTTACTAACACTTCTCTTCATCTAAAAATTTGAACCCTCTCCTCTATCTGTGTTCGAATTTTTCTCATCATTCTTCTATTCTTTTATTCTTCTACTCACATAAAGGAATCTCTATACTGTGGCATAGAGGATTCCAGATTTTCTTTGTTTTCTTCTCTTTCATATGAGCAAAAACAAGGAAAAAGGCATTCTTGTTGAAGCTGATCCTGAACCTGAAAGGACTCTGAAGAGGAAATTAAGAGAAGCTAAAATACAACAATCAAGAGACAACCTTACTGAAATTTTCGAACAAGAAAAGGATATGGCAGCCGAACCCAACAACAATAATGCAAGGAGGATGCTTGGTGATTATACTACACCTACTTTCAAATTTGATGGAATAAGCATCTCAATCCCTTCCATTGGAGCAAATAATTTTGAGCTGAAGCCTCAACTAGTTGCTCTAATGCAACAGAACTGCAAGTTTTATGGACTTCCATCAGAAGATCCCTATCAGTTTTTAATTGAGTTCTTGCAGATCTGTGAGACTGTTAAGACTAATGGAGTAGATCCTGAGGTCTACAGGCTCATACTTTTCCCTTTTGCTGTAAGAGATAGAGCTAGAACATGGTTGGACTCAAAACCTAAAGATAGCCTGGACTCTTGGGATAAGCTAGTCACGGCCTTCTTGGCTAAGTTCTTTCCTCCTCAAAAATTGAGCAATCTTAGAGTGGATGTTCAGACCTTCAAACAGAAAGATGGTGAATCCCTCTATGAAGCTTGGAAAAGATACAAACAGATGACCAAAAGGTGTCCCTCTAACATGCTTTCAGAGTGGACCATTTTGGATATATTCTATTGTGGTCTACCTGAGTTCTCTAAGATGTCACTGGACCATTCTGCAGGTGGATCCATTCACATAAAGAAAACGCCTGCAGAAGCTCAAGAACTCATTGACATGGTTGCAAATAACCAATTCATGTACACTTCTAAGAGGAATTCTATGAGTAATGGGATGCCTCAGAGAAAGGGAGTTCTTGAAATTGATGCTTTAAGTGCCATATTGGCTCATAACAAAATGTTTACTCAGCAAGTCAACATGATTTCTCAAAGTCTGAATGGATGGCAAAATGCATCCAATAGTACTAAAGATGCATCTTCTGAAGAAGAAGCTTATGATCCTAAGAACCCTGCAATGGTAGAGGTGAATTACATGGGTGAACCCTATGGGAACACCTACAATTCTTCATGGAGAAATCATCCAAACTTCTCATGGAAGGATCAACAAAAGCCCCAACAAGGCTTTAATAATGGTGGAAGAAACAAGCTTAGTAATAGCAAGCCTTTTCCATCATCTTCTCAGCAACAGACAGAGAATTCTGAGCAGAGCCCCTCTAGCTTAGCAAACATAGTATCTGATCTGTCTAAAGCCACTTTAAGTTTTA
Source organism: Arachis hypogaea (assembly GCF_003086295.3). NCBI lineage: Eukaryota > Viridiplantae > Streptophyta > Magnoliopsida > Fabales > Fabaceae > Arachis > Arachis hypogaea. The sequence goes on along the minus strand of NC_092044.1, from coordinate 80,793,905 downwards.
TGAGTGAAACAAGGTCCTCCATTAGAAATTTGGAGGCACAAGTGGGCCAGCTGAGTAAGAAAATTACTGAAACTCCTCCTAGTACTCTCCCAAGCAATACAGAAGAGAATCCAAAAAGAGAGTGCAAGGCTATTGATATAATCAACTTGGCCGAACCTAGAGAGGAAGGGGAGGACGTGAATCCCAATAAGGAAGACCTCATGGGACGTCTCCCAGACAAGAAGGAGTTCCTTATTGAGGACCTAAAGGAATCTGAGGCTCATATAGAGACCATAAAGATTCCATTAAACCTCCTTCTGCCATTCATGAGCTCTGAAAACTCTTCTTCCTCTGAAGAGGATGAAGATGTAACTGGAGAGCAAGTTGCTCAATATCTAGGAGCTATCATGAAGCTAAATGCCAAGTTGTTTGGTAATGAGACTTGGGAAGATGCACCTCCCTTGCTCATTAGTGAACTAGATACATGGGTTCAGCAAACTTTACCTCAAAAGAAACAAGATCCTGGTAAATTCTTAATACCCTGTACCATGGGCACCATGACCTTTGAGAAGGCTCTGTGTGACCTGGGGTCAGGTATAAATCTTATGCCACTCTCTGTAATGGAGAAACTGGGAATCTTTGAGGTACAAGCTGCCACTTTCTCATTAGAGATGGTAGACAAGTCAATAAGACAAGCTTATGAATTGGTAAAGGACGTGTTAGTGAAGGTTAAAGGCCTTTACATCCCTGCTGATTTCATAATCTTAGACACTAGGAAGGAGAATGATGAATGCATCATCCTTGGAAGACCCTTCCTAGCCACAGCAGGAGCTGTGATTGATGTTGACAGAGGAGAGCTAGTCCTTCAATTGAATAGGGACTACCTTGTGTTTAAAGCTCAAGGATCTTCTTCTGCAACCATGGAGAGGAAGCACGATAAGCTTCTCTCAATACAGAGTCAAACAAAGCCCCCACAATCAAACTTTAAGTTTGGTGTTAGGAGGCCACAACCAAACTCTAAGTTTGGTGTTGAGAAGCCCCCACATTTAAACTCTAAGTTTGGTGTTGGGAGGCCCTCATCATGCTCTGAACATCTGTGAGGCTCCATGAGAGCTCACTGTCAAGCTATTGACATTAAAGAAGCGCTTATTGGGAGGCAACCCAATTTTTATTTATCTATATTTTTATTGTTCTTTTATGTTTTATTAGGTTCATGATCATGTGGAGTCACAAAATAAATACTAAAATTAGAAACAGAATCAAAAATAGTAGAGGAAACAGCACACCCTGGAGGAAGAGCTTACTGGCGTTTAAACGCCAGTAAGGAGCATCTGCCTGGCGTTCAACGCCAGAACAGAGCATGAATCTGGTGTTGAATGCCAGAAACAAGCAGCAGTATGGCATTCAAACGCCAGGATTACACTCTGAGGAGAGCTGGCGTTAAACGCCAGAAACAAGCATTGAACTGGTGTTCAATGCCAGAAACATGCTGCAGACTGGCGTTGAACGCCCAAAACAAGCATAGAACTGGCGTTTAACGTCAGAAACAAGCATCAATCTGGCGTTAAATGCCAGGATTACATGCAGAGGATATTTTACATGCCTAATTGGTGCAGGGATGATAAATCCTTGACACCTCAGGATTTGTGGACCCCACAGGATCATCTTAGGATCTGTGGATCCCACAGGATCCCCACCTACCTCAACTCACCCTCTCTCTTCTTTCACACAATCCAATAACACTCTTCCCCAAACACCCTTCACCAATCACCTCAATCTCTCTTCCCCATCACATCTTCACCACTCATATCCATCCACTCTTCCCCATAAACCCCACCTACCTTCAAATTCAAATTCTCCTTCCCACCCAAACTCACCATAAATGGCCGAACCCAACCCCTCTCCCTCCACTATATAAACCCCTCCATCCTTCTTCATTCTCACACAATACAACCCTCTCTTCTCCCCATTGGCTAAATACACATCTCTCCCCCTCTCCTCCATATTTTCTTTTTCTTCTTCTATTCTTTCTTCTTTTGCTCGAGGGCGAGCAATATTCTAAGTTTGGTGTGGTAAAAGCATAGCTTTTTTTGTTTTTCCATAACCACTTATGGCACCTAAGGCTGGAGAAACCTCTAGAAAGAGGAAAGGGAAGACAAAAGCTTCCACCTCCGAGTCATGAGAGATGGAGAGATTCATCTCAAAGGTCCATCAAGACCACTTCTATGAAGTTGTGGCCAAGAAGAAGGTAATCCCTGAGGTCCCTTTCATGCTCAAGAAAAATAAGTATCCGGAGATCCGACATGAAATCCAAAGAAGAGGTTGAGAAGTTCTGACCAACCCCATTCAACAAGTCAGAATCTTAATGGTTCAAGAGTTCTATGCCAATGCATGGATCACTAGGAATCATGATCAAAGTATGAACCCGAATCCAAAGAATTATCTTACAATGGTTCGGAGGAAATACTTAGATTTCAGTTTGGAAAATGTAAGGTTGGCATTCAACTTGCCTATGATGCAAGAAGATGCACGACCCTACCTAGAAGGGTCAACTTTGATTAAAGGTTAGACCAAGTCCTTATGGACATATCTGTTGAAGGAGCTCAATGGAAAAGAGACTCTAAAGGCAAGCCGATTCAATTGAGAAGACTGGACCTTAAGCCTGTGGCTAGAGGATGGTTGGAGTTCACCTAACGCTCCATCATCCCCACTAGCAACCGATCCAAAGTTACTGTGAATCGGGCCATCATGATCCATAGCATCATGATTGGAGAGGAAGTAGAAGTTCATGAAGTCATCTCTCTTGAATTCTACAAAGTAGCCGAAAAGCCCTCTACCTTGGCAAGGCTAGCTTTTCCTCATCTCATTTGCCATCTATGCTACTCAGCTGGAGTTATCATAAAAGGAGATATCCTCATTGAAGAGGACAAGTCCATCACTAAGAAGATGATGGAGCAAACAAGAGAGCCTACTCATGGATCTCAAGAGACGTATGAGGAAGCTCACCATCAAGAAATCTCTGAGATGCCTCAAAGGATGCATTTTCCTCCAAACAACTATTAGGAACAACTCAACACTTCTCTAGAAGACTTGAGTTATAACATGACCTAATTAAGGGTGGAGCAAAGGCAAGGAAGAGACATAGAGGAGGTCAAAAACACCATTGGTCCTTCAAGGAAAAGGCGCCACCATCACTAAGGTGGACTCACTCCTTAACTTCCTTATTTCTCTGTTTTTCGGTTTTTAAGCTTCATGTTTGTCTATGTTTGTGTCTTTATTACATGATCATTAGTGTTTAGTAACTATGTCTTAAGGGTATGAATAATTTCATGAATCCTTCACCTCTCTTAAATGAAAAATGTTTCTAATACAAAAGAACAAGAAGTACATGAGTTTCGAATTCATCTTTGAAATTAGTTTAATTATATTGATGTGGTGACAATACTTTTTGTTTTCTGAATGAATGCTTAAACAGTATATATTTTTGATCTTGTTGTTTATGAATGTTAAAATTGTTGGCTCTTGAAAGAATGATTAAAAAGAGAAATGTTATTGATAATCTGAAAAATAAAAAAATTGATTCTTGAAGCAAGAAAAAGCAGTGAATAACAAAAGCTTGCGAAAAAAAAAGTGGCAAAAAAATAAAAGAAACAGAAAAAGCAAGCAGAAAAAGCCAATAGCCCTTAAAACCAAAAGGCAAGGGTAAAAAGGATCCAAGGCTTTGAGCATCAATGGATAGGAGGGCCCAAGAAAATAAAATCCAGGCCTAAGCGGCTAAATCCAGCTGTCCCTAACCATGTGCTTGTGGCATGCAGGTCCAAGTGAAAAGCTTGAGACTGAGTGGTTAAAGTCGTGATCCAAAGCAAAAAGAGTGTGCTTAAGAGCTCTGGACACCTCTAACTGGAGACTTTAGCAAAGCTGAGTCACAATCTGAAAAGGTTCACCCAGTCATGTGTCTGTGGCATTTATGTATCCGGTGGTAATACTGGAAAAAAAAGTGCTTAGGGCCACGGTCAGGACTCATAAAAGTAGCTGTATTCAAGAATCAACATACTTAATTAGGACAATTAATAACAATATCTGAACTCTGAGTTCCTATAGATGCCAATCATTCTGAACTTCAAAGGAAAAAGTAAGATGCCAAAACTGTTCAGAAGCAAAAAGCTACAAGTCCCGCTCATCTAATTAGAACTAATATTCATTGATAGTTTGAGATTTATAGTATATTCTCTTCTTTTTATTCTATTTGATTTTCAGTTGCATGGGGACAAGCAACAATTTAAGTTTGGTGTTGTGATGAGCGGATAATTTATACGCTTTTTGGCATTATTTTTAGGTAATTTTTAGTAGGATCTAGCTACTTTTAGGGATGTTTTCATTATTTTTTATGCAAAATTCACATTTCTGGACTTTACTATGAGTTTGTGTGTTTTTCTGTGATTTCAGGTATTTTCTGGCTGAAATTGAGGGACCTGAGCAAAAATCTGATTCAGGCTAAAAAAGGACTGCTGATGTTGTTGAATTCTGACCTCCCTGCACTCGAGATGGATTTTCTGGAGCTACAAAACTCCAAATGGCGCGATCTCAATGGCGTTGGAAAATAGACATCCAGGGCTTTCCCGCAATATATGATAGTTCATACTTTGTTCGAGTTTAGATGACACAAACTGGCGTTCAACGCCAGTTCCATGCTGCATTCTGGAGTAAAACGCCAGAAACACGTTACAAACCAGAGTTAAATGCCAAAAACACGCTACAACTTGGCATTTAACTCCAAGAGAAGCCTCTGCACGTGTAAAGCTCAAGCTCAGCCGAAGCACACACCAAAGTGGGCCTCGGAAGTAGAATTCTGCATTTAGACTTATTTCTGTAAACCCTAGTAACTAGTCTAGTATAAATAGGACATTTTACTATTGTACTAGGTGTCTTTTGAACACGTCTTATCTTTGGTCTCAGTTTTAATCATTTATTCATCTTAGAAGACTATTGATCACGTTTTGGGGGCTGGCCATTCGGCCATGCCTGGACCACTATCACTTATGTATTTTCAACGGTAGAGTTTCTACACACCATAGATTAAGGTGTGGAGCTCTGCTGAATCTCGAGAATTAATGCAATTATTATTGTTCTTCTATTCAATTCATGCTTATTCTTATTCTAAGATATTTGCTGCACTTCAACCGGGATGTGATGATCCGTAACACTCATCATCATCCGTCCTTATGAACGCGTTATTGACAACCACTTCCATTCTACCTTAGATCGAGCGTGTATCTCTTGGATTCCTTAATCAGAATATTCGTGGTATAAGCTAGAACCCTTTGGCGGCCATTCTTGAGAATCCGAAAAGTCTAAATCTTGTCTGTGGTATTCCGAGTAGGATTCAAGGATTGAATAACTGTGACGAGCTTCAAACTCGCGATTGTTGGGCATGGTGACAGACACAAAAGAATCAATGGATTATATTCCGACATGATCGAGAACTGACAGATGATTAGCCGTGCTATGACAGAGCATTTGGACCATTTTCACTGAGACGATGGGATGTAGCCATTGACAACGATGATGCCCTACATACAGCTTGCCGTGGAAAGGAGTATGAAGGATTGAAGGAAGGCAGTAGGAAAGCAGAGATTCAACAGGGACAAAGCATCTCCATACACTTATCTAAAATTTCCACCAATGATTTACATAAGTATCTCTATCTTTATTTTTTGTTTATTTATTATTATATTCGAAAACCACTATAACTATTTGAATCAGCCTAACTGAGATTTACAAGATGACCATAGCTTGCTTCATACCAACAATCTCCGTGGGATTGACCCTTACTCACGTAAGGTATTACTTGGACGACCCAGTGTAATTGCTGGTTAGTTGTGCGAAGTTGTGAAGAATGTGAATCACAATTTTGCCTATCTGTGATGGTCAGTAATAATTGTGTGGTCGCTTAAGCAAGTGTCGGGGTTCGAATTCTGTCTTGTGCATGCAGCAATTCATTAGCCAGCGGCAGATCCTTAAATGGAGCTCCGATCCGCGACTGGATTAGTTTTGACCTGTTGAATTGGGAGATAACGTGGACAACCAAAAAGTAATAATTGTGTGGTGGTAGCGAGGGAATGGTGACAATAGCTAATATTTAAATTGGGAGGTGGATGGCAGTGAGATTTGAAAAATCGGGTTTGAGATATAGGTTTGAGTAGAGGGCTTAGGGGCGCGAATTGTGATTTATTGGTAGTTTCAAGTTTAAAACGAAAATAAGAGTTAGAATTAAGAGTTATAAAATTTGAAAAAGATATTGGTTAATTATTAATTATAAAAAAATTAATAGTAAAAATAGAATTGAAATTTATTTTAAACTTTAAAAACAAAATTATATTTTAAAAATATTTTTAAAATTTTAAGAATAAAAAGTATAATTTACCTAATATGCATGCATGATGATTAAAAAAATAAATCCTCTATAATCTATTACTTTTTGTTTTAGTTTCTTATAATATCTTCTCATAGTTTAAAAAATATAATTAAAATATTTTTATTATTTATCTAGTGTTCATCAGAATTCTCCTTGTGCAACCAGTTCAATTCACTCAGTACAATCACACTCAAAATTCTCCTAATGAAAGTAGTATTGCAAGTTGCAATGCACTTGGTAGTTGTTAGAAGTCTGAGTTCTGATTCCAGCATATGCTCTCAAGGTTAAAGTTCATTGGTTCTCCCTTGTAGCTGGAGTAATGCATAGTATAATTGATTCTCCACTCTTTAGCATTAATGTGAGCCCTCAAATTGAAATATATACATCATATGAAACAAATATTAATTGTCATTCTCAGGGGATATGTGCTCTTACAACTTTTATGCAAAGGACCATAAATGTTCTCTGTCTTGTCTCATTCACTGCATCTTTAATAGATGGAATAAAGTTTCTTTCTTTCTTCAAACAACATTTAAATTGCTACAACTTTGATATTTTGGTTTGATGTATACTACTGTCATTTTCTCTTTACGTAAGCCTCCACTTCTCCAGCTATCTCCATGTAGCATCACTTTATAGTATATGATCATTCGCTTATCAATTATCATGATGTAAAGTCTTCTCATGCAATAGTTTAAGACTAAACATGAACAACAACAGCTTAATTTTAATCCATCGATATTATACAGAGTTTTAATTTATATGATCATCCAATTAAATTGATATATTTATATGCTTTTTTAAATAATAGATGCATATAATATATAAGAGAAAATTTATGGGCCAATAGATTTTGTGATTTTTAGTCATTAATTAGTCATCAATGATGTTTTTAATAGTATGAGATTGCATCTAATGATATAAAATCATTCAATTTTCTTTTGATAGTTAAGTGCTGACCAAAATTTAACAATAGTGCTGACTCCCTAACATTTCTCTAATATATAATTAGTTGACTATATAAAACTCTTTTACATTAATAATAATAATAATAATAATAATAATAATAATAATGAGAAATATTAGAAAGAAGAATACACAAAATTTAAGTGTATATTTATTGATTAATTATAACTAATCAATATATATCATACAAAAATATTTGTACATCAATGATTGTTAGGATAATTTCTCTAATGAATTTCCTAACTTGTAGTTTCCTAGCTATATTCTAATACATAATCTAGAAGTTGGAGGGCACGTGGGATAGAATTCCCAATAAAGCCATCCTAACATCAATCAAACTTTTATACAAATCCTTAACTCTTCCCTCAATGATCACAATCCCATTCTCCAATTTCATAGAACTCTTGTTTAATCTCTCAACAGCAAATTTAATCTCCTTTTCCTTCTTACTATTATTACCCTTAATATGCTCCTTCAATTCCCTTGCTGCAATCACTGTTTGATGCAATTCATTCATCAAGAAGCAAGACCCAGATCCCATTTTCTTCATCTTCTCATCACTACTTCCTTGATTCGCCAATTCCATCAGCAATCTCAACCACAAAGAGCTAGTACCCTGCAGAGAGTGCTTAGTGGAAGACGACAACCCACGTTTCGATTTTGATTTTGATCGAAACGAAAGGCCGAGGTCAAGGAACATGCAACAAACCAAGGCCAAAGCCTGGGAGCCACACATGATCTCACTGAACTCTGTTTCATGACATAGCTTTTGCTTCTTCAACAAGCAAGAGCTACAATTATAGTTCTTTTCTACACTTTGAAACGAGTCCAAAAGCTCCAATGCACGTTTTGTTGCACTATGCTTATTGGAACTTCCACTATCAACCAAACGTGCAACCATTCTCAATGATTCCACATAGTTCTTGATTTGGTCAATTTTGTCCACAAAGTAATTGCATGCATCAAGAACCTCAACATTTGTTTCTAGGTGCAAATCAACACCTCCATGATCAGATTCATCTCTAGAGGGAATTTTCGCTAGGGAATTGATTGCCTTTTTTTGAGTGGCGATGGTAGCATCAAGCAATTGAGCCAACCCAATTTCTCCACTACTAGTATCAATAAGGGTGCCTAGGACTATCGTGAGTTCGCTGCCAAATTCAGATTCTTCGGGCAAAGGGGCCACCGCGGCAAACCTCAAGGGGAGGCTCCTTAGGATGGCTGATGGTGCTGTCATGGTGATGTACAAACTGCAAGTTTTGAAATCTAGCTAATAGACAAAGTTTGTTAATTTTGGGAACATATGTTCTATGACCAATTCACAATGTTGTGCAATGGATATATATAGAGCCAGAAAAGCGACATGAAGAGACACGTGTCAATATTGCATTGCATATTAACTTCATCAAAAAGTGAAAGCATCAAATATCACAATCACAATTTAAGGTGGTTTCTAGCTGCAATTTTTTGGACCAATAAATTCCTGTCCACCTTTATAAAAGAACGACCTTATAAGTTAGGAAAAATATAGGTAACTAATAATATTTTTGAACAATGTGTAAATAATATAAATTAATAAAATTAAAAGAATAAATTTAATGAATAATATTAAATTAGGATATAATATATTTATATTTAATTAATAGTTGTTTATATTGTTTAAGATAGTTATTGTTGCACTCCCCTATTGTTGCACTCCCCCATAAGTTATAATGCAAGTTTAATTTTTTTCGACTTACTTTTTGAAATAAATTAATTTGAAAAAAAAAAGGGGCAAGCGCGGGACCCATTTGAATTGAGATTTATGGGTTTTTGGTACCGTTGTCTATTTCCTCATTTTGGGTTTTGCGGTGAAGCATGTTATTGAGAGTGCGTGGTGAGGAAGTAGTGTAACACGTAGCGAAAGTGAAACAAACACTCACCAATGACAACCACGTCTCTGCTTAACTGGCTTCAACAATTATTATATTGGGTTGCGCTTCCAGTTTTTGCAACACCTTTTGTTTTGCATACCCCAATGTGATTTCCATCAATTTTTCTGAGATAGACACTATTTCAATATTCATGAAAGTCAATCATTTCTTGTCATATTGACAAATATAGTTAAGTCTTATATTTGATGTTTTATTTTTCAATTCCGTTAGTAACTAATAGGAATTCTGTCAATTCCTACTAATTTTAATTTGGTTAGACTCTAAAACTCATTTTATTTAAAAAGTTATATTTTTAATTATCTAAAGTTAATCTTAATGTCTCATTTATGATTGTAAATTTAATTTACCCAAAATTTTTATCATACAGCCACATTTTTCATTTTATTTTTGATGAATGCATCTTCTGCTATATGTATCTTCTTTTTAAAATTTGTTTAAATATATTTTTAATAAATGTGTTTTCTGTTATAAGTCTTTTTAATAAATATATCTTTTATTAAAAGTATCTTTAATAAATGTGTTTTTTATTAAAAATATTTTTAATAAATATATCTTTTATTATATATTTTTTTAAATGTGTTTTTAATAGATATGTCTTCTATTTAAAACTTATTTAAAGGTATCTTTTATTAGATGTATTTTTAATGAATTTGTCTTTTATTTAAAACTTATTTAGATGTATTTTTATTAAATATGTCATTAATTTTATAACTAATTAACAAACTTTCTGCCCTCTAATTATTTCTATAATCTTAAATTATTTCTAAGAAACGTATGTAAATACAGGTTACTAAACATATATTATAATAATAATAATAATAATAATAATAATAATAATAATAATAATTCAAAACTGTAACAAGAACTAGCTTAAGATTTTGTATATACTCTTCAGTTATAAGATTCATACTTTATTGATGTAACATACAAAATATTATTAGTCCATAATTCATAACTCATCACAAGCGAATCTATGCAATAATTTAGAGCATATCCATCAAGGTTTGGCATAAAATTGAATTAAAAAATACTAATAAAATAAAAGATCTATTATATTCATGGCAGATGAGTTATATTCTAAATTAACTATCTTTCATTCATAAGAATCAAACTAAATTGATTCACTTTCATCTTTTGACTACCAAATATACAAAAAATGAAACATGTTCAGTTGTCCTTATTCCTCTTTCTACTGATGTTTATTACCTTTTTATTCTTGCACCAATTCACCAACAGCACCATCTCCAAAAAGTTCATCCACAACATCATCAAAACTATCAGCAACAATCATACCAAAAAATTCTACAAATCAACAAACAGGAATAATCTTCATTAATAACAAAAGATGTTATAAACATTATCATAGTAAATACAAAAAATCATTATTGTGATTACATATCCTCAAAATCATTCTTGATTTTCAACTTTAAAACCTTGAGATCATAAGAAAATATAGGATGTTACAAGTATTATCACAGGCATAAAATCACTAAATCAACAAAACAAGAATAATCTTCATTAATAACAAAAGAACGCAAACCCCTAAAATCAATAAATACTGCAAATTCTACAAGGGCCCACAATTTGTATATTAATGTAAGCATAAATATACAAAGTCACAACTCATAATCTCAGATAAAATTAATATATGTGCTACAGCAAAACAAGTAAATGCATCAGGGATACATAATTAAATTAGTACTGACTAAATTTTTTTCAAATTTTCAGTAAATTATCCTTTAATATATTCTTCTGTGTTAACAAGTTACAAAAGATTCATCCACACAAAAAATAATATCAGTAGCTAGGAACTAAGAATCCTAACATGAGTAAACTAGAGAATAGCAAACAAATAGAGAATAATTTAGAACATGCACCTGCAAATTCGTATAGAAATAAACTGAGACAAGATAACCTGGAGAAAAAAATACCATAAACATTAGATGATTAAAATCATGTTTTAACAATAAACCAACACTTTCTCCTTGTTTTGTTTGAGGGGAGGAAAAAGAGGGTTGCGGTGGTGGTGGGGGAGGAGGGATGCGGCGGTAATCTATGGACTACGAGGGGAGGAGGACTGCGGCACTGCGAATCTCGACAAGAACGGCAATAATGTGCTGGCGGGCTATGAATAGCAACGAGGATGGGGCCATGGTGGTCGGCGGCACTTCGAATCGTGACGAGAAGGGCTCTGCAATGGTGGATGACACTGCGAATCACGAGGGAGGCACTACGGTGGTTGGAGGCAGTTCAAAATGCAAGGGAAGAAGGCACTCTCAAGGGACGACAACGGCGAGAGTGGTTTGAGTGGGGGTGGGAGTGCGGCGCGATAAATAAATCTGAAGAACGGTGAGTGAAGCGAGGTCGGGGGTGCGGCACGATGGAAAACGGTGAAGCGAGGAATAAAGAGGCAACGCCGGGGCTGAGTAAGGTGGCGTTCTCGTAGAGACAACGTCGGCGCCAAGTCGCCAACGAAGGAAGGAGAAAAAGGAGCCTGATACAGTAAGAGGGGTAGTAGAGTCAAAAGAAGCACACTGCTAGGAAAAGGGAGACATGCTTCTAACTAACTGGAAGCGAAAAATAATGCAGAGGAGAGGAATATCAATAGGGGGAGGAAACGAAGAGGAGGGTGGTGCATTGTGAGTCTTTTCCTCTCTAACTAATCTTTCTTTTCTCTTTCGCTATCATCTTCTTGTTCTTATTCTCTTTCTCTATCATCTTCTTGTTTTTATTCTGGACTGCTACTATTATGCAGGTGACCAGTGGAATTTCGTATACTATTTATTCACATCTTCCTTCAATTAATTGTGCAATTTATTTGTAAAAAACCACAAAAATCCCAAATTATAGCCACGTACTTGTACATACGTACTCCCATTTTACTTGTTTCTCTGAGATCGTATCATTTGGTGCTCTCGTTGACAACATGGCTGAGAACAACCATTTCAGTCTATGCAAGCCGCCATCAATATACTCGCTGAGCAATCTGATGGTCACCATGAATAACTCGCAGCGATTATACAATCCTTGGTGTCGATTCAGGTACAGCTCACCCGAAAGTTTGATGACTCGCCGCGTCAACCTTCCCCTCACTCCATTTTCGCTGCTCCGCACAAATGAAGGTTAATTTTCCGTGATTCTCGGGCAGGGATGATGTACTCCAATGGATCTTCCGGGCTGAGAGATTTTTCAGGATCTATGATATTCCTGAGAATCAGAGGCTTGATTTGGTTGCTATTAGCCTCGAGGGCAGGGCCCTGGCATGGTTCCAAATATGAGAAAAGTTGGATCAAGTACATGATTGGATTTCTTTGTCAACGGCACTTCAAATTTATTTTGGCCCATCTCAATTTGAAAATCCTAGAGAAGAACTCTTGAAATTAAAACAATCTGCTTCTGTGAAAGTTTATTTTGAGGCCTTTAACGATTTAGCGGCAAGGGTGTTTGGGATGGATGATACTTTGCTGATAGATTGTTTCATTGGGGGATTATTGCTGGAGTTTCGGCGTGAGGTGAAATCACACTACCCGGCTTCATTAATGCAGGCTGTAGCTTTGGCCAAGCTTTTTTAAGAGAAGTTTGCTCCCAATACTCAGAGGTGGAGATCTCCAACCTTACAACATTTAGCTACACCACCTAAATTTACTTTCGCCCCCACAGCCAAACCACTAGCCATTACCCCAACATCCCAACCATCAAACTCATATTCAACCTTACCTTTACTACTAACACCACCAAAACTAGCCGCCATGCGTAAATTGTCTCCCATGGACATTCAGTTTTGGCGAGAAAAGGGCCTTTGTTTTACGTGTAATGAACGTTACTCTCCTTCGCATCATTGTGCCGCCAAACACTATTTCTTAATCTAATCTGTCAAGGAATTACCCCGGGAAGAGATTGTTGTCGAAGAAAATCTCGAAATCAAGCAGCCACCACCGGTTGAACTTGATCCGCCTGAACCATTACACCTTTCTTATAACGTTTTGACAAGAATTTCAGACAGAAGATCAATTTGATTCTCTGGTTCTGAATCGGGAATAGAACAAATGGGTGATACTTGGTTATAATTTCGAATCCATTATTATATGTTTGGTCTATCATTTTTAGCCATTACACTTGAAATCTGTAGGTCCTTTATTGGTAGTATGAGCAAGGAAAAGGAAGGAGGCTAGCGCCCTACCTTACTACAACATAAGGACAGAAGGGAGAGGGTTGTGAAGGTGGTCTCGTTATCCACACCTCCAGTCAGATGAATGGAGGCTTTTAGACAAATGGCCAACCTGGGTTTTCATGAGCGTTGGCAGGTCCTGGAGTTTTTTTCCGATACTGCTTGCTGAGATCAGCATAAAAGATTGGATGGAGTTCTTTCTTTTTAGAATGTATCTGTCGTTCTTGGAGTTGCCGTTTTTGAGTATGAGAATGAAGAAATGAGATATTTTAGTAAGTGTAGGGAGCGCTGGGATCCCAGAATAGGATCCTGAGCACTTCTTGGTCTTTAACCCCCTCAGTCACTACGAACGCTCCCGATTAGTGCAATGGGATGTGACTTCTCAATTTATATGTTCTTTCTGCCCTGCGAGCTTTTTCGTCAAGGGATTACTGAATATCTGCTATTAATTAAACTGACTCGTTTAAGGTCTATCCCCCGACATTAAATAGGGTTAAGAAATAAATTTTTCTCCCTAGAGCTCGAGATTGTAAGTTTCAGGTACTAGTTTTGCAGCAAGAGCTAGTCATTCCCCAGCGCTATAGTAGCTTTAAAAGGGGAGGAAATTGCCCTTCTCCGACCTTTACTGCCCAAATTGAGAGCGGATAGCTAATGCGTTTCGCTTTTTGAACAGGGTTCTATGGTCGGTCCGCGACCCTGGATGCCGAAGGCCGGAGATAACAATAGAGGCCTTCAAACTTACACAATGTTGGGGGATAAAAGATAGAAGATAAGACTTCTAACAATCCTTTTAAGATACATAGATTATCAATGGGAAAGAAGTTTGTGTTTTAATGGATGGTGGAAGTTCGGATAATTTCATTCATCCATCCGGTTGGCTCTCCTTTAATCCAACAGCTGCTGCATCTAAGCCATGACTCTTTGATAGGAGGACATGGTGGGTATAAGAAAAATCTGGGAAGATTAGCTGCACAATTCTTTTGGAAGGGAATGTCTTCATCTATTCACGACTATGTCAAAGCTTGCAACATTTGCCAACAGGCAAAGTATAGTACATAACCACCCGCAAGGCTCCTTGAACCTCTGCCGATTCCCTCACACATTTGGCAAGACATCTCGATGGATTTTATCATCGGCCACTCTCCTTATGTATGTATATATATATATATATTTTAAAATATATATATATATATATTTTACTTTTGTACCTCATAGAGGTTTATGGAGAACTAAGGTTACTTTTATATGTTTCGTGTTATGGATTTCAATATGTATGTATATAAATATTTTTCGACCAGTCTTGACTTCGTAGGCTGAGTTAGAAGCTTGCTTATTTTGCACCATTGACTTCCTATTCTCACTTATATATATATGTGTGTGTGTGTGTGCGCGCGCGCGCGCTCTTTAGCTTTCTTTGTACGCAAGTAACCTTGTTCCCGAGCGTTGCGCTTTTAATTTTGCAGTTTTGTTTTACCTATCTTTCAAGGCTCCTTGTATATTACCTTCTTTCAAATATTATACGTGTATATATTTTATTTCTAGAGGTCGTAATACCACACTACCTCTGTTTTATTACTTAAGCTTAAAGCTCTGTATGGTAGGGTGTTACATTGAAAGCTCTGAGTACTAATGACAAATCATGGTCAAGTACTTGTGGTGTTTATGTATCAAGCAAAAAGATTGAAAACAAAACACTTAGAGTCAAGGCTAGGCTCAAGTGCAAAGCATTCCCTTAAAGCTCAAAACTCTGAGCATCAATGATTAGAGAGTAAAATGATCGCTCTATTATAGCCGTAGAAATTAAAAGAGTTAATATCAGATGAATCAACCTATCAAGTAATACACTTTTGACTTTTTTTGTTTTTGCTAAACATCTAAATAATTCATGAATAGTTGAGAGATTCATTTCTAAATGTTAACGAGCATCAATAATAAAATGTTGAAGCTGAAAAGGCAAATTAATTCATCTTCTCTTGTTTAATAAAGTCTTCGTGATAGTAAATATCAATAAGAGTAAAAATTTTAGCAATGTCAAAATTCTTATAAACATCCTTAGGTATAAGAGTACAGCTCAGATTTAGCAGATCCATTGTTTGATCATTGAATATGCTATTCAACTCTTGTAATTACTTATTAATCTATTATCTATTACTAATTTTACAATCAAAATGTGTCACACGTCATTCTCTCATTGCAATTGATATCAAAATTTTTCCTCCAAAATTAAAGAGTTCTTCCATCTTCTCTCTCTTTCTCTATATCTCTCATTCTTTCATTCACTCTATTTCTCTTATATATCATTATCAATGACTAATTACAAATTTGACAATAAAAATATATAACATGACATTTTCTAATTGCATTCTAATTAAATTAAAATTAAAATTGAAATATTAAAATTAAAATATAACTATATTATATTTATATTTATATATTACTAACTACTTTAATAACTAAAGTGTGTCACATGACACTCTCTTATTAAAATTTAAAAAAAATATTTTCTCCAAAATTAGTAAACTTTCTTCTTATATTCTCTTATCTACTTCTCTCTCTTTTTTTATTTCTCTTTATTCTTCTTACTTAATAATTTTTTTTAACTTCCAAAATTAACAAATTCTCTCTCTCATTTTTTTTATCTTTTTTTTTATTTTTTATTTTTCTTTGCTTTTCTATTTTATAAAAAATAAAATTAATAATAAAATATAATTTAAATAAATAATATTATTATATACATATTTTTTATTTAATTTTAAATTTTAATTATTTATTTTTTAATTTATATTTTTATTTTTTAAAATATTTATTACATAAATTAAAAAAATACTAATATTAAAATTAAAAGTTAGAAGCAATATTTCATCAACTCTACCTTCACCTGCCTCGAATTCTCACTTCTCTTTTTCTTCGCCACCTTCTCTCAAATACGCTACAACACGTCACCCAAACCCATTTTTGCTCGTACCCAAGGTTCTGAAAATCGGACCGAACCGGCTAGTCGGAACGGTTCAACCGAGAATCAGCGACGCAAGCGGTCCGGTCCTCTTTCTATAACCGCTTGGAAAAAACCATTTAAAAACCGACGAACCGGTCAAGAACCGACCGATTGGGCCGGACCGATAACCGGCAGGTTCCCTTAAAACGACGCCCTTTTTTACTTTAAAAAAAAAATTCGATAACACTCGTTCTCCAACCCCCTTTCCCCATTCATTCAGATTCACCTAATCAACTCACAGCTCACTCCAAGGACTTCGTCGTCGCCGAACCCTAGCCTTAGGAAACCCGAACCATAGCCCTCCATCGTCGTCGCCGTTCAGAGGTCGTCAGCGCCACCGCCGTCCCCAAGTCCTCAGGAACCCAGTAAGTCAGCAGGTCTCTTCGTCTTTGCTGGCTTCTCGAACCAGGTGAGTGCTCCTCGTCTTCATCTTCTCTGAGCTTCTTCTTTAATTTTTGATCCACATTGCTTCAATTCTTTTTGGGTCTTGGCTTGAAGTTTGGTTCTTCTTCTTCTTTGGTCTTCAGTCTTCATTCTTCGGACTTTGGTCTTCGTTCTTCGTTCTTTGTTCTCCGGTCTTTCTTGTATGTATAGTTCTGATTGCTGTGAAAATTCGTTCTTTATTCTTCAATTCCTTGTATCTATGCTCTTCCTTGTATGTATGTTTGGATTGGTTGCTAATGCTGGAAACTGTCTCTATTATGTAATT
This sequence comes from Arachis hypogaea, assembly GCF_003086295.3. Classification (NCBI taxonomy): domain Eukaryota; kingdom Viridiplantae; phylum Streptophyta; class Magnoliopsida; order Fabales; family Fabaceae; genus Arachis; species Arachis hypogaea. The sequence goes on along the minus strand of NC_092044.1, from coordinate 80,776,739 downwards.
TGTATCCAGAATACCTAATAGGCTAATATTGCTGTTTTAGTGTTTTGTTATTTTGTAATTCTACCTGTTACTCTATTTTGGTCCAGAACACCTAATATGCTAGAAAATTGTAACTGTTACTCTGTTTTGGTCCAGAACACCTAATATGTTGGAAACTTACTCTATTATGTAACTGTTACTTTGTTTTAGTGTTTTGTTGTTTTGTTAATGCTGGAAACTTGTAATGTTTTGCAATATTGTTGAATGCTGTAGGCAGAATTTAGATATGGTCTTGTTAATTTCATATCTGTTTTTAATGCTGAAAACTTATTATGTTTTGCTAGTTTGTTAATGCTGAAAACTTACTCTTCTTGGGTCTTGGCTCCTATTTTTAATTGCTGGTGGCTCCTGCTTTAGGTTAAGAACATGGTTAATAATTGCGTTGTGGCTCCTGTTTTTAATTGTTGATGGCTCCTAACTTGTTATTGTTCATTGTGTTGTGGGGCTATTTTTAATTTCATATCTGTTTTCATTGTGTTGTAGTTGCTGGTTTTGCTTTGATTTGTAATTGCTGGTTGTGTTGGTTTTGCTAGCTTTGTTTGTAATTGCTGGGTGAAAATTTAATGTTTTGTAATTGCTGGCTTTATTTTCTAATTGTTGGTTTTGCTTATGGCTCCTAATTTTTTGTTCAAATTTGCTAATGGCTTTGATTTGTAGTTGCTAGTTGTGTTGGTTTTGCTGGCTTTGTTTGTAATTGCTGGGTGAAGGTTTAGTGTTTTGAATGTCTGATACTCTGATTTGTAATTTCTGAATCTGAAATTAATTAAATCATTGATTTTGTGTTGTTGAAATTGTTGATTAAAATGGATTTGTTATGCTGCTGTTGCCGTTTTTTAATTTTTAAGTATGATGTTTTTGAATTTTTGTTGAAATAGTTATTGATTTCGGGGTTTAGAGTGATTATTTGTTGCTGGTATTTAACTTTTGTTGTTGTTAAATTCTGTTAAGTTGCTACATTCAAACTTGTGCATTGGCCTATTCATCTTCACTTGCAATAACAAAAAGCTTCTCATTTGATGATCCATTAACTACCTCATTTTCTAGTACCATTCCTTTTGTTATGGATTTAGCTGAAGAAATTGGAGGGACTGGATGAGGAGACATTGATGCCTCAGAAGACGCCACCACTATCAACATATCCTTATTACTTGAAGGTTTCTTTAGCATAATAGTTGAAATCACAATCATAATTACATAATATGTTTAAATAATTATCCCAAAAAAAAAAGAAACTCACAAGAACATCTTGAGATTTTGATGATTGATAAATCTTTATGTTGATATTTAATATTTGAAATTTTTTTATACTATTTAACTTGAGTTTGTATATTAATAAGATTATATGAACTTGATTGATGACATTTAATGTAATTTTTAAATTTGAAAACTATTTTAATATTTATATTATACTATAATTATATTTTAAGATGTTTATTTATAATTTATTTATTATTTTATTTTAAAACAATTTTTTCAGTTGAACTACCGATTAAACCAGTTGAACTAATAAATTAGTGAACCAATAGCTAGAACGATTTAATAACCAATCCAGTTGTTCGAACCTTGCTCGTACCATATTCGTAAATCCAAAACTGTAAGGGACTTCAAGCACCTCGATGACTCTGATCTCGTCAACTCCACCTTCACCTCCCTTTTGAATCATCGCTTTCCTACAATACTGAAGTGATAAAAAAGTGTTAGCGCAGCGTACATCAGTGTTGCAACTTTTTGAAATTAAATGGATATATCATGAATAGTACTAATTATCTCCAATGCCAGGCCTCTTCAGGTTGCAAATATTGATTTTATCATGCTAATTGCTAATCTCTTTATATCTACCTTTATACCTAATATAATATTTTTTATATAAAAATTGTTAAAAGACTATTAAAATTGATTATCTTTTGTCATTAGTCGACTATTAATATTTAAAAGTATAAAATAAATTAAAATATATTAATAAATTATTAAATTAAAAAAATTATATTAAAAAATTGAGTTAATAATTAAATAATAACAAAAATCAATAAATTTTGATAATTGTCTAATATTTTTCTTTTTATAGTTAAAAATTTTATTTGATGTATTACAACTCCTTTATTAGTCCAGTTTCTACTTAAAGGGGCAGTAGTTGTGAAGAAGCATACCTATACATTGTGTCCAGGCTACAACAAAGAGTGGTAAAGATCGGAACATTGATGGTTTAGAAGTTATAATAAATTCTCGTTGCAAGTATAGTTTCTAAACTAAGCAATCAACCTTTCTTACGAACGTTTGGTTGTCACAAGTAACAAACCCAATAAAATTTATAAACCGAAGTATTCAAACATCGGGTTGTCTTCTCAAGGAATTGTAGGGAGGTGTTCTTATTATTGGTTATGGAAAACAGTGTTTTGGGTTTTGAAAAAGTTTTGAACAAGATAGATGGATTGCAGAAATTAATAAATTAATAATGAAGGAATCTCTTGACAAGGTATGAAAACCGGAAGTCCTATCCTAGTTATCCTTATCAATGGTGATGAGAATTATATTTCTGCTACCACTAAGTCAACATCTAACTATGAAGGTCAGTTAAGTGGATAAATTAATTTAACACCTAAAGTCTTAGTCAACTCCTTAAGGAAAGACTAGAGTTATAGGAATCTAAATTAATCAGCAAGAATAACAATTATCAATCACGATGAGTTTGATAACTCAAGAGTCACCAATTAATCAACCAGAACCAAGAATATAGAAAACTAAATTAAAATCATAAATATCTGGAATACCTCAGATTAGATTATATTGAATGGAGATGTCAATTCTAACATGGAAAAGTTCATAAATCAATTGGGCAACATAAATCAAATACAAATAAAAGCTTCAGAGTAAACAAAAATAGAAGAGAAACATAAATTATTGAACCTGGTACGAAGAAACAATCCTAATGACTAAAAGAAATCCTAATCCTAAAACCTAAGAGAGATGAGAGAGCTTCTCTCTCTAAAAACTACATCTAAATTATGAAAAGTGAATTATGAGTCGTCTCCCTTCATTCCTTCACTTTGCAGCATTTAATCTGTATTTTTTGGGTTTGAAACTGGGCCGGAAATAACCCAGGATTCGCTGGAAACAAATTCTGCCACGCTGATTTTCGCAGATGCGACGCGTCCGCGTAGAGCACACACTCGCGTCGCCTAACTGTATGGCTACTATAAAGAATTATATATCAAATCGAAGCCCCGGACGTTAGCTTTCCAATGCAAGTGAAACCGCATCATTTGGACCTCTATAGCTCAAGTTATGATCGTTTTAGTGCGAGAGGGTCAGGCTGACAATTTTGTAGTTCTTTCAACTTCTTGTATTCTTTCCACTTTTGCATGCTTCCTTTCCATCCTCTAAGCCATTCCTGCCCTGTAATCTCTGAAATCACTTAACACACACATATCAAGGCATCGAATGGTAATAAGAGAAGATTAAACATAGCAAAATTAAGACCAAAGAAGCATGTTTTCAATCATAGCACAAAATCAGGAAGGAGAATGTAAAACCATGCAAATCATATGAATAAGTGGGCAAAGGCTTGATAAAAACCACTCAATTGAGCACAAGATAAACTATAAAATAGTGGTTTATCAACCTCCCCACACTTAAACATTAGCATGTCCTCATGCTAAGCTCAAGAGAAGCTATAAAGAAGTGAAGAGGAATGATAGAGAGTATGCAATGCAACCAATCTATGCGGATGCAACTACATGCAAAATGTTTCTACCTACTTGGTTAAAAGCAAATAATTTCTCCAAGACAAAAATAATTCAAATTCCACTAATTCGAATCACACAATAAAAAGCAAGTAAACTCGTAAGAAGATATCTAATGAAAGCAGGGAACATAGAATCAAGCATTGAACCCTTACTAGTAGTGTATATCACTCTAACTCTCAAGTGTCTAGGGTCAATCACTCTACTCTTCCCTAGTCATACTTTCTCAACCTTGTTCTTCATCTAATCAATCAACAAATATCTAGCATACCAATGCAAACATCATGAGGTCTTTTCAGGGTTGTAATGGGGCTGAGGTAAGGGTAAGGATACATATATAAGGCTAAGTGAGCTAACAAAGTGAATATTTGATTAGTCTAAGATCTCACCTATCATATACATACTCTATACAATTTAAAATGCTTTACTTAGCTACCCAAATTTTTTCCACTTTTGTATTACATGCTCATGTATCAAACTTATTTTTGAATTTTGTCCCATGTGCATTGATTCTTTTTATTTTGCATTTGGGGTAATGTATATTTTTTTTGTATCCCCTAATTTAATTACTTAAAATTTTTTTATTTTTTATTTATTTTTTTTCAATGCACATGGTAATTTAATTATTTTGATTTCACATGAACATGCTTCCCAAGTTTTTCAAATAACTTATTCAATTTAATTCCCTACTTTTTTTATCATCCCATGTTCCCATAAAATTCTCCACACTTAAATTATACACAATATCTATCTTAAGCTAACTAAGAATTTAACTTGGGATTTTTATTTTATTTTTCTGCTTAAAGCTAGTAATGTGGTTATGAAATAGAAGGGGGTTAAACGGCTCAAGGGAGCTAACAAAGATGGCATAAAAGATAGGTTTATTTGGGATAAGTGAGCAAAAATACAAATAATGGCCTCAATCATATGCAAGCATGTAAATATACCAAACAATGGACATATAGATTGAAACAAAATCTAGATTGAAGTTATAGAGAAGGAAACACACAAGAATAAAATTCATGGTTTAAATAATGTAACCATGTAAATAAGCTCAAAATCTCACAGGTTGTATATTTTTTGGCTAAAAAACCATGTTCCAAATACAAGTTCAAACAAATTTAACACATAGAAAATTTTAATTTTTTTTAATTTAAATTAGTGAAATTTTTCAAAAATAGGGTCTTAAAAAGAAACTTATTATTTTTCAACCAAGTAGTAACTAAATGCATAAAATCAAACAAACATGCAATGAAACATGCAAATGCAACTACTAAATTAACATTGGTGTTGAAAAAAAGAAGTAACTAACCCACGGAGATCGGTATCGACCTCCCCACACTTAAAGATTTCACCGTCCTCGGTGCATGCTAAGATGTACAGGTGGATGGGTAGCTCCGCAGCTAGTGCTCTTTTTGTTCCTTTCCTTGCCGGTGATTTGGGAGTAGCTTTCTCCTTTTCTTTCTTGGTGGCCATCCTGAAAGGAAAAGAGTAAGGACGTTAAAATTTCAAGGGTTAGAGCAAGGAGGAGAACGGGAAAGGTGGTAATCAATGCACAATAAAGAAGAATGACGTTAACACATGGTCATGACTACATGTGAAAAGTCATCAATGGAAATATATCAAGTGCATGTGATGACAGTTAAATGCAAGGTATTTATTGGCATGCCGGCAAAGGCATGAGTAGCATAGATCAAGCATTCAATGTCCAAGTTAGATTACCAAGTCTTTCAAACTAACAATATGTTTGTAATAACAATTATATTTAATTAATAAAATATAAAAAGGATTTTGTGAAAAGCAAGCATTCAGAGTAGTAGATTAAAAGAAATCTAAAAATAGTGCACAATGCCATACAGGCATTTTCACAAACACATAGCATGCATGGGAAATAAGTTGTTGAAAGTATTAAATTGAACATACAAGCAACCCTTTAAAAAGTAATATATAATTGTCAAACAATTCCTTTAATAATCCACAAGCAAAATATAGAGAATAATGATCCAAATAAATTTCTAACACCAATAAAAATAATGCAATGAATGAAAGTATGCAAATAAATTAAATGAAATAGGATGGAAGTGAAGAGGGAGGAGAAGTTAAAGAGATGAAGAAGAAGAAAGTAAGAAAAGGAAGAAGAAAGAAGAAAAGATAGAAGAGATTAGGATTAGAAAAGAAAAAATAAGATAATTGGCGCTGAACTGGATAAGTTGTGTGGCGCAGACGACGCGAGCGCGTGGGCCATGCGGTCGCGTGGATAGTGCTTCGATGAAGTGACGCGAACGCGTGAGTCACGCGTTCGCGTGAAGTGATTCATGCCTTCAGCGCAAGTGCAGCCTCGCGGCCGCACAACTTTCTGGTGAAAAACTTATTTTGCCAAAACTTTGGGTGACGCGATCGCGTAGTTGGCCTTTTTTAAAGAACGGCGCGGACGCGTGGGGCACGCGTTCGCGTGGTAGGACTTGTGCTTCTAGCACGAGTCCAACCATGTTTCAGCTCAACTTTCGGCCATACAACCTTTTTACGTCGATTTACAGGGCCATGCGGTCACGTGGGTGACGCGGACGCGTAGGGAGGCCATTTCACTAATGACGTGATTGCGTCATCCACGCGGTCACGTGGATCAAATTGTGCCAGAGGCACGCCTCCAGCCACGCTCTCGCGTGACTCTCTGTAAAGTCTCATTTCTTCCTAAGGCACAGGGGACGCGGACGCGTCGGCGATGCTGTCGCGTCACGTGCCCTTTTCTTCTTCTTTTTTTTATTTTTTTATTTATAATGCAGTATGCATAATGCAATGCTTAATATGAATGCTATGCATGATTCCAGGTTCAATAAAAATACAAAACAGACTAAAATGGAAGAGGAGCGATCATACCATGGTGGGTTGTCTCCCACCTAGCACTTTTAGTTAAAGTCCTTAAGTTGGACATTTGGCGAGTGATAAAACCATATTTTATGATGTATATTGAGCTCAATTTAAGTGATTTATTCAACCCTTCACCTACTTATTCATGTAAATTGCATGGTTTAACTTTCCCTTCCTTATTATGTGATATATGAGAAAATATGTTCCTTATGATTTAAAATAATCAAATTTAATTATCCTTTATTACCATTTGATGCCGTAATTTGTGTGTTGAGTACTTTCAGGTTTTATAGGGCAGGAATGATTTAAAGGATGGAAAGAAAACATACAAAAATGGAAGGAAAGCACAAATTGGAGTTTTGGAGCAACTGGCAGTGACGCGTCCGCATGGACGACGCGAACGCGTGGTTCGCACAAAAGGGAATTGACGCAAGCGCATGAATAAGGTGAACGCGTGACTTGCGAAATACAACTGACGCGGGCGCATGACTGACGTGACCGCGTGGAAGAGAAACACTCCAGATGACACAACCGCGTGACCCACGCGGACGCGTGACGTGCGTGATCTGCAAAATTTGCAGATCTTGTTTCCAGCGACTTTTGGGTCCTTTTGGCCCAGATCCAAATCCAAGAGGCACAGATTAGAAGTTATGAAGTGGGGGGAATGCATTCATACGGAGGAATTCATATCAGATCATAATTCAATTCTAGGTTTTAGATGTAGTTTTTAGAGAGAGAGGTTCTCTCCTCTCTCTTAGGATTTAGGATTAGGATTCCTCTTAAAGGATTTAGGATTTATTATTATTTCAACTTACAATTCTTCTGAGCTCCAGGTTTAATATTCCTTTATTTTGACTTCTCTTATTTTTAATTATATATGTTGCCAATTTGGCTTAATGACATTCATGTTATGATTTTCTTAATTAATATTATTTGAGGTATTTCAGATTTAAGATTTCTTTCTTTTATTTATGTTATTGTTGCTTCCCATCTGAAGCCATTTTTATTCAAGTAGATTTTTCTCCCTTTTGGCTTTGGTTTAGTGATTGGTAACACTTGAGTTATCAAACTCAGCAGTGGTTGAAATTGGCAGATTACTGGTGCACGAAATTGCAATCACACTTTTGCAATTCCGCATAACTAACCAGCAAGTACACTGGGTCGTCCAAGTAATACCTTACGTGAGTAAGGGTCGATCCCACGGAGATTGTCGGCTTGAAGCAAGCTATGGTTGTCTTGTAACTCTTAGTCAGGATATCAATAATTATCAGATTTAGTTGTGAAAAGTAAAAGAACATGAAATAAGTACTTATTTTGCAGTAATGGAGAACAGGTTGAGGTTTTGGAGATGCTCTATCTTCTGAATCTCTGCTTTCCTACTGTCTTCTTCTTCATGCACGCAAGGCTCCTTCCATGGCAAGCTGTATGTAGGGTTTCACCGTTGTCAATGGCTACCTCCCATCCTCTCAATGAAAATGTTCAACGCGCTCTGTCACAGCACGACTAATCATCTGTCGGTTCTCAATCAGGTTGGAATAGAATCTAGTGATTCTTTTGCGTCTGTCATTAACGCCCAGCCCTCAGGAGTTTGAAGCTCGTCACAGTCATTCAATCCTTGAATCCTACTCAGAATACCACAGACAAGGTTTAGACCTTCCGGATTCTCTTGAATGCCGCCATCAATTCTAGCTTATACCACGAAGATCCTGATTAAGGAATCTAAGAGATATCTACTCAATCTAAAGTAGAACGGAGGTGGTTGTCAGGCACACGTTCATAGGTGAGAATGTTGATGAGTGTCACGGATCATCACATCCATCAAGTTGAAGAACAAGTGATATCTTAGAATAGAAGCAAGCGTGATTGAATGAAAAACAGTAGTAATTGCATTAATCCATCAAGACACAGCAGAGCTCCTCACCCCCAACCATGGGGTTTAGAGACTCATGCCGTAGAAGATACAATGAGAAACGTGAATGTGTCATGAGGTAGAGATACAATGTCAAAAGGTCCTATTAATAGTGAACTAGTAACCTAGGGTATACAGAAATGAGTAAATGACGTAAAAATCCACTTTCGGGGTCCACTTGGTGTGTGCTTGGGCTGAGCATTGAAGCTTTCATGTGTAGAGACTTTTTCTGGAGTTAAACGTCAGCTTTTATGCCAGTTTGGGTGTTTAACTCCAATTTTTGTGCCAGTTCTGGCGTTAAACACCAGGAATTCTGAAGCTGATTTGCAACGCCAGTTTGGGCCATCAAATCTCGGGCAAAGTATGGACTATTATACATTCCTGGAAAGCCCACGATGTCTAATTTCCAACGCAATTGAGAGAACGCCAATTGGGCTTCTGTAGCTCTAGAAAATCCACTTTGAGTGCAGGGAGGTCAGAATCCAACAGCATCTGCAGTCCTTTTCAGCCTCTGAATAAGATTTTTGCTCAGGTCCCTCAATTTTAGCCAGAAAATACCTGAAATCACAGAAAAACACACAAACTCATAGTGAAGCCCAGAAAAGTGAATTTTAACTAAAAACTAATAAAAATGTAATAAAAACTAACTAAAATATACTAAAAACATACTAAAAACAATGCCAAAAAGCGTATAAATTATCCGCTCATCAATTACTGATTGATCTGGATTGCTCTAAAGCTAGTCTCTCCACAGGAGTTGACTAGGACTTGAGGATCAAGCTAATCATTCCATTTGACTTACCTTTGCTTTAGTGAAGGTTAAATAAGTGGGATTAAAACCCAATTGTCATCACACCTGATAAGGATAACTAGGATAGGACTTCCAATTTCTCATATCTTGCTAAGAGTTTATTTTACAGTCATTTATTTATTTTTCTTGTCAATTAAATTACTTGTTCAACCCTTTTTAAAACCCCAAAATATACCTTTGCATAACCAATAATAAGAACATACCTCCCTGCAATTCCTTGAGAAGACGACTCGAGGTTTAAATACTCGGTTATCAATTTATTTAGGGGTTTGTTACTTGTGACAACCAAATGTTTGTACGAAGAGATTTTCTGTTGGTTTAGAATCTATACTCACAACGCGACTATATTTTTACAAAATTCTTTACTAGCAAAAATCCTAACGTCAAAATGGCGCCGTTGCCGGGAAATTGCAAACGTGTGCCTTATTATTGGTTATTGTAAATATTTTTTTACTTGTTTATTTGTTTTTTTTCTCTTCCCCCTTTATTTCTGATAACTACTATGAATTCTCACCCCCTCTCGCTTTGAGTTTGGTTCTAATTTTGTTGCAAGGAATGGAAGCTATAATAGGACTATGCATCAAGGTCTAAGCAATCAAAGATAGATGGAGCCAAGAGGATCTGATCACCCCTTTAGGCAACAACACCCTCCTAGATATCATGGACAAAGACCATTCTACAATTCATTCCCAACTGATAGATTTGGTGGACCGCCTTGTAGCTACCAACAATCCCCACCCTGTGCTCAGAGACCACCCTTTCAACATAACTTTAACCTACCATACTCACAAGCTTCTTTTCACCATTCACCACCATATGATCCTTATCCACCCCAACGCCAGTCCAATTACTCCCAAGAACCACCACTCCCCTATACACCATGTTCACATTCATTGAGACAAGAATCACAGGTTCGCTTCGAAGAATCAGTAAACCAATTTAATGCAACCCTTTATCAACTGGAGCAAGCAATAAATCAATTATCTTCCAGATGTTCAGACACTCAACAGACTCCCATGGCTTCATGTGGGGAATCTAATGAAGAACGCAGCACGAAAAAGACACTAGAAGCTCCAGTGGACAGCATAGAGCATAACTTTGTACTGGAACAAATAGAGGAAGCTGTCATTGTAGAAGAAGAAGAGTTGGTTGAAGATTTAGGAGATGCCAAACCGCCACCTGAATCCAGAGTTGTGGAGAATTTCGTCAAGGATGTTACAATTGATGCTAAAGAGGATGTTGTGCAGCTTCCAATGCATATATCTTATGAAGAACTGGACGGAATAACCTAAGAAGCAAGTTTCCTTGATGACGATGATCATGAGTCGAGTTCTCTTAGCAATGAACTTGCATCCGCAAGTGAATTCTTTGAGACAGAAGAATCTTCCCCAAGTGAATACGAAGATGATGTAGAGGTTGACTTTTCTCAACCTCCCAATTATGACTTAAGTGATGAGGAAGATATCGGTGACTTTGATCAAGACATGGTTGAAATGGAAGAAATTTGCCAAGAAGTGGAGGAATTCACTGAAGACCACAAGGGAGTAGAGCTTGCAGAACCACTGGAAACACTTATCCCAAGGCCACCGCCACCCAACTCCAACTTCAAGTGGGTAAAATCCTTGACTTTTATCTTTACTTTTCCACTTGAATATGGTTTACTTGAAACAGATGGCCAGCTTAGAGCTCTTTGCGGCTTTAAGAGCAAAAGGGAAATGACTCGCACTCAGAGCTAGTATGCAAGATTCAATGAGGCTTCGCACTTCAATTTGAGGTACAAGGATTGGTGTCAAGCTCAATTGAAAGGATCTCGAAAGCTTTTTGGTCACTGCAGTGAGAATTCAGACTACTCGCCACCCGGCTGGAAAAATGCCAATCAAGATAAAGAAGGGTGTAAAAGTAGAGTTTGGGATCCTGGAATCTACTCTGACATTCAACACCCCGGGAGCCTGCAAGCCTGTTTGAAGTCACATAAGGGCTTTACGTACCTTATTTGGGACCACAGAGAATGCTGGCATTCCAAACACTGGTGGAGATTTCTGGACGAATTCAAGCACAAGCCACCATAGCAGGAAGCTCATCAAATGTCCAACTTAAGGACTTTAACTAAAAGTGCTAGGTGGGAGACAACCCACCATGGTATGATCGTTCCCCCTCTATTTTGCTCTGTTTTTGAATTTTGTTTGAACCTGAATTTTTGCATGACATTCACTGCATTTTGCATTCTGCATACTGCATAAAAAAAAGAGAGAGAGCACGTGATGCGACAGCGTCGCTGACGTGTCCGCGTCACAAGTGCATTAAAAGAAAAGGAAAGTGAACAGAGAGTCACGCTGAAGCAAGGCTGGAGGCGTGCCTTTAACACAATTGTTCCACGCGACCGCGTGCCCCCACGCGATCACGTCAGTTGCAAAAAAAGGCCTCCCATGCGTCCGCGTCACCCACGCGAACGCGTGATCTGAATATCGACATAAAGATTCAACGCCCAGAAAGTTGGGCTGGAATCGTGCGGCTATGGTGCATGTAGCACCAAACAACCCACGCGTACGCGTCCCTGACGTGAACGCGTCACCTACATAACACCCACACCACGCGAAAGCATGAGCGACGCAATCGCGTCGCGCGGATATTATGACCCCCAGACCAAACAGAGAATTGCGCTGAAACGACGCTGGAATCCTACGTCTAGCACAAATATCAGCGACGCGTTCGCGTGCTTCACGTATCCGCGTCACCTATCCTACACCCAACCCACGCAATTGCGTCGACCACGCATCCGCGTCAACACTAGTGCACCCTAGTCACGCGATCGCGCGCCTCACGCGTTCGCGTGGATTCGCGATCACTAACCCCAAGTCACGCGAACCCTATCCTTTGCGCGACCCAAACCCCAACCCCCTCTTTCTCTAACCTCTGCAACTCTCTCTTTCAACCACCCCAGCCACCACCTCCGACCACCAAGACAGCTGCCACGCCCCCTCGACCACCCAGACCCGCCACGACACCCAACCCTCTCTTCTTTCCTCCTTCTTCTCCCCCTCTCTCACTCTCCTCCACTACCGCCCCCCCCCCCCCACCGCAGCCTACCTCCGACGGCCACTGCCCCACCGCCACACCGCCGTGCTTCATCCAGCGCCGCCGCATCATCACCCATCTGCTCTCATCTCTGCCCCATCCCATTGCTCTTTACGCACCAGGTTCCGCCATACGGTGATTCACCCTTGCGACTCTTTAGTTTGGTTTTCAATTTTTGTTCCGCATAGGCTAGATAGAGATGCATGTTTGTAGTGGATTCTAAGTGGTTAGGTAGCTAGGATCTGGATAGCGGATTTAGGCCTGATAATTGCACCGTTCTTGTTACCTGTTTATTTGTTCTGCAATTTTATTCTGGCTGTGTTATTCATACTGTTCATTTGCTATGTTCATGCTACTAGACTATTCTTTACTATTCCTACTATTTGTGACTGTTTGCAGCATTTGTAATCTCATATGACCTGGTTTTCTTGATATCCATTTTTTGGGAACGTCCAATTTTAGCCGGAATGCTGCCCAATTTTCAGCAAATTACTTTTCCTTCTACATTCAAGTATTGGTTTTGAAAATTCTCATTTTTGAACTACTCCACGAATACCAAACCTATTCTTGAATGCACGGGCCCGCATTCATCTTATTTTTGATTTCCTGGTCAATAATTTGAATTCTTGATGATGTGATTTTACTTTTTACTACTCCTATATCTATATGAATCATCATCAATACCCTGTTATTCCTGCTTGAATATGAGTTGACTGTTGCTTAAAATTGTGAAATTCTTGTTACTTAGAAACCAATCTTCATGCCACTTACTCTGACTTCCTTTTTACTAACTCACTGATTTTTAACTTTCTAACTTCCCACTTTACCTTTTCACTACTTCTTTCAATTAATTTCACTCACGGCATGATTATTGTTTTTCTATTTAACAAGCTTTCCACTTCTAACATATTTTAGAATGTGATTTCTCATCTCAGCTTTTCAACTCCAAAACAATCCAAAATATACATTTACTTAACTCATTTCATTTTTCTACTGCTCCTTTGCCACTTACTGCCTATCTTGTTATTTGTCTACTTGTTCTCCTGCTTTTACTCCTCAATTATATCTTGGAAATTCTGTTTTTCAGGATGTCTGACTTTCAAGGCAGGGAAAAGGGCAACGTCACCACTGGCAAACGGAAAAGAGGTGAATCCTCTGGTTCCATCCTTGGCATCTTGCATGATGATTCCTGGCGGGAGAAGAACTTTACCCCGTAGGAAAAGGCTGGTCAGTTGGTACCTTCAGCTGACCCGGTAAAATTTGCAAACAAATACTGTGAGCTGAAATACCCAATCTTTGCCACCGCTAGGAACCTACACCTGGAAAGGACCCTCAAAATTCCGGAAGAACTCCAGCAGTACACCTCAGATCAGATCAAACAGAGAGGCTGGTTCTTCCTGGAGAGGAACCTAACAAAGGTCAACTCATCCAAGGTTAGAGAATTCTACAGTAACTACTTTCTATCTTCCCTAGATGCAGTACAGCTCAGAGGCAAACAGATTCTGGTTACTGAGGAAGCAATTAAAGAAATCCTCCATCTTCCACCTAAATCAGATCAGCCAGATGGTTACCAGATGGCTGAGGAATATATGAGATTCATGAGGTTTGATTAGGATGTAGTAAAGAAGGACATTACTCTTGATCCTACTGTTCCTTGGGTCATGGGAACAAGCACATTGGTACCAAAGGGAATCAGGCTTATATATCTGAATGATGAGGCTCGACTATGGCAACAGATTCTGAGCAACTATGTGATACTGAGAACTCATGAGACGGAGGTGCCAGCTGCTATGATTACCCTCATCTGGTGTGTGATGACGGGTAAGGACCTTTATCTACCTCGCTTCATCTAGCATTACATGGCCAGGGTCCATGTTAGAGGCACCCTCTCTTTTCCTTACTTGATTACTCAGTTGGGTCGCCGAGCTGAAGTACCTTGGGAGGCTGTTGATGAAAAGCCCCCTGCCGCAGAGTGTCGAAAGATCATCCCTCACAGTCGAAAGTTCCTAGCTTTCGGCTACCGCCCTCCATTTCTCACTGACACTACTGAGGCAGCCACCTCTTCAACTACCCCTTCTGCTTCCACTGGCCCAGCACCACCCACTGCACCCCCACCTGCTCCTGAGCCTGTCTACCGTCTGGTGCACCGACTCTTTGACTGCCTAGATCAGATGGAGCGCCATCACCAGCAGCAGTTTGAGAGATCTGATCATTGCACCAGGCGACTTTTTGAGAGGTCTGAGCGTCACCACAAGCGACGCTATGAGCACCTCAAGCTGATGATCTGCTCTGGTGGTGACATTCCCTCCGAGCCCGACACGTCCTCCGACACATCTGAGGAGAAGGTGAGTGGTGGACGAAATTGTGATTCATACTTAAATTGTTGTTCGAAATTGATTCCCCGGTAATGGCCCCAAAAACTTGGTGCTCAATACCATGGTCTAAACATAATTTCACAACTTTGCTCAACTAACCAGCAAGTGCACTGGGTCGTCCAAGTAATAAACCTTACGTGAGTAAGGGTCGATCCCATAGAGATTGTTGGTATGAAGCAAGCTATGGTCATCTTGTAAATCTCAGTCAGGCGGATAATAAATGGTAATAGAGTTTTCAAATAATAATAGTAAATAAACAGAAAATAAAGATAAAAATACTTATGTAGATTATCGATGGGAATTTCAGATAGGCGTATGAAGATGCTGTGCTCCTTCTGAATCTCTACTTTCCTGCTGCCTTCATCCAATCCTTCTTACTCATTTCCATGGCAAGCTGTATATAAGGCATCACCGTTGTCAATGGCTACATCCCATCCTCTCAGTGAAAAAGGTCCAAAAGCTCTGTCACGGCACGGCTAATCGTCTGTCGGTTCTCGATCATGTTGGAATAGAATCCTTTGATTCTTTTGCGTTTGTCATCATGCCCAACAATCGCGAGTTTGAAGCTCGTCACAGTCATTCAATCCTGGAATCCTACTCGGAATACCACAGACAAGGTTTAGACTTTCTGGATTCTCATGAATGCCGCCATCAATTCTAGCTTATACCACGAAGACTCTGATCTCATGGAATCCAAGAGATATGCACCCGGTCTAAGGTAGAACGGAAGTGGTTGTCAGTCACGTGTTCATAGGTGAGAATGATGTTGAGTGTCACAGATCATCATATTCATCACGTTGAAGTGCAACGAATATCTTAGAACAGGAATAAACTGAATTGAATAGAAAATAGTAGTAATTGCATTAAAACTTGAGGTACAGCAGAGCTCCACACCCTTAATCTATGGTGTGTAGAAACTCCACCGTTGAAAATACATAAGTGATGAAGGTCCAGGCATAGCCGAATGGCCAGCCCCTAAAATGTGATCACAGGATCAAAAATACAATCCAGGATCCAGGATCAGTCAAAATACTTTAATACACTAGTAAAAAGTTCTATTTATACTAAACTAGCCACTAGGGTTTACAGAAGTAAGTAATTGATGCAGAAATCCACTTCCGGGGCCCACTTGGTGTGTGCTTGGGCTGAGCTTGAGCTTTACACGTGCAGAGGCTTCTTTTGGAGTTGAACTCCAAGTTGTAACGTATTTTTGGCGTTCAACTCTGGTTCGTGACGTATTTTTGGTGTTTGACTCTAGAATGCAGCATGGAACTGGCGTTGAGCGCCAGTTTACGTTGTTTAATCACGAATAAAGTATGGACTATTGTATATTTCTGGAAAGCTCTAGATGTCTACTTTTCAACGCCGTTGAGAGCGCGCCATTTAGAGTTCTGTAGCTTCAGAAAATCCATTTTGAGTGCAGGGAGGTCAGATTTCAACAGCATCAGCAGTCCTTTGTCAGCCTCCTTATCAGAGTTTAGCTCATGTCCCTCAATTTCAGCCAGAAATTACCTGAAATCATAGAAAAACACACAAACTCATAGTAAAGTCCAGAAATATGAATTTAGCATAAAAACTAATGAAAACATCCCTAAAAGTAGCTAGATTATACTAAAAACTATCTAAAAATAATGCCAAAAAGCGTATAAATTATCCGCTCATCACAACACCAAACTTTAATTATTGCTTGTCCCCAAACAACTGAAAATCAATTAGGATAAAAAGAAGAGAATATACTATAAATCCCAAAATATCAATGAATATTAGTCCTAATTAGATGAGCGGGACTTGTAGCTTTTTGCCTCTAAACAGTTTTGGCATCTCACTTTTTTCTTTGAAGTTTAGAATGATTGACATCTATAGGAACTTAGAATTTCAGATAGTGTTATTGATTCTCCTAGTTAAGTTTGTTAATTCTTGAACACAGCTACTTTTATGAGTCTTGGACGTGGCCCTAAGCACTTTGTTTTCCAGTATTACCACCGGATACATAAACGCCACAGACACATGACTGGGTGAACCTTTTCAGATTGTGACTCAGCTTTGCCAAAGTCCCCAATTAGAGGTGTCCAGAGCTCTTAAGCACACTCTTGAGCTTTAGCCGCTTAGGCCTGGATTTTATTTCCTTGGGCCCTCCTATCCATTGATGCTCAAACTCTTGGATCCTTTTTACCCTTGCCTTTTGGTTTTAAGGGATATTGGCTTTTTCTGCTTGCTTTTTCTTTTTCTTTCTATTATTATTTTTTTTGTCTCTTTTTTTTCGCAAGCTTTTGCTTTTTCACTGCTTTTTCTTGCTTCAAGAATCAATTTTCTTGATTTTTCAGATTGTCAATAACATTCTCTTTGTTCATCATTCTTTCAAGAGCCAACAATTTTAACATTCATAAACTACAAGATCAAAATTATGCACTGTTCAAGCATTCATTCAAAAAATAAAAAGTATTGTCACCACATCAATATAATTAAACTAAATTCAAGGATAATTTCGAAATTCATGTACTTCTTGTTCTTTTGAATTAAAAACATTTTTCATTTAAGAGAGGTGAAGGATTTATGGAATTATTCATAGCCTTAAGACATAGTTACTCAATACTAATGATCATGAGGTAGAGACACAAAACATAAACACACATATAGCATAAAAACCAAAAAACAGAAAAAATAAGAACAAGTAATGAGTCCACCTTAGTGATGGTGGTGCTTTCTTCTTGAAGAACCAATGATGTCCTTGAGTTCTTCTATGTCTCTTCCTTGCCTTTGTTGCTCCTCCCTCATTGCTTTTTGATCTTCTCTAATTTCATGGAGAATGATGGAGTGCTCTTGATGTTCCACCCTTAATTGATCCATATTGTAACTCAAATCTTCTAGAGAGGTGTTGAGTTGTTCCCAATAGTTGTTGGGAGGAAAGTGCATCCCTTGAGGCATCTCCGGGATTTCTTGGTGATGAGCTTCCTCATGCGTCTCTTGGGTTCCATTAGTGGGCTCTCTTGTTTGCTCCATCCTTTTCTTAGTGATGGGTTTGTCCTCATCAATGGGGATGTCTCCTTCTATGATAACTCCAGCTGAGTAACATAGATGGCAAATAAGATGAGGAAAAGCTAGCCTTGCCAAGGTAGAGGGCTTTTCGGCTATTTTGTAGAATTCAAGGGAGATGGCCTCATGAACTTCTACTTCCTCTCCAATCATGATGCTATGAATCATGATGGCCCGATCCACAGTAACTTCGGATCGGTTGCTAGTGGGGATGATGGAGCTTTGGATGAACTCCAACCATCCTCTAGCCACGGGCTTGAGGTCCAATCTTCTTAATTGAACCGTCTTGCCTTTGGAGTCTCTTTTCCATTGAGCTCCTTCCACACATATGTCCATAAGGACTTGGTCCAACCTTTGATTAAAGTTAACCCTTCTAGTGTAGGGGCGTGCATCTCCTTGCATCATGGGCAAGTTGAATGCCAACCTCACATTTTCCGAACTAAAATCTAAGTATTTTTCCCGAACCATTGTAAGATAATTCTTTTGATTCGGGTTCATACTTTGATCATGGTTCCTAGTGATCCATGCATTGGCATAGAACTCTTGAACCATTATGATTTCGACTTATTGAATGGGGTTGGTCAGAACTTCCCAACTTCTTTTTTGGATCTCATGTCGGATCTCCGAATACTCATTTTTCTTGAGCTTGAAAGGGACCTCTTGGGAACAACATCATAGAAGTGGTCTTGATGGGCTTTGGAGATGAATCTCTCCATCTCCTATGGCTCGGAGGTAGAAGCTTTTGTCTTCCCTTTCCCTTTTCTAGAGGTTTCTCCGGCCTTAGGTGCCGTTAAAGGTTATGAAAAAACAAAAGGCTATGCTTTTACCACACCAAATTTAAAATATTGCTCACCCTCGAGCAAGAGAAGAAAGAATAGATGAAGAAGAAGAAGATATGGAGGAGAGGGAGAGAAGGTTGTGTTTCGGCCAAGGAGGAGAAGAGAGGGTTGTGTTGTGTGAAAATGAAGAAGAATGGAGGGGTATTTATAGTGGAGGGAGATGGGTTAAGGTTCGGCCATATTGGGTGGGTTGGGTGGGAAAGAAATTTTGAATTTTGAAGGTATGTGGGGTTTATGGGAAAGAGTGCATGGATGTGAGTGGTGAAGGGGGTAATTGGAAAGAGAGATTGAGGTGATTGGTGAAGGGTTTTTGGGGAAGAGTGTTTATGGGGAAGAGCGTTTATAGGGAAGAGAGGATGAATGTAAAGAAGAGGAGAGAAGGTGAGTTGAGGTAGGTGAGGATCCTGTGGGGTCTACAGATCCTGAGATGATGCTGTAGGGTCCACAGATCCTAAGGTGTTAAGGATTTACATCCCTGCACCAATTAGGCATGCAAAATGCCTTTGCATACAATTCTTGCACTTAAACGCCGAAGTGACGCTTGTTTTGGGCGTTCAACGCCCAATTGCAGCATGTTTCTGGTGTTGAATGCCATTTCCATGCTTGTTTTTAGCGTTCAGCGCTAGCTCTCCTTAGGGTGTATTCCTTGCATTTGAACGCCAGGATGTTGCTTGTTTCTGGCGTTGAACGCCAGATCCATGCTCTGTTCTGGTGTTGAACGCCAGCCAGATGCTCCTTACTGGCGTTTGAACGCCAGTAAGTCCTTCCTCCAGGGTATGATTTTTCTTCGGCTGCTTTTTATTTATTTTTTAATTTTAGTATTTTTTTCGTGACTCCACATGATCATGAACCTAATAAAACATAAAAGAACAATAAAAATAAAATAAAATTAGATAAATAAAAATTGGGTTGCCTCCCAATAAGCGCTTCTTTAGTGTCAATAGCTTGACAGTGAGCTCTCATGGAGCCACACAGGTGATCATGTCAATGTTGTAGACTCCCAACACCAAACTTAGAGTTTGGATGTGGGGAGTCAACACCAAATCTAGAGTTTGGTTGTGGCCTCCCAACACCAAACTTAGAGTTTGATTGTGGGGGCTTTGTTTGACTCTGTACTGAGAGAAGCTTTTCATGCTTCCTCTCCATGGTTGCAGAAGAAGATCCTTGAGCTTTAAACACAAGGTAGTCCCCATTTAATTGAAGGACTAGTTCTCCTCTGTCAACATCAATCACAGCTCCTGCTGCGGCTAGGAAGGGTCTTCCAAGGGTGATGCATTCATCCTCCCCCTTCCTAGTGTCTAAGATTATGAAATCAGCAGGGATGTAAAGACCTTTAACCTTCACTAACACGTCCTCTACTAATCCATAAGCTTGTCTTACTGACTTGTCTGCCATTTATAATAAGAATATGGCAGGTTGTACCTCAATGATCCCCAGCTTCTCCATTACAGAGAGTGGCATAAGATTTATACCTGACCCCAGGTCACACAGAGCTTTTTCAAAGATCACGGTGCCTATGGTGCAGGGTATTACGAATTTTACAGGATCTTGTCTCTTTTGAGGTAGAGTTTGCTGAACCCAGGTATCTAGTTCACTAATGAGCAAGGGAGGTTCACCTTCCCAAGCCTCATTACCAAATAACTTGGCATTCAGCTTCATGATAGCTCCTAGATATTGAGCAACTTGCTCTCCAGTTACCTCTTCATCCTCTTCAGAGGAAGAATAGTCTTCAGAGCTCATGAATGGCAGAAGGAGGTTTAATGGGATCTCTATAGTCTCTATATGAGCCTTAGATTCCCTTGGGTCCTCAATAGGGAACTCCTTCTTGCTTGAGAGATGTCCCATGAGGTAGTCCTCATTAGGATTCACGTCCTCTCCTTCCTCTCTAGGTTCGGCCATGTTGATTATATCAATGGCCTTGCATTCTCTTTCAGTATTGCTTGGGAGAGTACTAGGAGGAGTTTCAGTGACTTTCTTACTCAGCTGGCCCACTTATGCCTCCAAATTTCTGATGGAGGACCTTGTTTCACTCATGAAACTTAAAGTGGTCTTAGACAGATCAAAGATTAAGTTTGCTAAGTTAGAGGTGCTCTGTTCAGAATTCTCTATCTGTTGCTGAGAAGATGATGGATAAGGCTTGATATTGCTGAGCCTATTTCTTCAACCATTATTAAAGCCTTGTTGAGGCTTTTGTTGATCCTTCCATGAGAAATTTGGATGATTTCTCCATGATGAATTATAGGTGTTTCTATAAGGTTCACCCATATAATTTACCTCTGCTATTGCAGGGTTCTCAAGATCATAAGCTTCTTCTTCAGAAGATGCCTCTTTAGTACTGTTGGATGCATTTTGCCATCCATTCAAACTTTGAGAAATCATGTTGACTTTCTGAGTCAACATTTTGTTCTGAGCCAATATGGCATTCAGAGCATCAATTTCAAGAACTCCCTTCCTTTGAGGCATCCTATTATTCACGGAATTCCTCTCAGAAGTGTACATGAACTGGTTATTTGCAACCATGTCAATAAGTTCTTGAGGCTCTGTAGGCGTTTTCTTTAGGTGAATGGATCCACCTGCAGAATGGTCCAGTGACATCTTAGAGAACTCAGATAGACCATAATAGAATATATCTATCATGGTCCATTCTGAAAACATGTCAGAAGGACATCTTTTGGTCATCTGCTTGTATCTTTCCCAAGCTTCATAGAGGGATTCACCATCTTTTTGTTTGAAGGTCTGAACATCCACTCTAAGCTTGCTCAGCTTTTGAGGAGGAAAGAACTTAGCCAAGAAGGCCGTGACCAGCTTATCCCAGGAGTCCAAACTATCTTTAGGTTGAGAGTCCAACCATGCTCTAGCTCTGTCTCTTACAGCAAAAGGGAAAAGCATGAGCCTGTAGACTTCAAGATCTACTCCATTAGTCTTAATAGTCTCACAGATCTGTAAGAACTCAGTAAAGAATTGGTAGGGATCTTCTGATGGAAGTCCATGAAACTTGCAGTTCTGTTGCATCAGAGCAACTAATTGAGGTTTCAGCTCAAAATTGTTTGCTCCTATGGCAGGAATGGAGATGCTTCTTCCATCAAACTTGGACGTAGGTGCAGTATAATCACCAAGCATCCTTCTTGCATTATTGTTGTTGGGTTCAGCTGCCATCTCTTTTTCTTGTTCGAAAATTTCAGCAAGGTTGTCTCTGGATTGTTGTAATTTAGCTTCTCTTAGTTTTCTCTTCAGAGTCCTTTTAGGTTCTGGATCAGCTTCAATAAGAATGCATTTTTCCTTGTTCCTGCTCATATGAAAGAGAAGAGAACAGAAAAGGAAGAGGAATCCTCTATGTCACAGTATAGAGATTCCTTTATGTGAGTAGAAGAAGAAGGGAATAAAGAAAGGAGAATCCAAACACAAGGGTGAGGATAGGGACAGAGATTTTGAGATGAAGAGAAGTGTTAGTAAATGAATAAATAAATAGAATAAGATGAGAGATAGAAGTTTTCGAAAATAATTTTGAAAAGGAGTTAATGATTTTCGAAAATTAAGATAAGAAATAAAATTTAAATTTAAATTTAAAATAATTAATTAATTAAAAAGAATTTTTGAAAAAGAGAGAGGTATTTTCGAAAATTAGAGAGAAAAAAGTTGTTAGGTGGTTTTGAAAAAGATAAGAAATAAACAAAAAGTCAAATATTTGAAAGTCAAATTTGAAAAGATAAGAAGATAAGAAGATATTTTGAAATCAAATTTTTGAAAAAGATAAAATTTTGAAAAAGATATGATAAAAAGATATGATTAAAAAGATATGGTTGGAAAAGATTTAATTTTTAAAATTAAAATTAATTACTTGACTAACAAGAAACTAAAAGATAAGATTCTAGAATTTAAAGATTGAACCTTTCTTAACAAGAAAGTAACAAACTTCAAATTTTTGAATCAATCATATTAATTGTTAGCATAATTTTCGAAAATAAAGATAAAACTAAGAAAAAGATTTTTGAAAACTATTTTAAAGGATTTTCGTAAATTAATAAGAAAAATGAAAAAGATTCAATTTTTGAAAAAGTTTTGAAAAGATAAGATTTTTAAAATTTGAAAATTTGACTTGACTTACAAGAAACAACTAATTTAAAAAATGTTGACTAAGTCAACCCAAATTTTCGAAATTTGAGAGAAGAAAGGAAAAGATATTTTTTTATTTTTGAATTTTTAATTATGGGAGAGAAAAACATAAAAAATGACTCACAACATGAAAATTATGAATCAAAACACATGATGCATGCAAGAACACTATGAATGTCAAGATGAACACCAAGAACACTTTGAAGATCATGATGAACATCAAGAACATATTTTTGAAAAGTTTTTTATGCAAAGAAAACATGCAAGACACCAAACTTAGAAATTTGCAATGCTTAGACACTATGAATGCACAAATGCATATGAAAAACAACAAAGAACACAAAACAAGAAATTATCAAGATCAAACAAGTAGACTTACCAAGAACAACTTGAAGATCATGAAGAACACCATGAATGCATGGATTTTTCAAAAAATGCAAGAACAATATGAATATGCTATTGACACCAAACTTAAAACATGACACAAGACACAAATAAGAAATACAAAAATATTTTTAAATTTTTATGTTTTTATGATTTTTTTGTATTTTATTTTATATTTTTCGAAAAAGCATATAGGAAAAAGGAAGTAATGAATTCAAAGTCCTCAATCAAAATTCCATGAATCATACCAGGTTAGTCTAAAGCTTGAAGGCCAGCCAAGCTTTAGCATACCATTTTGAAACTCTAGAATTCATTCTTAAAAACTCTGAAGGATTTTTCAAAAATAGAGGGAGAAAATTTTTTGAAAGATTTTTGAAAAAAAAAAATTTTTTTGAAAATAAATGAAAAAAAATTACCTAATCTGAGCAACAAGATGAACCGTCGGTTGTCCAAACTCGAATATTCCCCGGCAACGGCGCCAAAAACTTGGTGGACAAAATTGTGATTCATACTTAAATTGTTGTTCGAAATTGATTTCCCGGTAATGGCCCTAAAAACTTGGTGCTCAATACCATGGTCTAAACATAATTTCACAACTTCGCTCAACTAACCAGCAAGTGCACTGGGTCGTCCACTAATAAACCTTACGTGAGTAAGGGTCGATCCCACAGAGATTGTTGGTATGAAGCAAGCTATGGTCATCTTGTAAATCTCAGTCAGGAGGATAATAAATGGTGATAGAGTTTTCGAATAATAATAGTAAATAAACAGAAAATAAAGATAAAAATACTTATGTAGATCATCGATGGGAATTTCAGATAGGCGTATGAAGATGCTGTGCTCCTTCTGAATCTCTGCTTTCCTACTGCCTTCATCCAATCCTTCTTACTCCTTTTCATGGCAAGTTGTATGTAGGGCATCACCGTTGTCAATGGCTACATCCCATCCTCTCAGTGAAAAAGGTCCAAATGCTCTGTCACGACATGGCTAATCATCTATCGGTTCTTGATCATGTTGGAATAGAATCCCTTGATTCTTTTGCATTTGTCATCACGCCCAACAATCGCGAGTTTGAAACTTGTCACAGTCATTCAATCCCGGAATCCTACTCGGAATACCACAGACAAGGTTTAGACTTTCCGGATTCTCATGAATGCTGCCAACAATTCTAGCTTATACCACGAAGACTCTGATCTCATGGAATCCAAGAGATATGCGCCCAGTCTAAGGTAGAACGGAAGTGGTTGTCAGTCACGTGTTCACAGGTGAGAATGATGATGAGTGTCACGGATCATCATATTCATCATGTTGAAGTGCAACGAATATCTTAGAACAGGAATAAACTGAATTGAATGGAAAATAGTAGTAATTGCATTAAAACTTGAGGTACAGCAGAGCTCCACACCCTTAATCTATGGTGTGTAGAAACTCCACCGTTGAAAATACATAAGTAATGAAGGTGCAGGCATGGCCGAATGGCCAGCCCCCAAAACGTGATCACAGGATCAAAAATACAATCCAGGATCCAGGATCGGTCAAAAGACTTTAATACACTAGTAAAAAGTTCTATTTATACTAAACTAGCCACTAGGGTTTACAGAAGTAAGTAATTGATGCAGAAATTCACTTCCGGGGCCCACTTGGTCTGTGCTTGGGCTGAGCTTGAGCTTTACACGTGCAGAGGCTTCTTTTGGAGTTGAACACCAAGCTGTAACGTATTTTTGGCGTTAAACTCTGGTTCATGACGTGTTTCTGGCGTTTGACTCCAGAATGCAACATAGAATTGGCGTTGAGCGCCAGTTTACGTCATCTAATCACGAATAAAGTATGGACTATTATATATTGCTGGAAAGCTCTAGATGTCTACTTTCCAACGCCGTTGAGAACGCGCCATTTGGAGTTCTGTAGCTCGAGAAAATCCATTTATAGTGTAGGGAGGTCAGATTCCAACAGCATCAGCAGTCCTTTGTCAGCCTCCTTATCAGAGTTTTGCTCAGGTCCCTCAATTTCAGCCAGAAATTACCTGAAATCATAGAAAAACACACAAACTCATAGTAAAGTCCAGAAATATGAATTTAGCATAAAAACTAATGAAAACATCCCTAAAAGTAGCTAGATTATACTATAAACTATCTAAAAACAATGCTAAAAAGCATATAAATTATCCGCTCATCACAACACCAAACTTAAATTGTTGCTTGTCCCCAAGCAACTGAAAATCAATTAGGATAAAAAGAAGAGAATATACTATAAATCCCAAAATATCAATGAATATTAGTCCTAATTAGATGAGCGGGACTTGTAGCTTTTTGCCTCTAAACAGTTTTGGCATCTCACTTTTTTCTTTGAAGTTTAGAATGATTGACATCTATAGGAACTTAGAATTTCAGATAGTGTTATTGATTCTCCTAGTTAAGTTTGTTAATTCTTGAACACAGCTACTTTTATGAGTCTTGGCCGTGGCCCTAAGCACTTTGTTTTCCAGTATTACCACTGGATACATAAATGCCACAGACACATGACTGGGTGAACCTTTTCAGATTGTGACTCAGCTTTGCCAAAGTCCCCAATTAGAGGTGTCCAGAGCTCTTAAGCACACTCTTTTTTCTTTGGATCACGACTTTAACCACTCAGTCTCAAGCTTTTCACTTGGACCTCCATGCCACAAGCACATGGTTAGGGACAGCATGATTTAGCCGCTTAGGCCTGAATTTTATTTCCTTGGGCCCTCCTATCCATTGATGCTCAAAGCCTTGGATCCTTTTTACCCTTGCCTTTTGGTTTTAAGGAATATTGGCTTTTTCTGCTTGCTTTTTCTTTTTCTTTCTATTATTATTTTTTTCGTCTCTTTTTTTTTTCGCAAGCTTTTGCTTTTTCACTGCTTTTTCTTGCTTCAAGAATCAATTTTCTTGATTTTTTAGATTGTCAATAACATTCTCTTTGTTCATCATTCTTTCAAGAGCCAATAATTTTAACATTCATAAACAACAAGATCAAAATTATGCACTGTTCAAGCATTCATTCAAAAAACAAAAAGTATTGTCACCACATCAATATAATTAAACTAAATTCAAGGATAATTTCAAAATTCATGTACTTCTTGTTCTTTTGAATTAGAAACATTTTTCATTTAAGAGAGGTGAAGGATTTATGGAATTATTCATAGCCTTAAGACATAGTTACTCAATACTAATGATCATGAGGTAGAGACACAAAACATAAACACACATATAGCATAAAAACCAAAAAACAGAAAAAAATAAGAACAAGGAATGAGTCCACCTTAGTGATGGTGGCGCTTTCTTCTTGAAGAACCAATGATGTCCTTGAGTTCTTCTATGTCTCTTCCTTGCCTTTATTGCTCCTCCCTCATTGCTTTTTGATCTTCTCTAATTTCATGGAGAATGATGGAGTGCTCTTGATGTTCCACCCTTAATTGATCCATATTGTAACTCAAATCTTCTAGAGAGGTGTTGAGTTGTTTCCAATAGTTGTTGGGAGGAAAGTGCATCCCTTGAGGCATCTCCGGGATTTCTTGGTGATGACCTTCCTCATGCGTCTCTTGGGTTTCATTAGTGGGCTCTCTTGTTTGCTCCATCCTTTTCTTAGTGATGGGTTTGTCCTCCTCAATGGGAATGTCTCCTTCTATGATAACTCCAGCTGAGTAACATAGATGGCAAATAAGATGAGGAAAAGCTAGCCTTGCCAAGGTAGAGGGCTTTTCGGCTATTTTGTAGAATTCAAGGGAGATGACCTCATGAACTTCTACTTCCTCTCCAATCATGATGCTATGAATCATAATGGCCCGATCCACAGTAACTTCGGATCGGTTGCTAGTGGGGATGATGGAGCGTTGGATGAACTCCAACCATCCTCTAGCCACGGGCTTGAGGTCCAGTCTTCTTAAATGAACCGTCTTGCCTTTGGAGTCTCTTTTCCATTGAGCTCCTTCCACACATATGTCCATAAGGACTTGGTCCAACCTTTGATTAAAGTTGACCCTTCTAGTGTAGGCGCGTGCATCTCCTTGCATCATGGGCATGTTGAATGCCAACCTCACATTTTTCGGACTAAAATCTAAGTATTTCCCCTGAACCATTGTAAGATAATTCTTTGGATTTGGGTTCATACTTTGATCATGGTTCCTAGTGATCCATGCATTGGCATAGAACTCTTGAATCATTAAGATTCCGACTTGTTGAATGGGGTTGGTCAGAACTTCCCAACTTCTTCTTTGGATCTCATGTCGGATCTCCGGATACTCATTTTTCTTGAGCTTGAAAGGGACCTCAGGGATCACCTTCTTCTTGGCCACAACATTATAGAAGTGGTCTTGATGGGCTTTGGAGATGAATCTCTCCATCTCCTATGGCTCGGAGGTGGAAGCTTTTGTCTTCCCTTTCCCTTTTCTAGAGGTTTCTCCGGCCTTAGGTGCCATTAATGGTTATGAAAAAACAAAAAGATATGCTTTTACCACACCAAACTTAAAATATTGCTCACCCTCGAGCAAGAGAAGAAAGAATAGATGAAGAAGAAGAAGATATGGAGGAGAGGGAGAGAAGGTTGTGTTTCGGCCAAGGAGGAGAAGAGAGGGTTGTGTTGTGTGAAAATGAAGAAGAATGGAGGGGTATTTATAGTGGAGGGAGATGGGTTAAGGTTTGGCCATATTGGGTGGGTTAGGTGGGAAAGAAATTTTGAATTTTGAAGGTATGTGGGGTTTATGGGAAAGAGTGCATGGATGTGAGTGGTGAAGGGGGTAATTGGAAAGAGAGATTGAGGTGATTGGTGAAGGGTTTTTGGGGAAGAGTGTTTATGGGGAAGAGAGTTTATGGGGAAGAGAGGATGAATGTGAAGAAGAGGAGAGAAGGTGAGTTGAGGTAGGTGGGGATCCTATGGGGTCCACAGATCTTGAGATGATCCTGTGGGGTCCACAGATCCTGAGGTGTCAAGGATTTATATCCCTGCACCAAATAGGCATGCAAAATGCCTTTGCATATAATTCTAGCACTTAAACGCCGAAGTGATGCTTGTTTTGGGCGTTCAATGCCCAATTGCAGCATGTTTCTGGTGTTGAACGCCATTTCCATGCTTGTTTCTGGCGTTCAGCGCCAGCTCTCCTCAGGGTATATTCCTAGCGTTTGAACGCCAGGATGTTGCTTGTTTCTGGCGTTGAACGCCAGATCCATGCTCTGTTCTGGTGTTGAACGCCAGCCAGATACTCCTTACTGGCGTTTGAACGCCAGTAAGTCCTTCCTCCAGGGTATGATTTTTCTTCTGCTGTTTTTTATTCTGTTTTTAATTTTAGTATTTTTTTCGTGACTACACATGATCATGAACCTAATAAAACATAAAAGAACAATAAAAATAAAATAGAATTAGATAAATAAAAATTGGGTTGCCTCGCAATAAGCGCTTCTTTAATGTCAATAGCTTGACAGTGGGGTCTCATGGAGCCACACAGGTGATCAGGTCAATGTTGTAGACTTCCAACACCAAACTTAGAGTTTGGATGTGG
This sequence comes from Arachis hypogaea, assembly GCF_003086295.3. Lineage (NCBI taxonomy): Eukaryota > Viridiplantae > Streptophyta > Magnoliopsida > Fabales > Fabaceae > Arachis > Arachis hypogaea. Next base: position 80,748,038 of record NC_092044.1, on the reverse strand, counting down.
GGAGTCAACACCAAACTTAGAGTTTGGTTGTGGCCTCCCAATACCAAACTTAGAGTTTGATTGTGGGGGCTTTGTTTGACTCTGTACTGAGATAAGCTTTTCATGCTTCTTCTCCAAGGTTGCAGAAGAAGATCCTTGAGCTTTAAACATAAGGTAGTCCCCATTTAATTGAAGGACTAGTTCTCCTCTGTCAACATCAATCACAGCTCATACTGCGGCTAGGAAGGGTCTTCCAATGATGATGCATTCATCCTCCCCCTTCCTAGTGTCTAAGATTATGAAATCAGCAGGGATGTAAAGACCTTTAACCTTCACTAACACGTCCTCTACTAATCCATAAGCTTGTCTTACTGACTTGTCTGCCATTTATAATGAGAATATGGCAGGTTATACCTCAATGATCCCCAGCTTCTCCATTACAGAGAGTGGCATAAGATTTATACCTGACCCCAGATCACACAGAGCTTTTTCAAAGATCATGGTGCCTATGGTGCAGGGTATTACGAATTTGCCAGGATCTTGTCTCTTTTGAGGTAGAGTTTGCTGAACCCAGGTATCTAGTTCACTAATGAGCAAGGGAGGTTCACCTTCCCAAGTCTCATTACCAAATAACTTGGCATTCAGCTTTATGGTAGCTCCTAGATATTGAGCAACTTGCTCTCCAGTTACCTCTTCATCCTCTTCAGAGGAAGAATAGTCTTCAGAGCTCATGAATGGCAGAAGGAGGTTAATTGGGATCTCTATAGTCTCTATATGAGCCTCAGATTCCCTTGGGTCCTCAATAGGGAACTCCTTCTTGCTTGAGAGATGTCCCATGAGGTAGTCCTCATTGGGATTCATGTCCTCTCCTTCCTCTCTAGGTTCGGCCATGTTGATTATATCAATGGCCTTGCACTTTCTTTCAGTATTGCTTGGGAGAGTACTAGGAGGAGTTTCAGTGACTTTCTTACTCAGCTGGCCCACTTGTGCCTCCAAATTTCTGATGGAGGACCTTGTTTCACTCATGAAACTTAAAGTGGTCTTAGACAGATCAGAGATTAAGTTTGCTAAGTTAGAGGTGCTCTGTTCAGAATTCTCTGTCTATTGCTGAGAAGATGATGGATAAGGCTTGATATTGCTGAGCCTATTTCTTCCACCATTATTAAAGCCTTGTTGAGGCTTTTGTTGATCCTTTCATGTGAAATTTAGATGATTTCTCCATGATGAATTATAGGTGTTTCTATAAGGTTCACCCATATAATTTACCTCTGCTATTGTAGGGTTCTCAAGATCATAAGCTTCTTCTTCAGAAGATGCCTCTTTAGTACTGTTGGATGCATTTTGCCATCCATTCAAACTTTGAGAAATCATGTTGACTTTCTGAGTCAACATTTTGTTCTGAGCCAATATGGCATTCAGAGCATCAATTTCAAGAACTCCCTTCCTTTGAGGCATCCTATTATTCACAGAATTCCTCTCAGAAGTGTACATGAACTGGTTATTTGCAACCATGTCAATAAGTTCTTGAGCCTCTGCAGGCGTTTTCTTTAGGTGATGGATCCACCTGCAGAATGGTCCAGTGACATCTTAGAGAACTCAGATAGACCATAATAGAATATATCTATCATGGTCCATTCTGAAAATATGTCAGAAGGACATCTGTTGGTCATCTGCTTGTATCTTTCCCAAGCTTCATAGAGGGATTCACCATCTTTTTGTTTGAAGGTCTGAACATCCACTCTAAGCTTGCTCAGCTTTTGAGGAGGAAAGAACTTAGCCAAGAAGGCCGTGACCAGCTTATCCCAGGAATCCAAACTATCTTTAGGTTGAGAGTCCAACCATGCTCTAGCTCTGTCTCTTACAGCAAAAGGGAAAAGCATGAGCCTGTAGACTTCAGGATCTACTCCATTAGTTTTAACAGTCTCACAGATCTGCAAGAACTCAGTTAAGAATTGGTAGGGATCTTCTGATAAAAGTCCATGAAACTTGCAGTTCTGTTGCATCAGAGCAACTAATTGAGGTTTCAGCTCAAAATTGTTTGCTCCTATGGCAGGAATTGAGATGCTTCTTCCATCAAACTTGGACGTAGGTGCAGTATAATCACCAAGCATCCTTCTTGCATTATTGTTGTTGGGTTCGGCTGCCATCTCCTTTTCTTGTTCGAAAATTCAGCAAGGTTGTCTCTGGATTGTTGTAATTTAGCTTCTCTTAGTTTTCTCTTCAGAGTCCTTTCAGGTTCTGGATCAGCTTCAATAAGAATGCCTTTTTTCTTGTTCCTGCTCATATGAAAGAGAAGAGAACAGAAAAAGAAGAGAAATCCTCTATGTCACAGTATAGAGATTCCTTTATGTGAGTAGAAGAAGAAGGGAATAAAGAAAGGAGAATCCAAACACAAGCGTGAGGATAGGGACAGAGATTTTGTGATGAAGAGAAGTGTTAGTAAATGAATAAATAAATAGAATAAGATGAGAGACAGAAGTTTTCGAAAATAATTTTGAAAAGGAGTTAATGATTTTCGAAAATTAAGATAAGAAATAAAATTAAAATTAAAATTTAAAATAATTAATTAATTAAAAAGAATTTTTGAAAAAGAGGGAGGTATTTTCGAAAATTAGAGAGAGAAAAGTTGTTAGGTGGTTTTGAAAAAGATAAGAAATAAACAAAAAGTCAAATAGTTAGTTGAAAAAGATTTTGAAAGTCAAATTTGAAAAGATAAGAAGATAAGAAGATATTTTGCAATCAAATTTTTGAAAAAGATAAAATTTTGAAAAAGATATGATAAAAAGATATGATTAAAAAGATATGGTTGGAAAAGATTTAATTTTTAAACTTAAAATTAATTACTTGACTAACAAGAAACTAAAAGATAAGATTCTAGAATTTAAAGATTGAACCTTTCTTATCAAGAAAGTAACAAACTTCAAATTTTTGAATCAATCATATTAATTGTTAGCATAATTTTCGAAAATAAAGATAAAACTAAGAAAAAGATTTTTGAAAACTATTTTAAAGGATTTTCGTAAATTAATAAGAAAAATGAAAAAGATTCAATTTTTGAAAAAGTTTTGAAAAGATAAGATTTTTAAAATTTGAAATTTTGACTTGACTTACAAGAAACAACTAATTTAAAAAATTTTGACTAAGTCAACCCAAATTTTCGAAATTTGAGAGAAGAAAGGAAAAGATATTTTTTATTTTTGAATTTTTAATTATGGGAGAGAAAAACATAAAAAATGACTCACAACATGAAAATTATGAATCAAAACACATGATGCATGCAAGAACACTATGAATGTCAAGATGAACACCAAGAACACTTTGAAGATCATGATGAACATCAAGAACATATTTTTGAAAAGTTTTTTATGCAAAGAAAACATGCAAGACACCAAACTTAGAAATTTGCAATGCTTAGACACTATGAATGCACAAATGCATATGAAAAACAACAAAGAACACAAAACAAGAAATTATCAGGATCAAACAAGTAGACTTACCAAGAACAACTTGAAGATCATGAAGAACACCATGAATGCATGGATTTTTCAAAAAATGCAAGAACAATATGAATATGCTATTGACACCAAACTTAAAACATGACACAAGACTCAAATAAGAAATACAAAAATATTTTTGATTTTTATGTTTTTATGATTTTTTTGTATTTTATTTTATATTTTTCGAAAAAGCATATAGGAAAAAGGAAGTAATGAATTCAAAGTCCTCAATCAAAATTCCATGAATCATACCAGGTTAGTCTAAAGCTTGAAGGCCAGCCAAGCTTTAGCATACCATTTTGAAACTCTAGAATTCATTCTTAAAAACTCTGAAGGATTTTTTGAAAATAGAGGGAGAAAATTTTTTGAAAGATTTTTGAAAAAAAAAATTTTTGAAAATAAATGAAAAGAAAATTACCTAATCTGAGCAACAAGATGAACCGTCAGTTGTCCAAACTCGAATATTCCCCGGCAACGGCGCCAAAAACTTGGTGGACAAAATTGTGATTCATACTTAAATTGTTGTTCGAAATTGATTTCCCGGTAATGGCCCTAAAAACTTGGTGCTCAATACCATGGTCTAAACATAATTTCACAACTTCGCTCAACTAACCAGCAAGTGCACTGGGTCATCCACTAATAAACCTTACGTGAGTAAGGGTCGATCCCACAGAGATTGTTGGTATGAAGCAAGCTATGGTCATCTTGTAAATCTCAGTCAGGAGGATAATAAATGGTGATAGAGTTTTCGAATAATAATAGTAAATAAACAGAAAATAAAGATAAAAATACTTATGTAGATCATCGATGGGAATTTCAGATAGGCGTATGAAGATGATGTGCTCCTTCTGAATCTCTACTTTCCTACTGCCTTCATCCAATCCTTCTTACTCCTTTTCATGGCAAGTTGTATGTAGGGCATCACCGTTGTCAATGGCTACATCCCATCCTCTCAGTGAAAAAGGTCCAAATGCTCTGTCACGACATGGCTAATCATCTATCGGTTCTTGATCATGTTGGAATAGAATCCCTTGATTCTTTTGCATTTGTCATCACGCCCAACAATCGCGAGTTTGAAACTTGTCACAGTCATTCAATCCCGGAATCCTACTCGGAATACCACAGACAAGGTTTAGACTTTCCGGATTCTCATGAATGCCGCCAACAATTCTAGCTTATACCACGAAGACTCTGATCTCATGGAATCCAAGAGATATGCGCCCAGTCTAAGGTAGAACGGAAGTGGTTGTCAGTCACGTGTTCACAGGTGAGAATGATGATGAGTGTCACGGATCATCATATTCATCATGTTGAAGTGCAACGAATATCTTAGAACAGGAATAAACTGAATTGAATGGAAAATAGTAGTAATTGCATTAAAACTTGAGGTACAACAGAGCTCCACACCCTTAATCTATGGTGTGTAGAAACTCCACCGTTGAAAATACATAAGTAATGAAGGTGCAGGCATGGCCGAATGGCCAGCCCCCAAAACGTGATCACAGGATCAAAAATACAATCCAGGATCCAGGATCGGTCAAAAGACTTTAATACACTAGTAAAAAGTTCTATTTATACTAAACTAGCCACTAGGGTTTACAGAAGTAAGTAATTGATGCAGAAATCCACTTCCGGGGCCCACTTGGTGTGTGCTTGGGCTGAGCTTAAGCTTTACACGTGCAGAGGCTTCTTTTGGAGTTGAACGCCAAGTTGTAACGTGTTTTTGGCGTTCAACTCTGGTTCGTGACGTGTTTTTGGCGTTTGACTCCAGAATGCCGCATGGAACTGGCATTGAGTGCCAGTTTATGTCGTCTAATCACGAATAAAGTATGGACTATTATATATTGCTGGAAAGCTCTAGATGTCTACTTTCCAACTTCGTTGAGAGCGCGCCATTTGGAGTTCTGTAGCTCCAGAAAATCCATTTTTAGTGCAGGGAGGTCAGATTCCAACAACATCAGCAGTCCTTTGTCAGCCTCCTTATCAGAGTTTTGCTCAGGTCCCTCAATTTCAGCCAGAAATTACCTGAAATCACAGAAAAACACACAAACTCATAGTAAAGCCTATAAATGTGAATTTAGCATAAAAACTAATGAAAACATCCCTAAAAGTAGCTAGATTATACTAAAAACTATCTAAAAATAATGCCAAAAAGCGTATAAATTATCCGCTCATCAGTGAGCGATCACGAGGACGAGGCACCTACCCAGGCTGAGTAGGGAGACCCCGGCCACACTGCACCACATCATGAGGAGCACCACCAGCTACAGACCACAGATCCGGAGGTTCCTCTACGGACAGCGCCCCCGCTTCCGCAGACCACTCCTCCGATCCTCACAGCGACTGCAGACCCTCAGCCTACCATCGAGACACTGGCAACCCATCCTTCCGGAGATGACATTTCATCACACCCTGCTTGAGTGAGGATCGAGGACGATGCTATTATTTAAGTGTGGGGAGATCGCCATCTCTGGCATCTATTTATTTTAGTGAACCACTACAGACTCTTATCTTATTTTAGCTATTTTCTATATTTTTGCACATTTTTCTCTCTTTTTCTTTTACTGTATTTTTGCATTATGCACTTTGGGCTGTATAATATCTTGAATATTTTAGCTCGATTTGCACCTTAGTTTACTAGTTATATATTAAGTGGATTAATTAGTATAGTTTACCCTTTTTAGCATATGGTAGTTGATTTGATTGAAAATAAAAAGGAAGTAAGCTAGAGACTTTAACAGAATCAATCCACACCCCTTGTATATATAGCATTACATGTTAGTTAGTTGGCAACATTTCATCAAGGAGGAACACTAAAACTTTAAAGCCATCCAATATATTTTACATTGAGAATAATGGAAACTCTTAAATTCTACTTGCATGACATACATAACTGATATATGATTTTTGAGCTTGAGAACACATAGCCTATGAGTTTTGAGCTTAATTGTATGGTTACATTCAAACCATAATTTTTATTTCTGTGTGCTTCGCCCTTCTTTTTTATTCTGGTGTTCTTTACTTTGCTTTAATCTATATATCCAATATAGAATATTGATACATACCAAGATAGGATTGAGGCCATGTTTGATTATTAACTCACTTATCCCAAATAAAGCCTACCTTTTATGCCATCCTTGTTAGCCCCCTTGAGCTTTTTAATCCCCTTCTGTTTTATAACCACATTACTAGCCTTAAGCAGAAAAACAAAATCAAAATCCCAAGTTGAATCTTTGGTTAGCTTAAGATAGAAATTGTGTATAATTTAAGTGTTGAAAATTTTATGGGAACATGGGATGATAGAAAAAGTAGGAAATTAAATTGAACAAGTTATGTAAAAATTTGGGAAGCATGCTCATGTGAAATCAAAATAATTAAATTACCATGTGCATCAAAAAAAATTTAATTTCAATAAGGGGATACAAAAAAATTTTCCCCAAACACAAAATAAAAAAAGAATCAATGCACATGGGACAAAGTTAAATTCAATGCATGAGTTTGCAATACAAAGTGGAAAAAAATTGGGCAAATAGGTTAAGAAACTTTTGATTTGTATAAAGTATGTATATGTTAGGTGAGATCTTAGACTAATCAAGGATTCACTTATTAGCTCACTTAGCCTTATACATACACCCTTACCTCTACCTTGGCTCTATTACAACCTTGAAAAGACCTCATGATTTTTGTATGTCTATATTCTATAATTGTTGATTGGTTAGATGAAGAACAAAGTTATAGAAAGCATGGATAAAAAGAAGAATAGAGTTATTAACCCAATAAACACTGAGTGACTAGAGAGTAAACACCAAATCCAGTGAGGGTTCAATAGCTCATCATCATATATCTCTACCTCTATTGTTAATTGTCTTGCAAGTTTGAAAAATATTGTATTTACCCATCTCAATTGTAAAAGTGCTTTAACATTATCTAAGGTTGGCTATGCGTATATGATTCCTTGAGAATGTGAATTAATTTAACTACATGTAAAGCTTTATATATAGGTGAATAATAACTAGATTTGCATGACTCATTTAGGTAGTTGCATCTAGGATAGATTGCATTGCATGAGATTCCACCACTTTACCTTATTCTTTATCTTGGATTTAGCATGAGGACATGCTATTGTTTAAGTGTGGGGAGGTTGATAAAACCATATTTTATGATGTATATTGAGCTCAATTTAAGTGGTTTATTCAACCCTTCACCTACTTATTCATATAAATTTCATGGTTTAACTTTCCCTTCCTTATTATGTGATATATGAGAAAATATGTTCCTTATGCTTTAAAATAATCAAATTTAATTATCCTATATTACCATTCGATGTCGTGATTTGTGTGTTGAGTACTTTCAGGTTTTATAGGGAATGAATGATTTAAAGGATGGAAAGGAAACATACAACAATGGAAGGAAAGCACAAATTGGAGTTTTGGAGCAACTGGCAGTGACGCGTCAGCATGGACGACACGAACGCGTGGTTCGCACAAAAGGGAATTGACGCGAGCGCATGAATGAGGAAAACGCATGACTTGCGAAATACAACTGACGCGGGCGCATGACTAACACGACCGCGTGGAAGAGAAACACTCCAGATGACCCGACCGCGTGACCCACGCGGATGCGTGACGTGCGCGATCTGCAGAATTTGCAGATCTCGTTTCCAGTGACTTTTGGGTCCTTTTGGCCCAGATCCAAATCCAAAAGGCACAGATTAGAAGTTATGAAGTGGGGGGAATGCATTCATACGGAGGAATTCATATCAGATCATAATTCAATTCTAGGTTTTAGATGTAGTTTTTAGAGAGAGAGGTTCTCTCCTCTCTCTTAGGATTTAGGATTAGGATTCCTCTTAAAGGATTTAGAATTTATTATTATTTTAACTTACAATTCTTCTGAGCTCCAGGTTTAATATTTCTTTATTTTGACTTCTCTTATTTTTAATTATATATGTTACCAATTTGGCTTAATGACATTCATGTTATGATTTTCTTAATTAATATTATTTGAGGTATTTCAGATTTAAGATTTCTTTCTTTTATTTATGTTACTGTTGCTTCCCATCTGAAGGCATTTTTATTCAAGTAGATTTTTCTCCCTTTTGGCTTTGGTTTAGTGATTGGTAACACTTGAGTTATCAAACTTAGCAGTGGTTGAAATTAGCAGATTACTGATTGATCTGGATTGCTCTAAAGCTAGTCTCTCCACAGGAGTTGACTAGGACTTGAGGATCAAGCTAATCAGTCCATTTGACTTACCTTTGCTTTAGTGAAGGTTAACTAAGTGGGATTAAAACCCAATTCTCATCACACCTGATAAGGATAACTAGGACAGGACTTCCAATTTCTCATATCTTGCCAAGAGTTTATTTTATAGTCATTTATTTATTTTTCTTGTCAATTAAATTACTTGTTCACCCCTTTTTAAAACCCCAAAATATACCTTTGCATAACCAATAATAAGAACATACATCCATGCAATTCCTTGATAAGACAACCCGAGGTTTAAATACTCGGTTACCAATTTATTTAGGGGTTTGTTACTTGTGACAACCAAATGTTTGTACGAAGGGATTTTCTGTTGGTTTAGAATCTATACTCACAACGCGACTATATTTTTACAAAATTCTTTACTAGCAAAAATCCTAACGTCAGTGAGCTCCTTGTCATGGTGGTTTATGCTTGTAATGATCTAGGAATCTCCACCAATGTTTGCAAATCCAATATCCTCTGGGATCCCAAATCTTATTTCTACACCCGTCTTTAAGTTGATTATCATGATTCCATCCGAGTGGTTCAGCTTTAGAATTCTCACTGAAGCATCCAAACAACTTCCTAGACCCATTCAGTTGAGCTCTACACCAACCTTTGCGTTTAAACTTAAAGCTTTCAACCATAATGAACCTTGCAGGATAATTTTTACCACTGACCATCTTCCTCTTACTTTTAATGCCACAAAGAGCTCTAAGTTGACCATCCGTCTCCAGTAGCCCATATTCAAGTGGAATTAGAAAGCTGAGGGATATGAATTTTACCCACTTGAATGTTGTGAAGAATGATGACAACTTAGGGGGAGGTGTTTCTAATGAACGTGCAAGCTCCACTCTCTTGTGCTCTTCTTCGACATCTTCCACCTCTTTGCAAGCTTCTTCAATTTCAACCTCTTCCTCTTGGTAGCTTTCTTCTGATTTAATTTCTTCTTCATTGTTCACCAAGGGCATGGGAGGTTGTGCTTCTTCTTCTTTAATCTCCATGTCAAGTCCAATGGGAGAGAATTCAAATATAGATAAGAATTCATTAATGATTGAATCCATCTCTTGATCATCCCCTTCAAAGTCTTCAACCATGATATGCCTTGGAGGTTGTACACCCTCCTCAACATTAAATTAAAACGTCTTTGAAGGAGGCTCTATGACTTGACCTTCCCATGGAGGTTCAGCATCTCCTAAGTCTTCAACCACTGCCTATTTAACTACTGCGGCTTTGTCTAGTTGTTTTAGTATTAAATCGTACTCTTCCTTGATGATTTCTTTTCTATGATAACTCCTTTCAACTACTCCTTCATCTGCAAAGGTCTTTTCTACCTTCACCTTTAGTGCCTCCTCTAGCTCCTTATAAAGTTTGGATTCGCAAAAATGATCCCTTCTCTCTTGTTCCATGTCAATTGCATCTTTGGGATCATGTTGCTCTTGGATTGATGGATGTGGGTGCTCTTCCATGGATGGTGGTGATGGGATGGAGAGATCATTCTGTGGTTGAAAAGGAAGTGCACTAGAGCTTGAGGGTTGAGTATTCGAGGTAGAGGATTGGTCCATGCAGGATATAAGATTTTGGAGTTTAGAAGTGTGACCCCTGAGAGAGGTAAGTGTGTTCTCCATGGAGGTTTGGGGTGGATAGGAGGGTTCATCTTGATAATGATAAGGATATGGTGTATATTGAGGTGGTGGTTCATGAGAGTAATTGTGTTGGAATGAGGGTGGTTCTATGTGTGGTTCATTTGGCTCATAAGGTGGTTGGTATGGTGGATACGGATTAGGGTCATATGGAGGTGAATAGTAGAAAGGGGTTTGTGAGTATGGTGGTCCAAAGTCATGTTGAGGAGGGGGTTCATAGGCATATGGTGGTGGTTGTTGATAATCAAAAGAGTGCTCACCATAGCCATTGCCTTGATATGGATCACGGAACGGTTGTTGATAGTCCATTGGAGATAGTTGTTGCCATGAGGGTCGATCAAATCCTTGTGGCTCCTCCCATCTTTGATTGTCCCATCCTTGATGCAAGTTGTCATTATAATCTCCTCTTCCTGCAACATAATTGTAACCAAACTCATAGCAAAAAGGGTGAGAGTTCATAGTAGTGAGAGAAAATAAAAACAAAAACTAACAAAAAGAAAATATTTTGAAAAAGATATGAAAAAAAAGATAAGAAAATATTTTGAAAAAGATATGATTTTTGAAAAAAAATAAGATAAGATTTTGAAAAAGATATGATTTTTGAAATAAGATAAGATAAGATTTTGAAAAAGATATGACTTTTTTAAAAAAAGATTTGAATTTTGAAAAATAAGATAAGATAAGATAAAAATTTTAAAATCTGAAAAAAAATTTTGAAAAATATTTACAATAACCAATAATAAGGCACACGTTTGCAATTTCCCGACAACGGCGCCATTTTGAAGATCAGAAGATTGATGGTTTAGAAGTTATAATAAATTCTCGTTGCAAGTATAGTTTCTAAACCAAGCAATTAACTTTTCTTACAAACGTTTGGTTGTCACAAGTAACAAACCCAACTAAATTTATAAACCGAAGTATTCAAACTTCGGGTCATCTTCTCAAGAAATTGCAGGGATGTGTTCTTATTATTGGTTATGGAAAACAGTGTTTTGGGTTTTGAAAAGGTTTTGAACAAGAGAGATGGATTGCAGAAATTAATAAATTAATAATGAAGAAATCTCTTGGCAAGGTATGAAAACCGGAAGTCCTATCCTAATTATCCTTATCATTGGTGATGAGAATTATATTTCTGCTACCACTAATTCAACCTCTAACTATGAAGGTCAGTTAAGTGGATAAATTAATTTAACACCTAAAGTCCTAGTCAACTCCTTAAGGAAAGACTAGAGTTATAGGAATCTAAATTAATCAGCAAGAATAACAATTATCAATCACGATGAGTTTGATAACTCAAGAGTCACCAATTAATCAACCAGAACCAAGAATATAGAAAACTAAATTAAAATCATAAATATCTGGAATACCTCAGATTATATTGAATGGAGATGTCAATTCTAACATGGAAAAGTTCATAAGTCAATTGGGCAACATAAATCAAATACAAATAAAAGCTTCAGAGTAAACAAAAATAGAAGAGAAACATAAATTATTGAACCTGGTACGAAGAAACAATCCTAATGACTAAAAGAAATCCTAATCCTAAAACCTAAAAGAGAGGAGAGAGCCTCTCTCTCTAAAAACTACATCTAAATTATGAAAAGTGAATTATGAGTCGTCTCCCTTCATTCCTCCACTTTGCAGCCTTTAATTTGTATTTTCTGGGCTTGAAACTGGGCCGAAAATAGCCCAGGATTCGCTGGAAACGAATTCTGTCACGCTGATTTTCGCAGATGCGACGCATCCGTGTGGAGCACACGTTCGTGTCGCCTAACTGTATGGCCACTATAGCAAATGATATATCAAATCGAAGTGCCAGACGTTAGCTTTCCAACGCAAGTGAAACCGCATCATTTGGACCTCTGTAGCTCAAATTATGATCGTTTTAGTGCGAGAGGGTCAGGCTGACAGCTTTGCAGTTCCTTCAACTTCTTGTATTCCTTCCACTTTTGCATGCTTCCTTTCCATCCTCTAAGCCATTCCTACCCTGTAATCTCTGAAATCACTTAACACACATATCAAGGCATCGAATGGTAATAAGAGAGGATTAAACATAGCAAAATTAAGACCAAAGAAGCATGTTTTCAATCATAGCACAAAAACAGGAAGGAGAATGTAAAACCATGCAAATCATATGAATAAGTGGGTAAAGGCTTGATAAAAACCACTTAATTGAGTAAAAGATAAATCATAAAATAGTGATTTATCAAGTGGCAAGAGTGGTTAGTGGCTAGAGAGTAGAGAATGAACAAATCTAGAGGTACTTAGGTTGAAACTCGTAGTGGATTTTTGATAATAGAAGTGGTATTGGAGTTGGGATAGCGATGGTTAAGGAAGAAGACAAAAAAGAAAAAAAATAGAAAAAAGTTAAAAATTATTTTACCACGCAAGAGCCCCAACTAATAGCGTCACGCCAAAATGGATAATTGTCAAATCAAAATTAAATTTTGATGTATCAAGTTTATTTTTAGAACTATGTTAGGTAACTAACACTCCATTAGTTAACGATCAGTTAACTTGTTATTAATTGATAATTTTAATTTTTTAAATTGTTTATAATTAGTAATTATTTAAATTATACTTTAAAAAAATACAAATTCAATAATTATTAATTATAGTTATTTAAAATTAATTAGATAAAAGTTATTTATCTATTTTTTTATTATTTGTAGTTAATTTTATCAATATTCAAATTTTGTACGATTAAAAATAAATATTTTTTCTTTTAAAATTTTTGTTCTAATCGTGTGTTTTTATTAGCGACTAGCCGACTATAAATTAATTATAGAAAGAGTATATTTTTTTGATATTATTAAAAAATAAAAAAATTGTCAGAATTTATTTTATTTAATATTTATTAATTATTAATAATTAATAAATATTAAATAAGATAAATTTTAATTATTTTTATTTAATTTTTTTATCAGATATTTTTTTTAATTAGATGAAAGCATCTTTTAAATTAATAGATAAACAATATATATATTAGTTATTGGTATAAAATATATATTAAAATATAAAATATATATAAAAAATAAGTTAAATAATATATATATTTATATACAAATATATAATATAATTAATTTTTAATATACAAATAATATTTTTAACAACTTTATTGAAAAAGGAACAATGATTTAAGAAAACTATAAAACATCATGTTATACATAAAAAAATCTTTTATAAATATGTTATCAACGATATAATATATTTTATTTTAAAGGTAATTTTAGCAGTTAACTCATTTTATTTCCTTTTGTTGCAAGAAAAACTTGCAAGTTGCATGCAAGAGTTGAAGAAGCCTCTTACGTGTAAAAAGATGTACGTTAGGCTTCCTCCCCAAACTCACAAGTCAATACAGTTGACCTTGACGTTGACCGTAGATTTAACTTTGCAAAAACATCCACCAATGACCAAACATACACGTTTTAGCGCCTATATATATACTGCAATTGACAGAAGTCTTTTCACTTCTACATACAACTGTATTTGATATGTTAATTAATTAATTATTCCATTTCTAAGAACTTCAATTTAATTTACATTATTGTGAGCATCCACATTATTAGAATTTGAATCTTACACTGTGATTAAAATGGAGCGAGAGAGCACTCGGAGTAGATCCATCCGAATCTGGAAACACGAAGTGTTTGTGAGTTTCAGAGGCGAGGACACTCGCAACAACTTCATCGATCATCTCTTCGCCGCTTTCGATAGAAAAGGCATAGACGCATTCAAAGACGATATAAATCTGAAGCAGGGAGGGCACATTTCAACTGAGCTAATGGAAGCCATAGAAACTTCGACGGTTCTAATGGTGGTGTTGTCCAAAAACTACGCTTCCTCCACATGGTGCTTGCGGGAACTAGAAAAGATCCTGGAGTGTGCCAAGGTGCACAAAACATCACAGACTGTTCTTCCAGTCTTCTATGATGTGACTCCATCTGAGGTGAGAACGCAGAGCGGAGATTATGAGAAAGCGTTTGCCGAACTTGAGAGAAGATTCGAACGAGATTTGGGGATGGTGCAAAAATGGAGGGAAGCTATGGCACAGGTGGCTGCATTCTCTGGTTGGGATGTGCAGAACAAGTAAGTAGTAATAATCCTCCCTAGCTAATTAAATTTGATACTGTATTGTGTTTGTGCAAAAGTTATCAACACTTGCTAAGTTTTACAAATGATCGAGGAGTACCAGGACTAGCAGAATTTGTGATGTGTAGCCATCAATTAGTCATCATCAATATTTTTAGAGAAAGTATGAGGAGCCAATGAAATATTTATACAATGTGCACAATGGAAGTTTATGCCGTATTAGACGTATAATTATTAGTGTTATTTTTTTCCATCAGTTAAAATAAAAAACAAAAAACTAAGTTGAAAGTAAAATTAAAAATAATAAAATCTTAAAGAAATCTAACATAAAATTATAATTAATATGATCATCAATTAGTTTAGTGGTTATTTCAAATTTTTATAAGAGAAAGATTGTGGGTTTAATATTTACTTTCTTCACTACATGCATAACTTTTAATATAATATATTAGGGGTGCGAATAAGATAGAGTAGGATATATCCTAAACATGTATCCTATTCTACCCGCAGGTGAACTCGTACCGCATCTTATACTACCTGCGATGGATAGAATAGACAATTCTATCCCAACAAGTTGGTCCAAATTGAATACCCGCTAATAAAATATAAATCGCCAGCCTATTATGTATTGGTAATAGAATGAAAATTTGAGAATTATCCTCCCATCATTCCATGCACGAGAGTTGGCTTCCATACATAGCTAACAAATAGAGCAGCGTAGCTTCTTGATGAATAAGAAACCTAACAAACAAATTCTGTTAGCAACTAATTAAACCAGAATTAAAAGAACAAAAATATTATTTGAACCACAAAAATTAATTATTATTATATATTTGTATAAATATATATTATTTAATTTATTTTATTATAAATTTTGTATACTAATGACTAATTTTAATGCCTAATTTAATATACATTTAGCATAACTATAAACAAAAATACCTACTACTCATGACCCTTACTTCATTAGAGTTTATTTTTGTTTTTTTTTTTTTTGTTGAAGTGGATGTACTAGCTAAAAAGTTTTACACTATTCTTACTTTTACTTTTATTGATATGTATAACTAATTGTATCAAAATTAAATTTTTATTCTTATTCATGGATAATAACGAGCTTACTATTTAGATTTTCATTTTATATTATTACCTAATATATGAGAAAGATAGAAAGTTGAGTGTGTTTTTGTTTATTTTGCTTTGCTTTCATTATCAGGCCGCAACACACTGAGATTGAAAAAATTGTTGAAAGAGTAATAGATATTCAACATTGCAAATCATCAAATTTAGATGGTTTGGTGGGGATGCATCCGCGTGTGGAAGAACTAGAAAAGCTTTTGGACTTTGACTGTAGTAGCGATGACGATGATGTTCGAGTTACAGGCATATGTGGGATGGGCGGAATAGGAAAGTCAACGCTTGCTAGAGTTGTATTCCAAAGAAACTTGCATCGATTTTCTGTTACTTGCATTCTTGATAACCTGAGTCAAGTTTTTCATCGTGATGGTCTTGTTGGGGCGCAAAAGCTACTTGTTTCTCACATTCTAAAAGATGAAATGCAACATATGTGGAGTCTTTCCAAGGCAATGAGATTGATGAAAGCTAGATTGTGCCGTGTGAAGGCTCTTATTGTTTTAGATAATGTTGATAGCGAGGACCAACAATTAGAAGAACTGGGTTTGAATCCCGAATACTTATTTCCTGGGAGTAGAATCATCGTAATTTCGAGAGATAAGCATATCTTAAAGATGAGCGGAGTGGATGAAATTTATGAGGCTCAACTTTTGAACAAGGAGGAATCATATCAATTGTTTTGTAGAAAAGTTTTTAGAAGAAATAATTTCATGTTACAGCATTGTGACGAATTATTGGTAGATGGAGTATTAAAATATGCTCAAGGCCTTCCTTTGGCAATTGAAGTTTTGGGATCATTTCTAAAAGAGAGAAGTATGGATTCATGGAAATCTATCTTGTCTGAGATGAGAGTTTGTCCACCACATGAGGAAATTATGGACGTGCTTAAAATTAGTTATGATCAATTAGATTGCATGGAAAAGCAAGTATTTCTTGATATTGCTTGTATCTTTCATGATGGTAGTGATAAGGAAGAGGTAATGAGAATTCTAGATTGTTGTGGATTCTTTGCAGACATAGCAGTTTGCAACCTTCATGATAAATCACTTATAACCATTAATAAGAATGAGGGTATTGAAATGCATGGCAAGCTCCGGGAGCTAGGCATGGAAATTGTTAGAAAGGAAGCACTCATGGAGCCAGGAAAGAGAAGCAGGATATGGCGCTTTCAGGATTTCCTAAATGTTTGCGAAAATAAGGTAAACATATAATATTTTACTTTTTTTTTTATTACAAGATGCTGGCGGAACACAATGTTATGAAAATGACAAGAGAAACAAAAATGTTAAGGTGTCTAAATATTGAAAATAAAAAAAATCTACTATTTATATATTAAAATTAGTAATTAAAATTAGATATTAATATGTATTTGTGTATAAATATACGTGTTGTTTAATTTATTTTTAATATGCATTTATATTTTAACATGTATTTTATATTAGTAGTTAATTTTTGTGTACACTTAACATAGTTGAAAAATCAGTCATTAAATTAGTTACTATATATTACTATTTTTAATATATATTCTATATTTTAATATATATTCTATATGACACTATAAGTAATTGATTTAGTGATTGATTTTTTATATACATATTAATATATTATTATAGTAGCTAGAAATTAATTGGATTAAAGTAACATTCTTTGTTTCCTTTTTCAATTATTTATATAGGCAATGGATTACGTTGAAGCCATACGCTTGGAATCACAAACAATGGATGAGAAAAATACAACGCTAAGTGTAGAAGCATTATCAAAAATGAATCAACTTAGACTGCTGAAAATCAATGATGTGAAGTTTTCAGGAAACCTAAGCTGCCTTTCCAGTAAATTGCGATATCTTGAATGGGCAGAATATCCTTACACATATTTTCCACCAAGTTGTGAGCCGTCTAACCTTGTTGAGTTATCCTTACCACATAGTAGCATCAAACAACTATGGAATGACATAAAGGTAGTGTGAATATATAGTTTTATTATGATACAAATAAATGAAATTAAAGTACAATTATGGAGAATATTAATGTTTGTTTTACTATTGGCTCTATGCAGTGTTTGTACAATTTGAAATCTGTAGATCTCCATGGCTCTCAAAATCTTATCAAAATCCCAGACTTTAGCAAAGCCCCAAATCTTGAGATGCTGAATCTTGAGGGGTGCACAAAACTTGTGCACATTCATCCATCAGTTAGATTTCTAGAAAAACTCAGTTATTTGAATTTGAAGAATTGCACAAGTTTAGTGAGCATCCCCAATCGTATATTAAGTATAAGTTCGCTTCAAGTCGTAAATCTTGCAGGTTGCTCAAAATTATGGAAACATAGTAGGAAGCAAAGCTAAATACTTTCGTCTTTATTCTAATAGATAGTGGACACAGAAATTCATTTGATTGTACAGACAAAGATACAATTTTTTCTTTCTTTCGTTTTTGAAAGCACATACACGTACATTCTTGTGTTAGATCTTAATTAGCACTAATAAAGGGTTCAACATGGTTTGATTTTTCATCTTTCATGTAATTACAAATTAGATTGATGCACATTGCAGTGTTTATAAAACAAATAAAAGATAAAATAAAAGATGTAGGAATATTATTTCTATGGTAAATGTATTGGTTATTTTGGTTAATTACGCGTCTTATTTACTGTGTAACGAGAATAATAATATACACATATCTCGTTTATCGTATATAGTAAATGAGATAAATAGTAATTTTATTCTGAAATGAAATATGTAAAAAATTATGTTTGCACAATGTATTTGACAATTAAAAATAGAGTATTCACAGTATAATTTAGATAAATTTAAAATAAAAAATAATTTATTACAAAGAAGATTGTATTCATTTAATTTTTTATTTCTCAATTTAATTCAATAATCTAATTAAAAATATTATGATTTGAATCGAATTCATTTATCTCTCATCCAAATTTTAAATTTTGAAAATTTTGTTATTCAAAAGCTTTAATTTGTTAACGTGTTTCTAAAATAATTAATTTAAATAATATAATTTTAATTAAGTTTGCTCCATACGGTTATTTATCAGGTTGAGAATCTGAATAATTAACGTTATCAAAACGGAAGGGATTATGAGTTGGAAGTTAGTTATATATGAACAAGTTTAATACCTCGTGTAATGCATTGAGTAGAGAAATCTTGGCATAATTTAATTTATGTTTAAGTAGGAACTTAGGAGTTAATTTCACGCTAAATTAATAATTAAAAATTATTAGATGATAATTTAGTTAAATATATTAAATTATTTAACAATTTTTAACTATCAACTTTACATGTATATAAATTTTTACCTTATATATATATATATATATATATATATATATATATATATATATTCTATATTATATATAATGAGAATATTAAAAAAGTTGTTGTCTAATTATTTTTTTCTAAAATATTTTTTATTATATATAGTTCATAAAAAATTTACATTATTATGAGTTTTGAAGCCAAATTTTTTAGCTAAATTATAAATTATTTGTCATTTCAACTAGTTTAATTTTTATTAATTTTAAATACATTTAATAAATAAAAGATTATATATATATATATATATATATATATATATATATATTGTTTGGTACCTGATGTTCTCGGGTAGTCGGATGTAGATGGGTAGGGAAGAAGGGGAGATTCCGGACGGTCGTGGAGCGATGGCTGAGATGTTCTGGCGACGTCGGAGGTTGGACGAAACGCGCGGGAGGGGGTGGCCATCTGCAAGGACACTCCGACGATCAAGTCAGAGTCCGTACTAAAGGATGGCCGAATTAAGTAAGGATGTGACGTACCTTGGGGGGAGAGCTGTCCTCCCCCTTATAAACTATGTTGTGGGTGGGCCTAGTGATGGTCCAGCCCATTGGTAGAGGTAAGCTGTCGTATTCCACGTGGGCAGGTTGTCCCGGACCTCGGGTCGGGAAGCTGGGCGCTGCCCCGAGGACATCGACCCGAGCGATAGTATGCTTTGGGTGGTAGGTTGGTCGGGTTCTGGGTCAGGTGTTTAGGGACTGACCTGCTGAACCCCTTTGTGGGAGGTTTGGGCCTGGGTGGTGTGGTGCCCCGACCCGGCGACTACTTGGGCTGGACTTGTCAGCCCGTAGCAGTGCCCCCCAATGCACCGGCCTTGAGGTTTGGCACCCATGGTTGGGTGCGTTTGTCTTAATTGCCAGGGCGGCAAACTTTCTTCTTTTTCGGGAACTCGTTGATGGCGCTACGTGTCCCTCACACGTGGTCGCTTTGATCCTTGTGCTGCTTTCTTGGCTTTTGTGATGTGCATTAATTGCCCATCATTTCAATGATTTGAAATTTTGGGTGAAATGGCGAATATGCCCCTGCCTTTTGGCGCTCTTCCTCGGCGGCTACGCTTTCCTCCCCTTATTTTTATTTCGTAACCCCTACATCTTTCCATTTTCTTTCTTTTGCTCTCTCGTGCCGCTGCTGTCTCCTACTTTTCTCTTCCACTGCTTAGATTTTCTTCCTGCTTCTTGGTGTTGCTTCTCTTGCTTGGACCTCTCCTTGTTGCTCATCCTTTTGCGGGCTTCTACATATCTGGTACGCTGCTTTTATGGTTTTTTCCCTTTCGAATTGTTTCTTCGATTTTGGTATGCTTTTTGTGCATTTTCTCCATGCATGTCTGAGTTTTATTCTTGCTTTCTTTCTTTCTTTTAGTGGGGGCGCCACTAGATTTTTCTGGGGATTTGCTTTTAGGTTCTGGGTTTAGTGTTGGGTTACTCGAAGGGAATGATTTGAGGAACTTTTTAGTTTGCTTTTGCTTCTTTGTGGGTTCCTGACCTCTCGTTCTGACTGAGTGGTGCCCCCGCTGTAGGTATGGCTGAGCATCCCATTCTCCTGAATCAGGTTCAGTGATCGCTAGCCGACTTTGTTGACCATTACGCTTGGGTGTCTTCCGACGTGAGGGACACCCCCTCCCAGGTTACGAAGGAGGGTCTTCAAAATTTGCGCCAGGCGGGGCTCTTATGCGGGGGTGATCCCGAGGAGGCGCTTTACCAGGCTTATGTTCCTGCTGGTAGGGAGCGTGTTTGTCAGAAGAATTTGGCAGCTCCCCGAGTTGTCAATTGGATGTGGGTATATGAACCCATGTTCATGACTTTGGGGGTTCGTCTACCCTTCTCCCCTTTTGTCATGGGTTTGCTAAACCGCTGTGATGTTGCTCCGTCACAATTGCATCCGAACAGCTGGGCTGCCATTCGATGTTTCGAGATGGTTTGCAAATATCTGGAGCTGCCGACTTCTGTAAATGTTTTTCTCTACCTCTTTCTTCTCACAAATCCCTCTCGTCAGAAGGCAAAAAAGGGGTATATGTCTTTTAGGGCCCAACAAAGTCATAGGATCTTTGCCCTGTTTGAGGATTCCTTTCATGGTTTTAAATCTACTTTTTTCATGGCCAGGCCCGTTGAGGGTCATCAGGCCTTCTGGTTAACTGCCGAGGGGGAGAGACGGATCCCGACTTATTGGAGTTTTGGAGCGGGATCCGACTATCTAATAAAAATTTCTTATGATTGGTTGAGTTCGGAGGATCATAATATTGCTGATATTTTGTTGGCGATTTTTGGGGAGAGAAATCTTAACCATCGTATGGTTATGGGGGATCGGGAGGCCGGTCGGTCTTATGTTGGTGAGTTCCTTTTCTGTGTACTTTTTTAAGCTTTATTCTTCTATTATTCGCACCTTTGCTTTCTTTTTCTTTGCTCGTAGTTTCCATGGCTGGCGGGAAGAAGACACTGGCTGATTTGATGAGCCTTATCAAGGGGGATGACGAGGGTGAGGACGACTCCTCGGCGACTCCCTCGGCGAGTTCAGAGCAGAGGGAGACCGAACAGGCTAGTGGTCAGGTGGGCGGGGCCGACCAAGTTCAGTCAGAGAAGGTTGTTCCTCCCGAGAATGCTGTGGAGTCCCAGGGTGTGGGAGTAATGGACAATTTGTCATCACAATTGAGGAGGATAACTAGGATAGGACTTCTAGTACTCATATCTTGCCAAGAGCTTTGCTAGTTGTTAGTTTATTTTCTTTGCCATTTATATTTCTTGTCTAAAATCTTAAAAACCTCAATTATAACTCATAACCAATAACAAGACACTTTATTGTAATTCCTAGGGAGAACGACCCGAGGTCCAATACTTCGGTTTATAAATGTTAGGGGTTTGTACTAGTGACAAACAACTTTTTGTATGAAAGGATTATTGTTTGGTTTAGAAACTATACTTTACAATGAGATTTCATTAGTGAAATTCTAAACCGTCAAAAATCCAATCATCAAAATCTGAAATAATTTTGGAGTTGGTGTTGGTTTTAAATAAAAATGATTTGAGTTCGGTTTGTTAAGAAGAAGAAAGAAAGGAAAAAGAGAACACGACACGTGTGATTTATGAAATGATTAAAACGTCACGAGAGGGTGACAGAAAGTAGGTGGTTAAGATGCGGATGTAAAAATGTTAAGCCATGGACTTTATGTGTGAATGATTGTGCGGGGGTGCCCGTGTATATGGAATTGCTTCCAGGAGAAAGGGGCACATGCTTCAACTGGAGAATCAGCGCCTGCAAGTACTTACAGAGGTTATGTTTGGTATACTTCAGTTGGAGAATCAGCGGCTAAAAAGGTTTGGGACCTTGCAGAGGTTTTGCCGTTGGAATGCCTTATCTGACTTGCGAGTCGGATTGCATCGGGTGCGGGTCGAAACCGACAAATGAGCTCATTACCTGCAATAAGACTAGACATGCATCATCATTGTTTGCGTATTTGCATTTGATTGTGTTTGCTTATCTTGTCTCTCTGTGATTGTACTGTTTGTCTTATTGCTATTTGTTTGTGTGTTGATCTGTTTCTTGTGCTATTAGTTTATGTATTGAGGTGACTGAGAACTGAGGTTGTGATAGAGATTTGTCTTAAGTTTGAAAATTTAAAGAAAGTAATTAATTATATAAAATAATAGTAAAAAGTATTTTCAAAAGGTTTAATAAAAATACAATTTTATTTAGTAAAGTTAATTATTTGCATTTTATTTCATTATTCTTACGGCATTCACATTCCCTACTGAGAACGCGTGGTTTGTTCTCACCCTAAAATCTTCCACCCTTTCAGTGACACATGTATGAAGACTAAGTTTAAAGCTGCGGACGATTATTAGTTTTATTGAAGTTATTTGTTGAGTTACTTTCATAGAATTCCCTCGCCTTTGTTATTAAGATTTTATTTTTATACAGAGGGATAAGAATTGTATCTAAATTCCTTTTGATTTCTTTTGTACAATATTTATTGTTATTAATAATTATGTGATTGTTATTACTTAGTGTTATTTGATGATTGGGTTTGATTAAATAAAAAATATAAGTTTTCGGCATATTCTTAAAATTGAAACGCGAAATCAAACTAAAGACTCAATATTATTTAGTAAATAAGGAAAATAGGTTAGTAACGCCTTACTTTTAGTACGATTATGACGTGCTAAAAGTTAGAGTGTTACAACGCACGCCCGCATATGGGGTGTCCGTGTACGCATGTCCCTCCATATTTGCAAAATTTTGTAAAGTTGCAGAAATCAATTTTAAACACCAAATTTTAAATATTCATAACTTCTTCTACAAAACTCAATTTTCTTAAAACTTTATATCATTTTAAAAATCTTGAGATAACCTTTAATTTAAAATAATTTTCAACCAATTTCAAAAACAAAGGCTCAAGTTATGATCCGTCAAAATTTACTAAAAATGTATTTTTACAAAAAATTTACTAAGTTCTCAAACTTCCAAAATTCACAATCAAAACCAATTATCTTACAACCAAAATAGTTCCAATGGACCTAAATGATGTTCATATATCTTTCAGTCCATTCTACAAATTATCCATACACATTTTCATCATTTTCATCCAAAAATTTCCACTTACACACCTTTACATTTTTAATAAATCACAACTCAACCTCAATCCACAATCCTCAATATTCATCAATACATCAACAAGCATCATAACCCATTATCACTCCTCAAATTGTCATTATTCAACTTCAATCTCAATCATCAACAACAATATTACAATTCATTAAAATCATCACAAATCAATAATCATAATTCACTACCAATAATTCAAATCTATACTATGGTCCATTAATCTAAGTGTCCAGAAATATTATATATTACATAAAGGAAACCGAAACCATACCTTTACCGATTCTCAATATGCACAATATACCAAATTGAATCCAAATCAAGCCTCCAATCACAAGATTTAGCTTTCAAAGTTCCAATTCCACAAGTTCAACCTCAAATTTGATTTCTCACCAACAATATTCAATATAATCCACATATGTCACTATAATTAATTTCTAAACTCAAAATCTCAAAAATTCACAAGAGAGTTAGGGTTCTTACCTTCTCCAAATATCATAGGATCACAATCCAATAATCTCCTCAAGTTAGATTGATTCTAAACACATCAAAACATCAAAATCTCAAAATCATAAACACTAGATTTTCGAATTTTTGGAAGGAAACAGTGAGGAAAGAAATCGAGATTTTTTTCACCAATTTGTTGGATGGATTTTGTAGAGCTTTTCGTGGTGATCATGTGACTACAAACGGTGCGATGATCGGAGCTCCATAGCTCAAGTTATGAACTTGGGAAGTTAATGATAAATAGTAACAATGGAGGGTTTCTCTCCTTCTTCCCAACTCAGCTGCATGTGTGTTGTGTTTATGGCTAAATATGGTTCATTAATATGTGTTATATATGTTAGGCTTGGTCCAGTCTAATTCGTTAACGTTTTTGGCCTAACTTTGGGGTAAACTTTTAAAAATAGGACCTAGTTTTCAACTTTAATTATTTTTCTAAGTTTTTCTACAGTTTTAACTAAATTTAAGTTGATACTGTCGGCTAATTTACCGGTACACGTTTTTTTCGCAATTTTTCAAAAAAAATTACATTTTCCAACTCAAAAAAATCTACTGAGTCCAAAAATTATATTTAAATTTTCTAATTAACATTTTAAATTTTAGATCCTATTTTGAACAATTAATTTAATTAAACAGTTAATTAATTGCGATTCTTATATTTTAAATTTAAAAATTAGTACTAATAAGAGAGTACATAAAAAATTTAGAAAATTTTATAAAATTTTTTATTTTTTAAATTTTTTTATGTATTCATTTAAATACTAATTTTAAAATTTAAATTATATTCGTTTATTGTATGTTCATTTATCATGTTGGAATGGTAAGGAAAATTAAAAGAGTTATAAGTTTGTGGGAGAGGATTAACAATTAATTCTACAACGTGTGAGATAGAAAGTACACTTGTGAGTGGAAACACAGTCATAAGAGAAATAATTATTAATGATTTTTCTTGTGAAATAGAAATCACTTGTATTTATTTTTTAGGAACTACGTCTCGTGAGCTGTAACGTGTCAATTTATCACTAATTTTTTTTAATTTAAATGATATTATATCTAAATTTGATTTGTAAATTTATCTAATTTAATCTAAATACTAAATAATAATAAATTGTATTATTTTTTATTTTTTAAATTGATCCAAATCATATTATAAATATTATTTTAATTGTAAATTTTTTTTATAATAATATACATTTATCGTTTAATATAGTATAAACGAGACAATTATAATTATCTAACTAGATAGGTGTATTTTTGAAATTTCATATATCTTTGCAAATAAGATAAAATCAATTAAAATTATATTTTATCTCGTTTACAATATAAACCAGACACATGTTACATGATAAATGAGATATATAACGAAATCGAAAAACGTACGTAAATAGTGTCCAAAATACCTATTTTAATAAATAAAATAATAAAAAATATTTATTTAAAAAAATTTCCATATTATATACATCTTAAATAAGTGATAATAAAATATATTTTTAATTAAATATAAATATATTTATTTTAAAGAATTATTTTCTTATGAAGTAACATTTTATTAACATATGATTTTTACGGCAGCGTTTGTATGATTCAAACCATAAATATTAGATATACTTTTATAAAATTTTAATTCATCAATAAATTATTTTAGAATATCTTTTCACTATATAAAAAAATATCGAAGACCATAAGTGCATTGAAAATTTATTATGAAAAAAATATTTATTACAAAAAATACTCAAACATGCATACTTTTAAAAGAGGAGGCCATTCAAATAAAGACGCTTAAAATGTTTTTTTTTAAAGATGTTTTCATATTGTGTTTTAATTGGTTTTTGTTTAATTTATTCGATGTTCTTCATCACATATTATTAAATTTCTCAAAAAAAAAACTTTCCAAAAACAATAAAAAACATTAATTTGGACTAAAACAAAAAAATAATAGATTAATTATTAGATTTTTTAAAAGATTATTTACATAAAAAAATATATCACATTCATCAATATATATATATATATATATATATATATATATATATATATATAAAACAAGCTCTTAAAATTTTTATAAATAAAAAAATAATTAATTTTTATTCGTATAATATATAAAATAATTATTATATTATTATTATATTATAGATTAAAATTTACTAATTTAAATTTTATTTTTATTTTTAATATAAACATTAGAAATAAATAAATTTTTTATAACAAGATGTAATGTAACAATATATATATAATATTAATTAGTTTTTAAAAAATTCTAAAAAGATGGTTTTTTCTAATAAAGTGTTTAATCAAAAATTAACATTATAAAAATTAATTTCAACCAATATGATATAATAAGTTATTAAATATATTTAATACAAAATACACTGAATATAAATTTTTATTGAGTTTAAATTTTAAATAATTTTTAATTGAATTTCAAATATTTTTATTTTAAAAAGTTAGAATATTTTAACATCATTTTTTTCGTATCTTTTTAATTGAGTCTTTGATTTTTAAATTATAAACCTTATTTATAACTAGGAGTAATGTTTTAACACCACCAATTAGTCATACATATAAAAATACAAAAATAATTCTATTGTCATAATTATAATATAACTTTATAAGCAATACAATACAATGAAACTATATATAAGTAATATAACTAAATTTTATCTACATCTATAGTCACATTTCATAAATAATATAATTAAATTATATTTATGTTTATAATTAAAATATGAATAAAAATACAAAAAATTATCAGGATGGTTTTCGTTCATAATTTTTTTATTATTTTTGTTGTGAAAAGTTTAATTATTTTTATAATTACTTATTTTTTAAAAAAAATAATTGAATAACACAAAAAAGTCTTATTAAGAGTAATTTATTTATATATGATTAAAAAATAATTGAATAATTATATACGGTAAAAAATTAATATTATTAAAAAATAAAATTAAAAATCATGTTTTTTTTTCTTTTTTTCAAAATTTATCTACGAGTAATTCTATAAATATTTTATGATGAATAAAAATATTAAACTCGTACTAAAATTTATTCTAATAAAATTTATTTTTATTCTACTAAACGTTAAATAAATTATTGAAAAGAATTTTATTTTCTCCATTTGAGAAGAATGATAAACTTCCATACTTCTATTATGTTATGACAATAATTTGGCCTGTTATTTTTTAATGTACATAATAATAATAATAATAATAATAATAATAATAATAATAATAATAATAGTAATAATAATAATAATAATAATAATAATAATAATAATAATAATAATAATAATAATAATAATAAATAAGTATATCACAGTAAAAAAGGAAGCACGTCACCAAATAATTTATCATCCGAATTATATATGAATCAAATTGATAATATGAGGGCTAACACTACAAAAATCGATAACAAGGTTAGAGACTTACAAAACCTTTCTTAGGATCATAGAAAAAAATGTTTATATTTGTGTGATATATAAAACAATTATCATATTATTATTATTATTACATTATATCTATATATGAGCAAAAAAAGTTCAATTGTTTTAAAGTAAAATTTTCTTTTAATATTTGATTAAATGTTCTTGTATTTAGTACTTCTTTTTGGCACTTCCTCTTAGTTAAAAATATAATCATTATAATTTTTTAGTTATTATTGCTAGGGGTGTTTACAGATGGGATATGGCTGAAATTTCGATCCAATTCGCACTAAACTCATTAGATCAAATTCGATATTCGCATTTTTTATGTTTGGATCAGATATCAAATATATCTATAAATAAAAAATATTAAAAAATTTTATTTTTATAAAAAAAGTCAATAATTTTTTTTGTTTACTTTTTTAAACATATTTACATCTATTTGATTAGAGTGTGGATCCGATTCGATCCAATCCGATCATCTTACAGATCAGATCATATCCTCAAATTACAGATCAGATACAGATAAATACTATGGATTTATATGGATATGATCTAATCTATGAACATCCCTAACTACTACTATAGGTTCATTGTTGCAAAAGAATGCTTCTTTTTTTTTTTTTACCAAAGATAGGAGACTCGAACCCGCAACCTCTTAATTGAGTATGGGGAGACTATTTTATTATAAACCATTATTAGATCTTAATTACTATTAAAATAACTTAATTGTCAACAAAGAGATAATACTTATTGGTCTCTGAAATTATGTTCGTGTTTCAATCCATAGTTGTAAAAACCGAACTGGATTGGCTGGTTCGACCGAAAAATTAGTGAACCGGACTAGAACTGAACTAAGAGTCCGGTTCGGTTTACTTCTTGAACCGTTTAAAGAATAAAACCAGTGTGAACCAGTAAGAACCGGTGCAAACCGGTCTAACCGAACTGGTCTACTTGAAAATTTTTTTAAAATGTCTCCACAAGGTTCGAACCTAGAACCTTGGAGCAAAAACAACCTCCATTTGCCACTTAGCCATTGCACTTCTAAGTATTATATTTGACAAATAATAATTATATAGTATACATAAATATCTAATTTAATTTAATTTTTGTTTTTTTATTTTTAAAATTAATTATATTTTAATTATATACCATTATTAATATAAATATAAATTTCACTAAAAATTTATTAATTTACTTGATCTATTTTATTGCTAGTATTGTGATTAAGGTTATTTGTTTTGATGTTAGTGTTAAAATCTACTGATATTATAGTTAGATGATAGACTTTGTGAATTAATTATTTTTTTATTGTGTCAAAATAAGATACTATTGTAGTATTAAAATTGTATGGTTTTTTTATATTAGTTATTTTTAGAAGTTGAGACTTGATTCTTCATAAAATATTAGTGAAGATATGTATTTCAAATTTCAATTTTAAGTTTTTAACTATTTTATATTTTATATTTACGTGAGACCGATTTTATCGGTTTAACCAGTGATTTATAGGTTGAACCAATAAATCAGTGAACCAGTAGTTTGACCGGTTTGATCATTGGTTCGGTTCTAACAACTATGTTTCAATCTAATTTCAAAAATTTCAATTTACTCAATTTAGTCTCCCAACTTAATAGTTATGATTCACATTGGTTCCTAATCTTATTTTTGTCACTGTCTCATAAAATCGTTAACGACATGCTGAGATGGACTAACGACCGCTACATTATATATTCTAGCGACTATTTGATGTGACAATTGAAATTTTTTTCCTTATTTTTTTTCAACTAAACACTTAAAACCTTAATATGAGTCACGGATACCTAAGTTAAAAATCAAACTAAGTAAATTGAAACTTTAAAAATCAGATTAAAACTCGAATATAATATCAAAGCAGAACTTTAACTTATGTAGTGATTAATTTAAATGAGAATCAAATAAATCAAAATTCAACATAATTTTTATCAATGTTTTCAAATTCGAAATTTCTATACCAAAATTAACTTAGATTTTTTCTTTAAATTAAAAATTTAATGAAATAGTGACTTTAATTATCTTAACCAATGTCCTAATTAATTATTTTTATGTCTTAAAAAAACTGTATATGAGAAGAAAATAATTAATTTGTCAACTTTAATAAATAGTTATTTTACTAAAATGAAAGAAACTATTTTTTTTATTTTTTAAGAACTAATTAATATTATATATATTTTGTTACCCTACATTTAGTTATAAAAATTTTATTTATTTCTAATACTTATATTAAAAATAAAAAGAAAATTTAAATTAGTGAATCTTAATCTATAATATAATAATAATATAGTAATTAATTTATATATTGTACGAATATAAATTAATTATTTTTTTATTTATAAAAATTTTAAGAGATTTGAGGTTGTTATATATATATATATATATATATATATATATATATATATATATATATATATATATATATATTTTGATGAATGTGATATATATTTTTTTATGTAAGTAATCTTTTAAAAAAATCTAATAATTAATCTATTATCTTTTATGTTTTAGTTCAAATTAAATATTTTTTATTATTTTTAGAAAGAAAATTTTTTAAAAAATTTAATAATATGTGATGAGAAACATCAAATAAATTATATAAAAATTAATTAAAACACAACATGAAAATATCTTTAAAAAAAATGTTTTAGACATCTTTATTTGAGTGACCTTCTTAAAAGAATACCTTTCAAACTAAAGATTTAAAGTTGGAGTCATATAATTGGGTGATAATAAATGATTTCAAAATTTACTTCTCAATATAGTAAATTATGTGTTGTCATATCCTAACAATAATGATGAGAGATTACATATATATATATATATATATATATATATATATATATATATATATTAAGTCATTCTATAGTAGCTACTGTAAACATTAATCAAGATTATTTTAGTTGAAATATATGTTAATTATACTATGAAAAATAGATTCAGTAATACTTTAACTAATGAGTCTATTGTATTACAGTCATTACAAGCTCCTGATAAAAATATCACAGAGTGACCTTAAACCTATATCTCATCATATACATACTCATAATACATATAAAGTCAAATCTCTGGTGGCTATGTCTATGGTAACTAGTGGTGGCTAAGGTTACACTTTTAATTTAAAAGTGTAACCTTTCACAAAGAAAAGCGTCACCTAATGGAAAAAAGTAAATTAGAAGATTTAAGAGAAGAAATAATTAAGTTATCAAAATTAATAGATCAAAAATTAATGATTTTAACTAATGTCAACTGTAATGACACTGAATTCTTAAAATCAATACAAAATGATTTTTCTCAAAATCTTTATTTTACTATAAGTTTTATTGAAGGACTTCAAAAACCTGAAAAAACTTATTTTTCACACGGAATTTCTAAAAAATGTTACCATGGAAATGATTCCCCACATCTATATCATACTTTTAACCCACAATTAAATTCTATAGTAGATATGCTTGAAGAAATATTAACATCCATAAAATTTCAAAGAAATAAGGAAAAAGAGAATCCCAATGAAGAAAAATTTCAAAACATAATTAACATAACAGATTTAAAAGTAAAACCACCACTAAAATTATGAATATTGAAGAAAAATTAGAAGAAGTTACAATGCTTTTTAAACAATTAAAAATGGCTCAAGAAAATAATATTATGGAACATGGTTTTCAAATAGAGGAAGAATTAGTAAATTCTGAAAATATAGAAAATGAAGAACATATTCTAGATTATTCAAGTGACGAAGAACCAGCTATTCCAATACAAGTAAAGAATGAAGCTGGAACATCTAAGGATAATCAATCTCAATTTAAATGGGAAACAGGTTTTGATAATTATGCTTTTAAAAAAGGGTTTATAAATAAAGATTCAAAATATGCAAAAATACCATCAAAATACGTTCCTAAAATCCAGGAAATGGAAGGAGAAAGAATGCTCGATTTAGACTGCAAAAAGAACGAAAAAGAAATTTTCGAAAACTGGTTGAATTCCTTCTTATTAGAAGCCTTTACTAATCCAAAACTTGGTGAATTGTCTGGAAGGGACATTTGGAATTACATAGGGTTTCATACTAAAGGAACTATAAGAGATTATATGACATCAATAGAAAACCAAACAATAGAAGAATTAGAAACAAAAACAACAGCTTATGATAAGATATTATATATAATGATGATTCTATATAAAGAATTTTTTGGAAAAAATATTATAGATCATAGACAAGAAGTCTATAATAAAGAATATCAAGAAGCAAAAAATCATTTAGCTAATATTCAGATATATGATTTATGTAATGTGGAGTCCTATATATGTGAATATAGAATACATTATTACAAATTAAAAGAAGATAAAAATCATTATCTTAGTATGTACATAACAAAACTTCCATATCCTGCTAATGAATTTATAATGGGAAGATTTATAAGAGAATAAATAGAGGAACAATTGAAAATAATTTTGGTGGAGCAACCTCTGCTATAAGAGAGGAAATAAAAGAACGTTTTATGCAAGAAGCAACTCAAAAAAGATTTGCAAATATAATCAGAATTTGCTGTCAGGATAATGAGGAGATACCTCAAAAATATGGTCTTAATAAAAATCTTCAAAGAAAAAGAAAATATCAATTTAGAAGAAGAAAATACTATCCAAACTGGAGAAAAAAGAGATATTTTAGAAAAGAAAATAACAATAAAAACAAAAGACAAAGAAATAACTATTGCCCGAATAAAAAAGAAAATTGTAAATGTTGGTATTGCCAAGAAGAAGGACACTACGCAAATGAATGCCCGAAAAAGAAGGATAAAAATGATCTTACTAAACAAATAAAAATTGCTAAGTCTTGTTTCATGGAACCATTAGAAGAATCTGATGATAACTTAGACTATATTTTTGAATATGTCTCGGAAACAGACTCAGAGACTGAGTAATAATGCTACATTTATTACTATAAAAATAATAGAAAAGTTTATAAATGCTTTCATAGATTCTGGGGCAACACAATGCTTTGCTAGTTCAAGTATAAAACTTGATTGGAAAAAATTAAAGAAACCATTAAAAGTTAGAATAGCTGACAAATCAATACATAAAATTGACCAAAAAGCAGAGATGGTTGAAATTTTTATTCAAAATTATAGGTTCATTGTTCCATCTATATATATGTTAGATTCTGGAATGGATTTTATCATAGGAAATAACTTTTTAAAGCTATATCATCCATTCATTCAAGAATTAACATATATAGTTTTAAAAGCTCCACACGATTCTTTAATAAATCAAAAATCAAAACGTATAAAAATACCAACTACTACTATAGATAAGATCTTAAAGTTTAAAATATTTTCTATATTAGAAACATGTTATTTAAATCTATACTTTCAGATAAATATTCTAAAAAATAATCTTGAAATAAAGATAGAAGAACTCTTGGATGAAATTTGTGCTGAAAATCCTTTAGATATTAAAAATACAAATAACGAATTAGTAAGCATTAAATTAAAATATCCCACAAAAGAGATAAATGTTCTAAATAAAATTCCTTATTCCGCGAGAGATAGAGAAGAGTTCTCATTAGAATGTAAAGACCTTTTGGAAAAAGGAATTATAAGATTAAGTAAAAGTCCTCATGCGGCTCCAGCTTTTTACGTTGAAAACAATAATGAAATTAAAAGGGGAAAACGAAGAATGGTAATAAACTATAAGAAAATGAATGAAGCAACTATTGGTGATGCTCATAAACTTCCAAGAAAAGATTCTATTTTAGAAAAAATCAAAGGAGCAACTTGGTTTTCATCTCTTGATGCAAAATCAGGATATTGGCAACTTCGTTTAGACGAAGAAACAAAGAAATTAACTGCTTTTACTTGCCCAACAAAGGAATCAACAAGTGTGTCGCTTTATGAATGGAATGTATTACCATTCGGATTAAAGCAAGCCCCATGTATTTATCAAAGATTTATGGAAGAAAATCTAAAAGAGTTAAATGAATTTGTTCTAGTATACATTGATGATATACTAATTTTTACAAAACAGGATAAAGAAGATCATCTTCAAAAATTATTAATAGTTTTAGAAAGATGCAAGGAAAAAGGATTAGTTCTTAGTAAAAAGAAAGCAAGAATAGCAAAACAAGAAATAGAGTTCCTTGGATTAATTCTATCTACTCAAGGAAAGCTAAAACTTCAACCAAATGTTCTAGAAAAGATAAATTTATTTCCTAATAAAATAGAAGATAGAAAACAATTACAAAGATTTTTAGGGTGTATAAATTATATTTCTGATCAGAGATTTTTAAAGAATATAACAGAATACACTAAAAGCTTATTTCCAAAAATAAGTACTAAAAAAGTATGGAAATGGGATGAAAAAGATAGCATACAAATTCAAAGAATTAAAGAATTATGTGAAAAACTTCCAGAACTTTATATTCCAAAAGAAAATGACTACTTAATAGTAGAAACAGATGCTTCAGACATAACCTGGTCAGGATGTCTAAAAGCTAAGAAAGCTATAAAAAGTTTGGAAAAAGAAAAAGAATCACTAGATTCTAAATATCCCCCAAAGGAATTACTTTGCAGGTATATTTCAGGGACTTTTACTCCAACAGAACAGAGATATACTACTCATGAAAGGGAAACTCTAGCAGCAATCAAATCTCTTAAGAAATGGAAAATTGATTTACTACCCAAAGAATTTACATTAAGGACAGATTCAAGTTATTTAACAGGTTTCATACGATATAATTTAAAAGTTGATTATAATCATGGACGATTGGTAAGATGGCAATTATTTTTATTACAATATCCAATAAAAATTGAATATATTAAGGGTGACAAAAATGTTATTGCAGATACATTAACAAGAGAATGGAGTTCGTCTACAACGCATTAAATCAAGAAATTCGAAAAATGCAAGCATTGTCAGCAAATAAGGACACAGATCCAATCCCTCAAGAAGGCCATCGAAGCAATGAAATCAACACAACAACCAAAACCATCAGAGTTCAGCCAGCTAAGCGTGGTGGACAAATCAGGTGAGGAAAAAATTCCAGAAAATAAAACAATTGCTGAAATTATCAAAAAATCCACCCAAGATAAAAAATATTATGTAATTTATAATGGCCCCATGAAAGGAGTATATGATGCTTGGGAAAAAGCAGCACCATTTACACAGCAATCAAGGATAATTCATAAAGGAGGGTTTTTAACACTGGAAGAGGCAAAGGAATCTTTTAGAGAATATGAAGCTCTTCATCCAGAGCAAACCCTAAAAAGAGCAGATAAAGCTCCAATTCAAACCCAGAGAACAGGGATAATAAGAAACATTCCTACAAGGGCTGAAATCAAGGAAAAGAAAAGGGTTTGTAGATCAAATCTCAGAGAAACCCTTAACATAGTCTTGAATTGGACTGCAGAAAAAAGGGCGATCTTGGGATATTATCCTATTGCCAAAGAACAGCTAACAAAGCTGGTTATATTTCCAGAGGCTTCCCCATCTGACACCTATCAGTTTTTCCAGTATGGATTAATTGATACAATCTTAATTTTTAATGATTTGAAAATTATTAGTGAGTTTCCTACATGATTTATTGATGCAGTAAAAAGATTTAAAAATATGATTGACAACGTAAATCCAAGGGATATATCCCTAAAATTTACGAATAGTCAACCTATTTTTAATGAAGAAGAAGAATGCTTGGTTCCAGCACATCAAGTGATCTTCATGTCCGTCTTCCCAGGAAATTTTCAACCAATTGATCAAGTTCAAGATTTAACAATCTACAGTCATGAAGGAAGACTAGCCAGCACACTAGCAAGGGTCTTCGAAAGAACTCAAAAGATAACAAGGGAATCTCACACAAGAATCAATTATAAAAGCAAAAATACTTTGCTTGTGTCCAGTAAAAGGAATGAAATTGAAGAAAGAGAGATGAGACTCTTAGTGGAATTTGAATCAGCATTCTACAACTTATCTGGACTCTTAGAAAAGCTCCCCGAAGGGATAAAGAGGAATCTCTGCTATTTGATAAAAGACAGAGAAGACCACAAGTGCCAGCTATGTGTCTCAGAGTTATCTGAAGAAAGCAATAATAAAACGGAATCAACCCACATGATAAAGGAAGAAGACAACGCATCTGAAGGTCACATGATGAAAGAGGAGGACAGCACATCTGAAGCATCTCTCAACATTATTGCATAGTGACGTAAGCGCTTAGGTCATAGAGCACCAACAATGTAGCTGGTGCAAGATAATAAACAATGACGTAAGCAATGACGTCATAAGAAGGGTAAGGATGGGAATTGTCCATCAGACCCAACCATTATAAATAAGTTGCTTAGGCAATTGTAGAAGGATCAAACCATAGAAAGCAGGAGGCTAAGAGTACTCATATGCTAGGAGAGCAAAGAGGAAGCTGCCGAGGCGATTCTATAGTTTGAAGAAGAATTCCCTTAGGAAAAACCAATTCTAAACTCCCCTCTGGAGTTAGTATCTACAATCTCCCCTCTGGAGATAAAAACATATTATGTAAAATATTCTAAATAAAGGAAGTTTTTCTCCAGAAAGGTACGCCTTTATCTTAATCTCATAGTTATGAATTATTTAGAAAGTTTAGAATTAACGGAAGAATCTGATTATTATAGACTATCTGCCTTATTAGATAATGAAAAACAGGCTGTTCTAAAAACAGAATTAAATCTCAAATCAAATAAAAATTTTAACAAACAAAATCTTTTAAAAGAAGTTTTTAATAGAAAAAATATAATATACTATGGAAAAATTCAACTTGAAGCCCCTATAAAGATAAAATCTGCTAATGGAGAACTTGAAATAGCTCTGATAAATGATGAAGAATTGAGTAAACAGATTGAAAAAATTAAGGATCAACAAAAAAGATCTAAAATTGGATGGATTCATATTAGTACTATACAAGTCTTAATCAAATCTACATATATGAAAGGAATTAATTCACCAATAAGCTTAGCAATCTGTGACAAAAGAATTACTGATGACCCAATAGATCAAATAATTGGAATTGTTCATGGAAACTTGGCAAACGTAAATGTTAAATTCAATGCCCATCTTGGATATGCTATACCTTTATCAACTGAAAATCTTGGAAGATCTATAAGTTTGGCTTATAAATTTCACAGAAAGAATCTAATGGAACAAGACGATAAACCATTTTCAATTACATATGCAATAAATTATGCTTTAACAAATAGCCATCATAGTATAATATTTAAAAACAGAGAAAGAATTTATGTCGATGAATTATTTCAGAAAATTGTAAAAACAGAAATACCAAAATATAAAGCTATTGAAAACCCAGTTCTTTTACTAAAAGAACCATCAGGAAAATTAGTTTCATCGAATTTTCAAATAAGAGAATCCAAAATTAATAGCCCTTTAAGTTTATCTAAGTTAAAGATTAAAGAAGAAAATTCTGAAATAAAAGAATTAACAAAAAAGGTCGAAAAATTAAATGAAACTCTAAACACTAAGTTATGACAATAAATAAAGAGAAAATATATGTAACCTATCAAGACAAGAAACAAGAGCTCTTTGAAAGAAAAAATCGGTTGAATTATTTACAGTTTTCTGAAATAAATCAAAGAGCATTTGAAACTCTGAAAATAATCTATGACAAATTGAAAGGAGAAGTTGAAGAGTTAGAAAAATTAATAGAATCTCTAGAAAATAATGATGAATCGATGATAGAATTTGCAGAAATTCTAAGATAACTAATGAAGTATACAAAGATTGAAAGACCAGAAAATAAAATAAAAAGAAAAGGGCGAAAAAATTAAAAAATATAAAAGGGAATTAAATAATCTTCAATTCGAAATTAATGACCTTATATTAAAAAGGATAGAAATAAGAACAAATATAAACAAGTTAGAGCTAAACTTAAAAAATGCCTGGAACACCATATTATGATTTAAAAGAATTAAAGCTGTTAAAAGAAAAAATGGAGAATGAAATTGAAAAATTAAACAGATATTTAGAAACAGGAGAAAGTGAAGAAATAAAAGAAGTTATTGAGGATTTGAGAAATTATATTAAAGAAAAAGACAAACAGATAAAAGATTTTATATACAATAATCCATGCAAAAAAGAATATTATAAACTAAAACAAGATTGAAAAATTATGGTCAAAATAGAAATTTCGAAAAAGAAATTAAAAGAAAAATCCAAATTAAAAATTTGGTATCAAAGCCAAGTTAACGATTAAGGGTAACAATTTCTCTTTAAGCAACACTTTTAATGATACGCTTTCAGTTACCAAATGTCCACAACTAATTGGTAAACTTCTTTGTAGTCACCATAGGTACGATAAGATGATAGGTACCATAGAAGGCACCTACATATAATACATAAATAAAAGCTTGTAAACTTTTTTTTGGATACATATGTAGGAGCTTTTTATGATGGTGAAAGAATATTTTGGTCTTTAAAAGAGCAGGATGCATAATGAAATAGATAATTATTATTGGATTCTCTTATAAATATAAATTTTTATAAAAAAAAAAACCCATTCAGCCACGATTGCACTTTATGATTGTGCTTCAACTGTTGGCAAAATTTTTTTCATCACAACTTCTTTGACTTTTCCAATTTCCAAAGAGAAAAATGATAACACCTTGAGGAAACGATATCTTCAATTTCTCTACTGCCGTGTAGACCCCGACTCATATTCGCCGACGAATTATTTTTTTTTTGAGTCGGCTAACAATTTTCTCTTTTCTTTTTTTATTTACTCTTTTTTCAACGCCACCTTCTCTTTCTCTTTCTTCTATCTTAGGTGGAAAGCAAACAAGTTAAAATGTCAACATATAATTAACAAGTTTTGAATAGAATGAATCTGTAACTTTTAATTTAAAATTAAAATTTCTTTCTCAGATCTCATAGATTCTTTTTTTAAAATTCTTCAATAATAATAATCCAATTTCATTAAATAATTTTTAAAAATTATTAAAAAGAAAGGGAGGAGAAGAGAGAAAAGAGGGTGGGAAGAGCACAAATATGCTGTAACATATAATACATAATACAACACATGCATATATGCATATTTGAATTTATTTATTTTTCATAGCATAAGGTTTGATTGGTGTCCACCATTGTTGGTGAGCACATGAGAGAGAGCCATGGAAAAGGAAAAAAGTAAGTTCAGAACATGAGGAAGGATTACTAGTGAAGCATTTCGAATTGGGATATAATTTTAATTTGACATTTTCATAAACCATTAAAGCAAATTATAATAGTTGGGTAAGGAATGAATAACAACCACACAAATAGAATATTTACGTTGATCTTTTAAGCTCCTCAAATGACTATTTCCACCATAGACAATTCCTACATATGTATTATGTACATGAATACGAAAAAAGTGGCACGAATGGATGAATAGAAAAGATTTTAAATAAGAATTTTAACTTCAAGCTATACAATTTATAAAATAAATATAAATATATATAGAAAATGAATCTTAAGGTCAGGCCTGCAGAAAGACTACCAAAGTGAATTTCAGGTTAGAACAACTCAAATAAAATAAAAACCTGTTTCTCAAGTTAAAACATATACAAGGAAATACATGTTTTAATAGTGACAGAAAATACTTAGATTCGCGAGATGTGACTTCGAATATCTATTAATTAATCTATCTATCTATCTCTCTATATATGATAGGAGAGCAGTAATAATGAGTTTGGAAAACTCTTATTTAATTTTGATGATGAACAAACATTATTAAAATACTTGATTACAAAATTATTAATTTGATCTTAATTCATATTTGCTTAATTAATAATTTTATTGTGCAGATTTTATGTTGGGCCGAAAAATAAGTTTGTGGTCTAAGCCCAATAATCAGTCTTGCTACAAGTTATATTAAGTGGCTGAATTTTTATATTGATGGGCCAAGTTCAATGTTGTTACAACCAAGCCCATGGTTAATTTTGATGAAAGCTTTCCTATTTGTTCAATGCTTGATCCAAAAATTCATTAGGAAAGCAAATGTTACTAGTTGGGCCAAAATGAAATCTATTGCTACCAAGCCCAACATTAATGAATGTTTCCATGCTTTATCCGAATTCATGAAGCAAAGAAAAAGTCTCAATGCTTCCAACGGATTCCATTTCACTATTTGGAAGGATTTGAAATTTAATTCACTAGCATGGGAAACATGAGAGAGAAAAGTTCAGCTGAATTGATTGATGGCCATAATGACTACACGCCACTCTAAGCTAGGGAAGTAAAAGCAACTTTTACCAACAAAGTGGTTTATCACATTAAATTGCTTTTCTTCTAAGTTGTTTATTCTCTCTCATCTCTTTCTTGTTTCTTCTTCGGTCCTTGTCCAGGAAGCTATGGATGCTATGCTCATCAACAAAGAAAAAGAAGAAGTTGCATGCATAAAGACCATCGAGTTGATGGCACGAAAAAGAAAAAGAAAGGTATGTAGTGGCTGAGATTTTCACCAAATGTGGTTAGATTTGGTGAGGTAATCTCGGATCCTTCATACTCAAAAAGAAGGAAGAAGATTCGGCCAGCAAGGGAGATTCTTGAAGCATGGCTTGTCTTTGATTCTGCTCAACCACCACAGGGAGTTGCTAGAGTGGCGAAGTGATGGTTGAGGCAGAGATTGAAGCAGATGAAGTCATCATCATCATGAAGCATCAAGGGCCAGAAATCCATCTTGGAGAGGAAGCCAAGGATGGAGTGCCCGGATTGATGAAGAGTGATGATCAAGGAAGGACTAGAGGTAATTGCATGTTGGGTTTTGCATGATTATCTCTTCTCTCTCTAAGTGGCCGAACCAGTTCTGTGTTGTTGAAGGAGGAAGAAGTTGGTTCGGTTTTGACTTCAATAAGTGGAGGCTCCCCTCTTCTATAATAAGGGTGGACAACCACTGTTTGAAGCAAGGAGAAAATTTGAGAGTGCAAGGCACAGAGTTCTCAGAGCTACCTGAGCTAACAGTTTTCTCTTCTCCTTCAATGTTTTCTGTTTTGTAATTTTTCTGTTTAATTTTTTCATGTCTTGAGTCTCATGGAAAAAGGCAAACAAGTGAGGTTTGTATGAAAGAGTCATAGAGCGGAAAAAGGCAGAGAGTGCAAAATTAAAAGAAAAAGCCATAGATGTCTTAGAGGTCCTTTGTTCATCTATGTTGTGTATCATGATTCTGTGGGAATCCCCTTGTAAGTTGGGTTATCACTTTACAAGTTGTAATCAGATTGATTATAGTGAAATTTTATCATGTTTGTGATGGAGACTGGATGTAGGCTGCACTGCACTTAGCAGCCGAACCAGGATATATCTGGGTGTAATCTTCTTCTCCTCTCTACTCCATTTTTGTTTTCAGCTACACAGGAGCAAAAACTAGAATTATCTCGTGCCAAAAGACGAGACAAAAAGAAAAGTCTCGTGGCTAGGGACGAGACAAAACAAAAAGTCTCGTGTGTAGTGAAGAGATAAAAAGAGTAAAAGTTTCCAGAATTAGTCTGACAAGTCAGCAAGTGTTATCAAGCAAAAAAGGGGGCTAAGATTCAACCCCCCCTTCTCTTAGCCACTGAAACCATCAATTGGTATCAGAGCTTGGTCTCAAAGAGATCAAGCTTTGCAGCTTGGAGAAAAGATCCTCATGGCAGAAAACAGTGGCGCAAATGTGGTGTCTTACAATCTGGCTGAAGGTCAATCAAGCAACAGACCTCCCATTTTCAATGGGAAAAATTATACCTATTGGAAGGAGAGGATGAAGATATTTGTACAAGCAGTGGATTACAGACTATGGAAGATCATCCTAGAAGGTCCTCAATTCCCATCTACCACAAGTGCTGAAGGAGTAGTCACTCTTAAACCAGAAGCAAGCTGGACCGAGGAAGATAGGAAGAAGGTGGAGTTAAATGCCAAGGCAATAAATCTGCTCAACTGTGCTATTAGCTTTGAGGAGTACCGACGAGTATCACGATGCACAACGGCAAAGGAAATCTGGGACAAGTTGCAAATCACTCATGAAGGAACCACCATTGTAAAGAAGACTCGGACAGACATGTTAAACAGGGAATATGAAATGTTTGCAATGAAGGAAGGAGAGTCCATTGATGAACTGTTCGAACGGTTCAACGCCATCATTGTTGGCTTAGATGCTCTTGGAATTACTCATTCAGAATCTGTGCTAGTGAGAAGAGTGTTGAGATGTCTTACAAAAGAGTGGGAAACAAAAGCTTTAATTATTTCTGAGAGTAGTAGCTTAGATTCCATGACACTTGATGATTTGAGAGGAAATCTTCTTGCTTTTGAAAACTCCTATTTGAAAAAAGATTCAAAAAAGAAAGGAATTGCATTTTCTTCTGTGACTAACCCTCTGGATGATGAATCCAGTGATAATTCTTCTGAAAATGAGTTTGTGTTGTTTGTAAAAAAATTCAGGAAAATGATGAAACTCAAAGGCAAAGGTAGCAGCTCAAGGAGGATGAAGAAAGACCTTAGCAAAGTAATCTGTTACAATTGCAAGGAAATGGGACATTTTAAATCTGATTGTCCCAAGTTAAAGAAGGAGGAAAAGCCGAAAAAGGAAAAGAAGAAGGGACTGATGGCTTCATGGGAAGATTTGGAAAATGATTCAGATGATGATGATGAAGAATCTGAGACTAAGTCACAGCCTTGTCTCATGGCAAATGAGGTATGCCTAGCTTCCAAGAAGAAAGAAAATATGTGGTACATGGACAGCGGATGCTCTAGGCATATGACCGGAAAGACAACCTTCTTCATAAAGCTTGTTGAATATGATGGAGGGCTTGTCACTTTTGGAGATGATGCAAAAGGAAAAATAGTGGCTGTTGGAAAAGTTGGTAAAAACTTTTCATCTTGTATAAATGATGTGCTTCTTGTAAATGGTTTGAAACATAACTTACTTAGTGTTAGTCAATTGTGTGATTTAGGCTTTGATGTTATTTTTAAGAAGTTTGTTTGTTTGGTTGTTTGTGAGAAAACTGGGGATATTTTATTTGAAGCCAAGAGATGCAACAATGTGTATGGATTAACTCTTGAGGATTTAAAGGAACAAAATGTAACATGCTTTACATCTTTTGAATCTGAAAAATGGCTTTGGCATAGAAAGTTGGGACATGCTAGCATGTACCAAATTTCTAAGCTAGTTAAAAAGAATTTGGTTAAAGGAATTCCAAACATCAAGTTTGATAAGGATCTTACTTGTGATGCATGTCAATTGGGCAAGCAAGTAAAATCCTCTTTTAAATCAAAAGATGGAATCTCAACCAAAAGGCCATTAGAAATGTTGCATATTGATCTTTTTGGTCCTACTAGAACTCAAAGTTTAGGAGGTAAACACTATGGTCTTGTAGTGGTAGATGATTACTCTAGACTTGGTTGGGTACTTTTTCTTGCTCATAAGAATGATGCATTTTATGCTTTCTCCACCCTTTGCAAGAAAATTCAAAATGAAAAGGATTTGAAAATTGCCTATTTGAGAAGTGATCATGGAAGAGAATTTGAAAATCAAGACTTTGAAAAATTCTGTGATGACTTAGGGATTTCTCATAATTTTTCATGCCCTAGAACCCCCCAACAAAATGGGGTGGTGGAAAGAAGGAATCGAAGCCTTCAAGAAATGACTAGGGCTATGCTATGTGAAAATGAGATTCCTAAATTTTTATGGGCTGAAGCTGTGAACACAGCATGTTATATTTTGAATAGAACAATCATTAGAAAAGGGTTAAAGAAAACCCCTTATGAGCTATGGAAAGGAACCCCTCCAAATCTTAAGTACTTTCATGTTTTTGGATGCAAATGATTTGTGCTTAATAATAAAGAAAATCTTGGAAAATTTTATCCAAAATCCTATGAAGGAATGTTTGTTGGATATTCCACCACAAGCAAGGCCTATAGAGTTTATCTCAAAAAATATAGAACCATAGAGGAATCCATACATGTTACTTTCTGTGATTCTAACTTAATTCCCAGCACTGTAAAGGATAATGATTCAGATTGTGAAGAAGATGGAACAAGTAAAGAAATTCCCAAATCTGTGCTAAATGAAGAATCTGTCAGCCCAGTTTTGTCTCGTCAGATTGGAGGAGACATTTCCATTTTGTCTCC
Source organism: Arachis hypogaea (assembly GCF_003086295.3). Classification (NCBI taxonomy): domain Eukaryota; kingdom Viridiplantae; phylum Streptophyta; class Magnoliopsida; order Fabales; family Fabaceae; genus Arachis; species Arachis hypogaea. The sequence goes on along the minus strand of NC_092044.1, from coordinate 80,704,474 downwards.
TGAGCCAGCACGAGCAACTGAAACAGTGAGACCACCAGAAGCTTATCAAAGCTCTACATCTGTCCGAAAGCCTAGAGAATTGAAGTCTATGAGGGGTTATCCTCATGACTTCATCATTGGTGATCCCTCTCAAGGAGTAACAACAAGATCATCCACCAAAAGGCAAACCGAACCTAGCAATCTTGCTCTCTTGTCACAAATAGAGCCCAACAATGTCAAACAAGCTCTTGAGGATCCATCATGGGTTAAAGCAATGCAAGAGGAGCTTGCTCAATTTGACAGGAATAAGGTTTGGACACTAGTACCTTGATGAGCGGATAATTTATACGCTTTTTGGCATTGTTTTTAGGTAGTTTTTAGTAAGTTCAAGCTACTTTTAGGGATGTTTTCATTAGTTTTTATGTTAAATTCACATTTCTGGACTTTACTATGAGTTTGTGTGTTTTTCTGTGATTTCAGGTAATTTCTGGCTGAAATTGAGGGACTTGAGCAAAACTCTGAACAAGGCTGACAAAAGGACTGCTGATGCTGTTGGAATCTGACCTCCCTGCATTCGAAATGAATTTTCTGGAGCTACAGAACTCCAATTGGCGCGCTCTCTACGGCGTTGAAAAGTAGACATCCAGAGATTTCCAGCAATATATAATAGTCCATACTTTATTCGGAAATTGACGACGTAACTTGGCGTTGAACGCCAAGTACATGCTGCTGTCTAGAGTTAAACGCTAGAAAAACATCATGATCCGGAGTTGAACGCCCAAAACACGTTATAACTTGGAGTTCAACTCCAAGAAAAGCCTCAGCTCGTGGATAGATCAAGCTCAGCCCAAGCATACACCAAGTGGGCCCTGGAAGTGGATTTATGCATCAATTACTTACTCATGTAAACCCTAGTAGCTAGTCTAGTATAAATAGGATAAGTTACTATTGTATTAGACATCTTTTGACAGTTTAATCTTTTGACTATTCGGTCTCTTGATCATGGAGAGGGCTGGCCATTCGGCCATGCCTGAACCTTTTACTTATGTATTTTCAACAGTGGAGTTTCTGCACACCATAGATTAAGGGTGTGGAGCTCTGCTGTACCTCAAGTTTCAATACAACTACTATTACTTTCTATTCAATTCTCTTCTATCCTTATTCCAAGATATACATTACACTTAACTTTGATGAATGTGATGATCCGTGACACTCACATCATTCTCACCTATGAACGCGCGTGATTGACAACCACTTCCGTTCTACTTTAGGCAGGGCGCATATCTCTTAGATTCCCCAACAGAATCTTTGTGGTATAAGCTAGATAGATGGCGGCATTCATGAGGATCCGGAAAGTCTAAACCTTGTCTATGGCATTCCGAGTAGGATTCTGGGATTGAATGACTGTGACGAGCTTCAAACTCCTGAAGGCTGGGCGTGATGACAAGCGCAAAAGAATCAAGGGATTCTATTCCAACCTGATTGAGAACCGACAGATGATTAGCCGTGCTGTGACAGAGCATAGGAACGTTTTCACTGAGTGGATGGGATGTAGCCATTGACAACGGTGATGCCCTACATACAGCTTGCCATGGAAAGGAGTAGGAAGGATTGGATGACTGTAATAGGAAAGTAGAGATTCAAGAGGAGCACAACATCTCCATACACTTATCTGAAATTCCCACTATTGCTTTACATAAGTATTTCTATCCCTTTTATTTTCTATTTATTTATTAATTTTCGAAACCCATAACCATTTAATCTGCCTAACTGAGATTTACAAGGTGACCATAGCTTGCTTCATACCAACAATCTCTGTGGGATCGACCCTTACTCACGTAAGGTTTATTACTTGGACGACCCAGTACACTTGCTGGTTAGTTGAACGAGATTGTGAAAAGAAAGTGCTGAGTTAATGTTTTTAGGCACATGCCAAAGAGCCATTATTGTGATCACAATTTCGTCCACCAAGTTTTTGGCGCCGTTGCCGGGGATTGTTCGAGTATGGACAACTGACGGTTCATCTTGTTGCTTAGATTAGGTAATTTTCTTTTCAAAAATCTTTTTCAAAATTTTTTGGTTTTTCGTTTTTCTAACTATGTTTTTCGAAAAAAATTAAAATAAAAATACAAAAAAATTAGAAAATCATAAAAATAAAAAATATTTTGTGTTTCTTGTTTGAGTCTTGTGTCATGTTTTAAGTTTGGTGTCAATTGCATGCTTTTAAAATTTTTTCTTGCATTTTTTCGAAAATCTCATGCATTCATAGTGTTCTTCATGATCTTCAAGTTGTTCTTGACAAGTCTTCTTGTTTGATCTTGATGATTTCTTGTTTTGTGTTGTTTGTTGTTTTTCATGTGCACTTTTGCATTCATATTTTCCATGCATTAAAGATTTCTAAGTTTGGTGTCTTGCATGTTTTCTTTGCATTAAATTTTTTTTTCAAAATTATGTTCTTGATGTTCATCATGATCTTCAAAGTGTTCTTGGTGTTCATCTTGACATTCATAGTGTTCTTGCATGCATAATGTGTTTTGATACAAAATTTTCATGTTTTGGGTCATTTTTGTGTTTTTCTTTAAAAATTCAAAAATAAAAAAATATCTTTTCCTTATTTCCCTCCAAATTTTTGAAATTTTGGGTTGACTTGGTCAAAAAATTTTAAAATTAGTTGTTTCTTACAAGTCAAGTCAAATTTTCAATTTTAAAAATCTTATCTTTTCAAAATCTTTTTCAAAAATCATATCTTTTCCAATTTTTCCTTTCTTTCGAAAATTCCAAAAATCTTTTTCAAAATATTTTAAAATTTTTTTTCTTATCTTTACATCTAATTTTCGAAAATTAGCTAACAATTAATGTGATTGGTTCAAAAATTTGAAGTTGTTACTTTCTTGTTAAGAAAGGTTCAATCTTTAAATTCTAGAATCATATCTTGTAGTTACTTGTTAGTTAAGTAATTAATTTTAATTTTAAAATTAAAATCTTTTTCAACAATATCTTATCTATTTTATCTTTTATCTTATATTTTTCAAAAATTTTATCTTTTTCAAAATTTGATTTCAAAATATCTTATCTAACTTCTTATCTTCTTATCTTTTTCAAATTTGATTTTAATATCTTCCTCAATCAACTAACTAACTTTTTGTTTGTTTCCTATCTTTTTCAAAACCAACTAACTACTCTTCCCTCTCTAATTTTCGAAAATACTTCTCTCTTTTTCAAAAATTCTTTTTGTTTTAAATTTTAATTTTAATCTTATCTTATCTCTGATTTTCGAAAATCACTAACCACTTTTTCAAAATTATTTTCGAAATTCTCCATCTCTTTTCTTATTCTATTTAATTATTTATTTACTAACACCTCTCTTCACCTCTCTTCATCTAAAGATCCGAACCCAATCTATCCCTTGAGTTTGGATTCTTCTTCACTCTTCTCCCCTTTCTTCTTCTACTAACATAAAGGAATCTCTATACTGTGACATAGAGGATTCCTCTTTCTTTTCTTGTTTTCTTCTCTTTCATATGAGCAGGAACAAGGATAAAGGCACTCTTGTTGAAATTGATCCAGAACCTGAAAGGACTCTGAAGAGAAAATTAAGAGAAGCTAAATTACAACAATCCAGAAGTAACCTTTCAGAAAATTTCGAACAAGAGAAGGAGATGGCAGCCGAAAAAAATAATAATGCAAGGAGAATGCTTGGTGACTTCACAAAACCAACATCCAAGTTTGATGGAAGAAGCATCTCCATTCCTGCCATTGGAGCCAATAACTTTGAGCTGAAACCTCAGCTAGTTGCTTTAATGCAACAAAACTGCAAGTTTTATGGACTTCCATCTGAAGATCCTTATCAGTTTTTAACTGAGTTCTTGCAAATCTGTGAGACTGTAAAGACGAATGGAGTTGATCCTGAAGTCTACAGACTCATGCTTTTCCCTTTTGCTGTAAGAGACAGAGCTAGAATATGGTTGGATTCACAACCCAAGGATAGCCTGGACTCCTGGGATAAGCTGGTTACTGCCTTCTTGGATAAATTCTTTCCTCCTCAAAAGCTGAGCAAGCTAAGAGTGGATGTTCAAACCTTCAAACAAAAAGATGGTGAATCCCTCTATGAAGCTTGGGAAAGATACAAACAGTTGACCAAAAGGTGCCCATCTGACATGTTTTCAGAATGGACCATATTAGATATATTCTATTATGGTCTATCTGAATTTTCGAAAATGTCATTGGACCATTCTGCAGGTGGATCTATTCACCTAAAGAAAACGCCTGAAGAGGCCCAAGAACTCATTGATATGGTTGCAAACAACCAATTCATGTACACTTCTGAGAGGAATTTCGTGAATAATGGGATACCTCAGAAGAAAGGAGTTCTTGAAATTGATGCTCTGAATGCCATACTGGCTCAAAACAAAGTGTTGACTCAACAGGTCAACATGATCTCTCAAAGTCTGAATGGATGGCAACATGCATCCAATAGTACTAAAGAGGCAGCTTCTGAAGAAGCTTATGATCCTGAGAACCCTGCCATGGCAGAGGTTAATTACATGGGTGAACCTTATGGAAACACCTATAACTCATCATGGAGAAATCATCCAAATTTCTCATGGAAGGATCAACAAAAGCCTCAACAAGGCTTTAACAATGGTGGACGCAATAGGCTGAGCAATAGCAAGCCATATCCATCATCTTCTCAGCAACAGACAGAGAATCCTGAACAAAACACTTCTAATTTAGCCAATCTAGTCTCTGATCTATCAAAGGCCACTTTCAGTTTCATGAATGAAACAAGATCCTCCATCAGAAATCTGGAGGCACAAGTGGGCCAGCTGAGTAAGAAAGTCATTGAAACTCCTCCCAGTATTCTCCCAAGCAATACAGAAGAAAATCCAAAAGGAGAGTGCAAGGCCATTGATGTGATCAATGTGGCCGAATGCACAAGGGAGGAAGAGAACGAAAATCCTAGTGAGGAAGACCTCCTGGGACGTCCCTCAAGCAAGAAGGAGTTTCCTATTAAGGATCCAAAGGAATCTGAGGCTCATACAGAGACCATAGAGATTCCATTAAATCTCCTTCTGCCATTCATGAGCTCTGAAGACTATTCTTCCTCTGAAGAGGATGAAGATGTGACTGGAGAGCAAGTTGCTCAATATTTAGGAGCTATCATGAAGCTGAATGCCAAGTTGTTTGGTAATGAGACTTGGGAAAGTGAACCTCCCTTGCTCATTAGTGAACTAGATACCTGGATTCAGAAAACTCTACCTCAAAAGAAACAAGATCCTGGCAAGTTCTTAATACCTTGTACCATAGGCACCATGACCTTTGAAAAGGCTCTATGTGATCTGGGTTCAGGGATAAATCTTATGCCACTCTCTGTAATGGAGAAGCTGGGGATCATTGAGGTACAACCTGCCTTGTTCTCATTACAATTGGCAGACAAGTCATTGAGACAAGCTTATGGAATAGTAGAGGACGTGCTAGTAAAGGTTGAAGGCCTTTACATCCCTGCTGATTTCATAATCTTAGACACTAGGAAGGAAGAGGATGAATGCATCATCCTTGGAAGACCTTTCCTAGCCACAGCAGAAGCTGTGATAGATGTCAACAGAGGTGAATTAGTCCTTCAATTAAATGGGGACTACCTTGTGTTTAAGGCACAAGGCCATCCCTCTGTGACAAAAGAGAGTAAGCATGAAGAGCTTCTCTCAGTTCAGAGTCAAGGAGAGCCCCCACAGACAAACTCTAAGTTTGGTGTTGTGAGGCCACAACCAAACTCTAAGTTTGGTGTTAAGATCCCATATCCAAACTCTAAGTTTGGTGTTGGGACTATACAACATTGACCTGATCACCTTTGTGGCTCCATGAGAGCCACTGTCAAGCTATTGACATTAAAGAAGCGCTTGTTGGGAGGCAACCCAATTTTATTTATCTAATTTTTATTTTATTGTTATTTTGTGTCTTATTAGGTACATGATCATGAGGAGTCACGAAAAAATCATAAAAATTAAAAATAGAAGCAAAAACAGCAGAAAAAAATTCGCACCCTGGAGGAAGCACAGGCTGGCGTTCAACGCCAGTAAGATGCATCTGGCTGGCGTTCAACGCCAGAACAGAGCATCAACCTGGTGCTGAACGCCAGAAACAAGCAACATTCTGGCGCTGAATGCCAAGAATGTGCCTAGAGAAGAAAAGCTGGCGCTGAACGCCAGTAACAAGCATGAAACTGGCGTTCAACGCCAGAAACATGCTTTACATGGGCGTTGAACGCCCAGAACGTGCACCAATGGGCGTTTAAACGCCAGAATGGTGTGCAAAGGCATTTTACATGCCTATTTGGTGCAGGGATGGAATTCCTTGACACCTCAGGATCTGTGGACCCCACAGGATCACCTCAGGATCTGTGGACCCCACAGGATCCCCACCTACTATATTCCTACCTTATCTCCTAATCCTATTTTTGTGATGACTATTCTTCATGTCACACTTCCCAACACTCTTCACCAATCACCTCAATTCCTCTTCCCAATCACCCCCTTCACCACTCAAATCCATCCACTCTTCCCCATAAACCCCACCTACCTTCAAAAATTCAAAAACATTTTTCCACCCATTCCCACCCTATATGGCCGAAACTTCACTCTCCCCTCTCCCTATATATACCCTTCCATTCTACTTCATTTTAACACAACACAACCCCCTCTTCTTCACCTTGGCCGAACCTACATCTCTCCCTCTCTACCATATTCTCTTCTTCTTTTTCTTCTCTTCTTTCTTCTATTGCTCGAGGACGAGCAATATTTTAAGTTTGGTGTGGTCAAAGCACAATCTTTTTTGTTTTCCACTACCATCAATGGCACCTAAGGCCAGAGAATCCTCTAGAAAAGGAAAAGGGAAGACAAAAGCTTCCACCTCCGAGTCATGGGAGATGGAAAGATTCATCTCCAAGAGCCATCAAGACCACTTCTATGATGTTGTGGCAAAGAAGAAGGTGATCCCTGAGGTCCCTTTCAAGCTCAAGAAGAATGAGTATCCGGAGATCCGACATGAGATTCGAAGAAGAGGTTGGGAAGTCATAACCAACCCCATGCAACAAGTCGGAATCTTAATGGTTCAAGAGTTCTATGCCAATGCATGGATCACTAGGAACCATGATCAAAGTATGAACCCGAATCCAAAGAATTATCTCACAATGGTTCGGGGGAAATACTTAGATTTTAGTCCGGAAAATGTGAGGTTGGCGTTTCACTTGCCCATGATGCAAGAAGATGAACGCCCCTACACTAGAATGGTCAACTTTAATCAAAGGTTGGACCAAGTTCTAATGGACATATGTGTGGAAGGAGCTCAATGGAGAATAGACTCCAAAGGCAAGCCAGTTCAACTAAGAAGACTGGACCTCAAGCCTGTGGCTAGAGGATGGTTGGAGTTCATTCAACGCTCCATCATTCCTACTAGCAACCGATCTGAAGTTACTGTGGATCGGGCCATCATGATTCATAGCATCATGATTGGAGAGGAAGTAGAAGTTCATGAGATTATCTCCAATGAAATCTACAAAATAGCCGACAAGTCCTCCACCATGGCACGACTAGCTTTTCCTCACCTTATTTGCCATCTATGTTACTCAGCTGGAGTTATCATAGAAGGGGACATCTCCATTGAGGAGGATAAGCCCATCACCAAGAAGAAGATGGAGCAAGAAAGAGAGATCCCTCACGGTTCTCAAGAGATGCATGAGGAAGCTCATCATCAAGAAATCCCTGAGATGCCTCAAGGGATGCACTTTCCTCCTAACAACTATTGGGAGCAACTCAACACCTCCTTAGAAGATTTGAGCCACAATGTGGAACAATTAAGGGTGGAACATCATGAGCACTCCATCATTCTCCAAGAAATAAGAGAAGATCAAAGAGCAATGAGGGAGGAGCAACAAAGGCAAGGAAGGGACATAGAAGAGCTTAAAGACATTGTTGGTCCTTCAAGAAGAAGACGCCACTAAAGGTGGATTCATTCCTTGTTCTTATTTCTTTCTGCTTTTCGGTTTTTATGTTGTGTTTATCTATGTTTTGTGTCTCTACTTCATGATCATTAGTATGTAGTAACTATGTCTTAAAGCTATGAATAAAATCCATTAATCCTTCACCTCTCTTAAATGAAAAATGTTTTAATTCAAAAGAACAAGAAGTACATGAATTTCGAATTTATCCTTGAATTTAATTTAATTATATTGATGTGGTGACAATACTTTTTGTTTTCTGAATGAATGCTTGAACAGTGCATATTTTTGATCTTGTTGTTTATGAATGTTAAAATTGTTGGATCTTGAAAGAATGATGAACAAAGAAAAATGTTATTGATGATCTGAAAAATCATGAAATTGATTCTTGAAGCAAGAAAAAGCAGTGAAAAAAAGGGAAAAGCTTGCGAAAAAAATGGCGAAAAAAATAGAAAGAAAAAGAAAAAGCAAGCAGAAAAAGGCAATAGCCCTTAAAACCAAAAGGCAAGGGTAAAAAGGATCCAAGGCTTTGAGCATCAATGGATAGGAGGGCCCAAGGAAATAAAATCCAGGCCTAAGCGGCTACATCAAGCTGTCCCTAACCATGTGCTTGTGTCATGAAGGTCCAAGTGAAAAGCTTGAGACTGAGTGGTTAAAGTCGTGATCCAAAGCAAAGGAGTGTGCTTAAGAGCTCTGGACACCACTAACTGGGGACTCCAGCAAAGCTGAGTCACAATCTGAAAAGGTTCACCCAGTTATGTGTCTGTGGCATTTATGTATCCGGTGGTAATACTGGAAAACAAAATGCTTAGGGCCACGGCCAAGACTCATAAAAGTAGCTGTGTTCAAGAATCAACATACTTAACTAGGAGAATCAATAACACTATCCGAAATTCTAAGTTCCTAGAGAAGCCAATCATTCTAAACTTCAAAGGAAAAAGTGAGATGCCAAAACTGTTCAGAAGCAAAATGCTACAAGTCCCGCTCATCTAATTAGAATTAATATTCATTGATATTTTGAAATTTATAATATATTCTCTTCTTTTTATCCTAATTGATTTTCAGTTGCTTGGGGATAAGCAACAATTTAAGTTTAGTGTTGTGATGAGCGGATAATTTATACACCTTTTGGCATTGTTTTTAGGTAGTTTTTAGTAAGTTCAAGCTACTTTTAGGGATGTTTTCATTAGTTTTTATGTTAAATTCACATTTCTGGACTTTACTATGAGTTTGTGTGTTTTTCTGTGATTTCAGGTAATTTCTGGCTGAAATTGAGGGACTTGAGCAAAACTCTGAAAAAGGCTGACAAAAGGACTGCTGATGCTGTTGGAATCTGACCTCCCTGCATTCGAAATGGATTTTCTGGAGCTACAGAACTCCAATTCGCGCGCTTTCTACGGCGTTGGAAAGTAGACATCCAGAGCTTTCCAGCAATATATAATAGTCCATACTTTATTCGTAAATTGACGACGTAACTTGGCGTTGAACGCCAAGTACATGCTGCTGTCTGGAGTTAAACGCCAGAAAAACGTCATGATCCGGAGTTGAACGCCCAAAACACGTTATAACTTGGAGTTCAACTCCAAGAAAAGCCTCAGCTCGTGGATAGATCAAGCTCAGCCCAAGCATACACCAAGTGGGCCCCGGAAGTGGATTTATGCATCAATTACTTACTCATGTAAACCCTAGTAGCTAGTCTAGTATAAATAGGATAAGTTACTATTGTATTAGACATCTTTTGACAGTTTAATCTTTTGACTATTCGGTCTCTTGATCATGGAGAGGGCTGGCCATTCGGCCATGCCTGAACCTTTTACTTATGTATTTTCAACAGTGGAGTTTCTGCACACCATAGATTAAGGGTGTGGAGCTCTGCTGTACCTCAAGTTTCAATACAACTACTATTACTTTCTATTCAATTCTCTTCTATCCTTATTCCAAGATATACGTTACACTTAACTTTGATGAATGTGATGATCTGTGACACTCATCATCATTCTCACCTATGAACGCGCGTGATTGACAACCACTTCCGTTCTACTTTAGGCAGCGCGCATATCTCTTAGATTCCCCAACAGAATCTTCGTGGTATAAGCTAGATAGATGGCGGCATTCATGAGGATCCGGAAAGTCTAAACCTTGTCTATGGTATTCCGAGTAGGATTCTGGGATTGAATGACTATGACGAGCTTCAAACTCCTGAAGGCTGGGCGTGATGACAAGCGCAAAAGAATCAAGGGATTCTATTCCAACCTGATTGAGAACCGACAGATGATTAGCCGTGCTGTGACAGAGCATAGGAACGTTTTCACTGAGAGGATGGGATGTAGCCATTGACAACGGTGATGCCCTACATACAGCTTGCCATGGAAAGGAGTAGGAAGGATTGGATGACTGTAATAGGAAAGTAGAGATTCAAGAGGAGCACAACATCTCCATACACTTATCTGAAATTCCCACTATTGCTTTACATAAGTATTTCTATCCCTTTTATTTTCTATTTATTTATTAATTTTCGAAACCCATAACCATTTAATCTACCTAACTGAGATTTACAAGGTGACCATAGCTTGCTTCATACCAACAATCTCTGTGGGATCGACCCTTACTCACGTAAGGTTTATTACTTGGACGACCCAGTACACTTGCTGGTTAGTTGAACGAGATTGTGAAAAGAAAGTGCTGAGTTAATGTTTTTAGGCACATGCCAAAGAGCCATTATTGTGATCACAATTTCGTCCACCATACCTCATCCGGATGGTAAGAAAGTTACCGGTACTAAGTGGGTGTTTAAAAATAAACTTGGTGAGGATGGACAAGTTGTTCGTAACAAGGCTAGATTAGTGGCCCAAGGTTACGATCAAGAAGAGGGTATTGATTTTGATGAGTCTTTTGCTCCGGTACATGAATGGAAGCAATTAGGTTGCTTCTTGCCTAGGTTGCCCATAAAGGTTTCAAAATGTTTCAAATGGATGTTAAGTGTGCCTTCCTTAATGGCTTTATTGATAGAGAAGTGTATGTGGCTCAACCCCCCGGTTTTGAACATAAAGAGTTTCCAAATCATGTTTTTAAATTAACTAAGGCTCTTTATGGTCTTAGACAAGCTCCAAGAGCTTGGTATGAAAGACTTAGTGCCTTCTTGTTGGAAAATAAATTTCAAAGGGGTACCACCGACACTACTTTATTTATTAAAGCATCTAACGATGATATGCTCCTAGTTCAAGTTTATGTTGATGACATTGTATTTGGATCGGCCAACATTTCCTTGTGTGAAGAGTTTGGAAAACTCATGACTAGTGAGTTTGAAATGAGTTTAATGGGAGAGCTTACTTTCTTTCTTGGCCTCCAAATTAAACAAAATCCTAGTGGCACTTTTATTTACCAAGGAAAGTATGCCAAAGAACTTATCAAAAAGTTTGGCCTAGAAAACTCCAAATCAATGGGCACTTCTATGCATCCCAATACTAAGCTTGAAAAGGATGATGATGGCCAAGATGTGGATGAAACAAGGTATAGAGGAATGATAGGTTCACTTATGTACCTTACCTCCTCTAGACCGGATATAGTCCAAAGTGTGGGTGTATGTTCAAGGTTTCAACCTCATCCAAAAGAATCCCACCTTACGGCTGTTAAGCACATCATTAGATACATTAAGGGAACTTGTAATTATGGATTATGGTATCCTAAATCTGATGTCTTTTGTGCAGTAGGTTTTTGTGATGCAGATTATGCGGGAGATCGAGTGGATAGAAGGAGCACCTCCGGCATGTGTTGCTTCCTTGGAAGCTCACTCAACATGTGGTCAAGCAAGAAACAAGCCACAGTGGCTCTATCCACTGCTGAAGCCGAATATGTTTCCGCATCTGCATGTTGCTCACAATTAATTTGGTTAAAAACACAATTGGAAGATTACAAATTAAAAATCAATAGTATACCCTTATTTTGTGATAATATGAGTGCTATAAACATTTCAAAAAATCCTGTTCTGCACTCAAGAACTAAGCACATTGAAATAAAATACCATTTCATTAGGGAACATGTGCAAAAGGGTACTATTGATATTCAATTTGTAAAATCTGAAGACCAAATTGCTGATATTTTTACAAAACCTCTCTGTGAAGACAGATTCTGTACCTTGAGAAAAAGTTTGGGGATGTTTGATTTAAGTTTCATTGAAAATTTGTGAATGTGTGACTCTGTTTTGTTTTGCTCGTAGGTTTGGACGAGATGAAAATAATGGCATAATGGAAGAGCTGTGGTCAAGGGGGAGGCAACGCAGAGTTCAAATTTTATGGGCCCCACCAAAATTCCATGACCCCACCATGACAGTTTTGTTAGTTTCCCATTTTGTTTGAAAAATAAATCCACAAAATCTCTTGGTTGTCTTATCATATCTTATGGAAGAAGCATAGGTCAAATCAAATCCTTCTTTTTCAACTAATCCCTTGATTTAAGGAAACCATCTTTTCAAACTCTTGGAAACCACACTGGTCATTAATCACCCACCTTGTGCATTAATTATCTCATATTCTCCTTTCACTCAACATTTATTCCATCCATCCTCTCTCACACAATTCGGTTCCATTCACTCTTTCATCTCTTACCCTTTCACTTTTTTTATCATGAACAAAAAGGACACACCCGAAAAGAGCACTCAAAAGTTTAAAGGGATTGCCTTGAATGACACCAAAGAGCCAGCAAATTTGGAGTCATGGGATTTCAAGAAAAAGTTTCATAAGCCACACTCTCACTATGATCCATCTAGGTTCGACTCATGTGCTTTCCATGAATTCCACAATGAAGTTCTGAAAGAACGCGATCTCTGTGCTACTTATCTAGTTAGCCTAGACTCACTCTCTACCAACGGGATCAATGTCTCCTCTCTGTTTGATAATCTTCAATGGACTCCTCTGCTTCACATCCGGAAGCCAGTTTACCCAGGTTTAGTCCGTGAGTTCTATGCCAACATGAGACTTATTGATGGCACAATCCACTCATATGTGAAGAAGAGTCATATCACTCTTGATACTGGAACTATTGGGATGGCTCTAGGTTACAAAGAAGAAGGACCAAGAGCATACATGTCTAAGAAATGGGATTTACAGGTTGGAATCACCTACCAGATGGCTTTAAATCACACCTGCGAAAATCTCTCCAAAATGGATGGTATGGCACCAACTCTCAAAGAACTTGGTCCAGATAAGACAATTCTTCTTTACAAGATCATATCTCATGTTCTCATGCCACAAAGTGGTCCACGCCATCGGGTAACAGTGTCTGACTTTCTTGTCCTTTTTGCTCTTGTTACTTCATCTCAAATATCATTTGCATACCTTATGATAAGGCACATGTGGAAATCTGTCAAGAGTTCAAAAAGGTCTAATCTTCCATATAGACTGTTTCTCACCAGCATCTTTGAATATTTTAAAGTTGATCTAACAAATGAAGATGTTGAGAATAAGGCTTCATTCATAAAAGGAGAAGGGACTGGTGACAAGAATGCTGATTCCGAATCAGGAGTACAATCTATCTGATGACTTATGTGAATTCTGGTGTTACTTGGTTCCTGTTTGAACTTTTGATTAATGGTGCCCCCATGATGACAAAAGGGGGAGGAAATTTAGTTTCCAAAATTGAAATTGGAAAACAAATAAAAACAGGGGATGAAATTTTCAAATTAAAAATTCATGATCACCCTTGTTCAAAGAATGCATGTTGTTATTGCATTTGTTTTACTATGGTCACTGCTGTTTAAACTGCATTTGGCATTTGGTTTATCATGATTAGTTTATTTGGCATTTGGTTTATAATAATGATTGATTTATTTTGATGCCTGGCTATTGATTCATCATTGATAAACTTGTTGGATTGAAAATTTATTTTTGGTAGTTCCTTTAAATTGTGTAAAATATAAAAACTGCCTTGTTTTGTTCTTCAAATATTTTCCATCATGTTGTTTTGCTCTGATATCCTAAACAGGAAAATGTTTGAAAAATATTTGGATACTTTTTGTTGTATGAAAAAGTTTGAGCAGAAAATCAGTTTATGATATCAAATGAGTTTTGATTATCAATTTAAAATTGCTCATAAATCAAGCATTTAGCATCATGTATAAATATGCTAAATAACATTGCTACTTTAAGCTTGATTCAAATGTTACAGGTTAATGCTTCCCTTGGTAAAATAGCATACATTAAGGGGGAGCCATGTGACATTTAGAAAGGGGGAGAAATTCAAAATCAAAGGGAGTATTCTTTACTCAATCTCTAAATTTCTTTCCATTTCAATTTTAATAATGTTTGTCATCAAGGGGGAGATTGATGAGTTTGGAAAACTCTTATTTAATTTTGATGATGAACAAACATTATTAAAATATTTGATTACAAAATTATTAATTTGATCTTAATTCATATTTGCTTAATTAATAATTTTGTTGTGCAGATTTTATGTTGGGCCGAAAAATAAGTTTGTGGTCTAAGCCCAATAATCAGCCTTGCTACAAGTTATATTAAGTGGCTGAATTTTTATATTGATGGGCCAAGTTCAATGTTGTTACAACCAAGCCCATGGTTAATTTTGATGAAAGCTTTCCTATTTGTTCAATGCTTGATCCAAAAATTCATCAGGAAAGCAAATGTTACTAGTTGGGCCAAAATGAAATCTATTGCTACCAAGCCCAACATTAATGAATGTTTCCATGCTTTATCCGAATCCATGAAGCAAAGAAAAAGCCTCAATGCTTCCAACGGATTCCATTTCACTCTTTGGAAGGATTTGAAATTTAATTTACTAGCATGGGGAACATGAGAGAGAAAAGTTCAGCTGAATTGATTGATGGCCATAATGACTACACGCCACTCTAAGCTAGGGAAGTAAAAGCAACTTTTACCAACAAAGTAGTTTATCACATTGAATTGCTTTTCTTCTAAGTTGTTTATTCTCTCTCATCTCTTTCTTGTTTCTTCTTCGGTCCTTGTCCAGGAAGCTATGGACGCTATGCTCATCAACAAAGAAAAAGAAGAAGTTACATGCATAAAGACCATCGAGTTGATGGCACGAAAAAGAAAAAGAAAGGTATGTAGTGGCTGAGATTTTCACCAAATGTGGTTAAATTTGGTGAGGTAATCTCGAATCCTTCATACTCAAAAAGAAGGAAGAAGATTCGGCCAGCAAGGGAGATTCTTGAAGCATGGCTTGTCTTTGATTCTGCTCAACCACCACAGGGAGTTGCTAGAGTGGTGAAGTGATGGTTGAGGCAGAGATTGAAGCAGATGAAGTCATCATCATCATGAAGCATCAAGGGCCAGAAATCCATCTTGGAGAGGAAGCCAAGGATGGAGTGCCCGGATTGATGAAGAGTGATGATCAAGGAAGGACTAGAGGTAATTGCATGTTGGGTTTTGCATGATTATCTCTTCTCTCTCTAAGTGGCCGAACCGGTTCTGTGTTGTTGAAGGAGGAAGAAGTTGGTTCGGTTTTGGCTTCAATAAGTGGAGGCTCCCCTCTTCTATAATAAGGGTGGACAACCACTGTTTGAAGCAAGGAGAAAATTTGAGAGTGCAAGGCACAGAGTTCTCAGAGCTACCTGAGCTAACAGTTTTCTCTTCTCCTTCAATGTTTTCTGTTTTGTAATTTTTCTGTTTAATTTTGTCATGTCTTGAGTCTCATGGAAAAAGGCAAACAAGTGAGGTTTGTATGAAAAAGCCATAGAGCGGAAAAAGGTAGAGAGTGCAAAATTAAAAGAAAAAGCCATAGATGTCTTAGAGGTCCTTTGTTCATCTATGTTGTGTATCATGATTCTGTGGGAATTCTCTTGTAAGTTGGGTTAGCACTTTACAAGTTGTAATCAGATTGATTATAGTGAAATTCCATCATGTTTGTGATGGAGACTGGATGTAGGCTGCACTGCACTTAGCAGCCGAACCAGGATATATCTGGGTGTAATCTTCTTCTCCTCTCTACTCCATTTTTGTTTTCAGCTACACAGGAGCAAAAACCAGAATTATCTCGTGCCAAAAGACGAGACAAAAAGAAAAGTCTCATGGCTAGGGACGAGACAAAACAAAAAATCTCGTGTGTAGTGAAGAGATAAAAAGAGTAAAAGTTTCCAGAATTAGTCTGACAAGTCAGCAAGTGTTATCAAGCAAAAAAGGGGGCTAAGATTCAACCCCCCCTTCTCTTAGCCACTGAAACCATCAAGTACATAGTTTATTATTCGACAACTGTCCAGTCTCCATAATCGACACGTGGCACAGCAGAAAGGATAGGGTCATCAAAGTAAATAAACATTGTTTAGTTGTCAAATTTAAAACTGTGTGTATATATAAATAGTGTGACAAAACCCTAAATTGAACATTTGTTAGCGGCCACCATATTTCAAAATTCAAAATCCATTCTCCTCCCTCATCAGATCTCTCTCCATCTGTCTCTCCGCCTGCCGGTACCGAAGCTGTTCATCGTCACTGGAGCAAACACAGAAACTACCTGCGATGCAAATAGAGGAACCATCGGTAGACTTTTCCTCTGTTCGCGGAAACTGAAGCTCGATCCCTTTGCAGCTACTCATCATCGATGGCTGTTGTTGGCGGTGTTGCAATCTTGCAGAGGTAATTTATTTTTTTTAGAGTTAGAATAATTACACAGATCGTTATGTTTATGCAAAATCAATGAAACTAAAAAAGTGTTTCTTTGGCACGGTTAATGAACTCAGAATGGATCTCTATGTAATGTTCAGATATGGCATTGGAGCACATCTTGAAGGAACTCAAATATTTGTATAAGGACCCTCCTACGACCGGTGAAGAAGTTCAAGAAGGTAATATTTGATTTGCTTTTATTGATTAATTGGTAGATTTGGGGTTTAGGGTTGATACGGTGTTGCTACTGTCAGCAAAGAGGCACCAGCTCAGCAGCAAGATAGTGATGTTGGAAAGTTAATCAAAGGATATTCACTGTCCGAGAAAAAAAGAGAAGAATGGCGATAGAGATCTTTCCGTTAAAGGTGCTATCGACTGTGAGGCAGAGGTAATTTTTTATTTATTTCAAAACAAAAATACTGTATGTATTTATTTTTCTAATCTCTTTCTGTTTTGGCTAAAGGTTGGGGTTGGGTTTACAGAGCAGGAAATGAGGTTTGATGGTTAATGACAATTCCTACGAGGCCGTGATAGGCGGCTTTAAGTTTGGTTAAATTTTGTTTCTGGATTGGTATTTGATATGAATTGGTTTTAGGTTTTGGTGGATGGTTTGGTTTGAATCATATATGTGTTTTGTTGATGTGGTAGATTTTAGATTCAATGTTATTTTTGGTTGTTGTTTGATTGGAAAAATAACAAAGTGATGCTGAAAGATACATCTACGTGGCAGACGGCAATATAGTTGCAGTCGAAGCTATAGGAACCTTTAGATTATGTTCCACGAGTGGATTTTACTTGGATTTATTAGAGATATTTTATGTATCGTCATTTAGACGAAATTTGGTTTCTGTTTCACGTTTGGACAAATCAGGTTATTTTTGTTCATTCGGAGACAATAAAGTCAGTTTCTTTTATAATTCGAATAATATTTGCTCTGGTCATTTGATGGATAATCTATATAGGCTTAACTTAAATTCCTATAATAATGAAATACTGCAAACGGGTACAAAAAAAACTGAATGAGAATTTGGCATCATTATGGCACAAACGCCTAGGCCACATCTCTAAATAGAGAATTCAGAGGCTCATGTCGGATGGAATTATTGGACCCCTAAATTTGGTGGACTTTGAAGTCTGTATTGAGTGCATAAAGGGAAAAACAACAAACGAAAGGAAATTAGGTGCCGAGAGAGTTAAAGATGTCTTAGAATTGATACATACCGATATATGTGGCCCATTCCCTACTGTCTCTTGGAATGGACAACGGTACTTTATTACGTTCATAGATGATTACTCTCGTTATGTGTATCTATATTTAATTCATGAAAAGTCCCAAGCCTTGGATGTTTTCAAGTCTTTCAAAGCTGAAGTTGAACTTCAACTTGGAAAGAAAATTAAAGCTGTCAAAATCTTATCGTGGTGGTGAATACTACGAAAGATATGACGGTTCAGGTGAGCAACGTCCTGGGCCTTTTGCTCTTTTCCTAGAGGAGTATGGTATTGTTCCGCAATACACCATGCCAGGCAAACCTAGCATAAATGGTGTTGCAGAGCGAAGGAACCAAACTCTTAAGGACATGGTGAGAAGTATGATTAGTCATTCTCCTTTGCCTGAATCACTCTGGGGAGAAGCCTTAAAGACCACAGTGTACATCCTTATTAGGGTGCCAAGCAAAGCAGTTAACAAAACTCCATATGAAATTTGGACTGGGAAAAGACCCAGTATAAAGCATTTGCATATTTGGGGATGTCCAACTGAGGCACAGCCTTATAGGCCGCATGAAAGAAAATTGGACTCAAGGACAATTAGTTGCTACTTTGTTGGTTACGCTGAGCGTTCACGGGGGTACAAGTTTTACAATCCTGCATTAAGGTCTATTTTTGAAACGGAAAATGCGAGATTTCTTGAGGATGTTGAGTTTGGGGGAAGGAAATGTTAGGAATGTTGCTTTTGATGAGAATTTTGTAATTGACAATGATCAGGTCTTTGTACCTATTATTGTTCAAGACACAGTTATAGTACAAGAGTACAATGAAAATCCTACTGTAGATCCAGTTACAGTACAAGAGAACAATGAGAATATCGTTGTTGCTCAAGATACTACTACAACACAGAAAAATAATAAGAATCCTCATCAATCCCAATCCATACAGCAAGCTCAACAACCTCAAGAAGTGTCATTAAGGAGATCCAATAGAGAAAAGAGAAAATCCATCTATGATCTCAAACAAGCTTCCCGTTAATGGTATCACAAGTTTCATCAAGTTATTACCTCATATGATTTTGAAGTAAATATTATAGATAAATGTGTATACCGCAAGTTCAGTGGGAGTAAATATATCTTTTTGGTCTTACATGTTGATGACGTTCTACTTGCCAGTAACGATATAGGCTTGTTACATGAAACTAAGAAATTTCTATCGAACAAATTCGAAATAAAAGATTTTGGTGATGTCTCTTTTGTATTAGGAATCGAGATACTGAGAGATCGCTCTCAAGGTATTCTTGGATGATCACAAAAGAACTATATCGAAAAGATTTTAAGTAGACATGGCATGGAAAGATGTATACCAATGGACACACCCGTAACTAAAGGAGACAAGTTCAGTCTCAAGCAATGCCCTAAAAATGATATTGAGAGGACATCAATGCATGATAAACCTTATGCATCAGCACTAGGGAGCTTAATGTATGCTCAAGTCTGCACAAGTCCCGATATATCATTTATAGTGGGAATGTTGGGTAAATACTTGAGCAATCTAGGCATGGATCATTGGATAGCTATTAAACGCGTAATGCGTTATCTAAAGAGAACAAAGGATTACATGCTTGCTTATCGGAGATCAGAAAATTTTGGAGATCATTAGGTACTCTGATTCCGATTTCATGGCATATGGTTGCGAAACCTTGTCATTAAGCTTCATATAGTAGATGACATTGAAAGGCCATTAAAGATATTTTGTGACAATAAGTCAGCAGTATTATACTCCAACAACAATAAGAGCTTGACAAAATCGAAGCATACAGACATCAAGTTCTTAGTTGTCAAGGAGAAAGTTTAAGAAAAACAAGATTTCCATAGGACATATAGGAACAGAGTATATGCTAGCAGACTCAATAACCAAGGGATTGACCCCTAAAGTCTTTCATGAGCACACTACTCGGATGGGTGTCAATATTAGTGATGCCTTGGTTTAGTGGGAGTTTATTTTATGCTATATGTCCTATGACAAATATTGAGTTATTTTTCTGCAGAATTAAGTTGATGGTTTATTTCATATTATATGAAATGTTCATTTTGCAATATTTGTATTGTGTTTGATCTCAATAAAGTTGGACCAGCTGGAAATAGACATGCATGAGATCACTTGGTATGTAATTTCCATATTACTCATCCAAATTTGATCTATGTCGTTGAGTATATTAGGATGGTGATTGGCGTGGCGCGCATAAAGTTTATAAAATGTGATTATGTCAAGAAAGAATATATGTATAGCCCAAGTGGGAGATTGTTCGGAAATTATTTAATTTCCTAACTTATTTGTGGGCAATACATATATCAATTATAATCATAAATGATGCTATTTCAAATTAAATGACTTATATAATGATGATCTCATTTATTGTTATAAATGCTAATTGAATAAGTCATTATTACTTTTGATTTGGAATTAAATGAGAATAAAACCAGATATTATCTTTTGTTCTTTAGATAATTATCTTTTTGGATTTTAGATATATTATCTTTTGGGCTTTAGATACTATTTTATTTGGGCTTAAGGGTTTAATGGGTGCCATGCTCAAATATAAATAGACCTTCAGGGTTTCGGTCCCCAATATACCAAAGCCGCCTTTGTTGCTCTTTCCCCATCAAAAGAGTTACGGTTCAGCCGCCTAGGAATACAGAAGGCTTTGGTTGAGGAAGATCGAAAGAATCACAATATCCAAATTCTTCCATCAATTTCTGAGTCTTATGAATTCAGGTATGCTTCCGCATTGTGTTGTATTTTTGGTGATTCAATATGGATGATCTGAGTTATTGAAATTAATTTATTCCAACACCTATATATTTAACAGAAAAGGTCTGTTCAGCCAAAATTTGAAGTAGACTAATATTTTATTTTTGTTGCAGGCAGTGCTTCCATAGCAACGCTAAGGGCTTCATTAAGGTATCTTTGTCCCTAAACTTATCTTCAGTAAATTTATTTATAGCAATAGAGTGGACTTGGAATTATTGACTGCAAGGAATTTCTGATGACCACTGATTTCTCTCCACCTTTTCTCTCAATCTCTCCTCTCTTACACCAGGATCTCCTCCTGCGTTTTCATCAAAGTAGAGAAGAAGAAAACATGACGGTGAAGAGAAAAAGCACGACGGAAGAAGGAGAAGAAGGAGGCGACGACCACG
The DNA here is from genome assembly GCF_003086295.3 of Arachis hypogaea. Taxonomy (NCBI): domain Eukaryota; kingdom Viridiplantae; phylum Streptophyta; class Magnoliopsida; order Fabales; family Fabaceae; genus Arachis; species Arachis hypogaea. Next base: position 80,683,457 of record NC_092044.1, on the reverse strand, counting down.
CTGAGAGAAACGATGTATTCCAAAAATTTAGAAGTTCTTGGATTAAACAAACTTATTCAATTTTACATATAAGAAGATAGAAAAAATCATTGTTCATTGCCTCCGACCAAATCCTAGCATCAATCAAGCAAATGGGAAAGACTATATGACGAAGTGAGTAATAAATTTATAAACAGCAAACTGGGAATTTAGTCTTTACTTCAGTGATATTTCAACCTAAATTTTTTTGGTGGTGAATGACATAAATTTTAGCCTTTTATAATAGTTTATTTATCTAATTTTTTAAATTTAGTTAAAAATATGTTTTAAAGGTTACCACTTTAAAAAATTATTAATTAAATTAAACATCAAATATAACAAAAGAGATTAATCATTTAATTTCTCTGTATACTAAGTAAATTAATTCTTTCAATAAATATATATTAATTTTCTTATATTCAAACTATACACAATACAATAATAAATTAAACACATGACCCACGCTTAGAGCAGATTATATGCTAGGAGTCTAATAATATAAATAAGTGTTACTTAGTTAATATTTATTATTTGTCTGATGCGAATATAAATTATTTTTATTAAAATTTTAATTTTTTGGATTGTATAACAATAATAGTGTAATAATATTTATTTAAAAATATAAATATAATAACTTTTATATTTAAGTAAAATCTACTAATATGAATTAGAAAAATAATAAGATTATTTTAGTTTCTATAAACAGAAAATAAAATAATTTTATACATTGTACAATAAATTTTTACTACAAAACTTTTTTTAAATTAAAAATAATAATTTTAAATGTTAATAAATAAATATAAACAAATATTTAAAATAGATCAGTATTTGACACGAACGTAGTTCGAATTTTACACTAATTGCTAGAATAATTGTGACTTGAAAAATTAGAAGTAAGGAACCATGGGTGAGAATTTGGCCGTTCTTAGTAGGACTCTGAAATCAAATAACAAATACATATCGAGATGCGAATCCTAAACATCCTAAGTCCCAACTTAACTCTCAAACCTAAGAATTACGATCTAAACCTTTACATTTTATTTCCTCACTTATCACTTGATCCTGCGTCTGAATATTCATGAAAGTCTAATAATAATTTTTTCTTATACCTCTTTATCTGTTGATAACTTGTAAGCATATTTCAATTAAGATAAACAACACTCTCACACATCCCAATTACCTATTACTAGAGGGCTTAGCTAGAACCTCAACCCAAAGCAACTTTTTTGTGACTTCAATCATTTTTTTCTTTAATGTTTGACCTATTTTTTATTACAATTCTTTTTTTTACGCTCAATCCAAATCTAACTTTTTAACCTTTTTTACTCATAATTAATTTTCTTTGTCACAGTATCAAATAGATTTAAGCCGGACAAATTTTTACTGTGCGTTTTTACACAAAAATTATATTTTCCGACTTAAAAAAAATCTTCTGAGTCTAAATATCATCGTTAAATCTTCAAATTATGATTGTTAAATTTTTCAACTCTTATTATTTATATTTAATTAATTACTTATTTTGTTATGATTTTAACCGAATTTTATATTTGTCTCCTAAATTTAGTTACCTGTAAATAGTTGCGAGTAGTCCTTCCTCATGTCTATTTTTAATTTTCAAGTATGTTCTTCGACACCTGATCGACTCCAAGCCACCTTAACAAATTAAACTTCTTTTTCATGGAGCTTTTTAACACTCAATCGGAACAATTTGAAAAGTCAGATTCTCTCTTAGTTAAATTGATTCGAGCTCCAATACATGAGTCATGTTCGGAGCATACTTCTGAAACTGTGAAACGTAAAACACGTCATGCAAGTTTAAAAAATTTGATGGCAAAACCACTTAAAATAATTTAAAAACTATAAACTATAAACCCGAATTTTCAAAATTGAATAATAAAAATTTTATATAATTTAAATTGAAATAATTTAAAATTTTGACTAATACTATAAACTAAAAAAATTATTTATTTATCTATAATTTTAAATTAAAGTATTTAATTACAAATAATTTATAATTTAAAAAATAAATAATATATTTAAAGTTAATTATATTTAATTAAATTTAGTTTTAAATTAGAACTCTACTCAAACCCTAATTTCACTAATCCTAACCCCTATTACTCAACTCACACACACGTAGCCCCCAGCTGTTTACCCCTCAGTGAGTCACATTCACTTTCTCGATGTCACTCACTCATCACCGCTATTTCCCTTTCCCTTTTACCCACACCCACACAAGACACACACATATACTAATAGTGGAAAGAAGAAAGAAAGAGAGGGGAAGTCTGAGAAAAGGAAAACAGAGGAAGAGAGCTATCGAAAGAGGAGGAGGAAGGAGGGGGAAGCTGCTGCTATGCCGTCGCGTCCAGCTCGCCATTGCCCGTCACCGCACCACGTCACAGTCGAGAGGAGAAACGCGAGCCCGTGGCCGAGGAGAGAAGCCCACTGCTGCGACGCCGGAGATGCGAGTCAGGGCTGAGAAGGGAGGACACCGCTGAGGAAAGGAGCTCGACGCCATCGCCAAGGCTCTAGCGCTGCCGCTGCTACTACAGCTGCCCTCATCTGTTGCATGTGCGAAAGAAGAGAGGGGACTTGAGAACAAGGAAAGCAGTCGTGTGAGGCTTGTGCCAAGAGACAAAGGGCTATTCAGCCGCCACCGCTGTTGCCATAGTCACCGTTCCGGTTTCAATAAGAAAAGGGATGCCGTCGAAGTACCTCTGATATGGTCTAGATCTCTTCCTCTAATTTGCTCTGTTTCCATTCTTGCTCTGCTGCTATTTCATTTGTTACCCTGTTCTCATTTTATTTCGTTTCAGCCCCTATAGCTATGATTATTGATAATGTTACTACTGTTGCTATTGCTGGTTCTAAGCTGCTGCTGCTGTGAATTTAGAGTAAGAGGGTTTGTCGCGATTAAATTCTGTGGTTTCGACTAACTGAGGTAGGGGATTTATTTTAAAAATAAATGTTTTAAGTTGTGAATGCCAATAAAATTAAATGAGTAACTGCAAATGGCTTATGGTTGCTTTGTGTGAATAATTGTTGGAATTGAATTGAATCATAGCTGTAATTGGTGATTGGTTTAATGATTTAATGTAGTGATTATTGACGATGTTGTGTATTTTAAAGTTATACTTGCTGCTAGTACCTATTGATGATGATTTTGTGTATGGAATGTTGCTATGGTTGCTGAAAATTCATTTGATGAATCATAACTTGAGATATGTTGTTATAGATGAGATGCTGAAGAATGGAAGTTGTGATAATATGATTACGTCGCATCTATGATATGAAATTGTGATATATTGAATTAAGAGTTCTTGGGAAACTTTGTTTAATCAAAAGAAAGTTAGAATTGTGGTTTTAGAGGAATTTTAGGCTTGAATATAAGGTTTGGTATGAAGGGTTATTAAAATTACTTAGTGCAGATTTCTAATGCTATAAAAGTGTGATTATCTGATATAAAGCATGTAAATTTCTTATATGTATATGGAACTGAGGTTTCGAGCAGGGTTATGACATAATTTAAGTAAATATAGTGATGAGTAATGGGAATGGTTGATTGGTATAAGTTGGAAACCTAGAGGACTAAATTTGGTTAGTGAAAGTTAAGAAGTTTTACTACAGAAATTTCTAAACAGTTTGGACAGCAACTTAACACTGGGAGCAATCCGAACATGATTTTCAAACAAACCCATTTTTTTAATCAAATTTCAATGAGTTAAGATTATTCCATAAAAATTTTAGGGAATTTGGCCAAGTGGTTTGGAAGATATGAATTTTTGAAGTTTAGTGGTTGCTGTAGAATTTTTTGGTTTTTTCTGGTTCTGTTGTACCAAATTCTAGCTGCTATAACTTTTGATTTATTTGAAATTTTGAGTTGCTTCCAAATAAATTTTAAATATTTATCAGTATATTTTAAGTGAATACAAATTTCATATCCATTGCTATTTTGTAGAATTAGTTATGTCTCTTGGAAGCTGAGTTGTTCGCAAAAAATTCAGAACCAATTACTAAAAAACAGGGCAGCACTTCCAATCGACATTTAACTAACTAAACAAAGTGCTATGAATTTGAAACTTGCTTTTCATAAAACTTAAAAGTGTATCCTCACCAAAATCTAGAAGTAACAAATTAGAACTGAATTTATTATAGATTTTTCAAAAATAGAGCTGCCTGCTATATTTTTCTAAAACCTTCTTAAGTGTAGCAGTAGGTTTTATTGAACTTGTTATCAAATTCAATTCTAATCCAAATGTGGTAAAACTTTAATTTAAATCCAAAGGGTATATAAATTTGGCAGCATATATAAAAATAGTTAATCAAAAGTGTGTAAGTCATTCCTAGGACATATTTAAAGTTAAATGGTGATGCGGAGGTACGCTTAGTTTCATGGTGATGTGGAGGTACATTTAGCTATTTGGTAATTCGGAGGTGTGCTTAGCTGTAAGATGATACGGAGGCATAATGGAAAGGAAAGAAGGTGAGAAATAAAGGATGGAAAAGATACTTAAAGGGAAAGGAAAGGAATGAGAAACTAGGAAAGAAAGGGTAATTGATATTGTATGTTCGAATGGGCCTTTGTGCCGAATGCTAATGCGGAAATGCTCGCCTAACTGATAGCCTAAGATTGCTAATGCGGGAATGTCCACCTAACTGATAGCATATTGTATGTTTAATTGGGCCTTTGTGTCAAACTGCTAATGCGAAAGTGTCCGCCTAACGGATAGCCTGAGATTGCTAATGCGGGAATGTTCGCCTAACTGATACCACTGTTTCTTACTGTGATACACATTAAAACATTATAATGATGCCTAATTGACACGGGTAACAGTGATGCCAAGGTGTCTAATTGACATAGTAAAGGACTATATTCGGGGTTCACTCCGAGTAACGTCAGGTTGCGGGTAAACAACCGACGCATGAGCTCATGACCTGCGCTAGGAACAGGTATGCATCATATTGTTCGCACATTTACATTTGATTGTTTTTGCTTATCTTGTTTTTCTATGATTCTTCTGTTTGTCTTATTGCCATTTATTTGTGTGTTGATCTGTTTCTTGTGCTATTAGTTGGTGTATTGAGGTGACTGAGAATTGAGATTTGTTTTAAGTTCGGAAAGTTAAAGAAGGTAATTAATTATATGAAGTAAGAGTAAAAAGTATTTTCAAAGGTTTAACAAAATAGTTTTATTAAGTAAAGTTAATTATTTGCATGTTAATCATTACTTTTACGGCATTCCCATTTCTTACTGAGAACGTGTGGTTTGTTCTCACCCCAAAATCTTCCACCTTTTCAGTGACACAGGTTCAAAGATTCAGTTTGAAGCTGTGGGCGATTATTAGTCTTATTTGAGTTAAGTTATGTGTTGAGTTGTCTTCATAGAGTTCCCTCGCCTTTACCGATTAGGACTTTATTTTATTCAAAGAGAGAGGTATTTTATTCGAGTTTTATATTGAATTTATTTGTATGGTATTTTTTATTATTAATAATTATGTGATTATTATTACTTGGTGTTCTTTGATGAATGAGTTTGATTAAAATTGAAACACGAAATTGAACTAAAGGTTCAATATTAAATAGTAAATAAGGAAAACAGGTTAGTAACGTCTCACTTTTAGTACGATAATGACGTGCTAAAAGTTAGGGTGTTACAATACGCTCCGGAGTCGATCTTCTTCAAGATCTCAAATGGGGCCAATGTATCGAGGATTTAACTTCTTTGTCATAATTGTTCTTCCAATGTATGTCGTGGGAGTAACCCTCAGGAATACACGTTCACCCTATTCAAACTCTAATGGCTTTCTCTGTCGATCTGCATAACTTTTCCGTCGACTTTGCGTAGTGAGGATTCTAGTTCTAATTCTCTTGATTTTTTCCGTTATCTCAGCTATCAATTCGGGACCTAGCACACTTGATTCTCTGATTTCATACCAACACAAGTGATTGGCACTTCTGTCCATACAATGCTTCATAAGGAGCCATCCCTATGCTCGCATGATAACTATTGTTATAGGCAGGCAAACTCTACTTAGGGGTGTGCATGGGCAGGGTGAAACCGGGTTTGATGTGACCCAGACCCGGCCCGAAATATATACCGGGCCTATTTGTTAGACCCGAACCCGACCTTAGACCCGATGAAACCTATACACTTTTCGGGCCACGATTATACCGGGTAAAAACTGGGTGAAAACCGGGCCGTTAACATTATATTACCTTGATACCTTCTTGTAAGTTAGCATGTAAAAATATCCAAATTTCCAAGACTCCAACTATTATTTGACATGGTAAAATTCACTTAGAAAAATATAATAAGAACCAACTTTTCCCTAAAATTAAAGCATAATCATAATCAATACTAATATTGCCTAATAACACCAAATATTTAAATCAATACAAATAACACAAGATTATGCACTAGTCTAAAGTCTTATGCATTTTAAATATAAAACATTAACTTATAGTCTTATATATAATGACTAGTAATACAAAATATTAAGGTTTACAATACTTAAATTTCACATAATAATAGCCATCATCCATCACTAATAACACAAAATATTAATTGTGTATGATGACCGGGCCACCGAGCCGATTTCGGGTGACCCGAGATATGGCCCGGACCCGACCCGAAATAATGACCGGGTCTATTTTTAAGACCCATACCCGGCCCTAGACCCGATGAAATCACACCAAATTAGCCCCAAAAGTGTTCGGGACCGGGCCGGGCCATGCACACCCCTAGTCTCTACTAATGGCATATACCTATCATAACTTCCGGGTTGATCCAACACACATGTTCTCAACATATCCTCTAAGGTCTAAATTATTTTTTCTGACTGTTCATCTGTTTGTGGATGATAAGTAGTCTCAAATACAATCATGTACCAAATGGCTTCTAAAAGGCTCCCTAAAACTTTGAAATGAATCGGGGATCACAGTCCAATACAATTGTAGTCGGCACACCACATAATCTCACAATCTCTTTAATATACGCTCCTGCTAACTCATTTAAAGGATAATTCATCTAAACAGGTAGAAAATGGGTGGATTTGGTTAGCCGATCCACAATAATCCAAACCACAAAACCCTCCTCGTATCCTTGGTAAACCGGTTACAAAGTCCATAGTGATGCCTTCTAATTTCCATTGCGGAATCTCTAATGATTGTTACATGCCAGATGGCTTCTGATGTTCGATTTTCACTTTTTGACACGTCAAACACTTAGGCACATACTCTACCATGTCATGCTTTACTTCAGGCCACCAAAACATCCTCTTCATGTTATGATACATCTTAGTAACTTCAGATTGAACGGAGAATCCACTCTTATGAGCTTTCGACAATATTTCATTCCGCAGGTTTCCTACACTTGGTATGCGAATTCTTTCCTTGTACCTCTAAATTCCTTCTTGATCCTTCTAAATCTCTTCCTATTTTTCTTGTCCACAGTCTTTAACATTTTCTTTAACTCTTCACACTCTTGTTGTTCTTTCTGAATATCAGTCTTAAAATCACTCGTGATTTGCACCTGATTCAAACTTACACCTTCGGCCACATCTTCCACGCCTAACCTCAAACTTGCAAACTTACTTAACAATTCCTTTTTCTTTAGCATCATCCATGCCATACTCAAAGACTTTTTACTTAAGGCATTTGCCACCACATTCGCCTTTTCATGGTGATAGTTTAGAACAAAATCATAGTCTTTCAATAACTTCATCCATCTTCTCTGCCTCATATTCAGCTCCTTTTGATCAAAAACATATTTCAAACTCTTGTGATCGGAGAAGACCCTAAACTTTATCCCGTACAGATAATGTCTCCATAATTTTAAAGTAAACACAATAGCCGCTAACTCCAAGTCATGTGTCGAATAATTCACTTCATGCGGTCTGATGAGCGGATAATTTATACGCTTTTTGGCATTGTTTTTAGGTAGTTTTTAGTAAGTTCAAGCTACTTTTAGGGATGTTTTCATTAGTTTTTATGTTAAATTCACATTTCTGGACTTTACTATGAGTTTGTGTGTTTTTCTATGATTTCAGGTAATTTCTGGCTGAAATTGAGGGACTTGAGCAAAACTCTGAAAAAGGCTGACAAAAGGACTGCTGATGTTGTTGGAATCTGACCTCCCTGCACTCGAAATGGATTTTCTGGAGCTACAGAACTCCAAATGGCGCGCTCTCAACGGCGTTAGAAAGTAGACATCCAGAGCTTTCCAGAAATATATAATAGTCCATACTTTATTCGGGAATTGATGACGTAAAGTGGCTCTCAACGCCAAGTACATGCTGCTGTCTGGAGTTAAACGCCAGAAACACGTCACAACCCGGAGTTGAACGCCCAAAACACGTTATAACTTGGCGTTCAACTCCAAGAGAAGCCTCAGCTCGTGGATAGATCAAGCTCAGCCCAAACATACACCAAGTGGGCCCCAGAAGTGAATTTATGCATCAATTACTTACTCATGTAAACCCTAGTAGCTAGTCTAGTATATATAGGACATTTAACTATTGTATTAGACATCTTTGGATCACTTTAGATCTAAGGAACATCTGGGGGCACATAGTCCTTAGGCCATGGGGGCTGGCCATTCGGCCATGCCTGAACCTTTCACTTATGTATTTTCAACGGTGGAGTTTCTGCACACCATAGATTACGGGTGTGGAGCTCTGCTGTACCTCAAGTTTCAATACAATTATTATTACTTTCTATTCAATTCTCTTTTATTCTTATTCCAAGATATACGTTGCACAACACTTTGATGAATGTGATGATCCGTGACACTCATCATCATTCTCACCTATGAACGCGCGTGATTGACAACACTTCCGTTCTACTCTAGGCCGGGCGCATATCTCTTAGATTCTCCAACAGAATCTTCGTGGTATAAGCTAGATAGATGGCGGCATTCATGGGAATCCGGAAAGTCTAACCTTGTCTGTGGTATTCCGAGTAGGATTCCGGGAATCTGGAAAGTCTAACCTTGTCTGTGGTATTCCGAGTAAGATTCCGGTATTGAATGACTGTGACGAGCTTCAAACTCCTGAAGGCTGGGCGTTAGTGACAGACGCAAAAGAATCAATGGATTCTATTCCAACCTGATTGAGAACCGACAGATGATTAGCCGTGCTATGACAGAGCATTTGGACCATTTTCACTGAGAGGATGGGATGTAGCTATCAACAAGGGTGATGCCTCCAGACGATTAGTCGTGCAGTGACAGCGCATAGGACCATTTTCCCGAGAGGATTGAAAGTAGCCATTGAAGACGGTGATGCCCTACATACAGCTTGCCATGGAAAGGAGTAAGAAGGATTGGATGAATGTAATAAGAAAGTAGAGATTCAAGAGGAGCACAGCATCTCCAAACGCCTATCTGAAATTCCCACTATTGATTTACATAAGTATTTCTATCCCTTTTTATTTTATTTATCTTTAAATTATCTAATCCAATTACATTTGACCCTATGAATCCACTTAACTGAGATTTACAAGGTGACCATAGCTTCCTTCATACCAACAATCTCTGTGGGATCGACCCTTACTCACGTAAGGTATTACTTGGATGACCCAGTACACTTGCTGGTTAAGTTGAATGGAGTTGTGAGCTTCTCTAACAGTGCCTGGAACTCTTTTATCACAATTTCGTCCACCACGGTCTCAGTTTTTCTGAGGCATATGCCACCACATTCTGATGTTACATCAATACGCAACCTAAACCCTTTAATGATGCATCGCAATAAACTTCAAATGGTTCATTTGGATCGGGTAGAATAAGTGTCGGCACTAAAGTTAATCTTACTTTCAGGGTTTGAAAACTCTCTTCGCACTCTAGTGTCCGCACAAACGGTACTTCCTTGCGTGCCAAATTTGTCATTGGTAGGGCAATCTATGAAAAATCTTTAATGAACCTCCTATAGTATCCAATTAATTCTAAAAAACTTCTGATCTCAGTTACGGACATCGGCCTCTTCCACTCAGTTTTTACTTCAATCATAGATGGATCCATTGCAATTACATCCTTACTAACCACATGACCTAAAAACTTCACTTCTCTTTTTTCGACTTCGCACTTCAAAAGCTTCGCATACAATTTTCTCTCTTTCAAGATTTGCAATACAATTCTCAGGTGTTCTTCATGCTCTTCTTCTGTCTTAGAGTATACTAATGTGTCGTCTATAAATACCACCACAAATTTATCTAAGAAGCGTCAGAACACCCTATTCAAGTAAGTCATGAACACAACAGGGGTGTTCGTTAACCCAAAGAACATCACTGCGTACTCATAGTGACCACAGCAAGTTTGAAACACAGTCTTAGGAATGTCAGCCTCTTTCACCCTAATTTGAAGGTAACTTGACCTTAGGTCGATCTTTGAAAACACGTCAGCTCCTTGTAACTGGTCTATCAAGTCATCAACCTGTGGTAAAGGGAATTTATTCTTCACTGTCACCTTATTCAATTGTTGGTAGTCAATGCATAACCTCATGCCACCATCTTTCTTTTTCACCAACAACACAGGTGCTCCCCACGGGGAAACACTTGGTCGAATGAAGTTTTTTCTATCAACTCTTCCAAATGCCTCTTCAACTTTGCCAATTCCAACAATGCCATCTGAGAAGGTGCAATTGACATCGGTCCATCTCCCGACATTAAGTGTATTGCGAATTTGATTTCTCTCTGAGGTAGAAACTCGAGTATATCCTAGGGAAAACTTCAAAAATTCTTGCACAATCGGTATTTGATTTAAGTTTTGCTCATCTCCAAATGAACTTGCAGCCAAAAGGATAAATCCATGGCACTCCGCTCTACTATAATTCACTTTCACCATATTTAAGAAATAACCCCGTGCCACCACTGGTCCTTCTGATTCCTCAGACATAAACCTGATAAAGCGCTTAAAACAATCTAATAACGCCCGATTCATCAATAACCAATCTAAACCCAATAGCAAGCTAAATCAGTCATTGGCAAGCAAATAAAATCATGAACAAAATCTTGGTTCTCCACCCTAAAAGATACTTCTTGACATTCTAATCTAGTCACTGCAGTTTTTGAAGCAGGAGTATGCACATGCAAGTCAAAAGATAATGTCGATACCATTAATCTTAATTCAGCAAGCTTGTTAAAATCTATGAATGAATGAGATGCTCCAGTGTCATACAATGCAGTTAATATTTTATCACCAATTTCACATTTACCTCTGATCAAAGTGTCTGATTTAGCTACATCATCCGCCGTTATGGCATACACATGGCCTTGTTGTTAGGCTCTACCAACATTTCAATTGGCCTTCTCAAGGCAGTTCTAAAACATGTGACCAGCTCCTCCATAACTGTAACATAGTCCCAATCCGGTTCTATAGGGAGTGTTTGGGTGATAGCTCCCATACCTCATGCAAGTGAAATCATTATGAGGTTGTCGCCCATATCTCCTTCCTTGATAGTGTTGTTGCTGTTTCCTGGGAAAGTAGCTCAACCACGTTGGGGTTGTTGAGCATATCCTCCTCTCTTGAAAATTTGACCCCTCGGAGCAAAAGATCTTGCACCTCCTCATCGGTTGTGGTAACCACTATGGCTAGTACTCATATTCATATTCTTCCTAAAGCAATCCTCCACCACATTGCTCATGTTCACTAACTCCACAAAGCTCTTAACCTCAAGAGGTTCCACAACTCGCATGATGTCGTTTGTCAAACCATCCCGGTACTTCATACACTTCCACTCCTCATATCCTCAAGGAGCACCCTGACAAACCCTTGAAAAATGACACAACTCCTCGAATTTGCTTGTATAAGCAGCCACAGTCATTAATCCTTGCCTCAGTTGAAGCAGCTCCAACTCCCTAACTTGTCTTACTGAATTCGAAAAATACTTCTTGTAGAATTCTTTTATGAACACCTCCTAAGTGATCGCCTCATTTCCATTTTATTGCTGCAGAAGATGATAAGTTTCTTGCCACTAGTGCTATGCTTCTCCAGCCAGTTGATAAGCAGCAACTACCTCCAATTGACCCTCAGGTACATGCTACGCTTGTAGTGCTCTCTCTATCGCTCTAAACCATTTATCGGCTTCCATCAATTAGTTGGTCCTCTAAAAATAAGGGATTGACCTTCAAAAAGGTTGCCAATGTCATCGGACCTCCTTCAGCTGAGCTTCCTTAATGAGCGGATAATTTATACGCTTTTTGGCATTGTTTTTACATAGTTTTTAATATATTTTAGTTACTTTTTAGTATATTTTTATTAGTTTTTATGCAAAAATCACATTTCTGGACTTTACTATGAGTTTGTGTGTTTTTCTGTGATTTCAGGTATTTTCTGGCTGAAATTGAGGGACCTGAGCAAAAATCTGATTTAGAGGCTGAGAAAGGACTGAAGATGCTGTTGGATTCTGACTTCCCTGCACTCAAAGTATATTTTCTGGAGCTACAGAAGCCCAATTGGTGCGCTCTCAATTGCGTTGGAAAGTAGACATCTTGGGCTTTTCAGCAATGTATAATAATCTATACTTTGCCCCGGATTTAATGGCCCAAATTGGCGTCTAAACGCCCACCAGAGACCCCTTTTTTGGCGTCAAATGCCAGAACTGGCACCAAAGCTGGAGTTAAACGCCCAAACTGGCACCAAAACTGGCGTTTAAACTCCAAGAAGAGCCTATGCACGTGAAAGCTTCAATATCAGCCCAAACACACACCAAGTGGGCCCCGGAAGTGGATTTCTGCACTATCTTTGGATCACTTTTGATCTCTTGATCACGTTTTGGGGGCTGGCCATTCGGCCTTGCCTGGACCTTCATCACTTATGTATTTTCAATGGTGGAGTTTCTACACCTCATAGATTAAGGTGTGAAACTCTGCTGTTCCTCATGAATTAATGCAAAGTACTATTGTTTTTCTATTCAATTCACACTTATTCTTGTTCTAAGATATTCACTCGTACTTCAACCTGATGGATGTGATGATCTGTAACACTCATCATCATCCTCCCTTATGAACGCGTGCCTGACAACCACCTCTGTTCTATTTGCAAGAGCTTGAATGAGTATCTCTTGGCCTCCTGGTTCACCACGCATGGTTGCGTCTCCTGACAACAGAGCCTTCATATCCGTGAGATCAGAGTCTTTGTGGTATAAGCTAGAATCAATTGGCAGCATTCTTGAGATTCAGAACGTCTAAACCTTGTATATGGTATTCCCAGTAGGATCTGGGATGGGATGACTGTGACGAGCTTCAAACTCATGACTGTTGGGCGCAGTGACAGTGTGCAATAGGATCAATGGATCTTATTCCGACGCGATCAAGAACCGACAGCTGATTAGCCATGCGGGAAACCGTTGCGGATATGTTTTCACTGAGAAGACGGATGGTAGCCATTGACAACGGTGATCCACCAACATACAGCTTGCCATGGAAGGGAGTACGCATGATTTGATGAGGACAATAGGAAAGCAGAGGCTCAGAGAAAACAAAGCATCTCCATACGCTTATCTGAAATTCCCACCAATGAATTGCATAAGTATCTCTATCTTATTTTATGTTTTATTTCTCTTTTAATTATCAAAACCTCATAACCATTTAAATTCGCCTGACTGAGATTTACAAGATGACCATAGCCTGCTTCAAGCCGACAATCTCCTTGGGATCGACCCTTACTCACGTAAGGTATTACTTGGACGACCCAGTGCACTTGCTGGTCAGTTGCGCAGAGTTGTAAGAAAAGTGTGAACTCACGATTTTGTGTACTAAGTTTTTGGGACCGTTGCCAGAGATTTTTCGAGTTTGGACAACTGACGGTTCATCTTGTTGCTTAGATTAGGTAATTTTCTTCTTGTTCTATTTTCAAAAATTTTTCAAAAAAATCTTTCAAAAAAATTTTTTTTAATAAAATCATAAAAACCAAAAAATTTTTTGTGTTTCTCGTTTGAGTCTAGAGTCAAATTTTAAGTTTGGTTTCAATTGCATATTTTTATTTTTCTAGCATTTTTCGAAAACTCATGCATATGTTCTTCTTGATCTTCAAGTTGTTCTTGATGATTGTCTTTGTTTGATTTTGTGATTTTCTTATTTTGTGTCTTTTCTTGTTTTTCATATGCATTTTTGAATTTTTAGAGTCAAAAGTTTAAAAATTTCTAAGTTTGGTGTCTTGCATGTGTTTCTTTTCTTAAAAATTTTTCAAAAAAATAAGTTCTTGAAGTTCATCATGATCTTCAAAGTGTTCTTGGTGTTCATCTTGACATTCAAAGTGTTCTTGCATGTTTTCTTTGTTTTGATCTTAAATTTTCATGTATTGAGTCATTTTGTTATTTTTCTCTTTTTTCATTAAAATTCAAAAATAAAAAATATTTTTTCCTTATTTCACTCATAAAATTCGAAATTTTGGGTTGACTTAGTCAAAGATTTTTAAAATTTAGTTATTTCTTGTTAGTCAAAGTCAAAATTTCAATTTAAAAATTCTATCTTTTCAAATCTTTTTTCAAAAATCAAATCTTTTTTATTTTTCTTCTTAATATTTTCGAAAATTTTAAAACTGATTTTCAAAAATCTTTTTCTTATTTTTATTTCATATTTTCGAAAACCTTGCTAACAATTAACTTTCTTGTTAAGAAAGGTTCAATCTTTAAATTCTAGAATCATATCTTTCAGTTTCTTGTTAGTCAAGTTATCAACGTTAATTTTCAAAATCAAATCTTTTTAAATTTCTTTTTCAAATCTTTTTCAAAATAGATTTCAATCATATCTTTTTCAAAATTTAATTTCAAAATCTTTTTCTAACTTCTTATCTTTTCAAAATTTATTTTCAAATCTTTTTCAATTAACTACATTTCTCTCTCTAATTTTCGAAAACCACTAACAACTTTTTCAAAAACCTTTTTAATTAACTAATTATTTTAAATTCTAATTTTATTTCTTCTAATATTTTCGAATCTCTCCTCTCTCTCATCTCTTTCTATTTATTTATTTATTTACTAACACTTTTCTCTTTCTTAAAATTTGAACCCTCTCTCCCTATTTGTGTTCGAATTCTCTTTTTTTTTCCTCTACCTCATTCTTCTCTCCTCCTCTTCTTCTACTCACATAAAAGAATCTCTATACTGTGACATAGAGGATTCATCTTCTTTTCTGTTCTCTTCTTTTTCACATGAGCAGGAACGAGGATAAGGATATTCTTGTTGAAGCCAATCCTGAACTTGAAAGGACTCTGAAGAGAAAGCTAAGAGAAGCTAAAGCACAACTCTCTGGATAGGACCTGACAGAAATTTTCAAAAAAGAAGAAGACATGGCAGCCGAAAATAATAACAACAATGCAAGAAAGATGCTTGGTGACTATGCTGCACCAACTTCCAACTTCTATGAAAGAAGCATCTCAATTCCTGCCATTGGAGCAAACAACTTTGAGCTTGAGCCTCAATTAGTTTCTCTAATGCAGCAGAACTTCAAGTTTCATGGACTTCCATCAGAAGATCCTCATCAGTTCTTATCTGAATTTTTGCAGATCTGTGATACTGTTAAGACCAATGGGGTTGATCCTGAGGTCTACAGACTTATGCTTTCCCTTTGCTGTGAGAGACAGAGCTAAGACATGGTTGGACTCACAACCTAGAGAAAGCCTGAACTCTTGGGACAAGCTGGTCAATGCTTTCTTAACCAAATTCTTTCCACCTCAAAAGATGAGTAAGCTCAGAGTGGATGTCCAAACCTTCAGACAGAAGGAAGGTGAATTCCTTTATGAAGCTTGGGAAAGATACAAGCAATTAACCAAAAGGTGTCCTTCTGACATGTTTCCAGAATGGAGCATCATATGTATATTCTATGATGGTCTGTCTGAGTTATTCAAGATGTCATTGGACCACTCTGCTGGTGGATCTCTTCATCTGAAAACGCCTGTAGAAGCCCAGGAACTCATTGAAATGGTTGCAAATAACCAGTTCATGTACACTTTTGAGAGAAATCTTGTGAATAATGGGGTGATTTAGAAGAAAGGAGTTCTTGAGATTGATACTCTTAATGCCATATTGGCTCAGAACAAAATATTGACTCAGCAAATCAATATGATTTCTCAGAGTCTGACTGGATTGCAAGCTAAAGACGCCTCCTCTGAAGGAGAAGCTTATTAACCTGACAATCCTGCAATGGAAGAGTTGAATTAAATGGGAGATTCCTATGGAAACACCTATAATCCTTCATGGAGGAATCACCCTAATTTCTCATTGAAGGATCAACAGAAGCCTCAACAAGGCTTCAATAACAATAACGGTGGGAGAAACAGGTTTGACAATAGCAAGCCTTTTCCATCATCTTCTCAGCAACAGACAGAGAATTCTGAGCAGAGTCTCTCTAGCTTAGCAAACATAGTCTCTGATCTATCTAAGACCACCCTCAGTTTCATGACTGAGGCATGGTCCTCCATAAAAAATTTGGAGGCACAAGTGGGTTAGTTGAGTAAAAGAATCACTGAAACTCCTCCTAGTACTCTCCCAAGCAATACAGAAGAGAATCCAAAATGAGAGTGCAAGGCCATTAATACAACCAAAATGGCCGAACCTATAGAAGAGGAGGAGGACGTGATTCCCAGTAAGGAAGACCTCATGGGACGTCTACTGGACTACAAGGAGTCCCCTATTGAGGAACCACAGGAATCTGAGGCTCATCTAGAGACCATAGAGATTTCACTGAACTTACTATTACCATTCATGAGCTCTGACGAATACTCTTCCTCTAAAAAGGACAAAAATGTTACTGAAGAGCAAGTTGATCAATATCTAGGAGCAATCATGAAGCTGATTAACAAATTATTTTGTAATGAGACTAGGGAGGATGAACCTCCATTGCTCATCAATGAACTAAGTGCATTGGTTCATCTGAAGTTACCTCAAAAGAAAGAGGATCCCGGAAGGTTCTTGATACCTTGCACCATAGGCACCATGACCTTTGAAAAGGCTCTGTGTGACCTAGGATCAAGTATCAACCTCATGTCACTCTCTGTAATTGAGAAACTAGGGATCTTTGAGGTACAAGTTACAAGAATCTCACTAGAGATGGTAGACAAATCAAAGAAACATGCTTATGGACTTGTAGAGGATGTCTTGGTAAAGGTTGAAGGCCTTTACATCACTGCTGATTTCATAATCCTAGACACTGGGAAGGATGATGATGAATCCATCATCCTAGGAAGACCCTTCCTAGCCACAACAAAGGCCGTGATTGATGTAGACAGAGGAGAGCTAGTCCTTCAAGTGAATGAGGACTACCTTGTGTTTAAGGCACAAGGATATTCTTTTGTAAACATGGAGAAGAAGCATGAAAAGCTTCATCCAATTATTTCCATGCAGATCCAAGCAAAGGCCCCACATTCAAACTCTAAGTTTGGTGTTGGGAGGCCACAATCATGCTCTGAGCACCTGTGAAGCTTTGTAAGAGCTTCCTGTCAAGCTATTGACATTAAAGAAGTGCTTATTGGGAGGCAACCCAATTTTATTTACTCTTTCATTTTGTTTTCCATTGTTATTTTATGTTTTCTTTAGGATGATGATCATGAGGAGTCCCAAAAATAATTGCAAAAATTCAAGCAAAATAAAAATAGCATAAAAAATAGCACCCCTTGGAGGAAGAGCTTCTGGGCGTTAAACGCCAGAACTGGCAGGCAAACTGGCATTTAAACGCCAGTAAAGGTAGAAAAAGGGGCGTTTAAACGTCCATCCTGGCACCATTCTGGGTGTTTAAATGCCAGAACTGGCAGGTAGACTGGCGTTTAAACACTAGAAAAGGACAGCAAACTGGCATTTAAACGCCAGAAAAAGGCATCAGCCCGGCGTTTAAACGCCAGGAATGGCACGTAGAGGGCGTTTAACGCCAAAAAGGTGCAGGGATGAAAATTTCTTGACACCTCAGGATCTGTGGACCCCACAGGATCCCCACCTACCCCACCTACCCCACCTCACTCTCTCTCCTCTTCACACTTCTCCATAGCACTTTACCTAAATCACCACTCACATCCTTCCCCTAATTCCCAAAAACCAATCATACAACCCACCTACCCCACCCACTCAAATTCAAACTATTTTCCTCCCAAACCCACCCCTTCTCACATGAATCAACTCCCTCTCTTACCCTATAAATACCCCTCCTTACTCTTTCATTTTCATACATCACATACACTCAAAACTCCCCTAGGCCAAACCCTCTCAAGCCTCCATCTCCCACTTTTCTTCTTCTACTCTCTTCTTTCTTCTTTTGCTCGAGGACGAGCAAACCTCTTAAGTTTGGTGTGGAAAAAGCATTGCTTTTTAATTTTCCATAACCATTAATGGCACCTAAGGCCAGAGAAACCTCATGGAAGAGGAAAGGAAAGGCAATTGCCTCTACCTCCGAGTAATGGGAGATGGAGAGGTTCATCTCAAAGGTCCATCAAGACCCACTTCTATGAATTTGTAGTTGGTGCGGTATTTTACAACCCACAAACTTACCGGCAAGTACACCGGGTCGTACCAAGTAATACCTTACGTGAGTAAGGGTCAATCCCATGAGGATTGATGGATCAAGCAACAATGATTGATTGATTGGCTTAGTTAGGCAAGCAGAAATTGGTTTTGATATTGAGATGTTTAAAAGGTTAAGTTGAAAATATCATAAGGCAGGTACGCAAGTAATTAAGTTAAAAATAAAATATGGAAAAACAGTTAAGGCTTCAGAGTTATCTATTTTTCCGGATTAACTTTTCTTACTAACTATTTTAATTATGTAGGATTTAATTTATGGCAAACTATATGTGACTAGACCCTAATTCCTTAGACATTCCTAGTCTCCTCTAAAATTCATTAACTGCCAATTCCTTGGTCAATTAATTCCAATTAAAGGATACATGATCAAATTCCAGTTTGCATGCCACAAAAACTCTAATTACCCAAAGAATAAAAGGATTATATGTCACGTATCCCGTTAAATCCAGATAATTAGAATTTAGGAAAATATGTTTTCAAGCTGTTGTTCAAGTATAGAGCTTTTCCAAGTTATACAAGAACTCAAATAGAAAGAGGGTCATACTTCCGTTCCACCCAAATTCATAAGATAAAGAACGAAAACAATTCTTAAATATAAATCCAAAACATAAATTAAAATAGAAAAAGTAATAAAATCAATCCATACAAATAGACAGAGCTCCTAACCTTAACAATGGAGGTTTAGTTGCTCATGGAATGTAGAATGTAAATTTGTATAGAATTTCCTAATGGAATCCCACTAATGTAATGTACCTCATAGAAGTGAAGTCTTCCCTTTTTATAACTAATCCTAATTAATTTAAAATCTAATATTTAAAATTAAGATAATATCTTTTCCTATTTTAAAATCAAATTTGAATTTAAATCAGAATTAACTAACTACTCCGCGTCTTGTAACGTGGGGATCACTTGGCTTCACTAGATCTGTGCCTAACTTGGGTGCTAAAATGGGGCCCAAAAATCACCCCCAGCGGTTTCTACGATTTCTGCACGTGGCACATGTCACGCGTACGCTAACGCGTGCAGCACCCGTTCGCGTGGCTCGCGAAATTTCCATAATGACGCGTAAGCGTCAAGCACGCGTCCGCGTTCCCTTGGTTTTGGGCGATTCGCGCGAAACCAGCCGCGCGTCCACGCGACTTTCTGTTTGCATGGCTTAGGAACCAATATTCATACGACGCGTTCGCATCATGCACGCGAACGCGTCGATGGCCATATGTGCAATTGATACGCGTCCGCGTGACCAAATTTGTGCTTTTAACACACTTCTTGCCCCAAGCCAGCACAACTCTCTGCCCAAACACTCTTTTACGTTGATTTTGCAGGTCACGCGTCCACGTCAGTGACACGCCCGCGTGAATGGCAAAAATCACAAATGACGCGAACGCGTGGGCTTGTTTGTGCGAAAGGCTCTATTCTGGCGCCACTCCCGCGTAACTCTCTGTTCATATTTATTTTTCACGCACACCCCCTTTGACGCGTACGCGTCAGCGACGCTTGCGCGTCGGATGCACGTCTTTTTTTAGCTTGAGGTGTTCAGTTCCTGTGATAAAATAGCCGCATGATCAAAAAAATTAGTAAGAACTTAATAAAAACAAAATAAATGAGAAAATAACTAAGGATACGAAGAGGAACGATCATACCACGGTGGGTTGTCTCCCACCAAACACTTTTAGTTAAAGTCCTTAAGTTGGACATGTGGTGAGCTCCTTGTCATGGTGGCTTGTGCTTGTACTGATCCAGGAATCTCCACCAATGTTTGTAATTCCAATGGTCACCGGGATCCCAAACTAGGCGTCTAATTCCTTTGAGCAAGTTAAAGCAAGTGACAAGACCCAATGGGTGTTGGTTGTGGGAATGAATTCCAGGGTCCCAAATCTTGCTTTTACACCCGTCTTCTTGTGTATCACCATTGTTCTCGCCGGGTAGCAAGTGGTCTGAATTCTCATAGAGGCATCCAAACAACCTTCTAGATCCATTCAATTGAGCTCTACACCAATCATTGCACTTCAATTTGGAGCATGCAACCATATTGAACCTTGCTTGACAACTCTTGCCACTAACCATCTTCCTCTTACTCTTAATGCCACAAAGAGTTTTAAGTTGACCATCTGTCTCTAGTAGCCCATATTCAAGTGGGAAAGTAAAGGTTAAGGGTAGGAATTTTACCCACTTGAATGTTGTATTGGATGGTGATGGCTTTGGGAGAGGTCTTGCAAGCTCCACTTCCTTGTGTTCTTCTTTGAATTCTTCCACTTCTTTGTAAGCTTCCTCAATTTCAACCTCTTCCTCTTGGTAGCTTTCTTCTAATTCAATCTCTTCTTCATTGCTTACCAAGGGCATGGGAGGTTGTGCATCTTCCTCCTTTGTGGGTGCATCTTCCTATTTTGTTTTTGCATCTTCCTTTTCTTCCATGTGTGAGGATGAAAAGTTCTCTAGTTCACTGGAGTATAAACTCCTTTGATTGATTTTTTTTCACTTTCTTCCATAGGATCTTGCATTATATCTCTTGAGAAGGAATTTACTTGCTCCTCTTCCTGTGACTTGATAATTGACTGCACATGTTTTTCTATATTTTTGACACTTGTCTTTATATCATGTAGGCATTCTTTCATGAAGAGCTCAAGATCTGATGGTATTTGAGATGAATAGGAAGATGGTGTCTCTTGATATGGGTAGAAGGATGATGGTTCTTGATATGGATAGAAAGGTGGTGGTTCTTGGTATGAATATGGAGATGGTGGTTCGTGGTATGAATATGGAGGTGGTGGCTCTTGATAGTTGGAACATGGAGCATTGAAGTTCCTTTGGTTCTGACTTTGCCAACCAAAATTTTGATAGTTCCTCCATCCACCATAATATGAATCACTACTCGGGTTTGAGTAGCAATCCATGTGATCTCTCTCCATTATTTTTCCTTAGCACAAAACACCAAAAAGGATTAAATGCACCATGTGGTAAATAGGAAAGCAAAGAAGAAAGAACAGAATTCTAAGAATTAAAATAAAACTAACTAGGAAACACCAAACTTAATTTCAGAAATTAAGAAAAATATTGGTGCTATTTATTTATTTAATTTTTTTTTCTTTTTTTATAAAATAATTCAAAAAAAATTTTAAAAAATTTAAAATTTAATAAAAAAAAATTTTTTTGAAAATCAAGTAATAAAAGAAAAAAATTAAAACGAAACAGGGGAGGGGGAAAGAAAGTAAACGAAAAGGAAAAGAGAAAAACAAATAACGTAAACGAAAGGAAAAAGGAAAAAAAAATTAACGTAAAGAAAGGAAAAAAGAAAAGTTAACGTAAGAAAAAAAATTTAAAGAAAAATCTGGGAAGAAAGAAAAAAAATAGTGAAATAAAGAGAATTAAAATTAATTTTTTTTGAAATTTAAAGCAAAATTTTTAAATAAAATTAAAACAAAAACGCCTAATCTAAGCAGTCAAACAACTAATAGTTGTCAATCACAATCAATCCCTGGCAACGGTGCCAAAAACTTGGTGCGGTATTTTACAACCCACAAACTTACCGGCAAGTGCACCGGGTCGTACCAAGTAATACCTTACGTGAGTAAGGGTCGATCCCACGAGGATTGATGGATCAATCAACAATGATTGATTGATTGGCTTAGTTAGGCAAGCATAAATTGGTTTTGATATTGAGATGTTTAAAAGGTTAAGTTGAAAATATCATAAGGCAGGTACGCAAGTAATTAAGTTGAAAATAAAATATGGAAAAACAGTTAAGCCTTCAGAGTTATCTATTTTTCCGGATTAAATTTTCTTACCAACTATTTTAATTATGTAGGATTTAATTTATGGCAAACTATGTGTGACTAGACCCTAATTCCTTAGACCTTCCTAGTCTCCTCTAAAATTCATTAACTGCCAATTCCTTGATCAATTAATTCCAATTAAAGGGTACATGATCAAATTCCAGTTTGTATGCCATAAAAACTCTAATTATCCAAAGAATAAAAGGATTATATGTCACGTATCCCGTTAAATCTAGATAATTAGAATTTAGGAGAATATATTTTCAAGCTGTTGTTTAACTATAGAGCTTTTCCAAGTTATACAAGAACTCAAATAGAAAGAGGGTCATACTTCCGTTCCACCCAAATTCATAAGATAAAGAACGAAAATAATTCTTAAATATAAATCCAAAACATAAATTAAAATAGAAAAAGTAATAAAATCAATCCATACAAATAGACAGAGCTCTTAACCTTAACAGTGGAGATTTAGTTGCTCATGGAATGTAGAATGTAAATTTGTATAGAATTTCCTAATGGAATCCCACTAATGTAATGTACCTCATAGAAGTGAAGTCTTCCCTTTTTATAACTAATCCTAATTAATTTAAAATCTAATATTTTAAATTAAGATAATATCTTTTCCTATTTTAAAATCAAATTTGAATTTAAATCAGAATTAACTAACCACTCCGCGTCTTGTAACGTGGGGACCACTTGGCTTCACTAGATCTGTGCCTAACTTGGGTGCTAAAATGGGGCCCAGAAATCACCCCCAGCGGTTTCTACGATTTCTGCACGTGGCACATGTCACGCGTACGCGTCGATAGTCTCTTCCGCAAGTCACGCAGACGCGTCGGTCATGCGTCCGCGTCGCTGAGAAAATCTTCAAATCACGCGTACGTGTCAGTCATGCGCACGCGTCGCCTTGGAAAGCTCCAAATCACGCGTACGCGTCAGACACGCGTACGCGTCGCTCCTCGCTAAAATCTCTTTTGATTCTTGAGCTGCAGAAACTCCATCAAATCCAGTCGAATGCTACCTAAAATAAACAAAATTGGAAAAGACTCAAAGTAGCATCCATATTGGCTAAAAGATAATTAATTTCTTTATTAAACTCAACAATTTAGATGCAAATTCATTAGGAAAAGATAGGAAAGATGCTCACGCATCAGTGGTCAAGAAGAAGGTGATCCTCGAGGTCCCCTTCAAGCTCAAAAGGAGCGAATATTCGGAGATCCGACATGAGATTAGGAGAAGAGGATGGGAAGCTCTCACCAATCCCATTCAACAAGTCAGAATCTTAATGGTTCAAGAGTTCTATACTAATGCATGGATCACCAAGAACCATGATCAAAGTATGAACCCGAACCCAAAGAATTGGCTCACAATGGTTCGGGGGAAATACTTAGATTTCAGTCCGAAAAATGTGAGGTTGGCATTCAACTTGCCAATGATGCAAGGAGATCTTCATCCTTTCACAAGAAGAGTCAACTTTGATCAAATGTTGGACCAAGTCCTCATGGACATCTGTATGGAAAGAGCCCAATGGAAGAGAGACTCTAAAGGCAAGCCGGTTTAACTAAGAATGCCTGACCTTAAGCCTGTGGCTAGAGGATGGTTGGAGTTCATCCAACGCTCTATCATTCCTACTAGCAACCGATCCGAAGTAACTGTGGATCGGGCTATCATGATCCATAGCATCATGATTGGAGAGGAAGTGGAAGTTCATGAGATCATACCTCTAGAACTGTACAAAGTGGCTAACAAGCCATCCACTTTGGCAAGGTTAGCCTTTCTTCATCTTATTTGTCACCTATGCAGTTTAGCTAGAATTGTCATAGATGAAGACATCCTCATTGAAGAGGACAAGCCCATCACTAAAAAGAGGATGGAACAAATAAGAGAGCCCACTCATGGACCTCAACAAACACATGAGGAAACCCCTCATCAAGAAATCCTTAAGGTACCTCAAGGGATGCATTTTCCTCCACACAACTATTGGGAATAACTCAACACTTCTCTAGGAGATTTGAGTTCCAATATGGAGCAACTAAGGATGGAGCACCAAGAGCATTCCATCATCCTCCATGAAATTAGAGAAGACCAAAGAGCCATGAGGGAAGAACAACAAACGCAAGGAAGAGACATTGAGGAGCTCAAGCACTCCATAGGATCTTCAAGAAGGAGAACTAGCCGCCATCACTAAGGTGGACCTGTTCTTTAATTTTCTTGTTATTTGTTTTTCTGTTTTTTGATTTTTTATGCTTTATGTTTGTCTATGTTTGTGTCTTTATTACATGATCATTAGTGTCTAGTGTCTATGCCTTGAAGCTTTGAATGTCCCAAAAATCCTTCACCTTTCTTCAATGAAAAATATTTCTAATTACAAAAGAACAAGAAATACATGGATTTCAACTTTTATCTTGAAATTAGTCTAATTATTTTGATGTGGTGGCAATACTTTTTATTTTATGAATGAATGCTTGAACAGTGCATATTTTTTATAGTGAAGTTTATGAATGTTAAAATTGTTGGCTCTTGAAAGAATAACGAAAAAAGAGAAATGTTATTGATAATCTGAAAAATCATAAAATTGATTCTTGAAGCAAGAAAAAGCAGTGAAAAACACAAGCTTGCGAAAAAAAATAAAGAAAAAGAAAACGTAAGCAGAAAAAGCCAGTAGCCCTATAAACCAAAAGACAAGGACAAAAAGGATCCAAGGCTTTGAGCATTAATGGATAGGAGGGCCCAAAGAAATGAAATCCGGGCCTAAGCGGCTAAATCAAGCTGTCCCTAACCATGTGCTTGTGTCATGAAGGTCCAAGTGAAAAGCTTAAGACTGAGTGGTTAAAGTTGTGATCCAAAGCAAAACGAGCGTGCTTAAGAACTCTGGACACCTCTAACTGGGGACTCTAGCAAAGCTGAGTCACAATCTGAAAAGGTTCACCCAGTTATGTATCCGGTGGTAATACTGGAAAACAAGATGCTTAGGGTCACGGCCAAGACTCATAAAGTAGCTGTGTTCAAGAATCAACATACTGAACTTAGAGAATCAATAACACTATCTGAATTTTGAGTTCCTATAGATGCCAATCATTCTGAACTTCAAAGGATAAAGTGTGATGCCAAAACTGTTCAGAAGCAAAAAGCTACTAGCCCCGCTCATCTAATTGGGACTAAGTTTCATTGATATTTTGAGATTTATTGTATACTCTCTTCTTTTTATCCTATTTTGTTTTTAGTTGCTTGGGGACAAGCAATAATTTAAATTTGGTGTTGTGATGAGCGGATAATTTATACGCTTTTTGGCATTGTTTTTACATAGTTTTTAATATATTTTAGTTACTTTTTAGTATATTTTTATTAGTTTTTATGCAAAAATCACATTTCTAGACTTTACTATGAGTTTGTGTGTTTTTCTATGATTTCAGGTATTTTCTGGCTGAAATTGAGGGACCTGAGCAAAAATCTTATTCAGAGGCTGAGAAAGGACTGAAGATACTGTTGGATTCTGACCTCCCTGCACTCAAAGTGTATTTTCTGGAGCTACAGAAGCCCAATTGGTGCGCTCTCAATTGCGTTAGAAAGTAGACATTTTGAGCTTTTCAGCAATGTATAATAATCTATACTTTGCCCGAGATTTAATGGCCCAAATTGGCGTCTAAACGCCCACCAGAGACCCTTTTTTTGGCGTCAAATGCCAGAACTGGCACCAAAGCTGGAGTTAAATGCCCAAACTGGAAGTGGATTTCTGCACTATCTACACTTAGTTACTCATTTTCTGTAAACCTAGTTTACTAGTTTAGTATAAATAGCACTTTTTACTATTGTATTCATATCATTAGATCATTTTTGAGACTATCTTTGGATCACTTTTGATCTCTTGATCACATTTGGGGCTGGCCATTCGGCCATGCCTGGACCTTCATCACTTATGTATTTTCAACGGTGGAGTTTCTACACCTCATAGATTAAGGTGTGGAGCTCTGCTGTTCCTCATGAATTAATGTAAAGTACTATTATTTTTTTTACTCAATTCACGCTTATTCTTGTTCTAAGATATTCACTCGTACTTTAACCTGATGGATGTGATGATCCGTGACACTCATCATCATCCTCCCTTATGAACGCGTGCTTGACAATCACCTCCGTTCTATCTACGAGAGCTTGAGTGAGTATCTCTTGGCCTCCTGGTTCATGACGCATCATTGCCTCTCCTGACAACAGAGCCTTCCATTCCGTGAGATCAGAGTCTTCGTGGTATAAGCTAGAATCAATTGGCAGCATTCTTGAGATCCGAAAAGTCTAAACCTTGTCTGTGGTATTCCGAGTAGGATCTGGGATGGGATGACTGTGACGAGCTTCAAACTCGTGAATGTTGGGTGCAGTGATAGTGTGCAAAAGGATCAATAGATCTTATTCCGACACGATCGAGAACCGACAGCTGATTAGCCATGCGGGAAACCGTAGCGGATATGTTTTCACTGAGAGGACGGATAGTAGCCATTGACAACGGTAATCCACCAACATACAGCTTGCCATGGAAGGGAGTTCGCATGATTGGATGAGGACAATAGGAAAGCAGAGGCTCAGAGGGAACAAAGCATCTCCATACGCTTATTTGAAATTCCCACCAATGAATTGCATAAGTATCTCTATCCTATTTTATGTTTTATTTCTCTTTTAATTATCAAAACTTCATAACCATTTGAATCCACCTGATTGAGATTTACAACATGACCATAGCTTGCTTCAAGCCGACAATCTCCGTGGGATCGACCCTTACTTACGTAAGGTATTACTTGGACGACCTAGTGCACTTGCTGGTCAGCTGCGCGGAGTTGTGAGAAAAGTGTGAACTCATGATTTCGTGTACCATTCCTCCAGATCCGTTACAAATCCCATTCGTTCTTTCCATAGCATGATTTGTAGCCATGACGCTCGCTTGCATCGTGTTAACAAGTTGGGTCATAGCTGCCAAGAATTCGGCATGACTGCCAGAAGAAGCGGGTTTTTTATTTCCTTTCCGTCCTCGATTCCGTCCATGAGTTACCATTTGGTCCTATCCACACAAAACAAGTGATATCAAGGTGATCAGTTTCAATATTCCAAGTTAAGTACTTCAATTTCTCTAAAGTATACTCATGAACTTCATGCTAACATATCAATCAGATATCCTAAATAGCATAGGCACAATTCAGAGTATGCATTGAAGCATAAGCCGTCCATCCCTCAGGCTCACGAGGACGAACTGCTTTGATACCATAGTGTAACACCCTAATATTCAAATTCTGATGCTTGAGTCATAAGTCAATGATAATAAGGTGGTACGACTCAACGTGGAGTTATAATACTGGTGCACGAAAATGCAATCACACTTTTTGCAATCCGCACAACTAACCAGCAAGTGCACTGGATCGTCCAAGTAATACCTTACGTGAGTAAGGGTCGAATCCCACGGAGATTGTTGGCTTGATACAAGCTATGGTTATCTTATTATTCTTAGTCAGGATACCAACAACAGTGTTTTTCAAGTTCAATTGTAAAAAGTGAAAGGGCATAAAATAAATACTTATTGTGCAATAACGGAGAATATGTTGGAGTTTTGGAGATGCTTTGTCCTCTGAATTCCTGCAACATAATGCTTTCTCACTTTCATAAATGCAAGGCTCCTTCCATGGCAAGCTGTATGTAGGGTGTCACCGTTGTCAATGGCTACTTCCCATCCTCTCAGTGAAAATGGTCCAAATGCTCTGTCACAGCACAGTTAATCATCTGTTGGTTCTCGATCATGTTGGAATAAGATCCATTGATCCATTTGCGTCTGTCACTACGCCCAACACTCGCGAGTTTGAAGTTCGTCACAGTCATCCAATCCCAGAATCCTACTCGAAATACCACAGACAAGGTTTAGACTTTCTGGATCCTCATAAATGCCGCCAACAATTCTAGCTTATACCACGAAAATTCTAATTAGGGAATCTAAGAGATACTCATTCAATCTAATGTAGAACGGAGGTGGTTGTCAGGTACACGTTCATGGATTGAGGAAGGTGATGAGTGTCACGGATCATCACCTTCTTCATAGTGAAGCGCGAATGAACATCTTAGATAGGAACAAGCATGTTTGAATGGAAAACAAAAATAATTGCATTAATTCTTCGAGATGCTGCAGAGCTCCTCACCCCCAACAATGGAATTTAGAGACTCATGCCGTCAAAGAGTATAAAATTCAGATATAAAAATGTCATGAGATACAAAATAAATCTCTAAAAGTTGTTTAAATACTAAACTAGTAACCTAGGTTTACAGAAAATGAGTAAACTAGTAAACTAGGATGGATAGTGTAGAAATCCAATTCTGGGGCCCACTTGGTGTGTGCTGGGGCTGAGACTTAAGCTTCTCACGTGCCTGGGCTGTTTCTAGAGTTGAACGCCAGGTTGTAACCTGTTTCTGGCATTGAACTCCAACTTGCAACCTATTTCTAGCGCTGAACGCCAAACTGCAACATGAAACTGGCGTTGAACGCCAGTTTACGTCATCTAGCTTCGCGCAAAGTATAGACTATTATATATTGACAGAAAGTCTTGGATGTCTACTTTCCAACCCAATTGAGAGCGCGCCAATTGAACTTTTGTAGCTCCAAAAAAGCCATTCCGAGTGCAGGGAGGTCAGAATCCAACAGCATCAACAGTCCTTTTTCAGCCTTAATCAGATTTTTGCTCAGCTCCTTCAATTTCAGCCAGAAAATACCTGAAATTACAGAAGAATACAAAAACTCATAGTAAAGTCCAGAAATATGAATTTTTCCTAAAAACTAATAAAATTATACTAAAAACTAATTAAAACATACTAAAATCTACATGAAATTACCCCCAAAAAGCGTATAAAATATCCGCTCATCACAACACCAAACTTAAACTGTTGTTTGTCCTGAAGCAACTAGATAAATAAAATTGGATAAAAAGAAAATAAGAAGCAATAATATCTCAGAGTTTTAATTGAAGCTCAGATTCTAATAGATGAGTGGGACTAGTAGCTTTTTGCCTCTGAATAGTTTTGGCATCTCACTTTATCCTTTGAAATCCAGAATGATTGGCATCCATAAGAACTTAGAATTCAGATAGTATTATTGATTCTCCTAGTTTAGTATGTTGATTCTTGAACACAGTTACTTTATGAGTCTTGGTTGTGGCCCTACGCACTTTGTTTTCCAGTATTACTACCGGATACATAAATGCCACAGACACATAACTGGGTGAACCTTTTCAGATTGTGACTTACCTTTGCTAGAGTCCCCAATTAGAGGTGTCCAGAGTTCTTAAGCACACTCTTTTACTTTGGATCACGACTTTAACCACTCAGTCTCAAATTTTTCACTTGGACCTGCATGCCACAAGCACATGGTTAGAGACAGCTTGATTTAGCCGCTTATGCCTGGATTTATTTCCTTGGGCCCTCCAATCCATTGATGCTCAAAGCCTTGGATCCTTTTAACCCTTGCCTTTTAGTTTAAAGGGCTATTGGCTTTTTCTACCTCTTTTGCTTTTTTTTCACTGCTTTTTCTTGCTTCAAGAATCAATTTTATGATTTTTCAGATCATCAATAATATTTCTCTTGTTCATCATTCTTTCAAGAGCCAATACTTTTAACATTCATGGATTTCAATATATAAAAAATGCACTGTTCAGGCATTCATTCAGAAAACAAAAAGTATTGCCACCACATATAAATGATTAGAATTTTTCTTACTAAGAACTCAAAATTAAATTGCCTCTTTATTCTAAAAATCTACTATTTTATTAATGTTTGATGATGATGAGAAAAATAAATTATAGCTTAATTTGAAATAAAATCAAAATAGATATACTAATTACTACCACTCCTATATCACTTCTAAGATAAATCTATAAGACAACTATCACAGAGTAAAGCTAAGATTAGGACTCAACAACCTTTATTTTAGGAAGTGGATGTTCCTCTAGTCTGTGGGGTGCTTGATACTTCAAGAGATAATTTCTGACACTTCAGTTCCTTCAAGTCACGCCTTTTCTCTTCTTGTTTCCCAAGCAGTTTGCAAATCATGCTATTTTGATTATTCTGTTCTTCCTTTATTTGGTTCATAGCTTCTTGCAACTTGGTAACCGATGCTTCAAGATGCTCCCAGTATTCGAATTGAGGAAATTCCGGGAGAAATTCCTGTGCTCTCCTCTTGATGGGTTCATCCTGCCCTTGTTGTTTTTCCATTGATGTTTTGGTGATTGGTCGCTCATCTGAGATATACTCAGTTATTTCCATCTTTACTCCAGCATCTTTACATAGCATAGATATTAAGCTAGGATAAGCCAATTTGGCATCTTTGGAGTTCTTGTTTGTAATTATGTAAAGTTCACATGAAATCAACTGATAAACTTCCACTTCTCTTCCTAACATAATGCAGTGGATCATCACTGCTCTTTTAATAGTGACCTCAGAACGGTTGCTAGTGGGCAGTATAGAACGCCCAATGAAGTCCAGCCAGCCTCTGGCAACTGGTTTGAGATCTTCTCTTTTGAGTTGATTTGGGATGCCCTTGGTGCTGGTGGTCCACCTGGATCCAGGGAGGCATATGTCCTCTAGAATCTTGTCCAGGCCTTTATTTGTTCTCATCATTCTTCTATTAAAGGAGTCTGGGTCATCTTTCAGCTGGGGTAGCTTAAAGATCTCCCTGATTTTATCAGGGTGGATGTGAACAATCTTTTCTCTGACCAAGGTCTGATAGTCATAGAGAGCAGTTCCAGATATTCTCTGCCTGTCTATTTGCCACAGATTAGCATAGAATTCCTGAACCATATTTCTTCCCACCTTTGTCTCAGGATTAGCTAGGATTTCCCAGCTCCTGTTTCGAATTTGCTCTTGGATCTCCGGATGTTCATCTTCTTTCAGATCGAATTTGACTTCCGGGACCACTGACCTTAGACCCATTATTTTGTAGTAATGGTCTGAATGTTCTTTGGTTAAGAACTTTCCTTGATTCCAAAGTGGTTTTGGAATACTCTCTTTCTTGCCTCTTGGAGTGGGTTGTTTTCCTTTAGGAGCCATAATCTTAGTGGGTATGGTTTAGTGATCACGAATAAACACACCAAACTTAGAGGTTTGCTTGTCCTCAAGCAAAAGAAAAGAAAGGAGAGGGATAGAAGGAGAGCTTGTTTTCAAATTGTTGAGGAGAGGGGAGAGGCCGAGAGTAGATTTAAAGGGAGGGGGTGAGTTTTCGAAAATTTTGAAGAAAGATAGGATAGAAGATATGATTTGTAAAAGATAAATATGATAGGAAAAAGATATAATTAAAAATTGAAAAGATATAGAAGATATTTGAAAAAGATAAATCTGAATTAAAAAAAGATTTAGAATTAAAGATAATTGATTTTTTTGAAAAATATTTGAAAAGGAGTTGGATGGGATTTGAAAAAGGATTTGTGTTTATGAATTAAGATACATTTGACATTTTTGAAAAAGGGATTTTAGAAATTAGGACTAAAATTTTTGG
Source organism: Arachis hypogaea (assembly GCF_003086295.3). NCBI lineage: Eukaryota > Viridiplantae > Streptophyta > Magnoliopsida > Fabales > Fabaceae > Arachis > Arachis hypogaea. Next base: position 80,651,652 of record NC_092044.1, on the reverse strand, counting down.
AATTGAAGGATGAGAGTTTGTAACATGTTTATGCAAAAAATCATGAATTGGAACATAAAAATTTGAAAAAATGTGAATTGAAAACGAATTTACCTCATCCCCACAATCCTGGCGTTAAACTCCCAAATGCTGTATGTTTTGGGCGTTTAACACCCATTTGCAGCTTCTCCTGGGCGTTCAACGCCCAGTTGTTGCTTCTAGCTGGCGTTGAATGCCAGGAACTCCTTTGTCACTGGGCGTTTTTCTGAACGCCCAGGACGCTATAAATCTGGCGTTAAACGCCCAGAAGGTGCTTCTTTCTGGCATTCAACGCCCAGAAGATGCTTCTTTCCGGCGTTTAACGCCCAGATGGCTATCGTTACTGGCGTTGAACGCCTAGTAGATGCTTCTTTTGGGCGTTCAACGCCCAAAACAGCTCTTACTGGCTTTTTCGTACCAGTGAGCTTTCTTTTTGATCTTTTATCCTGCGAATCCTTCTGTAACTTTTGTGAACTCGAACAATTGCTATTTTACCTTGAAGATAATTGACATAAACCTATAAAAATCAATTAATTAACAAATAAGCTTTGTAAATGGCTGGGCTGCCTTCCAGCAAGCACTTCTTTATTATCTTTAGCTGGACTATTACTAAGCTTTACTCAAGTCTTAGTTTTGAGCATTCTTGCTCAAAATTGCTTTCAAGATAATGTTTGACTCTTTGTCCATTAACAATGAACTTTTTGTTAGAATCATTATCCTGAAGCTTCACGTATCCATATGGTGATACACTTGTAATCACATATGGACCTCTCCACCGGGACTTCAATTTTTCGGGGAATAATCTGAGCCTAGAATTAAACAGCAGAACTTTCTGCCCTGGCTCAAAGACTCTGGATGACAGTTTCTTATCATGCCATCTTTTTGCCTTCTCTTTGTAAATTTTTGCATTTTCAAAAGCATTGAGTCTGAATTCCTCTAGTTCATTTAACTGGAGCAATCATTTTTCTCCAGCTAACTTGGCATCAATATTTAGGAATCTGGTTTCCCAATAGGCCTTATGTTCCAGTTCCACTGGCAAGTGACAGGCTTTTTCATACACCAGCTGGTATGGAGAAGTTCCTATAGGTGTCTTGAATGCTGTTCTGTATGCCCACAGAGCATCATCCAAGCTTTTTGCCCAATCCTTTCTACGGTTAATCACAATCCGTTCCAGGATTCTTTTAAGTTCTCTATTAGAGACTTCAGCTTGCCCATTTGTCTGTGGATGATATGGAGTAGCTACCATGTGGCTAACTCCATATCGAACCAAAATAGAGTAAAGCTGTTTATTGCAGAAATGAGTGCCCCCATCACTGATTAGTACTCTAGGGATACCAAATCAGCTGAAGATGTGTTTCTAGAGGAATTTCAACACTGTCTTAGTATCATTAGTGGGTGTTGTAATAGCTTCCACCCATTTGGATACATAATCCACTTCCACCAGAATATAAGTGTTTGAGTATGATGGTGGGAAGGGTCCCATTAAGTCAATACCCCATACATCAAACAACTCAATCTCCAGGATCCCTTGTTGAGGCATGGCATAACTGTGAGGTAGATTTCCAGATCTTTGGCAACTGTCACAATTAAGTACAAACACTCGAGAGTCTTTATAGAGAGTAGGCCAGTAGAAGCCACATTGGAGTACTCTTGTAGCTGTTTGCTCACTTCTAAAATGTCCTCCATACTGTGATCCATGGCAGTGCCAGAGGATCTTCTGTGCTTCTTCTTTAGGCACACATCTACAGATTACTCCGTCTGCACATCTCTTGAAGAGATATGGTTCATCCCAAAGATAGTACTTTGCATCCGTGATCAATTTCTTTGTTTGTTGCCTACTGTACTCTTTGGGTATGAATCTCACTTCCATGTAGTTTGCAATGTCTGCAAACAATGGCACTTCTTGGATGGCAAAGAGGTGCTCATCTGGAAAGTTTTTGGAAATTTCAGTAAGAGGGAGGGACGCCCCTTCTACTGGTTCTATTCGGGACAGATGATCTGCTACTTGGTTCTCTGTTCCTTTTCTGTCTCTTATTTCTATATCAAACTCCTACAGAAGCAACACCCATATGATGAGTATGGGTTTTGAATCCTGCTTTGTGAGTAGATATTTAAGAGTATCATGGTCAGTGTACACAATCACTTTTGATCCTACTAAATAAGTTCTGAACTTGTCAATGGCGTAAAGCACTGCAAGTAACTCTTTTTCTGTGATTGTGTAGTTCTTCTGTGCGTCATTTAAAACACGACTGGCATAGTAAATGACGTGCAGAAGCTTGTCATGCCTTTGTCCCAACACTGCACCAATGGCATGGTCACTGGCATCACACATTAGTTCAAATGGTAATGTCCAGTCTGGCGCAGAGATGACTGGTGTTGTGACCAGCTTAGCTTTCAGAGTCTCAAACGCCTGCAGACACTCTTTATCAAAGATAAATGGAGTGTCAGCAGCTAGCAGATTACTAAGAGGTTTGGCGATTTTTGAAAAGTCTTTTATAAACCTCCTATAGAATCCTGCATGGCCCAGAAAGCTTCTGATTGCCTTAACATTGGCAGGTGGTGGTAATTTTTCAATTACCTTTACCTTAGCTTGATCCACCTCTATTCCCTTGTTCAAAATTTTGTGCCCAAGGACAATTCCTTCAGTCACCATAAATGACACTTCTCCCAGTTTAAAACCATGTTAGTCTCTTGGCACCTCTTTAGAACAAGTGCTAGATAGTCAAGACAGGAGCTGAATGAGTCTCCAAATATTGAAAAGTCATCCATGAAGACTTCCAAAAATTTTTCCACCATATCAGAGAAAATTGAGAGCATGCACCTTTGAAAGGTTGCATGTGCATTGCACAGGCCAAATGGCATCCTTCTGTATGCAAATATTTCGGATGGACATGTGAATGCTATTTTCTCTTGATCCTGGGGATCTACTGCAATTTGATTATAACCAGAATATCCGTCCAGAAAGCAGTAGTATTCATGGCCTGCTAGTCTTTCTAGCATCTGGTCTATGAATGGTAAAGGAAAATGATCCTTTCTGGTGGCTGTATTGAGCCTTCTATAATCAATACACATACGCCACCCTGTAACTGTTCTTGTAGGAACCAGTTCATTTCTTTCATTATGAACCACTGTCATGCCACCCTTCTTAGGGATGACTTGAACAGGGCTTACCCAGGGGCTATCAGAAATGGGATAAATAATCCCAGCCTCTAGTAATTTAGTGACCTCCTTCTGCACCACCTCCTTCATGGCTGGATTCAGCCGCCTCTGTGGTTGAACCACTGGCTTAGCGTCACCCTCCAATAGGATCTTGTGCAAGCATCTGGCTGGGCTAATGCCCTTAAGATCACTGATGGACCATCCAAGAGCTGTCTTGTGTGTCCTTAGCACTTGAATTAGTGCTTCCTCTTCTTGTGGCTCTAAGGTAGAGCTTATGATTACAGGAAAGGTATCACCTTCTCCCAGAAATACATATTTCAGGGATGGTGGTAATGGTTTGAGCTCGGGTTTGGGAGGTTTATCCTCTCCCTGAGGAATTTTCAGAGGTTCTATTATTCTCTCTGGTTCCTCCAGATCAGGCTGAACATCTTTAAAGATATCATCTAGCTCTGATTCGAGACTCTCAGTCATATTGACCTCTTTTACCAGAGAATCAATAATATCAATACTCATGCAGTCATTTTGGGTGTCTGGATGCTGCATAGCTTTGACAACATTCAACTTAAACTCGTCCTCATTGACTCTCAGGGTCACTTCCCTTTTTTGGACGTCAATGAGGGTTCGTCCAGTTGCTAGGAAAGGTCTCCCTAGAATGAGAGTTGCTATCTTGTGCTCCTCCATTTCCAGCACCACAAAGTTAGTGGGAAAGGCAAATGGCCCAACCTTGACAATCATGTCTTCAATCATGCCTAATGGGTGTTTAATGGAACCATCAGCAAGTTGGAGACATATCCGGGTTGGTTTGACTTCATCAGTCAACCCAAGCTTTTTGATAGTAGATGCAGGTATTAGGTTGATACTTGCCCCAAGATCACATAGAGCTTGCTTGGTACAAGTACCTTCTAATGTGCATGGTATCATAAATCTTCCGGGATCTTTAAGCTTTTCAGGTAAGCTTTTCAAAATGACTGCACTGCATTCTTCAGTGAGGTAAACTTTTTCAGTTTCCCTCCAATCCTTCTTATGACTTAAGATCTCTTTCATGAACTTAGCATAAGAAGGTATTTGCTCAAGTGCCTCTGCAAACGAAATCTTTATTTCAAGAGTCTTGAGGTAGTCTGCAAAGCGGGCAAATTGCTTATCCTGTTCCGCTTGGCGGAGTTTTTGAGGATAAGGCATTTTGGCTTTGTATTCCTCAACCTTAGTTGCTGTAGGTTTATTACCTACAAATGTGGGTTGAGAAGCCTTTTTAGAGGGGTTGCTATCAGCACTTGTATATGTCTGATCTCCCACTGGTGTTTGAATGCTAGGGGTGGAAGCTGGAGTGGCGTTAGACGCCAACTCCTTACCTGTTTCTGGCGTCTGAACGCCAGAACTGTGCTTCCTTTAGGCATTTAACGCCAATTACTTGCTTGTTTCTGGCATTGAACGCCAGGACTGAGCATGGGTTGGGCGTTCAACGCCAGTTTCCCACCCATTTTCTGGCGTTTGAGAGCCAAAATTATTCCTCTCTGGGCTCTGACTGTCCTCAGAGGGATTTTGGGTAGCAGTCTGTTCATTTCTTGGCTTCCTGTTGCCTTGAAGTGAGGTATTTAATGTTTTCCCATTCCTTAATTGAACCGCTTGGCACTCTTTTGTTATTTGTTTTGATAATTGTTGTTCTGTTTGCTTCAATTGTATTTCCATATTCATATTAGCCATTCTTGTTTCTTGTAGTATCTCCTTAAATTCGGCTAGCTGTTTTGTTAGAAAATCCAGTTGCTGATTGAATTCAGTAACTTGATCTGCAGGACTGAGTTCAGCAGTTGCTGTTTTAGCCTCTTCGTTGATGGAAGGTTCACTGCTTAGGTACAGATGCTGATTTCTGGCAACTGTATCAATAAGCTCTTGAGCTTCTTCTATTGTCTTTCTCATGTGTATAGATCCACCAGCTGAGTGGTCTAGAGTAGTCTGAGCTCTCTCTATAAGCCCATAATAGAAGATGTCTAACTGCACCAACTCTGAAAATATTTCAGAGGGGCATTTTCTCAGCATCTCTCTGTATCTCTCCCAAGCATCATAAAGGGATTCATTATCTCCTTGTTTGAAGCCTTGGATGCTCATCCTTAGCTGTGTCATCCGTTTTGGAGGAAAATAGTGATTCAGGAATTTTTCTGATAGCTATTTTCATGTTTTTATGTTGTCCTTAGGTTGGTTATTTAACCACCTCTTAGCTTGGTCTTTTACAGCAAATGGGAACAGTAACAATCTGTAGACATCCTGATCTACTTCCTTATCATGTACTGTGTCAGCAATTTGTAAAAACTGTGCCAGAAACTCTGTAGGTTCTTCCTGTGGAAGACCAAAATACTGGCAACTTTGCTGCACCATGATAATGAGCTGAGGGTTCAACTCAAAGCTACTAACTTCGATGGAGGGTATACAGATACTACTCACATATGAAGTAGTAATGGGGTTAGCATATGATCCCAGAGTCCTTCTGGACTGTTCATTTCCACTTAAGTCCATAATGGAAAAAAGGAGATGATGTGAATTTATTTTATTTATTTTATTATCTATAAAAATTTCGAAATAATAAAATAAAATAAAGATGACAATAAAATTAAAAATAAATAAAAATAAAAATAAAATAAAAAAAGAATTTAAAAATGTTTTATGAAGATTTTCGAAAAAGATATTTTTTTATCTTAAAAGGATAAGATTTGAAAAATTTTGAAATTGAAATTTGAAAAAAAAATTCGAAAATATGGCTTAAAAATAGTTAGAAAAGATATTCTTTTGAATTTTGAATTTTATGATGAAAGAGAAAAACACACAAAAGACACGAGACTTAAAAATTTTTAGATCTAATGCTCCTTGTTTTCAAAAATTTTGGAGGGAAAACACCAAGGAACACCAAACTTAAAAATTTTAAGATCAAAACACAAGAAAGATTCAAGAACACCTTGAAGAATCACAAGAACAACAAGAACAAAAGAAAGAACACCAAACTTAAAATTTTTAGAAAACCAAAATAAATTTTAAAAAATTAAAGAAAATTAACAAGGAAACACCAAACTTAAAGTTTGGCACAAGATTTAATCAAAGAAAAGTTATTTTTGAAAAAGATTTTAAAAAGAAGATACCCAATTACCAAGAACATAAACCAATGCTCTAGCCAATTGAGCTGTAAATGTAATGTGTTTTAAAGAGGTATTTTTAATAAATGAAAATAAAATTTTTTTGAAAACTAATATCTTGACCTTGCACAAGGAAAACACGAAAAATACACAAAATAGGAAAAAACAAAGATCAAACAAGAAAATTTGACAAGAACAATTTGAAGATCAAGGAAAAATAAAGAACATGTAATTCAAAAATTGAAAGACAAAAAAGGGCATGCACTTGACACCAAACTTAAAACATGACACTAAATTCACAGAAAAACTAAAAATTAATAAAGAAAACTAATATTTTAAAAAAAAATTTAAAAAAAAGGGAGAATAAAAGATGCAATTCTAGTGACTCTAAATCAAAAAGACTAATTTTTCCTAATCTAAGCAACAAGATTCACCGTCAGTTGTTCAAACTCAAACAATCCCGGTAACGGCGCCAAAAACTTAGTGCACGAAATTGCAATCATACTTTTTGCAATCCGCACAACTAACCAGCAAGTGCACTGGGTCGTCCAAGTAATACCTTACGTGAGTAAGGGTCGAATCCCACGGAGATTGTTGGCTTGAAGCAAGCTATGGTTATCTTATTATTCTTAGTCAGGATAACAACAACAATGTTTTTCAAGTTCAATTGTAAAAGGTGAAAGGACATAAAATAAATACTTATTGTGTAATAATAGAGAATATGTTGGAGTTTTGGAGATGCTTTGTCCTCTGAATTCTTGCAACATAATGCTTTCTCACTTTCATAAATGCAAGGCTCCTTCCATGGCAAGCTGTATGTAGGGTGTCACCGTTGTCAATGGCTACTTCCCATCCTCTCAGTGAAAATGGTCCAAATGCTCTGTCACAGCACGGCTAATCATCTGTTGGTTCTCGATCATGTCGGAATAAGATCCATTGATCCTTTTGCGTCTGTCACTATGCCCAACACTCGCGAGTTTAAAGTTTGTCACAGTCATCCAATCCCAGAATCCTACTCGGAATACCACAGACAAGGTTTAGACTTTCCGGATCCTCATGAATGCCGCCAACAATTCTAGCTTATACCACGAAGATTCTGATTAAGGAATCTAAGAGATACTCATTCAATCTAATGTAGAACGGAGGTGGTTATCAGGCACACGTTCATGGATTGAGGAAGGTGATGAGTGTCACAGATCATCACCTTCTTCATAGTGAAGCGCGAATGAACATCTTAGATAGGAACAAGCATGTTTGAATGGAAAACAGAAATAATTGCATTAATTCATCGAGACGCTGCAGAGCTCCTCACCCCCAACAATGGAGTTTAGAGACTCATACCGTCAAAGAGTATAAAATTCAGATCTAAAAATGTCATGAGATACAAAATAAATCTCTAAAAGTTGTTTAAATACTAAACTAGTAACCTAGGTTTATATAAAATGGGTAAACTAGGATGGATAGTGCAGAAATCCACTTCTGGGGCCCACTTGGTGTGTGCTGGGGCTGAGACTTAAGCTTCTCACGTGCATGTGCTGTTTCTGGAGTTGAACGCCAGGTTGTAACCTGTTTCTAGTGTTGAACTCCAACTTGCAACCTGTTTCTGGCGCTGAACGCCAAACTGCAACATGGAACTGACGTTAAACGCCAGTTTACGTCATCTATCTTCGTGCAAAGTATGGACTATTATATATTGCCAGAAAGTCCTGGATGTCAACTTTCCAACCCAATTAAGAGCGTGCCAATTGGACTTCTTTAGCTCCAAAAAATCCATTCCGAGTGCAGGGAGGTCAGAATCCAACAACATCAGCAGTCCTTTTTCAGTCTAAATCAGATTTTTGCTCAGCTCCCTCAATTTCAGCCAGAAAATACCTGAAATTACAAAAAAACACACAAACTCATAGTAAAGTCCAGAAATATGAATTTTTCCTAAAAACTAATAAAATTATACTAAAAATTAACTAAAACATACTAAAATCTACATGAAATTACCCCAAAAAGCGTATAAAATATCCGCTCATCAAATACATATATAATTGAATGGAATTATTAAATGAGAAGTTTGAAAATGAGTAAAATAAAATCGCGGTTTATAAATATTCACGTATCAATGATAAATAAGATAAAGCGTGTTCGAAAAGCAAAAATAAAGTAAAACATTAAGGAAGAATAGAATAAAGACAAGATATATATATCCACTAATTCCGACCTGCGAAGTTTAGGCCGCTACGATTATAGTAATAAAAATCAGTTGAAAACAATATTTTCTATCTCCCAAATATTATACATCAAGGCCTCTATAGGCAAGTTCCAAAAGAAGTAAACATATACATATAAGTTTTTCAAAATAAGTAAGAAGAGATCTAAACAAAAGTAAAATAAGAGTCCAGTAACTTTGCCATCTCTCAGATGAATCAAAGCTCACTGCTGAGTTCCAGGACCTGCATCTGAAAAATAAGAGATATATACTAATAGAGGGAAATCGTTGGTTAGGAATTTTGACAAAATAATATCGTCAAAGTATATATCCAAACCAAGAATCAACCCTCAATCAAAGTTTAATTTGTTTGTCACAAGTACAAACCCAATAAAAACCAAGAGTTTTTCAACTTTGGGTCGTTTCTCAAAGAAATTGCAGAAAAGTGTGCATATTATTGGTTACGGGGTATGTTTTGGGGTTTTGGGTTTGATAGACAAGAAAATAAAACTAACAATCAAGAAACTATAAAGGCTAAAAGACACTCATGGCAAAGACTAAGAGTCAAGGTTTCCTATCTTGGATCATTGACCACAACATAGTGATTACAAAGAGTTAATTCCACTTAGTTTTCCTCTAACATTGGAGGGTTAAGTCAAGTGGACATAATTAGTCCTAGAACCAATTAACAACCCTAAATCACCAATGAAACTGGACACACTACAAGAAAAAGCAATATTTGTAACAAAAAAAATTATTACAAAAAATCAAAATTTTGAAACTAAAGGATTTTGTAACAAAAAAATGGACCATTGCAGGATGTCCCGTTACAAAAAGTTTTTGTAACAAAAAATGGAACTGTTACAATTCAAAGTAATATTTTGTAACAAATTTTTCTGATGCAAAAAAACAAAAGTTGTTACAAAAGTGATAACAAATTTTGATCTTCAAAATATTTTTGGTGACAATATATTTTTTCCTATCATAAAATTTTGTTACAAAATATAACTTGATTTTGTAACATTTTTTTCTTTAGTTACAAAACACTATTTATTTTGTAATAATTTTTTAATACAAATTATACACATAATTTGCCAAATTATATTTTTTTAATTAATTAATATATTAACTAATTTACTCAGCAAGTCAACATTTATATAATATATAATAACATAAATAGTTCAAATATCTTTTATTTAACTAAGATTGTTTTATAAATCTTCAACATATAAACTTTAAAGTACAAACTAACAAGACACATTGAAGAACCCTAATGTAGATACATAGGACAAGAAAAATAAGAAATTATAAATCTCCAAAATGTAATAAGTGCCACACACCATCATGTTCATACAAGTTTCATCATGTATGAACAAGGAATTACAAACTCCATCATATTCATCCAACTCTTTTCTCATGGAGAAACTTCTAATAAGTACCACACAAATGCCACACACCTGAAAAGTTTACCAACCAAAAAATACTAGCTTAAAATCAAATCGAATCAATAATGTTTCAAAGTACAACCCTACTTCTCAAAATTTTTAAAAATTCACAGAGTGCTTCTTATGTTCCAAACTCTAATGAGGATGCTCTATGGGTTACATTCTTACACCAGATTTGGTTCCAACTCAATCAGGTTAATATGAAACTTTATAGGAATTTCACAAGTTGCTACTACAATAAGGTACCACAATAAAAAGCCTAAAAAGTGCAATCACTTAAAAAATTCATATAAAAATTATCATATAACTAAAAATTCAAAAATCATACAATTTTATCTGTTGAACCAAATGACTTGAAACTTCACAGGAAACAACTAGGCTCATAAACCAAACTACTCAAATTGGTTCCAAGTGAAAAGCAATTGCGATTTGTTATGATCACACAACATTTTTTACCACATGCATCCATCTAAACAAAACAAGACAAATTTGCATACAAAGTATTGAGAGAAAAAGTACAAAGTATGGTACCCATTTTGTTATGTTTCAATTCCAACAAATTAAACCAAACAAATGAATTAAATAAGAAAGACCATATAGTCAAGTGCTAGTTGTAGATAACAGTTTCATAAAATAATACGGAAGTACCATCATCAGTGTTTTCCTTGAAACGTTGACAAAAGAAATACGCTATTGCCTGCTGCCTCCAAATACCTCACTCGTTTATCAAAATCCAATAATCGAATGCTCCTCCTATAGTACTCGTTTAAAGAAATTGCTGAACAAAGTCCAATTGCCAAAACTAAACAATTCCAAATTCCAATAAATGATTTTTGCAGAAGTTGCTTAGGAACATATATACATAGACACACGGATTAAAGCATTCTATGAGAGACATATACCCGATGTAAATTCCTTGTTACAGATATGCAAATATGGGTATGGCTGCATAAGAAAAGAGAATAAAGAAATTAGAGATGCAACTAACAATAGAAAGTAGAACTCAATAAGAAACACAAGTATCCCCCTTATGGTCAAATTTCTTAATCAAAAGTAGAACTCAATAAGCAACTACAATCTCAACATCTGGATCATTTTCTTTTCGTTCCTTAATAAATCTATAGATAACAAACAAATAGATGTAGAAAATTTTGCTTATTCCTTCAATACTGCATATGAAATTCATGAGTTCTAAAATTGGTTCCAAGTGAAAAGTAATTGCAATTTGGGAGTTATATACACTTAGAAAGTTGACTACCCCTTTTTTTAACAGATCTTGGAAACTCATTAAGGGTCACATTCTAAAGTTGATAAACCACTCACTTCAATTCCACTACCACATGCATCCATCTAAACAAAACAAGACAAATTTGCATACTTCTATAAAGCAAGTTATGTTAGTGGCTGAAAATTTTTTGGTTATGACAACAGAGATCCTAAACAATCTTAGCTGCTCCTCAACTCCCTTGAGCTTGCCCTTCCCTCCTATCCGAAGCTCCTGACGAAAATCAATGACAACAATATTCCCAAAAATTAAAGAAAATCAAAATCAAAGGGGAGAAAGCCCTTACCGGTAGTGAATCCCAGCGAGGCAGAGCTATTTTTCGGTGACAGGGGCTCAGTGACGCAACCCCTAATAGTGGCGATGACGGTGACTCCACGAACAGTGACTGGGCGCAGCAGGGCGGACAGCGCTTCCTCCTTTTTCCTCCCTCTTCCAATTTCCACGCGTCTATCTCTCCTGTGCGTCCTCAGCGTCGTCTGAGATGGGAGATGCGACGGCGGTGGAAGCTGGCAACGACTCGCTCGCGATGAAGACGACCACGACGGCGGCTTCCCTTGGCGACAGTAGAACGCAAACTGACGGCGGCGATGGAGGCACAGCGGCGCTCCTTCATCGTGGAGCTCTTCCTCTCGCTCAACGTCTCCTCCTTCCTGACGGCAACACGACGGCACGGTGGCAATGATGCCCGCCGGCGCCGTCCTCCCTCTTCTCCCTCTCCTTCTCTTGCTTTCTGATTTCAGCTTCCTCCTTTCTTTTCCTTTCTTTCCCTTTCTGTTCTTCCCTTTCTCTTGCTGTGTGTGTGTGTGGCGGCTGGAAGGGTTTAGGGTTAAGGTGAGTGAGTGAGTGGGTGTGGATAGGGTTAGGATAAAATTAGAGTTAAAATTTTTAATTTGAGAATTAGGGATTGTTTTTGAAAAAAATCTAAAATTATAAATTTTTGGATAAATTAAAATTTGTTAATTTTAATTAAATTATTAATTTTATCACTTTGATTTAATTATTTTTTGATAAATAGTTTTTTGACAATAAAATCATGAATAACTATAATAAATCATAAATAATTTATTATTTATTTTTTAATAATTAAAGATTTTACAGGCTTAATAATGAGTGTTGGATTATGATGGGTTTATGATTTTAGTAGAGAGAAGGAAAAAATCAGAACTCTATATTTTGTTTTTAAGGAAGTTTTTTAAAATTTATTTAAATGTAAAAATATGTTAAATTTTAGAGTGGTAATAAAATACAAAATAATATTTGTTATAAATTTATTTTAAATAAAAGAAGGAAGGTGACCACCAATGAGTTATAACTCAAATGGTATAGTCTTCTCATACTCATCTAAGAGATCGCGCGTTCGAGTCTTTCTATCTTTAGTATAAAAAAAGAAAAAGAGAAGGAGGGTGACCCAGCGAGCGGTAGAATGAAGAGTGAAAGTGAGGATTACAATTAGTAAAAATTATATATTAGTTTTATTAAAAAGTATAAAATAATATATACCATTTTTAAAAATTAATCATTTAATCTTAAATTTTTTTATAAAAAATAATTAATTAATACAAATAATATCTTAAAAAATTAAATTTTTAAAACAAAATAAAATTATCTTAAAGATTTAAATATTTTAAAATAAATTTTTTTAGTTACAAAATTTTTTGTATTTTTAATAAAAAATAAGGGTAATATAATAATTGCAAATTAATTTTAATTTAATAATAATTATATTAAGATATTATTTAACTATAAATTCTTAAATTATTTTTAAATAAATATCCTAATTTTAAGAATTAGAATAATTAAATTAATTATTCTTAAAATACTATTTTATTATTAATTTATATTTATTTTTAAATAAATACTAATTAAGATAAAATTGGAAATAATCAAATTAATTTTTTTATTCATAAAATTTAAAGTATTAAATTTAAAAATCTCAAATATTTAAATTAAATTATATAAAATTTTTATATTTGTTTCAATTACTAAAACTTTAAATTATAAATAAGAAAAAACTCCTTTAATATATAAATCTCTAAAAATTTATTTTGAATAAATATAATAAATCATAAGTAACTTATTATTTAATTTTTAAAGTAATTTTAAACTCAAAGTATCATTAAATTGACTTAAATATTTTTAGTAAAATAAATTTTTGAATATAAAATCTTAAATAAATATAATAAATCATAAATAACTCATTATGTTAATTTTCAAAAATTTAAAGTCTTACATTTAATATGTTGAAACAAAATTTTTTATTAGTTACAAAAAATCTTTGAATTTTGTGACAAATAAATAACTTGTTACAAAAATATTGTATTTTGTGACAAATTAATTTTTTGTTACAAAATATTTAGAGCTTTTGAAACAAATAGATATTTTGTTACAAAATATTTTGAACTTTTACAACAATATAATCTTTTGTTACAAAACATTATAATATTTCGCAACAAAACAACAATTTGATACGAAAGCCAATATAATTTGTAACAAAAGAAATAACATTGTTACAAAATATTCAAATGTTTTGTAACAAATTTTCTTGTTGTTATAAAATATTCTTATTTTGTAACAATAACTAATTATTGTTACAAAAAAACCATAATTTGTAACAAATTTAAATGTGATACAAATTTTTTGTTACAAATGTTCCATTTTCTTGTAGTGACATCAATGACCTCAAAGGACCTAAATCCTCAATCACAAGTCAAGAGTATAAAAATCTACTCTAAAATATAACCAAGAATTTTATCAAACACTTGGAAGGCACAAAAGGAAAGCATAGTAAAATAGTAAGAAATATAAAATCTAAAACTACCAAATGCAAGAAAGTAACAATAACAACTCAATTAAATAACAAGAAACATAAAAAGGCATCAATTTCATTAAAGGAAATAAAAATCAACAAAGAGTTCATGAACATAAAAGTGACAAAAATGATAAATTAACAAGAAGAACTAAGAAACTTAAAGCAATGAAACAAGGAAAAGTAAAGGAAACTAAATCAAAACAAGTAATTAAACCTAAATTTAAGAAGAGATTAACTGAATCTATCCTAATTTTCTAGAGAAGAGAGATCTTTTCTCTCTAGAATATGACCTAAAACATATTTCTACACTACAACTAATTACTCTCCCCTTGTTCCTTCTTGAATTTGGCCTCAAATACTTCAGAAATGAGTTAGATTTGGGCCTAGATGAGCTCAAAAATCTTTTCCAGCATGTTCCATTAAGTTGGTCACGTATTGCTTGTCACGCGTACGTGGGATGTCATGCGTACGCGTCATATTGCATTTTTCAGGTTACGCGTATGCGTGGGTCATGCGTACGCGTCGCATGGCAGATTTTCAAATCATCATTTCTTCATGAATTCTCCACTTTTGCATACTTTCTCCTCACTCCTTCAATCCATACTTGCCTTCTAAACTTGAAATCACTTCATCAAACACATCAAGGCATCGAATGGATTTAAAGTGAATTAAAATTAGCAAATTAAGGACCTAAAAAGTATATTTTCAATCTTAAGCACAATTTATGAAGAATTCACAAAACCATGATATTTTAGTGAATAAATATAGGAAAAGGTGATAAAATCCACCCAATTAAAGCAAATAAATACCATAAAATATGGATTTATCACATCCCCACACTTAAACAATATAATGTCCCCTTACTAAACTCAAAAAAGACAAGAAAGGGGTATTAACATTTATTTAAAGTAAATTATCTACATGAAATCTATCTAGATAAATGTAACTACTTGGTCAAAATAAATCAATTTCCAAGAATGCATATGCAAACACAAGGGTTAAAGCAATAGCAATCAAATCAAATCCACAATTGAATTGAGTTATAGAAAAGAGTTTACAAACTTACAAGATAAGAAATAATAACCGTTGGAAACATAGAATTGAGCAATCAAACTCTTCACCGGATGTGTGTACGCTCTAGTCACTCAAGTGTATAAGGTTGATTCATTCAATTCTCTTCTAATATTTCTTTCCAAGATTTGTTTTTCATCTAACAATCAACAGTTATTCAACGCATGCATACAAGTATCATGAGGACTTTCCCAAGGGTTGTAATGGGGCTAGGGTCAAAGTAAGGATATATATGGCTAAGTGAGCTTGAAATTTGAATTGCTGATTAACTTAAACTCTCACCTAACACATATAACAACCTATACAATTCAATTACAAACCTAACTACCCATTCTTTACTTTTTCACACATCCATCCATTCTTTTCAATTCACATCCCATATGCATTATTCTTATTACTTTTTTTGGGGCATTTTGTCCCATTCTTATTGCTTTTTATCTTTCTTTTTTTTCTTTTTTTTAATTTTTTAATTTTTTTCCTTTTTTTCTTCTTTTCAAAATGAAATATATACAAAAGTATCAATGCATATGGTTTAAACATTTAATGTATGAGTATGTACCCAATTCCCAAAATCTTCAACAAAAATATACTTTTATCTCTACCAATATTCCCATACTTATCCACACTTAAATGATACACACTCTCACTAGCCTAAGCTAATCAAAGATCCAAATTAAGGACATTTATTATTTTTTACTTAGGGGCAGTGATGTACTAAAATTAAGAACAAATGGGGATTAAAATAGGCTTAAAATTGGCTAACAATGGTGGATAAAAGGGTAAGGCTATTTAGGTAAGTGAGCTATTTGAAATGAAGGTCTCAATCAATTTTGGAATGCCTTATATAAAAAATCCTTGAAAAATTTTATTATTTTAACTAAGCTTATTATATATATATATATATATATATATATATATATATATATATATATATATATATATATATATATATATATATATATATATAAATGCAAACCAAGAAAATGCAACTAAGAATTCTAAAAGACCTAGTAATAACAGAAAAATTAAAATGTGAAAGTATTAGGATTAGAACTTTTCACCCAAGATTGGCCGATTGGTTGGACGACCTCCCCATGCTTAAAAGTTTGCACCGTCCTCAATGCATTCAAATATGAGCAAGGGGGTACGACGACTTTGTGGATTGCCACATTCAACTGGTAGATCAATCAGTTGCCGCATGTTCTTTCTTCCGATTCCCTTTTTGCTTAAGGTTGTTCATCCTAAAAGATAGAAAACAGGATAATAAGACGAGTAAATGCAAAAGTAAGGAAGCATATATTGTTGGAATGAGGTAATAATCACTAAAATAAAGTGACTGAATTAGTGTGTGACATGGATAAAAACAAGTACTGAAAGCTATGTCACAATTACACAAAAGAAGTATGCACTTCACTCATTCTTGTATGCTTGAAACACTTTAAAGGAAACTTGTAAGTTACGACAAACAAACAAGTAATAAAGTAGCATAAAAGCATTCAAGCAATAATGAAACAATTGTGAAACGGATAAGGAATGAACATAGATTGATGTGCAAGGAAACTTAATAAACAAAATGAAATATGAAACTTACACATCAATCAATGACACACTTTGAATTTTGTTTGCAATACCTAATTGACATAGAAGGTGGAACATGGGTGCTATGAAACTTAGTAAAATATGGATATAAGGTGAGATCAATCACATAGCAAGCATGGTCCACAAAGTTTAAAAAGCTCAAAAATATATCACTAGGTAAGATTACAATCGAAATTCACAATTCCTCAATCTTAATGCATGAACTAGGTGACGTAAATAAAGATCAATCATAAACAAGCATCACCTAACAAAAAATGCATCGATTATACACAATTGCCTAATCATGATGAAAGGATTTAAATCACATGGTGGCCACAACATGGAATTTAAAAGATTTAGAATGCTTTAAAGGCAATTTACAAGTACTTGGTATGTACAAAATTAAGCATGAACAACTCACTGCCAAGCAACAATTTATAACCTCAATAAAGAAGTCAAATAATGAATATTCACAATAACAATGCGAAAATAGCATCATATCAGTAATCAGCAGCAATAACATCAAACATGATTAATAATCCAACACTTTGCACCAAAATAGAAAATTTAAACAGAAAATTAAACTAATTAACTAACTAATGGAAATGGTGGTAGATGGTGATGGATGATGGTTGGAGGATGGAAAGAAGAGAGAAGAAGAGAAAAGAAGAAAAGAAACGGAGAGAAGAAAAGAAAAGAAGAGTAAGTGAAGTAGGGTGTCACGCGTACGCGAGCAGCTGGGATGCGGAGGGTAGCCTCTGTCCAGCGCGGTCGCATACGCGGGAAGTGACCGTGCACTCGTCTTGGGCCAAAAATATGATGATGCCTACACATCAATATGGACGCGTACGTAGAAGTGTTTAGAATCGCGGGGTCACACGTACACGTACGCGTGATAGGGTGCTCTATTTTTCAAAAATTTTCAACTTCTTGCACCAAACCAAGCATTCCAAACATCCAAATAGTCATCTAAACACTACCAAAGTTTATTTAACACACTAGACTACCAAAATAAACTCAATCAACCAAACTAAACATGAAACTAAACTTATTTACCAATATATACAAAAGAGAAAAGTGAAAAAATGTTACCATGGTGGGGTGTCTCCCACCTAGCACTTTTAGTTAAAGTCTTTAAGTTGGACATTTGGTGAGCTCCTTGTTACGGTGGCTTATGTTTGAACTCATCCTTGAACTTCTAACAATGCTTAGATTTATAAAATGCTCCAAGATTCTAATTCAATTGCATCAAGCCTTGATGGATTTCTTCATAATCTATGAGCTCCCAAAGTTGATTCACATGATGTATACCGGGATCCCAAATCTTGTTTCTACACCCGTCTTCAAGTTGATCATCAAAATTTCAATCGGGTGGCAAGCTCTTAGAATTCTCCTTTAGGCACTAAACTATCATCTTAGACCCATTCAATTTAGCTCTACACCAACCATTGTATTTAATCCTTGAAGTTTCAAACTTAATGAGCCTAGATTTACAATGCCAACCACTAATCATCCTTCTGTTACGCATTATTCCATAAAGCACCTTAAGTTGACCATTCATTTCAAGCAAACCAAATTGAAATGAGATAATAAAGTTAAGAGAAATAATTTTTACCCACTCAAATGAAGGAATAGATAGTGACCTAGGTAGAGAAGTCTCCAAAGATCTTGACAAAGCGAATTCCACTCCCGTCCATCCTTTTTGAAGGACTTCCACCTCTTGACAAGATTTTTCAGTTTCAATCTTTTCCTTACCAAATTCATCCAACTCTTCTCCATCGCTCAAATCATAAACCGAAGGTTGAGAAAAGTCTACCTCAACATCACTTTCAAATTCACTCAGAGAAGGTTCATCAAATTCACAGAAATCATTCGCAGATGCGAACTCATCACTAGGAGGACTTGATTCATGATCATCATCATGAAGATAACCTGCTTGGAGGTTGTACACTATCTTCCTCAACATCAATTTCAAGCTTCTTGGAGGAATGCTCTACCACTCTAGATTCCCATGGAGGTTCAACATCTCCTAAACCTTCAACCACTTCTTCCCCTTCAACAATTACAGCTTCCTCCAATTATTCCAATACAAAGTTCCATTCCTCATTTTTCACTGGAGTTTCTAACCTCTCTTTCATACTTTTCTCTTCAATTGATTCTCCACATGTGGTCATGGAAGTATTTTGAGTGTCTAAGCGTTGGGAGGCTAAATTGTTTACTACCTCAATTAAGGTAGCCATGAA
Source organism: Arachis hypogaea (assembly GCF_003086295.3). NCBI lineage: Eukaryota > Viridiplantae > Streptophyta > Magnoliopsida > Fabales > Fabaceae > Arachis > Arachis hypogaea. Next base: position 80,632,728 of record NC_092044.1, on the reverse strand, counting down.
TTCTAGTTGCCTCCTTTGAGCTTCACATTGCTCATGAAGTAATGAAATGAGAGAATCATCTATGAGTATCTGAGGTGGAGAAGAGAGTTCATTGTTTGGGAGAAAAGGTTCATAATAGGAAGGTGGTTTATCTTGATAAGGACATGAAGATAGAGTATATGGAGGTGGTTCTTGGGAGTAATTGTGTTGGAATTGTTGTGGTTCTATGTATGGTTCATATGACTCATATGGTTGTTGGTATGGTGGATATGGATTAGGTTCAAATGGAGGTGTTTGGTGGTATGGGGCTTATGAGTATGGTGGTTGAGGGCTATGTTGAGAAGGGGATTTATAAGCATATAGTGGTGGTTATTGATAATCACAAGAAGGTTCACCATATCCATCGAATTGGTATACATCATGGAATGGCTCATGCTCATAGTACATTGGAGGAGGTTGTTGCCAAGAGGGTTGATCATAAGCATATGGCTCCTTCTACCTTTGATTCTCCCATCCTTGATGCAAATATTCATTGTAGTCCTCATTCCCTACAACATAGTTGTAACCACACTCAAAGCTAAAAGGGTGAGAATTCATAGTAGCAAGAGAAAATAAAGACAAAAACTAATAAGAAATAAAGAAAAGCAAAGTCCTACAACTAGCAAGAACTACCAAGGCAACTAAAGCAACTATTCACAATATTAACATATATACAATAACCAATAACAAGCGCATATTTGCAACTCCCCAGCAATGGCGCCAAAAACTTGATAGAGGGAAATCGTCAGTTAGGAATTTTTACAAAATAATCTCATCGAAGTATAGATCCAAACCAACAATCAACCCTCAATCAAAGTTTAATTTATTTGCCACAAGTGCAAACCCAATAAAAATCAAGAGCAACCTCGGGTCGTCTCTCAAAGAAATTGCAGGGAAGTGTGCATATTATTGGTTACGGGGTATATTTTGGGGTTTGGGTTTGATAAACAAGAAAATAAAACTAACAATCAAGAAACTATAAAGGTTAAAAGACAGTCATGGCAAGAACTAAGAGTCAAGGAAACTAAATCAAAACAAGTAATTAAACCTAAATCCAAGAAGAGATTAACTAAATATACCCTAATTCTAGAGAGAAAAGAGAGCTTCTCTCTCTAGAATATGACCTAAAACATGTTTCTACACTACACCTAATTGCTCTTTCCTTGTTCTTTCTTGAATTTGGCCTCAAATACTTCAAAAATGAGTTGAATTTGGGCCTAGATGAGCTCAAAAATCTCCCCCAGCGTGTTCCATTAAGTTGGTCACGTGCTGCTTGTCATGCGTACGCGGGATATCAGGCGTACGCGTCATATTGCATTTTTCAGATCACGCGTATGCGTCGCATAACAGATTTCCAAATCCTCATTTCTTCATGAATTCTCTACTTTTGCATGCATTCTCCTCACTCTTTCAATCCATACTTGTTTTCTAAACCTGAAATCATTTCATCAAACACATCAAGGCTTCGAATGGAATTAAAGTGAATTAAAATTAGCAAATTAAGGACCTAAAAAGTATGTTTTCAATCTTAAGCACACTTTAGGAAGAATTTACAAAACCATGCTATTTTAGTGAATAAATGTAGGAAAAGGTGATAAAATCCACCCAATTAAAGCAAATAAATACCATGAAATATGGATTTATCATATACAAAATGAGAACCCTCGAGCCATGGGTTTCCAATACGCTAAAAGTGCCAAATGGATACTGCATAAGGCAACACGAACTCACTAAGCAATCTTAAACTCCATACCCCATCATATTCGTCCTAACTTTTTCCTAATTCGTAATAAGACGACTATCATAAGAGAATTCTAAATCTAATTCAACATTTTTTCTCTTTCCACAACTATCCAACAAAATAGAACCAGCCCTCAATGTCAACCAACGCCAGCATGAGGGATGATGAGCGGATAATTTATACGCTTTTTGGCATTGTTTTTAGGTAGTTTTTAGTATGATTTAGTTAGTTTTTAGTATATAGTTATTAGTTTTTATGCAAAAAATCATATTTCTGGATTTTACTATGAGTTTGTGTGTTTTTTTATGATTTCAGGTATTTTCTGGCTGAAATTGAGGGACCTGAGCAAAAATCTGATTCAGAAGCTGAAAAAGGACTGAAGATGTTGTTGGATTCTGACCTTTCTGCACTCGAAGTAGATTATCTAGAGCTACAGATACCCAATTGATGCGCTATTAATTGCGTTAGAAATTAGACATCTTGGGCTTTCCAGCAATGTATAATAGTCTATACTTTGCCCAAGATTTGATGGCCCAAATTTGTGTCAAAATGCCAGTCAGAGACCCCTTTTCTGGCGTTAAACGCCAGAACTAGCATAAAAGCTGGAGTTAAATGCCCAAACTGGCACCAGAGCTGGCGTTTAACTCCAAGAGAAGCCTATGCATGTGAAATCTTCAATTCTCAGCCCAAGCACACACCAAATGGGCTCCGGAAGTGGATTTCTGCACCATTTACTTATTTCTGTAAACCCTAGGTTACTAGTTCACTATAAATAGGACCTTTCACTATTGTATTTTCATCCTTTGATCATCTTTTGATCATCTTTGATCTTGGGATCAGGTCTTTGAACCCTTTTTCGATTGTTTCATGTTATTTGGGAGGCATGGCCATTCGGCCATGCTTAGACCTTGTTCTTATGTATTTTCAACGGTGGAGTTTCTACACATCATAGATTAAGGTGTGGAGCTCTGCTGTTCCTCATTAATTAATGCAATTACTACTGTTTTCTATTCAATTCGAGCTTATTCTTGTTCCAAGATATCCATTTGCACTTCAACATGATGAATGTGATAATCAAGTGACACTCATCACCATTCTCACTTATGAACACATGCGTGACAACCACTTCTGTTCTACCTGAAAACAAGCTTGAATGCATATCTCTTGGCCTCCTGGTTCACGATGCATGGTTGCCTCTCCTGACAAGAGAGCTTCCATTTCGTGCAATCAGAGTCTTCGTGGTATAAGCTAGAATCAAATGTGCAACATTCTTGAGATCTGGAAAGTCTAAACCATGTATGTGGTATTCCGAGTAGGATCTGGGATGGGATGACTGTGACGAGCTTCAAAATCGCAACTATGGGACGCAGTGACAGTGCGCAAAAGGATCAATGGATCTTATTCCGACACGATCGAGAACCGACAACTGATTAGCCATGCGGGAAACCGTAGAGGACCATTTTCACTCATAGGATAGATGGTAGCCATTGACAATGGTGATCCACCTACATACAGCTTGCCATGGATAGGAGTATGAATGATTGGATGAAGGCAATAGGAAAGCAAAGGCTCAGTGGGAACAAAGCATCTTCATACGCTTATCTGAAATTCCCACCAATGAATTGCATAAGTATTTCTATCCTATTTTATGTTCTATTTCGTTCTTTTAATTATCAAAATTCGATAACCATTTGAATCTGCCTGACTGAGATTTACAAGATGACCATAGCTTGCTTCAAGCTGACAATCTCCATGGGATCGACCCTTACTCACGTAAGGTATCACTTGGACGACCCAGTGCACTTGCTGGTCAGCTGCACGAAGTTGTGTATCATGATTTTGTGTACCAAGTTTTTGGCGCCGTTGCCGGAGATTGTTCGAGTTTGGACAACTGACGGTTCATCTTGTTACTTAGATTAGGTATTTTCTTCTTCAGAATTTTTAAGAATGAATTCTAGAGTTTCAGATAATGCTTTTATCATCACAGGAGCTAGTTGATTCCCATCAATTTGGTTGTTGTATGTAATGTCCTGCTGAAGCTTGGTTGACCATGTCTAATTTTTTTAGACTGAAGCTTTAGACTAACATTGCGCGATTCCTAGAATTCGTATTAAAACTTTTGAGTTTCTTATTTTCTTTTTCAAAATAATTTTTGAAAAAAATACAAAAAAATTATAAAATCATAAAATCAAAAATATTTTGTGCTTCTTGTTTGAGTCTAGTGTCAAATTTTAAGTTTGGTGTCAATTGCATGTTTTTATTCTTCTTGCATTTTTCGAAGACCCATGCATTGTGTTCTTCATTGATCTTCAAGTTGTTCTTGATGATTTTCTTTGTCTGATCTTTAAATTCTCTTGTTTTGTGTCTTTTATTGTTTCTCATGTGCATTCTCAATTTGTTAGTGTCTCTAGGATGAAAATTTCTAAGTTTGGTGTCTTTCATGTTTTTCTTTTCTTAAAAATTTTTCAAAAAATATGTTTTTGATGTTCATCTTGACATTCAAAGTGTTCTTGCATGCATTATTTATTTGATCTTAGTTTTTCATAATTAGTCTCATTTTGTTGTTTTTCTCTCTCATCATTAAAAATTCAAAAAAAATTTCAAAATTATGTCTTTTCAAGTCAATAATACAGAGAATTGAAGATTCAGAACATACAGCAGAGGAATCACAGAGAAAAAGCTGGGCATTCAAAACGCCTAGTGAAAAAGGAATTCTGGCGTTTAAACGCCAGCCAGGGTACCTGGCTGGGTGTTTAACACCCAAGGAGGTAGCCAAGTGGGCGTTAAATGCCAGAATGGATACCATTCTGCGCGTTTAACGCCAGGATAGCACCAAGGAGGTAGTTTTGTTTTCAATTCAAATCTTTTTCAATTTTTTTAATTTTAAAACTAATTTTTCAAAATCTTATCTTTTTCATATCCTCTCATCATATCAATCATATCTTTTTCAAAATCAAATCTTTTTCATTTTTCTTTTCATATTTTCAAAAATCCTTGCTGACAATTAATGTTGTGATTCAAAAATTTCAAGTTTGTTACTTTCTTGTTAAGAAAAGTTCAATATTTGAATTTTAGAATCATGTCTTTTAATTTCTTGTTAGTCAAGTCATGAATTTTAAAAATCAAATCTTTTTTTTAATTGTTTTTCAATCATATCTTTTCAAACATAACTTTTTCAATCAAATCTTTTTCAAATTATATCTTTTTCAAATTTTGATTTCAAAAATCTTTTCTAACTTCTTATCTTTTCAAAAATTGATTTTCAAATTTTTTCACTATTTCTCATCTTTTTCAAAACCACCTAACTATCTTTCTCTCTCTCTAATTTTCGAAAATCACTAACCACTTTTTCACTTCTCATTTTCAAAAATCACCTTCTTCCTTTTTCAAAATTCTTTTTAATTAACTAATTGTTTTAAACTCTAATTTTATTTTATCTAAAAATTTTTGAAAATTCCCTCTCTCATCTCTTTCTATTTAATCACTAACACTCCTCCTCTCTTAATAATTCAGACCCCCTCCCTCTCTATAAGTTTGAATTTTTCTCTCTACCTCATCCTTATATTCTTCTTTTCTTCTAACACATCAAGGAATCTCTATACTGTGACATAGAGGATTCCATACTTTCTTTGTTTTTTTCTCTCTCATATGAGTAGGAACAAAGATAAAGGCATTCTTGTTGAAGCTGATCCTGAACCTGAAATAACTCTGAAGAGGAAGCTAAGAGAAGCTAAAGCACAACTCTCTGGAGAGGACCTGACAGAAATCTTCGAAAAAGAAGAAGACATGGCAGCCGAAAATAACAACAATGCCAACAATGCAAGGAAGGTGCTGGATGACTATACTACACCAACTCCCGACTTCTATGGGAGAAGCATCTCTATTCCTGCCATTGGAGCAAACAACTTTGAGCTTAAGCCTCAATTAGTTTCTCTAATGCAACAGAATTGCAAGTTTTATTGACTTCCATTGGAAGATCCTCATCAGTTTTTGGCTAAATTTTTTCAAATCTGTGACACTGTTAAAACCAATGGAGTTGATCCCGAGTTCTACAGACTTATGCTTTTCCCTTTTGTTGTAAGAGACAGAGCTAGCGTATGGTTGAACTCACAACCTAGAGACAGCCTGAACTCTTGGGAAAAGCTGGTCAATGCCTTCTTAGCTACATTCTTTCCACCTCAAAAGATGAGTAAGCTTAGAGTGGAAGTTTAAACCTTCAAGTAGAAGGAAGGTGAATCTCTCTATGAAGCTTGGGAAAGATACAAGCAATTGATCAGAAGGTGTCCTTCTGACATGCTTTCAGAATGGAGCATCATAGGTATCTTCTATGATGGTTTATCTGAGTTATCCAAGATGTCATTAGACTATTCTGCAGGATCTGAAGAAAATGCCTGCAGAAGCCCAGGAACTCATTGAAATGATTGCAAATAACCAGTTTATGTACATTTCCATTTCTTGCAATCAGAGTCTTCGTGGTATAAGCTAGAATCAAATGTGCAACATTCTTGAGATCTAGAAAGTCTAAACCATGTCTGTGGTATTCCGAGTAGGATCTGGGATGGGATGACTGTGACAAGCTTCAAACTCGCGACTGTGGAGTGCAGTGACAGTGCGCAAAAGGATCAATGGATCTTATTCCGACACGATCGGGAATCGACAACTGATTAGCCATGCGGGAAATCGTAGAGGACCATTTTCACTGAGAGGATGGATGGTAGCCATTGACAATGGTGATCCACCTACATATAGCTTGCCATGGAAAGGAGTATAAATGATTGGATGAAGGCAATAGGAAAGCAGAGGCTCAGAGGGAACAAAGCATCTTCATACGTGATAAACCCATATTTTATGATATATTTTATGCTTAATCTGAGTGATTTATTCAATCCTTCACCCACTTATTCATATTAATTGTATGGTTTTACTTCTCCTTCCTTATTATGTGATGTATGTGAAAAACATGTTTCCTATGCTTTTAAATTAATTATTTTAATCACCTTTAATTTCATTCGATGCCGTGATTAGTGTGTTGAGTAGTTTCAGATCTTCTAAGGCATGAATGACTTAAAGGATGGAAAAGGAAACATACAAAAATGGAAGGAAAGCGCAAAATGGAGTTTCTGATGGAACTGGCATCCACGCGATCGCATGGACGACGCGATCGCGTGCCAGAAGCGAAGAGGCAACGACGCGGCCGCATGACTGACGTGACCGCACGACTTGAGCAAATCGCATACGACGCGGATGCGTGACCGACGCGACCGCGTGACAAGGAGAACTCCGAATGACGCGACCGCGTGACCCACGCGGACGCGTGACAGAGGCCACGCACCAGAAATTGCAGAAAATGCTCATAGCAGATTCTGAAGCCTTTTTGGCCCAAATCCAAGTCCAGAAGTCATAGACCAGAGGTTATGAAGTGGAGGAATGCATCCATTGAGGGAGTCTCCGAATTTCTGTTACCTTCGATGATTTAGATCTAGTTTTGAGAGAGGTTCTCTCCTCTCTTTCTTAGGATTTAGGATTTCTCTTAGCTTTTAGGAGTAACTCTCGATCCCAGGTTCAATGTTCTTTTACTTTATGTTTATTTCTTATTTTCAGATATTTGAATGCTTGCTTGTATTAGTTATGTTGCCTAATTGGCCTATACCACTTTCATGATGATTTTCTTATTTAAATATAATTTGAGGTATTTTCAGATCTATGAATTGTGTCTTTTATTTATATAAATAATTTGGATTTTTCTGTTCCCCTTTTGGCTTTGGTTAAATAATTGGTGACCCTGGAGTTATCGAACTCATTATTGATTGAAAATTGAATTTCTTCATTTCATTAATTCATATTCCAATAACTCTAGCCTTTCTCAAGGAAAGACTAGGACTTGAGGATTCGAATTAATTTATCCACTTAACTTACCTTCATAGTTAGAGGTTAACAAAGTGGGAGAAGAATCCAATTCTCTTTATAATTGATAAGGATAACTAGGATAAGACTTCCAGTCTTTATACCTTACCAAAAGTTTATTTTACTGTTAATTTATTTTACTTGTCATTTAAATATGCTTGTGCCCATTGCCCAAATTCCAAAAACCCCAATTTTACCTTTTTCATAGCCAATAATAAGAACATACCTCCCGGCAATTCTTTGAGAAGACGACCCGAGGTTTAAATACTCGGTTATCAATTTTAAAGGGGTTTGTTACTTGTGACAACCAAACGTTTACACGAAGGACTTTTTGTTGGTTTAGAAACTATATCTACAATGCGACTGTTTTTATGAAATTCTTTACTGGCAAAAATCCCAACGTCAAAATGGCGCCGTTGCCGGGGAGTTGCAACAGTATGCCTTATTATTGGTTATTGTAAATATTTTTCAAAAATATATATATTTTCTTTTACTTATTTATTTGTTTTCTCTTTTTCCCCCTTATCTATGATATGCTATTATGGACGAAATTGTGATAAAAGAGTTCCAGGCACTGTTAGAGAAGCTCACAACTCCGTTCAACTTAACCAGCAAGTGTACTGGGTCATCCAAGTAATACCTTACGTGAGTAAGGGTCGATCCCACAGAGATTGTTGGTATGAAGCAAGCTATGGTCACCTTGTAAATCTCAGTTAAGTGGATTCATAGGGTCAAATGTAATTGGATTAGATAATTTAAAGATAAATAAAATAAAAAGGGATAGAAATACTTATGTAAATCAATAGTAAGAATTTCAGATAGGCGTATGGAGATGCTGTGCTCCTCTTGAATCTCTACTTTCTTATTACATTCATCCAATCCTTCTTATTCCTTTCCATGGCAAGCTGTATGTAGGGCATCACCATCATCAATAGCTACTTTTAATCCTCTCGAGAAAATGGTCCTATGCGCTGTCACTGCACGGCTAATCGTCTGGAGGCATCACCCTTGATAATGGCTACATCCCATCCTCTCAGTGAAAATGGTCCAAATGCTCTGTTACAGCACAGCTAATCATCTGTCGATTCTCAATCAGGTTGGAGTAGAATCCCTTGATTCTTTTGCGTTTGTCATCACGCCCAGCCTTCAGGAGTTTGAAGCTCGTCACAGTCATTCAATACCGGAATCCTACCCGGAATACCACAGACAAGGTTAGACTTTCCGGATTTCCAGGATCCTACTCGGAATACCACAGACAAGGTTAGACTTTCTGGATCCCCATGAATGCCGCCATCTATCTAGCTTATACCACGAAGATTCTGTTGGGGAATCTAAGAGATATGCACCCGGCCTAGAGTAGAACGGAAGTGGTTGTCAGTCACGCGCGTTCATAGGTGAGAATGATGATGAGTGTCACGGATCATCACATTCATCAAGTTGAAGTGCAACGTATATCTTGGAATAAGAATAAAAGAGAATTGAATAGAAAATAATAGTAATTGTATTGAAACTTGAGGTACAGCAGAGCTCCACACCCTTAATCTATGGTGTGTAGAAACTCCACCATTGAAAATACATAAGTAAAGGGTTCAGGCATGGCCAACTGGCCAGCCCCCTAAAACGTGATCAATAGCCTCTTAAGATGAAGAATAAAACAAAACTGAGACCAAAGATGTCCAATACAATAGTAAATTATCATGTTTATACTAGACTAGCTACTAGGGTTTACAGGAGTAAGTAATTGATGCATAAATTCACTTCTGGGGCCCACTTGGTGTATGTTTGGGCTGAGCTTGATCTATCCACGAGCTGAGGCTTCTTTTGGAGTTGAATGCCAAGTTATAACGTGTTTTGGGCGTTCAACTCCGGATCATGACGTTTTTCTAGCGTTTAACTCCAGACAGCAGCAACTTGGCGTTCAACGCCAAGTTACGTCGTCAATTTACGAATAAAGTATGGACTATTATATATTGCTGGAAAGCTCTGGATGTCTACTTTCCAACGCCGTTAAGAGAGCGCCATTTAGAGTTCTGTAGCTCCAGAAAATCTATTTCGAGTGCAGGGAGGTCAGATTCCAACAGCGTCAGCAGTCCTTTTGTCAGCCTTTTTCAGAGTTTTGCTCAAGTCCCTCAATTTCAGTCAGAAATTACCTGAAATTATAGAAAAACACACAAACTCATAGTAAAGTCCAGAAATGTGAATTTAACATAAAAACTAATGAAAACATCCCTGAAAGTAGCTTAAACTTACTAAAAACTACCTAAAAATAATGCCAAAAAGCGTATAAATTATCCTCTCATCACAACACCAAACTTAAATTGTTGCTTGTCCCCAAGCAACTAAAAATCAAATAGGATAAAAAGAAGAGAATATACTATAAATTCTAGAATATCAATGAATATTAATTATAATTAGATGAGCGGGACTTGTAGCTTTTTGCTTCTGAACAGTTTTGGCATCTCACTTTTTCCTTTGAAGTTTAGAATGATTGGCTTCTATAGGAACTTAGAATTTCAGATAGTGTTATTGACTTCCCTAGTTAAGTATGTTGATTCTTGAACACAGCTACTTTTATGAGTCTTGGTCGTGGCCCTAAGCATTTTGTTTTCCAGTATTACCACCGGATACACAAATGCCACAGACACATAACTGGGTGAACCTTTTCAGATTGTGACTCAGCTTTGCTAGAGTCCCCAGTTAGAGGTGTCCAGAGCTCTTAAGCACACTCTTTTTGCTTTGGATCACAACTTTAACCACTCAGTCTCAAGCTTTTCACTTGGACCTGCATGCCACAAGCACATGGTTAGGGACAGCTTGATTTAGCCGCTTAGGCCTAGATTTTATTTCCTTGGGCCCTCCTATCCATTGATGCTCAAAGCATTGGATCCTTTTTACCCTTGCCTTTTGGTTTTAAGGGCTATTGGCTTTTTCTGCTTGCTTTTTCTTTTTCTTTCTATTTTTTTCCGCCATGTTTTTTTTTTCGCAAGCTTCTTCTCTTTCACTGCTTTTTCTTGCTTCAAGAATCAATTTCATGATTTTTCAGATCATCAATAACATTTCTCTTTGTTCATCATTCTTTCAAGAGCCAACAGTTTTAACATTTATAAACAATAAAATCAAAAATATGCACTGTTCAAGCATTCATTCAGAAAACAAAAAGTATTGTCACCACATCAATATAATTAAACTAAATTCAAGGATAAATTCGAAATTCATGTACTTCTTGTTCTTTTGAATTAAAACATTTTTCATTTAAGAGAGGTGAAGGATTAATGGAATTTATTCATAGCCTTAAGACATAGTTACTAACTACTAATGATCATGAAGTAGAGACACAAAACATAGATAAACACAACATAAAAACCGAAAAGCAGAAAGAAATAAGAACAAGGAATGAATCCACCTTTAATGGTGTCTTCTTCTTGAAGGACCAACAATGTTCTTAAGTTCTTCTATGTCCCTTCCTTACCTTTGTTGCTCCTCCCTCATTGCTCTTTGATCTTCTCTTATTTCATGGAGAATGATGGAGTGCTCATGATGTTCCACCCTTAATTGTTCAACATTGTGGCTCAAATCTTCTAAGGAGGTGTTGACTTGTTCCCAATAGTTGTTGGGAGGAAAGTGCATCCCTTGAGGCATCTCAGGGATTTCTTGATGATGAGCTTCCTCATGCATCTCTTGAGAACCGTGAAGGGTCTCTCTTGCTTGCTCCATCCTCTTCTTGGTGATGGGCTTATCCTTTTCAATGGAGATGTCTCCTTCTATGATAACTCCAGCTGAGTAACATAGATGGCAAATAAGGTGAGGAAAAGCTAGCCTTGCCATGGTGGAGGGCTTGTCGGCTATTTTGTAGATTTCATTGGAGATGACCTCATGAACTTCTACTTCCTCTCCAATCATGATGCTATGAATCATGATGGCCCGATCCACAGTAACTTCAGATCGGTTGCTAGTGGGAATGATGGAACGTTGAATGAACTCCAACCATCCTCTAGCCACAGGCTTGAGGTCCAGTCTTCTTAGTTGAACTGGCTTACCTTTGGAGTCTCTCTTCCATTGAGCTCCTTCCACACATATGTCCGTAAGGACTTGGTCCAACCTTTGATTAAAGTTGACCCTTCTAGTGTAGGGGCGTTCATCTTCTTGCATCATGGGCAAGTGGAATGCCAACCTCACATTTTTCGGACTAAAATCTAAGTATTTCCCCCGAACCATTGTGAGATAATTCTTTGGACTCGGGTTCATACTTTGATCATGGTTCCTAGTGATCCATGCATTGGCATAGAACTCTTGAACCATTAAGATTCTGACTTGTTGCATGGGGTTGGTTAGGACTTCCCAACCTCTTCTTCGGATTTCATGTCGGATCTCCGGGTACTCATTTTTCTTGAGCTTGAAAGGGACCTCAGGGATCACCTTCTTCTTTGCCACAACATCATAGAAGTGGTCTTGATGGCTCTTGGAGATGAATCTTTCCATCTCCCATGACTCGGAGGTGGAAGCTTTTGTCTTCCTTTTTCCTTTTCTAGAGGATTCTCCGGCCTTAGGTGCCATTGATGGTAATGGAAAAACAAAAAGCTTATGCTTTTACCACACCAAACTTAAAATATTGCTCGCCCTCGAGCAAAAGAAGAAAGAAGAGAAGAAGAAGAAGAAGAAAATATGGTAGAGAGGGAGAGATGGTGGTTCGGCCAAGGTATAGTAGAGGGGGTAGTGTTGTGTGAAAATGAAGTAGAATGGAAGGGTATATATAGGGAAAGGGGAGAGGGTAGGTTCGGCCATTTAGGGTGGGATTGGGTGGGAAAGAGAATTTGAATTTGGAAGGTAGGTGGGGTTTATGGGGAAGAGTGGAAGGATGTGAATGGTGAAGAGGGTAATTGGGAAGAGAGATTGAGGTGATTGGTAAAGGGTTTTGGGAAGTGTGACATGGGGAAGAGTAAAATAGGATTAGGAGGTAAGGTGGGAATATGTTAGGTGGGGATCCTGTGGGGTCCACAGATCCTGAGGTGATCCTGTGGGGTCCACAGATCCTGAGGTGTCAAGAAATTCCATCCCTGCACCAAATAGGCATGTAAAATGCCTTTGCACACCATTCTGGTGTTTAAACGCCGAGTGGTGCACATTCTGGGCGTTCAACGCCCTCATGTAACATGTTTCTGGCGTTGAACGCCAGTTTCATGCTTGTTGAGCGCCAGCTTTTCCTCTAGGCACATTCCTGGCGTTCAGCGCTAGAATGTTGCTTGTTTCTGGCGTTGAACGCCAGATTCATGCTCTGTTCTGGCGTTGAATGCCAGCCAGATGCTCCTTACTGGCGTTGAACGCCAGCCTGTGCTTCCTCCAGTGTGTGATTTTTCTTCTGCTATTTTTTATTCTGTTTTTAATTTTTCTATTTTTTCGTGGCTCCACATGATCATGTACCTAATAAAACACAAAATAACAATAAAATAAAATAAAATAAAAATTAGATAAATAAAATTGGGTTGCCTCCCAACAAGCGCTTCTTTAATGTCAATAGCTTGACAGTGGCTCTCATGGAGCCACAAAGGTGATCAGGTCAATGTTGTATATTCCAACACCAAACTTAGAGTTTGGATATGGGGTCTTAACACCAAACTTAGAGTTTGGTTGTGGCCTCCCAACACCAAACTTAGAGTTTGACTGTGGGGGCTCTTCTTGACTCTGAACTGAAAGAAGCTCTTCATGCTTACTCTCTTTTGTCACAGAGGGATGGCCATGTGCCTTAAACACAAGGTAGTCCCCATTTAATTGAAGGACTAATTCACCTCTGTTGACATCTATCACAGCTCCTGCTGTGGCTAGGAAAGGTCTTCCAAGGATGATGCATTCATCCTTTTCCTTCCTAGTGTCTAAGATTATGAAATCAGCAGGGATGTAAAGGCCTTCAACCTTTACTAACACGTCCTCTACTATTCCATAAGCTTGTCTCAATGACTTGTCTGCCAATTGTAATGAGAACAAGGCAGGTTGTACCTCAATGATCCCCAGCTTCTCCATTACAGAGAGTGGCATAAGATTTATCCCTGACCCTAGATCACATAGAGCTTTTTCAAAGGTCATGGTGCCTATGGTATAAGGTATTAAGAACTTGCCAGGATCTTGTTTCTTTTGAGGTAGAGTTTGCTGAATCCAGGTATCTAGTTCATTAATGAGCAAGGGAGGTTCACTTTCCCAAGTCTCATTACCAAACAACTTGGCATTCAGCTTCATGATAGCTCCTAAATATTGAGCAACCTGCTCTCCAGTCGCATCTTCATCCTCTTCTGAGGAAGAATAGTCTTCAGAGCTCACGAATGGCAGAAGGAGATTTAATGGAATCTCTATGGTCTCTATATGAGCCTCAGATTCCTTTGGATCCTTAATAGGAAACTCCTTCTTGCTTGAGGGATGTCCCAGGAGGTCTTCCTCACTAGGATTTTCGTCCTCCTCCTCCCTTGTGCATTCGGCCATATTGATTATATCAATGGCCTTGCACTCTCCTTTTGGATTCTCTTCTGTATTACTTGGGAGAATTATGGGAGGAGTTTCATGACTTTCTTACTTAGCTGGCCCACTTGTGCCTCTAGATTTCTGATAGAGGATCTTGTTTCACTCATGAAATTGAAAGTGGCCTTTGACAGATCAGAGACTAGATTGGCTAAATTAGAAGTGTTTTGTTCAGAATTCTCTGTCTGTTGCTGAGAAGATGATGGATAAGGCTTGCTATTGCTCAGCCTATTGCGTCCACCATTGTTAAAGCCTTGTTGAGGCTTTTGTTGATCCTTCCATGAGAAATTTGGATGATTTCTCCATGATGAGTTATAGGTGTTTCCATAAGGTTCACCCATGTAATTAACCTCTGCCATTGCAGGGTTCTCAGGATCATAAGCTTCTTCAGAAGCTGCCTCTTTAGTACTGTTGGATGCATTTTGCCATCTATTCAGACTTTGAGAGATCATGTTGACTTGCTGAGTCAACACTTTGTTCTGAGCCAATATGGCATTCAGAGCATCAATTTCAAGAACTCCCTTCCTCTGAGGCGTCCCATTATTCACGGAATTCCTCTTAGAAGTGTACATGAATTGGTTATTTGCAACCATGTCAATGAGTTCTTGAGCCTCTTCAGGCATTTTCTTTAGGTGAATAGATCCACCTGCAGAATGGTCCAATGACATTTTCGAAAATTCAGATAGACCATAATAGAATATATCTAATATGGTCCATTCTGAAAACATGTCAGATGGACACCTTTTGGTCAGTTGCTTGTATCTTTCCCAAGCTTCATAGAGGGATTCACCATCTTTTTGCTTAAAGGTCTGAACATCCACTCTCAGCTTGCTCAGCTTTTGAGGAGGAAAGAATTTATCCAAGAAGGCAGTGACCAGCTTATCCCAGGAGTCCAGGCTATCCTTGGGTTGTGAATCCAACCATATTCTAGCTCTGTCTCTTACAGCAAAAGGGAAAAGCATGAGTCTGTAGACTTCAGGATCAACTCCATTCATCTTTACAGTCTCACAAATCTGCAAGAACTCAGTTAAAAACTGGTAAGGATCTTCAGATGGAAGTCCATAAAACTTGTAGTTTTGTTGCATTAAGGCAACTAGCTGAGGTTTCAGCTCAAAATTATTGGCTCCAATGGCAGGAATGGAGATGCTTCTTCCATCAAATTTGGACGTTGGCTTTGTGAAGTCACCAAGCATTCTCCTTGCATTATTATTATTTTCGGCTGCCATCTCCTTCTCTTGTTCTAATGTTTCTGAAAGGTTACCTTTAGATTGTTGTAACTTAGCTTCTCTTAATTTTCTCTTCATAGTCCTTTCAGGTTCTAGATCAATTTCAACAAGAATGCCTTTATCCTTGTTCCTGCTCATATGAAAGAGAAGAAAACAAGAAAAGAAAGAGGAATCCTCTATGTCACAGTATAGAGATTCCTTTATGTTAGTAGAAAAAGAAAGGGGAAAAGAATGAAGAAGAGTGGGTTCGGATATTTAGATGGAGAGAGGTGAAGAGAAATGTTAGTAATTTAAATAATTAAATAGAATAAGTGAGAAGGGATAGAAAATTCGAAAAATAATTTTTAAAAAAAAGAGGTGAGTGATTTTCGAAAATTAAAGATGAGAAATAAGATTAAATTTAAATTAAAACTAATTAATTAATTAAAAAGAATTTTGAAAAAGGGTGAGATATTTTCGAAAATTAGAGAGGGAAAAGTAGTTAGGTGGTTTTGAAAAAGATAAGAAACAAACAAAAAGTCAAAAAGTTAGTTGAAAAAGATATTAAAATCAAAATTTAAAAAGATAAGAAGATAAGAAGTTAGATAAGATATTTTGAAATCAAATTTTTGAAAAAGATAAAATTTTTGAAAAAGATAAGATAAAAGATAAAAAGATTTAATTTTTAAATTTAAAATTACTTACTTCACTAACAAGAAACTTCAAGATAAGATTCTAGAACTTAAAGATTGAACCTTTCTTAACAAGAAAGTAACAAACTTCAAATTTTTGAATCAATCACATTAATTGTTAGTGTAATTTTGAAAATATGATATAAAGATAAGAAAAAGATTTTGAAAATAATTTAAAAAAGATTTTTGAAAATTTTCGAAAAACAAAGATAAAATTGAAAAGATATGATTTTTTTTGAAAAAGATTTTAAAAAGATAAGATTTTTTAAAATTGAAAATTTGACTTGACTTGTGAGAAACAACTAATTTTAAAAATTTTTGACCAAGTCAACCCAAAATTTCAAAAATTTGGAGGGAAATAAGGAAAAGATATTTTTTATTTTTGAAATTTTAAAGATGAGAGAGAAAAACATAAAAATGACCCAAAATATGAAAATTTTGGATCAAACACATAATGCATGCAAGAACACTATGAATGTCAAGATCAACACCAAGAACACTTTGAAGATCATGATGAACATCAAGAACATAATTTTGAAAAATTTTTGATGCAAAGAAAGCATGCAAGACACCAAACTTAAAAAATTTTTAATGCTTGGAAAATATGAATGCAAAAATGCACATGAAAAACAACAAAAGACACAAAACAAGAAATCATCAAGATCAAACAAGAAGACTTACCAAGAACAACTTGAAGATCATGAAGAACACCATGAATGCATGGATTTTTCGAAGAAAATGCAAGAAAAAATTTTTAAAGCATGCAATTGACACGAAACTTAAAAATTGACTCAAGACTCAAACAAGAAACACCAAATATTTTTTATTTTTATGATTTTATGATTTTTTTGGATTTTTATTATATTTTTCGAAAATAAAGTTTGGAAAAACGAAAAAAGAAAAGAAAAATTTTGAAAAAGATTTTTGAAAAGAAAATTACCTAATCTGAGCAACAAGATGAACCGTCAGTTGTCCATACTCGAACAATCCCCGGCAACGGCACCAAAAACTTGGTGGACGAAATTGTGATAAAAGAGTTCCAGGCACTGTTAGAGAAGCTCACAACTCCGTTCAACTTAACCAGCAAGTGTACTGGGTCATCCAAGTAATACCTTACGTGAGTAAGGGTCGATCCCACAGAGATTGTTGGTATGAAGCAAGCTATGGTCACCTTGTAAATCTCAGTTAAGTGGATTCATAGGATCAAATGTAATTGGATTAGATAATTTAAAGATAAATAAAATAAAAAGGGATAGAAATACTTATGTAAATCAATAGTGGGAATTTCAGATAGGCGTATGGAGATGCTGTACTCCTCTTGAATCTCTACTTTCTTATTACATTCATCCAATCCTTCTTACTCCTTTCCATGGCAAGCTGTATGTAGGGAATCACCATCATCAATGGCTACTTTTAATCCTCTCAGAAAAATGGTCCTATGCGCTGTCACTGCACGGCTAATCGTCTGGAGGCATCACCCTTGACAATGGCTACATCCCATCCTCTCAGTGAAAATGGTCCAAATGCTCTGTCACAGCACGGCTAATCATCTGTCGGTTCTCAATCAGGTTGGAGTAGAATCCCTTGATTCTTTTGCGTTTGTCATCACGCCCAGCCTTCAGGAGTTTGAAGCTCGTCACAGTCATTCAATACCGGAATCCTACTCGGAATACCACAGACAAGGTTAGACTTTCCGGATCCCCATGAATGCCACCATCTATCTAGCTTATACCACGAAGATTCTGTTGGGGAATCTAAGAGATATGCGCCCGGCCTAGAGTAGAACGGAAATGGTTGTCAGTCACACGCGTTCATAGGTGAGAATGATGATGAGTGTCACAGATCATCACATTCATCAAGTTGAAGTGCAACGTATATCTTGGAATAAGAATAAAAGAGAATTGAATAGAAAATAATAGTAATTGTATTGAAACTTGAGGTACAGCAGAGCTCCACACCCTTAATCTATGGTGTGTAGAAACTCCACCGTTGAAAATACATAAGTAAAAGGTTCAGGCATGGCCGACTGGCCAGCCACCTAAAACGTGATCAATAGCCT
Source organism: Arachis hypogaea (assembly GCF_003086295.3). Lineage (NCBI taxonomy): Eukaryota > Viridiplantae > Streptophyta > Magnoliopsida > Fabales > Fabaceae > Arachis > Arachis hypogaea. Next base: position 80,614,605 of record NC_092044.1, on the reverse strand, counting down.
CTTAAGATGAAGAATAAAATAAAACTGAGACCAAAGATGTCCAATACAATAGTAAATTATCCTATTTATACTAGACTAGCTACTAGGGTTTACAGGAGTAAGTAATTGATGCATAAATCCACTTCCGGGGCCCACTTGGTGTATGTTTGGGCTGAGCTTGATCTATCCATGAGCTGAGGCTTCTTTTGGAGTTGAATGCCAAGTTATAACGTGTTTTGGGCGTTCAACTCCGGGTTGTGACGTGTTTCTGGCGTTTAACTCCAGACAGCAGCATGTACTTGGCATTGAGCGCCACTTTACGTCGTCAATTCCCGAATAAAGTATATACTATTATATATTGCTGGAAAGCTCTGGATGTCTACTTTCCAACGCCGTTGAAAGCGCGCCATTTGGAATTCTGTAGCTCCAGAAAATCCATTTTGAGTGCAGGAAGGTCAGATTCCAACAGCATCAGCAGTCCTTTTGTCAGCCTTTTTCAGAGTTTTGCTCAAGTCCCTCAATTTCAGCCAGAAATTACCTAAAATTACAGAAAAACACACAAACTCATAGTAAAGTCCAGAAATGTGAATTTAACATAAAAACTAATGAAAACATCCCTGAAAGTAGCTTAAACTTACTAAAAACTACCTAAAAACAATGCCAAAAAGCGTATAAATTATCCGCTCATCACCGCCATAACAGGAAGCTCAACCAACGTCCAACTTAAAGACTTTAACCAAAAGTGCTAGGTGGGAGACAACCCACCATGGTATGATCGTTCCTTTTTCATTTTTTTTATTTAGTTTTAGTTGTTTTCAAGTTTTATTTTATTTTTCATTGAACCTGGAATTACTCATAACATTCATATCATTTTGCATTCTGCATACTGCATAATTACATATCTGCAAAAAAAAGTGGCGTGCGACGCGACCGCATCAATCATGCGATCGCGTCAATTGCGATAAAACACCCCCCACACGTCCACGTCTCTCACGCGGTCGCGTGCCCTGGAGATCGGCGTATAACCCCAACGTCCAGAAAGTTGGGCTGGAATCGTGCTGCCCTTGTGCTTTTCACGCATAAGACCCACGCGATCGCGTCACATGTACATAACCAATGCCACGCGACTGCGTGAGCGACGCAACCACGTGAGCGACGCGACCGCGTCGCATGGACTGCACAGCACGCTAGAAGGGGACAGAGAGTTGCGCTGAAACGACGCTGGAATCGTGCGTCTAGCACAAATTCCAACGACGCAATCGCGCAACCCACGCAATCGCGTCCACCCCTCTTCTACCCCTCCCATGCGATCGCGCGATCCACGCGATCGCGCCCACCCATTTTTCACCCCTACCACGCGACCGCGTGCCCCACGCGGCCGCGTGGGTTTCAAAATATAACCCCTTCAGCCACGCGAACCCTATCAGTCGCGCGCACACCCCCCATCCTCTTCCCCCTCTCTCCTTCCTCTTCCCTCCACCACCACCTAGCCACCACCGACACCACCCAGACGCCGCCGACCACCCAGACGCCGCCGCCATCTACCCCTCTCTCTCCTCTTCCCTTCTTTCTTCTTCTTTCTTCTTTCCCCCTCCTCCTCCGCCACTGCTCACCTCCGCGCCACCGCACGCCGCTGCCACCGCCCCACCGCAACCCCCCTTCAACCAGCAACACCACCCCTTCCCCTACCCCCAGCCACCTCTCTGCCCCACTCTCCTTCTTCGCCTACCAGGTTTCGCAACACGCAAACCCTTTTCTCCATTCATAGTTCTTCTTATTTTTTCCGTTTTATGTTCATGTTTAGGCTAGTTAGATATGCATGTTGTATTGGATTTTAGGTTGTTAGGTAGCCTAGGATGTGGTTAGTGGATCTAGGTCTGTTCATTTGCACTATTCTTGCTTCTGTTTTATCATATTTGCAAATCTGCTGTTATTGTAATCTTGTTCATATGCTGTATTTCTTGTATATTGCTGCTCTTTACATTGAATTTTCATGTTTATATTATATATATATGTACCTGCAGCTTGACTTTTTAATTCATATGAAATGCTTTGATTGCTGTTTATTTTCCGGGATAATCCATATTTAGCCGGAATGCTGCCCAAATTTCTATAATATATTTTCATTCATGTTTTTGTTTGGCAATTTGAACTATGTTTTACTCTGCTTTACCCGAACAATTTCATGAATGCCAGGGCATGCTTTATTATCCTCTTTGATTTTCTGGTTTATAAACTGCATCTGTGATGCTCTGATTCCATTTCTTCTTTATATCTCATTGAATCTGCATCCAATTGTCTTCCCTTGTTTGGTTATGAGTTACTTCTATTCCTCCCTGTGGATCCTTGTTACATAGAATATTTTATTTATGCCACTTACTTTACCCACATTTTACTGACTCACTAATTTTAATTTCCTAACTTCTTTTTCAATTTCTAACCATACTAACTTTTTATAATCTCTTTTTTGACTTTTCACTTTCCTCTAACTTTTTAACCATGGCATAATGACAATTTTTCTATTTAACTTGAATTCTAATACATTTTGGATTGTAAATCATTCCTTTCAGACTTTTAAACTGCTATACAATCCTTAATGCACATTTACCTAACTCATTTACCTCATTCTACTTTCCTTTGCCGCTTTGAGTTTTCTTTGTTTAATTGCCTATTTGTTTTCCTATTTTTATATTTCCTGATTTTCTGTTTTTCAGGATGTCTACCTCACAGAGAAAAGGAAAAGGCAAGGCTACTGGCAAGCGCAAAAGAGGAGACCCCTCCCAGTCCATCATAGATCTAATGCATGATTCCTCATGGCGGGAGAAGAACTTTACCCAGCAGGAAAAAGCTGACCAGCTGCTCCCTACAAATGATTCCATCAAATTTGCAAACCGGTACTGTGAGCTGAAGTATCCGGCATTTGCAGACTCCAGAAACCTATACCTGGAGAGAACTCTGAAGATTCCAGAAGCACTCCAACAGTACACCACTGAGTAAATCAAGCAAAGAGGCTGGTTCTTTCTGGAAAGAGCACTGACAGAGGTCAATGCATCTTAGGTTAGGAAATTCTACTGCAACTACTATATCACTACCCTAGATGCAGTAAACCTGCGAGGCAAGCAGATTCTGGTTACTGAAGAGGCCATCGAGGACATCCTACAGCTCCCACCCAAGTTCGATCAGCCTGATGGTTACAAAAAGGCTGAGGAGGACATGTGTTTCTTGAGGTTTGATTGGGATGCTGTCAAGGCAAGGATAGCCCTGGACCCGACTGTTCCTTGGGAGATGGGTCAGGACACCACCTTGCCCAAGGGTATCAAGCGGGCATACCTAAATGATGAGGCTCGATTATGGCATCAGATCCTCAGTAATTATGTGATGTCGAGTACTCATGAGACAGAGATTCCAGCTGCTATGATCACCCTCTTATGGTGTGTGATGGAGGGTAAGGACCTGTACTTGCCACGCTTTATCCGGCATTATATGGCCAGGGTCCACGTCCGAGGCACTCTCCCCTTTCCTTATCAGGTTACACAGCTAGGCCGTCGAGCTGACGTGCCATGGGAGGATGCCGATGAGAGACCACCGGCTGCGGACTGCAGGAAGATCATTCCTCACAGTAGGAACTTCCTGGCTTTGGGTTACAGACCACCACCTTTCACTGCTACTGATGAGACAGCCCCACCGTTTGTCGGACCCTCTTCCTCCACAGCTGCCCCTGCTGCCACCACTGCACCTCCACTACCTCAGAGCCAGTCTACTGCCTCATGCACCATTTATTTTGACAGCTTGATCAGATGGAGCACCGTAACCAGCGCCAGTATGAGCATCTGAAGCTGATGATCCGACAGGGCAGTGACATCCCCTCCGAGCCTGACTCACCATCAGAGCCATCAGAGGAGGAGGCAGATGGGCACCAGGAGGCGACCCATCCACAGGCAGGCACAGAGCAGGCTGCTCCCCAGGCAGCGGTTCCACATCAGATTAAGGCCGCAGATCCTGAGATCCCGATCCAGTCAGCACCTCCTCTACAGCAGCCTGATCCTCAGCCCACTACCACCGAGACTCCAGCTACCATTCCTACCAGTGATGACACCCCTTCACACCCGGCTTGACTGAGCATCAGGGACGATGCTTCACTTTAAGTGTGGGGAGGTCGCCATCTCTGGCGTTTTATTTTGGTGAACCACTACATCTCTTTTTCTTTTATTCTGGATATTTTTCTGTATTTTTCTTTTTATTGTTATTTTCTGAGTACTTATACATTGCTACTTTGATGTATTTCTACTCTATTTCTGCATTTTGCATTTTTAGTTCATCTTTTAGCTATTTAGTTTATTTTAGTTATTTAGTTTAGTTTGCAATTCTAACTTATTAGTGGATTGATTAGTATAGTTTACCCTTTTTAGCATAAGATAGCATAGTCTAAATTGAAAATATAAAAAGGAAGTAAGCTAGGAAATTGAACATAACAGATTTAAATCCATAAACCTTGTATATAGAGCATTACATCATATAGTTAAGTTGACAATATTTCATCAAGGAGGAACATTAAAACTTTAAAGGCCACCTAAAACAATTTTTTTATGAGAATAATGGGAAATTTTAACTAAACCTCCATGACATACATGAGTGATATATGATTTATGAGTTGGAGAACATACAGCCTGTGAGTTTTGAACTTAATTGTATGGTTACATTTGAACCATAATATTTTATTCCTGTGTGTTCCACTCTTCTTTTCTATTCTGGTGTTCTTTGCTTTGTTTTAATCTATATGTCCAGTATAGAATATAGATACATGCCAAGAGAGTGATTGAGGCCTTGTTTGATTTTTAACTCACTATCCCAAATAAAGCCTACCTTTTATGCCATCCTTGTTAGCCCCTTTGAACCTTTTAATCCCCTTTTATTCTATTTAGCCACACTACTAACCTTAAGCAGAAAAACAAAATAAAATCCCAAGTTGAATCCTTGATTAGCTTAAGATAGAGAGTTGTGTAATTAATTAAGTGTGGGGAAACTTTATGGGAACATGGATGACAAAAACAAGGGTAGAATAAAATTGAAAAGAAATTAAGAATTTTTGGGAAACATACTCATGTGGAATTAAAATAATTAATTACCATGTGCAAAAAAAAATTTAAAATTTTGCAAAATCAAAGCAAATGCACGTGGTATAAGAACAAAATATGGGCATGTAACAACAAGTGGGAAAATATGGGAAAATGGGTAAAGAAGCTTTACTTTAGAAATTATGTATGTTAGGTGAGATCTTAGACTAATTAAGGATTCGCTTATTAGCTCACTTAGCCTTATACATATACCCTTACCTTTACCTTGGCCCCATTACAACCTTAATTAAAAGACCTCATGATTTTTGGTATGTCTATATTTTATAATTGTTGATTGGTTAGATGAAAAACAAAGTTATAGAAAGTAAGGATAAAAAGAAGAATAGAGTGATTAACCCAAGAAACACTGAGTGATTAGAGAGTAAACACAAAATCCAGTGAGGGTTCACTAATTCATTAATATATATCTCTGTTTAAATTACTAATGGACAAAATTAGAATTGCATCATGCATTTAGTTAGTTGTATTTAGGTTAGAATTGCATTGCATGGCATTCAACCACTTCAAAACCTTACTTTTTACCTTGGACATAGCGTGAAGACATGCTATTACTTAAGTGTGGGGAGGTTGATAAACCCATATTTTATGATATATTTTATGCTTAATCTGAGTGATTTATTCAATCCTTCACCCACTTATTCATATTAATTGTATGGTTTTACTTCTCCTTCCTTATTATGTGATGTATGTGAAAAACATGTTTCCTATGCTTTTAAATTAATTATTTTAATCACCTTTAACTCCATTCGATGTCGTGATTAGTGTGTTGAGTAGTTTCAGATCTTCTAAGGCAAGAATGACTTAAAGGATGGAAAAGGAAACATACAAAAATGGAAGGAAAGCGCAAAATGGAGTTTCTGAAGGAACTGGCATCCACGCGATCGCATGGATGACGCGATCGCGTGCCAGAAGCAAAGAGGCAATGACACGGCCGCATGACTGACGCGACCGCACGACTTGAGCAAAACGCATACGACGCGGACGCGTGACCGACGCGACCGCGTGACAGAGGCCACGTACCAGAAATTGCAAAAAATGCTCATAGTGGATTCTGAAGCCTTTTTGGCCCAAATCCAAGTCCAGAAGTCATAGACCAGAGGTTATGAAGTGGAGGAATGCATCCATTGAGGGAGTCTCCAAATTTCTGTTACCTTCGATGATTTAGATCTAGTTTTATGAGAGGTTCTCTCCTCTCTTTCTTAGGATTTAGGATTTCTCTTAGCTTTTAGGAGTAACTCTCGATCCCAGGTTCAATGTTCTTTTACTTTATGTTTATTTCTTATTTTCAGATATTTGAATGCTTGCTTGTATTAGTTATGTTGCCTAATTGGCCTATACCACTTTCATGATGATTTTCTTATTTAAATATAATTTGAGGTATTTTCAGATCTATGAATTGTGTCTTTTATTTATATAAATAATTTGGATTTTTCTGTTCCCCTTTTGGCTTTGGTTAAATAATTGGTGACCCTGGAGTTATCGAACTCATTATTGATTGAAAATTGGATTTCTTCATTTCATTAATTCATATTCCAATAACTCTAGCCTTTCCCAAGGAAAGACTAGGACTTGAGGATTCGAATTAATTTATCCACTTAACTTACCTTCATAGTTAGAGGTTAACAAAGTGGGAGAAGAATCCAATTCTCTTTATAATTGATAAGGATAACTAGGATAAGACTTCCAGTCTTTATACCTTGCCAAAAGTTTATTTTACTTGTCATTTAAATATGCTTGTGCCCATTGCCCAAAGTCCAAAAACCCCAATTTTACCTTTTTCATAGCCAATAATAAGAACATACCTCCCTGCAATTCCTTGAGAAGACGACCCAAGGTTTAAATACTCGGTTATCAATTTTAAAGGGGTTTGTTATTTGTGACAACCAAAACATTTGCACGAAGGGATTTTTGTTGGTTTAGAAACTATATCTACAACGCGACTGTTTTTATGAAATTCTTTACTGGCAAAAATCCCAACGTCAATACGCTTATCTGAAATTCCCACCAATGAATTGCATAAGTATTTCTATCCTATTTTATGTTCTATTTCGTTCTTTTAATTATCAAAACTCCATAACCATTTGAATCCGCCTGACTGAGATTTACAAGATGACCATAGCTCGCTTCAAGCCGACAATCTCCGTGGGATCGACCCTTACTCACGTAAGGTATTACTTGGACGACCCAGTGCACTTGCTGGTCAGCTGCACAAAGTTGTGTATCACGATTTTGTGTACCAAGGAACCTCTCACGTGTACAATCACAAGCAATACAAACAAGTAATACAAAGGTAGATTCAAGTAAAGTAATTAGCATATAATCATATAGCATATATAATTAGGCAAACCAAGTACAATTAAGCAAACCCAAACCATTCAAACCTATGCAAATGATGTATGCATGCCCTATGGTTGATGAGTCTCATCTGTTAGTTATCAAGCTAACTCGACATGTCCAGTAGCAAACCCTAGATAGTCCCTAAGTGCGCATCCCCAAGAGTCTATGCATATATTCATAATCATTCATCAATTAATCTCATCTTATTGAGGGAATCCGGGGAGTTAAAGTGTCCAGTCACAACTTGCAATGAAGGGTCAATAGAATCTTAAATCTTAACTTGGAGCAAGTAGAGCCAATGCACTTCATCTACCCAGCAACTCAGATAAATTCTCATATCACGTGTCATTCTCCACCAGGAGCAAGTGGGGGCGAACCACTGCATCTATCCCAAGAGGCTCGAACCATAACGTAGAGCAAGTGGATCAATGCTACTGCATCTACCCATGCAGGTATATCTTAATTAGAATCATTCTCAATATCAATTTCATTATCAATATCATTCTCAATTTCATTATCAACCTCATCTTCAATCTCATCTCAATTTATATTCAATCTCAATTAAACTCATTTTTCATTATCATCCTTCATCATTGGTATGCAAAATCGTAAATCACACTTTTCACAACTCCGTATAGCTTACTAGCAAGTGCACTGGGTCGTCCAAGTAATACCTTATGTGAGTAAGGGTCGATCCCACGGAGATTGACGACTTGAAGCAAGCTATGGTCATCTTGTAAATCTCAATCAGGCTGATTCAAATGGTTATGAGATTTTAATAGTTAAAAGATAAATAAAGCGGAAGATAAAATAAAGTTACTTATGTAGTCCCTTGGTGGGAATTTCAGATAAGCATTTAGAGATGCTTTGTTGCCTCTGAACCTCTGCTTTCCTACTGTCCTCATCCAATCATGCGTACTCCCTTCCATGGCAAGCTGTATGTTGATGGATCACCGTTGTCAATGGCTACCATCCGTCCTCTCAGTGAAAACATGTCCTCTACGGTTTTCCGCATGGCTAATTAGCTGTTGGTTCTCGATCGTGTCGGAATAGAATACATTTATTCTTTTGCACACTATCACTGTGCCCAACAGCCACGAGTTTGAAGCTCGTCACAATCATCCCATCCCAGATCCTACTTGGAATACCACAAACAAGGTTTAGACTTTCCGAATCTCAAGAATGATGCCAATTGATTCTAGCTTATACCACAAAGGTTCTAACGTCACAGATTCGAATGTTCTGTTGTCAGGAGAGGTGATTCAGATCCATGGGTCAGAGACCAAAGAGAGTATACTCCAGCTGTCGTCCAATGACTACGTTGAACATCATGTAGACCGCTTTGTGGTTGTCAGGCACGCGGATCTTAGCTAAGCGAGTAACGAAGATTAGGTGATTGTCACGGGTCACCCCTTCATTCTGACTTAACTTAATTAAGTACAAGAGTATATCTTGGAGGAGAAGTAGGTGCGAATTGAAGGAAAAACAATAGTACTTGCATTGATACTCGAGCAACAGCAGAACTCCTCACCTTAATCTATGAGGTGTAGAAACTCCACCGTTGGAAAATACATAAGAACAAGGTCTAGGCATGGCCAAATGGCCAGCCTCCAAAAAGGGTTCGAAGAACTCCCAAAGGGTCAAAGACCTGATCAAAGGATTGAAAAGTGGTCCAAAGATATGAATACAATAGTAAAAAGTACTATTTATACTAAACTAGTAAACTAGGTTTACAGAAAATGAGTAGATAGTGTAGAAATCCACTTCCGGAGCCCACTTGGTGTGTGTTTGGGCTGAGCTTTGAAGCTTTCACGTGCATAGGACATCCTTAGAGTTAAACACCAGCTTGGATGCCAGTTTGGGCGTTTAACTCCAGCTTTGGTGCCAGTTCTGGCATTTTACGCCAGAAAAGGGTCTCTAGTGAGCATTTGGACGCCAGTTTGGGCCATCAAATCTCGGGCAAAATATGAACTATTATACATTTCTGGAAATCCCAAGATATCTACTTTCCAACGCAATTGAAAGCGCGCCAATTGGGTTTCTGTAGCTCCAGAAAATCCACTTCGAGTGAAGGGAGGTCAGAATCCGACAGCATCTGTAGTCCTTTCTCAGCCTCTGAATCAGATTTTTGCTCAAGTCCCTCAATTTCAGCCAGAAAATACCTGAAATCACAGAAAAACACACAAACTCATAGTAAAGTCCAGAAATGTGAATTTTGCATAAAAACTAATAAAAATATACTAAAAAGTAACTAAAACATACTAGAAACTACCTAAAAACAATGCCAAAAGCGTATAAATTATCCGCTCATCACAATACCAAACTTAAATTGTTGCTTGTCCCCAAGCAACTGAAAACAAAATAGGATAAAAAGAAGAGAATATACAATAAATTCCAAAATATCAATGAAGTTTAGTTCTAATTAGATGAGCGGGACTAGTAGCTTTTTGCTTCTAAACAGTTTTGGCATCTCACTTTATCCTTTGAAGTTCAGAATGATTGGCATCTATTGGAACTCAGAATTCAGATAGTGTTATTGATTCTCCTAGTTCAGTATGATGATTCTTGAACACAGTTACTTTATGAGTCTTGGCTGTGACCCTAAGCATCTTGTTTTCCAATATTACCACCGGATACATAAATGCCACAGACACATAACTGGGTGAACCTTTTCAGATTGTGACTCACCTTTGCTAGAGTCCCTAGTTAGAGGTGTCCAGAGTTCTTAAGCACACTCTTTTTTGCTTTGAATCACGACTTTAACCACTCAGTCTCAAGCTTTTCATTTGGATCTTCATGACACAAGCACATGGTTAGGGACAACTTAATTTAGCCTCTTAGGCCAAGATTTTATTCCTTTGGGCCCTCCTATCCACTGATGCTCAAAGCCTTAGATCCTCTTTACCCTTGCCTTTTGGTTTAAAGGGCTATTGGCTTTTTCTGCTTGCTTTTTCTTTCTCTTTCTCTTTTTTTTTTGCAAGCTTTTTTCTTTTTCACTGCTTTTTCTTGCTTCAAGAATCAATTTTATGATTTTTCAATTTGTCAATAACATTTCTCCTTTTTTGTTATTCTTTCAAGAGCCAATCATTTTAACATTCATAAACTTCACTATAAAAAAATATGCACTGTTCAAGCATTCATTCAGAAAACAAAAAGTATTGCCACCACATCAAAATAATTAAACTAATTTCAAGATAAAATTTGAAATTCATGTACTTCTTGTTCTTTTGTAATTAGGAATCTTTTTCATTTAAAAAAGGTGAAGGATTCATAGGACATGCATAGCTTTAAGACATAGACACTAGACAATAATGATCATGTAATAAAGACACAAACATAGACAAAACATAAAGCATAAGGAATGAAAAACAAAAAAATAAATAACAAGGAAATTAAAGAACGGGTTCACCTTAGTGATGGCGGCTAGTCCTTCCTCTTGAAGATCCTAAGGAGTGCTTGTGCTCCCCAATGTCTTTTCCTTGCCTTTGTTGTTCTTCTCTCATAGTTCTTTGGTCCTCTCTTATTTCATGGAGGATAATGGAGTGCTCTTGGTGCTCCACCCTTTTTCTAGTGATGGGCTTTTGAGATGAATCTCTCTATCTCTCATGACTTAGAGTTGGAAGCAACTGCCTTTCCTTTCCTCTTCCTAGAGGTTTCTCCGGCCTTAGGTGCCATTAATGGTTATGGAAAAACAAAAAGAAGAGCTTTTTCCACACTAAACTTAAAAGATTTGCTCGTCCTCGAGCAAAAGAAGAAAGAAATGATTAGAGGGAGAAGAGATGAAAGAGATAGAGGTGGAGAAGTGGTTCGGCCAAGGGGGGTTTGGAGTGTTTGTGATGTGTGAAAATGAAGGAGTGAGGAGGGGTATTTATAGGGTAAGAGAGAGAGGGGATCTGTGTGAGAATGGGTGGGTTTGGGAGGGAAGTGTTATGGAAAGGTTTGAAGAGGAGAGAGAGTGAGTTGGGGTAGGTGGGAATCCTGTGGGGTTCACAGATCTTGAGGTGTCAAGAATTTCTCATCCCTGCCCCTTTCTGGCATTTAAACGCCCGCTGTGTGGCATTTCTGGCATTAAACGCCAGGCTGATGCCCCTTTCTGGCATTGTTCTGAAAACCGGACCGGACCGGCCGGTTCGACCGGATTAACCGGGAACCGATCATCTGGCCGGTCCGGTTGACCTCCAAAACCTCTCTGCAAAAAACTGGTTAAAAAACCGGTTGAACGGTGGTTAACCGGTGAACCGGACGAACCGGGCAGGTTTTTTGAAGTTCCGACTTTTTAAAATAGCCCAAAACGGCGTCGTTTTGTGACACACAAAAAAAAACAAACAAAACCCACGACCCACTAACCTAACCCACCCCCAAATCATTCAGTACTCAGTTGTCACCACACGCCTCCCTCAACCCTACTTTCCTTTTCCTCCAACGAGCAGAGGGACTCCACAATCGACGCCGGCAGTGAGCCAGTGACCACCGTCGTGACCGACGAACGCCGTGAAGAACACTCCCACCATCGCGGGTCATCGCGCACCGTTGCGGCTGTTGGGTTTTTGGGTTTTGGTCGCGGGTCGTGAAGCACCGTTGCGGGTTCTGGGTTTCTGACTTTCTGGCTTCTGGGTTTCAAGCACTGTTGCGGGTTCTGGGTTTCTGGTTTTCTGGCTTCTGTTCGTGCTATTTTCCTGGCTTCTGTTCGTTCTTCACTTGTGGTAAGTTCTGGGTTTCTGGCTTCCGTTCGAATGTTGCATAAATTTGTTCTTCAATTCTTTGTGAGAGGAATAAATTTGTTCTTCAATTTTTTGTATGTTGAATAAATTTGTTGAAATGTTGAATAAATTTGTTTGTTTGCTGGCTTCATGATTCTGAGGTTATTCGTTCATGAATTTCGATTTTCTCTGCTTGATTTTGATTTTTTCTGCTTGATTTTGATATCTGTTCATGATTTTGTTTACTGGCTTCATTATTTGTTTGTTTGCTGGCTTCATGATTCTGAGGTTATTTGTTCATGAATTTGGTTGCTGAAGATTCTGGTAGGTGAGTCCTCTCCTCTTTGATGTGTTCTTGCTGTGTTGTGTATTGAAAAGTTGTTCTTGCTATGTTATGGTATGGAATGGTGTGCTATTGCAATTCTTGCAATCCTCTTTGCTGTGTTTTTGGCTGTGTTCTTGTTATGGTATTAATAATTATTCTTTTGTTGTGTTATTGATTAATTGTTAATAATTTATATTACACAATAATCTGTATTTTTTTGTTAATAATCTTGCTGTGTTGTTCTTGGTGTTATATTTAAACTGCTGATGGTGTTGTAGTTATTAATAATTTAAACATAAGTGTCATGTTATTTACATGGTTTTGATTTTTATGCTTTTGTATTTTTAGTCTTGTTTCAAAAATGTTTTTAAAATGTATGTATGGAAGAATACTATATGTATACGCTGCATATTTATGCTTAAGTGCTGACTCTACATAGCTCTCTTCTTCAAGTTCTGCTCTTTATTATGTAAAATTTTAAATTTTATTAAGTTAGAAATTATTAAATTTATATATTTAAAATTATTTTTAGATTTTTAAGAATTTTATTTAATATTTAATTAAACCGGTTGAACCCCGGTTGAACCAATGAACCATTGAACCAGTAACCTCACCGGTTCATTGACCGGTCCGGTTCTCGCAACCTTGCTTTCTGGCGTTAAACGCCAGGCTAATGCCCCTTTCTGGCGTTAAACGCCAGTCTAGCTGCCAGTTGATGAGCGGATAATTTATACGCTTTTTGGCATTGTTTTTAGGTAGTTTTTAGTAAGTTTAAGTTACTTTTAGGGATGTTTTCATTAGTTTTTATGTTAAATTCACATTTCTGGACTTTACTATGAGTTTGTGTGTTTTTTTTGTAATTTCAGGTAATTTCTGACTGAAATTGAGGGACTTGAGCAAAACTCTGAAAAAGGCTGACAAAAGGACTGCTGATGTTGTTGGAATCTGACCTCCCTGCACTCGAAATGGATTTTCTGGAGCTACAGAACTCCAATTGGCGCGCTCTCAACGGCGTTGGAAATTAGACATCCAGAGCTTTCCAGAAATATATAATAGTCCATACTTTATTCGGAAATTGATGACGTAACTTGGCGTTGAACGCCAAGTACATGCTGCTGTCTGGAGTTAAACGCCAGAAAAACGTCATGATCCGGAGTTGAACGCCCAAAACACGTTATAACTTGGCGTTCAACTCCAAGAAAAGTCTCAGCTCGTGGATAGATCAAGCTCAGCCCAAACATACACCAAGTGGGCCCCGGAAGTGAATTTATGCATCAAATACTTACTCATGTAAACCCTAGTAGCTAGTCTAGTATAAATAGGATAAGTTACTATTGTATTAGACATCTTTGGTCTCAGTTTTGTTTTATTCTTCATCTTAGGAGGCTATTGATCACATTCAGGGGGCTGGCCATTCGGCCATGCCTGAACCTTTCACTTATGTATTTTCAACGGTGGAGTTTCTACACACCATAGATTATGGGTGTGGAGCTCTGCTGTACCTCAAGTTTCATTACTATTACTTTCTATTCAATTCTCTTTTCTTCTTATTCCAAGATATACGTTGCACTTCAACTTGATGAATGTGATGATCCGTGACACTCATCATCATTCTCACCTATGAACGCGCGTGATTGACAACCACTTCCGTTCTACTCTAGGCCGGGCGCATATCTCTTAGATTCCCCCAACAGAATCTTCGTGGTATAAGTTAGATAGATGGCGGCATTCATGAGGATCCGGAAAGTCTAAACCTTGTCTATGGTATTACGAGTAGGATTCTGGGATTGAATGATTGTAACGAGCTTCAAACTCCTGAAGGCTGGGCGTGATGACAAACGCAAAAGAATCAAGGGATTCTATTCCAACCTGATTGAGAACCGACAAATGATTAGCCGTGCTGTGACAGAGCATAGGAACGTTTTCACTGAGAGGATGGGATGTAGCCATTGACAACGGTGATGCCCTACATACAGCTTGCCATGGAAAGGAGTAAGAAGGATTGGATGAATGTAATAAGAAAGTAGAGATTCAAGAGGAGCACAGCATCTCCATACGCCTATCTGAAATTCCCACCATTAATTTACATAAGTATTTCTATCTTAGTTTATTTATCTTTATTTTCTATTTATTCCATTAATCAAATTTAAACTAATAATCCAATTATACTTGAATCCGCCTGACTGAGATTTACAAGATGACCATAGCTTGCTTCATACCAACAATCTCTGTGGGATCGACCCTTACTCACGTAAGGTATTACTTGGACGACCCAGTACACTTGCTGGCTAGTTGAACGGAGTTGTGTCCACACATAGCAAAGAGCCATAATAATGATTCCATACAACAATAAGGAATACTACATTGATGTGATCACAATTTCGTCCACCAAGTTTTTGGCGCCGTTGCCGGGGATTGTTCGAGTATGGACAACTGACGGTTCATCTTGTTGCTCAGATTAGGTAATTTTCTTTTCAAAAAGTTTTCAAAAATCTTTCAAAAATATTTTTTTTATTATTTTCGTTTTTCTAAAGTATATTTTCGAAAAATATAATAAAAATACAAAAAAATCATAAAATCATAAAAACCAAAAGTATTTTGTGTTTCTTGTTTGAGTCTTGAGTCAATTTTTAAGTTTGGTGTCAATTGCATGCTTTAAAAATTTTTCTTGCATTTTTCAAAAATTCCATGCATTCATGGTGTTCTTCATGATCTTCAAGTTGTTCTTGACAAGTCTTCTTGTTTGATCTTGATGATTTCTTGTTTTGTGTTGTTTGTTGTTTTTCATATGCATTTTTCGTTTCTTAGAGTCCACGCATTAAAGATTTCTAAGTTTGGTGTCTTGCATGTTTTCTTTGCATCAAAAATTTTTCAAAATTATGTTCTTGATGTTCATCATGATCTTCAAAGTGTTCTTAGTGTTCATCTTGACATTCATAGTGTTCTTGCATGCATCTTGTGTTTTGATCCAAAATTTTCATGTTTTGGGTCATTTTTGTGTTTTTCTCTCTCATCATAAAAAATTTCAAAAATCAAAAAAATATCTTTTCCTTTTTTATCTCCTAATTTTCGAAAATTTGAGCTGACTTAGTCAAAAATTTTAAAAATTAGTTGTTTCTTATAAGTCAAGTCAAATTTTCAATTTTAAAAATCTTATCTTTTCAAAACTTTTTCAAAAATTAAATCTTTTCCTTTTTTCTTATTAATTTTCGAAATTTTTTTTAAAATATTTTTCAAAATCTTTTTCTTATCTTTTACATCATATTTTCGAAAATTAGCTAACAAGTAATGTGATTGATTCAAAAATTTGAAGTTTGTTACTTTCTTGTTAAGAAAGGTTCAATCTTTAAAAATTTTTTGTGACTCCACATGATCATCAACCTAAAGAAGACATATAATAACAGTGGAAAATAAAATAAAAGAGTAATTAATATAGATAAATAAAATTAGGTTGCCTCCCAATAAGCACTTCTTTAATGTCAATAGCTTGACAGATGCTCAGAGCATGATTGTGGCCTCCCAACACCAAACTTAGACGTTGAGTGTGGGAGCTCTGTCTGACTATGTATTGAGAGAAGCTTTTCATGCTTCTTCTCCATGTTTACAGAAGAAGATCCTTGAGTCACTACAAGAATTTGACAAATTAGCGACGAATTTTTGCGAGAAATATTTTTTGTCACGAATCCGTCACTAACTTGTGAGGAATTAGAGACGCACTAACGACAAAATTAATGAGCGGTCACAAAATATCCGAACTTGAGAGAAGCGACTGATTAGCAAGAGATTCACGAGTAAGTTTGTTTCTCACAAATTGACTTTTGTAGCTAAAAAAAGAGTGAGAAAAATTTCCTCACTAATTTGTCACAGATTAATTAGCGAGTGACAATATTCTAAAAAATTAGTCACAAATTAATTAGCGAGGAATATTATTGTCACTATTCTATCACAATTGTTTGATATACAATTAGTGAGAAACAATGTTACTAGCGAATCCATCACAAAGACTTGAAAGTTTTTATTGTCACCAAAGTTTTTATTTTTAGCGAGCAACTAGTTCCTCGCTAATTTGTCACATAATATTGTCAAATTCAAAATTAGGATAGCGACAGAAAATAGTCGTCGCTAACTCGTCGCAATGTATAAATCATTCAGCTTGGGAAGTGTTCCTTGCTAATTAGTCGCTAATGTGGAAATACGGATATTGAGCACCTAGGACCTAAGTAGCAAGAAATTTGCGACCGTTTAACAACTGACATACTTCGTTTGCTGATTTCAAGTCGCTGATTGGCGGGCGAAATATATTTGTCGCTAAGTTGTCGCAAGTTTAGTTTAGCGAGCGACTTGGCAACTGCAATTTTATTGCAAAGCAAACACTATATCCTACCTATTTTGTAGCAAATTACTTGCTAATCTCGTTAGAAATCCGTCGCAGAGTTATAACAAATCCAAAACTAACCGAGAAAATGTAGAAGTAAGTGGTCGCAATTGAGTCACTAATCAAAAGCTTATTTAGTGAGGGATTAGCGACTGCTTAACAACTGATAGACTTTCTTCACTTATTTCATGTTGCTACTAATTTGTGAGAAAAAATGTGAGTCCTTATTTAGTCCTTATCTCATGTTGATGTAACAATCCGAGTTTTTGGAAAATTTAATTTAATATATTTGTTAAACAATTTATTCTAAGAAAATTATTTTACTAAAACTAATTAAATAAAGTTTTATGATACATTGAATTTTAAAAGTAATTAGGAGTCATAAGTAATTTTGATAATAATTGAAAGGGATAAGGATTGTCTTTGTCCCTAAAGTTTAGGGTCGGAATAGAAATCGTTCCTCACGTAATTTTTTATTTAGAATCGTCCTAAACATTTTATTTTGTATTAATATCGTCCTTTTACCTTTTTATGGACAAAAATACCCTCCACAACCACAAACACCTTTACCACCACCATCAGCATCTTTACCACCACCAACTACACCAAATCAGATTCAAGAACATCAAATCAGATTAAACAACATCAAATTCAACAACAAAATCAACATACAACAATAATGAAATCAGAAAATAACAAATCAAAATTAGAATTAGAAGCAAAGACAGAAGCAGAAGAAGCAGAAGAAGACATAGAAGCAGAAGAAGCTCAAGTAGAAGTAGAAAAGAAAGGGGAAAGAAGGGGTGACGGCGAGCCAGTGACCAAGGGGAAAGGAGTCATCGTCGTCACACGCGTCGCCGTCGCCATCATGTCGCACCCAGGGAAGAGGGAGAGAGGGACGTGAGCCAGTGACCAAGGGGGAGTCGCCGCTGTTACACGCGTCGCCGTTGAGGTGAGAAATGCGTCGCGCCCAGCCGCCGCTCAACCTCGTCCCGCCGCGAGGTGGAGGTCGTCGCATCACCGCCGAAGAGAGAGAGACAGAGACAGAGAGAGGGAGCCTGCGAAGATGGAGAAAACGTGACTGTGATGGTGAGTGGTCACCATGTTGCCGCCTATTCCGTCTCCCCTCCCCTCTTCCTCTCTTCCCCTTTCCCTTCCCCCTCTTCCTTTCCCCTTTCCCTTTTTCCCTTTCCCTTCCTCCCCCCATCGTATACCCTTTTCCTTTCTCCCCCTCCCCCCAATGCGTTATTTTCTTTTATTTTTTAAAATTTTATAATTTTTTATTAAAGTATGGGTAATTTAGTAATAAAATTAAAAATTTTATTAAAATGGACAATTTTAATATGAAATAAAATGTTTAGGACGATTTTAAATAAAAAATTATGTGAGGGACGATTTCGATTCCGACACTAAACTTTAGGGACTAAAATAATACTTATCCCTAATTGAAATTCAAATTAATTAAGATTTTTTTATATTATCTTTAACTCCGCCTATGTTACACTTGCGGTACATAGCCGGTCCCAAGCCCGGATAAAGGAGGAGGGTTGTGTTAGGTCTTCGGCAACCAACGTAAAAATATAGCCGAACCCCCCATGACATGAATCAAAGACATTATTGCGCTAAAGCTAGGTCGTTACCCGGAAGTAACGCGCCGTATGGCTCGAGTACGGTGTCAAAGCAAGAGCCGCTGCATCGGTGCCCGGATGTAGTGTTAAATGAGCAAGGGTTCTCGCGTTTTCGTGAACGGACGAGGGTAAATAAGCTAGTTCACAAAGGAAAAGGTAAAGGTCGAAGCGACAAAAGATTGAGATTTGGGACATGGAACATAGGCACTCTAACAGGAAAGTCCATGGAGGTGGTGGACACCATGACAAGGAGGAAGATTAACATTATGTGCCTACAAGAAACGAAATGGGTTGGTGCAAAGGCTAGGGAGTTGGATTCTTCTAGTTTCAAACTTTGGTATACAGGAAAGGTGAAGAATAGGAATGGAGTTGGAATAATTGTGGATAAGCAGTGGAAGAAGGACGTAGTTGATGTCAAGAGGGTGGGAGATCGGATCATCTCTATCAAACTTGTGGTGGAGGGAGGTGCTTTCCATGTGATTAGCGCCTATGCACCGCAAGTGGGTTCGGACGAACAACACAAGATAAGGTTTTGGGAGGATCTAGAGAGTTTGGTTCAAGGCATACCTTTGGGAGATAAGATTTTCTTAGGAGGAGATTTAAATGGCCATGTTGGGAGAGAAGTGACTGGATATGGGAGTATTCACGGAGGCCATGGTTTCGGGGTGATCAATGCCGAGGGTAAAACTATTTTGGACTTTTCCTCAACTTTTGATCTTCTCATCGCAAATACATGTTTTAAAAAGAGAGAAGAACATCTTATAACCTATAAGAGTGGCATGACAAGCTCTCAAATCGACTTCTTCTTGTTGAGTAGAGTCGACCGGAAATTTTGCATTAACTGTAAAATTATCCCGGGAGAGAGTTTGACAACACAACATAGGGTGCTCGTCATGGATTTTCGCGTTGAGCAAAAGTTGAGGAAAAGACATCATACGAAGAACCCAAGGACGAGGTGGTGGCGGATGAAAGGTGAGGAACAAAGAAGCTTCCTAAGACGGGTAGGAGAAGAGGCAAAGTGGGATGGGAATGGAAGCGCGGAAGAGATGTGGAGGGAGATGGCAGAAGTTATTAGAAGAACAGCAAAAGAAAGTTTTGGTGAATCTAAAGGAATAGGACCAAGAGACAAGGAGTCCTGGTGGTGGAATGCGAGTATACAAGAAAAGATAAAGATAAAAAGAGAATGCTTTAAAGAGTGGTCTTTATGCCGCAATGCAGATAACTGGGAAAAATATAAGGCGGCTAAGAAAGAGACAAAAGTGGCTGTAAGTGAAGCAAGAACAAGAGCATATGAGGGTCTCTACCAGTCTTTGGGCACGAAAGAAGGAGAAAAAGGTATATATAGAATTGCAAAGAGCCGGGAAAGAAGAACGAGAGATTTGGATCAGGTTAAGTGCATAAAGGATAAGGATGGAGAGGTGTTGGCTCAAAAGGAGAAGATTAATGAAAGGTGGAAGAGCTACTTCTACGAGTTATTTAATGAGGGACAGAAGACTCTTCCGAGCCTTGGTCGATTATGCACAAGGGAAGAAGATCAAAACTTTGACTACTATCGAAGGATTCGAGACTTCGAGGTAAAAGAGGCTCTAAAGCAGATGAAAAATGGCAGGGCAGTAGGACCTGATAATATCCCGATTGAGGTTTGGAAGGGTCTTGGAGGAAAAGGCATCAACTGGTTAACCAAGCTTTTTAATGAGATTTTAAGGTCAAAGAAGATGCCTGATGAGTGGAGAAAGAGCACCTTGGTACCTATCTACAAGAATAAGGGGATATACAAAGTTGCGGAAATTATAGAGGGATTAAGCTTATGAGTCATACTATGAAGTTATGGGAAAGGGTGATAGAACGGAGGTTGAGAAAAGAGACACAAGTAACAGAGAACCAATTTGGATTTATGCCAGGCAGATCTACCACTGAAGCGATATACCTATTAAGAAGGATGATGGAGAGGTATCGTAGTAATAAAAGGGATCTACACATGGTGTTTATTGATTTGGAAAAAGCGTATGATAGGGTACCAAGGGAGGTCTTATGGAAGGTTTTAGAAAAGAGGAGAGTAAGGATCGCATATCTTCGGGCAATTAAAGACATGTATGATGGGGCCACAACTAGTGTGAAGACTCAAGGTGGTGTGACAGAGGAATTCCCTATTGGTATAGGATTACACCAGGGATCATCCTTAAGTCCATACCTTTTCACATTAGTCTTAGAAGTACTCACAGAGCACATCCAAGAGCCTGTGCCATGGTGCATGCTTTTTGCCGATGATATCGTTCTTATGGGAGAGTCAAGGGAAGACCTAAATAAGAAGTTGGAGTTATGGAGAGAAGCTCTAGAAGTGTATGGTCTGCGCATAAGCCGTAGCAAGACGGAATATATGGAATGTAAGTTCAGTCTAAGAAGTGAAAACTCCAATATAGAGGTGAAAATTGGAGAGAACACCCTACGAAAAGTTAAAAGTTTTAAGTATCTTGGGTGCATCATACAGGACAATGGAGAGATTGAACATGATGTAAATCATAGGATCCAAGCAGGTTGGTCAAAATGGCGGAGTGCATCTGGTTTTATATGCGACAAAAAAGTGCCTTTAAAACTTAAAGGTAAATTCTATCGCACCGCTATAAGACCGGCTATGCTGTATGGTACGGAGTGTTGGGCGGCTAAAGGGGAGCACGAACATAAGCTGAGTGTGGCAGAGATGAAGATGTTGAGATGGATGAGTGGTCATACGCGATTGGATAAAATAAGGAATGAAGATATAAGGGAGAGAGTTGGAGTAGCACCTATTGTGGAAAAGATGGTTGAATCGCGTCTCAGGTGGTTTGGACATGTGAGAAGAAGACCGATAGAACATCCAGTCAGGAGGGTGGATGAGATGGAAGATGGACAAAGGGCGAAAGGCAGAGGAAGACCTAAGAAGACCATCCATGAGGTGGTCAAACGAGATCTACATGTAAACGGTCTCTCTGTAGACATGATACATGACAGAGCACAATGGCGTCGTTTGATTCATGTAGCCGACCCCACTTAGTGGGACAAGGCTTTGTTGTTGTTGTTGTTGTTGTTTTTTATATTATCTTTACTATAATTAGATATTCGGTATAATTGAAATTGACTATTTTATATAATTCGAATCCAAGTTTTGGTAATGAAAAAATAATAAAGTTAAATTATTTAAATTAGTTAATTGATATTTCAGATTTAAACTGTACTTTATAAAGTATAATTAATCTGTTCATTTTATAATTTAAATTAAAAATTATTTCAACTCAATAATATATTAATAAATAGTGTTCCTAAAATATTTTTGATAGAGTATATTTAATTTTAAAAATATTATTCTATCCTCTAGTTTTACCTAAATATCTATTATATCCAAATTCTTTTATAAAATCTCTAATTTTTAATTCTAATTGAAAATCAAAAACCCTAATTTCGCTCAAACCCTAACCCTAGTACCTCTTATCCTCACCGCTGCACACACACTTGAAAAATAAGAAAGAAAAGGGGGAAAACAAAATCAGGGAAGAAGGGGAAAAAAGAAAGGGAAAAGAAAGAAGATGGGGGGTTTCCAGGAAGAAGGAAGAAGATATGGAGAAGAGGAAAGGGAAAGAAATGGAGACCGTGCGGTGGGCATCACTACCACCTCGCTGCCGCTGTGCCGTCACGGAGGGAGTGAGAGAGCAACGCACAAGCCTGTGAGAGAGGAAGATGTCGTCGCTGCCGCGCCTTGCCACTGTCAGTTTCGCCATCGCCGTTCTGCCCTCATCAAGCCCGTTTTGCCGCTGCCATTGCGCCATGCCGCCATACTCCAAGCTGTTGTCATTGCTGTTTGCAGAGGGAGAGAAAGCAAGTGCGCCAGAGGAAGCGAGAGACCGAAGCTGCGAGAGAGGAGAAGTGACGAAAGAAGCTGTCGCGGGAACTGCCGCCAGAGGGAGTCCCGTCGCCGTCGTGCTGTGCGAAGTCACCGCCACTGTCACGCATTCTGTCGCCACTGCTGAAGGCTGCACCGTCGTGCCTCTGGTCATGGGTGAAGTCCGCCGTCGAACTATACCTTCCCGAAGCTACTACTGTTCCATTACCTTGTTTTATTAAATTTTTGGTGGAGCCACTACCGCCACTGGAGCTGCCCAAAAACTCTGTTGTTACTGCTTTGTTATTTCATTGTAAGCTATCTCTATTTCCAATTCCATTGAATTTGTTTCCATTTTTTATTCCATTGAATTTGAACTCTCTATTTTGCTGCAACCATGGTCACTGTTGTTGGGACTACCGATGCCACTATTACTGGAGTATTGTCGGAATTGATGCCACTGTTGTCTCGGTTAATTTGGAGGTTTTAGATTTTGAATGTGTTTTATTTCTGAATGTGTATTGGCTTTTGAAATGGCCTGATATAATTTAAGGAAGCCATTGTCTATTTTTAATTTAGTTTAATTATTTTCCTTGATCAATGCAGGGTTGAAGAACTAACTTCAAAAATGGTGGCTTGGTGCTGCTGATTGTGCTAATTTCAGGTCAGGATCCAAATAACTCAAGGTACTCATCATTCCTACTTCTTGTTGTTGTTGCTCTCTATGTGTTTGTGAAAATTCATGTGTTATTGCACCAGTGTTGCTGTAAAAGGAAACACTGTAAAAGGAGTAACTGCCGCTCATTTTTTAAGTCAAGTTGCTGTAAATTGAGGAGCATCTTCTGGGTATAATTCTGCTTCCGGTGATTTTTTTTCTCCAATTCTAATGAGCATCACACTGGTAAACTTCTTCATTGTTTTATAACTGTTAAGACATTATTGTTCATTATGTGTTGATGCTATTGTAGTTAAGTTTGTAATGTTTTGAAATTGTAGAAGAAATTGTTAAAACTAATCAACCAGCTCAGACCAAAAGTAAAAAGAAAGAGGTATTATGTTCTTTGATGTTCTCTATTAGTCTAAATTTGTATTTTAATTAACATTTTGGTAAGAAAGCAATCATGCTACTACTATGGAATAAATATCTGATTTTTGTCTTTTAATTTCAAAAAAGAATAATTGGCTTTTTGCACTCTATATTCATACTTAAATAAATACTGTCATGTTGCCAATTTCTTTTACTATTTTTATTCATCATGACTGGGACTCTGTTGCTTTCACTAGATTTGGATAAATTTCTTTTACCAAATAGTTGCTTACATCTATTTTTCGGTTTCAATATCTTTTTAAGTCTTCTAGTAATTCATCTTATTTATAAGATTAGCATATATGCTGAGAGATATTGAACTCATTTTAGGGTTCATTGAACTGGGCCGCGAAAACAGATATATTATAAACCAAAAGAAGTAAAGGCTGCAATTGTTACCTGTGGAGGCCTCTGTCCTAGTCTTAATGATGTCATTAGACAGGTTAGCTTGTGATCAATTTAGTCACTGTACTACTGTAGCTTAATTCCAGGGTTTATGCATTTTTTATATTCTTGTGCCACAAACATTCTCTGAATATGTTTGATGTTTTAATACTATTGTTTTGCAATTAACGTCTGGATTTTTTTTTACCCAAACAGCAAATATAGCCAGTCACTTCATACTTTGTGGTCAGCTCCATTCTGCATTACCATTGCCATGGTTCTTCTGTATCAACAACTAGGTGTTGCTTCCCTTTCGGGCGCTTTGATGCTAGTCCTTATGTTTCCATTACAGGTATAGGAGTTCACCTGGTTTCTCTAGTTTGTTTTACCCCTACACTGCTTTGAATCTATTAGTTAAAATGCACTCTTATTATAGTATACTGCTTCCGTTCCTCTCTGCATATCTTTTATTCTCTAGTCTCTTTGCATTAATGTACTGAGGTGGTAATGGATATAACACTATTTTTTAAGAAATTCATTCATGAGCTAATAGTCTGGGTTGTTAACCATACTAAAAAACTTGAATTATTTTTATAAGATTCCATGAATTTAATGTTGCATTTTGTGAGAGCAGACGTTTATCATCAGTAGAATACAGAAGTTGTCTAAGAAAGGAATACAACGTACAGACCAGACAATTGCCATTATGAATGAAGTTTTGGCAGCTATGGACACTATAAAGTATGTTCTTTTGAACTTCATAATAATTTTTTTTAAAATTTAGTTAAATATCAAGTTCTAACCATTTTATTGTTGGCTTTTCTGACATGGCTTAGATGTTATGCATGGGAGAGTAGTTTCCGCTCTATCTTGATTAATTTCTTTTTGCATGCAAACAAGAATCACATGATGATGTGTAGTGTAGTGCAATGCCTTTGATTTTGACTGTTGTTGGATTCTTTATGATTATGAATTTCTTTTTTTTTTTCTTTTTTGTTGAATTTCTTGCTACTTCTTTGGTGATCTTCTTCTATGAATTCGTTTGTAGAATTTTGCATCAAGGGTTAGTTTGGCTCATAGTTATATGAACTCATGTATGGACAAAAAATTTCCCATTTTTCTATTGATTTGTGTTACTTTTTTTGTAATTTGCATAACTGATGAGGTAATCAATACTCAATTGATGGTTTCTCAATAAATTTGCCAAAAATGGGTCAAGCATTTTTTTTATATTTCAGCTTGAAACAAAGAGGTTGTTATGCCTTGTTGGCATTACATTTACAGTGTGTAAATTAAATTATCAGTTTTGTTATAGAATTGTAATTTTTTAATTATAATTATCGCATGTAAATAATTATGTAAATCAATAAAAAATTTATTTTTTTATACTTTCTTATTTTCTTCCTTCAAAAGCGTGGATGTATGTCTCTTATTGCCAAGCGTTTGAAGCGTAGCCAAAACCAACTCAATGGCACGTTTCTAAAAGCGTGGTAAAAAGATATCACTACATTTTTTGCATTTGTGGCACGCTTTAAAAGCGTGACAAAATCTAATTTTTTTGTTACTAGGTTAAAAAGAATTTGCGATGACATTTGCGATAGTTGTTCAACTACTTAAATACATATTATTTTCTAGCAAATTAGCGAGTACTTCATAATTCTATTTTCTCATTGAGAATAGTTTTGGTTTAGCGACAAAATTCCTACAAATTTGATTAAGGATTTTCAAAGATTAGCTATAGATTTGCTACAAAATGTGACAGATTTGAGATCACATTAGCGGATAATTTGTGACGAATTAGGTTCGGAAAATTCCTTGCTAATTAGCGTCAACTAGGCATTCTATTTTGTTTACGAAGTTAGCTTCGAATTAGCGATGATTCTGCTGTAGTAGAGTTTGTCGCTAATTAGCGACTACCTTAGTCTATTTCTTGGTTTTCTTCTATGGAATTAGCTTTTACTTTAGTGATGGATTTGTGACTATCTATTCAGTAGCTAAAAAAGTTTTCGATGAATTAGTGACTATTGTGTTTGCCTCACTAATCTGCAACTTGTAATTAGCGAGAAAAGCATTAGTTGCTAGGCGGTAGTTAATCCGTCACAAATTATATTTTGCGTCAGATTAGCGATTATTTTACGACTCTTTTTGCGGTAGCTAATCAGCCATATTCTTGTAGTGAGTCTTAAACACAAGGTAGTCCTCATTCAATTGAAGGACTAACTCTCCTCTGTCCACATCAATCACAGCCCTTTCTGTGACTAAGAAGGGTCTTCCAAGAATGATGGATTCATCCTCATCCTTCTCAGTGTCTAAGATTATGAAGTCAGCAGGGACGTAAAGGCCTTCAACCTTCACTAAGACATCCTCTACAAGGCCATAAGCCTATTTCATTGATTTGTCTACCATCTCTAGTGAGATTCTTGCAGCTTGTACCTCAAAGATTCCTAGTTTCTCCATTACAGAGAGTGGCATGAGGTTGATACCTGACCCCAGGTCACACAGAGCCTTTTCAAAGGTCATGGTGCCTATGGTGCAAGGTATTAAGAACTTTCCGGAATCCAATTTCTTTTGAGACAATGTCTGCTGAATCCATGTATTCAGTTCATTGATGAGCAATGGAGGTTCATCCTCCCAAGTCTCATTACCAAATAACTTGGCAATCAGCTTCATGATTGCTCCTAGATACTGGGCAACTTGCTCTTCAACAGTGTCTTCGTTCTCTTCAGAGAAAGAATATTCATCAGAGCTTATAAATGACAATAGTAAGTTTAGTGGAATCTCTATGGTCTCTGTATGAGCCTTAGATTCCTTTGGTTCCTTAATAGGGAACTCCTTATTGGTCAGTGGATGTCCCCTGAGGTCTTTCTCATTGGGAATCACTACCTTTTCACTCTCTCCAAGTTAGGCCATTTTGGTTATAGTTATGGCCTTGCACTCTCTTTTAGGATTCTCTTTTGTATTGCTTGGGAGAGTACTAGGAGGAGTTTAATAACTCTTTTACTTAGCTGACCCACTTGTGCCTCCAAATTTCTGATGGAGGACCTTATTTCAGTCATGAAACTGAGAGTGGCCTTAGATAGATCAGAGACTATGTTTACTAGGCCAGAGAGGCTCTGCTCAAAATTCTCTGTCTGTTGTTGAGAAGATGATGGAAAAGGTTTACTATTGCCAAACTTATTTCTCCCACCATTATTGTTGTTGAAGTCTTGTTGAGGCTTTTGTTGATCCTTCCATGAGAAATTTGGATGATTCCTTCATGAAGGATTATAGGTATTTTCATAGGATTCTCTCATGTAATTCACCTCTTCCATTGCAGGATTCTCAGGGTCATAAGCTTCTCCTTCAGAGGAGGATTCTTTAGCATTGTCGGATGCAGTTTTGAGAAATCATATTGACTTGTTGAGTCAATATTTTGTTCTGAGCCAATATGGCATTTGGAGTATCAATCTCAAGAACTCTTTTCTTCTGAGTCATCCCATTATTCACAAGATTTCTTTCAGGAGTGTACATGAACTGGTTATTTGCAACCATCTCAATGAGTTCCTGGACTTCTGCAGGGGTTTTCTGATGAAGAGATCCACCAGCAGAATGGTCCAATGACTTCTTGGACAATTCAGACTGACCATCATAGAATATGCATATGATGCTCCATTCTGGAAGCATGTCAGAAGGACACCTTTTGGTTAATTGCTTGTATCTTTCCCAATCTTCATAGAGGGATTCACCTTCCTTTTGTTTGAAGGTTTGGACTTCCACTCTAAGCTTGCTCATCTTTTGAGGTGGAAAGAATTTGGTCAAGAAAGCATTGACCAACTTGTCCCAAGAGTTCAGACTTTCTCTAGGTTATAAGTTCAACTATGTTCTAGCTTTGTCTCTTACAGCAAAGGGGAAAAAAATAAGTTTGTAGACCTCGAGATCAACCCCATTGGTCTTAACAGTATCACATATCTGCAAGAATTCAGCTAAGAACTGATGAGGATCTTCTGATGGAAGTCCATGAAACTTGCACTTCTATTGCATTAGAGAAACTAATTGAGGCTTAAGCTCAAAGTTGTTTGCTCCAATGGCAGAAATTGAGATGCTTCTTCCATAGAAGTTGGAAGTTGGTGCAGTATAGTCACCAAGCATCTTCCTTGCATCTCTGGCATTGTTATTGGGTTCGGCTGCCATGTCTGTTTCTTTTTCAAAATTTTCTGTAAGGTCCTCTCCAGAGTGTTGTGCTTTAGCTTCTCTTAGCTTCTTCTTCAGAGTCTTTTCAGGTTCAGGATCGACTTCAACAAGAATGTTTTTATCCCTGTTTTTGCTCATATGAAAAAGAAGAGAACAAAAAAGAAAAAGAATCCTCTATGTCACAGTATAGAGATTCCTTTATGTGAGTAGAAGAAGAGAAAAAGAGAAGAATAAGGTAGAGAAAAAATAAAGAGAATTCGAACACAGAGAGGGAGAGATGGTTCAAATTTTAAGAAGAAAAGAGGTGTTAGTAATTAAATAAATAAATAAAAAGAGATGAGAGAGAAGAGAAATTCGAAAATTAATAAAAAGAAAAGAAAAATATTTTTGTTTTTATTTTAATTATTGGTTAGTATTCGAAAATTAAGAAAAGGAATAAAATAACATTAGAGTTTAAAACAATTAGTTAATTAAAAAGATTTTTGAAAAGAGGAAGCTGATTTTCGAAAATGAGAAGTGAAAAAGTAGTTAGATGGTTTTGAAAAAGATAAGAAATAGTAAGTTTTGAAAAGATAAGAAGTTAGAAAGATTTTGAATTTAAAATTTGAAAAAGATATGATTTGAAAAAGATTTGATTGAAAAGGAAATTAAAAAGATTTGATTTTTAAAATTAAAATTGATGAATTGACCAACAAGAAACTAAAAGATATGATTCTAGAATTTAAAGATTGAACCTTTCTTAACAAGAAAGTAACAAATTTGAAATTTTTTTGAATCAAATCCTTAATTGTTAGCAAGGTTTTCGAAAATATGAAATAAAAATAAGAAAAAGATTTTGAAAATCAATTTTAAAATTTTTTTCGAAAATATTAAGAAAAAAATGAAAAAAATTTGATATTTGAAAAAGGTTTGAAAAGATATAACTTTTAAATTGAAATTTTTACTTGACTAACAAGAAACAACTAAATTTTAAAATTTTTTGACTAAGTCAACCCAAAATTTCGAAATTTATGAGTGAAATAAGGAAAAGATATATATTTTTTATTTTTGAATTTTAAAGAAGAAAGAGAAAAACAACAAAATGACTCAAGACATGAAAATTTAAGATAAAAACCAATAATGCATGCAAGAACACTTTGAATGTCAAGATGAACACCAAGAACACTTTGAAGATCAAGATGAACATCAAGAACATATTTTTGAAAAAATTTTAAGAAAAGAGACACATGCAAGACACCAAACTTAGAAATTTTTATTGCTTAGACACTCAAAAATAAAAAATGCTTATGAAAAATAAGAAAAGACACAAAACAAGAAAATCACAAGATCAAACAAAGACAAACAAAGACAATCATCAAGAATAACTTGAAGATCAAGAAGAACATATACATAAGTTTTTGAAAAATGCTAGAAAAATAAAAACATGCAATTGACACCAAACTTAAAATTTGACTCTAGACTCAAACAAGAAATACAAAAAAAAATTGATTTTATGATTTTATTAAAAAAAAATTTTCAAAAAAATTTTTGGAAAAACGAAAAAGAAGAAAAAATTTTTGAAAGATTTTTGAAAACTTTTTGAGAATAAAATAAAGGTTGAAACAAGAAGAAAATTACCTAATCTAAGCAACAAGATGAACCGTCAGTTGTCCAAACTCGAAGAATCCCTGGCAACGGCACCAAAAACTTGGTATGCGAAATCGTAAATCACACTTTTCACAACTCCACATAGCTTACCGGTAAGTGCACTGGGTCGTCCAAGTAATACCTTACGTGAGTAAGGGTCGATCCCACGGAGATTGACGGCTTGAAACAAGCTATGGTAATCTTGTAAATCTCAGTTAGGCAGATTCAAATGGTTATGAGATTTTAATAGTTAAAAGATAAATAAAGCGGAAGATAAAATAAAGTTACTTATGTAGTCCCTTGGTGGGAATTTTAGATAAGCGTTTAGAGATGCTTTGTTGCCTCTGAACCTCTGCTTTCCTACTGTCCTCATCCAATCATGCGTACTCCCTTCCATGGCAACTTGTATGTTGGTGGATCACCGTTGTCAATGGCTACCATCCGTCCTCTCAGTGAAAATATGTCCTCTACGGTTTCCCGCATGGCTAATCAGCTGTTGGTTCTCGATCGTGTCGGAATAGAATACATTTATTCTTTTGCACACTGTCACTGCGCCCAATAGTCACGAGTTTGAAGCTCGTCATAGTCATCCCATCACAGATCCTACTCAGAATACCACAGACAAGTTTTAAACTTTCCGGATCTCAAGAATGCTGCCAGTTGATTCTAGCTTATACCACGAAGGTCTAACGTCACGGATTCGAATGCTCTGTTGTCAGGAGAGGTGATTCAGATCCGTGGGTCAGAGACCAAAGAGAGTATATTCCAGCTGTCGTCCAATGACTACGTTGAACATTATGTAGACCGCTTTGTGGTTGTTAGGCACGCGGATCTTGGCTAAGCGAGTAACGAAGATTGGGTGATTGTCACGGGTCACCCTTCATTCTGACTTAATTAAGTACAAGAGTATATCTTGGAGGAGAAGTAGGCGTGAATTGAAGGAAAAACAATAGTACTTGCATTGATACTCGAGGAACAGCAGAGCTCCTCACCTTAATATATGAGGTGTAGAAACTCCACCGTTAGAAAGTACATAAGAACAAGGTCTAGGCATGGCCGAATGGCCAGCCTCCAAAAAGGGTTCGAAGAACCCCCAAAAGGTCAAAGACCTAATCAAAGGATCGAAAAGTGGTCCAAAGATATGAATACAATAGTAAAAAGTACTATTTATACTAAACTAGTAAACTAGGTTTACAAAAAATGAGTAGATGGTGCAGAAATCCACTTTCGGGACCCACTTGGTGTGTGTTTGGGCTGAGCTTTGAAGCTTTCACGTGCATAGGCCATCCTTGGAGTTAAATGCCAGCTTGGATGCTAGTTTGGGCGTTTAACTTCAGCTTTGGTGCCCGTTCTGGTGTTTTACACCAGAAAAAGGTCTCTGGTGGGCATTTGGACGCCAGTTTGGGCCATCAAATCTCGGGCAAAGTATGAACTATTATACATTTCTGGAAATCCCAAGATATCTACTTTCCAACGCAATTGAAAGCGCGCCAATTGGGTTTCTGTAGCTCCAGAAAATCCACTTCGAGTGAAGGGAGGTCAGAATCCAACAGCATCTGTAGTCCTTTCTCAGCCTCTGAACCAGATTTTTGCTCAGGTCCCTCAATTTCAGCCAGAAAATACCTGAAATCACAGAAAAACACAAAAACTCATAGTAAAGTCTAGAAATGTGAATTTTGCATAAAAACTAATAAAAATATACTAAAACGTAACTAAAACATACTTGAAACTACCTAAAAATAATGCCAAAAAGCGTATAAATTATCCGATCATCAATCATTACAATCAATTATCACATTCATCCTCATCATACATCACTTC
Source organism: Arachis hypogaea (assembly GCF_003086295.3). Lineage (NCBI taxonomy): Eukaryota > Viridiplantae > Streptophyta > Magnoliopsida > Fabales > Fabaceae > Arachis > Arachis hypogaea. Next base: position 80,583,185 of record NC_092044.1, on the reverse strand, counting down.
ATATTTTATTCCTCTCTTTTTAATTCATTAACTCATCTTTTTAATTCTCATTTCTAACTCCTCTATCCTTAATTACACTGGCTCTAGACTGTTATCGGGATTTATAAAAGTTTAGAAGGCTCGAGGAATTGTTGAGAACTTAAAAGTTCACTTTTCAGAAAAACAGGGGTGGTCGCGTACGCATGCACATATTTGCATACGCATGAGTGTAAATTTTCAAAGCTTGCGTATGCAGACCACCTTCATGTACGCGAAAGGTTTGGGCAGTGGGGCTCACTTGCGTACGCATGACTTGTGTCACGTACGCATGAGCATATTTGTAACAAAGTTGCATACACAGCCCATGTTCGCGTACACATGGGTGTTGGCAATGACCAACTCCTGCGTACACACGATGTGTTCTGCGTACGCATGTCATATCAGACTTTGAAAAAGCTTATATGCTCCAGAAAACCAATTTTTAGCCCAAATTTCAAACCTTCATATCTTTTTCCACAAAATTCATTTTTCAACTATTCTTGAACCGTTGGAAAGGTCGATAAATAAATTTTTATAAAAATCTAGTCTTGTAAAATTTTTAACTCCGAAGACCGAGTTACGGCTCGTCAAAGTTGGCCAAAAATCAATTTACCAATTTTTTCAAAAGTTTACAAGCCAAAAGCAGTTTTATCATCAACAAAAGGACCCCAAACCACTCCAATTCACACATTCACAATCCATCAAACTCAAACCTACTTCATTTACACATTTCTACTCAATTTCATCAATTTCACACCTCAAAATCCTAAATTTCCGCTATTCTATTAATCATTCAAAATATCCACACATTCAATATCCAAATTCCATTCAAACTCATACATCATCACACAATACATTCACCAACTTACCATTCTCACATTTTTTGCCTTCGGCCTAAATTCACGGCCTCTGGTCCCATATCCTCAATCCAATACATAACTCATAAATATATAATCACCATCCAAATCATCAATTTTCACAATACATAAAATACATAAATACACAATTCTCATCCAAATCATCAAATGTAACAACACATCAACTACACATATGAATTTTAACCAAATACACAATTTAAACTTAATCCTAGGGGTATCTAACCTAGGATTTCATACATCATTATACGAAATTTAAATGAAACTTAAACATTACCTTTTTAGAAGCCAAAATCAAGCCTTTCACTTGTGAATTCCACTCCAAGACTCACCCAAAAGCTGCACACGCTAATTTCAAGTCCCCAAGGTATACCAAAATCATCCAACACTCTAATATACACAATTTCATACATACATCAACCTAGGATTCATAAAACTCCATAAATCACAAGGATTTGGTGATCTCTTATCTTAACCCACAAAACTTTTTGATGAAATTCACCAATAACTCATATTAGAGCATCCTTAAATAACCAAAATCACAATATTTCTCAATACCCAAAGCTCATACTCGAATTTAACACATACGGCAAAAATGAAATAAGAGAATTTTAAATTCTTACTAATATTTTTAGATAAAATTATAGAGGATGAGATGGGTTTCGTGTGGCTACAAACGGTGCGACAATCGAAGCTTCGGAGAGAAAGTTATGGTGGTTTGAGTATTTAGGAGTTAGTGTTTCACTCACTTGTTCCCCCTCCCTTCAATTTCAGCATGAATGTGATAATGAATGGGTGTTGATGCTGAAATGGTCATTAGTAAGAGTATATATATGTTGGGTTTGGGTCCAACTTTTGGTAAAAACCTTTAAAATTAGCGTTTTAATTTATGTTTTAAATATTTTTATCTTCTCAATTATGAATTTTAACTATTTAACCTTCTTTATTCATAATTAATTTTCTCAGTCATAATACCGGGCAGATCCAAGCTAGTACCGCCGGTCAAATTTTTACTGCATTTTTTACACAAAAAATCATGTTTTTCGACTTGAAAAAATCTTCTGAATCCAAATATCATCATTAAGTCTTCAAATTATGATTGTTAAATTTTTCAACCCTTATTACTCATATTTAATTAAGGTTTAATTACTCTATAGGTCTCTATAGTTTCACTGAATTTTCAATTAGGTCCCTATACTTTTTTTCTTTTCAATTGGATCCCTATATATTTTTTTTTTTCAATTTAGTCCTGGTTAACGTTAAACGTCAAAAAAATATTAGTAAATTGTGAAATTATTTGTATACCCTTAGGGACCCAATTGAAAAGAAAAAAAATACAGAGACCTAATTAGAAATTCGATAAAGCTATAAATATTCAATGAAAGATATTTCTATAATTCATATTCAATAATTCTATAACATAAAAGATATTCCTATAATCATTTTTATTTTGTCACTACCATTCTTTTGCTTGTGTACCCTTAATCAATCTAGGTACAAATATGATTTTCTTAAAACATTTTTCTCTAGTAATATATTATGGTTCAAATGATACATGAGCTGATGAGCATTCTTAAAATAATTGGCCCAAATTCTTATGGTTCAATTGCTCGGTTTAGTTACTGCATCTTGAATTCGACACAAGTTTTCGATCAATGCTCATGGATTATCTTCAAGATGATTGTTTGAATTGTCAACTAAAGAGTAATCATGGATTAAACCATACACACATTTTGTTAAAAAAAACACTACATTATACATGTTGGGCAAAGAGCAATAATGAAATACTTCCCATAATGAATAAAATTATTTCTATACCAATCATTTCTATTATTTTGTTGAATGGAACAAGAAGAAATACAGATTTAGACAAAGTTATGTTCCCACCATAGGAACATAATGCAAAAGTAAAGGGACTAAATGAAAGTAAATTTAGAAGTAAGAAAAAGCATCATCAGAGGGGGATAATCCTAGAAATAAAATCTATGATTCCCGAAATATGCAACCCACGTAAAAGTCAAGTTTGTAGTTGTGGCTGTTTTGTTAATAGCTAGCTATACATATGTCTGCTACAACAATGAGTTATCAAGAAGAAAACTTGTTGCTTCACATTTTGCAGTGTAGTTGTGCTTTGAAGAACAGTACTTCTGATGCACCCCTATAAGTTTTCCTGACCCAGCCTTCTGGTGGAAACCAACCATTAAACTCGAGCACTCTCTGCGCGTCAGAAGGAAATTACATTAGTACATGATGCACTAAGTTCAATTCAGTACTTGAATTGAATGAATGAATATGTGCTTACAATAGTTGCTCTTCTGTGCAATTGGTATGCCATTCACATGTCTTGCTCTACTTACTGTCTGAAGCCGAAGATGGTGCATTGAGCTGTATAGACTACAGCTGCAGTTAGCAAAGATGGCGAGAACTTAAGCATCTCATACTCCACTAGAGATAGCTCTACCAAGAAGAAAGCTAGTAGCTCAAGCTGTCCATGGTGAGAGTAAGTAAGTATCAATTAACAAGTTAGTAATTTTAACCATATCAATGATCATCATCATAATAAGAGAAATGAGAGTTTTTCACTATGAATTTTATCAAGCATGTTGCTACCTTTCTGTTTGCTTGTGCTACCTTTAGGAACCTTCTAATGAAAACATATGCTGTTGGAACAGACATGTTAAAGTGCAATGTGTTCAGCATCAACTTCTCCTAAAAGGGTTTATCAGACAAAAATAAACAAATAAATATCAGTTTACTTTCTCTATAAATGCATGCATATATGTTAAGATAGTAGTACTAAACAAGGAAAACATATATTACCATATCCAGAACTTCATTCCTTGTATATGCCTTGCCTGATATAAGGATCAAGAACTCCAATTCTCTTGGCTCAAATACTCTTTGAAAGCTACGAGTGCGATACAATACATCCTTAATTTTGAAGAATCCATGAATCATAGCCATCAACAAAATTTAGAATATAATTTGAGAAACAAACAGAAGTTGCAAACAATTAAGCAAAACTAAAATTGAACTACAAATTCACACAACTTAAGAATTCACAGCTTGAGAGACAGGAACTAAAAACAACTAAAACATTCAGCTTCTCCTTATTCCTAATCTCAGTCAATCAATTCTTCCTCAAAAATCAAGAGATTAAAATGGGACACCAAGATGAAAAAGAAAAGTTAGAATATCATCATATCTAGAATATCATTAACTATGTTGATCAATTAACTGGCTACACAAAAGATAAGAAATATAACAAACACCACAAGTAAAGAGCAATCACAGCTAATTCTTAAATACTTGATATTAATCCTTTGAAGATCTCACCTGTTCTTTGACCCATCAGCCAAATAAGCTCCATAGCTCCCCACTGAACCTGAGATTAGAATAGGGCGTTTCTTGAAGATTTTACCATCAGCATCAACACCCGAAGAGCAGAGTAGCAACGTGAGGTGCGGTCAAGCGAGGCATGGTGCGACGACGTGATGTGCGGCGCGGCGATCCACGGCGAGGGAACGCTAGGGTTCTTCATTTTTGGGACAAAATGCTAAGGGTTAGTTTTGGTATTTCAAAAAGATGGGGTGGATTTAATTAGTAATTCTAATCTAATTAGGAGAATATTCTATTTTTGAACAGAATATTTCGTTATCTCAAACGATTTTGTCAAAGCAAGAACTAAATTGAAAAAAAAAATTAACATATAGGGATCCAATTAAAAGGAAAAAGTATAAGGACCTAATTGAAAATTTGATGAAACTATAAGAACCAATAGAGTAATTAAACCTTTAATTAATTACTTATTTAACTATAGTTTTGACCGCATTTTACAACGACTACCCCGGTTTTTTTAGGCCTAAACAAAATTAAAAAATTATCCAATCTCGTAACCCGAATGACGCAAAAATAATCCCTACTCATATCCATTACACAATTCACATGATCACATCAGCCTCCACCCCTTACATCCATGAGGTCACTGCCTTTGACTCTTTCCGTCACACACACTGACCCATAACGCCCAGCATCGTCGCACCTCTCCCCTCCGCGGTTCCATTGCAATCTCACACACATCCTCGCAGGCTCGCATCCCGCCGTTGCGCCTCTCCGTCGCTACTGCTCCTGGGTTGTGGCTATCTATGTATGTATCTTCCTGGTACTGTGAAAGGTATAGCTGAGGTTTGTGTGTTTTATGCAAAATGTGGCCACCATGATCGAATCCATGCATGTCTATCAATTTGCAAGCTTTAGTTTTCATCTCTATTCTCCTTCAAAATCAAACTGTGATTCTCACTTTTGGAATCTCAACTCTCTTAGTATTCCTTCTCCTTCAGTGTCCTTCTTACTCATCACATCTCTTTGATTTATTCATAATTTTTAATATTCACTTTCTAACCCGTAATTTATAGATGTGAGTTTTTATTGTACACGTTTCTTTTATTTTGTTTCTTAATTTAATATGATTTAAACTAAATTTACTTTTGTAATAATAATTTTTTTTATTTCCTAGGTGAAAGGGGCTAGTAGCTAGTCTAAAGGGGAAATGAATTGATGAATTATTTTTTTGTTTGTTAACTTTTATAACATTGTGTAGAGTAAAAAAATTTGTTGGTTCTATCTTTTTTTATTAGATGCATAAACTCTTCTGTGACGCAAAGGATGACAAAAAATATTTATGTGTGACATAATTTGTATAATCTAACCTTCATCAGTCTTACATGAATGATAATAATTTACATGAATGATAATAATTTGATTGAAATCTCTGCAATATCATTTTGATGATGGTAGATAAACAGTCTCAATTCAATGTTATCATTCATATAGAACAGGTGAATACTAGGTCATACAAGTTAACGTCACATGTAAGCATTTTGCGCTTTTTTTTCAGAGATTTTGATAGAAAGGCTTATGTGTACAACAAAAAAGAAGAATAGGAGAGCGAATTATCATTTTTCAATCGATAAGGTGTAAGTTGTCTAAATTAAAAAAAGATAAGAAGCAAAGAATGGCGGCAAAACGAGTCGAACTCGACGAGCCAACCTACCAAAAAGGCAGATTGGATTAGGATATAAAATCTGCCAAATAAAAAATCTGTCAAACTTGCACTGCCACTCACAGGTTTTGGCAGAGCAGAGCAGGCCCATTGGATGAAAGATTATTTTATTTTAGTTTTTTTTATAAAATAATATAGTGATTAGTACTACAAAAATTATTAATTATATAATTTTTAAACATATTTTTTTAATTATTAATTTTATTTATTTTATCTTATATTTTCTATATATATATATATATATTCAAATTATGTAACTTATTTCTTAAAATAAAAATATTTTTATTGAAAGACATTATTTTAAATAATTTTATTAAAGTTAAAAATTAAAAAAATAACAAAAAATCATATTATAGTTTAATTATTTTTTATTATTATTTTTTAATTAATTTTATTATTTTTTTGAAAAAAATTAAGCAGACTAACCTGTTACTTTCCATAAAATAATAATAGACTAGTATTTTGACTTTTGAACCCAACGGCCTTGATAGAGCGAGACGGGTTACTAGCTTTGCCACCACTACTATGAGCTACCACTGCTTGATGATGGATTTTGGGGCCTACACCAACTATACTAATACGTGCATGACAAGGAAAAATAAAAAAAATCATGACTAATCAGAAAGCCGCTACCGTAAAAGTTGTGTTTAAATCATAGTTATAAAAAATATCAACACTAATCATAAACACCCCCGCCCCCTCTTTTCTCTCTCTCTCACAAACGGAACCCTAGCAGCAGGAGTAGCCAGCCCCCCAGTCGCACTGTTGCCGATCCTCTTCTTCTGGATCCCTTCTCCTCGCGTCGCCAGAAGGTCTTCTCTGAGCTGCTCGTGAACCCGCCTCTGTCCTCATTGTCGTCGGCCGTCCTGAACTCGTGTATCCGTCCTCGTCGTCGAGCCCTCTCCCTCTCTCTCTCGTCAAGCCTCTGTCTTCGAGTCTCCTTCTCTCTGTCCGAGCTCACTTTCCTTCCTCCATCGCCGTTACTTTCCTTCCTTTCTTGCCGCCGTAAGCAAAGTTGTTGATTTTGTTAGTTTTACTGATTCTGAGTTGCTGATTTTTCTGTATTTATTCATTTTTGCTTATTTTTTAAAAAATTTCGATGGATGATGGTTGATAGTTTTTTTTGTTAAATTTTCTAAAATAATTTTGTTATTATGTTGTTGCTAATTTTTTGGAATTGTGTTTGTGGCTGATTTTCTGGAATAATGTTGTTGCTCTTTTGTTAAATTTTGTGATGATTATCATTTGTTGCTGTTTCTGAAATAATGTTGGAACACTTACTGGTGATTATGATTTATAATGATAAGTGTCTTCGTTTAGATAAAAATTTATTTGTTAATGTTTTTTTGGTGATAAAATATTATGTGCTGTCATTTACGTATGTTTTTATTTTTTTTTAATTATAAATTTATATATTAAATTTTTAATAATTTTACTTTATATTTAATTAAATTATGGTTGAATTTTAGTTGAATCATTAAATCATTGGTTTTCGGAATCTTGGTTTAGAGTTTGATTAGGTGAGCTCTTAAAAAAAAGGATTTTTTTAGTTATTTTCTTTTTAAATTTTATAAAAATAAAAATAAAATTTTATGTTTGGATATTTTATTTAAAAAAATTTATTTATTAATTAAATTTGAGTATAATAATATAAAGTATTTTTTATTTATTTATTTATATAAATTTTTTTTATAAAAGATAGATCTTTTAAAAAAAAGATATAAATTACAATTTTTTAAAAAAGATATTTTTTATTTTTTTTAGTATTTTATTTTTATTATTAAAAATTTATCAAATACACTTAAAAATAATAAAAAAAATTATTAAAAAATAAGATTTTTTTATTGAAAAAAATCTTCTTTTATGAAAGATAAAGATGTCTAAACAAAGTCCTTAAATAGCTATGGGGTTCGCAATTAAAAAATCAAAAATCAAAAATCAAATACCAAATACCAAGTACCCAATAGCGGTGCCCTACCCTCCACCTCTTCTGCCACCTTCCACTGTTTAGGTAAACCATAACCACCCATGCGCTCTTCTTTGCTTATTTTCGAGCTTCAAGTGTGAAGTTATAATATTTTTTTGTTTTGTTATAGCTAGATAATCAGAGCCTGGTTGTTGTTGTTCTTCTTCTTCTTCCCTATGTTTGTGAATGGATTATTTTTCATTTGAACTTTATGTATATGAGATATGAATATCTGGTGGTTGGTGCTTAGTAGTAGGTTTAATTTGTGAATGGGTGTTCCAGCTGCTATTCAATACAAGCTTGTTGATCTTGTTGGATTGGTTTGGTCTCTAGTTCAAGTAGCTGATATGAAATAAAATCATCAGTAGTTGTTGTTGTTCTAGTGTTAGAGTTGAAGCTCTTGGATACTAGGACTTGTGATCATCAACGTTAACAAAAGAAAAAGGGAAAGGAAGAAAGAAAGGGCTTCCACTATATGTTTTTGGATTACATTTAGGTGCATATTGCTATTATTTATTGCTTTATTTTTCATTTAAACCTAACTAGATATTATTGCTACAGATTCTTAGCTGCAGTTGGGCAAAGATTTTTCTCATCTCTGTCATGGCAACTAGTAAGTGATGAGTCATTACATTTTCACTTGTGTTTATTCGTTCATTTTGTATATAGTTTGATCATATCAGTTACCGCTTTGATCATCAACACATTATTTTAGGGTCAACTTTAATGGGAAATTATGTGTTTATCTTAGATATGACATTGTACTTGATGGATATTGATTTCCTGCAGGACTTCAGTTTGAGAATAATTGTGAAGTTGGAGTCTTCTCAAAACTTACCAATGCCTACTGTTTGGTTGCCATTGGGGGTTCCGAAAATTTCTACAGGTTCCATTCTTTTTGGATTAGTGAAAATATACATATTTCCCGGTGGATTCAAGTTATTTTTGACCTTGTTGAGATTGTAAAAGTGGATCTCTTGATGAATAAATTGATGTGTCTTTTCATGCAGTGCCTTTGAGGCTGAGTTAGCAGATGTTATCCCTGTTGTCAAAACCTCCATTGGTGGAACTCGTATCATTGGTCGTCTTTGTGTTGGTAAAGTTTTTCTCTTGGCTTGTCAAATCTCAATTAATATCAATCTTTAAATTATGAAGTCTTGAACTATCGAAATACTGATAAGAATGACTACAATTTTTCCCCTTCTAGAAAAACAAGCAAGAGATGGTTACCTTAGTTTCTTCTATTAATTGATTATTGCATTTTAGACCTCTCATTAACTGGACTTTCTTTTGGTGTGCAGGAAACAAGAATGGTCTTCTCTTGCCCCATACCACAACAGACCAAGGTTTTTCTTAATTTTTTGATTTTCTGATTAATATGGTTCATGTTAATTTTATTCTTAGTGTATTTGATTTCAATGCCATGGTTGCATGTTAATTTGTATCCTTAGTGTTGTTAGATGCGATTTGGTTGTTGTGTTGTATCTTGTCAAAACATCTTGGTGCTTGGTGCTACACCCTCTTTCAAGAGGAGAAATTAAAATTCACCATACCTATTTTTATCACTAAAGTAATCTGTGTTCTTTTTCGATAGTGTCGTCAAACTAAGGTGGCATTTATTTTTCGGAACCGTAGATGGTTGGAGATTATCTTTTAACGGAAAACAAAGCTGTATACAAGTTTCTACTAACTAGTGATTTTGGTTATCTTGCATGTTACATATCTCCATGTTTTGTAGTGTGGGAGTTGATTATAAGTTAATTCTCTAGTGTGCAATTTTGGAATGTTCTGATGTCTCGTAGATCCATGATTTCCAAAATTGATTTTTGGAAACGATCAAACAATATTGTAGTGAATTAAGTTCATAACCCTCACGTAAAACTATTAATTTTCCACCACTTTAACAGTCTCGTGAGGGATTATGCTCCTGAACCACTACAACATTATCCACAGGAACTTTTTAGAATGTTGTTTAGCATTTGAGCAGTGATGTGTTGAGTTCTGTTTTGTTAGCACAGGTAAGATAGTTATCAATTACCCATATCATAAGAACTATTTCTAAGATTTCTCAATAGTTGTAAGTGAACAACTAAAGCAATACCAAACAAGCTGCCAAATTACAGGCTACCTATCTTGTTGATTCCAAGCATCTGGAATTGTTATAAACATTGTTTCCAAAATTATTCTTGATGTTTGCCGTGGTTGTATCAGTTTACTTGTCTTGGATTGTTTCTTAGTAGCATTTTTCTCATATATGGCATATCCATAGTTCAAGTATGCTCGTCATGATATTGTACTGACTCATCGTACTTGATCGTTTTTGCCACGGCTGTTGCTGAAGAACTTCAACATTTGAGGAATAGTTTACCCGATCAAGTTGTTGTTCAACGCGTAGATGAAAGATTATCGGCTCTGGGAAATTGTATAGCATGTAATGACCATGTTGCCCTCGCACACACCGATCTCGACAAGGTAGATTGTCTTGTTATAGATTGTAGCTTTTTCTCTCTCCTATCTATGCTAATCCTTGATACATATTTAAGATTGTATAGACACTTCTTCACATGATTTTACCATGCTTTAGTATTTACATTGAAATTGGTGTTCAGGAAACTGAGGAGTTAATTGCAGATGTTCTTGGAGTAGAAGTTTTCAGGCAAACTATCGCGGGCAACATTCTTGTTGGCAGTTACTGCGCCTTATCAAACAGGGGTGGTTTGGTAAGCACAAGATGTTCTCTTCAAAATTGTAACTTAGATATGTGTACAACATTGCTATATATGAATATGACCGTACCCTTGGTTCAGGTTCACCCACATACTTCAATTGAAGACTTGGATGAGCTTTCGACCCTTCTTCAGGTGCCCTTGGTGGCTGGGACTGTCAACCGTGGCAGTGAAGTAATAGCAGCCGGCATGACAGTAAATGACTGGACAGCATTTTGCGGGTCAGATACGACGGCAACGGAACTGTCCGTGATTGAGAGTGTTTTCAAGCTGAGAGAAGCACAGCCCAATGCAATTGCGAATGAGATGAGGAAATCTCTCATTGATAGTTATGTATGAGTGATAAAACTGTAGCCACTTTGCATACCGTAGTGTTCTGCTTATTTTGTGCCAAGGTATTAAAGTTTTGGTGATAGCTTTTGTGATATTTTTCTATTTTTCCTTTTGTGGAACAACTTGGTCATAGTGTGTCGTCTAAATTATAAACACTTAATTCAATCAAGAATTTTGGCTTTAATTAATTGTATGTGTCATGCTCTATTTTGTTATTTTATTGAGTTTGCGATGATCCATTAATCTATAGCTACCGGTGCATGACTGCATGCACTTGCGTTACATGGGCTTGATATATATATATATAAATAAAGGTTATCACCACGCGAGTATATTTTGTATTTTATGTAGTAGTATCTTTTTATTTTTCAAATTAACATAAAAATAAGAATTAGGGTTAGAAAATGGTCCATTACCAGTTTACCACTAAACTTGTAACGTTTTTAAGATTTGGGAGAGGCATTGAAGTCATTTATCATAACCAAACTCATTTACTAGCTATCATATTGATTCATATAAATTTTTATAAATTTACGAAGATTATTTACACAAATTTGATAGTCACTCACACATAATTTGGTTCAATAGAATTTCTTTTGTAATAATCTACTCTATTGCTATTAATGTAAAGAAAAAGTTGGACAACTCTTAGTTCTTGAAACTAGGAATGCTTCAAGGTATAGAGAGGGCGTTCCTAAAAAATTTGAGGTTAATACACCGTTAGTGAAAGATGTAGATGTATTAAGTACCCATTGTTGTGAAGGGAAAATAGAGTATCGCTTTCTTGTTCTTAAAGTTTGAATTGCTTTGAAATCATTAAGGGTCGTTTGGGAAGCTTTAAAAGTAAACTTTTTTTAGCTTTGGACTTATGAAAAATAATAGTATTAATGTTTGGTGCAATTTTCAAAATCAAATTGCAGTTTTCTAAGAAGCTATTTAAGAGTTTATAGAGAAGTTAAAAAAATAACTTCTCTCATAATACTACTACTTTTTATCACATTTTTATAAAAATAAGCACTTTTAAAACTAAAAATTTAAATACAAAATAACTTATTTATAAGTTATTTTTAATATAGTCATTTATTAGTTAAATTATTTTTTCAAAAATAGTTTAATTACTAGACCTAAATCACTTAGAGCCAGTATCTTTAAAGATTAAGAGTATACCATCTCGGTGAGGAGCCTGTAAATTTATTAAGGTTTAACAACATTGCATTAATTATTCTTTCAATCCTGCTACTTGTAAATTTACAGGGTTTACATATAACTAGTATTTTTCTAATCAAAGAGTAAGTTACCGTAATTTTTTTTCCTAGCCTTTGTCATTATAATTGTGTAAGAGGGATAAGAATTGTATGTTTTATATATATACAATATTTATAAGTTATTTGTATAAGAATATTTAGACACGTTGCATCATTCTATAAGTTTCCTCGAGATCCATAATGCGGAGGTGTGAATAATTATATGGTGATGTGAAAGTGTAAATGATTATGTGGTGCAGAGTTATGACAAAAAAAAAAAGGAAATAGGAAGTAATTAACTAGTAAAGTTTTCCAACTTAGCAAATGACCCCAAGTCAACCGATTAAAATGAAACTAAAAAAAACTGAATACGACTCTCAATAAACACTGTATTTGCATACAAAAAGAAATGCCTTTTCTAAGCAGTGAAAGCGAAAATTTTCCAGTGGCATTTGCAAAAAATCTCAACAATGAACAATCATTGTAGAACCAAATATTGTATGGATGACGAGAAACGGTCTGAATTTACCCTAGCAAAACATTAAAGGTACAAAGCAAGCTCCAAATCAAGAACACAAAACTTAACAAGAGACTAGAGTGAAAAGCTCAGCAAGACCTAACAAAGGTTCAACTCTATATGTCAAAAAAGCACCGTCAGCTTAGTCATGTTCTCAGTCAGGTAGAATTTGCTCGCCATCGGCATCTGCCTCGGTCTCAACCTTAGGCTTCGAAGGACCCTGGCCTGCTCCAGGGGCCTGCCTCTTCTTGATTCCACTCACTACATCGTCAATCCGGAGAAGCATGCAAGCAGCTTCGATTGCAGTCTTAAATGTTTGTGCCTTCACGTTGTATGCATCCCAGATCTAAGATCATATTAAGAAAAAACAATTCAGAGCTCATTCACATGCTGTATCTGTAAATCACTTGAAATGATGTATATATGTACATAATGCAAATCTAGTATAGATGCTCGTGAAAAGCAAAGGGAAAAATTGATTAGGTATTGTCTTCTCTATTCGGGAGTGAAATAACTTAAGCCTGTCGGACATAATTCTAATATGATAAGACTAACATTGGTTGGGAAATGGTTATTGGTTGTTTTCGGAATATGTCGAATTAAAGAAAATTAATGCACCTTAGCTTCTTTCATGTCAGTGATGGCACCAGTATTTCCATCTATGCCAACCCACGCATTCTCTCCATTCGCATGCTATATTCCAAAACACAAAATTAGACATGATCAACAAAAAAATCATCTAGAAATGAAATTTCGAAAGTTCTTACTTTTCCTTGTAGTGCAGTCATAGTCCTGATGACGTTAATTCCACAATTTTGTGCCAAAGTACGAGGTATAGCCTCAAAAGCAATGGCAGCTGCTTCATAGGGCCACTGAGTCAACAAGAATTCGTAAGTTAAAACCAGATTAAACTACAGCTACGGGACGATAAAAAAAGCCTACCATAGAACTTAAGGGCAGGGGCAAGATTACACTCACCTTCTCTATTCCTTGAACTGATGAACTCTTCTGCTTCAAAGTCGCTGATACAGTCAACTCGGTAGCACCACCACCAGGAACAAGATTTGGGTTTTTTATTATATTCCTTGCAACAGACATAGCATCCTGTCATGAAAACATCATTTAGGAAGCAGTTACCAAATCTACAGGTTCTCAGTGCCAATCAACAAGCATACCTGTAAGTTTCTTTCAACTTCATTCAAGAGATCCTTACTAGCTCCCCTCAATAGTACAGTACAAGCTTTAGGGTCTTTGCATTCAACAATAAATGCAAAAAACTCATCTCCGATTTTCTTTACTTCAAATAACCCCGCGCCAGTACCAACATCAGATTCCTGTAATTCATCTGGTCTGTTCACAATAACAGCACCACATGCTTTTGCAATTCTATTATTATCAGTTTTCCTCAGCCTTCTGATAGCACTCACTCCATGCTTGCTAAGATAATGGCATGCCAAATCACTAAGGCCCTTCTCTGTAATCACTAAATCAGGTTTAAACTTCAATATTTGCATGCAAAGCTCCTGAATGTATTCTTCTTCCATCTTCAACAAGAGACTCCAGTCTTCTTCTCGGAGAAGTTCAGCATTTGTTTGGTTTTCACCCTTTTTATACTCAAGGGGACTGTCAAGAAGGATGATGCGTGGGTTAACAATTTTTCTCCTCATTTTGCCAGGGGCAACCACATCTTTGTTTATCATAACTCCTTTAAGAACTTTGGAATCCTCCAGCTGCCCACCAGGGACCTTCTCAACCTTAATATAATTTTTTATATCTACATCTCTCAAGCCTTTGCCAAGATCAACACCCACTGTGGTAGTAGCATCAATAGCTAAATCCTGGAAATTAACCAAACAGATATAGAATTATTATCCAGACGTTTAAAGTCATGAAAAAATTATTTGAGTTCACAGTATCATAAGGTTTTAATAACATTAACTCGAAGCAAATTAAAAAGGTGAAGTCAAGAGCCAAAAGACGGGAATAATTTCCAAGACTTCTTGTTTGCTACATTTGCATGCACCTGAATATTAATAATGTATACTTATAGCTATGCAAACATGAGTCATCCCAATTACTCCATATTCCAACCTAATTATACAAAGATAACTCAACCTACATCTTGTGTATATGCTGACAAAAATAATTCAGCCTCTAGACAATATGCTCAAATTACAACATGAACAAAAAAGTTGTATTGATCAAAATAACAAATGAATTTTTATAGGTTCATTCATGGCTGAAGAAACTTATGCTTCACAATTTCCCTTCAACTAACACTGAAAGTATTATGCCCGTTTATTGATGGCTTTAAAAACTATCCATAAGCAAGAAAGATCCAGCCAACAAATAAAAAGATATATAAGGTGGATGGGGGAAGACAACAAACTTAAGAATCTAGCAGAAAGAATAATGTATACTCACAGCAATTAAATCCCCAAACTGACTAGTGAATTTGGTACCTATGCAGCTTTTAACTAGCCCCAGCATTGTGGATCCTGCAGTTTTATCCACATGAAGAATGTGTAAACATGAGACTACATGTAGGGGATTACAGAAATAATATAGATCAATTGTATCAGAGTATCAGACAAAATAACTTCAAAATGGTAATGGCATCTGTTGAGCATACATCATACTCAGATAGTAACAAGTCACAAACTCACCAAATCAACAAAAGTAAACAATGTAATTTGTGCAAAGTGTAATTGGTAAGAAACTCGAGCAAACAAAATAAATAGATAAATATCTGGCAGCAATACTTACTATCTTTAGTATCAATAGGCATTGCAATTTTGTCAAGAACAGCAATGGCATCCTCCAGAGCTTTGTTGTAAGCTGCAGATCACAAAGTGATGGAGTCATCAAATACAATAGCAACTGTTGGAAAAGATCCAGAAGCAACTATAATTACCTCGGCAAATGACTGTGGGGTGATAATTCTTCTCAATGAAAGCTTCAGCAACATGAAGCATCTCACCAGCTGTAAATATATTAAACATATAAAGTATGTGGAGAAAATGAGGAAGTATTGCTCAATAAATCAAATGAGATTTTAAGATGAACAACAAAATATGGAATTCACCAATCATGACTTGTTACTCAACCATACAGAAATAAAGTAAACAAAGCTGTGCAACAACTGTCTTTCACTCCTTCGAGTCTCAATTCATAACAATATCAACAGTTAAAAGAGTAATGGTAGAATGGATCCGCATGAAGTAAAGCACCAGGTGAGAATTTCTTACAAAAACAGGATCTTTTCCCACTAGGTGAAAAATCATTATTTGAGAAAAGGAATAAGAAAACAAAATACATAAGATATACCAAGAATGATGACAGATGTTGTTCCATCTCCCACTTCTTCATCTTGGGTACGACTCAATTCAATCATAGACTGCAGCATTGCAAATAAGAGTGCAGTATTAGAAATTTCAAACCAAGCTGTAACTGAAACCTAAATATCTTTGCATATACAGAAAACCGTGTTTTCATAAAATTCTTCTCAGAATGCAAGCAAATATCAATGAAGTAAAGTTAGAGAGGTAATTCATACCTTTGCAGCTGGGTGAGCAACATCTAATTCACGCAAAATAGCATTTCCATCATTTGTCACCACAATTCCTATTAGTTGAGGAAAAAGAATGGGTATCAGACAAATATGTAGAAACAAAATCCAAGATTGCAAATGAACAGTTATACTAAAAACAAATAGAAGAAATTAATAATATCAGGGAAGAGTATTACTTCAAAGAATGCTCAATATCGTTATGTTAAAAAATAATTTAAAGATGAAAGTTATCATGACATGGAAGAATCGTAAATAGCATCAAGTTAAAAAGTATTATGAAGGAGAAAATACTGACCACCCCCAGCATCAAGCAGCATTTTTAACATCGATCTAGGTCCCAAGGTTGTACGAATTATATCAGCAACGGCCTGGCAGGGACCAACCATATTAGAAAATTAAAAAGATAACTAGAGAACAGATCACATGAAATCCAGATAATCCGCAATTAAAGTTCTAACACAAATACAATAGCACATACTATCTTTTGCATGATTTACTTTACTAAATCCTCAACATATGTAAGCATATCAGTCCCATAAAAAGAGAAAACATTGCCACCAGTCACCATAATTGTTTCGGAAATTTGGGATTGTACATTGAAAACAGAACGAGTTCAAACAGAACAAACAAAAATGGTCCAGAACTTACAAATTCTTGGAAGCAGAAACCTGGACGTATAAACTAAAAACAGAAGATGATTTTAAATTATATTCTCATGAGTTTCTAACTTATATTCTTCAAATAGTGTATAGATGGTTTTACACCAATCCAAGAAATTAATTTAAAAGGAAGACCGAATACGACCACTTTTGTAGAATCACACTGTACCTCAGTTAGTGAATGAAATGTCGCAATGCACCTTAACCCAAATTATATATATATATATATATATATATATATATATATGTGTGTGTGACTACTTCCCCTTAAGGACAAGGGGTATAAATAAAAAAACTGCAACCCCCCCCCCCTCTTTGCCTATCTCTATGATTTAAACTTTTATTTTTCATCCAAGGGGGAATCTTTGAGGCATAAAATGTCAAGAAGACAATCACACAAAAATCTAAACCAGAAAGTTACACTCAATAGTCAATATCTCATACCTTTGATGCATTGATATTAGCATGCTGCACCTTGCTACCAGACTCACGCTTCAAATTGTCCTCTGCTCAATTTCAACACATATTTGATGATCGATCAGTACCCAATGAAAGGCTCATAATGCATAACCGAGAAAACCCTCGATTTAGTGAATAAATATCATGAAAGTTAAAACTTGAGAATACCACACAAGAAAATGAGAACAACAAAAAAAGAAAAAATACTTAAACAGAAATTATACACTTGCTGAGTTAATATTGAAAATTAACGAAACTTGGTTTTTACTTTTAACTTCAAAAAAAATCACTTCAGAGGAAATTTCAATACAAAATTAAACTCAATGGCACTGCTTCCAAGTAATAGTTTAAATCAGATCAAGTAATAATCCACCGCGAAAGTCAAATTAAATAATAATAATAATAATAATAATAATAATAATAATAATAACTCACTAAGAACTAGAACCGGGGCCTGCATGATTTGAAAGTAGGAGGAACTGCGTTGCTGTACAGAAAAACAAGTTAGGTTCAATCAGAGCAATGAAACGACGGCGTTTAATCGAAGTTTAGAAAAGAAGGTAGCAGATAGATATGTATGCTACGAGAAAGGGGGAAATGTGCGGGTGTGAATCGGAAGAGGGTTCAGCGGATCAGAAAGAAGAAAGGGCATAGTTCAGGTACCTGGTTTTGGTAGAAGAAGAGGCAGCTAGAGCACACAAAGAAGAAGAAGAAAACTTTTTCCTTTTTTTTTTTTTTCAGTTGCAGGATGCAGGTCGAAGTGAAGTGACAGCGCAAGTGAGAGAGACACTCAGGGTTCTTCCTTCCGCCAAAACCCTTCTTTCTTCACTTCCACTTTACCCTTTCTCTTTCTAGTATTATTTTTCTTTTCTATTTAAACAAAAAAAAAATACTGCTAGATTTAATTTTTAGTTTTCGATTAAAAAAACGTAATTTAATTCTGTACAATCGTATTGTTGTAAATTCACATTAATTTAAATATGAGATTAGTTAACACGAATTCTAAACAAGTTTATTATTTGTAAAAAGTTTTAAATGTTTTTATTTATAAGAATATATATTTAAATAAATTTTTAAAAAATTTTATTTCGAATATTTTCGTTCTTAAAAAAATTTTAGTAGGTTGAGGTCCTTAAATTTAATAAAAATAAAATATATAGATTTTTACGTCATATTTTTAAGAATCTATTTACACAAATAAAAATAACAGATTTAATTAGGATAAAAATTTATATATTTTATTTTTGTAAAACTTAAAAAATCTCAATATAATAAAATAATTTTGGGAATAAAAATATCTGATACGAAATTTTTCAAGATTTATTTAAATATATATTTATTTAATAAATATAAACACCTGCATTGAAAATATAATTTTGTTACATTTTTAATAAAAAAAATTTAATTTTTAAATTTAATATGTGTCCAAAATAAATAAATATTTTAAATATAACAATGGTTTCGGAAATGAGAAAGAATCGGCCAATTAATCCGGTTAATCGAGAATCTGACAGGTTGGTCGGTTAAAATTAAAAAAAAAATCAGCTAATCGATCAAATTGAAATAATTTTTTAGTGATTAATTGATTTAAAATAGTAAATTAAAAAAAACAAATTTTTTATATATAAATATATTATTTTATTATATTTAATTTAACTCTAATAGAATTTCAGATGAATTTATAAACTTCTAATTCTGCTAGTTTGATTTTTAGAACTTTAAATATAACATAGTTTATTATATAAATTACATTTATCGAATATGAATTGTTTGAAAAGCTAAAAATTAGATATTTAAAATTTATTTAAGAGTTGAATTTTTTTCCATGCTTTGAAATAAATAAAATTGATAATTTTAATTAAAATGAGATTTTTAATTTTTACATTTTTCTATTTATAAACCAAACCACTTTTAAGTTTGGTGTAGTAAAATTTTTATTTTTCGAAAATAGCTTATCAAAATTATCTTTTGAAACACATTTTTTTTAAAAACGTTAGCATTTATATTTGATAAAATCCACCAAAAACAAAAATATTTTTTTAATAAACAGAAGCAACAATAATTATACTTAGTAAAATAATTTTTAAAATTTAGAAAAACCACAATAAATATAAATATAAGAGTAAATTTAGATATTTATTAATAATATGAGGTTATATTAAAAATAACTTATAAATAATTTATTTTGTATTTATTTTTTAATCATAAAAGTGCATATTTAAAAAAAAGTGATAAAAAGTCTTTTATATAAAAGAAGTCATTTTTTTTAACTTCTCCATTAAGCATTTTAAATGCCTTTTTAGAAAATTATAAATTAGTTTTAAAAATGGAAAAACAACGATTTGTTGTAACACCCTACGATACAAAGTTTTAAACTATAGTCATAGATCAGAGGTGATGAGACATTACGATACCTAAAAGTAAAATACATTCATAGTATTTGAAAGATAATAATATAACTAGGATATTGTGAATAAAGGATAAACAAAACGACAACCGTTGTCACACACGAAGCATTAAAGATAAAAAGCGTTTATATACAGAAACAAAATATATATTTTGATCCATGATAAGATACATAACAAGAACTAGTCTCGGCCTGCGAAGAAAAGGCCGACTAGAATATTAAAAAACCAAAAGAGTATAAAAAATATCCTGTTTCTCTAAAATAAAACTGAGGAATATACAATTAATATGCTCAAAAGTGGAGAAAATGCTACATAAGCCAAAATAAAGTCAAAAGATAAGTCTTCTTCGCTTTACCAACAGGTCCCCCACTCTCAACGAGATGTGTCACGTCCTGTATCTGAAAAATAAAAATTTGCATAACGGATGAGAACCAAAAAATTTTTAGTAAAGTAATAGTTCCAAATAGAGACTATGTAAAACTATATGAACCACTAGGTAATCCTAGTCTCCAAACTCATAAATTTAAGCCTAAGGTTCTCTTTAATCCCAATAGGGTTAAATTACTAAGTCTTAGTTTTGTAACTATCTCTAGTATCAATCATTTTCAAGATAATCTCATCTTTACTCCCAAACTCAATTTAGTTTTCGGTTCAATATTTTAATCTATTATCAATTTCACCAAAATTTCAAGCAGTTATATCTCAAATTCAATCTCAGCCTTATAGTTAGATCAATCACAAATAATAGTTAATAGGGAATTAATGAACTAAGTTTAACATACTCTAAACTATTAAGTCGTCATTATTCTAGATATCATAATTGCTTAATTCAATATCCAATTTAGTAGTAATAAACACAATTAATAATCAATACAATTCAAATACAAATAGAAAGTAAGTATAGCAAGTAATATAATTAGCAATTAATAGAATATTCAAATAGGCAAACCAAATACAATATGCACACTCAAATAATTTTAAATAGATACACATGATGCATGTCTGTCCTACTAGCCATGAGCTCACGTATCAGTTATACCGCCAGACCTGATACAAATTCGGTTGGCAACTCCCGGATTAGTATGTCTTTTGCGCATTCACAGGAGGAATAAATTTCGAGGGAGAGTGCCCTATCACCTTCCCAAATTGTGCCAAAAATAACGAAGAGTGCGGTCTCACCTTGCAACCAAAGAGAGACATGGCGGGAAAAGCTTCGAGGAAGAGTGCCCTACCACCTTTCTTACTTCTAACAAACAATCAAAAGATGATGTGGGAGAATATTCCGAGAGAGAGTGCCCTACTACCTTCCCCACTTCCACATCGCAACAAGAGAGGGAATCCTTCATCGTCAACTTGTCTATCATAGCAAGAGAGGGAATCCTTCATCCTCAACTTGCCTATTCATGAGCGGGATCAAACCACCGTCTCCACAACATCACACCACAACCATGAACAAGCAGGATGGAACCACCGTCCCTACCGAGTGCAAGTGTCAAATCAATACACAAGTGGGATGAAACCCACGACATTGTCACGCAAGCGGGGCAAACCTCCAACCTTTCTAATTAATGATCATTATCAATCTCACACACACAAGTGGAATAAGACCATCATCCTTGCCAAACTGGTCATTCATACCACAATAAGTCATATTCATTGACTTAAGTTAGTTTCATAAATTATTATATTTTTTTAACCCCAATTCTTTACCAATTAATCAATTATGTTATCTCGTAAGTGGGACATTGCCACCGTTCTCATCGCAAGTGAGACAAAACCACCATTATCGCACAGTAATTTACACATCGAGCAAGTGGGATGTACTACCGTCCTTGTCAGGTAAGAAATCAATATCACATATAAAACCAATTCACAATTCCATCCAATTTTGCAAGATATGACCCAACATAACCCCATTCACTCATTGACTAATCAACCTATTATTCTGTGAGCGGGATAACACCACCGTCCTTACCATGGGTAGGACGAACCTCCATTCCCGCAACTATTTCATTCAGTTAACTAAGTGTTTATCTGAAAATTAATAAATTCAATTTGTTAGATCTCTTTCTAGTGTATTCAATGCTTATTAATCAGTTATTCAACTCCATGTGAAAGTTAGAGGAGTTTACAAATAGACTGAAAATGCTAAACAGAAAAAAATTGACATTTCAAAAAATTCTGTACAGTTGTGCATACGCACGATTGTAATTCGAGTTGCACAACATGCGTACGCATATCTCGTATGTACAAGCAGAACCTACCACTTTCCAATTCATACGTACGCACGATGGGTGCGTATGTGCGGGACATAGTTCTGCCAAAAATATTGCAACTCTACATAATTCAGTTTTTTTACACCCATTTTCAATCCTTAATAAATTTTGCTAAAAAATCAATTTTCATCCATTTTTGGATGGTTTTAAAGTTCTCATTACCAATTTTAGTTCAAGTTAAGTTTTACCCAAATTCGAACTCCTAGCGCCAAGTTATGCCCCATCAAAATTGGTCAAAAAACTCATTTTTACACAATTTTCTGCATGATATCATTTTACAAACTCTCAATTCATTTCATTCCAAAACCACCACAAATCATTACTAGACATCCTCAACACTCATTTATCAACTCTCAATCTATTCCTAACCATTCAAAACCCAAAGCACCCAATCTAATGCAATCAACCATTTCATTACTCAACAACAGCATCGACCAACATTTCACACACACCATCCAATTCAAATTCAATTATCCAGTCAAAAGCAAAAAATTATTCACATTAACAATTCCACCATATTTAATACCTCCATTGAGGCTTATCACTTACCAAAAGGGTGCACTCACCCAATCACGGTCTCTGACCTAATTTTCTCATTCCATAGGCATTCATAGGTAATCATACACAATTTAAACTCAATTTAATCATACATCCACACAATGCTCATCAAGACTCACTTGCATCAAAATCATACATCATAGCACAATTTAAATCCAATTCAATCACACATCCAAATAATGCTCATCAAGACTCATTTGCATAAAAATCATACTATCATTATTCAAACCATTCTTCAACCAATTATTCACACTAATCCATCAATAATTCACAACAACAATAATTTTTATTCAATCTTATCCTAGGGACAATTAACCTAGATTTTCACATAACCTTACATAATGTCTACCCAAAACCAAAACTTATACCTTATTGACAGTGGTTTCAAACAACTTGGATATCCTCTCCAAATGGATCTAAGCCTCAATTTTCAACCAATGCCTCCACCAAGCACTCTGCAAGCAACCTAAGCATTCAATCTCGCGCCAAAACAAGCTCTTGAATTTTTTTTCCTCCATCAATCCAAGCCAACCACTCAAGCAACTCTATTGAATTCAAATTCACCAAATTCTCAATCTATGATTCATATAAAATAAAGGTTTAAAGAAGGAAAGGTCACCTTACTTTATCCTACTCGAAATTTGGATGAATTCTAACTATAATCTATGCTAGAGATTTTGTATTACATCAAAATAAAAAAATCTCAACACCAAACCCCCTAAAAATGCAAAATCAGGTAAGAAACAAAAGTGGGACGAAAATTTTGAAATTTCTTACCATAATAGTTAAGTAAAAACGAAGACAAAGTCAAGACAAATGTGTAGCCGCAAATAGATCATCGATCAGAGCTACAATTTGTGAGTTATGTGGATTTGAAGTTTCAATGAATAGTAAAGTTAGGGCATGGTTCTTCACTCTCTTCTCTCTTAACTTGTTGCTCCCTCTCTTTCTCAAATGGGAGATAATATGCTAAATTTTGTGAGTAAGGCGGCTTATATATCATGGGCTTGGGCCCAATGTGGGGCCCATTTGTAATTTTGGCCCATTGGCCCTACCTAAAGTCAAATTCTTTAAAATAAGTGTTTGGATTTTTATTCTAAATATTTTTCTCTTCACTTTTATAATTTTAGTTTTTTCACACGCAATACCGAACAAATTTAAAATAATACAATAAATTTTAACGTAAATACGTATTTTCCCACAATTAATAATATCTTCGTGCTCAATTTTATTTTCTAAGTTAAATTTTTACCGGAATTTTTTGAATTATAAATTTTAAGTTTTTAACCCCTTTTGCTCATAATTAATTTATTAATTAATTATTTATCATTTTTCTGGGTTTTACATTTGTACCCATGAACTTTAAGAATTTTGACAAAAGTACCTGTCAAAGAAAAAAACTAATATTGTACCCATGAAAAATGAAGTTTTTAACCCTTTTTGCTCATAATTATTAATTACTTTATTACAATTATTTATCATTTTTCTGAATTTTACATTTGTACACAGGAACTTTACGAACACTAACAAAAGTACCTGTCAAAGAAGAAAGCTAACATTGTACCCATGAAAAATGAATCCTACGATAAAAGTATCCAAACCCTAATTTTTTGTTGACTTTTTGATAGAATTTCTAAATTATCCTCACCTTTTATCTTCAATCTCAACTCCACCCAATCTCTTCCTCTCCAAATTTCAACGTCTCTAAATACAGCCTTCCCGACATCCAAAAACAGCCCCTCCAAAAATAACAATACAAGGCTTAAATCTAAAACACAATTAATTCAAATCTATTGTACGAGTATTAGAATGAGAATTACCTTTGCATGTGAGGATAGGGATTGGAGATGGGGACAAAATCGATGATTAGGGCCTCGACTCAAAGTTCACATTTGTTAAGGTCTTTGTAGGAGGAGGAGAAGAAAGAGTTATAACTGGCGTGGCCCGTTGGAGATGGCGAATGTCATTTAACAGAGTTGTGGCAGATTTCGGCCTGGAAGAAGAGCTCTTCCGACAATGGCAAGGGCTAAGGAGAAACAATAATCACCAAGGAAGTAGAAAATGAGGTTTGGGATTGTGTATAGGTGTGGTCATTGATGTTTATGGAATGAGACATGGGAACAACAGTGTCAGAGTCATCGTCGTCCACGTCATCATCTTGCCTTTTTTTAGCCAAACTTTAACATTAAGCCTCTAGAGAGTTTAGGAGCGAGCTGAAAAGGTGAGACCCGAGGACGTGGCAAAGACATTGACCACAATGGATCTTCGACGACGTCAGGGGCGGAGGAAGAGGGAATTGCAGCGATTTCAATGGCGGCGACTGAGGGTGGGTTGGTGAGGGTGGCAGCGATAAAGTGGCGGGGGTAATGACGAAATGGCTGTTTCTAGAGGGCGGAGGGGCTGGAGACGATGGGATTTGGCAAAAAAGAGATGGTGTGGAGTTGAGGTTGAAAATAAAGGGTGAACGTAATTTGGAAATTCTATTAAAAGGTCAACAAAAAATTAGGATTTGGATACTTTTGTCGTACGAAACCCATCTTTCATGAGTAGAATGTTAATTTCCTTTTTTTTACCTATTTATTTTTGTTTTACTAAGGTCTATAAATAGTGTTTTTCTGTCGTACATACATCTAAATTTGAGAGTCAGCTCATAATTTTATATTTAGTATTTTTTTTACTACTTCATAGAATAAGAATGTATTCTTCATTTTTTATTGAAGTTGATCCTTTTAAGGTACAATTTATAATTTTTTATAATATTTTTCATATACTCATTCTATTATATTATTCTTTTAATAATTTATTAATTGTTGTTACTCTAAGTTGTTCTTATCGTCTAATGTTCCAATTCAATTGTCTTTTACTACAATCGTTTATAATGCATCACATCTATAAAATACCTCATCGAGTTGTCTTCACTGATTCGGATTCTAACTACATGGATGTAAGCGTTCAAAGAAGGGGCAATAATTTCTACTTTACCGAATGATTGTTGGATCTACTCACCTATTATGACCAACCTAATGGAATGTGGTTAAAGGAGGATGAGTAAATTATTATAATTTTAATTATTCGATTAAAATTGTAATATCAGTTGTGATATTTTAATTATTAATGCATTATTAAACTACTTATCAATAATTTTAATTATCTAACATTTGTAATTTATTTTTATAATTAAAATAATTAAAATTAAGTAGATCGTTATTAAACTACTTATCAATAATTTTAATTATCTAACATTTATAATTTACTCATCCTCCTTTTTTATTAAATTATTATAATTATTCGATTGCATAATTTCTCATCCTAAATTGGTCAATTTGGTTCAAATTCAGATTTTGTTTTTCTTTTTTTTTTAATTGCTCTTATTGCAGCAAGTGTCCTCAGATTTTTATTGTGAGCTGCAAAATAAATGTCCGAAACTCTCAATACTTTTGTCATCCTTTTCGTTGTGTTTTTAACTCTGTTGATGTACTATTAATTTTAAATTTGTACGAATTTTAAATGTTGATACTTACGATATTATTTCAGTTGGTTGTCGTTACGAGAATGACTTTATACTATACGTGACTAAAGACTAGAATAGATTCAATATTGTTTAAGTAATTTTGGTTTTAATATTAGTATTTGATTAAATTATAATTAGAGAATTTTAAATTATTGCCTCAATTTATATATTATGATTATTTTTCGTGGATGTACTATTTTTAAATAATTTAATAATTAATAAAATAAAGTGGTGTCAAGTATATTATTTAAGTTTATTTTTATTCTTTATTTTTTTATTGGTATTTTTATTATATTTGACAAAAAAAACTCTACCTAAATATATAGTTTTTCGTTGTCCTAAGCACAATTTAGTTGCCAATAAAAACCGATTTTATCTATAAAAAATAATGAAACATGTATCTTTTGATATTATATTAATATAGTAAGTAGACATTATGATATAATAATATTTTTAATTGCATTATAATTATCTCATAAATAATATATGATTATATTATTTTAGAAAAAAATTTTCATTATAATTATATCAAATCAATATTTAATTATGATAAAATATGTTAATTATAATTATATCATAAAATTATAATAATTACGATAGTTATGTTATATATTTTAATCATTTATGTAAGTAAATAAATTAGAAAATAATCAAATCAAATCATGACGGTAAATAAATAATATAGAATATTATTATATATTTAATTGCATTATAATTAGCTCATGAATAATGTATGATTATATTATTTTAGAAAAATATTTTTATTATAATTATATCAAATCAATATTTAATATATTATTTAAATCTAACTTTTATATAACAATAATATTATATATATTTATATATCACTTTTTTAAACTCATTCTTACAAATATATATTGGCATATAATTAATATAGATAACATATATACTTAATAAATATCTTTATTAAATTAATTATAACAATTAATACAAGATAATCTTATAAGTATAACCTGATTATAGCAAGAATTTTCATAAAAATAATTGACTACTAATTTGAATATAATTGACATAGTTAAATTGATACAACCTATAAGATTGAGAATATGTAGCAATTATAGCAATTATTATATCAATTATAATAATCATTCACGTGACTTCATATACAGTAATTTTTGAATTATAATTGTTACATAATTACTGTTGAATATTATTTAATTTTAGATATTTTATAGGTAATATTCATTATCACATGAATTATCATCATTATTCAATAATAATAATAATAATTTGGAATTTATATAATTGATAAAATTCTAATTCTCATTCGTATGTAATATTTTATTAGTATGTATTCACAGTTTTAGTCAATATAATAATAATAATAATAATAATAATAATAATATTAATATTAATAATAATAATAATAATAATAATAATAATAATAATAATAATAATAATAATAATAATATATGGACATCAAATTAATTAGTTAACAAATTGAATTTAGCTTATGGAGTTTTATTTTCTACTCAAATTTTTAATCATTAGTAATTTTATTTTTAATATTTACAGTAAATTTTGACTATAAAAAGAAAAAAATTAGTATTGATTGTTTCCTATTTTATTTATTTATAGTCATAATTAAATTTGATATAATTATAGTAAGTCTCTATAATTATAGTAATATAAAACTGCTTCATATATAACAATAATATTATACATATTTATATATCTCCACTTTTATCTCTTTTTTCAGAATTTTGACATATAATTAATATAGATAAAATATAATATTAAACTGCTTTGTTATACATATATATATGAAGTTATAAAATAACCCGTATAATTTATACGTATGGCATAATACGTATGTCAAAAAAGATTCCATACTTTTTTGTTAACCATTGTTTTGTCATACGAAATTGATTGAATAATTTCTATTTATATAATTTTTTTCTATTAGTAGCAATTAGTATCTGCATTAAAAATTCATACCGTTTGTAATTATATATATATATATATATATATATATATATATATATATATATATATATATATATATATATACTTAATATACTAAAATTGAATTTTTTTTCAACTAATAAAAGTGAGATGTCGATTCCTCGTGAATCTATTTTCCCGCCAAAATTAATACACTATTTTCTCTTCTAAATTTATTTTATAAAAAATTAAAAATATCCTTATTATAATTATACTATAATTAGCATTTAAGCAATAATACATAATTATACTAATTTAAGAAAATATCTTTATTATAGTTATATGAAATCAATATTTAATACATTATTAAACTACTTATCAATTATCAATCGAAAATATTTTTGATTATTTTAATTATATTGATAATAATAATGATAATAATAATATAATATGATAATTATATGATAATGCCACCGGCCATTAATAACCAATTTATATTTCTCTAAATAAATTTATTTTATAAAAATATTTTTATTATAATTATATTACAATATTATAATAAATATTTAATGAATAATGTATAATTACACTAATTTAAGAAAATATCTTTATTATCTATCTATTCTATTCTATTCTATTCTATTCTATTATATAAAAATAGAATTTTTGTATTTAATAATGGAACTGATGTGGCATACTCTTGAGGTGTTTCCAAATCTATTTCATTTAATTCGTCAAAGCAAATCAATTATAATTAATTAATTGTATCAATTAATTAATTTGATTAGCCATTCAAATCTCACAATTTATTATAATTTATATAAATTAATTAATTATAATCAATATTCAATGCGTTATTAAACTACGTATCAATTATCGATATTTTTAATCATTCTAATTATATCAATTGATATAGCTCTAATCTGCATTTAAGTATAATAATTTTATTAGAAGATAGTTGATGCACATATTAATATTAATAGTGACCTATTTAATTTGATATCAATTAGTGGATAATAATAATAATAATAATAATAATAATAATAATAATAATAATAATAATAATAATAATAATAAAAAGTCTACATGGTATATGCATTATATTTTAAAAAAGGTAAAATATATTTAAAAAAATAGGATATCAATAATTAATTGTGATTAATATCAACATCAATAATTAATTCTTATAATTATTTTTATACGACTAAAAGTTTCGTATAGTGTTTTTTTATATAGAATAAAAAAAGTTTGTGATTCATAACATTTTCATAAAGTTTTATCGCATGGACACAAGATTAATTAGATAACAAATTGAATTTTAATTAATATATTTTATTTTCTGTTCATATTTTTTCATTAATTATCTTACTTTTTATATTTACAGTAAATATTGAATGTAAAAAGAAAAAAATAATATTGAATGTTATATATTTTATTTATTTAGAGTCATAATTAAATTTGATATAATTATAGTAAGTATCTAGAATTAATAATAATATGATACTACAATTTTAAGTTGTATAATATAATAAAAAAAAATGTATCAATTTATGTATGCCTCCTATTAGAACCGTCAAAATTGGCTAAACTCATCGGACCAATCCGTTTACCCATTTAAATCGACAAACTTTACCTCTAAAATTAAACCCGTTTAAATTTCGGGCTAGCCTGTGTGCTAAATGGGTGGCCCGTTTATTTTTTCTTTACATTTTTTTCAAAAAAATCAGTACTTTTAGTTGATATTTCTCTCGATTTGACCTGAAAATCAGACCTATCAGCTAAAAAAATATTATTTTTAAAGATTTTTGACCTAAAAGTGGTATTTTTTGTCAAAATATTTTTCAAAAAATAAAATTAAATGATAAACGGGCTGGCCCGTTTAACCCATTGGACTGACCATAAACGGTCCGGGCTAGAAATTAAAATTCTGGCCTGCGAATAAAGTGGGTTTAAACGGGCCAGCCCATTTAACCCACTAGCTTAATGGGTTGGGCCTAAATGGACCGGACTAGCCCGTTTGACAGCCCTACTTTCCTATATAGCAATGATATTATATATATTTATATATCTCCTCTTTTAGCTCTTTTCTAAAAATATTGGCATATAATTAATGTAGATAACATATATATATTGAGTAAGTATCTCTATTGAATTAATCATAAAGGTTAATAAAATATAATGAAATAAATTTTACCTAACTGTAGTAAGTATCTCCATTGAAGATATTTGCTAATTATTACCGTGTATAATTAGTGTATATATAGAGAGAGAGAAGGAGTAATAGTGAATTGTTACAATTATTTAATTTATCATTTAAAAAATTCGTACCTCGAACATAAATTTTCTTCTGTTTATTATTTTTCATACCTAAGGGCTACTAATTACGATTCTATCAACAGTGTTACCTATGGTACGGTAGATTATGTAATGAAAAAGTTTGAAAAATAAAGGCAAGAATTATAAGGTTATGAAAAGTCCCATACAAATTTGACAAGAACAAGACGACTTATGTAGAAATGGTTCTCATGGATGATAAGATAAGTTGATTATTTTCCATGATTCTTTCAAGTGATGCTAGGTCCATCTTATAAATATTTTTTGTTTATATTTTAAATTTATTTGACAAGTAAACCCTCGCACGAATCAAAGAATGTACGATTTTATAAATTTATAAGTGTTAATAGTCTTTATATTTAATTTGTTTAATAGTATGATAATATAGCTAATATATTTGTTGGTGGATTTAACTATTATTACTATATTATTTATGATCACATTCAGTATACATGTGTGATTTATTGAAAAAAGTACATTATTAAAACCGATTAATAACTATTTTAGAATTAATCCAATTAACATCGAATTAAAAAAAATGCATAATATGTTATTTTTTTATTAATCAAATTATTATAATTTAAATTAATTTCAAAAAAATAATTTAAAATTATAATTTCAATCTTCTCACGTGCATAGCACGAGTGATTATACTTGTAATATATTAAAACTAAGTTTATATTAATAATTGTTATACTAATATAACTAAGAATAATATTGAAATTAGATAAAAATAACATTCTCTTCTTTGTTCTCTTGTGATAGAAAAAAAATTGAGCAGGATCCACATAAAAAAAAATTTTCTTTTTTTTATATCCAAATAAAAAATATTTTTTAATTCATTTTTTCACTCTTTTTTAACACCATACCACACAGAGTTTTACGCTATAGTCGTAAATCAAAGATGGTGAGGCATTACTATACCATATATATATATATATATATATATATATATATATATTATAAAGAAATTATTTTTAACTGGATTTTTTTTTACAAGTCTTCTTGATAAACCTCAAATATTTTATAGTTACAACTTTGAAGTAGCAGTGAGAACTGTTAATACGTTGGTCAGCCCAGATTGTAATCCCGATTGTAAGTCCTAGTAAGGCAGTGAATCCGTTGATTAACGAGGGTGGTCCCGTAACTCACAAAGTTCTAACCATAAAATGGCTAGTTTATTGAGAACGATGAGTAGTTTAAATCTAGGGAAAAATAATTCTTTAGTAATAAAAACAGATAATGATGAAGCTTCCACCTCTGGAACTAAAAATGAATTAGAAATAGCTAAATTAGAAGAAAGTTTTCATAATTGGAATATACCTATAATAGATAAAGATAAAGTATATAAAAAGAGAAACTTCTGGGAAGGAAAAAATTACGAAATTCATATGTTAGAATATTGTACCAGGAACAAGTAATAATAAGATTATTACCATCTTAGAAGAAGATAAATTAAAAGAACATAGTAGTAAAGGATATAACTTCATCCATATAGGATTAATACAAGTAGTAGTAAAACCTAATTTTAGAATATGAATTAACCTGCCTATATTATTAACTTTAAGAGATACTAGATTCCAAAATTTTAGTGACTCATTAATAGGAATATTAGAAAGTAACTGTCATGATGGACCAGTTTTCTTTAATTGCTACCCAAATTATGCTATGAATTTAAAAAATGAATACACCTGGCAAGCATTAAAATTACAAGTAAGATCTGATGAGACAATTATAAATGAGAAATATGATCCATTCGAAATAATCTATAGAATATATTATAAGATTACTAAGGTTAATTATGACTTTAAAGCATTAAGACAATCCTCAAAAGAAGAAACGATAATCATGCATGCAAATCTAAAAAGATCTAATATACAAACACCTAGAAGATTAAGACATGAAGAATTAAAAAGTAGAATGCCTGAAGAATGGATAATACCTGATGGTATTGAAGAACCACAAATACAAAATACTAGGATAAGAGAAATAATAAGAGAAGGACCTGATATTAGAATCAGGATGAATAGATCTCACTCATTAAGAATTCCTGATAATGTTGAAACTATTAGCCATAGAAATTCTATAGATAATTCATCAATAGGAAATATCAATGATATTGTAGGAATTGACAACAGAAGGCCACATATAGCCACTGCTGTATATAAATCACCGTCAGAATTTGATCCAAGAGAATCACAAGTTTTATCAGTAATTATAAAGGAAGAGCCATTTGAGATTGATAAAGAGTGTATAAGACAAGATTTTAATGCTGATTATAATAAACCACTAAGAGATTGGTATTTTACCAACCATTCAGAAAATGAAGTTATTAGACTAAGAGAGCTATTTTATGATTTTATGAAAGAAAATAGAATTAGCTTATACTTCTTTGACTGGTACGTTAATTATTACTCCAAACCCGATAAGAAATTATGTCCTTTAACAAAACCAACTGCTGTTTGGAAAACAAGCTCAGGATCAGTAATAGAATCTGAATATCCCCCTAAAGAAACTATCAAAATACCAATTGGAAAAGGCTTAGAAGTTGAAGCAACACCTTATAAAGATAGTAATGCAGAAGGAAACATAGAGAAAAGAGATATTAAAAAATTACATCAACAATTAAACTTTACTAATACCATGTTAGATATAATGAAAAATCAGTTAGGAAGAATGGAAAATATGGAAAAAGTTATTAAGGTAGAAAAACCCATAGAAAAACCTATATATAAATTACAAAGTTTAGATAATATTAGCTTAAAATCTAAAGTAGAAACAGAAGTTGAAGAATTAAAAGAAAAACTTAGGAGTATTAGCCTAGGAAAATTAACAATTAATACATTACAAAAGGAAGAAGAATTAGAACTAAATAAAATATCCTATAAAAGAGATTATCCTAAAACCAGAAATTATTATCCTAGACCATCACCAGTAGATGTAGGTCTAGAAGAGCAAACACAATTAGTACAAAATAGTTTTTCAGGATCAGACTTAGTAGAATGGAATATAGATGGATTAAGTGAACAAGCCATTTTAGATCAAATGTGTAATATGACTATGGCTGCAACTGCCTATAAGATGAGAAAGGCTTCTGATAGAGAAGCAGCAATCATGATAACCCAAGGATTTACAGGACAATTAAAAGGATGGTGGGATAATTTTCTCAGCGTCCAAGAAAAAGAATTAATTATTAATAGTATTAAACAAGAAGATCAATCACCAGACGCTACATCCACGTTGATATATACCATTATTAAAAATTTTGTAGGAGATCCCAGTATTTTTAAAGATAGGATACATACTCAATTAATGAATTTAAGATGTCCAACTATGTCTGATTATAGATGGTATAAAGATGTTTTTATGTCAAAAGTAATGATAAGAGATGATGCACATGCACCTTTCTGGAAAGAAAGATTCGTAGCAGCCTTACCAAAATTATTCTCTGAAAAAGTATTACAAAAACTACAAACACAGTTTGGGACCCAGATTCCCTATAATTCATTAACTTTTGGACAATTGCATAATATAATAGTACAAATAGGTATAGAAGTATGCACAGATACCAAGATACAACAGAAAATAAAACAAGAAAGTATCACGGGTAAAAGAGAGCTTGGCACTTTTTGTTATCAATATGGAATAACTCCTGAAAAAGCACCTAGCGGACAGCATAAAGTTAAAAAGAAAATTTTTTATAAAAAACCTAAATTTTCTAATAAGAAAAAACAAGTAACATGTTGGAAATGTAAAAAACAAGGACATTATGCTAATAAGTGTACGACAGAACAAAAAATAAATAAAATAGAAAATAAAGAA
This sequence comes from Arachis hypogaea, assembly GCF_003086295.3. Lineage (NCBI taxonomy): Eukaryota > Viridiplantae > Streptophyta > Magnoliopsida > Fabales > Fabaceae > Arachis > Arachis hypogaea. The sequence continues at coordinate 80,548,941 of NC_092044.1, read as the reverse complement.
ATTAAGCATGCTTTAACAGCTATACTAATCAATTCAGAGTCAGAAGAAGAATCAAGTTATGAAGGTTCTTCTGAAACTGAAGACTATTTTATACAACAATTAGACTTTATGACAGAAGAAGAGAGCTCAGGAGGAAATAGTGGAAAAGAGGAACATGATAATAATATTCAAGTTTTTTGATGCCCTTGAATGAGTGAAGCCTTTGGTATTTATAGGCCCCAAATGATGACTATTTGAGTACTGTTTGCCGACAGTACTGTTTGCTTTTACTGTTTGCCGACATTCACTGTTTGCTTTTAGTTTTTACTTTTACTTTTTCACTTTTTACTTTTCTTTTTTTTTTTTTACAAAGATCATTTTTCTTTATGATTGGGCTTTTACATTTATTGTATATACAATACTTTTTACATCTCAAATGGGTCTTGAGAGTCTTGATAATAATGAGCTGGACTGGACTGCACCTCTTCGTCTTCTCCAAGAGGTACTGTTTGTATTGCTTGTAGGGAGCTCTGGATATCTTCTTCTGAGGTTGCTGCTGCTAGTGCTGCCATAATTTGTCGCTTCTGTGCTAAGAATTGGGTCTCTTTTTTATATGCTATTTGCTCATTGTTGGTGCTTGAGGCTGTTATTGCCGGACGCTTTTGTGATGTTGTTAACCATTGATCAATAGCTCTTTTACTTAGCAGATTTATATCATATTTGTTCCACCACTTAATTTTTATTATTCTTACTAAATATTGTATGCTTGCACATTCCTCATATGCTGCTGAATCATATTCCCAAGTCATAATCCAGTTTATTCCCATAGCTGCTGGATCTATTGAACTAACACATTATAGAGACTCCAATACCAAACAACCTATTTATTCAAAAATAAAAATCATGAAAATATTATCTCTACAAGAATGGGAATTACCCCCATATCAGTCTAAAAACTTCTCTTTGAAGTTTGAACCTCAAAGCTATACCTATTATGATTACCAAGAAGCATGGAACCATATTTTATTCCTATCACCAAGTCCCCATTCTTGGTTCATATGGTTCAGGAAGGGGATATCATTACAATTTCCCAAATGGTTCCAATCATGGTTCCAGAATTTCGGACCAATAGAAGCCTTCTTCCCGAAAGAAGCCAGCATGGCGTATGAATACTTCAAAAGCAAGTCATCATTTCTACAAGAGTACAAATTCATTTCATTTATAGCAGCTATGAGAATAAGCTGGATTATGACTTGGGAATATGATTCAGCAGCATATAAGGAATGTGCAAGCATACAATATTTAGTAAGAATAATAAAAATTAAGTGGTGGAACAAATATGATATAAATCTGCTAAGTAAAAGAGCTATTGATCAATGGTTAACAACATCACAAAAGCGTCCGGCAATAACAGCCTCAAGCACCAACAATGAGCAAATAGCATATAAAAAAGAGACCCAATTCTTAGCACAGAAGCGACAAATTATGGCAGCACTAGCAGCAGCAACCTCAGAAGAAGATATCCAGAGCTCCCTACAAGCAATACAAACAGTACCTCTTGGAGAAGACGAAGAGGTGCAGTCCAGCCCAGCTCATTATTATCAAGACTCTCAAGACCCATTTGAGATGTAAAAAGTATTGTATATGCAATAAATGTAAAAGCCCAATCATAAAGAAAAATGATCTTTGTAAAAAAAAAAGAAAAAGAAAAAGAAAAGTAAAAAGTGAAAAAGTAAAAGTAAAAACTAAAAGCAAACAGTGAATGTCGGCAAACAGTAAAAGCAAACAGTACTGTCGGCAAACAGTACTCAAATAGTCATCATTTGGGGCCTATAAATACCAAAGGCCTCACTCATTCAAGGGCATCAAAAACTTGAATACTCAAGAAATCTCTCTACTCTTATATCTTCTTACTTTATAAATTCTCCAAGTATTTGTAATCATCTTCAAGAAGTGTATCAACTCTGTGAGCAATAAAAGTACAAGTTCATCTTTGTAAGCTTACTATCTTTCTTTCATTTATTTTCTCAGTTATTATTCTTATACCATGAAAGAGTTTTATAAAAGGCTTAGATCTTTAAAATTAGTTAGAAGAAATATGAAAACAAGAGTAATGGCAATAGATAGAAAAATAAGAGAACTAATAACTGAATCTTCGGAGTTAAAAGTAGAAATAAAAAAGATGGACAAGAAAATAATCAGAACCAAAAAGCTTCTACAACAAATTAAAACCAAAAAATCAGTAAAAACCGCTAGACAAACTATTAAGAATAAACGCATTCATTATGTTAGAAGGATGCATTACTTACATGTAGAAAGCATGAGACAACTTTTAGAGATAGAATCAAGAATACATGTATATAACGTTCAAAGAATGGATGGCAATCCCCAACCTACAGTACCCGTACAAGATCTAGAACCTCAACCTTTACAAGAAACAAATCAACCTATACTAACAAATCAGCCTATAATATATATATATATATATATATATATATATATATATATATATATATATATATATATATATATATATATATGTATATATATATATATGTATATATATATAGTACTTGAAGAAATATGATATACTAGGAGCCCGTGAAAAAGAGATAATAGAATAAAAGTCGCATCACACTCGAAAACGTCAACGATATACATAAATGACAGAATGTATATAAGATTCAAAAGGGTATACATAACAATACTAGTCTCGACCTGCGAAGACAAGACTGGCTAGATAATATAATAAAGTCCAGAAAGATGCAAAATACAGTCTGTTTCTCCATAGTCAACCTCTAAGAGGGATATACAATTACATATACAAAAGAGAAAAACAACAACATCTAAAGCAAAATGAAAACCCAAAAGACCATCTTCACTTCCGAGAGAAAATCAACACGCTCAACGAGGTGCATCACATCCTATATTTGTAAAATAAATAATTTTCCACAACGAGTGAAAACATCATCCTTTGGAGCTCTCAGTAGGATAATAATTCTGAATAGAGATAATCTAAAAAGATATGAACCCGCTAGGCAATCCTAAACTCCAAAATCTACCAATTTCAAGTCTATGGTCCTTTCTAAACCCAAACAAGGAAAAATCAGACTAAGTCTCAACTATAAAAAAATTTCAGATTCTTATCTATTCGCAACACAATTTGACATCTCTTCCAATATCATCATTGTTCAATTACTGTAATATAGTAGACAATAGTTCAAATTTAGTAGTCCATGGTAGTCATAATTCAAATTAACACGGCCGCTGGCCCAAACTAAAATCAAACCACGGCATCCAGCCCAACATGCGATCAATTACGGCCTCCGACCCAAGCAAAACAATCAAATACAAGCCATCAGTAGCCCTCTCAATATCACAATCCATAATTCAATTAATTATGGCCTTCGGCCTAAATCATAATTATACCATAGACTCTGACCCAACATATAAGCATACCATTTTCATCAGTAACAACCCTCAGCGTTACCACCGCCAGCATAAGGGATCTTTCAGTTGTTCAAACACATACAAAATAATACAAGGAATGCACAGATAAAGAGAATAGATAAAACATTTAGATCAAGTAGCATATAGATACATTTAATCCAGAAGGCAAACCAAATACAAGTTGCACACCAAAGTAATATACACAAATACAAATGGTGCATGCCTGTCCTACTGGGCGTGAGCTCACGTGTCGGTTAAACTGCCAGAACCCGTCACATCCGGTAGCTAACCCAGATATGGTCTCTAGGTAACGCATCCCTAGGAGGAGCATCAACGAAGGAGAGTGCATTTTCACCTTCTCCTGGAGGTATTACGAAGGAGTGTACCTATCCACATCGAAGGAGTGTGCCTTTCCACATTGCAACCAGAGAAAGACGTGGGAGAAAATAATACGAAGGAGAGTACTTTTTCACCTTCCCTACATCTATACTACGACAAGAGAGAGAATCCTTCATTCTCAACTTGCCAAACTCATGAGCGGTATGAAACCTCCGTCCTCACTGTGGGCATGATAAAACTTTCATCCCCACAACTATATCGCAACCACGGAACAAGCAGGATGAGACCTCTGTCCTTGTCCGGTGTAGGTTTCAAAGTAACATCAAACCAGTACGCAAGCGGAAAGCCAGCCGGACCTTGCCAGAATAAGGATACAGGCCTCATTCAATTCACAGTAAAACTCTTTACTAAATAAGTACATTCGCCCCAAGCCTTCATCAATACTCATTAACTTTGATCCACAATCTTATCTAATCCATAGGTTCACACTCATTCCCAAGCCTAAAAATAAGTTGTCGGACCTTAGTTAGGGGTTAGGAACGTTTACAAGCTTGCCAGGAAAGCCAAACAGTTAAAAACAAAATTTTAGTATAAAAATAAGGCTTGTGCGTATGCATGCACCATAATGCATTCTCAGCTTGTATGTACACACAACATTATCACATTCCCACTTTGGGTGTTCTTTTCAGTTGCGACCTTTAAATTATTCCCATTATACTCGCATTCTTGAAAAAGTGACATTGGTAGCACTTTCTTTTTCTATCTTTTGGGCCTTGAGCTTGCAAGCTGGCCTTCTTATTTTCATCTATGATCTTTTCTCTCTTAATCTTATATTGTTGCAGCAATTCAACTCTTGACTTCATATGTGTAATCTCAAAGGAATTGTTTTCTTTTTTGGACTTTTTTCATTTCTTTTTGGCCTAAAGTAATTATCTTTTTTTTTTACTTATCTCCTCTTCTTCCATTTTGTATACACAAGAAATAAATGAAAAAAGATATAATTAATTAAATTAACATAATTAACATAAGTAAGTAATTAAATAAAATAAGCAAAACAACTAAGAAAAGTGAGTTAATTAAGATTCTATAAAAAAAACACTACAAGAACACACATCAAGATGTTTCAGAATTACCATTCTACATCTATTTATATTCGCTTTTCTCGTCTTCCTCACAACGTTGTTTGGCAAACATATTTATAGCTATATCTATGATGATTGTTCGTAGATCATTCCTCACTAGATTAACTTTGCCATTATCATTTAGAAGACTTGGAATCATTTCAAGTGCACACGGCTCCCTTGTATATATTATAGGAGAATCAAACTCAATGTCATCACTTATCCTAAATAAATCTCTTGGAATTATTTTTATAACATAGTATTTGTCACTCACATATGGGTCTTGCTCATAAAAGTATTGGTTTACCTGATATGCTAGCACAAATGGTTTTTCTTGGTAGCATTTTTTATTAAAATACACACATGAGAGACTAAAATTGTTTTTTGCTACTTTATACCACTCACTTAAATAGGACTACCTTAAATTGGACATAATAATCTAACTCAAACATATCAACTATTTTATCATAATAGGTTACTTTTACTTTAATTGGATTCTTATCTTCCACATTAACAATGTAAGACCCGAAAAAAATTATAAAAGATTAATTGAATAATTAATCATTAAATTAAAATAGTTAAAACGCGTCCAGATAGGGTGGAAAATTAAAACTTAGGAATTTAAAAATTTAACGATGATAATTGGATTCAGATAACTTTTTCGACCTGGAACATATAATGTATTTTGGAAAAATGCGTAAAAATGCATATTGATGATTTAACCGGCAGTATCAATTTAAGTTTATTCGGTGTAACACCCTATAACACTAAGCTTTACCCCAAGGCCCTAAAGCAAAGGTGATAAAGCACCACGATAGTTTTAAATCCATAAAATAATATATAGTCAAGAAATAATAAGACTAGAAACTCGATGAAGGAATAGAAGAATAAAGACGTATAAAAAAGGAATACAAAGCGTGAAGCGTTCACACCCGGTAACAAAAGGACGTTGGCACAAAAAGGACAAAACGTAATATATAAAACCTTGCAAACAGCTTCAGGATATACAAGGTAGTAAATAAAGTAATCAAATTATATGTACAATATACGAAAGGGAACTAGCCACAACCTGCGGAGTTTAGGCCGACTAGTTTTAACCTAATACAACAGAGTTTTGATAATAAAACAACTTACATCCTATCTTTCAAAGTTTTCAGAGATAAAGTCTCTAAGGCATAAAGTATGCAAAAGTGAGAGACTACAACATAATAAAGCAAAAGTAAAGCTGAGCCATCCTCCACTCTGTCACCACGTCTGCAAACTCACCGAGGTGGGTTGCGACTTGCATATGAAAAACAACAACATATATGGTATGAGAACCAAGGTTTCTCAGTATGGTAACATTGCCCAATAGATAAGATATAAGGTACCGGAAAGCCAAACGCAATCCTAGAACTTCTCACGAGCATAAAGATTCAAAGCATATAAAAATACATTAAAGCCAAAAAGGGTTAACTAAACTTAAGTATTTTCTAACTAATGAACACCATGCTGTCCCACAGCCTTCACCAACGTAGTCCCCATGCGATCTCATCACCACCATCTACCGAACCTCCTCAATTCCAGTAAAACACAAGTAATGCAGACAAGTAAAACACAAGAAGAGTTCATATATGGAAAGTAATTCAATTAGCAATTAGGCATGTTATTAATTTAGGCATAATGCAAGTAATCAGAGCAAACAAACATGTAAGAAATGCATATGATGAATGCCTATCCTATTGGTTGTGATATCACTTGTCAGTTCAACTGCCAACCTAACACATCCACTTGGGATGTCACCTTTCTGCCACGCTCCTAAGATATCATGCCCGGCTCACTTGGTGCACCCCTGGAATATAGTGCCCGGCTCACTTTTATGCACTCCATGGGATAAAGTGTTTGGCTCACTTTTAACCCTGGGATATAGTGTCCGACTTACTCTTATGTGCATCTCCTAAGATGTAGTGTCCGGCTCATTCTTTCGGGTTATAGTGCATGAGTTCTCTCTAATGGCACGAAAGGCTATGTGAACGGGAGACTGCCTCAGACCTCACATCTGAATGTAGGTAGGAGACTGCCACAGCCCCTATGTCGGCGCCGTAACTTCGACAAGCGGAATTCAACCGCCATTCTTGCGTGAGGCGCATATCGACTTACCAATCATAGTATATCAAGGTATGTTATTCAATTTCAGCGATCACTGGTCATATTCACCAAATTTCTCAACCTCAATATTTTGTAATTCCTCAACCAAATTCCTTATTAATACAACACTCCACCAAGTCACTCTAATTATTCCATCCACAATACGTTACACACTTAAGTCACCGTCTCTAAACTCATAACAGAAAATATCCCGTTATTTCACCCAGTACACTCTCGCTCATCCCAAAGTCTAAACACTAGTTAGGAGATCTTAAACAGGGGTTATAGAGGTAATAAAGGGGAGTGGATAGGCAAAAATAGTTAAAATAAACATTTTTAGCAAAATAGGACATTCGTGCATACGCACGCCTCGTGCGTACGCGCAAGTCCCCTTCTGTGCGTGTCCATGGTATGCGCACGAAAAACATTTGATTCTGAAAATGCAAGTCGTGCGTGACCTTGCTTTTGTGCATACACATGGTATGCACACAACACTCGCGCAAAGCTCTTTCATTCCTGTAATGGCCATTGCGTACGCATGACCTCAAAATTCTGCAACTTCTACAGAATTCAGTTTTTAGCCTTAAATTTCAAACGCGTATAACCTTTTTGTTAATAATCATTTTCAACCCGTTCTTTGAACGACATAAACTAGATGATCCAATTTTCATTCAAAACAAGTTTTACAATATTTGAGGGTTTAGAAACCAAATTATGGCCCATAAAAAATGGTTAGAAATAAATTTTTACCAAAATTTACAAATTTCTCTAGTTTTCAAAACACTCAACCCATACCAAATCAACCATACCCCATTTCAATACCAATCACGCTACTATACATTAGCAATCATTCATCAATTACTTTCCAATCATTCCAATGCCTAATTTATTCAAATTTCTATTTTCTTAACTTCTCCAGCAAATTCTTACTCATAAATCTACAATACCACCAATAATGATCACAATTCATTAATTTCCATTCATTCCACAACATCACCATAAACTCTATCATACAAACTTATTCCATATTCAATCTTCATCCATTATTTTACAGCTCCAACAATCATCAACCTCACCATCAAACATCAAAATTCACATACAAATAATCACATATCACACACTCAATGATTTAATTCTACCTTAAGGCAACTAGCTTAAGTTTCACACAACATTACATATTATCTAGAAGAAACCGAAACCATACCTTGGCCGATTTTCTCCCAAGCTTAAAACTCCACAAAAACCTTCTTTTCGACAAGCTTCTCAAGCCTCCAAACCAATCCAATAAGCTGCAGCCACCAAAGCTCAAACCCAAGCACTCCAATGCCAAATTCAACTCCAATTCAACATGAATTTCATGCTAGTTCATACAAGTAATAAAAAATCAACACTAGGGTTCAACAATTTAATGATGAGCGGATAATTTATACGCTTTTTGGCATTATTTTTAGGTAGTTTTTAGTAAGTTCAAGCTACTTTTAGGGATGTTTTCATTAGTTTTTATGTTAAATTCACATTTCTGGACTTTACTACGAGTTTGTGTGTTTTTCTGTGATTTCAGGTAATTTCTGGCTGAAATTGAGGGACTTGAGCAAAACTCTGAAAAAGGCTGACAAAAGGACTGCTGATGCTGTTGGAATCTGACCTCCCTGCACTCGAAATAGATTTTCTGGAGCTACAGAACTCCAAATGGCGCGCTCTCAATGGCGTTGGAAAGTAGATATCCAGAGCTTTCCAGTAATATATAATAGTCCATACTTTATTTGGAAATTGACGACGTAACATGGCGTTGAACGCCAAGTACATGCTGCTGTCTGGAGTTAAACGCCAGAAAAACGTCATGATCCGGAGTTGAACGCCCAAAACACGTTATAACTTGGAGTTCAACTCCAAGAGAAGCCTTAGCTCGTGGATAGATCAAGCTCAGCCGAAGCATACACCAAGTGGGCCCCGGAAGTGGATTTATGCATCAATTACTCACTCATGTAAACCCTAGTAGCTAGTCTAGTATAAATAGGATAAGTTACTATTGTATTAGACATCTTTTGACAGTTTAATCTTTTGAATTTGTAGTCTTTGATCATTCGGTCTCTTGATCATTCAGGGGGCTGGCCATTCGGCCATGCCTGAACCTTTCACTTATGTATTTTCAACAGTGGAGTTTCTGCACACCATAGATTAAGGATGTGGAGCTCTGCTGTACCTCAAGTTTCAATACAATTACTATTACTTTCTATTCAATTCTCTTTTATTCTTATTCCAAGATATACGTTGCACTTCAACTTGATGAATGTGATGATCCGTGACACTCATCATCATTCTCACCTATGAACGCGCGTGACTGACAACCACTTCCGTTCTACTCTAGGCCAGGCGCATATCTCTTAGATTCCCCAACAGAATCTTCGTGGTATAAGTTAGATAGATGGCGGCATTCATGAGGATCCGGAAAGTCTAAACCTTGTCTATGGTATTCCGAGTAGGATTCTGGGATTGAATGACTGTGATGAGCTTCAAACTTCTGAAGGCTGGGCGTGATGCAAGCGCAAAAGAATCAAGGGATTCTATTCCAACCTGATTAAGAACCGACAGATGATTAGCCGTGCTGTGACAGAGCATAGGAACATTTTCACTGAGAGGATGGGATGTAGCCATTGACAACGGTGATGCCCTACATACAGCTTGCCATGGAAAGGAGTAAGAAGGACTGGATGGATGTAATAAGAAAATAGAGATACGAGAGGAGCACAGCATCTTCACACACTTATCTGAAATTCCCACTATTGCTTTACATAAGTATTTCTATCCCTTTTTATTTTCTATTTATTTATTAATTTTTGAACTCACCATAAACCAATTTAATCTTCCTAACTGAGATTTACAAGGTGACCATAGCTTGCTTCATACCAACAATCTCTGTGGGATCGACCCTTACTCACGTAAGGTATTACTTGGATGACCCAGTACACTTGCTGGTTAAGTTGAACGGAGTTGTGTCCACACATAGCCAAGAGCCACAATAATAATTCCATACAACAACAAAGAATACTATATTGATGTGATCACAATTTCGTCCACCAAGTTTTTGGCGCCGTTGCCGGGGATTGTTCGAGTATGGACAACTGAAGGTTCATCTTGTTGCTCAGATTAGGTAATTTTCTTTTCAAAAAAAAAAATCTTTTTCAAAATTTTTCTTTTCTTTTTCGTTTTTCCAAACTTTATTTTCGAAAAAAATTAATAAAAATCCAAAAAAATTCATAAAATCATAAAAATAAAAAATATTTTGTGTTTCTTGTTTGAGTCTTGTGTCATGTTTTAAGTTTGGTGTCAATTGCATGCTTCAAAAAATTTTTCTTGCATTTTTCGAAAATCTCATGCATTCATAGTGTTCTTGATGATCTTCAAGTTGTTCTTGACAAGTCTTCTTGTTTGATCTTGATGATTTCTTGTTTTGTGTTGTTTGTTGTTTTTCATGTGCATCTTTGCATTCATATTTTTCAAGCATTAAAAATTTCTAAGTTTGGTGTCTTGCATGTTTTCTTTGCATCAAAAATTTTTTAAAAATATGTTCTTGATGTTCATCATGATCTTCAAAGTGTTCTTGGTGTTCATCTTGACATTCATAGTGTTCTTGCATGCATCTTGTGTTTCTATCCAAAATTTTCATGTTTTGGGTCATGTTTGTGTTTTTCTCTCTCATCTTTAAAATTTCAAAAATCAAAAAATATCTTTTCCTTATTTCCCTCCAAATTTTTGAAATTTTGGGTTGACTTGGTCAAAAATTTTTAAAATTAGTGGTTTCTAACAAGTCAAGTCAAAATTTCAATTTTAAAAATCTTATCTTTTCAAAATCTTTTTCAAAAATTATATCTTTTTCATTTTTTTCTATCTTTCGAAAATTTCAAAAATCTTTTTCAAAATATTTTTCAAAATCTTTTTCTTATTTTTACATCTAATTTTCGAAAATTCACTAATAATTAATGTGATTGATTCAAAAATTTGAAGTTTGTTACTTTCTTGTTAAGAAAGGTTCAATCTTTAAGTTCTAGAATCTTATCTTGAAGTTTCTTGTTAGTGAAGTAAGTAATTTTAAATTTAAAAATTAAATCTTTTTATCTTTTATCATATCTTTTTCAAAAATTTTATCTTTTTCAAAATTTGATTTCAAATTATCTTATCTAACTTCTTATCTTCTTATCTTTTTCAAATTTGATTTTAATATCTTTTTCAATCAACTAACTAACTTTTTGTTTGTTTCCTATCTTTTTCAAAACCAACTAACTGCTCTTCCCTCTCTAATTTTCGAAAATACTTCTCTCTTTTTCAAAAATTCTTTTTGTTTTAAATTTTAATTTTAATCTTATCTTATCTTTAATTTTCGAAAATTACTAACCCCTTTTTCAAAATTGTTTTCGAAATCCTCCCTCTCGTTTCTTATTCTATTTATTTATTTAATTACTAACACTTCTCTTCACCCTTCTCCACCTAATATCCGAATCCCCTCTTCTACATTCTTCTCCCCTTTTTTTTCTACTAACATAAAGGAATCTCTATACTGTGACATAGAGGATTCCTCTTTCTTTTCTTGTTTTCTTCTCTTTCATATGAGTAGGAACAAGGATAAAGGCACTCTTGTTGAAATTGATCCAGAACCTGAAAGGACTCTGAAGAGAAAATTAAGAGAAGCTAAGTTACAACAATCTAAAGGTAACCTTTTAGAAATTTTCGAACAAGAGAAGGAGATGGCAGCCGAAAATAATAATAATGCAAGGAGAATGCTTGGTGACTTCACAAAGCCAACGTCCAAATTTGATGGAAGAAGCATCTCCATTCCTGCCATTGGAGCCAACAACTTTGAGCTGAAACCTCAGCTAGTAGCCTTAATGCAACAAAACTGCAAGTTTTATGGACTTCCATCTGAAGATTCTTACCAGTTTTTAACTGAGTTCTTACAGATCTATGAGACTGTAAAGACGAATGGAGTTGATCCTGAAGTCTACAGACTCATGCTTTTCCCTTTTGCTGTAAGAGACAGAGCTAGAATATGGTTGGATTCACAACCTAAGGATAGCCTGGACTCCTGGGATAAGCTGGTCACTGCCTTCTTAGATAAATTCTTTCCTCCTCAAAAGCTGAGCAAGCTAAGAGTGGATGTTCAAACCTTCAAACAAAAAGATGGTGAATCCCTCTATGAAGCTTGGGAAAGATACAAGCAGCTGACCAAAAGATATCCATCTGACATGTTTTCAGAATGGACCATATTAGATATATTCTATTATGGTCTATCTGAATTTTCGAAAATGTCATTGGACCATTCTGCAGGTGGATCTATTCACCTAAAGAAAACGCCTGAAGAGGCCCAAGAACTCATTGATATGGTTGCAAAAAACCAATTTATGTACACTTCTGAGAGGAACTCCGTGAATAATGGGATACCTCAGAAGAAAGGAGTTCTTGAAATTGATGCTCTGAATGCCATATTGGCTCAGAACAAAGTGTTGACTCAGCAGGTCAACATGATCTTTCAAAGTCTGAATGGATGGCAACATGCATCCAACAGTACTAAAGAGGCAGCTTCTGAAGAAGCTTATGATCCTGAGAACCCTGCCATGGCAGAGGTTAATTACATGGGTGAACCTTATGGAAATACCTATAATCCATCATGGAGAAATCATCCAAATTTCTCATGGAAGGATCAACAAAAGCCTCAACAAGGCTTTAACAATGGTGGACGCAATAGGCTGAGCAATAGCAAGCCATATCCATCATCTTCTCAGCAACAGACAGAGAATTCTGAACAAAACACTTCTAATTTAGCCAATCTAGTCTCTGATCTGTCAAAGGCCACTTTCAGTTTCATGAATGAAACAAGATCCTCCATCAGAAATCAGGAGGCACAAGTGGGCCAGCTGAGTAAGAAAGTCATTGAAACTCCTCCCAGTATTCTCCCAAGCAATACAGAAGAGAATCCAAAAGGAGAGTGCAAGGCCATTGAGGTGATCAATATGGCCGAATGCACAAGGGAGGAAGAGGACAAAAATCCTAGTGAGGAAGACCTCTTGGGACGTCCTTCAAGCAAGAAGGAATTTCCTATTAAGGATCCCAAGGAATCTGAGGCTCATACAGAGACCATAGAGATTCCATTAAATCTCCTTTTGCCATTCATGAGCTCTGAAGACTATTCTTCCTCTTAAGATGATGAAGATGTAACTAGAGAGCAAGTTGCTCAATATCTAGAAGCTATCATGAAGCTGAATGCCAAGTTGTTTGGTAATGAGACTTGGGAAGGTGAACCCCCCTTGCTCATTAATGAACTAGATACCTGGATTCAGCAAACTTTACCTCAAAAGAAACAAGATCCTGGCAAGTTCTTAATACCTTGTACCATAGGCACCATGACCTTTGAAAAGGCTCTATGTGATCTGGGGTCAGGGATAAATCTTATGCCACTCTCTGTAATGGAGAAGCTAGGGATTATTGAGGTACAACCTGCCTTGTTCTCATTACAATTGGCAGACAAGTCATTGAGACAAGCTTATGGAATAGTGGAGGACGTGTTAGTAAAGGTTGAAGGCCTTTACATCCCTGCTGATTTCATAATCTTAGACACTAGGAAGGAAGATGATGAATGCATCATCCTTGGAAGACCTTTCCTAGCCACAGCAGAAGCTGTGATAGATGTCAACAGAGGTGAATTAGTCCTTCAATTGAATGGGGACTACCTTGTGTTTAAGGCACAAGGCCATCCCTCTGTAACAAAAGAGAGTACGTATGAAGAGCTTCTCTCAGTTCAGAGTCAAGAAGAGCCCCCACAGTCAAACTCTAAGTTTGGTGTTGTGAGGCCACAACCAAACTTTAAGTTTGGTGTTAAGATCCCATATCCAAACTCTAAGTTTGGTGTTGGGACTATACAACATTGACCTGATCACCTTGTGGCTCCATGAGAGCCACTGTCAAGCTATTGACATTAAAGAAGCGCTTGTTGGGAGGCAACCCAATTTTATCTAATTTTTATTTTATATTATTTTATTTTTATTTTGTGTTTTATTAGGTACATGATCATGAGGAGTCACGAAAAAATCATAAAAATTAAAAATAGAATAAAAAATAGCAGAAGAAAAAAATCACACCGTGGAGGAAGCACAGGCTGGCGTTCAACGCCAGTAAGATGCATCTGGCCGATGTTCAACGCCAAAACAGAGCATCATTCTGGCGCTGAACGCCAGAAACAAGCAACATTCTGGCACTGAACGCCAGGAATGTGCCTAGAGAAGAAAAGCTGGCGCTGAACGCCAGTAACATGCATGAAACTGGCGTTCAACGCCAGAAACATGCTTTACATGGGCGTTGAACGCCCAGAATGTGCACCACACGGCGTTTAAATGCCAGAATGGTGTGCAAAGGCATTTTACATGCCTATTTAGGGCAGGGATAGAATTCCTTGACACCTCAGGATCTGTGGACCCCACAGGATCACCTCAGGATCTGTAGACCCCACAGAATCCCCACCTACTATATTCCCATCTTACCTCCTAATCCTATTTTTGTGATTTGTATTCCCCATGTCACACTTCCCAACACTCTTCACCAATCACCTCAATTCCTCTTCCCAATCACCCCCTTCACCACTCACATCCATCCACTCTTCCCCATAAACCCCACCTACCTTCAAAAATTCAAAACCATTTTCCCACCCATTCCCACCCTAAATGGCCGAATACACACTACCCCCTCTCCCTATATATACCCTTCCATTCTACTTCATTTTCACACAACACTACCCCCTCTACTCTACCTTGGGCGAATCCACATCTCTCCTTCTCTACCATATTCTCTTCTTCTTCTTTTCTCTTCTTTCTTCTATTGCTCGAGGACGAGCAATATTTTAAGTTTGGTGTGGTAAAAGCATAAGCTTTTTGTTTTTCCATTACCATCAATGGCACCTAAGGCCGGAGAATCCTCTAGAAAAGGAAAAGGGAAGACAAAAGCTTCCACTTCCGAGTCATGGGAGATGGAAAGATTCATCTCCAAAAGCTATCAAGACCACTTCTATGATGTTGTGGCAAAGAAGAAGGTGATCCCTGAGGTCCATTTCAAGCTCAAGAAAAATGAGTATCCGGAGATCCAACATGAAATCCGAAGAAGAGGTTGGGAAGTCTTAACCAACCCCATGCAACAAGTCGGAATCTTAATGGTTCAAGAGTTCTATGCCAATGCATGGATCACTAGGAACTATGATCAAAGTATGGACCCGAATCCAAAGAATTACCTCACAATGGTTCGGGGGAAATACTTAGATTTTAGTCCGAAAAATGTGAGGTTGGCGTTTCACTTGCCCATGATGCAAGGAGATGAACGCCCCTACACTAGAAGGGTCAACTTTAATCAAAGGTTGGACCAAGTCCTAATGGACATATGTGTGGAAAGGAGCTCAATGGAGAAGAGACTCCAAAGGCAAGCCAGTTCAACTAAGAAGACTGGACCTCAAGCCTGTGGCTAGAGGATGGTTGGAGTTCATTCAACGCTCCATCATTCCTACTAGCAACCGATCTGAAGTTACTGTGGATCGGGCCATCATGATTCATAGCATCATGATTGGAGAGGAAGTAGAAGTTCATGAGGTCATCTCCAATGAAATCTACAAAATAGCCGACAAGTCCTCCACCATGGCACGGCTAGCTTTTCCTCACATTATTTGCCATCTATGTTACTCAGCTGGAGTTATCATAGAAGGAGACATCCCCACTGAAGAGGATAAGCCTATCACCAAGAAGAGAATGGAGCAAGCAAGAGAGATCCCTCATGGTTCTCAAGAGATGCATGAGGAAGCTCATCATCAAGAAATCCCTGAGATGCCTCAAGGGATGCACTTTTCTCCCAACAACTATTGGGAACAACTCAACACTTCCTTAGAAGATTTGAGCCACAATGTTGAACAATTAAGGGTGGAACATCATGAGCACTCCATCATTCTCCATGAAATAAGAGAAGATCAAAGAGCAATGAGGGAGGAGCAACAAAGGCAAAGAAGGGACATAGAAGAGCTTAAGGACATTATGGGACCTTCAAGAAGAAGACGCCACTAAGGTGGATTCATTCCTTGTCTTTATTTCTTTCTGTTTTCGGTTTTGAATATTGTGTTTATCTATGTTTTGTGTCTTTATTTCATGATCATTAGTATGTAGTAACTATGTCTTAAAGCTATGAATAAATTCCATTAATCCTTCACCTCTCTTAAATGAAAAATGTTTTAATTCAAAAGAACAAGAAGTACATGAATTTCAAATTTATCCTTGAATTTAATTTAATTTTATTGATGTGGTGACAATACTTTTTGTTTTCTGAATGAATGCTTGAACAGTGCATATTTTTGATCTTGTTGTTTATGAATGTTAAAACTGTTGGCTCTTGAAAGAATGATGAACAAAGAGAAATGTTATTGATGATCTGAAAAATCATGAAATTGATTCTTGAAGCAAGAAAAAGCAGTGAAAAAGAAAAAAGCTTGTGAAAAAAAATATAAAAAGAAAAAAATGGCGAAAAAATAGAAAGAAAAAGAAAAAGCAAGCAGAAAAAGCCAATAGCCCTTAAAACCAAAAGGCAAGGGTAAAAAGGATCCAAGGCTTTGAGCATCAATGGATAGGAGGGCCCAAGGAAATTAAATCCAGGCCTAAGCGGCTAAATCAAGCTGTCCCTAACCATGTGCTTGTGTCATGAAGGTCCAAGTGAAAAGCTTGAGACTGAGTGGTTAAAGTCGTGATCCAAAGCAAAAAGAGTGTGCTTAAGAGCTCTGGACACCACTAACTGGGGACTCTAGCAAAGCCGAGTCACAATCTGAAAAGGTTCACCCAGTCATGTGTCTGTGGCATTTATGTATCCGGTGGTAACACTAGAAAACAAAATGCTTAGGGCCACGGCCAAGACTCATAAGTAGTTGTGTTCAAGAATCAACATGCTTAACTAGGAAAGTCAATAACACTATCCGAAATTCTAAGTTCCTAGAGAAGCCAATCATTCTAAACTTCAAAGGAAAAAGTGAGATGCCAAAACTGTTCAGAAGCAAAAAGCTACAAGTCCCGCTCATCTAATTAGAATTAATATTCATTGATATTCTGAAATTTATAGTATATTCTCTTCTTTTTATCCTAATTGATTTTCAGTTGCTTGGGGACAAGCAACAATTTAAGTTTGGTGTTGTGATAAGCGGATAATTTATACGCTTTTTGGCATTGTTTTTAGGTAGTTTTTAGTAAGTTCAAGCTACTTTTAGGGATGTTTTCATTAGTTTTTATGTTAAATTCACATTTCTGGACTTTACTATGAGTTTGTGTGTTTTTCTATGATTTCAGGTAATTTCTGGCTGAAATTGAGGGACTTGAGCAAAACTCTGAAAATGGCTGACAAAAGGACTGCTGATGCTGTTGGAATCTGACCTCCCTTCACTCGAAATGGATTTTCTGGAGCTACAGAACTCCAAATGGCGCGCGCTCAATGGCGTTGGAAAGTAGACATCCAGAGCTTTCCAGCAATATATAATAATCCATACTTTATTCGGAAATTGACGACGTAACTTGGCATTGAACGCCAAGTACATGTTGTTGTCTGGAGTTAAACGCCAGAAAAACGTCATGATCCGGAGTTGAACGCCCAAAACATGTTATAACTTGGAGTTCAACTCCAAGAGAAGCCTTAGCTCGTGGATAGATCAAGCTTAGCCCAAGCATACACCAAGTGGGCCCCGGAAGTGGATTTATGCATCAATTACTCACTCATGTAAACCCTAGTAGCTAGTCTAGTATAAATAGGATAAGTTACTATTGTATTAGACATCTTTTGACAGTTTAATCTTTTGACTTTGTAGTCTTTGATCATTTGGTCTCTTGATCATTCAGGGGGCTGGCCATTCGGCCATGCCTGAACCTTTCACTTATGTATTTTCAACAGTGGAGTTTTTGCACACCATAGATTAAGGGTGTGGAGCTCTGCTGTACCTCAAGTTTCAATACAATTACTATTACTTTCTATTCAATTCTCTTTTATTCTTATTCCAAGATATACGTTGCACTTCAACTTGATGAATGTGATGATCCGTGATACTCATCATCATTCTCACCTATGAACGTGCGTGACTGACAACCACTTCCGTTCTACTCTAGGCCGGGCGCATATCTCTTAGATTCCCCAACAGAATCTTCGTGGTATAAGTTAGATAGATGGCGGCATTCATGAGGATCCGGAAAGTCTAAACCTTGTCTATGGTATTCCAAGTAGGATTCTGGGATTGAATGACTGTGACGAGCTTCAAACTCCTGAAGGCTGGGCGTGATGACAAGCGCAAAAGAATCAAGGGATTCTATTCCAACCTGATTGAGAACCGACAGATGATTAGCCGTGCTGTGACAGAGCATAGGAACGTTTTCACTGAGAGGATGGGATGTAGCCATTGACAACGGTGATGCCCTACATACAGCTTGCCATGGAAAGGAGTAAGAAGGACTGGATGGATGTAATAAGAAAATAGAGATACGAGAGGAGCACAGCATCTTCACACACTTATCTGAAATTCCCACTATTGCTTTACATAAGTATTTCTATCCCTTTTTATTTTCTATTTATTTATTAATTTTCGAACTCACCATAAACTAATTTAATCTGCCTAACTGAGATTTACAAGGTGACCATAGCTTACTTCATACCAACAATCTCTGTGGGATCGACCCTTACTCACGTAAGGTATTACTTGGATGACCCAGTACACTTGCTGGTTAAGTTGAACGGAGTTGTGTCCACACATAGCCAAGAGCCACAATAATAATTCCATACAACAACAAAGAATACTATATTGATGTGATCACAATTTCGTCCACCATTTAACAAACCACAAGGTTTTAGTGAATCCTTACCTTGCCCACTAAAACTTGGGGTGAAATCCACTAATCACACAAGCTAGATTACACCTAAATAATGAAATCATGAAGAATCTCGATATCCAAAAGCCAATTTCAAAATTCTGTTAGGGTAAAGAATTGGAGCATGGGTTTCAAATTACTTACCACTTTGTTTTAGTTAGAATCAAAGAGCTCGATGAGACAAACACGTGGCCACAAACAGTGCAACGATTGGAGCTTCAGAGAGAGAGATATGTGGTCCAAGAAAGATGAAGGTAAATAGTGTTCTTCCTCTCTTCCTCTCTTTTCAATCTCAACGCCTCTCACCCTCCTTAGGTGGTGAATGAGGCTGAAATGCTTTAGAATGAGGCTGAAATGCTTCATAATGAGGCTTATATATGTTGGACTTGGGCCCAACTTGGGCCCGGTTGAGTTTATGGTTCGTTTAATCCAACCTTGAGCAAAAACTTTTAAAATAAGTGTTCGGTTTTCTATCCATAATATTTTTATCTTCTCTAAATTGTAAAATTCAGTTTCTTAAATTTATTCACTCATAATATAATTTTTCTCATTCGTAATGCCAGACAATTTAAGCCAATACGCACTCTTTCGCTATAAATTAGATTTTTATGCTAAATTCTATTTTCTTCATTAAATTTTCTAATTTAATATTTTTTTTATCATTTTCAACCTATTACAGAGAATTTAATTATATTTATTCTATTTTAATTAAATGGTTAATTAATTAATTTTTTTCGATTTTTACATCCTCCCACCTAATTAGAAATTTTGTGCTCAAAATTTAGGATTTATTCGAGAATAATTCGGGATAGTCCTTTTGCACTTCTGATTTTAACCCCCAAGTATGTTCTTCCATTCTAACTCTACTCCAGGCTACTTTTACCAATAGAACTTCTTTTTTCGCATAACTTCTTTACATTAGTGTCATCAATTCTTACTGGTGTGACTTGAAATCTTAGATTCTCTTTCAACTGAACCGGTTCGGTCTCTAACACATGAGACATATTCGTTGTGTACTTACGAAGTTATGACACATGGAATATGTCATGTAGGTTAGAAAGATGTGGCGATAGGGCCACATGATAAGCCACTGGCCCGATTTTCTTCAACACCTCAAACGGTCCAATGTATCTCGGATTTAACTTCTTCATTTTGATTGCTCTTCCGACCCCAGTTATTGGAGTAACCTTCAAGAATACATGACTTCCTTCTTCAAATTCTAAAGATTTTCTTCTCTGATTCGCATAACTCTTTTGTCAGCTTTACACAGTTAGAATCCTAGCTCAAATTCGCTTGATTTGTTCAGTGATTTTAGCTACTAATTCTGGTCCCAACACACTTGATTCACCCAAACCGCATTAAATTCTACCTGAGTCCTTGGCAAACCCGTTACAAAATCCATAAAAACACCTTCCCACTTCCATTGGGGATCTCAAGAGATTGTAGCATTCCCGACAGTCTCTGATGCTCTATCTTCACTTTTTGACGCGTCAGACACTTAGGCACAAGTGTAGCTACATCCTCCTTCATCCCAGGCCACTAGAACATCTTCTTTAAATCATGGTACATCTTTGTGGTTCCAGGATGAATAGAAAATCTGTTCGTATCAGCCTCTGCCAATAACTCTTGTCTCAAACTCCCAATGTTCGACACATAAATCCTCTCATAATATCTCCATATATCTTCCCTATCCTTGGTAACTTCTCATTGCCTTTCTTTCCCAAGTGGCTATAACATACTCTAAAGTTCTTGCTCATCCTGTTGATCTATCAGAATTTTGGTCTTGAAATGTACTCGAGATGTGTAACTGATTCAAACAAGCCTTCTCGTCTACTTCTCCAATACCTAACTTAAGTCCTACAAACACATTCACCAACTCTTCTTCTTCGGTTCTCATACCAAGCAACCGTCAATGACTTCCTGCTTAAGGCATCTGGTATAATATTAGCCTCCCTGGGGTGAAAACTTAATTCAAAGTCTTAATCCTTTAGTAACTCCATCCACTTCCTTTGGCGCATGTTGAGTTCTTTCTTATCAAAGATGCACTTGAGACTCTTGTGATCAGGATAGACTCAGAATTCAACTCCATAGAGGTAGTTCCTCCTTGCTCCACACCTTCAATGCAAGCACAACCATAACAAGCTCCAATTCATGAGTCAGAGAATTCACTTTGTATAGCCTCAACTGTTGCAATGTATTAGCCACTAAATTCCTGTGTTGCATTAACACACAACCCAAGCCCTTCAACGAGGCATCACAATAAACTTTAAACGGTTCTTGTGGTTTAAGTAAGATTAAAACTGGTGCCAAAGTCAATTTCTCCTTCAAAGTTTGGAAACTTTTCTCGGACTCTGACGTCCACACAAACGGTGCATCTTTTTGAGGTAGTTTCATCATCGGCAACACAATTTGCAAAAATCCATGAATGAATCTTAGTAGTATCCAGCTAATCCCAAAAAACTCCTAATCTCAGTCACTGAAGTTAGTCTTCCCCCATTCCATCACGGCCTCAATCTTCAAAGGATCTACTACTATTCCTCCTTTACTTACGATATGGCCTAAGAACTTTACCTCCTCTTTTCAAAACTTATACTTAGACAATTTTGCATAAAGCTTCCTTTCCTTCAGAATTCGCAACCCTATCTTCAGATGCTCCTTATCTCTTTCATCGTCTTTGAATAAATCAAGATGTCATCTATGAACACCACCACAAGTTTACCCAAAATGGGATGAAATACTCTGCTCATGTAATACATGAACACAACAGGTACATTCATCAACCCAAACGACATCACCGCGTATTCATAGTGATCATAGCATGTTGGAAAAGTAGTTTTTGGAATATCCTCCTTTTTCACGATCACTTTATTCAACTGTCGGTAGTCCACACAAAGTCGCATCCCTCCATCTCTCTTTTTCACCATTTACTAGGGTTCCCCTGATAAACCATTATTTTATGAATTATCTTATGTTTAATTGTGTGATTTAATAAAGTCTTCACCCATTTATTCATATGATTTGCATGTATTTACAATTCCTTCCTAAAAATATTCTATGATTGAAAACTTGCTTCCTAAGGATCTTTCAGTTGTATATTTTTATTCTCCTTTATACCATTCGATGTCGTGATCTGTGTGTTAAGTGTTTCAGGCTTCATAGGGCAGGAATGGCTTAGAGAATGGAGAGGAAGCTTGCAAAGATGGAAGGAACACAAGAAATTGAGGAGATGACCAGCGAGAAGTGATGCGGACGCATGGCTCACTCAACCGCACGAAATAGAGGAAATCGCAGTGATGCGCTCGCGTGCCTGACGCGAACGTGTGGATTGGAAGTTGCACGAGTGACGCGAATGCGTAGACGACGCGCACGCGTGGCACGGAAAATGCTGGATGACGCAAAAGCGTGGACGACGCGGTCGCATGACGTGCGCAATCTGCAGAATTTGCAGAAACCGCGAGCATGGATTCTGGGCCGCATTTTAATCTAGCTTTTGTCCCAAAAACGCAGATTAGAGGAAGAGAACATGTAAAGACACATGACAACTCTCATTACACATAATTTTCTAGTTTTAGTTTTTGGGATCTAGAGAGAGAATTCTACCTCTTCCTCTAGGTTTTTCTCTACATTCATAGTTTTAGGATTTTAAGATTTTGCTTTGGTTATTGAGAAGAGTCTACCTCCAAAACTGGTCATTCTAGTTTGTTTACTTACTTTTCACTTACTCTTTCATATCTTTAATCTGTCCAAAGTTACAATTGGATTATTTTCAGAGTTTATTAATACAAAGACTATTTTTATTTTTTTAGTCATCTCTTTGATTCATGTCTCTTTTTATTTTCCCTTTTTATTTTGTAAAGTCTACATTTATGGTAATGGAGTAGTTTCCCAACTTGACTGGGAGTTGATTAAAAGGAGAACTTTGAGTTGGAATACTTAAGAGTTCAATTGTAATTGGTTCGTTGTTGGTTGGCTTGTTAGTCACTAACTCTAATCCTTCCCAAGGGAGAAGATTAGGACTTGTGAATAGAAGTTGACTTTTAACTTGACTTTCCCTCATTCGTTGAGGGTTAACTAAGTGGAAACAACTACTAATTATTAATTGATCTTGAGAAAATTTCAACAAGGATAGAAATTCCGATTAATCTTCTTTCGGTCAAGATTTTTATTTAAATTACATAAATTCTCTAATTTAATTTCCTGTTTATCAAACTCAAAACCATTTTGGAAAACCTCTGATTAGTAAAATAGCACATCTTCTTGCAACTCGTTGGGAGACAACCTGGGACTTATACTCCCAGTATTTTATTTCTAAAATTTGTGACAACTCTTTTCTAAATTGACAAGTGGATTTTTGTTGGTTAAGAGCTGTACTTGCAACGCCATTTTTCTTAATAATTCTTAATCTGCCAATTTTTGCCACGTCAATTTTTGGTGCCGTTGCCGGGGAGTTACAATAGAGTGCTAATTTATTGATTGGAATTTATTTATTTGCATTTCTCTTTTTATTTTTCTACTATGAGCTGCATGTTTCTTTCATTGAATGACGCGTTCACTTCCTGATCCAAGCTTGCCAGTATTTGATCCTGAGATTGAAAGAACTATTTCACGTATAAGGCAAGCTCGGCGTCGGTTAGTCCTCTCCGAGGACGAATATGAAACGTCACTTAAGGATGAAACAAGCTCCCTTTCTATTAATTCGGTTGATTTACGTGCAGGTGACATGGCCGCACCTAGGAGAGTTACTATCCAGGAAGCTGGAGCCCCTGACTTTACACTGCAACCGTATCAAGCGCATCACCCAGCGATGGCTGCAGATTTTGAACTAAAGACTGCACTACTCAACTTGATGCCTAAGTTTCATGGCTTACTTGCTCAAGAGCCTATCAAGCACCTTAGGGATTTCCAGGCAGCCTGTTTTACTGTTAGGCATGATGGTGCATATGAAACTTCTATTCTATTAAAAGCCTTCCCATTTTCTCTTGAGGGAAATGCGAGAGAGTGGCACTACGCCCAACCTAGAGTGACTGTTGCTAACTGGACATGCTTAGAAGGGAATTTTTGGAAAAATTCTTTCCACCTGAAGTTACTGATAGATTGAGGAAGGAAATTTCCATGATTGTTCAAGGCAAATCCGAGACTTTCCACGAATATTGGGAGCGCTTCAACAATCTTCTGGAAGCGTATCCCCACCACATGATTGAGAAGTTAGTGTTGCTTGGCTACTTCACATAGGGCATGAGCCTCAAGATAAGACCACATTGGAAGGTGCTAGCAATGGGTCTATGAAAAAAGTACAAGACCACTGATGAAGCATGGCAATTGATCAGCGACTTAGCTGAATCCACTAGGAATCACAGGCAGAGGCAAGGCCACTCAAAAGCTATTGCAGAGGTATCCTCTAGCAAAGAGACTACTGCTCTAACTCATAGTATATGTGAAATGACCAACTTACTGAAGCAGATACAGTTGAGTCAACAGCAAGCTCAGCCTTCTCCACCACAGCAAAGCCAACAGTTGGTTCCACAAAGAGTATGCGGGATCTATGCTGATTATAGTCATTATACTGATGAATGTCCACAACTCCAACAGGAAGACAATACTGTGGTAGCCACTCATAATTCTATGACCGCCCCAATCAAGCATACAATTAAGGTGGCAGCTACAACCATGGATGACAGGACAATTCCAACCAAGGTTAGAGAGATAATTCTAACCAGGGTTGGAGAGATAATTATAACAGAGGAGGCAGAGATAACAATAGAAATCAGAGGTGGAATAACAATAACAACTTCTGGCAGCAGAATCATAATTAGGCCTACAGAACACCTCATCTAAGGCAGCCTCAAGCATCTCAGCAGACCCCTCAGATCACTTATCCCTCTTTATCTTATAATGATGAGTTATTACAATCTATTGATCGGAGACAGCAGGCCATGGAAAACAACCTTACTTCTATTCTAAATGGTATTAACTCTACCTTGCAAGCTCTTATCTCACAGATTGGATCACTAAATAACTCCAACAACCAGCCTTCGAGCTCCAGTAGAATTTCCTCTCAACCATTACCCAATCCCAAGGGCGGCATCAATGCCATTACCTTGAGGTCTGGAACCACACTACAAGGGAGGAATCCTGAGGAGTCAAGTCCACTAAAACATGCCCCAGCTGATGACATGGTTGATGTAGAGGATGTTGAAGAAGAAGATGAAGCACAAGGCATAGCTGAAGCTGAAGCAGCCCAACCAAGGAATGCAGAACCCCAGCAAGCTGAAGCTGTAAGAGACGCCACTCCGATCCCATTTCCACACCTTGCTAAAAAACCCAGAAAGCAGATGGAACTTGATCCCAATGTGGTAGAAATCTTCAAAAAGGTTGAGGTAACTGTTTCCTTTTTGATGTTATTCAGTAAGTACCTAAATATGAAAAGTTTCCAAAAGAATTATGCATACATAAAGATAAAATTAATGAATTAGAAACTATTCCTTTAGGTAGTTCTATATCTACTTTAATGGGAAATATACCTGAAAATGTAGTGATCCAGGCCCATGTATGGTTAATTGTACCATTGAAAGTGTGATATTTTCTAACTGTATGTGTGATTTAGGAGCGTCCATGAGTATTATGCCCTTGTCTATATATAATGCTTTAAGGCTCCCTCCCTTAAAAAGGTCGGCAGCTCGTTTTGTGTTAGCAGATAAAAGCATTATTACAGTGGTTGGAATTGCTGAAGATGTGTTAGTGAGCATTAAAGGGGCTCACATTTCCCATTGAATTCTATATCTTGGAGATGCCCCAAAATGACTCAGGAAAGCCTTCATCAATCCTGCTTGGAAGACCATTTTTGAAGACTTCGAAATTCAAGCTGGATGCCTTTTCGGGAACCTATTCTTTTGAGGTAGATGGCAGAACAGTGAGTTTCAATCTGGATAAAGCTATGAAGCATCCTCCGGAAGATCATTCCATATTCCAATGTGACATCATTGACGAAGTTATAGCTGAAATTCACCAGGAAGAAATGGTAGAGAGTCACATGGAGTAAGATCCAAGTGTGGGGACACCCTCTAAAGATATGGAAGATTCGTTACCATTTTCACCAGCCCCAGATGATCCAGAGCCAAACCATGAGCAGAAAATGGAATTAAAGCCCCTTCCTTCACACCTCAAGTATGCTTACATTGAGGACAAGCAAAAGTTTCCAGTTATCATTGCGAGGGAGCTCACTTCCCAACAAGAAGAACAACTGCTTAGTGTATTGAGGACGCATAAGAAAGCATTTGGATGGAACTTGGCGGATATAGTAGGTATCAACCCTCAAGTTTGTGAACACAGAATATTCTTAGAAGAAGGAGCAAAGTCTGTCCGTCAACCTCAGAGAAGATTGAATCCAACCATCTTAGAAGTTGTCAAGAAGGAAGTAACCAGACTACTTGAAGCAGATATCATTTACCCCATTTCAGATAGCGAATGGGTCAGCCCAGTGCAAGTGGTGCCCAAGAAGTCTAGAGTCACAACAATAAGAAATGAGCAGGGAAGTTTTTATGGATGACTTTAGCGTATATGGTGATTCATTTAGCGTATATGGTGCAAGTGGTGCCCAAGTGGTCAGCCCAGTGCAAGTGGTGCCCAATATGATGAGTCTTTTCTCTGATCTCATTGAGACCTGTATGGAAGTTTTTATGGATGACTTTAGCGTATATGGTGATTCATTTAGGCTTTGCTTGGATAATTTATCTAGAGTATTGGACAAGTGTGTTAGTTCAAACCTTGTTTTAAATTTTGAAAAGTGTCATTTTATGGTGAAACAAGGAATTGTTCTTGGACATGTTGTTTCTGATACTGGTATCTCTGTAGACCTAGCAAAGGTGGATGTTATTTCTAGTTTACCTTACCCCTCCTTTGTGAGGGAAGTCCGTTTGTTCCTTGGCCATGCAGGTTTTTATAGGAGATTCATTAAGGACTTCAGTAAGGTAGCACTACCCTTATCTAGACTACTGCAGAAAGATATTGAGTTCGAGTTCACTGAGGATTGCAAACAAGCGTTTGATAAGCTGAAGACCGCCCTGACTCAAGCTCCGATTGTGAGGGGACCATACTGGAGTCAACCATTTGAAATCATGTGTGATGCCTCCAATCATGTAGTAGGAGCAGCACTAGCTCAGATGAAGGTAACGATCCTTTTTTAATTGCTTATGCATCTAAGACTTTAGATGCTGCTCAATCTAACTACACTACTACTGAAAAAGAGCTTCTAGCTATTGTTTTCGCTCTGGATAAATTCCGAGCCTATTTACTTGGTGCTAAGGTAGTAGTGTACTCAGACCATGCAGCTCTAAAATATTTATTAGCTAAAAAGGAGTCTAAACCAAGGCTAATACGTTGGATGCTATTGCTGCAAGAATTTGATTTGGAAATTAAAGATAGGAGTGGTAACCAAAATTTAGTGGCAGGCTACTTGAGTCGCTTTGAGCACATTAAAGATGACTCCATTGCTATCAATGATAATTTCTCATTTGATAGCTTACAGACAGTATCTGATGTAGTTCCTTGGTATGCACCTGTAGCTAATTATCTAGTTAGCCACACTTTTCCTCCCGATTTTACTAAGCATCAGAGAGACAAGCTGAAAAGCGAGTCCAAATATTATGTATGGGATGATCCATATCTATGGAGGTGTGGTACTGACCAGGTAATTAGACGGTGTATGCCTCAATCAGAATTCCAGTCCATTTTAGAGCCCTGCCATTCATCTGAGAGTGGAGGACATTTTGGGCCTCAACGAACAGCTAGAAAAGTTTTAGACTGTGGATTCTGGTGGCCTACTCTTTTTAAAGATGCTGCTGACCTTTGTAAATCTTGTTCTCCTTGCCAAAGATTTGGTAATATATCCAAGAGGGATGAAATGCCTTAACAAATTATGCTTTTCTGTGAAATTTTTGGTGTTTAGGGCATTGACTTCATGGGTCCATTTCCAAATTCTAATGGTCACCTTTATATACTGTTAGCTGTAAATTATGTTTCTAAATGGGTAGAAGCAATTCCAATCCGTACTGATGATGCTAACACTATTATTTCCTTTGTTAGAAACCATATTATTTGTCGCTTTGGATAACCACGAGCAATCATGAGCGATCAAGGCACTCATTTTTGTAACAGGAGACTAATAGGATTACTAAAGAGGCATGGGATAATTCATAAAGTATCAACAGCCTATCACCCCAGACTAATGGGCAAGCAGAGGTGTCTAACAGGGAGATAAAGCGCATACTGCAAAAGATAGTCAAGCCTCATAGAAAGGACTGGAGCACCAGGCTCCAAGATGCGCTTTGGACATATCGGACAGCATACAAAACACCAATCGGGATGAGTCCTTTTCGCTTAGTTTATGAAAAGGCCTGTCATCTCCCAGTTGAGTTAGAACACAAAGCCTTCTGGGCGGTAAAGGAATGCAATATGGACTATGAGAAAGCCGAAGCTGAATGGAAGTTGCTGCAAGAATTAGAGAACCTTTGCCTAGAAGCTTATGAAAACTCCAGGCTGTATAAAGAAAAGGTGAAAGCTGTGCATGATAAAAACATCAAGAGAAGAGAGTTCCAACCTGGGGACTTAGTCCTCCTTTATAACTCCAGAATGCGGCTCATGCCAGGAAAGCTGAGATCCAGATGGGACGGTCCCTATCGAGTAGAGAGGGCGGAGCCATACAGAGTCTTTCACTTGAGCCATCCTTCAAGCCCTGAACTTATAAAGGTCAATGGAAATCGCTTGAAGTTATTTCATGGCGAAAAGATGGCGAAAAACCAGGAGCTAGAGATCTTCCTCTTGGAAGATCCACCCACAGCAGAAGACTGAACTAGTGGAGCGTCCAACTTAAGGACGTTAAAGCAAAGTGCTGGGTGGGAGATAACCCACCATGGCATGATCGTTCCTTCCCATCTCCTTAATTTTCTTTTTCAATAACTTCACTCAGTACTAGTGCCTATAGTTTGCATCTGCATTTACATATTGCATAAAAAAATGCACGCGATGCGACAGCGTCGCCGACGCGTCTGCGTCATATGTCCGTTGGGAAGAAAATAAGATTGAACAGAGAGTCACGCGAAAGTATGGCTGGAGGCGTGCCTTTGGCACAAACTCACCCATGCGACCGCGTCCTTAACGCGTTCGCATCGTTGGCGACATAGCCTCTCCGCGCGTCCATGTCTCTCACGCGAACGTGTGGCCCTGTACAATCGACGTAAATGGGTGTATGGCAGTAAATTGAGTTGGACTTGGGCTGGACTCGTGCTAGAAGCACAAGCCCTACCACGCGAACGCGTGCTCCACGCATCGGCATCATTTTCAATATACAGCCTTGCACGCGATCACGTCAACCACGCGAAAGCGTTATCCTATAATTTGGCAAAATGAGTTTTCACACAGAGAGTTGTGCGAACGCGAGGCTGCCCTCACGCCACTAGAACAAATCATGTCACGCGTCCGCGTGACCGACGTGTCCGCGTCAATTCATTTAAGCGCTATTCGCGCAAACGCGTAACCCACGCGTTCGCGTCGCATACGCCGCACAACTTATCCAAAGCTGCCAAAATATCTTATCTTTTTCTTCCCCAAATCCTACTTTTTCTTTTCCCTTCTTCTTTCTTTCCCCCCTTCTTCCTTCTTCCTTCTTTCTCACTTTCTACTTCCTCTTTCTCACCCACCATTATCAAGGTCTTTCTTTTCTTCTTCCCTCCTTACTCTTCTATTCTTATTCTTATTTTTATGTTTTCTTCTTCTTTTTTCTTCTTCCTTTCATTATATATGTTTTCTTTTTCTTTTTTTTTAACTCTTTTTATTAGTGTTGGAAATTTATTTGGGTCATTATTTTCTATACTTTGCTTGTGGATTGTTAAATAATTGTTTAACAATTATATATTATTTTTATATAGGGTTACTTGCATGTTCAATTTAATACTTTCTATACCTTATTTACCATGCATGCTATGTGTTTGTGAAAACGCCCGTATGGCATTGTGCACTATTTTTGAATTTCTTTTAATCTACTACTCTGAATGCTTGCTTTTAATAAAAACCTTTTTTATATTTTATTAATTAAATAAAATTGTTATTACAAATAGATTGTTAGTTTGACAGGCTTGGTAATTTAATTTAGACATTGAATGCTTGATCTATGCTACTCATGCCTTTGCCAGCATGCCAATAAACACCTTGTATTTCACTGTCATCATATGCACTTGCTATATTTCCATCGATGACCTTTCACATGTAGTCAGGACCATGTGTTCACGTCATTCTTCTTTACTATGCATTGATTACCACCTTTCCTATTCTCTTCTTTGCTCTAACCCTTAAAGTTTTAACATCCTTACTCTTTCCCTTTCAGGATGGCCACCAAGAAAGAAAAAGAGAAAGCTACTTCCAAACCACCAGCAAGGAGAGGAACAAAAAGAACATTGGTGGCAGAGCCATCTTCAACTGTAGTTAAGCCCCCAACAAAAAGAATTAAGAGGATTATAAAGGTCGATGAAAAAGAGAAAGCCTTCCCAGCAAAGGACACTGCGTGATTTCCAACCGTTACTGTGAGCAGATGTTCCCCATCCTGGCTGAAAGGAGTTACAACAACGAATACCTTCTTATCCTTCTGACCCGTATTGCTGAATTTGTTGAGTCGCAAATTGCGCGACGATAATGGGGATTCCTACAGAGACAGCCACGACAGGTTAATCTTTCATGGGTAGTCGAGTTCTACTCTAATTTCCACCTGCCAACGATGCACTCTGTCTATGTCTGTCAGAAGCAAGTCCCCATTACAAAATAGGCCATTCAACGAGCTCTAGATTTTCTCCCTGCTCAAGAAGGACTGGACGCATTCCAAGAAGCCGCACTCAAGCGCCAGACGTACCAATTTGACTGGGACGCTGTTCTCAGAGTTATCGCACAACCTGACAGCAGATGGATTTATGGATACCATCATTTCCGACCTAAGGAAATATTGACTTCTGCACTTACCTTGAAGGCTCGCGTATGGACACAGATTATGTCCCATTACGTCTTTCCGAGCACTCGTGAGTCCTCCTTCACTGCAGACATGGCCATTCTACTATGGTGCATCCTTATAGACCAGCCTCTAAACCTACCAAGACACATCTGGAATGCCATAGGACATGTACAAATTACAGACAACTTACCTTTTCCCGCCTTGGTCTCAGATCTTGTCTCCGCAGCCGGAGTCTCCTACAAAGCTGGGGACACCAAAGCCATGCTTCCACGGGATAATCAGTACGTCCCTAACGGGAAATATCTCAGGCCACCAACAGCCACTACTAGCCAGTCTGCAGAACACGCTGCAGACATCCCCCTTTTCACACCATAAGCACCTTCAACAAGTTAGCTGCTCCATCAAATACTGGAGAGGTTGGACCAGCAAGACCAGAAAGTGAAGCTATGAGAACGCCGCAACTAGCGCCGATTCAAATACCTCAAGGAGCTACTTACAGGCAACCACAGACCTGACAAAGACCCAGACACTCCGGACTCCACTTCATTTACCAGCACAGGGAGCCATGACGATACCGACTGTGGAGATACTGCTACCAGCCCACCTTTGTTCCTGACAGATGGCACCGAGGACGGTGCAAAGCCTTCAGTGTGGGGAGGTCGGTCAGTACCTGAATTCCAGAGGTAATTTCTCTTCCCTAACATCAATAAAGTAGGATATTTAGTCAGTTTTTTCTTTAGGATAGATTGCTTAGAAATAGGATTATTTGCATGCATGTTCTACTTGATTGAAAAGATAATAAGCTTCTTCTAAGACCCAAATTTTTTGTTTTTTTTTTCACTAACTTAAATCAAAACCCTTATGTTAGATTTGTTTGAAGTTGTAATTGGAACATGGTTTTTGAGCTAAAGAACACACAACCTGTGAGACTTTGAGCCTAAATATATGGTTACATTATTTAACCATAACTATTTTATTCTTGTGTGTTTACTTCTCTATGATTGTAATTTGAATTTTGTTTTATCCTATATGTCCAATGTTAATGTGTTATATGCATGCATATGATTGAGGCCATTATTCGTTTAGCTCACTTATCCCAAATAAGCCTACCCTTTAAATTACCTTTATTAGCCACTTTGAGCCGTTTTAATCCCATTTGTTCTACATTTTACCACATTACTAGCCTTAAGCAGAAAAATAATTAAATATCCCAATTGAATCTTTGGTTAGCTTAAGGTAGAAATTGTGTGTTAATTGAGTATGGGAAGATTGTGGGAACAAGGGTTAATAAAGGAATGTGTCATGATAAAATAATGGGAATTTGGGTACCTACTCATGTGAAACTATAAAAGAAAATTAAAAATCTATGTGCATTTGATAAGCTATGTTTATTTTTATGTTCAAAAATAAAAAATAAAAAAATTTAGTAAATAAGGGGACAAAATTACCCCAATGATAAGTTAAAGTTAAATAATCAATGCACATGTGATAGAATTAAAATAAAGATTGATGCATGAGTATGGAATGTGAAAAGGAAATGGGCAGCTAGGTATGAAATTTGAAGTTATATAAAATATACATATATGATTAGGTGAAAGCTTGGGTTAATTAAAGATTCAATTTATAAGCTCACTTAGCCATATATACCCTTACCCTTACCTTAGCCCCATTACAACCTTGAAAATACCTCATGATGTTTGCATTGGTACATTAAATATTGTTGATTGGTTAGGTGAAGAACAAAAAATTAGAAAGCATGATTAGATAAGGATAGAGTGATTACCCTATACACTAGAGAGATTAGAGTGCACACACACCATCAGTGAGGGTTCAATGCTTGATTCCATGTCCCCTGCTTTCACGAGCTGTCTTCTTACGAATTTACCTGCTTTTACTGTATGATTTGAGCTAGTGGAATCTGCTCCATGTTTTGTCTTAGAGAACTTATTTATTTTTAATCAGATAGACAAAATCATATAGTTGCATTCATGTATATAGGTTGCATTGCATTGTATGAGTCTTACATGTCCCTATTTATTCATATTTATCTCATTCAACTAAGCATGAGGACATGCTAATGTTTAAGTGTGGGGAGGTTGATAAACCATTATTTTATGAATTATCTTATGTTTAATTGTGTGGTTTTATCAAGTCTTCACCCATTTATTCATATAATTTGCATGTATTTACAATTCCTTCCTAAAAATGTTCTATGATTGAAAACTTTCTTCCTAAAGATCTTTCAGTTGTATATTTTTATTCTCCTTTATACCATTCGATGCCGTGATCTGTATGTTAAGTGTTTCAGGCTTCATAGGGTAGGAATGGCTTAGAGAATGGAGAGGAAGCTTGCAAAGATGGAAGGAACACAAGAAATTGAGGAGATGACCAGCGAGAAGTGACGCGGGCGCATGGCTCACGCGACCGCGCGAAATGGAGAAAATCGCAGTGACGCGCTCGCGTGCCTGACGCGAACGCGTGGATTAGAAGTTGCACGAGTGACGCGAATGCGTAGATGACACACACGTGTGGCACGAAAAATACTGGATGACGCGAACGCGTGGACGACGCGGTCGCGTGACGTGCGCGATCTGCAGAATTTGCAGAAACCGCGGGCATGGATTCTGGGCCGCATTTTAATCCAGCTTTCGGCCCAGAAACGCAGATTAGAGGAAGGGAACATGTAGAGACGCAGGACAACTCTCATTTCGTATAATTTTATAATTTTAGTTTTTTGGGATCTAGAGAGAGAATTCTATCTCTTCCTCTAGGTTTTTCTCTACATTCATAGTTTTAGGATTTGAAGATTTTGCTTTGGTTATTGAGAAGAGTCTACCTCCGGAACTGGTCATTCTAGTTTGTTTACTTACTTTTCACTTACTCTTTCATATCTTTAATCTGTCCAGAGTTACAATTGGATTATTTTCAGAGTTTATTAATACAAAGACTATTTTTATTTTTTTTATTCATCTCTTTGATTATTGTTTATCATGTCTCTTTTTATTTCCCCTTTTTATTTTGTAAAGTCTACATTTATGATAATGGAGTAGTTTCCCAACTTGATTGGGAGTTGATTAAAAGGAGAACCTTGAGTTGGAATACTCAAGAGTTCAATTGTAATTGGTTCGTTGTTGGTTGGCTTGTTAGTCACTAACTCTAATCCTTTCCAAGGGAGAGGATTAGGACTTGTGAATAGAAGCTAACTTTTAACTTAACTTTCCCTCATTCGTTGAGGGTTAACTAAGTGGAAACAACTACTAATTATTAATTGATCTTGAGAAAATTCCAACAAGGATAGAACTTTCGATTAATCTTCTCCCGGTCAAGATTTTTATTTAAATTACATAAATTCTCTAATTTAATTTCCTATTTATCAAACTCAAAACCATTTTGGAAAACTTTTGATTAGTAAAATAGCACATCTTCCCGCAACTTGTTGGGAGACGACCTAGGACTCATACTCACAGTATTTTATTTCAAAAATTTGTGACAACTCTTTTCTAAATTGACAAGTGGATTTTTGCTGGTTAAGAGCTGTACTTGCAACGCCATTTTCCTTAGTAATTCTTATCTGCCAATTTCCGCCACGTTATCCCCAATGAGACACACTCGGTCAACTGAACCTCTTATTTAGAATCTCTTCCAATTGAGTCTTAAGTTCAGCCAGCTTGATCGGAGCCATCCTGTACGGCGCAACCGAGACTGACCTACTCTTGGTACTAAGTCTATCGCAAATTCTATTTCCCTTTGAGGTAAAAATTTAGGAATATCTTCAAGAAAGACTTCGAAAAACTCCTTAACTACGGGAATTCGGTCTAACCTTTGCTCATCGTCCAGTACGTGTACGCGTGATCGTGATAGTGCCAATTGCACGATTCCAGCCTCACACACGCACAACTTTCTGTTCGTTTCGCATTAGGGCCAAAATTGCATACGACGCGTGTGCGTTAGGCACGCGCACGCGTGGATGGCCATGAGGTGAAAATGACGCGGACGCGTGATGGATGTTGTGCTTCTAGCACATTTCCAGCACCAAACCATCACGACTTGCTGCCCAAATGCCCATTTACGCCGATTTCCAGGGTCATGCGTACGCGTCAGGGACACGTACGCGTGGGCTGGTGAAATCGCAAGTAACGCGCACACGTGAGGGACGCGTGCGCGTGGTTTTGCTTGTGCGCGAGGCACGCGTCCAGTATCACTCTTGCCCAACTTTCTGTTCAATTTATTTATTTCACGTAGTCACATATGACGCATACGTGTCGTAGATGCTCGTGCGTCGACTACATTTTTTTTAACATGCAGAATGCAAAATGCAAAATGCAAATCATTATGCAAAATTTATGAATGACCATAATAAAAAATAAAATAAAATAAAACTAAGAATAAAAATGAAAGATCATACCATGATGGGTTGTCTCCCCCTACCACTTTTAGTTAAAGTCCTTAAGTTGGACATTTGGTGAGCTCCTTGTCAGGGCGGCTTATGCTTGAACTCATCCTGAAACTTCCACCAATGCTTGAACTTCCAATAAGCTCTAACATCTCCAAGTGAATTCACCAAGCCTTGATAAAGTTCTTCACAAGCTTCGAGCTCCCAAAGTCGATCCTCTTGTATGCCGGGATCCCAAATCTTGTTTCTACACCCGTCTTTAAGTTGATCATCATGATTCCGTCCGGGTGGTTTAGCCTTGGAATTCTCATTTAAGCACCCAAACATCCTCCTAAACCCAATCAATTGCGAATTATACCAACCTTTGTAATCAGGCCTTGAGCTTCCAACCATAACGAACCTAGGATGGTGTTGCCAACCACTAACCATCTCCTTTTTGCTCTTAAAACCACAGATAGCTCTAAGTTATCCATCCGTTTCAAGTAGACCATATTCAAGTGGCAAGGTACAGTTCAGGGATAAGAATTTTACCCACTTAAATGTTGTATTGGATGGTAATGGCCTTGGGAGAGGTGTTTCTAATGATCTTGCAAGCTCCACTCCCTTGTGCTCTTCTTTGAATTCTTCCACCTCCTTGTAAGCTTCTTCAATATCAACCTCTTCCTCTTGGGAGCTTTCTTCCACTTCAATTTCTTCTTCATTGCTCACCAAGGGCATGAGAGGTTGTGCTTCTTCTTCTTTAATCTCCATCTCTTGATTAACCTCTTCCAAGTCTTCAACCATGACATGCCTTGGAGGTTGTACACCCTCCTCAACATCAAATGCAACCATCTTGGAGGGAGGCTCCATGACTTGACCTTCCCATGGAGGTTCCGTATATCTGAAGTTCTCAACCACTTCCTCTTTAACTATTGCAGCTTTGTCCAGTTGTTTTAGCATAAAATCGTACTCCTCCTTGATGATTTTCTTTCTATGACAAATCCCTTCAACTACTCCTTCATCTGCAAAGATCTCTCCTACCTTCACCTTTACGGCCTCCTCTAGCTTCTTATGAAGTATGGATTCGCGAAGATGATCCATTCTCTCTTGTTTTATGTCAATAGCATCATTGGGATCATGTTGCTCTTGAATTGATGGATGTGGGTGCTCTTCTATGGAGGGTGGTGATGGGATGAGTGGATCATTATGTGGTTGAAATGGGAGTGTATTAGAGCTTGATGGTTGATTGTTGGAGGTATTCAATGATCCAATCTGGGAGATGAGGGCTTGTATAACCGAGGTCAGACCAGTAAGTGCGCTTTCCATGGTATTTTGTCCTTGTGCAAAAGATTGAAGCATCTCGTCAGAGGAAGATAAAGGGGGGCAATTATTTTGGAATTGGGGTGATTTTATGTATGGTTCAGATGGTGGTTGGTATGGTGGATAAGGATTAGGGTCATATGGGGGTGTTTGGTAGTAAGGGGCTTTTGAGTAAGGTGGTTCAAAATTATGTTGAGGGGGTGGTTCATAAGCATATGGTAGGCTTGTTGGTAACTAGAAGGGGGTCCACCATATCTATCATCTTGGTACACACCTTGGAATGGCTCTTGACAATAGTAATTTGGTGGAGGTTGGTTGTCATGAAAAGATCCACCATAACTATCGTCTTGGTATGCATCATAGAATGGCTGTTGGTTATAGTGCATTGGAGGGGGTTATTACCAAGAGGGTTGATCAAATCCTTGCGGCTCCTCCCATCTTTGATTATTCCAACCTTGATGCATGTTCTCATTATAGCTTCCATTCCCTACAACAACATTGGAACCAAACTTGAAACTAGAGGGGTGAGAATTCATAGTAGCTAAAGAAAATTAAAAACAAAAACAAATAAACAAGCAAAAGAAAAATATTTACAATATCCAATAATAAGGCACACGTTTGCAATTCCCCGGCAACGGCACCATTTTGACGAACGGATTCTTGCTAGTAAAAAATTTCACAAAAGTAATCACGTTGTAAGTATAGCTTCTAAACCAACAAGGAATCCTTTCGTGCAAAAGATTGTTTATCACAAGTAACAAACCCCTAGTAAAATTGATAGCTGAAGTATTTAAACCTCGGGTCGTCTCTCAAGGAATTGCAAAGAGGTGTTCTTATTATTTGTTATGAGTTGTGTAAATTGGGGTTTTGGATTGAGAAATAAGAAGAGAAAATTCCAAAGAAAATAATTAATAACAATAAAAAGCCTTGACTAGGAGAAGATTGATCTGAAGTTTTATCCTTGTTGGATTTTCCATGATTAATTAGTAAAAGAAAGTTAAGTAAGTTGGAAGCCAATTTCTATTCACAAGTCCTAATTCTCTCCCTTGGAAAGGATTAGCGTTAGTAACTAGAGAGCTGGCCAACAACTTCCAATTACCAATTAACTCTTGAGTATTCCAAATCAAGGGTCTCAAATATTAATCAACTCCAAATTCAAGTTAAAAGCCTACTCCACTAACATGGATGCGAATTCCGTATTCATGAAAAGGGAGTAGAAAGAAGACATGATAATTGGAATAAAATTGGAAGCAATTAAATAAATAATAAAATTAAATTCATAAAAGCAATCCAATTGTAACTCTGAACAAGGATTAACGATATGGAAGAATAAGTAACAAGTAAGGAAACAAACTAGAATGATGAAGTCTTCAATGGAAGTAGTGACTCTGTAAATATCCAATCCAAAAGCATAAAACTAGGAATCTTAAATCCTAGAGAGAGGAGAGAGTCTCTCTCTCTAAAAAATACATCTAAATTATGGAAATTGAATAATGAGAAGTTATCCCCCTGATTCTTCCACTCTGCAGCCTCTAATCTGTGTTTTCTGGGCTTAAAACTGGGCTAGAAATAGCCCAGAAATCGCTGGATGTGAATTCTAACACGCTGATTTTTGTCAATGCAATGCGTGCGCGTGAAGCACATGTGCGCATCGTTTAGCTATACGGCCACTATGGAAAATTATATATCATTTCGAAGCCCCGAACATTAGATTTCCAATACAACTGGAACCGCCTCATTTGGATCTCTGTAACTCAAGTTATGATCAT
The DNA here is from genome assembly GCF_003086295.3 of Arachis hypogaea. Lineage (NCBI taxonomy): Eukaryota > Viridiplantae > Streptophyta > Magnoliopsida > Fabales > Fabaceae > Arachis > Arachis hypogaea. The sequence continues at coordinate 80,510,563 of NC_092044.1, read as the reverse complement.
TTGAGTGAGAAGAGGTCAGGGCTGACAGCTTTGCAGTTCCTTCAAGTTCTTGTATTCCTTCCACTTTTGCATGCTTCCTTTCTATCCTCCAAGCCATTCCTGCCCTGTAATCTCTGAAAACACTTAACACACAATCAAGGTATCAAATGGTAATAAGAGAGGATTTAAAATTAGCTAAATTAAGACCAAAGAAACATGTTTCCAATCATAGCACAAAATCAGGAAGGAAAATGTAAAACATACGATTTCTATGAATAAGTGTATGAAAGATTGATAAAATCCACTCAATTGAGCACAAGATAAACCGTAAAATAACGGTTTATCAGCGATTCTTCGACAACCAATCAAACTCGAAAATCATCTCCAACCCAACTAACGGCAAGCAAATTAAGTCATGAACAAAAAATCTATCTTCTATCTAGAAGGGTATTTTCCTACAGTCTAACCTAGTTACAACTATTTAGGATGGGGTATGCACATGCAAATCGAAGGTTAAATATAAGATTTTCAATCCTAGTTCAGCAGCTTTATTAAATACAATAAATGAATGTGAAGTGCCCGTGCCATACAATACAGTTAATCTCTTGTCACTAATTTTACACTTACCCCTTATCAAAGGATCCGACCTAGTCGCATCATTAGCATTCATAGCAAACACACGACCTTGTTGCTGGTTTTGACTCGTATGTTAATTCCTCTGACGAGTGCAATCCTTTGCAATGTGTCCCGGTAGCCCACAATTAAAGCATAAACCTCTTCCTCTGGCCTGGTGAAATTGATAATAGGTAGTCCTTTTGAAGTTTCCTTGATCCTGAGGATGCTAAGGGGCATGTCCACCCTTTTTGAATTTCTGGCCTCTTGGTGAAAGATACTTTTCATGACCTCTGTTACTGGTACCACCACAAATATCTCTCGCCAAAGACATTTTCTTGCATAGTCCTCTATAACTCTTGCCTTGTTCATTAATTTAGAGAACCTTCTAATCTCCAATGGAGCTACAACACTTATGATATTATCCTTAAGCCCTCCTTGATATTTGATGCATTTCCAACCCTCATAGGACTCCGGGACACCCTGACATACCCTTAAGATCCTGTAGAGTTTCTTGAACCTGTTGCTATACTCAGTTACAGTCATGAATCACTTGCTTCAGCTACATGAGTTTCAATTCTATGGCCTCCCTCACAGATTCAGGAAAGTACTTCCAGTAGAAAGTAGTTTGGAATAAAACCCATGGCATGTCCACATTCTATTGCTGCAGCGATTGACACACTCCATGCCACCAATGCTGAGCTTTTCCTGCTAGTTGGTACACTATAAACTTTACAAATTGATTATCAAGGACATGCTGAGCACGCAACGTATACTCTATAGTTTAGAACCAGTTATCTACCTCGATAGGGTTTGTTAATCCCTTGAAGACTGGCGGGTTAAATTTCAAGAAAGTAGCTAACGTCATCAGGATGCCACCCAGGTTATTTCTAGTTCCTTCACCACCTCCAATCCTATTTCTGGCTGGTCGAACCATCCTTTCCACAGCCTGAGTGGTTGCAGCAGTGCTTGCTTGCATAGTGTTAGCCAAGTTAGTCATCGCCGCGATGAATTCGGCATGGTTATCAGTTGGCAAATTATCCTTACCCTCTCTTCAAGTACATGACCGACCTCGCCCATGAGTCACCATTTGGGTCCTGTCCATACCAAACAATCGATATCAAGGTGATCAGTCTCAATACCTCAACCTTAGTGCTTCAATTATCCCAAAAGGTACTCACAAACAAGTATGCTATGAATATCAAGCAGATATCCTAAATATCATGAAAGAAAAAGAACCACCCAGAGTATGCAATGAAGCATGATCAGTCCATCCCTCAGGTTCACGAGGATGAATCATTCTAATACCATTAAATGTAAAACCCTATCACACTAAGCTTTACCCCAAGGCTATAAAGCAAAGGCGATAATGCATCAAGACAGTTCTAAAGCTCATACAATAATATATAATCAAGAAATAATAAGACTAGAAGCTCAATGAAGGAATAGAATATCAGAGATGTATAAAACAGGAATACAAAGCGCAAAGCATTCACACCCGATAATAAAAGCGCGTTGGCACGAAAAGAACAAAACGTAATATATAAAACCTTGCAAACAGCTCCAGGATATACAAGGTTGTAATAAAGTAAACAAGTTATATGTATAATATACAAAAGAGAACTTGCCGCAGCCTGCAGAGTTTAGGCCTACTAGTTTTAACCCGATACAACAAAATTTTGAGAATAAAACAGCTTACATCCTATCTCTCAAGATTTTCAGAAATAAAGCCTCTAAGCCATAAAGTATACAAAAGTGAGAGATTACAACAAAATAAAGTAAAAGTAAAGCTAAGCCATCTTCTGCTCTGTCACCATGTCTGCAAACTCATTGAGGTGGGTTGTGGCCTGCATTTGAAAAACAACAACATATATGGTATGAGAACCGGGGGTTCTTAGTATGGTAACAATGCCCAATAGATAAGATATAAGGTTCCATGAAGCCAAAGGCAATCCTAGAATTTCTAACGAGCATAAAGATTCAAAATATATAAATACACATTAAAGCCAAAAAAGGTTAACTAAACTTAAGGATTTTCTAACTAATAAACACCACGCCGTCCCACAGCCTTCACCAACGCAGCCTCCACGCTATTCTGTTGCCACCACTAACTGAACCTCCTCAATCTCAGCAAAACACAAGTAATGCAGACAAGTAAAACATAAGAAGAGTTCATATACAACAAGTAATTCAATTAGCAATTAGGAATGTTATTCTTTTAGGCATAATGCAAGTAATCAGAGTAAACAAACACGTAAGAAATGCATATCATGAATACATGTCCTATTTGTTGTGATATCACTTGTTGGTTCAACTGCCAACCCGACCCATCTACTTAGCATGTCGCCTTTCTACCACAGAGGCTTATGGACTTGTAGAGGATGTTTTAGTGAAGGTTAAAGACCTTTACGTCCTTGCTGACTTCATAATCCAAGACATTGGGAGGGATGAGGATGAATCCATCATCCTTGGAAGACCCTTCCTAGCCACAGCAAGGGCTGTGATTGATGTGGACAGAGGAGAGTTAGTCCTTCAACTGAATAAGGAATACCTTGTGTTTAAGACTCAAGGATCTTTTTCTGTAAACATGGAGAAGAAGCATGAAGAGCTTCTCTCAATACAGAGTCAGACAGAGCCCCCACACTCAACTTCTAAGTTTGGTGTTAGGAGGCCACAATCATGCTCTGAGCACCTGTGAAGCTCTGCAAGAGCTTCTTGTCAAGCTATTGACATTAAAGAAGCGCTTATTGGGAGACAACCCAATTTTATTTATCTATATTAATTACTCTTTCATTTTTCCATTGTTATTATATGTCTTCTTTAGGTTGATGATCATGTGAAGTCACAAAAATAGCTACAGAATTAAAGCAGAACAAAAAATAGCATCAAAAATAGCACACCATGGAGGACGAGCTTACTGGCATTTAAACACCAGTAAGGATAGCAGAATGGGCGTTTAACACCCAGTCTGACAGTATTCTGGGCGTTAAACACCAGAAATGGCAGCCAAACTGGCGTTTAATGCCAGAAAAGGATGTCTGGTGTCTGGCTGGCGTTAAACGCCAGTAAGGATAGCAGAATGGGCATTTAACGCCCAGTCTTGTAGCATTCTGGGCGTTAAACTCCAGAACTGGCAGCCAGACTGGCGTTTAACACCAAAAAAGGGGGCATCAGCCTGGCGTTTAACGCCAAAAATGACACACAGAGGGCGTTTACACACCAGAAAGGTGCAGGGATGAGAAATCCTTGACACCTCAGGATCTGTGGACCCCACAGGATCCCTACCTACCCCAACTCACTCTCATTCCTCTTCACACCTTTCCATAACACTCTTCCCCAAACACCATTCACCTATCAAATCCTACACTCTTCTCCATAATCTCTTCACCACTCACATCCATCCACTATTTTCCATCATACAACTCACCTACCCCCACCCACTCAAATTCAAACCATCTCCCTCCCAAACCCAACCCCTATCACACGGATTCCCTCATCCCCTTACCCTATAAATACCCCTCCTTACTCCTTCATTTTCACACATCACAAACACTCCCAACCCCTCTTGGCCGAACCACTCCTACACCTCCATCTCCTCTATTTCTTCTTCTTCTCCTTCTTTCTTTCTTCTTTTACTCAAGAACGAGCAAACCTTTTAAGTTTGGTGTGGGAAAAAGCGTTGCTTTTTATTTTTCCATAACCATTAATGGCACTTAAGACCAGAGAAACCTCTAGAAAGAGGAAAGGAAAGGTAATTGCTTCCACCTCCGAGTCATGGGAGATGGAGAGATTCATCTCAAAGGTCCATCAAGACAACTTCTATGAAGTTGTGGCCAAGAAAAAGATAATCCCCAAGGTCCCCTTCAAGCTCAAAAAGTGTGAATATCTGGAGATCTAACAAGAGATTCGAAGAAGAGGTTGGAAAGTTCTCACCAACCCCATCCAACAAGTCAGAATCTTAATGGTTCAAGAGTTCTATGCTAATGTATGGATCACTAAGAACCATGATCAAAGTGTAAACCCAAACCCAAAGAATTGGCTCACAATGGTTCGGGGAAAATACTTGGATTTCAGTCTGGAAATCGTGAGGTTGGCATTCAACTTGCCAATGATGCAAGGAGATCTTTATCCTTTCACAAGAAGGGTCAACTTTGATCAAAGGTTGGACCAAGTCCTCATGGACATCTGTGTGGAAGGAGCCCAATGGAAGAGAGACTCCAAAGGCAAGCCGGTTCAACTGAGAAGGCTTGACCTCAAACCCATGGCTAGAGGATGGTTAGAGTTCATCCAACGCTCTATCATTCCCACTAGCAACCGGTCCGAAGTAATTGTGGATCGGGCTATCATGATCCATAGTATCATGATTGGAGAGGAAGTGGAAGTTCATAAGATCATACCTCTAGAATTATACAAGGTGGCTGACAAGCCTTCCACTTTGGCAAGGTTAGCCTTTCTTCATCTCATCTGTCATCGATGCAATTCAACTGGAATTATCATAGAGGAAGACATCCTCATTGAAGAGGACAAGCCTATCATTAAAAAGAGGATGGAGCAAACAAGAGAGCCCACTCATGGACCTCAACAAAAGCATGAGGAAGTCCCTCATCAAGAAATTCCTGAGATGCCTCAAGGGATGAATTTTTCTCCACACAACTATTGGGAGCAACCCAACACGTCTTTAGGAGATTTGAGTTCCAACATGGAGCAACTAAGGATGGAGCACCAAGAGCACTCCATTATCCTTCATGAAATCAGAGAAGACTAAAGAGCTATGAGGGAGGAGCAACAAAGGCAAGGAAGAGATATTGAGGAGCTCAAGCACTCCATAGGATATTCAAGAGGAAGAACTGATGGTGTTTTTGTGGAAAAATGAATTTCCAACACACATAACTCACCGGCAACTGTACTGGGTCGCATCAAGTAGTAATAACTCACAAGAGTGAGGTCGATCCCACAGGGATTGATGGATCAAGCAACTTTAGTGGGTGATTAGTTTAGTCAAGCTAACATTGAAGGGATATTGGATGAAATGTAGCCAACAGAATTGTAAATGACAGGAAATTTTAAAGTTGCAGAAATTAAAATTGCATAAAACTTAAAGTGCAAGAAATGTAAATTGCAAGAATCTTAAATGACAAGAAATGTAAATTGCATTAAATGTAAAGGGGAGTGGGTGCTAGAAATTAAAGGAAGCAATAAATCAAGCAACTGAAAATTTAAATTGCAGGAAGAATAAAAGGATTTTGGGAGCTGGGATTCAAGAAATCAAACAAGAAATTGTAAATGGCAATCAAACAGAGAAGTAAAAGGTGCAGTAACTTGCAACCGATCTCAAACAGAAAGCAGAATTGCTTGAAGAAGCAAACAGAAATTAAATTCAACTCAATTGGAAAATCAAAATGAAGATCTCAGGAAATCAAAGAGACTAGAAAACAAGTCTAGATCTCAATTCCTTCCTTGATCAAAGTAGAAAATAATCAGCAAAAGAGAAGTAGTGAAATGTAAATCCAATTCTCAATTATGCAGAAGAACAAAGCAGAGATGTTGCAGATGGAGAATGAAAACAGAATTCCTTCCAATCTCCACCCAAGATTCAAAACAGAAATGAAAACTCAAAGAGAGAGCTATCTATTACTACTACTCCCTAATGGAGCCAACCTCCCAATCGAGCTCTAATTGATGCCTTTATATAGGCTTTACTAAATGAAAAATGAAAATGAAATTAAAACAAATTACAAAAATGAAAATCCTAATTTAATTGATCCATGTGCCTTTGAGTGATGATGTGGGATTTGCTTGCTTTGGATTAGAGGAGATATGGGTTTGGTTGGCCTTGATTCAATTTGGAGAAGAATTGAATTTAAATGAAATTTTGGTTGAATTTTGGCCCATGTTGCTCCCAGGAGGCTGCCCTGCCCTTGTGGAGGTCAGGGCAGAAAATGATGCATCTGGCCCATGGTGCGTGCGTGTTAATGCGAGTTGTTGCTGCAGGATGCTGCCCTGCCCTTGTGGAGGGCAGGGCAGAAATTTTTGGTGCGCCAGATTTTGCTTGTGCGTGCGTGTTGATGCTGCCGAAGCTTCCTTGGTGCGCCAATCTGGTGTGCTGGCCGTGCACCACAAAATGCTGCCCTACCCTCGCGGAGGGCAGGGCAGTGTTTCCAAAAGTGAAGTTCCAAGTTCGAAACTTGGTGGATGCACACGCTACTTCTTTTCCTTGGTTTTCTTGGCACCAAAGTAAGGCCTAGTTTCTTGCTTCCTCATGGTGCCGTGTTCGATTCTTGTGGCAAGCAATTGGGGGATCAATTTTCCTTGATTTTCCATGAAGAGCACGACATTGCCCTGCTCTCCAAAAGGGCAGGGCAGAAAATTGAGCGCTACTTTGCTTTGGAGTGAGGCTCCAGCTTCGAACCTTGGTGGAAGCACATTGGTTTATTTTTGCTTATTTTTGGCCCTTAAAGATGCCTTTCGTTCCTACCTCAATTGTACGCCAAATATGAATTGCTATATATCGTTGGAAAGCTCTGAATGTCAGCTTTCCAACGCAACTGGAAGCACATCAATCGGACGTCTGTAGCTCAAGTTATAGCCCTTTGAAGTAGGCATGGTCATGTTGTGAGCGGCCAGATTTTAACTTAGCGAAAATTTGCTCCAACCTCACTTTGTTTCATCATGATTCTGCCCTGCCCTTGGCAAGGGCAAGGCAGTGTGCGTGCTGGTTGTTTTCTTCTTTAATTTGGTCATGGGCCACGCTTTTAAAAGCGTGGCCTAAGCCTCCAAAGTGTGCTCCAACTTCAAAGTGTGTCCCAAAGCTCTTTTTTCTCCTTTTTTTGTGCTTCTTTGCTTCTTTTTCTTCTTATTTCCTACAAGATTTATAAAACTAAAAGATCAAGGAAATATACCAATTAAGTACAAAAGCATTCAATATTTAAGCACAAATCATCAATTTCTTGTATGAAAAAGCATAGAAAAATAGGTGTATGATGACATGTCATCACAACACCAAACTTAAATCTTGCTTGTCCCCAAGCAAGAAAAGAATCATGCAATAAAGATTGACAATCCAAGGTAAGAAGAATAGCAACTCAATGTTCATGGTTAGCTAGTTTTCTATGCATGCTTCAATCACAAAAGAAATTTAAATGATTGATGCTTCTATCTAGCTCAATTTATGAAATCTTTTCCTTATAATTTTTCCTTGAAACAAGCATTTGATTTTTTTTTATTAGCTTCTCCTTTTGGGTGCTTTGCCCCATGAGTTAATAACAAAGCTACGACTTCTAAATGCTTTGTTTTCAAGTATTACCACTTGATACATAAGCACCACAAGCATTTAATTAGAGGACTTCATTAAGCTCATCATTTTTTTTCTTTTCTTGACTCTCTAATCATTGATGCACAGAACCTTGAGCTTTGAGGGAGTGCTTTTGCACTTGAGCCTAGCCTTGACTTCTAAGTGTTTTGTTTTCAAGCATTTGGCTTGATACATAAACACCACAAGCACTTAGCAAATAAATTGCCATTGGTACTCAGAGCCTTCAGCTTTCTCATTCTTTCCCTTTTTCTTTTCTTGCTTTAATTGTATTTGCTTCTTCAAGGTTTTCATGATTTCAAAAGATTTCACAAAATGTACTAGATGAAAAACTTCAATTAAATAAAATCCAATGCAATTGAGCAACAATTAATCATACTAGCTATCCAATACTTGTATGCACATGCTAAATTCTTCTTTAATTCCTTATTTGTTTATGATCATGATGCTTTACTGCTTTTGAACTCACAAAACTCAAGTTGGTAGTCATAATGGTACAGCACCATGTTGTAAATCAAATTCAAGCTATGCTTTGTCATACCACACATGTAAACAGAGAAGATAATAAGACAATCATGCAATTTAAAGTGCTGGAAATAAATGAGAAGAAAAGGAACTCTACAACCTTGTAGTTCATCTTCATTATTGTTGTCCTTTTTCCTCTATTCTTCCTCTTTCCCTTGCCAAACTCAATATGCTTGTTCATCCTCAAGCAATAATTAGAACAGTGGCTATGGGGCTAAGATGGATCATGAATGTCTTACACAATGATATGTTAGTAGCACATGTGTTTTAAGCAAGCAAAATTAAAGATAACAATCAAGGCACAAGAGACAAAGACATTTTGATTGCAAACATAAGAGGGTGTGCATGATACATTGCATAAAAAAAATAAGTGGCACACCAAACTTAGTGTGACACTTTCACTTGAAATTAATGCAAGTATCTAGTAAGCATTGGAACCAAATTTTGTTGCATAGCAACACCAAACTTAGAATGCAACCATATGTCAATTTATTTGAACTAAAACTAAACAAAAGAAACTGTTATTTGTTGAATACAATCACCAAGTGAAGAATCTATCATGAGTAAGGATGTTTGGGTGATGTATTAACAAACACAGTTAATAAAAGAAAGCATTAAAAACAAGGAAATGACTAAAACAATCAAGAAAACTAAAATTGTCTAACTAAAAAAAAATAACACTGCAGCGGCATTATGATTATGTAAACAAGTGGTGTTGCTGGATGATTTGCATAAAAAAAATTAAGTGGCACACCAAACTTAGATTCTTAGTGTGACACTTCCATGTAAAATTGATGCAATCATCCATGAAGATGGAAAACAGTTTGTTGCAGGGCAACACCGAACTTAGAATGTAATCATATGCCAATTTATTGAAAATCAAAGCATGGAGAAGAAATGTACCTACTGTCTACCTGTTCTTTACTTTCTTCCTCTTCTTCCAATTTGTTAAGAGGAATGACCTCAAAGGGGGAGAAGATTCAGCTACTGTCCCTTGCCTTGGCCTTTCCTCAGCAAGCTTCCTTTTGCAAATGGCTTGATTGATCTTGCTTGTTGGATTAGGGACAGGATTGGTGCTCTTGTTAGTTGCCTTCACTTCTTTGAATTCAAGACTTGGTTGCTGTGTGATTATTGGAGTTTTGTATTCATCCAGGGCCTTTTGCATTGGTGGTTCCATGAGCTTTTCCTCTATGTACTTCTCTGCTTCACTTGAGTTTGACTTCTCTTGAGTGTCTTCCTCACTTTCTTGCTCTTCCACTTCCTCTCTTGCACTCAACATTTGACTTAATAGCTTTTTCATTGAGGAGGTTTGTTGATCTTCCCAACATTTCTTCATCTCCTCTTCATATCTTTTAATCTCAGATTCAATTGTTGAGACTTTTTGGTCCAGGAGAGTTTGAGGAGGTTGTGAGTGTTCAGGTTCTCTTGTCATCTCAAGTGCAGTTTTAGGTTCAAATGTTTCCACCACCTCTTCCTTCTTTGCAATTTCACTTGATATAGGGACCTTTTGTTTTTGTTTTTCCATTTTCTCCTTCCATGCTTTCGACAATTGGCCTAACTGCACTTCCATATTTTTGAGGGAGTTCTCTTGTGCTTTCTGGTACTTTTCTTTCTCCTCCGCAAATCTTTTGAGCATGGACTCAAGCTTTGAGATTCTTTGGCTATTGGAAGTTTGTGTGAGTGGTAAGTTTTGAAAGGGGCTTTTTGTTGAAGCATGGTCAAGTGATGATAACTTTGGATGAATATCATATGGAGCATTAGAATTCCTTTCCCAGCCACCATTGGAATTATGACTTGCATCATTTTGTGGTGGAGGGAAATATCCCATATGGTTTTCTTGCTCATCTTGTGTTTGTGAAGCAAATCTCCATGGATTGGAGTGCTTAGAATTTGTATTTTCTTTGTGATATTCCCAAACACCATTAGAGATCGGTGATGGTGGGTGATATCCCATAACATTTTGTTTGACCATAAGATGAGTTGAACTCCATTTGTATTTTGTAAACATCAATGAAATTTGAAATTCATGTCACAGAGATAGAATTTCTTAGTGAGGCAATAACTCAAACACCTTGGTTTCAATCTAAAACAGAAAACAAAAATAAAGAAAATGCTTGATCTAGACTTCTCACCCACTTAATCATTGTTGATCTAAATCAATCCCCGGCAACGGCGCCAAAAACTTGATGGCGTTTTTGTGGAAAAACGAATTTCCAACACACATAACTCACCGGCAGGTGTACTGGGTCGCATCAAGTAGTAATAACTCACAAGAGTGAGGTCGATCCCACAGGAATTGATGGATCAAGCAACTTTAGTGGGTGATTAGTTTAGTCAAGCTAACATTGAAGGGATATTGGATGAAATGTAGCCAACAGAATTGTAAATGACAGGAAATTTTAAAGTTGTAGAAATTAAAATTGCATAAAATTTAAAGTGCAAGAAATGTAAATTGCAAGAATCTTAAATGACAAGAAATGTAAATTGCATTAAATGTAAAGGGGAGTGGGTGCTAGAAATTAAAGGAAGCAATAAATCAAGCAACTGAAAATTTAAATTGTAGGAAGAATAAAAGGATTTTGGGAGCTGGGATTCAAGAAATCAAACAAGAAATTGTAAATGGCAATCAAACAGAAAAGTAAAAGGTGCAGTAACTTGCAACTGATCTCAAACAGAAAGCAGAATTGCTTGAAGAAGCAAACAGAAATTAAATTCAACTCAATTGGAAAATCAAAATGAAGATCTCAAGAAATCAAAGAGACTAGAAAACAAGTCTAGATCTCAATTCCTTCCTTGATCAAAGTAGAAAATAATCAGCAGAAGAGAAGTAGTGAAATGTAAATCCAATTCTCAATTATGCAGAAGAACAAAGCAGAGATGTTGCAGATGGAGAATGAAAACAGAATTCCTTCTAATCTCCACCCAAGATTCAAAACAGAAATGAAAACTCAAAGAGAGAGCTATCTATTACTACTACTCCCTAATGGAGCCAACCTCCCAATCGAGCTCCAATTGATGCCTTTATATAGGCTTTACTAAATGAAAAATGAAAATGAAATTAAAACAAATTACAAAAATGAAAATCCTAATTTAATTGATCCATGTGCCTTTGAGTGATGATGTGGGCTTTGCTTGCTTTGGATTTGAGGAGAAATGGGTTTGGTTGGCCTTGATTCAATTTGGAGAAGAATTGAATTTAAATGAAATTTTGGTTGAATTTTGGCCCATGTTGCTCCCAGGAGGCTGCCCTGCCCTTGTGGAGGGCAGGGCAGAAAATGATGCGTCTGGCCCGTGGTGCGTGCGTGTTGATGCGAGTTGTTGCTGCAGGATGCTGCCCTGCCCTTGTGGAGGGCAGGGCAGAAATTTTTGGTGCGCCAAATTTTGCTTGTGCGTGCGTGTTGATGCTGCCGAAGCTTCCTTGGTGCGCCAATCTGGTGTGCTGGCCGTGCACCACAAAATGCTGCCCTGCCCTCGCGGAGGGCAGGGCAGTGTTTCCAAAAGTGAAGTTCCAAGTTTGAAACTTGGTGGATGCACACGCTACTTCTTTTCCTTGGTTTTCTTGGCACCAAAGTAAGGCCTAATTTCTTGCTTCCTCATGGTGCCGTGTTCGATTCTTGTGGCAAGCAATTGGGGGAGCAATTTTCCTTGATTTTCCATGAAGAGCACGACATTGCCCTGCTCTCCAAGAGGGCAGGGCAGAAAATTGAGCGCTACTTTGCTTTGGAGTGAGGCTCCAGCTTCGAACCTTGGTGGAAGCACATTGGTTTATTTTCGCTTATTTTTTGCCCTTAAAGATGCCTTTTGTTCCTACCTCAATTATACACCAAATACGGATTGCTATATATCGTTGGAAAGCTCTGAATGTCAGCTTTCCAACGCAACTAAAAGCATATCAATCTGACGTCTGTAGCTCAAGTTATAGCCCTTTGAAGTAGGCATGGTCATGTTGTGAGCGGCCAGATTTTAACTTAGCGAAAATTTGCTCCAACCTCACTTTGTTTCATCATGATTCTGCCCTGCCCTTGGCAAGGGCAGGGCAGTGTGCGTGCTGGTTGTTTTCTTCTTTAATTTGGTCATGGGCCACGCTTTTAAAAGCGTGGCCTAAGCCTCCAAAGTGTGCTGCAACTTCAAAGTGTGTCCCAAAGCTCTTTTTTCTCCTTTTTTTGTGCTTCTTTGCTTCTTTTTCTTCTTATTTCCTACAAGATTTATAAAATTAAAAGATCAAGGAAATATACCAATTAAGTACAAAAGCATTCAATATTTAAGCACAAATCATCAATTTCTTGTATGAAAAAGCATAGAAAAATAGGTGTATGATGACATGTCATCAAGAACTAGCCGCCATCACTAAGGTAGACCCGTTCTTTAATTTCCTTGTTATTTGTTTTTTGTTTTTTTTTTTATTTTTATGCTTTATGTTTTGTCTATGTTTGTGTCTTTATTACATGATCATTAGTGTCTGGTGTCTATGTCTTAAAGCTATGAGTGTTCCATGAATCCTTCACCTTTCTTAAATGAAAAATGTTTCTATTTGCAAAAGAATAAGAAGTACATGAATTTCTAATTCTATCTTGAAATTAGATTAATTATTTTGATGTGGTGGCAATACTTTTTGTTTTCTGAATGAATGCTTGAACAGTGCATATTTTTGACAGTGAAGTTTATGAATGTTAAAATTGTTGGCTCTTGAAAGAATGATGAAAAAAGAGAAATGTTATTGATAATCTAAAAAATCATAAAATTGATTCTTGAAGCAAGAAAAAAGCAGTGAAAAACACAAAACTTGCGAAAAAAAGAAAAAAATGGCGAAAAATAAAGAAAAATAGAGAAAAAGAAAAAGCAAGTAGAAAAAGCCAATGGCCCTTTAAACCAAAAGGCAAGGGTAAAATGGATCCAAGGCTTTGAGCATCAGTGGATAGGAGGGCCCAAAGGAATAAAATCCTGGCCTAAGTGGCTAAATCAAGCTGTCCCTAACCATGTGCTTGTGTCATGAAGGTCCAAGTGAAAAGCTTGAGACTGAGTGGTTAAAGTCGTGATCCAAGCAAAAAGAGTGTGCTTAAGAGCTCTGGGCACCTCTAACTAGGGACTCTAGCAAAGCTGAGTCACAATCTGAAAAGGTTCACCCAGTTATGTGTCTATGGCATTTATGTATCCGGTGGTAATACTAGAAAACAAGATGCTTAGGGTCACGGCCAAGACTCATAAGTAGCTGTGTTCAAGAATCAACATACTGAACTAGGAGAATCAATAACACTATCTGAATTCTGAGTTCCTATGGATGCCAATCATTCTGAACATCAAAGGATAAAGTGAGATGTCAAAACTATTCAGAAGCAAAAAGCTACTAGTCCCACTCATCTAATTAGAACTAAGCTTCATTGATGTTTTGGAATTTATTGTATATTCTCTTCTTTTTATCCTATTTTGTTTTTAGTTGCTTGGGGACAAGCAACAATTTAAGTTTGGTGTTGTGATGAGCGGATAATTTATACACTTTTTGGCATTGTTTTTAGGTAGTTTCTAGTATGTTTTAGTTATTTTTAGTATATTTTTATTAGTTTTTATGAAAAAATTATATTTTTGGACTTTACTATGAGTTTGTGTGTTTTTCTGTGATTTCAGGTATTTTCTAGCTGAAATTGAGAGACCTGAGAATAAATCTGATTCAGAGGCTGAGAAAGGACTGCAGATGCTGTTGGATTCTGACCCTCCTGCACTCAAAGTAGATTTTCAAGAGCTGCAGAAGCCCAATTGGCGCGATCTCAATTGTGTTGGAATGTAGACATCTTGGGATTTCCAGCAATGTATAATAGTCCATACTTTGTTCGAGATTTGATGGCCTAAACTGGCGTCCAAACGTCCACCAGAGACCCTTTTGTGGCGTAAAACGCCAGAACTGGCACCAGAACTGGAGTTAAACGCCCAAACTGGCATCCAAGCTGATGTTTGACTCCAAGGATGGCCTATGCACGTGAAAGCTTCAAAGCTCAGTCCAAACACACATCAAGTGGGCCCCGAAAGTGGATTTCTGCACTATCTACTCATTTTCTGTAAACCTAGGTTACTAGTTTAGTATAAATAGCACTTTTGACTATTGTATTTCATCTTTGGATCACTTTTAGAAGGCTGGCCATTCATCCATGCCTAGACCTTATTCTCTTATGTATTTTCTACGGTGGAGTTTTTACACCTCATAGATCAAGGTGAGGAGCTCTGCTGTTCCTCATGAATTAATGCAAGTACTATTGTTTTTCTTTCAAATTCTCGCCTACTTCTTCTCCAATATATACTCTTGTACTTAATTCAGTTAAGTCATAATGAAGGGGGTGACCCATGACAATCATCCACTATCTTCGTCACTCGCTTAACCAAGATCCGCGTGCTTGACAACCACAAAGCGGTCTACATGATGTTCAACGTAGTCATTGGACGACAGCTGGAGTATATTCTCTTGGATCTCTGATCCATAGATTCGCATCGCCTCTCCTGACAATAGAGCATCCGAATTCATGATTAGAACCTTCGTGGTATAGGCTAGAATCAATAGACAGCATTCCTGAGATCCAGAAAGCCTAAACCTTGTCTGTGGTATTCCAAGTAGGATCTGGGAAGGGATGACTATGACAAGCTTCAAATTCACGACTGTTGGGTGCAGTGACAGTGTGCAAAAGGATCAAGGGATCCTATTCCGACACAAGTGAGAACCGACAGATGATTAGCCCTACGGTAGTTGTGCCTGGTATTTTTCATCCGAGACGTGAAATCGAACAGTTGATTAGCCATACAGAAACCGTAGCTGGACCATTTTCACTGAGAGAATCATACAGCTTGCCATGGAAGGGAGGACGCATGATTGGATGAAGACAACAGGAAAGCAGAGGTTCAGAAGCAACAAAGCATCTCCAAACGCTTATCTGAAATTTCCACCAATGAATTACATAAGTATCTCTATGTTATTTTCCGTTTTATTTATCTTTTAATTATCAAAACCTCATAACCATTTGAATCCACCTGACTGAGATTTACAAGATGACCACAGCTTGCTTCAAGCCGATAATCTCCGTGGGATCGACCCTTACTCACATAAGGTATTACTTGGACGACTCAGTGCACTTGCTGGTTAGTTGTGCGGAGTTGTGAAAAGTGTGATCACAAAACATTTTAACCCTAAACTTCAAATGCACATATCTTTTTCGTTAAAAAACATTTTCAGCCCATTCTTCGAATGACATAAACTACACGAACCTAATTCAAAACATGTTGCACAAAATTTGGGATCCGAAAACCAAGTTATGGCCCTTCGAAATTGGTTGAAAATAAGTTTTTACCAAAATTTGTAAAGTCCTCCAGTTTTCAAAACATTCAACCTATACCAAATCAACTATACCCCCATTTCAATACCAAAATAGCAAAAAATCAATACCAATCAAACTACTAGACATTAGCAATCATTCCTCAATTACTTTCTAATCATTCCAATGACTAATTTATTCAAATTTCCATTTTCTCAACTCCTTCAACAAATTTCTACTCATAAATCCACAATACCATCAATCATTATCAGAATTCATTAATTTCCATTCATTTTACAACATAGCAACTTTATGGAAAAATACGCATTTGTGCGTACGCGGAGGTTATCTATACGTGAGTATAAGGTGCTACTCAGGACTCTCGCGTACGCAGAGGACATCCGTGCGTGACAATGGCAAAATGTTTAACCCATGTGTATGCGGAAGTTTCACACAAAGCAAACAGACACTTCTGTTCAATAGTCTCTCGTACGTGGAAGGTGGTCTGCGTACGCAATATGCCAAATTTTCAAATCATGCATACGCAGAAGGCATGCGTACACATGACCACCCTATTTTGTAAAAGATGAATTTTGAGTTATCAACTATTTCTCTAGTCTTCTAAACCTCTGTAGTTATTGTTTAATATTTTCTAACTAAAGTTTAGGCTTTGGGACGAGCGAAAGTGTACTAGATGAATCTAAAAGGGTAATTTCTGTTATGAGTCTAGAGTCGGTATAATAAAAGGTAGAGGAGTTATGAATGAGACTTAATGTGTTAAGGCAGTGAATTGATGAAAGATGAATTAAATGTAATGAGATGTATGATGATGAATGATTATGATTGAAGTAAGATGAGGATGATTATGATATTGAAAAATGATGATGATTGACTATGATTTGAGATATGATGAGGGTGATTACGATGATGAGAAATGATGATGATTGATTATGATTGAAGTATGATGAGGGTAACTATGATATTGAGAGATGATGATGGTTGATGATGATTATGACTAGGAATGAAGTGAAGTAAGATTGAGGATGAATTTGAGTGAAATCGTGAATTTGGTTTAGAATGTGGGATTGAAATCATGCCTAGCAAGGGCGGTGGTATCATTCCGCTTGCGCTATACGTAAGTCATATACGAGAATGATGGTTTTATCCCATCTACAATGAGGATGGAGATTTTATGCCGCTCATGTGTCAATAGCAAAGACGGTGGTGTAATCCCGCTTGCATATTCAATTGTGTTTGACAAGGACGGTGATGTTATCCCACTTGCAGTTTGACTTGTGGTTATAACTCGAGCAACGATGGTGGTGAAATCTCACTTGTTCGTGGTTCTCTCTATTGGTATGGTATGTCGGGCACTATATCTCAAGAGTATGGTGGACACTATATCCCAAGAGTGTATGAGCACTATATACACCAGAAAAGTGTTGAGCACTTGATGACATGTCATCATGTCATATTTTTCTATGCTTTTTAATACAAGAAATTAATAATTAGTGCTTAAATATTGCATTCTTTTATGGTTAAATGGTATATTTCTTTGATATTTTGATTTGATAAACTTTGTAGGAAATAAGAAGAAAAAGAAGCAAAAATGCACAAAAGAAGCTAAAAAGGAGAAAAAGAGTTTTGGGGCACACTTTGAAGTTACAGCACACTTTGATGCCTTAGGCCACACTTTTAAAAGCGTGACCCATGACCATGAATGAAAGAAACAAAGACTAGCGCTCATTAAAGGGAGCGTTACATTAAATTAGTTCACTTTTTCGGGCTTTTCTTTAAGCCTTGTGACAACATGACCATGCCTCCTTCAAAGGGCCATAACTTGAGCTACAGATGTCCAATTGATGTGCTTTCAGTTGCGTTGAAAAGCTGATATTTAGATCTTTCCAACGATATATAACAATCTATATTTGGCATGAAATTTAAGCACAGGCATCTTTAAGGCCCAAAAACCAACCAAGCAAGTGCTCACACCAAGGCTCGAAGAGGGGAACCACGTAGCACTCAACCAAAGGCCCAAAAACCACACTCAATAGCCAAGCAAAGGACAGCGCCAAGGCTCGAAGAGCACCAAGGGAGCGTTCATTATGCCAAGGAAGTAGCATTCATTTGTTTGTGAACGTAGCGCTCACTCTTCTTGCCTTTTTCGTGAGTTTCAAGTTGAGAGACCAAGGCGCATCAAACCAAGGAAACAAAGGAAGTAACGCTCATACCAAGGTTCGAAGAGGGAACCAAGGTAACGTTCAAAAAGTGAATGCCACGGTCACTAAGTGAACGTTTTGGAAGAAACAAGCGCACCAAGGAGCGCTACGTTCACACCACTTCTCTGAGCGTTACACCAAGGAGCTTGGGACGAAGCACATGCAAAGAGTGAACGCTAAGTTCACTAACCCAACGGAGTGCTCCACTAGAGCATGGCTCCAACCCATTTCTAACCAAATGCACCCTGACCTATGCCACTTGAACCAAGCCATCCGGATCCACTCTTCTTCAAATCTAAAGCAAGCAAAGCCCATTATCATCACTCAAAGGCACAAGAGATAGTTAGAATAGAAATCTCATTTAATTATAATTTACTTTTTAATTTCAATTTTATTTTCATTTTGTAAAGTCTATATAAAGGCATCAATTTCATTTAAAAAAAAAGGAAGGCTAGCTCTGCTAAAGAGCAATAGGAGTAGGAGTAGAATAGAAAGCTTTCTTTGATACACTTTTTATTTTCTGCAATTGTCATTTTTCAATATTGAATTTAGTTTGTGCAAATCTCAGTTTCTACAATTCTCTGCTACACTTTTCTTTCCTACAAATTTACTTTCTGCAACCTTGCATTTGAAACTGTTGAGATCCAAATTTACTTCTCCTGATAATCTGCAATTCTGTTATTCTGAAATTTCACTTTTCCATTCACACTGAGCTTGATTTACTCTTCCTGCAAGTTTAATTTTTTGCAATTGCTCTAAGTCAAGATTTATTGCTTCCTTTAATTTCCAGCACCTAGCCTCCTTTACAGTTATTGCAATTTACCTTTCTTGTCATTTAAGATTTTGCCAATTTACATTCCTTGCTCTTTACGTTTCTGCTCATTTACTTTCTGCAACTTAAAATTTCTTGTCATTTACATTCT
Organism: Arachis hypogaea; assembly: GCF_003086295.3. NCBI lineage: Eukaryota > Viridiplantae > Streptophyta > Magnoliopsida > Fabales > Fabaceae > Arachis > Arachis hypogaea. The sequence continues at coordinate 80,491,704 of NC_092044.1, read as the reverse complement.
GTTGCTTCAAATTTCATCCAATTTACCAATGTTAGCTTGACTAGACTAATCACTCATTAAAGTTGCTTGATCTATCAATCCCTATGGGATCGACCTCACTCTAAGTGAGTTTTACTACTTGATGTGACCCGGTACACTTGCCGGTGAGTTTTTTGTGGAATAGTTTTTCACCCATCAAGTTTTCGATGCCGTTGCCGGGAATTGATTTAGATCGACAATGATTAAGTGGGTGAGAAGTCTAGATCAAGCTTTTTCTTTGTTTTTGTTCTCTGATTTAAGCTGACACCAAGGTGTTTGAGTTATTGCCTCACTAAGAAATTCTTCTCTGAGATATGAATTTCAATTTTCATTGGTGTTGTGTTTTACAAAATTCAAATGGAGTTCAACTTATCTTATGATCAAACAAATTTTATGGGATATTACCCACCATCACCAATTCCTAATGATGGCTGGGAATATCACCAACAAATTACAGATCCTGAGCACTCCAATCCATGGAGATATGCTTCAAAACCACAAGATGAGTAAGAGAATCATATGGGATACTTCCCACCACCATAAAATGATTTAAGTCATTATTCTAATGGTGGCTGGGAGTATCACCAAGAAATTGCAAATTCTGAGCACTCCAATCAATGGAGATATGCTCCAGAGCCACAAATTGATCAAGCAATTCACATGAGATATTATCTAGAACCACAAAATGATTTATGTCATGATCCTCATGGTAGCTGGGTATATCAATAAGAGTATGAAAAATCAAGTGAAATGAACTATTTCTCATAGCCACAAAGTGACTCATATTGCTATGATACTGACATAAATTGTGGCTGGAAAGGGAATTTCAATGTTTCATCTTCTGCTCATCAAGGAACATCATCATTTGATTGTGTTGTCAATACATACATGGAAAATTATTTCCCAATGCCACAAGATGATTCATACTGTGATAAATTCAACAATTCTTCAAGTTGTGCTTGGGAGAATCAAAACCAGAAAGTATTTGTCAATTCATACTCCACTTATCAAGAGCTATCATCACTTGAGCAAACCTTCAATTCATTCCTGGAAAGCTGTCAAACCTCACCTCCCAATTTTTTATCTGAAAATTCTTCATCACTTAACTATCCCTTGACACAAAATCTCTTCTAAAACTCACAGTCCACACAAACTTCCATGAACCAAAGCCTCTCAAGGCTTGAAACCATGCTTGAAAGATATGAAAGGGAAGCACAGAGATCCTGGAATGACCAAGAGAACTCCCTCAAAAATATGGAAGTGCTGGTAAACCAAATGTTAAGTGCAAGGGAGGAAGTAGAAGAACAAGAAAGTGAAGAAGACAATCAAGGAAATCCAAACTCAAGTGAAGTAGAAAGTTGCATAGAAGAAGGGCTTATGGAATCACCAATTCAAGAGGCTCTTGATGAAGAAAACACTCCAATAATCACCTAACCACCAAGTATTGATATCCAATAAGTGAAGGCAACTAACAAGAGCACCAATCCTACCCCTGATCCAGCAAGCAAGCTCAATCAAGCCATTAACAAAAGAAAACTTGCTGAGGAGAGACCAAGACAGGGGGCAATAGCTGAATCTTCTCCCCCTTGAGGTCATTCCTCTTAAAAAACTGGAAGAAGAGGAAGAAAGTGAAAAACAACATGTCAAGCTAATGACACTAAAAGAGCGCTTGTTGGGAGGCAACCCAACCTTAGGTAACATGTCATTTCTATGCTTGGTTTATTTTCTTTCTTTGCGTTGTTTAAATTTCAATAAATTGGCATATGATTACATTCTAAGTTTGGTGTTGCCCTACAACAATTTGTTTTCAATCTTTCTGGATGATTGCACAAAATCAAAAATGAAAGTATCACACTAAGATTCTAAGTTTGGTGTGTCACTTATTTTCTATGCAATTCATTCAGCAACACCACTTGTCTGCATAATCATAATGCCTTGCAGTGTTATCTTTTTTTTAGTTAGACAATTTTATTTTTCTCTTTATTTTAGTCGTTTCCTTGTTTTTAATGCTTTCTGTTATTAACTGCTTTTGTTAATACATCACCAAGAAATCCTTATTCATGACAAATTCTTGGCTTGGTGATTGTATTTAACATATAACAGTTTCATTTAGTCTTAGTTCAAATAAATTGACATATGGTTGCATTCTAAGTTTGGTGTTGCTATGCAACAAAATTTGTTTCCAATCCATACGGGATACGTGCATCAATTCTAAGTGAAAGTGTCACACTAAGTTTAGTGTGCCACTTATTTTCTTTATGCAATGTATCATGCACACCCTTTATGTTTGCAATCATAATGTCTCTGTTTCTTGTGCCTTGATTGTTATCCTTAATTTTGCTTGCTTAAAACACATGTACTGCTAACATTTCATTGTGTAAGACATTCATGATCCATCTTAGCCCCATAGCCATTGTTCTAATTGTTGCTTGAGGATGAGCAAGCATTTGGAGTTTGGCAAGGGAAGAGGAAGAATATGAGGAAAAGGACAACAACAAAGAAAGATGAACCACAAGGTGGTAACGCTCATTTCTCCTCCTACTTATTTCCAGCACTGTAAAGTGCATGATTGTCTTTACCTTCTCTGTATACGTGTGTGCTGTGAATAAGCATAGTTTGATTGATAAATTATAACATGTTGCGGTGACATTATGACTACCAACTTGAATTTTGTGAGTTCAAAAGCAATAAAGCATCATGATCATAAACAAACAAGGAATTAAAGAAGAACTTAGCATGTGCATACAAGTATTGGAAATATTATGGTTTAGCTAATTAGCACAACCCCAAACCATGAGTATTGTTTATGAATTTGGGGTTGGTGTGATGCGAAATATTAATAAAAATTGATGAGGTTTGATGATCGAGAGATTAAATTAAAAGTTGTGAAAAATTAGTAGCCGTAAAGTTAAAAAACAGATTAAAAATCAAGTATATATTTTGAAAGATCACAAGAGAGAGTTTCGATTTTGAGGAGGAGTATTTGTCACCAACACTAAATTATTTTCAAAAATGAAAATGTATACTAGGGGTTCACAAATTCAATAATTCACAAAAGCTTAGTGATTTTTTACCTTATCCATTGATGATTAGGGTGAAATCCAACAATTACCCAATGCTAGAGTAAATCTAAACCATCAAAATCATGAAAATCTCTTAATACCTAAACCAAATTTATACCAATGAAGAAAATGGAGAACTAGGCAAGAAATTCAAAGATCCTTACCACTTTGTTTGGATAGGGTTGTAGAGCTCGGCGAGATAAAGGTGTGGCCATAAACTGTGCGGCGATCGGAGCTTCGGATTAAAAATGATGGAAGATCGAAATTGAAAATGGATAAGAGTTTTAGGTTTCATTCCTTCCTTCCCTCTCTCACCGTGGAACCCTCACTTTCTCAATGAAATCAGAAATATTTGGGGCTTGCTAAGTATGGGGAAAAGTTTTAATGGTTGGGCTTGGGCTCAACATGGATCTAGTTCAACCGGTTCAGTCCGTTAACTCAACTTTAGGCCAAAATATTTAAAATTAACGTTTTAGTTTGTATTCTAAATATTTTTACTTCTCCAAGCTGTAATATTTAATTTCTTAATCTCTTTCCCTCATAATTAATTTATTAGTTAATTAACACTGCACTGTCCCATTCCTCAATCACTCCAGAAGGGTAGAACTTGCAAGTCCCAATCTCCCATAGTGTCACAACCAAACCCTTTGTCGTTCCTGCTCAGTGCGTCACCCATCGCCACCTTATTGTCTCTGATTGCGGCATTCTTTCCCCTTTTCACCACTGCGTGACTATGTCCTTGTATGTTGTAATAATATTTTCTGATTTTTTTATTTTTTTAAATTTTCATTAGAATTTTTATATAAATGAACATTTAGAAAGATGGAAAATAGAGCCTCGCAAAAAATGGAGATGAAGGATAATATTTCTCTATAACGGAGATTGGAGTGGGAACAAAGAGCAAATCTAGGGACGGAGATGAGAAGTGGGAAGATATCCCCAGCCCTCGCCTTGTCCCGTTGCCATCTCTTAGGCTCCGTTTGGTTTGTGTATGTACTAAGACATATACATTAAGACATAGACATAAAATATTTGTATTTATGTATGATGTTTGGATATAATGAACATGACATTAGTGTAGTATCTAATGTTATGTTTGGTTAATAAAACAGAAGAACACTATATAATTAAAATGACTATTTTACCCTCATAATTTAAATTAAAAATTCAATAATTAAAAAAAACCAGAGAGGCAGAGCCCCAAATTGATTCCAGGGTTTCTACTTTCTCCCCCTAACCTCAAGCCCTCAAAAATCTCCCTTCTCCCTAGTTGGCCTCCTCCTCCTCCTCCTTCTTCTTTTGTACGATCCCCTTCATCGCGGTGCTCTTTCTTCTTCTTCCTTCTTCTTCTTCTTCTTAATTGTTGGTCTTAATTGTTGTGAGTGTGTTTGATAGGTTTAGTTTAGCAGAGAGAAAGAGGAAGGCATGGCTCATCGATGGAAAGCATGTGTGTTGAATTAGTGTCAAAGAAGAAGCCAATGCCAAGAAGCATCTCATCCGCGTTTGGCAAGTATCTTCCATACCCATTCATAATATTTACAGCCTAAACTATATTTTTAAGAGTTAGGATTTTGCAATTTAGGGTTTAAGGTTTACCGCATGTTGGGAATACGGTGCTTGATATGTGTAGCTACTGTAAACCAAGTTCATAATTTTAATAGTTTACATAGTGTTGTTATATCACCAATTTCATAACTTCAACGGTTTAACTAAGTATTGATGAATGAAATTGGAAACTGCATGTGTTATAGAAGTGTGGATTAAGAATTAAAATAGTAGCAATTGGAAAGATGAAAATAACCCATGCTCTTCCATCGATTTGGTATTAAGAAGACCATATATATTCATATCAATGTTTCTTGGTTACTTTGTACAGAGCATATGATGATTTCTTAGTGCCATGGAAGTGAATTAGTTACAAAGGTAATAATTTGACATTGGTTCTCATAGTTGATTCATTATAATTGTATGTTCTTGGAACTTGTTCTATATTATTTTAGCCATTTAACATATATGCATTCAATGCGTTTGATGACTTGTTTGTGTGTGGACAATGAATATCCTTACTTTGGACCTATTTCAATGACTTTTGTTACAGTGTATGTTTCAATTTGGATCTTTTTTGTATTTTTTCAATATTTTTAAGCAAATGAAACCTTTTTGGAGTATACACTGACCAAATATGATGGTAAAAACTAGAAATCAAAGACTAATATAACTTCAATAATCTTTTTAAAAGTGAATTCATAATCTTTGCAGTAAATATTCAAGAGGAGGGGACAAAGTGGTATACTTTGCTAAAAGAAAATTTATATTTTTCCAGAGGAGGAAGCTTATAAGATGAGTTTCTTTGTGGACCAACCTGCCTTTTTGGATCTTTATTGGGAATACTTCAGTTTTTTCTTATGCTTACATTTTTAGAAAATTTACTTATTAGTAGTACTAGCGTAAAGTGCTGAAGTTTTGGATTTCAAAGGAATATAGTGTGTTGTAAGATCAAAGCATATTATGCTTCCACAAAAGTTTTATTATTGAAATTCTTTTTGCAGGGAATGTTTGTGCCTACTATCAAAGGATCAAGCAGTTATGAACAACAGCAGAAATGGTTGCCTTTGGCTTATAAAATGCAAATAATTGGTTGCTATGCACAAATAGAACTTGGTCATGGATCAAATGTTCAACGACTTGAGACAACTGCAATTTTTGACCAAATATTACTTTTGAAAGTTGTATTTTTTTTCAATTATTTGGCATTGTATTTGTACAATGAATATGACAAACAATAGCATAAGAGTTCTATTGGTATAGTTTTAGGATTCAACACAATTGTATGATTGAAAATTGTATGAATTGAAAATTGAATAGAAAGTGGTTTCTTTGAAATTTAATTGGCTTGCTGTTTTCTTTCAGCAATGAGTATTTGGAGTATATTTTGTTTGCTTTGCAAAAATATGTAAGTGCAAAATTTGGAACTCAACCTGTAAACATCATGTATGAAATCAACACAGGAAGTGCATTATTTTAGAAACTAAAATTTGATTCAAATTTTACAGAAGTGCACAACTTTGTTGGGAAAAAGTACACTGCACAATTAAAATTCAAATGTACCTAAGTGCAGAAAATTAACAAAGAGAATGCAGGATTTAATTTTAAATATGTAGAAGTAAATAACTTTAAGGACAAAATTACACAATACATTCAAAAATCGACACACAAAATCATAGAATTTGATTGCAATAATGCATAATTGCACAATATAGAGTGTAAATTTGCATAATATAATTAATAAACACCTGAGGCATAACTTAGGTGCATAAACAAAAAAATTAACACATAGAGTTGCAGATTATAAATAAAAGCCAGTTCATGCATAAATTAGGTGCAAATATAGCTATTGCACTTTAATAATATAACAATTATTTAAACCCTTGTCAATTATAGTAAAGTACCCACAGTATTTAGTAATAGACCTTAATAAGCTAACAACTAATTAAACCAACTACACCAATAATAGCTAAAAGTTTTCCATTATATCTCGTACGAATGTTGCCTTTTCCTCGTCCAAACTCCAAAAGGTTGCCTTCAATTCCAGATTCTGCACAAATTTCTTTGCAACTTGCACTATCTCCATTGTGTCAAAGGCAAGACTCTTCAATGTTCTGCCCAGATTCACTTGGTCATTTACCCCACTCATTGCATTTGCTAGTACTTGCACATGCTTTCCTTGATCTTCTACTGCAGACTTAAAAGTTTCAGCCAAATTTGATAAGATTGCAGTATCATTGGGTTTTTTAGTGGCAGATTGATGTCCTTGATTTCTCTCACTTGATGAAGCAAAAGAAGTCGAAACGATGTTGAGTAATTCACTCTTAGCAGCAGCTAAATCTTTTGCGTCAATATCCTCGCCACCTAATCCCATGCCACCAGCTGTGGTCGCAACAAATGTAGACCCTGGAGTAACATCTTCTTCAGCATCTTTGCCATTGCATGCTTCAACACTAGTAGTTCTATCCTTACCAAAAATATTGCCAAGACGTTCAAACAAGGGAAATGGCTTGTCGGGAGTGTAGAGTGTGACATTGCGACCCTATACCATAAAACAAAGTTGACATTAATAAATATAGTAAAAGTGAAATTCACATGAAAGTTTTCAAATCTTGCAAGAGGATTGATTAAAAATGAAAATCATACCTTTCCTCAAGCTTCCAATACTTGCTTGCTAACTACTTCAACACACATTTATTCCGAATTCCATCCAAAGCCGCTACAACCCAACATCTCAGCCACATACATATATTTTTCTTTTGAGTATATACCCATTTTGGTCCTCAAAGAATTTCAAACTAGACACTTTAGTCCCTAACTAAAATTAATTACTCAATTGGTCCCTAACAATTAACTCCATCAGTCACTTAGGTCCTTTACTTCGTCAACTTTAACGAAGGACAAAATAGTCCCTGACAACTCTAACATGGGACAAAATAGTCCTTGATCTCCTCTATTTGAAAATGACACTGTTTTCTCCCATTTTTCATCGTATCTCGCATAACGCTAATAATCTAACACTGTAACTTCAAGCTACACAATGCACACTCTACAAGTTCAATGTTCACAAGAAAAAAAATTCTCAACTTGTTTTCAACCAATTCATACTCAGGAAACTAATGACTATGTCTCTCAACTACTTATCGACTTCGATGGATCCCATGAATCTAGACATCAAGTCTGATTTGTCAAGACCCTTCGTCGTCATTGCCATCTCCCTCCTCCTCTGTGCTATCATCTCCATGACCACATTGTCTACCACACCGATCACTTCCTTCAACTTCTTCTCTGAACCAATGTTCAGTAATCACTTCAGTTTCCATATGAGCGGCAACGACGACATTGCTGGTTGTACTGATAGCTTGGATGCGAGGTCGAAGCTGTTTGCCAACTTGGACTCTGGGAAAGAAGGAATGAAGCACTCAGTGTCTATTTAAAATGAGAATTTGCATATGATGTCGAAGGATAATCTTCTCATAATGTCCTAATGTCCAACAATCTATATTGCTTGTCGGAGAGTGGAGAAAGGCGTGCCCTTGGGTAGTTGTGGAACTTGGTCTTGAGGATGTTGTGGACGTTGTCAGAGTTGGAGGTGATGTTATTGAGGACGTGAAAGTGCATGCTTCTGGTGGCTGAAGTGCAGAGGAGGAGGATGTACCAGTCATAGAGATTTAGGAAGTGTGTAGTCCATGACATGTTGAGGTAGGTGCGACATGTATGGCAATTACACCAAGGCTTAATCTTGGAGCTAAAGAGTAGGAAGGAAAAGATGGAAAAGAAGACTGTGAAGGTGAATAATGAGAGTATGAATGTTAGGGTTATGTGAGATATGATAAAAATTGGGGAAGAACAACGTCATTTTCGAATAAAGGGGTAAGGGATCTTTTTGTCTCATGTTAGAGTTGTCAGGGGTCATTTTGTCCCCTGTTAGAGTTGTCAGGGACCATTTTGTCTTCTGTTAGAGTTGACAGAGCCAAGGACCTAAGTAACTGACAGAAATAATTGTTAGTGACCAATCGAGTAATTAATTTTAGCTGAGGACTAAAGTGTCTGGTCCGAAATTCTTTGAGGACCAAAATGAGTATATACTCTTTTCTTTTAGTCGCTTGTGTTTATTTCTGATGTGCTTCACAGTGAGGCCACATCCAGGAAACTTCTCATTCATCTTATCTGCTGGCTTTTAAAATGCCCCGGGTTTAAATTGACCGGCATCCGCCCTCTTGCCTTCAACAACCAATTCCTCCATAAAGACCACAAATTGTTCAGTTTCCTGTTCAGTCCACTGACGTGGTATGGAAGCCATTGATGCTGGATAATGTAGTTGCACAATAACGGAAAAAGAGCACTAGACCAACGGAATTACTATCAGGATTATAAATCAGTTACAGCAGAATTTTTATCAGCATTATAATAGACTTACAATAACAACAACAACACAATAAATATCAAGTGACTAGCAGAATTTTAGCATAGCAATACTTACTAGGAAATTTGTAACAGAGTAACACTACAACAAATTAACAATTGCAACGGAATTTAAATAATTTCTAGTAGAATATCAACATAATTTAACAATTTCAATAAAATTAGAAACAATCAAACCCTACAATAATACAATCAACTGTATCTTTAATTAGAACACAACTATTTAAACCTAGTATGCAAATACATTATGCCTTAAAAAAACTCAAATAATTTCAAGTACAACAATTTATAGTCCACGACAATTGCAGATATAATAAAACTAGGCAAAATTTGAAACTCTACGCGTCATGTTCTCCTCTCCATATTTCCCACATTTCAGTTGCTAAGTCCTCACGTCATTGAGTCCACTCATGGCTACGTTCCACAACATCAATTACGTCGGCTTCATCAACAACAGTGTCATCTCCTACGGGTAGGGGTGTCAAAAATCCCCAGGAGGCGGGGATCCCCGCGGGGACCGCCCTGAATGGGGCTTTGATGATGGGGAATTTTCCCCATGGGGATGGGGATGGGGAGTAAAATTCCCCCGAGATAGGCGCGGGTACCCGAGTGGGGATCCCCGCCCCATCCCCGATAATTTTCCAAATTTTTGAAATTACTTAAATACCCTTACTTTATTGCTAATATATGGGGTGTTTTAGTAATTTCACCCATTAAAAAATCCTAACCCTATTACTCAGTATCTCATTCTTCCCTTCTCACTTTGCTGTGCCATCTACTACTATCTCATATTCTCATTCAGTCATTCTTTCCTTCCTACCTTGCTGCACCGTCTACTCTACTCTACTATCTCATTCACCATCATCAGTCGCCACTCCTGCCACCGACCACTCCTGCGCCACTCGCCACCGCATCGTTCTCTCTCTTCAAACGCGGTGTCCTTCCCCTCTCCACTCCTGCGTCTGCGTGTTTGCTTCCGTCTCATTGTTGCTCACCGCATTGCATCCCACTGCTCCACTATCTCTTCGCTGCTTGTCGTCTATTGGAGAGTGTCGCTGCTGACACTACAACAGCTACTGGTTGTCCCTCTTCCAGTCATCTTCCTTCTTCCCATCAACTTGAATTCAAGTTAGATTTTCTCTCCTTCTATGTATCTGAATCAATTAGACATATATGGTTTATAATTATGAAATAGTTAGAGTTTGATTTTGTTAATTATAATTTATGTGATTCTGAGTTGCTGGATTTGGTTAGGATTTTGTAATTTCCGATTTTCTACATATAGTTATTTTGCTTGTTTTAAGTTGATTATGTGATTTAATTTAAGTTGAAAACTCTGATTATGTAGTTCTGAGTTGCTGGGTTTGTTTACTGATCTTGTTAATTTGAGTTTGCTTGTTCTGATTTTGTTAATTTATTTTTGCTTGAACTAATTTTGTTAATTTATTTCTGATTTTGTTAATTTATTTTTTCTTGTACTAATTTTGTTAATTTATTTTTACTTGTACTGATTTTGTTAATTTATTTCTGATTTTGTAATTTAATTTATTAATAATTCTGGTTGATGGATTTGTACCAATTCTTGTTCTGCTTAATTTGACATATTTCTTTCTGTTATCATCATTTTTAATATATGTTGTCTGTTGTTGGAACAAATCATTTTTTTGCAACAAATGGGAAACTCTTTTTGAATGCAGTGTTTGCTTGCTTAAGCATTTTCCTTTCATTGTAACTCATATATTGGAATCAGACTTAATCAATTGGAAATGAAAATCATCGAGTTATATATATGGTGATCCAATGCATTATTCAATATTCCCAGTTGATGATTTTGTTAATTTATTTTGACTATGCCACTTTTTTAGTTATTATTTCATCATCATCATCACAAACTTCATTCTACTATGCCACTTGTTTAGTTATTATTTCATCAGTTTTCTTATTAGATTCTATCTATCAGTCCTTAGCTATATTGTACAAATTATTATTATTTATAAATTTTTATTAATCTTACAATGAGGTTACGATATATTGATAGCAAGAATTGGTACAGGTTTAGAATTTCTCTTATAGAACTAAGAACTTCGTTGTAAGCATAGCTCCAAAACCAATAAATAACTCTCACATCAAATTTAATTTGGTTTTGTCACAAGTACAAACCCCAATGAAAATTTAACCGAAGTATTTAAACCTTGGGTTATCTCACAAGGAATTATAATAAAGTGGTCAATTATTGGCTATGAGGGAATGAGGGGTTTGATTGATAAAAGGGCAAGAAAATAAATGACCGGAAAAGTAAATCAAGCAACTAAAGAAAGCGAGTAATAAAGAGAGACATTCATGGCAAGGATTGAGAATATGGGCTTTCTATCCTAGTCACTAATCATAACAATAATTAACAAGAATTTATCTTATTTCGTCATCCCCAATGATGGAAGAAGGTATAATGTTATCTTCACACTCGAAGAAAGTCAAATAAGACTAGCTAATCTCAATCTAAAAGTCCTAATCAACTTACTAATTGAATTAGCAAAAGACTAGCGTCAATGGAAACAATATTACCTAACAACTCTAGATCACCAACATAAGTTGGATATTCATGACTCAAGATCACCTAATTACCTTTTCCAAGCCAAGAATGCTCAAAGATTTACTCTAACATCCAACCAAGTATTTTGTCAAACACTTGGAAGGCGTAAAAGGAAAGCATAATAAATTGCAAGGAAAGATAAATTCTATAACTACCAATTGCAAGAGGAGTAAAATTCACAACTCAAATCAACAATAAAGGAATATCAAACTTCAAATTGCATTAAAGAAAATCCAAATCAAACATGAGCCTTCATCAACATCAAAGAGAACAAAACAAGGAAACTAACAAAGAAAACTAGATAATTGAACTACTGGAGCATGAATTTGTAGAGGAAACAAGATGGAAACAATGAATTCAACCTAGATCTAAGAGAATTTAACCTAAATCTAGAGAGAAGAGGGAGCTTCTCTCTCTAGAAAACTAACTAAAGGCTCATCATAACTACACTAAGTGCTCCCCCTTGTCCATATTGAATTTTGCATGAAATAGCCTCTGGAATCAGTTGGATTTGGGCCTGGACAACTCAGAAATCGCCCCCAACATTTTCATTTTAATGAGGTCACGTGTGAGCACTGATGCGTAGCCATGCGACTTCATATCCACGCGTGCGCATCTGTTACGCGTGCGCGTCGATGGATGCACTCCAAATCCTTGTTTTTCCATGAGTTCTCCACTTTGCATGCTTTTCTCTTCACTCCTTTGATCCATTCCTAGCCCTTTTCAATATGAATTCACTAACAAACATATCAAGGCATCTAGTGGAATCAAAGGTGAATTAAAATTACCAAATTAAAGGTCTAAAAAGCATGTTTTTACACTTAAGCACAAAATAAGAAAGAATTACAAAACCATGCTATTTCATTGAATAAATTTGAAAAAAGGTGATAAAATTCCCTAAATTAAGCACAAGATAAACCACAAAATTGGGGTTTATTAAACCTCCCCACACTTAAACCAAGCATGTCCTCATGCTAAAATCAAGAAAGACAAGAAAAGGGGTATGAACATTTATTCAATGCGAATATTCTATGTAAATGCAACTACCTAAATTCATGCAATTACTTGGTCAAAACAAATCAATGTCCAAGAAAGTATATATATATATATATAAGTATAAGCATAGGGACTAGTGTAATAACAATCAAATCAAACCCACAATTGAATTGAATTATTAAGAAGATTTACAAACTTGCAAGAAAAGGAATGATCATGGTGAAAACATGTAATTGAGCAATCGAACCCTCCCCAGATGTGTATCCGCTCTAATCACTCAAGTGTATAGGGTTGATTCACTCAATTCTCCCCTAATCATGCTTTTCAAGATTTGTTTTCATCTAACAATTAACAATTATTTCATGCATGCATACAAATATCATGAGGTCTTTTCACAAAGTTGTAATGGGGCTAGGGTCAAGGTAAGGATGCATATGGTCAAGTGAGCTAGAATTTGAATCTTTGATTAACTTAGACTTCCCACCTAACCTATATAACAACCTAAACTATTCCTAACAAACCTAACTACCCATCCTTCACTTTTCCACACACTCATGCATTCTCTTTTTGATCACCACACATATGCATTGATTTTATTGAACTTCACTTCAGGTATTTTGTCCCCTTTTTATTGCTTTTCTTTTTCTTTTTTTATATATTTTTTTTCTTCCTTTGATATATATATATTTTCTTTATTTTGTATATATATATATATATTTTCTTTTTGCAATAAAGTATATACAAAAGTATCAATGCATATGGTTTACACATTTAATGGATGAACATATACCCAATTCCCAAAATATTGACCAAAATATAAAAGCACTCTTTTATCCCAACCAATAATGTTCCAAACTCTCCCAAACTTGAATGATAAGCACTCTCACTAGCCTAAGCTAATCAGAGATCAAAACAAGGGACATTTATTATTTTTTTAAGGCTTGTAATGAGCTAAAATTAAGAACACATGGGTTAAGCATAGGCACAAAATTAGCTAACAATGAAAGATAAAAGGTAGGCTATTTAGGTAAGTGAGCTTAATAAAACAATAGCCTCAATCATATAAATGCATTCATACACAAAATAATGGACATATAGAATCGAACAAATCCAAGATTACAATCATAGAAAGAGAATAATCACACAAGAATGAAGGTAAGTGGTTATGTAATGTAACCACACATTAAGGCTCAAATCTCAGATGCTTGTGTTCTTAGCTCAAAACATGATCCACAATATATGTATAATTCAAGCAAGTTCTAAAAAACTTTTTTTTTCAATTGGGGTAGTGCCCTATAAGTAAATTTCTTGGAAAAATTCATTATTTTGACTAAGCTTATTATATGTATCCTAAATGCAATGTTGTGATTGAGAAAGATAAAAATTCCTTAGTTTAATTTCCTTTTTCAATCAAACCAATTTCTCATATGCAAAAAGGGGTAAACTAATCTCACTAATCCACATTTCTCCAATCACAACAAAGATAGCTTTATATACACACTATAAACTAAAAGTGTAAATCAACTAAAATATATAAAATATATACAACCAAAGTGCAAAATGCAACAAGCTAAAACAAAGGTATCCAAAATAACTAATATATACAATAATCCAAAAAGTGCAATAATGTAAAATGTGCAGATAATAAAAATAAAGCAAAATAAAGCTAAATAAAATGATCTGAAAATGATCACCCAAAATAGAATTCCCACTGACGTCGAAAACGGCGACCTCCCCACACTTAGAATAAAGCATCGTCCTCGATGCTATGGCTGAGACTGGGTGGGATGGTCGACATCAGCTGCTAGCTCCGGCTGTGGCTGTGGCTCCATAGTAGTCTGCAATGTCTCTGCGGAAGCCTGGGTCTGGGTAGGTGCCTCTGCCGGCTGAGCCTCCTCCTCCTCCTGATCTTCCTCCGCCTCAGAATGGTCGGAAGGAGTATCGAGATCAGAGGGCATGACAGCGCCCAATGATACAAGCATCCAACTCACAAGATCAAAGCGTCGCTTGTTGCGACGCACGCTCCGCTCCATGAGCCCGATGAGATGCTGCACAAGTCAGTACGTCGGCTGGGGTGCTGCTAGTGGTGGTGCTGCTGCTGGTGGTGCTGATGGTCCAGGTGCTGCTGCTGAAGAGGAAGATGGCCTAAGTGTCACTGCAGCAGAAGCTCGAGCACGACGCGAGACTGGTGGTCTGTCGCTTACCCAAGTCCCCCACAGGATAGTCCTCTCCTTTCCGTGGACCGGGAGTGGCGACTCATCAACTGGCAGCCATGGAACTCCAGCTCGCTGAGCCATCTCTGTGACTAAAGCATGGAATGAGAGTGTGCCTCTGACATGAGCTCGGCACATAAATCTCCTGATCAGTCGGGGAAAGTACAACTCCTTCCCCTCCAAAATACTCCCAATCAAGACGAGCATGTCCACCGAAATCTCAGTAAAGTGCGTGGTAGGCATGACATAGTGGGCAAGAATTTGCTGCCATGTCCTAACCTCCCTCAACAAGTAGTCAAACATCATCCCCTTGGGTTTTATTTTGTTGGCATCCATCTCCCAAGGGGCGTTCGACTGTGCAATAACACTCCTCAAGGCATCATAATCATAAGTCAGGCAATGCATCTCCTCCTCAGCCCTCTGAAAAGCGTCTTTCTCACTAACCTTGGGCTGACAGTGGAGTGCTTGCTCAATATTCACCTCTATAATCAGAATTTGTCCTCCTCTCAAGTGAACTGAGTCAAGGGTCGGTCCAAAGAAATTACAGTAAAATTCATGGACCCATGACTCGTTCACCTGAGGTAGCTCCCTATCCACAAAAGATAAGCCCATCCCCTCAATCTGAAGCTCAATAGATCACCTCAAATCAGTGGGAATAGCCAGCTTATTCTCTAAGTTGAGATGCCATTTCTGAAAGAGCGGGAAGCAAAGCTCACAGTACAAATTAGGGAACCTTCCTGCTTTGGTCGAAGGCAGTAGCTGATCTGCCTTATCCTTCTCAGATAGATATATCTTGGCATAACTGGAGGTGGCAGAAGTAGTGAAAGATTGAGATTTCTTCCTTTTCTGAGAGGTATCCCTTGTTTTTCTTTCCCTCTATCAGACATCCTGGAGAAAATAGAAATCATAGGATACAAACAATTAAGCAAAACAGAGGAGTGTAAAGCAAGGAATCAAGCAGCCGACAGAAAACAGGCAACAAGAGGATATTGAGACATATCATTATGTGAGTTAAAGAAAAGAATGATTGGAATGCATGAAAACAGAATTCAGAAATCAAACAGAAATACAAACTAAGAATTCATACAAGAATAGCAATTATGCTTGTTTGTTAAGCAACAACAATTGTCATACCCAAAAGAATGTGAAAGGGTTAAAGTGAAAACTAAAAAAAAATAGAATTAAGGAGTCAGTTAAGTCAAAAGTTAGAAAAGCGGTTAGAAATTAGTGGCATGACAATTATGGAGCTTAACCAAGAGAAGTTCAAAAAGTATCGGGAACAAACACACTCACATTCATGAGGATGATGCAAGTCATTGATGATGAAATATAAAATTGCACAACAGCATAGAATAGAAAAGCAAGTCATCATCAATGTTCATGGTCACTAAAATTGTAAAAATTGGTGTTGAGAGATGTGAAACATGCACTTGGTGTAACTAAAAGAAAGTTGAAACAGATTTAATTGAAAAAGTTCACACCAGTGGAGAGCACCAATTATTACAATGTAAGAACCTTCATCAAGACAAGACCAATTTAAATGAAATGGTGAAATAAAGGAAACAACTTCATTGGTTAAGGAAAGTTAAAAATTGAACTTAAACCAGGAAGTCAGAAAGCATTTGACTTGAACTTGAAATGTTGAGAACACAAAGAAGGTTCATATTGACATAGTTAACCAAGGTTCTATTTGACATAGAAATCTGTCAAATAGGCCTTCGATTCTGTCAGTCATCAATGCATATAAAAGGGAACCAGAATAGAAACAAGAATGTTAACCAAATCAACTTATGAGTTGAAATTGGCATAGGCTAAAATAAGTTCAAATCAAGAACTGCCAAGTCAATTCATAAGCTGCAAGTTAACACAAGGCGATTTCCAAAAGTTTTGGCAGCATTCCGATAGTAAAATGGACATTCCTGAATAGACAAACAGCAGCAAGACACTCATATGAATCCAATATATGTCAATCATGCAAAACAAGCAACCATTTCATCTGGTTTAGGCGACATCAAGCGAAATAACATAACTTGAGCCAACATAGCAGCAGTCAAACAACATACCAGCACATAGCATCAAATAACAACATGTAAGAACACAACAACACATCATCATCAAATAGCAGAGCAGTTTTACAATAAGCCATTTTAGACAGCAAGAACAGAGCAATTATCAGACCTAAATCCTCTAACCACATCCTAGCTACCTAACCACCTAGAATCAACTAAAACATGCATTTCTAATCTAACTAAGATAAACAGAATTAAACAAAGCTAACAAAATTACCTAAACAAAATGATAAAGCAAGAACATAAATGCAGGGTAGAGCAGTTTCTGCTCTAGTTGCAGTGACGGGAGGAAGGAGGGGGAAAGAAGGAAGGGGTCAGTGGTCATTGGTGGCTTCGCCGGCGGTAATGGGGAACCGCGGTGGCTTCTGGTGGTGACAGGAGAGAAATGGACAGGGGGAAATGGAAAAGGAAAGAGAGGAAGAAAGGAAGAAGAGAAGAGGAGTGGTGGTCGGTGGCGGTCAGGTCATCGGAGTGGAAGGTCGGTGGTGGTCTCAGAAGCTTGAAGGTGATAATGGTGGTTCTGCGATTTTGGAGGGAGAGGAAGAGGAAAATGGAACGTTAGGAAGGGTGAAAGGACGTGACTGGCTAGGGCTTCACGCGTCGGGAGTGTTAGTGAATTCGAATCCACGCGTATGCGTAGTGCACACATGCACGTGGGTGGACAGAAAGGGAGAACATGCGGAAGCGTATTGCACGAGTATGCGTGGATGGAACCAGGTAGGCAACGACACGGAAGCGTCATTGACGCAAACGTGTGGACTAAGAATTGTGCTTCGTGCCAAGTACGCACAACTCTCGGAAAAATGTATGGAATTTGCGTTGACGCATCGACGCGTACGCGTCGGTCATGCGTACGCGTGACTGCCCATAGTTTTTTTTTTTTTACAAAAACACCAAAACAGAGCTTACAAAAATCCTAACGCCATCTACAACTCAAGGCCAACCACAAGGCAAATTAACACAATTTTTGAATTTTTGAGGATTTTTCACAAAATTTGAGGAAACTTGCAACTCAAGCAAAAACTCAAATTCAACGAATCATCCTTATTCAAGGCATAAAACCAACAACAACCTAGCAACCAAAACAAAACATGAAAAAAAGAGAATAAAAGGGAAGGAATATAAAGATCCTAAGGTAACTAAAATTCAAATATAACAACAAATCCTTTTTGGTTTTTGAAAAATTTCCAAATACAAAACAAATACAACTCACATTTCAAGCAAAACACAATCCAAAATTAACTATTCTAATCAAAACATAAATCTAACAAATGACCTATCAATCAAAGCAATGTAAAAAGTATAGAAATTAAGGAAAACTACCTACAATGGCAACTCCATTCATTCATTGATTATATCTACAAGAGAATGGAAAGAGGTTACCATGGTGGGGTGTCTCCCACCTAGCACTTTTATTTTAAGTTCTTAAGTTGGACTTTTGGAAAGCTCCTTGTTATGATGGCTTGTGCTTGAATTCATCCTCGAACTTTCACCAATACTTGAACTTCCAATAGGCTTCGAAATTCAAAATCAATAGCACCAAGCTTTGATGAAGTTCCACACAAGATAAGGGCTCCCAAAATTGATCTTCACATATTCCTGGATCCCATATCTTGTTTCTACACCCATCTTCATCTTGATCAAGGCAATTCCAATTGGGTGGCAAGTGATCCAAATTCTCAAGTAGACACCGAAACATCTTCCTAGACCATTCAATTTATCATTCTTCTAACCTTGGGAACTAGGCCGTGGGGGGTTCAATCTTAATGAGCCTAACATCTTTTTGCCAACCACTACACAATTCTCTTCTACTCCTCAATCCACAAAGAGCTCTAAGTTGACCATTAGTTTCAAGCAACCCATATTCAAGTAGAATGACAAAGCTTAGTGATAGAGAGATTTACCTACTTGAATGGTATAAAGGACGATGGTGACTTAGGAAGGGGGACCTCCCACACTTGGACAATGCAAGGTGTTCTCCCTTGTGCTCTTCTTTAAATTCTTCCACCTCTTGACAAGCATCTTCAATTTCAATTCCTTGTTCACCAACCTCTTTTTCACTTTCCTCACTGCTTAAGTCTTGTGTCGGAGGTTGTGCATCACCCTCCTCAACATCAAATTCACAACACAATGAGGATGATTCAACAATTTTCAATAATACCTTGGTTGGTGTATAATTATTTTCAATAACAAAACTTGTCATTTCCTCCACTTCTTCCAATCTTTCATTGTTTAACAAATGCCTTGGAAGTTGCACATCTTCCTTAACATCGCTTTCTAGTCTAATGGAAGAAGCCTCAACAAGATCATCAAGGGGATTGATCAATATGGACAAAAAATCACTAATGATAGAATCCACTTCATGATTAATTTCTCTCAACTCTTCATCCACTTCCTTAACATCAATGACTTCAACTTCCTCCTCGTGATGCAAATCATGCTTTAGTTCCTCTTCTTCACATTGAAGCTCCAAAATCACTTCCTCACTATGCTCCTTGATTACTTCTCCACATTCAACAATGGGAGTGCTTTGATCGCATAAGCTTAGGCAGGATGAGTATATGTTGTTAATGGCTTCTACCATGATAGCCATCTTGGCTTCTAGCTCCTTAAACTCCTTTTCTATCCCCTCTTGTTTCCTTTGGATATGAGAGTCAAAATCTCTTAGTTTTAGCATGAGGGATTCATTGGGAGGCGGTGGTGGAAGAGAGGGTTCATTGTTTGAGGAAAAGGTATTGTAGTTGGAAGGTGGTTCATATTGGTGAAAGTTTTGAGGTGGTGTATGAGAAAATTGTGGTTCATGGGAGTATTGGTGTTGGAATGGTGGTGGCTCTAAGTAAGGTTCACATGGTGGTTGGTATGGTGGATATGGGTTAGGGTCATATGGAGGTGTTTGGTGGTAGGGGGCTTGTGAGTAAGGTGGTTCAAAACCATATTGAGGGGGTGGTTCATAGGCATATGGTGGTGGTTGTTGACAACCACAATGAGGGTCACCACATCCATTAGATTGATATGCATTAGGAGTAGAATTATACCTATAAGAGGCCGGAGGTTGTTGCCAAGAAGGTTTATCAATCCTTTGAGGCTCTTCCCATCTTTGATTGTTCCATCTTTGATGCATATTGTTATGGTAGTTCCCATTTTCTACAACATAATTTGAACCAAACTCATAGCCAAAGCGGTGAGAATTCATAGTAGCAAATAAAACCAAAAGCTAACAAAAGTAAACAACAAAGTCCTAAACCTAACAAAAACTAACAAATAAGCAAAAGGCAAACATATTCACATATTCACAATAGCCAATAACATAGCACCATTGCAACTCCCCGGCAACGGAGCCATAAATTTGATAGCAAGAATTGGTACCGGTCTAGAATTTCTCTTATAGAAATAAGAACTTCGTTGTAAGCAAAGCTCCAAACCAACAAATTACTCTCACATCAAATTTAATTTGGTTTTGTCACAAGTACAAACCCCAATAAAAATTTAACCAAAGTATTTAAATCTTAGGTCATCTCACAAGGAATTGTAATGAAGTGGTCAATTATTGGCTCTGAGGGAATGAGGGGTTTGATTGATAAAAGGGCAAGAAAATAAATGACCGGAAAAGTAAATCAAGCAAATAAAGAAAGCGAGTAATAAAGAGAGACATTAATGGCAAGGATTGAGAATATGGGCTTTCTATCCTAGTCACTAATCATAATAATAATTAACAAGAATTTATCTTATTTTGTCATCCCCAACGATGGAAGAAGGTATAATGTTATCTTCACACTTGAAGAAAGTCAAATAAGACTAGCTAATCTCAATCCAAAAGTCCTAATCAACTTACTAATTGAATTAGCAAAAGACTAGCGTCAATGGAAACAATATTAGCTAACAACTCTAGATCACCAACATAAGTCGGATATTCATGACTCAAGATCACCTAATTACTCTTTCCAAGCCAAGAATGCTCAAAGATCTACTCTAACATCCAACCAAGTATTTTGTCAAATACTTGGAAGGCATAAAAGAAAAGCATAATAAATTACAAGGAAAGATAAATTCTACAACTACCAATTGCAAGAGGAGAAAAATTCACAACTCAAATCAACAATAAAGGAACATCAAACTTCAAATTGCATTAAAGAAAATCCAAATCCAACATGAGTATTCATCAACATCAAAAAGAACAAAACAAGGAAATTAACAAAGAAAACTAGAGAATTAAACTACTAGAGCATGCAATTATAGAAGAAACAAGATGGAAATATTGAATTCAACCTAGATCTAAGAGAATTTAACCTAAACCTAACCTAATTCTAGAGAGAAGATGGAGCTTCTCTCTCTAGAAAACTAACTAAAGGCTCATCATAACTACATTAAGTGCTACCCCCTTGTCCAATCTTTAATTCTGCATGAAATAGCCTCTGGAATCAGTTGGATTTGGGCTTGGATAGCTCATAAATTGCCCCCAGCATTTTCACTTTAATGAGGTCACGTGCGAGCACCAACGCGTACGCATGGATCACGCGTACGCGTCGCTTGGCAATTTACCATCCACGTGTACGCGTCATGTTACGCGTACGCGTCGCCATGCAACTTCATGTCCACGCGTGCGCGTGTGTTGCACATGCGCGTCGATGGATGCACTCCAAATCCTTGTTTTTACATGAGTTCTCCAATTTGCAAGCTTTTCTCTTCACTTCTTTGATCCATTCCTAGCCCTTTTCAATCTAAATTCACTAACAAACACATCAAGGCATATAGTGGAATCAAACGTGAATTAAAATTACCAAATTAAAGGTCTAAAAAGCATATTTTTACACTTATGCACAAAATAAGGAAGAATTACAAAACTATGCTATTTCATTGAATAAATGTGAAAAAAGGTGATAAAATCCCCTAAATTAAGCACAAGATAAACCACAAAATTGGGGTTTATCATATATCCCTTGATACTATTTTGTTGGTTTTAGTTTTCTATTCATTTAACTTGAGTCTTGTCTTCTTCAACTGTTCTTTTGCTATTTCTATTTTTTATATATCCTTGTTTCTTGTTAATTTATTTCTAATTTTGTAATTTAATTTATTAATAATTCTAAGTTGATTCGAAGCTGCTGGGTTTAATTTATTTTAACTTACTTTAATTTATTATTTATGTATTTATTTTTAATTTAGTGTTTCTGTATTAAATCTTACTGTATAGGATGGATAGCTTTAGCTTGACTCCTATTGAAAATAATAATGAGACAGAACCAACTCAAGATGATGAGGGTCAAGCAATTGAAGCACATGTTCAAGGAACACAAGAGGAAGGACAAGAAGAAACACAAGAGTGAGAACAAGAAGTTAGCCAAGGTATGTAAAATAGTCCTAACAAAAAAGGATTAACTTCTGAGGCTTGGAAACATTTTAGGAGGGAGCAAATAGATGGAAAGTGGAAGGCAATATGTAAATATTGCAAAAGAAATATTGGAGGTGACACGAAGCAAGGAACAAAGCACTTGCATGATCACATTAGAATTTGCCCGATTCGTACTGTTAGGAGACCAAAGAAATCAATATTAAAAACAGTGCAGCAATCATCCTTCTACAGGAAAGAGAAGGCCAATAGATTCACTTTTGGTTGGAAACTTCCCATTTAGTTAAGAGGCAGCACGACGAGCACTCACAAAATGGGTTATTAGGGACGAACGCCCTATGTCATTTGTTGAGCAAGTGGGTTTTCATGAGTTTATGGCTGAGACATAACCTTTTTTCAAATTTTATACTAGAAATATATCCAGAAGTGATGTTGAGAAGATTTATGAAGCTGAAAAGGCAAAGCTTCTAAAATTATTGGGAAAAAATTCAAGTTGCATTGCTATAACTATTGACATGTGAATTGCTGATTGTCAAAACAAAGGCTATATGGTGATTACAACTCACTTTATTAATGATGATTGGAACTTGCAAAGTCGATTTATAAGGTATTATTTATGCATTTAGCATCTTTTAAATATTTGGCTTTTTAATGTCATGATTGTTTATTATATTTACATTATTCTAGGTTTGCATATATGCTTGCACCCCATATTGCTGCAGTTCTTAGTGATGCTTTGGTGAATTCCTTGTATGATTGGAACATAGATAGAAAATTGTCAACTTTAACGGTTGATAATTGTAGTACAAATGATGCCATGATTCATCTTTTGCTTGATAAGATTTCACCATCTAACTTTGTTAAGAGAGGAGAATTTTTTCACATGCGTTGTTGTGCTCACATTGTTAATTTAATTGTGAAAGATGGCATGAATGCAATATATAGTTCTATTGAAAAAATCCGAGATAGTATTTTTTTTTTTTTGCAACACAGAAGAGGGAAGAAAAATTTGAAGAGGCTTGTAGGTAATTAAATATTAATTATAGGAGAAAGCTTGCACTTGATTGTAGAACTAGATGGAATTCAACTTATCTAATGCTTGCTTCTGCTTTGCCATATAGAGAAGTTTTTGAGCGTTTGAGACACCGTGAATCTCTATATAAAATTGTACCATCTGATGATGAGTGAAAAAAGGCAAATGAACTTATTGATAAATTAAAAGTCTTTTATAGTGTGACTGAATTATTTTCTGGCACTTTATATCCCACGACAAATTTGTACTTTCCCAAGGTGTGTGAAATGAGATTAACATTTAATGAGTGATTGTGTAGTCTCAATGAGATAGTTCATAGAATGACAACAAATATGATTAGTAAGTTTGAAAAGTGTTGGGATCAAATTAATGAAGTCATGGCTATGGAAGCTATCTTAGACCCTAGGTATAAGATGAAGTTATTGAAATTTTTTTTCCTAAAATATATGGATCTCAAAGTGAGAATCATCTGAGCAAGGTGAAGAAAATGATAGAAGAATTAGTATGTGAATATCAACTTAAGGCTACGGTTAAAAGAAGAGCAACAAATGATGATAATTCAGCTTCTACTTTGAATGTTGGACATGATGAAGGATCTTCAAAGAGAAAATTTAACTCTATCTACTTGTAATTTGTGGAAGATACATCTAAAGACTGTGCTGCAAAAACTGAATTGGATTTCTATTGGGAAGAGAGTGTTATGGTAGATAAAACAAATTTGGAAAAATTTGACATTTTGGGCTACTAAAAAAATATTGGAGTGAAATATCCAACTTTACAAAAGATTGCAAGAGATTTTTTAGCCACTCCTATTTTTGTTGTTGCCTCAGAGTCTGCTTTTAGCACCGGTGGTCGAGTTATACATCCACATCGCAATAAATTGGATTATGAATTTGTTAAGGCATTAATTTGCACTCAGCATCAGGTAAAAGTACTAATAACTCAAATTTTATTTCGTATTAAAGTTCAATTTCATGTTAAAAATTTAACTCTCGTAAATTGTTAGTTGATATAATATAGATAAATCAGGGTCGAAAGTTCCAATTCCTTGGGACTATGTGATGGACATGGGGATTTAGAAGTTTAGCTAATTTTTTTATTATGTCAAATTCATATTAAATATATGATATTCTTGTTTATGATGTATGTTAACATATTCATATTTGTGTTGTATTTTAATAGAGAACATGGAGTTGTTTGTTGGAAGTTGAAGACTTTATTTTAGGGGTTTTTTTAAGAATGAAAGTTGTATTTTAAAATTTTATTTTATGGATTATGATTTGTTATTTTATATTTTTTGACTTGTAAGTTGTAATATTGGATAAGATATGTATGTTTGTGTGTTGTAATAATGTTTTGTGGTTTTTTTATATTTTTTTAAATTTTTTATTATAATTTTCATATAAATGTTCAACATAAAGAGATGGGAAATGGGGACCCGCAGGGAACACGGGGAACGCGGAAAATGGGGATGGGGACAATTATCTCCCCATGGCAGGAATCAGGGCAGCGACGGGAACAAAATCTGAGGACAGAAACGGGGAGCAGGGAGGTATCCCCCGCCCCCGCCCCGCCCCATTGACATCCCTGGGTATATGCTCCAGTAAAAGAGTTGCATCTTCTTTGGGATCAAAATTCATGTTCATACGAATAAAATTTTGTAACAAACAACACGCAATAATAATGTGGCTTTGAATTTTAATTGGATATAATGAGGGGTTTCATAGAATTGCTCATCTCTTCTGAAGCAGCCCAAAGCACCGCTCAATCACATTCCAAGCTGACGAATGCTTCTTATTAAATAACTCTAGACGATTTTGTGGTGCACGGTGACCTTGAGCCCACTCATTCACATGATACCAGACATTTCTATAAGGAGATAAAAATCCTCTACCAATGGTATAGCTAGCGTCTGATGAGCAGATAATTTATACGCTTTTTGGCATTGTTTTTAGATAGTTTTTTGTAGGATCTAGCTACTTTTTAGTATATTTTTATTAGTTTTTAAGCAAAATTCACATTTCTAGACTTTACTATGATTTTGTGTGTTTTTCTGTGATTTCAGATATTTTTTGGCTGAAATTGAAGGACCTGAGCAAAAATCTGATTTAGAGGCTGAAAAAGGACTGCTGATGTTGTTGGATTCTGACCTCCCTGCACTAGAAATGGAATTTTTGGAGCTATCGAAACCCAAATGGCGCTCTCTCAATTGCGTTGGAAAGTAGACATCTAGGGATTTCCAGCAATATATAATAGTCCATACTTTGCTCGAGTTTTGATGATGCAAATTGGCATTCAAACGCCAATTCCCTGCCCTATTCTGGCGTTAAACGCCAGAAACAGGTTATAAGCTAGAGTTAAACGCCCAAAACAGGCTGCAAACTGGCGTTTAAATCCAGGAAAAGTCTTTACACATGAAAGCTTCAATGCTCAGCCCAAGCACACGCCAAGTGGGCTCGGAAGTAGATTTCTGCATCATTTACTTATTTCTGTAAACCCTAGTAACTAGTCTAGTATATAAATATGACCTTTTACTATTGTATTAGACATGCTGGGATCTTTGATCAGTTTTATGCTATCTCAGACATTGGGGGCTGGCCTCATGGCCATGCCTGGACCATCATCACTTATGTATTTTCAATGGTGGAGTTTCTACACACCATAGATTAAGGTGTGGAGCTCTGCTGTTCCTCGAGTATTAATGCAATTACTACTGTTTTCTATTCAATTCATGCTTATTCCTATTCTAAGATATCCATTCGCACACAAGAACATGATGAATGTGATGATTATGTGACGCTCATCACCATTCTCACTTGTGAACGCGTGCCTGATAAACACTCCCATTCTACATGCAAATGATCTTGAATGCATATCTTTTAGCCTTCTGGTTCATGATAAGAGTCTTCGTGGTATAAGCTAGAATCAATTGGCAACATTCTTGAGATTCGAAAAGTCTAAACCTTGTCTGTGGTATTCCGAGTAGGATCTGGGATGGGATGACTGTAACGAGCTTCAAACTCGCAAGTGTTGGGCATAGTGACAGACGCAAAAGGATCAATGGATCCTATTCCAACACGAGTGAGAACCGACCGATGATTAACCGTGCGGTGACAGCGCATTTGGACCATTTTCATTGAGAGGACGGACGGTAGCCATTGACAACGGTGATCCCCAACAAACAGCTTGCCATGGAAAGGAGTATGAAGGATTGGACGAAGGCAGTAGGAAAGTAGAGATTCAGAAGGAATAACGCATCTCCATACGCTTATTTGAAATTCCCACTAATGAATTACATAAGTATCTTTATCTTTATTTTATGTTTTATTTATCTTTTAATTATCAAAACTCCATAACCATATGAATCCGCCTGACTGAGATTTACAAGATGACCATAGCTTGCTTCAAGCCAACAATCTCCGTGGGATCGACCCTTACTCACGTAAGGTTTATTACTTGGACAACCCAGTGCACTTGCTGGTTAGTTGTGCGAAGTTGTGAAAAAGAGTTGAGATTACAATTGTGCGTACCAAGTTGTTGGCGCCATTGAGATCACAATTTTTGTGCACCAGCATCCACTAAATAATAAGACCTTAAAATGGAAGGATGGAAAAATTATAAGGGTATATTGTAATTCTTTAATAGATAGCTAATGCACTTATCAAAAGATTAATTTAAACATACCAACAGGTATTTTCAAGCCATTACGTCGAGTAATTGCATCTCTAAGTACCCTTGAATCAAATGCGATCCTTCCCAACTGCTAAGGACATAGACGAAATTCATGTTCCGATTGCAAACTCCTAAGACATTGTTGGATATTCTAGATTTCCTTGTCCGATACCTAGATTTATCACTCTTGCAGACTGTGACATCTATGTAAGTGCCATCTAATGCTCCTAGACAACCCTATCAAATGGACAAAACAAAATAGTTATTTATACAAGTAAACTTGACCAATAAAAATTTAAACTTTATGCAACACCTTACCTTAAAACCATTTTCATCTGGGATCTATACAATCCTCTGGTACATGATCTGTCTTTGCAAATAACACACTTTGGACACGTAAAATCGAACCTAACACCTTATGAAAATACCTACTAACAGTTTTACCAGACCTATAAAACCTAACTTGTACGCTGTGATTTTTGCTATGATGAGCTAATATGATCAAGAAAGTTGCTACTTGCTCGCCTATGCCAACATGACCATCTTCGTCTAATCCACCTTGAACTTGTAGCAATTCACACAAATTAGCAAATGTATTCAAACTCATTCTTAATTCCCATATGTAATTTCTATCTCCACCTGCTCCAATGATGTTATCTAAGGCATCTTGCCTTAATGGCAATGTGTTCACTCTTCGCCCAATTGAAGAATGACCCCACCTTCTATTTCTAATATACATATATAAAGTAACAAAAAAAACATCATTGTGTCAAATTGCATTCTCATGATTCAGTAATATCCAACACATAACTTAATTTGTTCAGAACGATCTATCGTCACTTCCTAAAAAACAATAAAAAATAAATGCATAAAAATAAAATAAATTCTAATATCCAGTATGACAACACTAAAAAATAAACTTTTTTTTATCATTTTAATTAAACTACAAATAGAGAAAACACTCATTACATAATCACATACTCATATTATCAAGCTAACAATTTTTTATACATAAATGGAGAACTCTTAATTTAGTTCAGTTGCTAATTTTTTATGCATTATAAATTGGAAATAAAATTCAAGGTAAAAATATACTAATAAATTTCAAAACTAAGCAATCAACCAGCTAGCTCAGATTCCATGAACAAAATAGCAAATAAATTATTGGAATCTAATTAAATATAAGTCATCAAGTGAAGATACACAAAGCTCAATTATCATAACAAGTTTACAATTTGGGACAAGTACAATAAGCTCTCAGATGGACTCAAAACCATAATTTTCTATCATCAAACTGATTCAAATTGAAACATAATACTATCACATTATTTTTTTATTTGTTACCATCACTTATAATTTATTTTATTGACAAAATCAGATAAAACAAGATAATCCAACATAATACTCCAACTAAACTCTAAACATAATACTCCAACCGAATTCTATTAAAAATACATACTCAAAACAGAAGATTACCCAACACATATGTGCTCAAAAAGAAAAAAGGATATCCAATACAGCAACATATAAATACAATATACAAACAAACAAGAAGATTACAATTATTTCAAACCTTGAGTTGAGTTTTCTAGCACAGATGAAGGAGAAAGATTGTGATAAAACAATAAAAAGCTTCAGAACATCGAACAACACACACAAGAGAAGAAGACACAAAGCTGCAGAAAACGAAAAAACAGAGGAGAAGAGATTAGAACTAGTTAGGATTTGTGAAAAGGAGAAGGAGACTGTCATAGAATAATAAAAAGCTTCACAAAATCAACCAACGTATACACACAATGAAGAACACACGAAGCTTTAGAAAACAGAAGACAAGAACTGAAAATTGATTAGGATTTGTAAATAGAGAAGGAGATATTTGGAATTTCAAAAAATTGATGAGGATAAAATGGTCCAAAAAAATTTTAGATCTGTGTCCATGGCTTCAATTCCGTGTCTCACCATTTTACTGAGACACTGAAAACATCTATATTGTGTATGTTTATGGGTATGCGTGTCTCTCCAATTTTTGTGTCTCACTAACCAAACACGAGACACGTTCTACCGTGTCTATGTCTTGTCCAGACACACACAGTAACCAAACGTAGCTTTAGCCTGCATTTTGTTTACAGAGACAGGACACTAAAATAGGGACATAAAAACACAAAATTGTATTTAATAGAGGAAACATGAATAGAGACAATGTATCTAGAAATACTGAATTAGTGTATTTTGTGTCTATTCTGATAGAAAAAAAATATAAAAATACTAACAAGAGATATAACTTATTTTTTTATTATTTTTGTTAATTTTTTATAATTATATTTTTTATTTCAAATTTTTTATATAAAAAATAAAATAAAATAAATTTTTATAATTTATTTTAATTTATTATTAAATAAAATATAAAATTTTATGTTTTTATTTTTTATGTCTTATTTTTAGTATTCTATTATAAATGAACGAAAATTTGTTTGTTCACAACCAATCAATTCCACACGCACCATGCACAAAATTAGAGAACCAGTCAACTTGCACCTAAACTTGCTATTTATCTATTGGTCAAACATTAAAATAATATAAAACATCCAAAATCAAAACAAACAGGAAGTCGAAGACATACAATGCTCAAATTTTGTTTTTTTTTTTGTTGTTTTAAAAAAAAAAGGAAATAGGTTACAGTAGAACATAAAAGAAAGACATATAAAACTAAAATTCAAATTTAAACCTTCAAAATATACAGTGTTCGATTATAATAGCTTTCACTTTTTCTTAATTACAACAAGAACAACTGAAATTTTCGTTATGAAAATCTGTCTGTCCATCAATATAATTAGTACACATATGCATAAACATTTACTTATCAAATCATAAAAAAAAAGATAATTAACAATGAAATGAAAAAAATAAGTAACCACAAACTAAAAAGAGGAGCTCGATAAATTAAACTTGGAACCGTAGCTTGTACTTCACTCCTATGGAAAGTATGATGATAATTTCCATATTGTAATTTGTAGGAAAAATCAATGAAGTGGGATTGAAATAATGACAAAAGATATGGCATTATCTATTTGTTTAGCACATCAGCATATAGAAATGAAGAATAAGAAAGAAGAATGGTTCTAACTTTAAGTTTATCATATTGAAAATTAGGATCATATAATTAGAGCCAAGATCAGTCTCTTTGCTATAGGTTGTATTTTCAACTCATATGGATTAAGAAAATAAAATAGAAAATTGATCAAGTTAAATAAAAGCTTAGCTTTAAATATGTGTAATATATTTGGAGATCAGAATCAAGTCAATGACAATAAATGTATTTCCCATTTGACCGAGTTATCAACATTTTAAATCTTAAGATGCTAGTATTTAGAGTCAATTAAAGTTTCACTGACTTAATTAGTTTTAGAAATCCAATTAGACAATTAGATTAGTTTAACGTTAGTTTATTATGGTGGTGAAAAATAAGGGGAAACTTGTTATGAATTAGAATCTTGTAAAAATTAAAACTACATATAAAACCTTATTTATTTACCTTTTCTTTTTGACATAGAGATAAAAACGAAAGATATATTTTCATAATGTGGCTATTTTTATAAATATATTTTTATGTAAAGATTATATTCTAAATTGTTAGATGATTAAATCAAATATGTTTAATTAAATATATCAAATTATTTAACTGCATGCAATATAATTTTTACATAAAGACATCTTTATAAAAATAACTATTTTTTATAAATTATAATTATATTTTCTTCTATCACCTAGATTAAGAAAAACTTCTTTACCTTTTTTTGTTTTTATTCTTTAATTCTAGCCTTCGATTAAACACGCTTTGATTATAAATATAAATAAAGTTTGATTATATTATTTATAAAATTTAATTATAAATATAAATTTCATATTCTTATATGAATTGCCAATTACAATTTTTGGTTAATTTATGATATCTCTGTAATATAGCTGCAAACGCAGTCTAAGCATAAAAGTTGTTGACTAAGTATTTTTCTCTTTTAAAATACTCAAATTTAAAAATATTTGAAATGACTACCATTAGTATAACACTATGAAAAAATGTTCAAATATTTTTAAAATATTAATATTTTAGTAATTTTAACTATTAATTTTAATTAATATATATTTTTTTATAATTGAGATTTACCGTTAAAATTACTGAATCACTAATATTTTAAAAATATTTAAAATTCTTCCACTAGTACATATTATTCTTATTCTTATCAACAAAAGTATTATAAAAGATTTTATTTATATATTAAAATTAACAATTAAAATTAGTCACTAATATATTTATATATAAATACATATGTTGTTTAATTTATTTTTAATATGTATTTATATTTTAATATATATTTTATATTAATGTGGTTGATTTTAGTAGCTGATTTAAGTGTACATTTAATATAATTGAAATATTAAATATAGAAAAATCTATAATTTTGATATCTGAAATAATAAATGATACCGTTCTTTTCTAAAATAACTTTCCATGTTTAAACTCTAGCTTTGCAAGAAGAATTGTCTGTGATTACCTCTTTACATCAAATTAATATAACTAATAGTTCCTTAAATTTAATATTTTTTCGTAGCTATACGTATACTCCTTAATTGAAGAATTAGACTCTAATTTGACTTTTGTTTTAATTTTTAATATTTTTATTTTTTAGATTTTGTAAAATAATAAAAAATATTAAAAGTAAATACAACAATGAAAACAAGTCATTAATTACGGTTGTGGATTGCAAAATAAAAAATACAAAGTATTTATTTATTTCAAGTAAAAAATTAATTTTAGTATATTTTAAGTAAAACAATATTTTTTATAAATTATATATAATAAAAATATGAATCCAATTTTAATATATTGACATAAAATCATTTTACACGTGCATTCAATTGCATAATGTCACATTGTTAAAAGAACAATTATGATTGCACGACTTTATAAAATATTTTACAATATTAATATATCAAAATTAAATTTTAAAAATATTTTAAAAAAATTAGCCACGAACCTTTTTGGGTATTTGTATTATAAAAGTTAAAACTCCTTCAAATATATAAAAATTAAATTCTTTAACGAAACCAAATAACCAAATATTTTCCGACCAGAATTCCTAATTCCTAATCCTAGGAAAGTAGGAATGAATGAATCCTAAGACATAAAACGTTATGACCAAAGGCAAAGACTCTTACGCGCACTTGACCACATTACACTGCCACACACACACACACATTCATATTCATCACTCTTTTTCTCCTTCATTTCCCCTTTCAAACCACTTCTCTTTTTTTTTTTCTGCATTATTTTGCTTCCTAATTTTTTACCTCCTCCTTCTTTATCCCCGTGTTTCTTTTTCTTTCTTCTTTTTGGGGCTTATTTTAGGGTTTCAAAACTTTTCAAAAGTCTTCCCGTTCCTAAATTTTAAAGCAATTCATCCCCAAATTCGAATCTTCACTCTCATCCCCCTTTTCTCTCTCGTTTCCCAGCTCCCATTTTCGCTCTGAAAGTCCTCTCCAGAGAATTGATTTTTTTTCTTATCTTTTTAATTTTTTTCCTTCGTTGGTTGATGTAAATTTTCAAATTTTGATTTGGTGGAAGAATCGGTTGGTGAGTAGCTGAAAACAACGGATGTTGTTGCGGTTGTGGGGTTGATTGAGGGTTCAATAGTGAATTTGAAATGGTGGGGTGCTTGTGAAGATTAGAAAACTTTTTCCTTTTTTGGAACCCTAGCTAGTTTGCTGTCTAGAAACATGAAATAATTGGTGATTCATTTCCGGGGGGTGTTTATGGTTTTTGTGTGATTTTCAATTGGAGAAGAAGAAGAAGCGTTATGGAGAATGGTTATGATAGGAAATTGGCTGAGAACTTCTCAGCTTTGCGGATTAATAACCAACATGGTCAACATCAGCAAGTGCATGATCAATCTCACTTCGATGCTAACAACAGTGATAACTTGTATCAGGTCATGAAGGCTGTTGAAGCTGCTGAGGCCACCATTAAGCAGCAGGTAATTGGTTTTAAGTTTCAATACTAGTATTGTGACCCTTTATCCAAGTATGGTTGATTGGATGGTGTATACATGTTCGTTATCATTAGCATTAGTAGTTGTATGATTTAATTGTGTTGCCTCATATCATTCTTGAAGTTCTTGGAAAAATTTTCATTCTATCTCGATTAATCTTGTTATTATGTTTTGTAGTACTTGCTTGGCACGTATATTGCGTGAAAACATTAAGCAAATAAAAAGAGAAAGAGACTATTTGGAAGCTTTATTAAGATTACTGTTGGCGGAAAAAATACTCTTGCACACCATTGTAGTTGTAGGTTTACTTTGGTATAATGAAATGGTCGTATACTGGCATCTCTCATGTCATATCATATCATATCATATCATATCATATCATTTTAGATAGGATACTGAAGATGCAACTTGGTACTTTGGACAGGTGGAAGAGAATAATCGGCTCAGGGCTGAACTTTTGAACAAAATTCAAGAACTAGAAAGATATGTAAGTTCTGAAATGCTTTATGTTTGACGTATTACATATTAATGGTGAATTCTATGGTGCCTTTGTTGTGGTGCCTAAATTGCCTAACTTACCTTTTAAAGTACAATGTAAAATGTTTAAAATAAAAAGTAAATTATTTAAAATTTATTAAATATTATCTATTTACTTTTTTTAGTAACTTAGGCACAATGTTAAAGGCACTATAGCACTCACCTTAGTTATGGCTTTGTAGTAAATAGACTTTTTTCTGGTGGTTTTTTCAGTACTCTTGTTTTGTTTATGGCTACTGCGGTATTGGCTTGTCTAGCACCTTGGAGGAATTTATTTACTTATTTTATGTCTGCTGCCACCTTTGTGGTTTTTTTTTAGTACACTTGTTACCATTATTATTGTTTTTAATATTCTTATGTCTTATCAATGATGATTATGCCTTTAATGCTGTAAGTGTTGACAATTTATTTCAAGTTTTGAAGACTTATTCTGTGTGTTAGAATTAGAATTTAGAAATTATTTAGTGTTTTGTTGCTACTTGTCTTTGCTATAGTGGTCATTCTGCTGTTTGCAATACGTTTTGGAGTTGGCCACTTTGCATTGCTATCCCGGATTGACTACCATTTTACTAATAATAATTCAATTCTCCTTTTATCAAAAAAAAAAAAAAAACGTCACTTAATGAGATGGACTAAAAATAGCCAGTGGTTGTTTTTTGGACGTGAAATGGTTATGTCATTTGACCACATGGCAACAATGTGAAATTGTCATTAACAATGGTTGTTTGAGATAAAAGTTGATACTATGCTGAAGTCGTTATTATATTTGTAGAATCCAGACGTGTTTGAGGAAGTGTTAATTTTATTCCCCTATCCCATGTGCTCGGAAAACTTTATAATCAGATACGCTTTGAAGAAGAATATTTTTACATGATTGTGAGTTATGATGAGAAAATAACACACATTTTTGTTTTTGGTGGGTTGGGTTGAGGGATGGAAGAAGAAAATATAATGAGGGAGGGAAGACAAGGTATAAGAAAAAGGAGGGATAAGGGGTTCTCCTTAAAAGCAATAATTTAAGAGAACTTCAAAAGTCTCATTAGTGTAATTTATACTTTTGACAGAAGCAAGGTGAATCAGTGGATCAAAGATCTCCTTTGGTTGCTCCTTTGCAGGAGC
The DNA here is from genome assembly GCF_003086295.3 of Arachis hypogaea. Lineage (NCBI taxonomy): Eukaryota > Viridiplantae > Streptophyta > Magnoliopsida > Fabales > Fabaceae > Arachis > Arachis hypogaea. The sequence goes on along the minus strand of NC_092044.1, from coordinate 80,457,034 downwards.
AGGGTCATAGATCATATCAAACAGTTCCATCATCAAGTACGCTAGAACATATGATGAATGGTACAGGGCGTCCTTTTTAACTTAATTAACTGGTGAACTAGTGATCCACCAATAATGAACTTTAAAATGATGCAGCCAGAGGTGAAATAGTTAATCGTTCTGAGAACAGTCAAATAAATGGGACATATAGAGTACAACCAAATGATCAGCGACCTGTGGATAATGCTGGCCCTTCACAGTTGTCTTCGCCATCTACAAGTTCAGTCTCTCCTGGCCGGTATGTGATATCAAATATCAAGTGTAATTTTAATGCCCGAGATACCGTGTAATATCATATTTATTAATGCAATGTTAAAGAAGGAATTGCATAATTTTAGAAACCTGTCTTTGCCATAGGCATCTACCAGGAGACTATGATCCCCGATTCAGTTCACCTCAGCAGGGCTTGATGCCAGTGGCAGAAATGAATAACTCTAATACTTTACTGAAGCAGGTACCACCTTTAGTTCTAAACTTTTATTTTTTATATCAGTGCTTGATTTATGATGCAAATCTATTTAGGATTTGGCTATCAAGGTACGAGAACATGAAGAAGAGATCATCCAATTAAGGAAACATCTTGCAGATTTTTCTGTAAAGGTAAACAGTGTAAAATATTTTCTGTAAGTTGATAACTCATGGTGCCTTGCTGTCCATTATGGAGACTGAAGTGGTGTTTGTTTTTTTTCTTTGGTGGGACAGGAAGCACAAATACGTAATGAAAAATATGTCTTGGAAAAGCGGATTGCATACATGCGCTTGGTATGCACAAAATTTGTTGAATTCCTTGTGAAACTTCTAACATACTTCTCCCGTATATTTGATGGGGATTAAGCTTAAGTATTTGTAATATTGCTGCTAGGCCTTTGATCAGCAGCAGCAAGATCTTGTAGATGCAGCGTCAAAAGCTTTATCATATCGACAAGACATAATTGAAGAAAATATACGTCTAACATATGCATTGCAGGTTATTTTTCCTACTTTTTTATTGGTGTATGTTTAATGTGCACTGGTAATTTGGTTGCACTAAATGTTTTTGAATGAATCTTCATAGGTGGTAACTTTTTCTATTATGTTTGTTGAGAATGAATTTTGAAGGTTACACCTTTTCTTTTCTTGCCAGGATGCTCAGCAGGAACGAACAACATTTGTTTCATCTTTGATGCCACTTCTTGCAGAGTACTCCTTGCAGCCGCCTGTTGTTGATGCCCAGTCGATTGTTAGCAATGTCAAGGTCAGGTTTGACCTATTTCCTTGTTGTTATGAATGTGACACTTGGATGTATTTCAACGCTCTCCTTTCTCTTGTGGGGATGTTACATAGAGGAAAACAACTTTTTCTGAATAGGATTTTTTAGGGTGTAGTCGTTCTTAACTTTCTATATGGGAAAAATCAAGAATTGATATTTAGCTAGGCTTTTGATTAGCTTCCCCTTATTCATTCCTATTCATAATGTATTACTTTAATATTGGTAGGATACCGTATCTATATAACATAAAATATATATGGAGGCAAGCTTGGACGTATGTGGCTTGAGAATAAGTTGCACTAAGAATATATGGAGTACAAGTTTTGCGGAGGAAGAGAAACAGTAACACTAAAAGGTTAAGATTGGAGGAAACATCATACTAAAAATAAAGAGATTTAAGTATCTTGGTTGTATTATTGTGGACAGTAGAAAAACACTAATACTAACACTATAGGATTCAAGCAAGTTGGTCAAAATGGCAGTGTCTTTGGGTTTTATATCCGACAAGAAATACCTTTAAAGCTTACGGGGTAAATTTTATTGTATCGCTATTAGATTAGTTAGTTATATGGAACAAAGTGTTGGGACAAAGGAGAAGCATGAACATAAGTTCAGTGTAATCCGAGATGAGGATGCTTCGATGGATAATTGATCATACGCGTATGGACAGAATAAATAACGGGGATGAGAGAGAAAGTTGGAGTAGCACCTTTTGTTGAAAAGATGGTGAAATCTCATTTTTGATGATTTGGACATATACGGAGAAGACTGGTAGAACACAGGTGAGAAAGGTGGATTAGATGGAAGATGAATTAGTGTTAGAGGTAGAGAAGACCTAAAAAGACTTTGCATAAGGTGGTCAAATGAGATTTGCATGAACAATCTCACTTCAGACATGATAGATGATTGGGAGCAATGGCGTTGATTGATTCATGTAGTTGATTCTACTTAGTGGGATAAGGCTTTGAATCCTTGGAAAAGCCTCCAAAATGCTTAGTTTTACCACTGTATGGAAGTTGCAGTAATACTGAGATTCATATGTACTGTTTGTTGGAAACTATGTAATAACCAAACATGAGCATCCTTTTGACTTTTAAAAGTGAAGGGTAACTTACATGGAATCCAATTTCTTTAAACACCCCCGTCTTCAAGGCATCCAATCTTAATTCGGCTTCATAAATGAGTTGTATGTGTACTTTTAAGATTTTTCTTTCAATTTTTTTGGGTTTTTCTTTTGTTTGGGGGTTTGGGGGTTTTTTTTGGGGGGGGGGGGGGGGAGAGACCGGGGAGTTCTGTTTTCATTTTTGGTTTCCAATTGCTGTGGAAATCTTGGTGGAATGAATAAAATCTTATAAATATATTTGCTTTTGCTTCCATTCATTTTGATGGGGTCTAAATATTTTATTTAATCAGTTTGTTCTACATCTTTGCAGGTTTTATTTAAACATCTGCAGGAAAAACTTCTTCGCACTGAGGTAAGTGATACTTCGGTTCGCTAAATTCCTGTTAATTCAATATAAGTAGTATTAAAATCTAGGCGGACAAGATCGTAGCTATGTAAAAATATTGGTTCCTGTTATCATAAAGGGCTTCTGACGATTGGTTACGTATGTTCCTTATCAGTCGAAGCTAAAGGAGTCACAATATCAATTGATGCCATGGCGTCCGGATTTGAACAATGCCAATATTGCTACGCAATCACCATCTCACCCAATTGGTGCACCTTTGGCAACTTCAGTATGCTCATTTTTGTGTTTTTGTTCTTTTACCTTGTTTTGCATACATAAAATTCTAAATATTTTCCATTCTTTATTTAAATTTTTAAATCAGAATAAAAAGGGCCTTGAGCTGGTACCTCAGGAGCTGTACTCCCAAGCAAGGACGCAGGTTTCTGTTGATTCTCACATGGGCAATGATTGGGATATGTTTGGCCGCACACAGACTGGCATGGGTGGTGGTGTGACAACCAATGTTGACGGGGATGATTCGGGGAGATATTCACCTTATGCAAGCAGGTGAGCCTGATCAAATGGAGACTGCTACTCTGAACTGAATGTATTGGTGGGTTCTGTTTTCATGTCATCTTTGTTAATGTGGTCCTTGCATGCAATCTTGTCTGCAATTTGATTCAACTGGATAACTATTTATATGCGACCTGTTTGGCACTAATCTTTACAGATGTGTCTTCTTAAATGGTGCTATCATCTGAACCAATGGACAATGGTATTACTGAATTGCTAACAGTGAGGGTGTCTTTGGAATGTTAAAAATGTGGAAATGATTTGAAATGAATTGATTACATGTGTGAATACAGTTGCATATAGCATGCATACACGTTATATGTATATCTTATGCACATTTAAACAATAAGCTGGATCCTACTAAATAGGATTGGCTACATTGATCAAATGACGCAACAATGCCTTTTAATAAAACATGTGTATTTTGTTTGTTTATACTTAAATCCTTTTTAATAATTTCATCCAAAACTTTCTTAGATCTACTAACTTTGCCTATTTATAATTATAATAGGCCTATCCATAATCCTCCTCCGAACATGTCCACGACACTTAAAGATGACATTCTACCAACTTCTCAATAACTGGTGTTGCCCCAATTCTCTAATTTTTTCATTCTTGATTCTATCTAGTTTAATGTGACTGTGTCAATTGAATCATTCTCATCTCTGCAGCAGTAAGATTAGGCTGTGTTTGGTCAGTGTGCATTCTCAGACATAGATACAAAGACACATACACTTGAGACATGGACATAAAATATTTGTGTTTATGTATTGTGTTTGGTAAAATAGATGGACAAAGACACAAAAATTTGGAAAGTCCATATTACCTCCTTATTAAAGAAAAGCCTACTATCCTCTTCTCTATCCACCCATTGCCCCCTCTTACTACTTCCTTCAATCTCCAGCCGAAAAACCAAGAACCAGACTCATCAAAGATCAAAATCAGATTAAAAAAGGTAAAAATAAAAACCCAAATTCATTCTCATTAAATTAGTTCTAATATTTTTCTTCTCTCTTTTCTTGGAACACTCTTTTCTTTTCAAAAATCAAAATGAAACCATAAAATCAGAATAGAGACCCATGGAAGAGGCTGCTAAGGTAGCGTTGTCTCGAATCTGGAGGTGCGAGATAAGATAGAGAGAGAAGAAGGGAAGGGGAGAAGATGGGAGCGAAGGGAAGAAGATGGAGGGTGGAAGAAGGAAGAACAGAAGAGGTAGAGAAGGAAAAGGGAAGAGAAGAAGATGGGGATGGAGAGTGGAGGTTGGAGAAGGGAGGCTAAATGGAAAAGAGAAGAGTAGAAGAGAGTGGGAGAAGAAGAGAGGGTGTTAAGTTGAAACAACAGCAGCAGCCGGAAGAGGAGAAGAGAAGAGAAGAGAAGAGAAGAGAAGAGTAAGAGAAGAGGAGAAGAGAAGAAATACATTAATGGGTATAGGGTAGTTCTGGGATTATGAAAATATAGTAAGGACAAAGTTGTCCAAAAGTATAATCTGATTTGTGTCTCTAGCAAAAAAACCGTGTCTCAACATTTTGGAGAGACACAAAAGACGTGTCTCTTGTGGGTGACCATATGTAACCGTGTCTTAAAAAAATCGTCTTAGCAAACAAACGAAACCTTATGTTTTTGTTGGCTCGTCACTGTCCAACATTCCATGGCCGGTCGAATAGTTGCGCCATAAAATTTATGTTTAAACCTTAGTGGTACTTTTTTATCCTAAATAAATAACACAAAATATACAAATTAAGATGACACAGCTATCATTTGTGTCAATGTAAACTGGAGAGGACATATATGTGGTTTCTATGTAATGTGTCTGTGTAAAGCAACGCAAAATAATGAGGGCTAAAATAGTATTTTCATAACTTAAATTTCCAAGTGTAAAAATATCATTTTCATATGAATTCTTTAAAAAGTCACAAGATTTCATATGCACTGATGCACACAACTCAGGAAATTAATTCATTTCCTTTTTCACTTTCTACCTTTTAAATGAAAGATTAGATTTGTAAATGAAAGCAATTTCATTTTATTACACTCTAAACACATTGAATGTTTTACTTGACTCATTTTCCTGTTTTTTGTCCCTGAAATAACTGGTAGAAACATAAAATCATGCTTGCAGATCCTGAGTTCTATTTTTTTCTCCTAAATGAAGTTTTGTATGCATAAGCTTTCCATCCTTGGAATGGTGATTAGCATATATGATATATCTGTCCTGCTAGTTGTAGATTCTAGTTCATATTAGGATATCTGCCTGCTCTGTGATGTCAACAACTGCTAACAGATAATACTTCATGATGCTAGTCTCAACAGTAAATCTAATTTATTTAATCAGCCCAATAACTAAGCTTCTAGGTTGATTAGAGTTTCAACTTGCATGAAGTTTTTTATGTAAATTTTGTTAGCTCACTTCCTAATCATTAGGTAAAAGGTGAGTTTCTTTGCTGCCAATTGGTGATAATTCACTTTGTAGATCATTGCTTAGCAAATGCTAATTTTGATTCCGAAAGTTGCTAAGAAAGCAATATGGTTCTGATTTGTTTGGTATTCAAATAAATTTCTGTTCGAGGGAGAATAGTATTGAGTTAACATGCAGCACTTGTACCCTCTGGTTATTTTGCATTTTGTGGTAGCTTGTTACACAAAATGGGAATTCTTGTATGATTTCTGTTCTTGAAATTGTGAAGAGCACTAATTTTGTATTGGATCTTTATATATGATCTTTATTGATTGGGAAATGGCTTATCATAGGCTGGTAGTTGAAGTTTTATGGAAGGTCTAGGTGAATAATAGGATGCAGATATCTAAGATTTGAGCAATCAAATATATTGCCGAATAAGAACCCGTGTGAGAATACATGGTAGAATAACAACTAACAAGGATTCTTGTTCTTTTAGGACTACATCAAGGATGAAATCTTAGTCCTTAGCTTTTTATAGTAGTACTGGATGTGCTTGCTGAACATATTGAAGATCTAGTCTCACGCTGTGTGCTAGATGGGAAACTAGGGTTTTGAGTGTGTCAGTCCACTATTAAAAGATGGGAAATTGAAGATGTGTAAACACTAAGAAGCATGATGGGTGGTTGACGTGTTGGAGTGTGCAAGGACTAGTATGAGGATTAGGAGAGGAAAGGGGAAAACAGAGGATATAGTAATGAATTAGGGATTCTGACAAGTGTATTCTAGTCTTCTAGGAACCTAGGAATTGGGGAAAAGTATCTGATGCTGTATTTACAATTGTGTAAAGCTTGAGAGATTCTATCCGAATTCTTAATGAATGACTACACAGAACCTTCATCAAATGGGAACCTCCTATGTATTCTCGTATTTCAGCTTACCCCCTATCTGATGTCTTATCTCTCAAGTAACCGTTGTTTCATTACTTGCATAGGTCAGTGACTGGTTACCCTCCCCTCTCCTTAAATTCTTTCTTATATACATAAGAATATGTCTTACAAATGGTTTCCTAACAGTTTTTTTTGGTATTTGCGATTAACAAAATGTACCAGCATAGCTTTAGCATAGCTTTAGGGAAAATTGTAATGCACAACTATTAAACCAGTGATTTTTTATGGGATCGAATGTTGGGAGGTTAAATACCAACGAGAAAAGAGGATAGATGTTGCATAGACGAGGATATTTTGATGGATGAGTGGATGATATACTAGATGAGATGGGATTAGGAATGAAAAGTTAAAGTTGAAGTAGTGCGTAGTGTGGATAAAATGGCTGAATCTCATCTTATTCTGTATTGCAAAATGTGGAAACTATTAAAATAGATTTAATAGTTCAAAATTAATCATGATCTATTTCAGGACACTATCATGTCAAGTGGAACAAGACTTGATGGTTACTATTTTTAGTATTCATAGAATCAAACAAAAGAATAAGTTTTGATTGATTTGCCACACACACAAGCGTGCACACTCAAGTTGAACTGAAATAGCTCCTTGGAGGCTCAAATGATGAATTTTTAATCGAGACTTAGACCAGTATCGGTAACAGCAGTGACATCCACGCTCAAATATTGTGTCTATTTTACAGGAATTCTTCAGCTCATGATGTACCCATCCACCTAGGTGATGCTCATCCTCCACATTATGGAGAGGAGATAACTAACAAACAGGTGACGTTTCGCGAACCTGTGAGCAACAATGATGTGGATGATCCTGATGGAGATGGAAACAATAGTGAGAGAGAAACATCTGCTAACTGGAGTGGCAATGCGCCTTATACAACCGCTGTTGATGAACCTGCTCCCTCATATTCTCCATATTTGCCACCTGTTCTTGAAGAACCTTCTTCGTCATTTTCTGAGGGTAATAATTAATATCCTTTTGAACTTCACTAAATGTTCAGAGCTTTGATGTTGACCATTTTCAAGTTGAATAAATCACAATACAGCTGCCGACGATGATCCCTTACCAGCCATAGAGGGCCTTCAAATTTCTGGGGATGCCTTTCCAGGAAGGGAACTTCAGGCATGCGGATACTCCATCAATGGCACCACTAGTTGTAATTTTGAGGTTAGTTTTTTCCCCTTATAAATTGAACGAGTTTGTACTGCTTTATTTCTTAAGAGTTTTCATTACATTGTACTTAGATGTGTCTGTTCTAACCGTTTGTCACTGCCTTTGTTTCCCTTGTTGGACTGTGCCAGTGGATTCGACATTTGGAAGATGGTTCCTTTAATTATATCGATGGTATTGTACTATTGTTTACTTGTTTTTATGTTCACCTTTACATCCATCCTGATGTAATGATCTCAACCATATCCATTGTCCAAAAACAGGGGCAAAGCAACCCAACTATCTTATCACTGCTGACGATGTTGATACATTGCTTGCCATTGAAGTCCAGCCTCTGGATAACAGGAAGCGCAAGGTACTTTTATCTCTTATAGTGGCTGTCTTGTATGTAAAAGATGTACTGTTCAAAAGTGGCTTCAAATTAACTGTGTTCCAACTTAGGAATATCAATGTGATTTTCGGTGAAAGGGGGAAACTACTAGTAATTTTCAGTGATCATCATACTGACCAATTTAGGTGTTTTGTCACTAGGGTTTGATATGGCTAATGGGCTATCCTTGTAATGATCATTGGTCATTGAATTTCTTTCACAATATTGCTGATGGATGTTGGAATATTTAGTTCTTTGTGTGTTGATGACATTGAATTCTAATTTCTAAGTCTATCCTTTCTCCTTGTCCTGTGTGCCTTGTTACAAGAGCAAAGTTGTCGAACTTTTGTTTTTCTTTCCAAGATCATATGCAGGTGAACCACATTGGTGGGGAAATAATTAGAATATGGAATGAAGAGAAATGAAAGACTAGCGGGTGTTGTATTAGTTATTTAATCCAAGGTTATGAAAACTAGACCAAATATCAAACCTGCCAAGCTACTGTTTAGTGGTTCAACCTGTTTAAAGGGATTCAACTGAATATACATATATATATGGGGTGGGGGGTGTTGATTAATAAATATATTTTATTATATCAATTTTCTTTTTCCCGTTTTGGTCTAGCCATGTGCACTAGTAGCATTGAAAAAAAAAAAGAGATAATGCAGTACCAGCAAAAGGAACTTGCAATGAGTAATCACTCCAATGAAGGGGGAATTATGAGTGTTCAGATAAGAAAAATCAGGTTATGACCCATGAACCATGTGATGACAACACCTAATTCTCTTGACATTGTTGCACTGTTCCATAGCCTCTCTTTTATCATTATGTCCTCTTTTTTCAATTGGCACTTGTTTCTAAATGACAAGGATATATGTACTTTTGATGAAGTTCTTTCCATTTTAATGATTTCTTCTTTTATCAAAGAAAAAAAGTACTCTTTTGGTGAATTTATTCTTGTTCTTTTTTGGATAAACAACAATATATGTTATATTTGCTGTTTTGGTATAGTTATATTTCATTTGCAAGTTTATAGATTTTAATGGGTCATTGTGCCCTGTGCGCAATAGTACACCATGCTTAATAAGTAATTTGAGAAATATAGGTACTATGTGAATTGATTCTGATAGAGTTCTTTCAAATGTGTACTTTGTGAATGGATTTTGACCTCTTTTCTTATTTTTTATGGGTTGGTGTGACATGGTTATTTAATTAATTTTTACTAATCTCATGCATTCTTCAATGTAGGGAGAACCTGTGAAGGTTTTTGCCAATGAAAACAAAAAGATTACTTGTGGTAGGTGCCTGTATTATTATTTTGGAATGCTGATTGATGTTACCATTTATGCACTTGGTATGGTTGTGTATTTGAAGTGAACTTTTAGTAAAATGTAGTGAAGTAAAGTAATGTTCGTCAATATTTTAACCTAAGGGCGAATGTGTGACAATTTTTACAAAGGCTATATTCTCCATATCTTTAAACAGTGCGATTTGACCGACCCCTCCAGGCCCCAACTAGACATCTAGGGTGTTACATTTACTGGAGTAAACATCTGCCAGTGATCCAATATCACGCATTATGCTCTGATGGCATCTTAAGATTGTTGGTCAAAAAGCTAAATCACGGTTGGTGGAATGCCCAAATGTTTACAAGGACTATCTTGATTGATCTCTTATGCTTATGCAGCATAGGAGTTAAAGTCTATCATTTGTTGCATTTGTGTTCTATAAAGTGGGAAAATAAATATCATGACAGTTGTGGGAAAGTTGATGCAGCTATAAGCCTGACCAAAGCATTAATATAATGCATCTTAAATATGAAGCTATCCTTAGTGTGCTTTCCTTAATGATACCGGGATAGTCCGATAGAGGTGGCATTAACCTTTACCTGTATGAATTGGTGTGTGGATGCCCTTTCTTGGTTAGTGAAACAGAGAGGCTAGTTTCATCCTGTAGGTACTCATTGTGCTTCAGATATTTATGGTGCATAATATGATATTTATTTGAATTCTAAGTGGTGTGTTGTCCCAAAAAAACACACTGAAGTGGAAACAATTTGATCTTAATTCTAAGTGAACATATCTACTTTGGATGTATTGTGTTGTTTTCCTTGATTTCAGTTTTGTGCTATGGCTGCAATTTTGTGGATCCCTCCTAAATAAAATAGCTGAAGTATTCTCTTATTTGTTTTCAGATCCTGAAATGCAGAGTTGCATAGAAAAAGCTTTTTACACGGGACAAGCTTCATATAAAGTTTCTCTTTCGGTAATTGAATGTAGCAGAGTTTTGGAACTTATTTTACTTATGTTTGGAGAATTCACGGTTACATAAATAACTTTGGCTTTGTATTACAGACTGGATATCTTGATATATGGGAACCAGCCACATTGACCGTTAAGAAGGAAGGTTATAGTATCAAATGTAGTGGACCAAATGGAGTAGTCATCACAGAAAAGTTTGCGTCTTCCAGCAGTGTATGAAGTTTGATTATTTGATGCTTTGTGTGAAAGTTACTGCTAGTTAAAGTTGTATAAAATTATTGAATGAGTAAAGAAAGTAAAACGGATTCTGGGATCATTCAGTAAAATATTCCTCCCTGGAAGATTTCCTTTTAGTGAACTCTTGGTAGTAATAGTTTACTTGTGCAGTGTGCTTACTACTACTATTATTATTATTATTATTATTATTATTATTATTATTATTATTATTATTATTATTATCTCAATAGCTTTCTGGGAAGTGCAATGTGAGTGCACATTTTACCCCATTCCTTTCCTTCCCCCCTGATGCCCAAGTGATCTCACTGGTCTGACCAATAGAATACCCTGGAAAGGACAAGTATTCTTAGCAGTCTTGTTGGATGGGTCTTAGAATTATTTGAAAATTGTTGTCATGCCTTTTTGTTAATCTCTAAAATTAATCTTAGTGTTCAGCAATTATTTATTTATTTATTTATTTTAATCATACGTGGCTCTTCCTTTTTTAGGTTATGATTCCATATGGACATGTTTCAGAATTTATTATAATGGGTTCAAGTGGAACTGACCATCTGTTAAGAGCAGAAAGCACTCCAACAGATGTTTCTGGGTAAGTATTCATTCTGTCGTGTTGTTGCAAAAACGGACAAAAGCAATTGAGTGACACGAGAATTGGTGAACAAGTTTGATATTTCAGCATTGAATGCTAGAATTGGTTCCACATAAAGACTAGAATCATAGAATAGGAGTGTGTATTGAATAGGGAAACTTCCTAGCATTGTGCTAGAATTTTGGGGAGATACAAGTAAATGTGTAGTTACAGTTAGTGGAAGAGTTGGAGTTCCACAACCTCCAAGATGCAAATTTTAAAATGATGAATCAACCATAACTAGTCCCTCATACCCTTTATTTATAACTATGCTAATTAACTAATGAGTCCTAACACTGAATATATAATGACTCTTCATGAGATTTCCCTCACCCTAAAGTTTAAGGTCTACCCAATAGACTTAGGTCCCTAATCCTTGGTGTAACCTTGAGCAATAAAGATTTGTTAGTGAAGAGGTGAACAAAATTCTGATATGGTGCTTACAAAGCTTTCAGAACTGTGGATTTATTTATTTATTTTTAATCTCTAAGCCAGACGTAGGAGTATCCTGTGTCGTGTTTTCTGATGATTGTAGTGTAACAACTTTTTTTTATGGTTATTTATTTTTAATTTTTTTTTCTGATAATATTTTTATGTTCTTTTTGCAGTGCAAGAGATACTATTGTGCTCACCTTGAGATTATTCATCTTAAGGGTAAACAAACTTTTCCCTTAACTTATATATTACACATTTACACCCTCCGGTCTCAAATATTCTCCATTGCGACAAAGGGGTACATTGAAAAACCAATGAATTTGGACACAAATATCCCAGTGAAGTCAACTGAAACTTTTATTGCAAGTCTCAAAAATGCGAATTCCCTGATTGGATAATTGGCAATTTCAAATCAGTTCACTCTTTTTTTTCCAGTATAAAATATTTAATATTAGACATTGGGCCGGTCTGTGGTGACCAAGTAGTATACTCAAGGCTTAACCCAATTTTTTGGGTTCTGCAGGCTGCGGAGAAAAAGAGAGGGAAGAAAAAAGGATTATTCTTTAACAGTTTAAATTTGAAGTGAAGAATGGTAGCTGTTTGGCAGAAAATCTCTGCTTCATACAGAAGGGTACTGGGATGGGAGATGTGTTTTGTGTGTGGAACGAAAATTTTGCTCCTTTCATATTTATATATACTAGGGCCGAATTAGCTTGAGCTGTAGTTGTGAATTTATGTATTCTTTTTGAATATTCAGTAATTATTTTTTCCCCCATAGCCCTGTAAGTCAAGTGTTGTATTGCTTGCTGTACTTGTCATTCTTGTGCATATTTTTTTCTTGCATATTCATTCTAGTTTTCTCACTTAAGTGAAAATGATATATAGTTACCATTTGAAATTCGTGTAACATGTCCCATTTTCCGGTTTCTTTTTGTTGTCTTTTTTCTTTTTAATAGAAAAGTTGGAATATGTATCAATAATAGTTTAGGTATTATTATTATTATTACTTGGTTGTGATGGTATTGTTTTATCAGCTGTTTAAAAGTAAAGGGATTTTTATATTCAATCTGTATTCATCATTTCCAATAAACTCAGTAAATTTGATGTGCTGTTTTATGTGAGTACATTATTCTTGTAATAGTATGTGGGGAAATTCTGATTGAAGACCCAATAAAAGACTTGTTGAGAAATAGTTTTTACTTTAAACTATCATTACAATAACAATTGTCATTCGAAGTAGGTTGATCTATTATTTCTTTCCACTTTTCTTTTTTCCTCTCTTTTTTCCTTTTTTTTCACCCTCTTTTCTTTTTCTTCGCTTTCTCTGCTTTCTCTCGAGTTGGATATAACTCATTTTTGTGGATTTATTTATCACGATATCAGAGTCTGAGTTGACATCAAATAAAAAATTGTATTATGTGTTTTATTTCAAGGAAAAATAGATATAAATATTTTTCTTATTTATTTGAAGGTCAATTAAATTCATCAAAGATACCCTGAATGATATGAGACTACTAGACATAAGGAAAACACGAATAGTGATAAAGGATAAAGCATCTATAAAGAGGACTACAAAGACAAAATAAAACAGCATTCTGAACATTGAAAAAAGAAAATATGGTGGAATTGTCACTAAAGAGAATGATGAACTTTGGAATATCAGAGAAAGAAGAGAGAAAGAATTAAGACAAGCTTTTAGAGAAAAAACACATGACGACTACTTATCGCAATTTAGAGACTAGTTTTTAAAATGTACAATTCATACATAGAAAATAAAAATGGTTAAATAGTGTAAAAAAGTATGACAACTTCCTGCATGTGTTGCTTTGTATGTACTTTCTCAAAAGAAATTGTTGCATCCTTTATTTTTCTCTGAACACTGGCCAACTATCAAGAAAAGACTCTTTTTCTCTGAGATGCCTAGATAATAGTCTTTTCTATTTTATTGTAAAATGTATATTTTTCTCCTACAAAATTAAAATAACATACATTTTTGTCCACTTGACAAAAATACCTTTCAACAATTATTGTAAATGATATATATATATATATATATATATATATATATATATATATATATATATATATATATATAAAAGTTAGTAATAATTATTTGATTGATTTAAATAATAATAATAATAATTAATAATGTAATAAATTGTATTTATTTTATTATTGTATCATTAATCATGGAATATATAAAAAGTTTAAATAAAATATTTTATATTGTGTGATAAAATATTAAAAATAACAAAAAAATTACAATAACAAGAAATATATATTTATATTATTATTATTATTAACTAAATAATTGTTACTAATTTATTTGAATAATAATAATTATAAATGATATTTTAGTCAAGCAGTTTAAAGAGTATATTATTTTAATCTTAAAATGGAGAAGATGAATGTCATTTAGACATATTAGAGGAGAGAGAAGGTGATTTCCTCAAAAAATATTGTCCATTTAGCACCAAATATAGCTACTTTACCTGATTACAAGTTCCGACTTTTACTGTTAAATCAAAATTCCATTAAGTAAGGTTTCCTTCCATAATGAAGATATGTGATATATATCCGAACATCAAGATCAACCATATATGTGGGGATGTTCCCTGTGCGTGTGATTAGTAGAGATATATAAAGCTAAAGATTCTGAATCTTCACGTAAAATAGTGAATCCTGAATCTTCATGATATTGTGACGTAGAATTGATTGATCGATTACTTTAATTTGGTGTTGTGTAAAGCGCTAAGTAGCTAGTTGATGAATGATTTTTATTGATGTGGTATTGGTCAATATAGTAAATATTTTGGTGTTTGAGTTTTCAACATCAGAATTGAGAATGAGAAACAATTTTTTGTTCTCTTTAAAAAGTAAGGTTCTGAAAATTAACCTAGTAATCGAATTGGTAGAGTCAGAAGTTTAAAGTTTCAATTGAGATTCAACCGTATATAATAGAATAATATATTTTAATAAAAATATTATTTATATACTAAAATTAATTACTAAAATCAGTTATTAATTTTATTAATATATTTGTGTATAAATATATATTATTTAATTTATTTTTATTGTATATTTATATTTTAACATATATTTTATACTAATAGTTAACTTTGGTGCACACCTATGTATATAATATATAATCTTTTAGATAAAAAATATTTTTTTACATTTTATTATTTTAGATTGATCAACTGCTAAAAAACAGACTGATTCCACCGTTAACTGATTGTTTGACTAATTTTTCTAACTTTTTGATTGATTTGTTTCTAATCGTTTTTACCACTCTTTTCATCAAGATATTTCAGTTAGCTGGAGTTATTATAAAAAAAAAAAGTTGAATAATTTTCTCAAGATGAAAAGTTACAAGTACTCAAGTAGAGAGTTCAATCCTGGGCAGCAACAAATGCATGATTGGTTTGCTTTATTAGTAGTGCAAAGTGAATCATAAAATTGAATCACAATTGTGTGAATGTGATTCAAAAGAACTAAAGAAGCATATAAAGGCGCTCCTCAAACACATTGCACTACTCACTTGATTGAATGATATTTCCTATATAGCTTGTTCAAGATCATACATTAAAAATTTAAAACATATTCTAATTTGTTTTCCTTTTGTTTTATTTTCCAATACTGACCCATCACATTTATATGCCTACATCATTAAAAGTTGGGACACTCTACTATACAGATTAAAATTGTATAACAAAAAAATATAAATTCATTTTATAAATATTTTTAATTATTTTATTGATATTCAAAATGTGAGTTCTAATTTTTTCAATCTCTCTTTCATTCCATAAAAAAAAAAATCTGTAAACTTACATCTTTACCATATAACTCGCTTTAAAAAGTTTAATGGTAAATCTTTTTACCCTCATATAGTGATATCACAACAAGGATAAGATTCAAACACAGCACGCACTCTTCAACAAGTTTTTTTTTTTTTAATACCACTATATATATATATATATATATATATATATATATATATATATATATATATATATATATCAATGACTAGTCACCAAAAAAAATATTATCAATGACTAATCCTATTGGTGTTAGAGTAGGGCTCATCATAAAGTGCTTGTGTGATTTTCATGAAACATATTTGTGGAAATGGAATCCCTTCCGTGTAAGCTAAGCTAACATTTAGCAAATTCTTCTAGTGATTATTATTATTACACTCATGAATCATAATTTCTTTTTTTTGTCATTATATTTTTTTTCGGTGTTATACTTATCCCAGAGAGTATACATCAATTCTTATGCGTCAAAGGTTTTCCAAAGTGAAAATGATAAACAGAATAACAGATCCGTAATATTTTATCTAAAGAAAAATAATTTCTATCACCAAATTTAATTACAAATAGGTTTTTAACTTTTGTAAATAAAGAACATATAGATTTCTCTGTATTAAATTCAAACTATTGCTAAAGAAATTTATATTCCTCATAATCTCATTTACTTTAGTCAGAAATTTACTTATATTTTAATTTAATAAATATTTTATTTACCTTCTAAATAAAAGATTAAAAATTTATTTATCTTTTTCTTCTTTTGAAAGGACATGGATTACTAGTTAATGAACATCAAATATTTAAAGAACTTCCTTAAGTGCTAATGACGATATTAGGCTTCCGTGGTCTGTAAAAAACCTTATCAATAAAATTATGCGGCCAATTATTTTCAAATTAAATCCAACCAAATTCGCTTGTTGTAGGCACTTTTTTTTTTGTATTTCTTTTTTAGCAACGCCATTATTATTATCATTGTTATTATTATCGTATTGTTCTTCTTTTTCTCTTAATTGATTTCTTCTTCTTTGTCATCTTCATCCTCCTTTCATTATCATTATCATTGTCGCCATTGTCATCTTTTTCATTTTCTTTTTCATCATCTTCTTCTCTTATATATATTTAGAAAATTAGAGTACAAAAATTAATTCACAACACAATTTTTGATGCCACAACACAAAAATTTTAGTGCACAACATAAGAATTTCGAAGGATCACATACTCAGAATATTGATGTTCAACCAACGAAATATGCACAAAACATAAATTTTGATACATAACAGAAATTTTGATGCACAACACATAAATTTTAGTACAAAACAAAAGAATTTTTAAAGGACTATATACCCAAAATATTGACACTCAACCAACAAAATACGCATAGCACATAAATTTTAGTGTACAATATAGAAATTTTTGTGTATAGCACAAAAATTTTTAAAAGACTATATACTTAAAATATTAATTTACCCAACCAAAAAAATATATTTGTAACAAAAATTTATGTGCTATAAGTAAAAATTTATGTGCTATGTACAAATATTCTATGTTACGTATAAAATTTTTTATATTATATCGATAAGTTTATATTATATACAAAAAAATTTTATTATATCAATAAATTTATGTGCTCTTCAATAAAAATTTTATCCTAAAAAATATAGAAAAAATAGTAATATATATGCATATTTTTTTTGGTTGGATTTATATCAATTTAATTAAATTTAATTATAAAAAATATTTAAACATATAGGATCACCAAAAGTTTATATCTAAGAACAACCTTAACATTTATTTTAGTAGTTACAAGCAATAACTAAGTATGTGTTATATATATATACTAGCGGTTCAACAGGCACTGTTCAGCCGTTTTTCTATTGCTTTATAAGAAATTATTTTTATTTTTTTAATATATTATTCATTTTTAAAATTTATTAAATAAGTATTTTTTTATTATTTTAATATTAACATAGTTTTATTTATATTATATTTTGTTAAAATTAAAATTATTATAAAATTTTTTTAAAATGTTAAATTATAAAAGCACACAAAATATATATATATATATATATATATATATCATAAAAAATATAGTTCAACGAATAATAATGATAATAATATTATTCTGATTCAAAAAGATTATATATAAATCAAAATACATATTAGTTATTTACAAAAATCATTTTTATTTAAATTTCATAGATAATTATATTTGTTTTCATCTTTTTTAATTGATAAGCTAAGATATGAATCTAAATCTAAAGAGGCCTTCATTTTTCTATAAATAATAAAAAAATAGAAGAAATAAAAATGCTTATTTTTTTCGTTTTTAAATATCAAACTATAAAAATAATTAATAAACAAAATAGAAGAATATAAAAATTATGTACCTAAAAAATTTTTTCGTAATTCATTATACATCTCTTTATCAATAATTTTTTGAGTCTTAAAAAACTGTCAGATTTATTAACCATAAAAATAACTATATAAATGCTTCAAGATTATTCAATTAAATTGATTCCTTATTATAGGAATGAATTCAATTAATTATAGATTTGATAAAATAATTTAAAAATTAAAAATAAAAAATATTTTAAAATAATATAAAAATTTTATAAATTATTTAACTTTTTAGGACGTTAAAATTTTAAAATTTAAATTAAATAAGATATTAAGAAATTTATTATGTTATTATTATGTGTAATAAAATCAAGATAAATATTTCTAAAGTAATTATTTATAAATATTATAAAATTTATTTATTTATTTTTTTAACAGTGTTTAATTTGAAGCAAAGATAAAAATTTATATTCAAAGAATTTTTTTAATTTTATATTCATAATTCTAATAGATAAAAAATATTTTTTTTTTAAATTTTATTTTTAATTTATTAAATTATCTTTAATTTTATTACTTTTTTAATTATTAATTTATATTTTTATTATATCTTATTGTATCACACACTATTGTTTTTTCTTACTATTATTTTCTATCACACACTATTATTGCTTTGTTCTCCTTCTCATTTTCTTCTTCTCCTCCCACCTTCTCTTCACCCGAACGTAATTAATGATGATCAAGTACTATTATCGCAACTTTCAATCTTGTCGATCATTTTGATCTATAATTATTTATTGTGTTAACTTTTATGAGTCGTTAAAGTGTTAAAAGAATTAGTTTTTTTTGTCTTTTGAATATCTAGATGTATAAAAATAATAGTTTTTTCTTGATGTGCATTTTAAGTTGTCCTATTACTCTATTAAAAAAGATGTACCACATAAAGCATTCAAAATTTTTGCTCAAATTATCAAAATTTGATGTCAATAATCCATAAAAATAATATCAAAATATATTATTTTTAACTAATTTAATAAAAATAGTACATTATTGTAAGTTTTTAACTAATAATTATAAATTTAAGTTGCAATTTAATACAGGCTCTTAGAATAAAAGACTGTTATTGTTTCTTATATTTGACTACTTTTATATAAGTTGTACGTTTGTTTTATTAGGTAAATTAATTAAACTATATTTTATTATTTTATTTTGCATATTTTGAAATAATGCGATCCTACTATAAGAATGACATTAGTTTTCATAATCTAATACGAACCTTCTTATTATTTTTTTTTGTCAATTAAATACTATCTATAAAAAAATAATTATTTAAAGTGAAACACCGTAAAAAAAGAGACATTTTTTTGAATTTAGAATTTTAATTTATTTCTTAATCATCACTTGATGCGACTCAAATTTAATATGTCAAAAAATTCTCTGTGTCTCTCAGTCACTCGTATTCTTAACTTCTTCTATAATAAATTTTTTAAATTATAAAAAAATTCTCACCCTAACAATTTTTTTTTTTAATTTTAAAAAATAAAAATCTCTCCCAAAGACTTTTGGTTTTATAATTTGCCCCCATATTTTGATAAAATTCCAGAAAATTTTTTTTGAGTTTCACAAAAGGCCCCATTATATACATTAAAAAATAAAACACAAAATATAATCCAATGATTTTTTATTTTGTTAAAAAAAATTCTTCCAGCAATTTTTAATTTTATAATTTATCCCCATATTTTTTGTAACATCCCAAAAAAACCCAGCATTTTTGAATTTCACAAAAAGGCCCATATAAACAAATTGAATGACATTTTTTTATATACATTAAAAATAGTGTAATATAAATGTTTTTTTATCTTTAGATTTTTCTTATTGTTTTTTCAAAAACAAAAAATTGGTTATTCACAATAAATTTTAAAAAAATTTATTTAATATAAAATTATTAAATTTTAAAAATAAAATAATCTTATTTTTTAAATAATATTTACAAAAAATTACAATAAAATTTTATCTCTAAAATCCTTTTTTAAAATATATATTTAATATTTAATTTTTATCATATTTTTAAATATTTTAAAAATTTATTTGTCATTAAAATCTTTCAAAATTATTTTTGTCAGAGTCGTAGATTTTCGAATACCATTTTAATAATTTACTCTTTTTATTTTATTCCGGAGACAGGCTTATAATCGTCTTTTTGAGTCGGACGAATTTGTTTGTCATTTATTGGAAACAGTCAAACAAAAGAAAAGCTATGTAGTGTGCATTTCTTTTTTTAATTTTTTTTGACGTGCTTCATTAATTTATTTTTTCCTCTCTCTTTAATTATGAACAACAAATGGCTCCTCATAAACAGCAAGTTGACAACGACAATACTAATTTTGCTGTATCATAAAAAAGAGGATGCCAATATATAACGTAACCTTTTCATGTATCATAATTTTTTGATGAATGAAATGAGGATTTTTATCTTTATCTACTTCAGATTCTTTTAACCCCGTTTTGATGATTCTTGACAAAGTTAACATGTAACAATATAGTCACCTTTAATTCTACATTCTTGTCCCACAAAGCATGTGCATATCCTCACCCTCCACAAAAATTTTAAGGAATAAAAGAAGTAGTAAAATACATTTTTTTTCCAACTTATTTTAAAACTTACACTTCCTTCCTTATAAAATATAACTATATGTCACACCCTTCTTTTCTTTTCATGTTTATTATTTTTTTACTAAAATAACTTTTTGAACAATACTACATAATCAATAAAATTTATTATTTTTGATCTAATTCTAAACCGTAAATACTAAATTCTAAGTCTTAAATATTAAATATAAAATTTTAATAATGTAAAAATAAAATGTTAATCCAAAGAATTGGTTAAGATTGATAAAAAAATATTAGCCTCTAATATTTCTCTAATATTTTTTGGGTGAAAAAGATATATTCAATTTTTCAAAGTTGCTGTATGTTGATCTGACTGTAATTTTTTCTGTATTTTTTTTTTCAGTTTAATACTATTGACATCGAAATCTATTTTTCACCTTAGTTGGTCAAATAAAACCAACAAATACCTTAAAAAAACCAACAAGAATTTTTTCCGTCAAAGTTTCTAGGCATAGAATTATATATAGGCACAAATTATTAGCTCCGGGAAAAAAAAAGGAAAAAAAAACAGAAAAGACAGAAAAGGAGAGAAAGAGCTAGAATAATAGACTTAGAGAAAGATGGAAGAAGAGAATCTTGAAAGCTTAATTGAGTAACGGTGGGAAGGTCCACAGCCTTTCCCTTCCATTCATGGTTGGGTCCCGAATAGAATTCCGAACATCCAAATAATGCTTTATTATTAGGATTTTGTTAAGATAGCTAGCTTGTTAGTTAAAAATATAAAAACAGAAAAATTTTATTGAAAATATAAAAAATTTAAGTTTTTATTGATATAAAAAAAAAACTCCTTAGCAAAATGCTTAGTATTAATAAATTAATCTGATTCCAGTAATGAATGATAACTCATCACATGTAATGCATGTGATCATCATCCTCTCCTCTAGAATCATATTGTTGAAAACAAAAAGGAGCCACCCAATCCATTATTTATTTATTTATTTATGATGTGAACAAACCACACTTTGTTAGTATCTATATATATTTGCATAATAATATGGCACTTGTGGATTCCACACGCAAATAATATCAGTACTATATATTAATTAATTATAGTTAATTAATTCCTGAAATACAACATGGTTATTAATGGGCCAATATACTAAGTTTAGCATTAAGCTTTTGCAGCACTATTCTATTTGCTTTCTTTTTTTGAGGGGGCCACATTTCTACCCACTTCTTTGTTGGCTTTCTCAGAAGTCTAGTCTATTATCAAAATTTGTAACTAAATTCTATTCATATATTTAAAATCCCTCTACCTCTAAAGATGAAATCCGAATTATCGATACTAATTAAGAAAAAAGGAAAGTCACTACTCCTCTACTTTACCATAGTCTTGTCTCTCGATCGTGGTTGTGTTAACATCCACGTGGTTGGAAAATAGTTATAAAATTACATATCATATAATGAAGAAGTGTTGCTAGTTTTTTTAAATAAGTATCGGATGATGTTTAAATTTTATTTTGTACAAATAACAATTCATTAATTATCGACAAATTCTTAAGTGGAACTCAAATTCACATTAGATTAGTATTTGTCAAACTAAAATACGTTGGATAATAAAAAAGATTGATTTAATTACTCTATTGATCCTTATAATTTTACCGAATTTTCAATTAGGTTCCTATACATTTTTTTTAATTGAGTTCTTGAGCCAATATTTTTTTCAATTAGATCCTTACCCTAACAAAAATATTTAATTTAACAGAATATTCTATTTCTAAATTAAAGATATTCTAACTTTTTTCTATATCCCGAATTCTCTTTCTCTTTTTATTTTTACAAAGACAAAATTAGCTTCTCACTATCTTACTTCTCCTCCTCCTCTCTGTCTCCCTTTTCTACTCCCGCCTTTTCCTCTCCCACCCTCAATTCTCCCACTTCTGTCGCACACCCCTCCTTCCCCCTTCCTCTTCTTCGATTCCACCTCTTGAGTTTGACTTTAACACCCTTCCTTCTACCTCCCGAGCTCTCCCAAGATCCACTCTTGTGTTTTTCACAGAAGAAAAGCTCCCGAAGTTATGCTGGGGTACCCACTAAAGAAAAACTCTCAAATTAGCTGTGTCGATCTTCGAGGTGACCTCCGACACCGTTATCTTTGCACCAAGAAAGATAGAATAAGAGAAAGACTGCAAAAGAGAGATCACATTATGGAGAGAAAGAAAGGGGTCGAGACCGTAGAAGAGCAAGGCAGTAGATGGTTACATTACTGTTGCCATTGTTGTTGGAGGAGGTCGCTGACGAGCTATTCCTTTTCCATTTGTTCTCAGTGTTTGTTATAACCATTGTTGTAATTTTTTCTAAATTCTTTTTCATTGTTGTAATTGTTTTGCTGTTTCTTTTCACCTCATTATTGCTGTAACTGTTGGGATTGTAGTTACAATTATTGTTGTTGTTGTGATTGAAATCTCTTTGTTGAAAAAAGAATATTGAGTAGTAGAAGACTCAGTGCCATAAAGACCATAGCCATTTCCATTGTCAACAAAATCAAGCTCTATATTGACCCTAATTCTATTGTTGTTAATCCTGATTCTAGTATTGGTGTTGGTGTAGTGATTGGTTCTGGTGTTAGTATTGCTATAAGTTCTAGTGCTGGTACAGGAGTTGGTGATTTAACTTTTTGGGATAATGTGTTCGATGGAATGCTATTGAAAAATTGGATTGAATGAAAAAGAGTGGCTTTGGAGATTGGTGATTGAAGTTCAAACACAGTAGAAAAACGAGGGAGGGGGAGGGGATTTAGAAGAAGTAAAGAGGAAAGGATATGAGCAAATTAGTAAATTTATATCTTATAAATATTTTTTAACGTTTACTGTTAATAAGAACTTAATTATAAAATTTAATATGGTATAGGGACCAATTGAAAAGAAAAAAATATAAAGATTTAATTAAAAAATTTTGGTAAAACTATAAGGATCGGAAGAATAATTAAACCTAAAAAATTTTCACACGTTTTTTGAACATTTTTAATGTGAATTAAATATTTATTTGACTCTTCTTTAATTAATTTATTATACTATATATAAATTTTAAAAATTATAAAAAAATAATCATAATTATTCTTAAAACATGCAATAAATTAAATGTGCTTGACGAGTATGAAAATATTTCAGATCGTATAACTCATGCATTTTGGGCTACAACAAGCAAAGAACTTTCTTATTTTAAAATTGTATTAAAAAAATGTTATGTTGAAGAATTAGTAGGAATTGTATAAGAAAGAATTAGGTTATTAATAATTAGATTTGCGGGAATAAATTAAAGTATCAAATTCACATTGCTGAATAAATTTAAGGTAAAATACTATTTTAGTTTTCAATGTTTAGAATAAATTCTATTTTGACCCTAACATTTAAATTATCATATTTTTGTCTCAAAAAATTTGAAACTGATATTAATGTTGTCCTGCCATCAAATCTCATACCAACACTTAACGGAGGAGCTGGTTTGTCCTTTAACCACGTTAGTAGTTAAAGCTACATATACTCATTTCTACGTATGAGAAAAACACTAACACTTGAAAATATTGTAACCTTTCTTCTTCTTCCTCTCTTATGAAGCTTAGCCCTAAGTAACAATCATCATCATTTCATGATCATTATCGATGCTTCATGTGAACCCTGGTGCTCAATGGTGGATTATTTAGACTTCGAGGTGAAATCAAGAGTTAATGGGTACTAAATTACGACATTCGAAGGTATGTAGACTTCATCACTTTGTTTCTATGATTGTGTTGGTGCTGAACGAACATTTTTTAGGGTTTTATTTGATATGTGATGGTGTTGCGTTAGTCATGAGGATTTTCAAAGTTTCAATTAAAAAGTCCTTTCACTTTCTTGCCCTAATATTGTATGACGTCACCATTGCTATACAATTTTAATGCATGTTGTTTGTTGTTGACTTTCTTTGCAATGTTTAATGTATGTTGTCACTGTGTTTTGAAATAGGTGGAGATCCCTTACAGTATTTAGGTGGAGAGACGACAATTGATGACTACTATGATGAAGATAGGTGGAGTAAAATTGAGGCTGTTGACATTGTCACTAAACATGGGATCTTAGAGAATGACATAGTAGCAACATGATTTAAATCTCCTAATGAAGGTACATAGGAACGCCTAAAGATGCTTAGAACTGGCATAGATGCAATGGAGATGGCAAAAATTGATATGAGGGAGGAATATGTGTTGTTGTTTGTGGTACACAAAGCTGGTACATGTACTAAATCGTGTACAATTGAAAAAATTCTGAGGGAAGATATACCTGGGTCTGTTGAAGGAAATGAGATAATTGTTGGGTCTAAGACAGAGCCAATTATAATGCATAAGGTCCAAACTTCAAAACAGGGTAAAAGAGCTCATCAAGTCCGAAACAAAACTATCCACATTGAAGAAGACGAAACTGCTATGAGTGATATTGACCATGAAGAGGAGAGTGATTGTAACAACCCAATTTTCAGTATGTCTAGATCATACCGGAAACTGAGCGTTACCAACTTGTCTTCCTAATTATTATCTATTATTTAATTATATGAGCCTGATTCATTGTTAAAAGCGTAGTTAGTTTGCGAGGTATTTTTTTTGAAAACATTTGTATTAATAAATAGAGTCATTCATAATCAATTCACAATGATAACAGATACAACAGTTATAAACAACCACACTTATATACATCTCAAGCAGTTAACAACATTCACTTATCCAACCTTTATCAGAGTAAACATCTTCAGTTAGAGCACCCTTAGATATAGCTAGATAATAACTATATACATATATATACATACAACATCCCAGGCCCTGACCTATTCAAGAAGTCCTTAAGCTGGCACCCAGGCTAGCCTAGACTCTATACTCACCTAGTCCCTCTAAACTACTAAAAAGAGGGAAGGTACGTTCTAGGTCTTCAAAACTCAAGTCAGGTGGAAATTCATCAAAAGGCGGAAGATCATCTACTACTCCTCTGCACGATCATACGTCGTCAAAAAGCATATCTCAGGTACTTCATTGAGTGACCACAAAATAGCAACATCGTACGAAGGACTTATCCTAAAGTTCATAGATAAATGGGGTGTAGATGTCAGATGGTCTCACGGTATATACATATAAAGAGAAAACGAATCTCGCTCTAGACTCAGTAGACTATCCAGAACAGAACCCTTTTGCAGAACGGTTATCAATGGACTATGGAAGGATACTCTTGCTTCCATCTGGAAGGGGAAGGGAGAGAGAAGGGGTAAGAACTGGGGAGTTCTTAGTAGGGTCGGAGTTATTAGTTAAGTTCATTAATTTTGTGTTGTTTAGCAGACGAATAGCAAAATAAAGAAAAGCAGTAAACAGAAGATATAGATAAATAGAGAAAATAGAGAAAATAGAAAATAGAACACAAATAGAAGAATACAAGAAAATAAAACACAAACATAGAGAATAGAATACAAACAAAGAAAACATACATTCATACAACAATCAAAACAGAGGAAATGCAGAACCAAGTATGATGCATGTCTAGCCCTAGTGCAGGTAATGAGCTCCCTAACCCGCTCCCGACGTTACCCAGTAACCTCTATCTGGATAAGGCTTTCCTGTTGGCAATACCCATTGCAAGGACCCTTTGTCTTGTGGGGTACCCATTGCAAGCACCATTTGTCTTGTAGGGTGGCATTTGTTAGCCTATATATGCCCAACATACTCACTGTAAGCAACCTTTGTCTTCCAGGAGTACAACACACTCACTGTAAGCAACCTCTATCTTACATGAGTACAACACACTCACTGTAAGCAAACTATGTCTTACATGAGTATAGCACACTCACTGTAAGCACCCTTTGTCTTACAGGAGCACATTGATCTCGATACCTTTGTAAGTAACCTCTGTCTTACAGCAAAGCATTATAGCAAGGTATCCCAGGAAAGCATTCTCAGTGGTCGTACCACCATCTATCTGACTGCCTCAATGCAGTAGATGAACATACAAATATCTCTAAAATTGCTTTAATGCAACAAATGACCTCTCAACAGGCCCGCTGTTTGATCTCTATTCTCTTTATCATATTACTCTTGTCTCTTTATCTCTTTATTCTGCTCTGGTTATTCTTTTTTCTGTATCTCTTTATTCTACTTTGATTACTCTGTTCTCTATCTCTCTCTACTGTGCTCTAATTACTCTTTTCTCTGTATCTATATTACTCTTTCCTCTTTATCTTTTTACTCTGTTTAACGTATGTATTTAAAGCTTATGTAAATTTTGGTATGAATAGTTAGCCTGTCCCAAGTATAGGTTCATTAATTCTATATTGAAACAGTTTAACTTTTCATATAATACCTGATCCTAGGCGCAACTCAAATACTAACTATGTTGCTCCTAGTTCATTCACTAGTCTCTGTTAGTTTCTGTCATTAAAACTTTACAGACTTTTTCTTCAATTTTCATTTCTTCTTTAACTCTTTATCTTTCTTTTGTCTTTGCCTCGCTAATATGTTATTACCACTCCCTAAGTATGTTATGAATGTAATCATGGGATTCTGAGCTTAAAGTTGTCTTTCTTAAACTTTTACGAAAAAACTGCATTTTTTGCATTATTTTATTATTTTTATTAAAATATTAATTTTTATTAAATACTATTATTTAGTACTTTTATTATTATTTATTATTTTATTAATATATTTTTGAAGATTACCCCCTTTTTAACTTTTAAACTTTAAAATTCACTTTTTTCCATCCATAATTTTTAATATTTCTACTTTAACTACCCTAACTTTTAGAAATTACAAAATAACCCCCAAACACCAAAATATTTACTTCCTTGCCCTTTCATGGATCAAAAAGGTGTTCTTCATTGTTCTTCACCACACTCAAAGTGTTCTTCGTAAATTCTTCAGATTCTTTATCTGTTTTTACCCGTTTTTCAATCTTTTTAGCGACCGATTTTAACCATAATTCAAAACAAAATTGCAGCCACTAAAGCCCCATATTTTTCCCTTGATTACAACACAAATTCAACTCCAATCTAAGGGTTAGAGTTCGTTCCTAGCTGCCCAAGAACACAAGTTCATAGCTTGAATTTCATCAAATTTCATCAAATTTTCACCAAACTTTTAACAAGAATCACTTATATAAACAATCAATTTCAAGCATAACCAAACCATATCATAATCACACAACTCAAACACAATTAATCAAGATTAATTTTACCAAACCCTACCTTGATTTGCTGCTCCAAATCCGGTTACTCTTTGAAGTGTTCTTAAAGCACTTTTTCCTCCTAAATCCAATCAAGAACTTTAAAACTCAAAATCATCAACTAACCAAAAATTCAACAGTAGATTAGAAAGGATATCCTTACCTTAAACTTTCTGGAAATTGAAGATCTTTGGCCCACAAGTCAAGCTAAGCAAGAGATCTAAGGAAGAACATCAAGAAAACACATATTTAGCATGGTTTCCTTGAAAACCGAATTGAAGAGGGAGGGAGACAGCCATATCACCTGCTTTCCAGCCATGAAAAGTCAGATGGTTATGTAGAGGAAGAAGAGAGGATCATTTTGGTGTAATCAGAGTTTTGATTTGAGTTTTAGTTCAGAAGAAATCAAGCTTTGAAGATTTATGAACTAAGAACTTTCTCTCCTTTTTCTCTTGATAATTTTCGGCCACAATGAGCAAATGAGGCAGCCTTGGAGGTCTTGGGGGTGAGGAACATCGTGCTTGATGATGATTGGCTAGTTTAGGAGGTGGTTGAAAAATATCTTAGGTGTATAATTACTAAAACTAGATGTAGTAGAATATACACTTAACAACACTTCTAGAGATTAATATCTGAGCTACTAGTATAAATGACACTAGTAACATGATTAACATGAGAATAGAAGATATATGATGAGGCATTAGCATTACTAAAGTCATCAGAGAGTACTAGTGTTAATCTGCACCAGTAGATTGTGAACCCGGTTAAACCAATCTCCTATTTTAACTAAAACAGATCAAATAATTTTATAATATTATTCAAGAATCTCTAATATTAATATAATAATAATAATATTATATTGATATTTCTCTTCTCTCATGAATCGAGTCTGGCTCGTCAAACTAAAACCAATTACGGAAACCAGAATCAAAAGCTCTTAACCGATACGGTTCAAAAACTAGGTTCTACGCAACTGCGTTGTCGAGTTTGCCTCAAAAGAGGTTCTGGCTTAAAGATGACATAATGACAATGAGGATTGAGATGCTTGATTATACAGTAGAGGTGTTCCCTTCACTGATCTTCTGGAGAACTCCGTGTCTTTAGAAAAGATCTCACGTACTCGAAAACTGGGTTGTTACAGTGATGATGACTCTAATGATGGTAATTATGAGCCTAATAGTGATGGGTTAGGGAGTGATACTTCATGGACTGACTATGAATATAAAGATAGTGCTACAGATGTTGTATTTGATGATAAGAATGATCAGTGGAATGGCAATGGTGGGTTGTTTGATGTTGAGGTTACAATCATAAAGGAGTCTAAAGTGGCCAAGAGTAGTTATAAGGTTGAGAAGTCAATGTGACTGGCATTGAAAACAAGGGAAAAGATAAGGTGGTAGTTGGGTTTGGAGATGAGGACGATAGATATGATAGTAAATATAACGATCCAATTTCTAGCACGCCATGATCATACCAAAAGTGAGGCATTACTAACTCAATTCCTTTATTATCTATTTTATATTGAGCCTTTACGTGTTAATCTATCAATAGTATTTCTACAAAGTTAAAACTTTTCCATCTTACAAGAGCAAATAACACATATTCACATACTTAATATTAATAATACATTATAGTATTACATACGAAATCAATTACAAAATCTACCTCTTTGAATAAAACTTCAACTAACAAGGCGAGGAAAAAAATAAATTCTAATAACAACTCAACTTGCAAATATATTCTTCTATGCTCCTGCAGCTTCGTAATAAGCCTTCGCAGCTGTAGCTAAAAGGGGTGGAAAGAGGAGGTAAGTACTGAGGAGTTTTTAGTAGGGTCGGGGTGAAAAGTTATGTTCATTTTATTCTTGTTTTAACAGCAGACAAATAACAGAGTACATATGAACTTAAATACACAAAAGTACAAAGAAGCAATCAATTAGAAAGCACACACACATTCATAGAGATACACAACACAGAGATATGCGCAAATAAGTATGATGCATATCTATTCCTAGTGTAGGTATTGAGCTCATCCGTTGGTTTCTACCTGCTCCCGACGTAACCCAGTAACCTTTGTCCGAGTTTGGCTTCCAGTGCCACAACTTCTATAAGCAACCTTTGTCTTACAGGTGCGACTCTCTTGAGCCGATGTATACAAACATAACTTCTGTAAGCAACCTCTGTTTTATAGGTGCGGCTCTCTCTAGCCGATGTATGTACTGATAACTTCTGTAAGCAACCTCTGTCTTATAGGTGTGACCATCCCCTGGATTGGCTGATGTATATCTGGAAAGCAACTTTCTCAATGGAATCACCACCATATCTCTATTTGTTTTCAGTAGCAAATAATCATGTTTCATCTGCTCTCATGTGGCAGATAATATTTTAGAGTCTTTTTATCTTCGGCCTCTGCTCTCTTGTGGCAGAGATTCTTTAGATTCTTTTAGTCTTTGCTCTTTGCTCTCTTGTGGTAGAAACCCCTTAATTATTTTCTTTTCTTTCTTCATTCTTTTACTTTCTTGCTTTCAGTATCTCAAATTATTTTTATACTCTTCTCTCGTCTTTCTATAAATGTCTTATGAAAGGAGAATCATAAGATTCTTAACTTAATTTTGTCTTTTTTTAAGCTTTTAGGGATTATAACTGTTTTACCTCTCTTTTATTATTTAATAAAATTATATATTTACTAAAATGAATAATAATAAAATTAGTATGAGTATAATAATAATAAAAGAGTAGTAATATTAATATGTTATTTTGGTATCAAAAACTAGTTTGTAAGGCTTTATTCTTAATATTTTATAAAATTTCTAGAAATAACCCTGAACTTTTATAAAATATCTGGTTTATCCCAAAACTTTACTTTTTACTCAAAATACTGGCAAAACTTAATATGATTACTATTTTTAACCCCGATCTTTTATCAAGTTACATTTACATACTTAAAATAATTTTTGTATTGGTGACAACATCCCGTCTCAAAACCGAAATCTTTTGTGTGATCTTTCAAAATATCTGCTTGATTTTTAATTTGTTTTCGAGCTTTATGGATACTGATTTTTCACATATTTTAATTTAATCTTTCAACCACCAAACCATATCAAATTTATCAATGTTCCAAACTTAAAAATAGCCTAAAAACACCCACAATAGATCAGTTTTGGTAGCCTCATCAAAATCGAAACATAAAGCATTAAATCAACAATATTTCATCAAAATGCAGATATAAAACCATTTAATTTTAAGCTACAATCATCAAATAAACAATTACACATCAAGAACACATTTAACTATCACAAAATTAACAAACCATACCTTTGTATACAGAGATAGAAAGCCAAACTGTCGGTTAAAAATTTCCTTAATGAGAATTGCGTTGTAAGTATAGCCCCAACCAACAATCACGGCCCACGATCAAAGTTTAAATAAAGAGTGTCACAAACAAAACAATTAACCGAGAGTTTTAAATCCCAGGTTGTCTTCCCTCAGACTAACAATTAGGTGCGCATACATTTGGTTGTGAAATGGGAGTTTCAAGCATAGAATGGAAGTTAAAGAAATTAGAAATTAAATTATTAAAATTAACAATCAAGCAAGACAATGAAGTAAACAAGCAAGAATATAAACAACCACCAAGCTAGCATTAGATCAAGAGACAATTAATGCAAATTGAAGAAGATTGATGCAACAAACTAGTGAAAATTGAGTGCAATGTATAAAAGGGCCTTGACTTGGGAATGAGAGTTAAGGAATCCTATCCTTGTCATAACCACAACTATGGCAATTACAATGAGTTAATCCCACCTCATCAACCCTAACATCGAGGATAAGTCAAACAAGCATAATTGGCCTTAATCCACAAATCCTAGCTAACTTACTAATTAACTTAGTAAAAAGCTAGCGTTAGTGAAAACAAGAGTAATTAACAACCCAAAATTACCACTAAATGTCAAACATTATGACTCTAGTATTTGCCAAGTCAAGGAATGAAAATCTACTCAAAATTCATAATTGACATTTTCACAAATACTTGGTGCGCTAAAAGCAAAACTTGGCAAATTGCAAAAGATAATGAAAATTATATCCAATCTATGAACAAAATCAACAATAGAAACTCAATCAAACTTATATAAATCATAAAACTTCAAATTCATCAACAAAAGACTCAAGAAATCAAAAGTAGACAAACTAACAAAATAACTTCTATTATAAGAAAGTGAGAGTAAATGTAGTGTAGTTAAAGAGAGAAGTAAAGATTGCCTACAATGGGAGCAAGCTATAATCAAAGACCAAAATTGTAAATGAACAATTCTACTATAAACTCTAACTAAAACCATAAGAGAGAATTTTTCAAACTAACCTAAACCTACTCCTACTACTAATAATGTTTTCTATGTGTATGTAATAATGTTCTCCTTTGTTATGGAATGTTGCCCCTTTGATATAACCTCCAATTCAGCCTTAGATCTTCCAAAATTGGGCCAAAACTCCCCCAAAATCGCAAGTCATGTGACTTTTTAATGAAGTCACACATTAGGACTTATGCGTACACATAGGGTTGTGTGTGTATGTGCACTAGCTGATTCTTCACTTGTGTGTACACACAGAAAGGTGTGCGTACGCACACTGGAGTGTGTTCTTCCCTTTTGTTTTCTTCATGAAATCTCCCATTTTGCAAGCTTTCTTCCACTTCTACCTAGCCATCCTTGCCTATTGGACCTGAAAACACTCAACCAAACATATCATGGCATTGAATGGAATAGAAGTGAAATTAAATTGATTAATTTAAGCACAAAAAGCATGTTTTCACAATTAGGTGCAATTTAGAGAGAGATATTAAAAGTATGCTATTCAAGTGAATAAACGTGAGTTTATATGATGAAATTCACTCAATTCAAGCCAAAATTTATCATCAAATATGAACTCATCAATTCTCCCACACTTAAACAATAGCATGTCCTCATGCTAATCACAATCAAGGAGAAGGATCAAAGGAAAAACAACTTATTGAATGAAACTATTTCTATATGCATGCAAGTATACTAATGGATGCTATCTATTTCTATCTATACTATAGTTTACTATTGACTTGGCAAAACAAACAAACAAATTTCCAAGCAAGCATATAGACATATAGGGCTAAAAAAAGAAATATTGCAATATAATCACAATCCAATAAATTGATTCTAGTTCTAAAAAAAATGAAGCAACTTGCAATATAACACAGAATAAGAGGTGGAGATATAGAACTGAGCAATCGAAAGCCTCACCGGATGTGTATACACTCTAATCACTCAGTGTTTAGGGTTTAATTCACTCAAGTATCCTCTATTCATGCTTTTTAGGATTTTCTCTTCATCTAACAATCAACAAGTACTTGATGCATGTATTCAAATATCATGAGGATTTCTTAGGGTTGTAATGGGGTTAGGGTTAAGGTAGGATGAATATGGTTAAGTGGACTAATAAATTGAATCTTTGATTAGTTTAAGTATCCCACCTAACCTATATCCACCTAATCACTAAAATGCATTCTAACTACCCATTACTCTCTTTTTACACACATTCATGAATTGGTTCTCATTTAAATCACATATGCATTCCTTATTCATTTTTCTTTTCTTTGGGGCAACCTTTGTCCCCTTTTTGTTATATTTTTTTCATTTCATTTTTTTCTTTTCTATTTTTTTTCTTTTTCTATGACAAATGCATATGGTTAAAGAAAATTGACACATGAATGTGCACCAATTTTCCAAATTTTTCAATGAATACCTAAAATAAACTTTTATTCTCTCTACCAATATTTTCCAAAATTTTTCCCACACGTAAATGACACACACATATCAACCCAAGCTAATCAAATATGCAATTCAAGGTTATTCATGGTTTTTCACTTAGGGTTAGTGATGTGGTAACAATTAGAACAAAAGGGGATTAAAAATCTAAAAAATGGATTACAAAGGTAGATATAAGGGTATGGCTATATAGGTTAGTAAGATTTAATTCAAAAAATAGCCTCTATCATGCTAAATACAGGTTATTAGCCAAATTAGTCCCTAAAAGATTTTTTCAATCAAATTGGTCTTTCAAAGATTGCGAATTAATCATATTTTTCCTCCAGTCACTCCATTAACAATTTTCTTTAAAGATTGATATTGTAAAACGTGAATTGATAACATATATAATACCTGATATGTCTAATTGGATATTGACCAAATATGTTTATAAAAATTTATTAATTTAGTCATTTTTTTCAATTAAAAAAATTATATTCCTAATATGACCTAGTGACTAAATTGATAGATTTTTGTAAACATATTTAGTCAATGTCTAATTGAACTTGTTATGTGTCATGTATGCTATTAGTTAATATTTCACATCATCAATCATTGACAAAAATTGTGAGTGGAATAACCGAAAGACAGATATGATTAATTCGTAATATTTGAAAAACCAATTTAATTGAAAAAATCTTTCAGGGACGAATTTGAAGAATGCCTTATCTTTTAAGAACTAATTTGACTATTAACCCTGCTAAATGCTTTCAAAAAATCAAATATCTGACATAAAGAATTAAGCAAATTCAAGATCACGATCATAGAAGGAGCATAACATACAATGAATAAAGATTGTGGTTGAAAAATGCAACCACACATTATAAACCCAACAACTCAAAGGTTATTTGTTCTATTTCTCTTCTATGTTCCACAAAATTATTCAAACAAGTTTAAAAACAATTTTCCGAATCAAAATAATGGAATTTCCTAAAAGAAATTTTTTCCTGAAAATTTTTGTTGTTTTTGCCAAGCTTATTCCCTATGTATGTATGTATGATGTGTTGGATGCAATTCAAAATTTCTAGCTCTTTTCCTAATTTTCACTATCCAAAAATTATCATGAACAATTAGGATAAAATGAACTAGGTGCTATACTATTTATAACATCCAATCGCAACTACTATCTATAGCATATATACCAACAAAAATATGAAATGCAATACTAGCAATGAAAATAAAAAATAGACTAAGATATATACAACCAACCAAAATAAGAGTGTGCAATGCAAAAGTCAAAAGTACTAGCAAATATCCATAAAAATATAATAACAAGAGAATAAAATAGAGGAAAAAATGTTTGGAAACCGAAACTTACGCCCCAAAAGTCGCAAATCCTCCCCACACTTAAGCGTTGCATGGTCCTCCGTGCCTGGATGAGAATATGGGGGGAGGGGGGCTCTAAGCATCGCCACCTCCAGTTGGTGGATGTGGAGGCTTTGGCTGCTGGTACACCACCATGTCCAAAGTCGTCTCAATGTATGCATCCTCAGCATCCTCCTCCTCCACCGCCGGCTCGGGTGTGAATCTGCAGGGGCTGGACCAGGGTCTCCTCCTTCAAGCTTCGCCGCCAACCACTGGAGATGCCTTGCATTGCGGCGCTCATTGCGATGGACTTCCTATATGAGGTCCTGGACCAAACCATAAAGAGGCCGACTAGAAAATGTAAGTGTTAAAGATGGTGGTGGTGCAGATGATGATGCTAGCTCTGATGTCTTCCTCTTCTTGGTTATCTTTTGGATGACTCATCTTATTCCGTAAATGGAAGAGATCTCTGACCGCTGTGGCAAATCTAATAACCGGAATAGCCTTCCACATTGATTCACGAATCAAAGGCAAGATAGCTATCTTCTTACCCTCCAGAATAGCCCAAATAAGAACAGTAACTCGGACACGAATGTGGGTGGCGTGGGAGCTAGGTAATAGATAATCAGCCACTATCTGCTGCCATATCCACGCTTCGAGAGTCAGGTCGGAGCATGCAATGCTGATGGGGGCAGCTTTTTCCCCCGCACTATACTCCCAACAAGCCTCCGGATGGCGAATCTTCTTCAAAATCAGATCTAAAGGGATCTTACCCTTAATCACATCCACCTTTAACTTTGGATAGGCATCTTAGTTGGGCAGATTGTGAGGGATTTATAGAAGAGCTTCAAATTCTTGAGTTGAGGTATCTAATTGCTGTCCTCTAAGGAACACTATTTCTGCTTCCCAATGCAAGAGATTCTCATAGAATTTTAGTACAATGGACTCGTTAATTTCCACCAGATCAAGCTGAATGAAGTTCCACTAGGAGTAGGCAATCCGATCATGGATAACAGCCACATATTTTTTTGGTATATTGAGCGTTTGCTCCCAATGTATGGTCTTTTTCTCAAGCTTCCCAAACTAAATGTCGGTCTTTTTATTGGCAAAAGTGTCAGGCTTATCGCTTCAGCAATTTGAAGGACAAGGAAGAGTGCCTCAAGGAGCCGAGGATGATGTAGCCAGCTCTTTGCCTTTGCGGTGCATCCTGAGAAAGAGGAAAAGAATAAAATTTAGAGTCATAAGGCAAGCGGCACAAGGCAAAAGAGGAAGCATTATAATGTAAACTTGGAGCCAATAAAAGCAAATAAGCACTTAATTGAGGAAAATTTCATAAGAGTGTCGTATGATAAAGAAGAAGCAATGTGTGTATTCTAAATGTGCGCGCGGTTAGAACACACACATTGGCCGTTTTTGCCTGTATTCATCAATTAAGCGGCCTAAGTTGCAAGTCAAAGAATGAATAACAATTGAAGTACAAGCAAGCTTTGGCAGTTACACTAAAGTGATATGTAGGAAGTACTAATTAATAGGAATTCCTTGTCAACATGCAATGAGTTGAATTAGGAAGATGTGTTTAGTGTTAATGATTATGTTGATGCCTACTTCAAAAAAGAGATATATGTAAGGTGTTATGAGCATGCTATATCCTATAAATGATTTTAACTTATGGGAAAGGATTGCAAATGATAATGTACTACCTTTAGTATTTAGAAAATCAATTGGTAAATCAAAGAAGAGTAAGAACAAGGGTGCTAATGAACAATCTAATAGATCATTATCAACTCTATCTCGAGGGGGTCAGTAATAAAAGTGTTCTTCTTTTTTTGCTTATGGTCACAACAAGAGAACCTATCCTAAGAAGTGCATAGTTGAAGCTGGTCCACAAAAGGTGAATCTAAAGAGAAAACTAATATACTTAATGAATGATATTAAATTTGGAATTTTTTTTACAATAAACTATGTTTTTTTGGTTAACAAAAACTACTAAATATCCAAGAAGGCCACCATATCAAACTCAACTGTTAGATTAACCAAGACAGAGAAAAATTTTAGTGAACAAAGAAGACACAAATAAGTAACTAAATAGTATTGAACAACAAGCAAAAAGGATAGGATAACAATAAAAGAGGAAGACAACAAATGAGAAATGCATACAACAATCACAAATCTCATAAGAGAGATTCAAAAGTGGAACAACTCAGAGTCAAGGCTAACCTTTTACCCTCACTCAACAAAGTCCATCAAAGAGGGTGCTGATGTATATGGCAAAAACACCCACTAGGACCTGGAAGAACTTGAAATGATATAAATTGGGATTGATTTCTTTGATTTTGGCTAAATCTATTTTTTGTTGTTCTATGATTTCTCTTTTTGGTTTGTAATGATAATGACATGAATTATTTTACCATTTAGGATAGCACTTTGACTATCTTTGTTATGTTATTGTCTTAAACTTTTTAGTTGTTTTGATCAGTGGCTAAGTCGTTGTTGTT
Organism: Arachis hypogaea; assembly: GCF_003086295.3. NCBI lineage: Eukaryota > Viridiplantae > Streptophyta > Magnoliopsida > Fabales > Fabaceae > Arachis > Arachis hypogaea. Next base: position 80,419,649 of record NC_092044.1, on the reverse strand, counting down.
TTGTAATCTGGCTAAGACCATCTAATTATGCACTTTGTGATTAGACAGTATACTTTAAAAGTTACAATAGTTTATGAGTACTTCTTTGTAATTATAGACTCTCTGAATTTGGTTTGAAAGAGAATTAAAACAACTTCATCAAAGACATGAATCTAAACCAACCAACACTTTCCATTTACCTTCAAATATAGCTACAATGTTAGCATACATTTGTGCCAACTTATCAAATATTTTCAAACACATTGAAATCCTTAACCCACCAAAATACCCTAACACTAAATCTTAGACTTCTTCATTTATACAGTAGCCTTATGTGCCTTGCATTTGTTATCCTTTCATATAGCAACAACAACCCAACCATCCAACCAACAATACCTGCTGCAATGACAACCATGAATTTCATTTTAGCAAATTCTAGTTTTTCTTTCGACATTGCTTTTTTGTTCCTTAATATTGCAATTTGCAAGTCATGTCCTTCAAGCACTGTCCACGAAAAGAATTCACACTCTTCTCAATCTTTTTCCAAATAGTTGTTTCCGAAATAGACTAGAAATAATTCACACGACCAACACAACAATAGAAGTTGCAATCTACAAATTTATGTGGTTTACGGTGGTTACCTGATAACTAACACAACCCAAAAATCTCCCTCCAAGGTCCTTAGGCGTTGATGAAGTCTACAAAACTGGTCTTTCACTATAATAGCAAGTTATTTTTCTCATTCGTTCTTTGTTATTGTTGCGAAAAGATTGGAAAGATTGAGACGTTATTGAACCTTCAAGATGCAGTGTTAATGCTGCTGGGTGAGCTGCCCTGGTAGTGAACAACACTTTTTAGTTTTTTTTAACTTCTTTATTTCTCATAACTGTCGCCTTTGCCGTGACTGCCAAGTTGGATAGTTAACGAACATGTCAGCTCCTACGTTAAGTGTTGGTGTGGAATTTGAGACAACATTGATGCCATTTTAAACCTTTTGGAACAAAAATAGGACGATTTAAACGTTAGAGACAAAAATAGAATTAATTTTAAATATTGGGGACCAAAACAATACGTTACCCATAAATGTATTTGTGCGACACATTTTAACCTAATATACCACAAGTATATAAGAATGAAAAAAGTTACTGTCCATATATAAAATACCAGTCAATAATGATAAATTAACGTTTGAGTTTCAAAACACTAAAGAGCCAATTGTTATTATAGTGTAATTTTAATGCATTGTCAATATAAAGAGTTTTATGCGATTATTTAATTAATTCATGTATTTATATGACTTTTTTACAAGTAGAACAAAAAGCTAATTATTTTCCTGATATAACACTACAAAATCAGTTGTCAGTGTAAAACTTTTATATGCACAGCGTATAAAAATTAAAGTATCATCATTATCATCTAAAAAAAGAATTATTTATTTTGTCTTATATTTTTCTTGTGTGACGGTCATTTAATTGACATTTCCTAATACTGATTCTTATTTCAATATAACATTTTGCATCCGCTAATAATGTATTAAGAACCTTAAAGAAAACTTTGTGTTGATGATATGCTTGTTAATTATTATTGTTATACTTTCTATCAAAATTTCAAATTTAATAATAACTATTATATTGTACGTAAAGTTATTTATCAATTTGAATTTTCAATTAATGAATATTCAATGGCTTTTGAAAGACGTTTTAGATATATAACTATCAAATTTTATATTGTCTAAAATTAAAAGGTAACAATCTTTATACTTGTTAAATTCAAAGCAACTCTTAATTTTTGAGTTACTTTATAAAATGAAGTTAGACTTGCTCAAATTTTAATTGATATCTCTTAGGATTACTAAGCAATCATAGTTAGGCATCATATAGTGTTATAACAGAAATTAATTTAGTTATTAGATAACATCCATATATAATACATGAGTAGTTACTGGTATAATTGGGCTACAACACTCAATGTAAGAATTTTGATTAATGCAATTTAGTTTAATCTTACTGGATTACTCTTTCTTTTCAAACCTACCAAACCTTCTTCATCATTCGCAGTTCATCCTTGTATTCTGATACTTTTTATGACACCCTAACTAAAAGATTCAACACACTTAACTCATGTTTAACCATTCAATGAGATGTTAACATTTTATATGTTTCACACACACACACACACACACACACACACACACACACACACACACACACACACACACAGATATATATATATATATATATATATATATATATATTTGGAAACCTTTAACTACGATAATATAGTTTATGCAAAAATAAGAGCCAAATAAAAGACTCAAATCGTCTAACATGGGTTTACAAAATACCATGTAGCATCCCAACTCTCGGCATGTCTAAAAAAAATGTCAATCGTCAAGTGCTACTATTCGGTCAACCTATGTGACCCTAGACTCTATATTATGTACATAAATATGAGTCTGTCGCACTATCGGGATCGCATGGGTAAGCTAGCTTATTTGTTATAAGTTTATGGGTTAGATAGCTAGCATATGATATATATATTAAAACGAATCAAATGATTATGGAAAATTAAGCAAACATAGGCAGAGCACGAAAGAAATAAAGCAACACATAGAGTAATTATAATAAGATATAATATATACGTATCTTCTGTACAAAATACACAAAGACAACTTAAACAAAAATAAACTAGTCAGAGTACTATCTTAACACAACTTATAACTACATAAACACACACACACACACACACAAATCACTCCAGGTCCTGGTCCATAAAGAAAGCCCCTAATCTAGCATCTGAACTAGCCTAGCAAAATTATACAATCTCTAATCTTTCGGCGAATTTATCCCAAAAGTGAAAACTACAACACAAAATCTATGCTAAACTAAAAAGCTCCCAAAACATACTATCAAGCTCGAACCATTAGTCATTGCTATCTGAAGATGAAATCTCTATCACATCTGGGTACTCCTCAGGATCCTCATCATAATTCAAAATCTCTATAACCTCTAAAATCTCTCTGATGTTGCTATCACTGCTGAGATTCATATGCACAGGCCTATCAGCGAATACAGGTCCATCTACAAGTGTTGTATCCAAAGTATTTACAAAAGATCCAGACAACTCTCTGGTCTGTGCGTCAGAAGAGGGTGATAAAACTAGCTATAGAGGAAGATCCCACTCGGGTATAAGCTTAGGTATAAGCTCAACTAGGTTCGGCAGGGGAATAACCTGGTCCTCAGGTTGTACAGAATAAGGGTATCCATAAAGAAACATATGATGTGGATTGTTCAGATGAAGCCAATATAAAAAAAAACTCATAGGGGCGTTAGGGTAATAGAAAGGAGTGTCGATCAGATGCTGGAAGTGATGGTCTCATAACACATACAGTCTTACACGAGGCTCGACAGCTACTATGTAGAAACTATGATACACCGGGTGATACGGATTTTACAAATCAATTTCTGCAAAATTACCGGCAAATGCTCCGGATCACATCAAGTAATACCACGGTGAGTGAGTTATCGTTTTCAAGAGGATTAATGGATTAAGCAAAAATAATCAATTGATTATTCTAGTTTGACAATTCATATTGGATGATGAGCAATAAGTAATTTAAATGACTTGATAAAGAAGTAAATGAAACCAATAAAATGACAAGAAAGTAAATGACGGGAACGTAAATAACTAGAAATTAAGTTGCAATAATGTAAATGACTGAAAAGTAAATGACAAGAATTAAGAATGAAAAAAATATTGGGATCAAGAGATGTTGTATTCTCAGGATCAATAGCTTTCATCTCCTCTTGAATCATACAATCATTGATCTCTTGGCAAACCATAAGTAATTAAATTCTAATTCCTTGGTAATTCAATCTCTTAACTTGATCAGTTGCCAATTCCTTGATCTAATTGCTCATGAAAAGAGATGAAGCATATCCTCTTATTTATTACCGTACAATTTTATGAATCTAGATATTGGTTGATTTATGAGCAGATATTTTATACGCTTTTTGGCATCATTTTCATATAGTTTTCATTATGTTTTGTTTAAGTTTTATTATATTTTCATAGGTTTTAGTGCAAAATTCATAGTTTCGGATTCTACTTTGAGTTTGTGTGTTTGATGATGATTTCAGGTATTTTCTGGCTGAAATTGAGGAGTCTTGGCAAAGTCTGATTTAGAGACAGAGAAAGGACTACAGATGCTGTCAGGATCTGATCTCCATGCACTCGAAGGAGCATTTCTGGATCTACAGAAGTTCAAATGGTGCGCTCTCGACGGCTGTGGAAAGCTAACGTCCAAGAATTTTCAGAAATATATAATAGTTCATACTTTTCTTTGGAAATGAAGGCCCAAAACTGTCGTTCAATGCTAGTCACCAATTCTATTCCTGGCATCCAACGCCCACAGGGGAGCAGCTGGCATCCAACGCCCATTCAGGAGTCCATAGCTGGCGTTGGACGCCCAAAAGGGAGCATTAGCTCGTGGCTTCACTCAAGTTCATCCCAAACACTCACTAACTTGGCTCGAAAAGTGGATTTTCGCACTACAAGACTAGTTTACCTTATTTCTGTAATTCTTAGTTATTAGATTAGTATATATAGTACAAGAATCACCCTTATTCAGGACCTTATGCCATTTTTTCGAATCTTTCACTATTATTTTCTATACAATATGAGTCACTAACCTCTTAAGGTTAAGGTTAGGAGCTCTGCTGATTCTTATGGATTAATAATATCACTATTCTATTTCAATTTATGCTTGATTCTATTGTAAGATGTATCTTCGTTCTTCATCCTAATGAATTGGGAGTATAACTTGACCGTCATCCCTATTCACATGGATTCTTGCGAGTCCTTGACGGGATAGTACTAAACCACAAGCTTGATTATACATCTCTTAGAGGGCTAATCCACGGCTTCGTTGGGGACTTCTCGAAACATCAGTTCAGCCGAGGTGTGAGACGATTAGGGCCTTTGTGGTATAGGCTAGAACCATTGAAACAACATTCTCTGATCCGGAAGATCCGAACTTGTCTGTGGCACTTTGAGTAGGATCACAAAGGGAATGGATTGCTAAAGCTTCACCCCCGTTCAGATTGGATGACCGCTGACCCGGCGTTAATCATATATAGCCTGCCATGGAGTGAATCAAATAGAAGTTAGAGTAGATGGTGAGAAAATTTGATCCAGACGGAAGAAGCATCGCCGAAGCCTCAACCGTTCTCATACCATTGATTTCACACCTATGTAGTAACATTTTATTTATTTATCTATGTTATGCATTTTCTCGTGACAATTATATTTTCTATCCGCCTGACTAAGATCTACAAGGTAACCATCGCTTTCTCAAACCAACAATCTCCGCAGGACGATCTTCACTCACCCGAGGTATTACTTGGATGACCTAGTATACTTGCCGATTTATCTGTGCGAAACGTGCGGTGTCAGTTTTGTGCACCATTGATTGTATGTCACATATCAAATCCAAATCTAAAATCACAAGAATTGAGAGAAAGATCTTCAAGCTCAATTCCAATAATCCCTTTCCCAAGTTCTTATGAAATTCAAATTAGATTCAAATTCTTTTGCAAGATATTTGAATCCTTGAAAAAAAGAACAAAGATTTTTTCTAAAGAAATAATGAAAGAGGAATTGAAAATGAAGAATCAAACATATTAATTCATTGAATTGCAATGGAGCTCATTTTCCCAATGAAAAAAATTAGAAACTCATAACTAAAGAATTAGAAACTGGGTATGAAAGGAAATAAAAGAGAGGGAGAAAGTGAGAAGAGAGAAAGAGAGTTCGAAGACTCCCTCCCCAATGGTGTGTGTTATTGTGACTCCTCTCTGCCCTATTTATAGCCTATTTACAAGCAAAATCAAATTCAAGTCAAATTACATGAAATTCAAAACTTAATTATGATTGATTTTATGGGCTTGATCCACTTTGGAAGCTTGGAGAATTGAAGAATGGATGTGGAAATTGGAGCCCTGTAGGTTGGACTAAGGATGAGCCATGGAGTAGAATGCAAACCAGGTTGGATGGTACACTTTTTCTTTCAATAACAGCCCAAATTTGTCCTCTGTTTACTTTATCGTGCCATGCCAAATGAGGGACGTGGGATGCCTGCAACTGTTTCAATTTCTTGCCCTAAAATATGGCTTATATTGCTTCAACATGGGACGTTACAAAACTGACGTGGTACATGAAACGGAGGTCATGCGTACGCATGGGTCATGTGTACGCATGATGTTGCCTCACTAGTTTCACGTACGCTTGTTTATGGCATGGTTTGGTCACATGAGGAAGATGTGTGAGACGCATGCCAACCATAGAGTATTATACGTCATTGGAAAGCTCTTGAAGTTAGCTTTCTAACCTCACTGAAAGCAAGTCATTTAGACATTGTTGGTCAAGTTATGTTCCTTTGAAGGTTAAGAGGTCAGGGTACTAGACAACTCACATTTGATGCCACTCTCTCCGCATTTTACGCAAACTGGGATTCATGCGTTCGCATGAGGGATGCATATGCATGATTTCCCTTATGGCACCAATCATGCATATGGAGATGCTTTGTTCCTCCTGAATCTCTACTTTCCTACTGCCTTCATCCAATCATTCATACTCTTTTCCATGGCAAGCTGTATGTAGGTGGATCACCGTTGTCAATGACCATCCATCCTCTCAGTGAAAATGTCCTCTATAGTTTCCCGCATGGCTAATCAGCTGTCAATTTTCGATCGTGTCAGAATAAGATCCATTGATCCTTTTGCGCACTGTCACTGCGCCCCACAGTCACAAGTTTAAAGTGCATCACAGTCATCCCACCCCAGATCCTACTCGAAATACCACAGACAAGGTTTAGACTTTCTGGATCTCAAGAATGCTACCAATTGATTCTAGCTTATACCACAAAGACTCTGATCGCACGGAATGGTAGGCTCTATTGTTAGGAGAGGCAACCATGCGTCGTGAACTAGGAGGCCAAGAGATACACACTCAAGCTCTTGCAGATAAAACAGAAATGATTGTCAGACACTCGTTCATAAGGGAAGATGATGATGAGTGCCACCGATCATCACATCTATCAGGTTGAAGTACGAGTGAATATCTTAGAACAAGAATAAGCGTGAGTTGAATAGAAGAACAATAGTACTTTGCATTAACTTATGAGGAACAGCAGAGCTCTACACCTTAATCTATGATGTGTAGAAACTCCACCGTTGAAAATACATAAGAATAAGGTCTAGACATGGCCAAATGGCCATGCCTCCCATGAAACAATCAAAAAGGGTTTAAAGACCTGATCCCAAGATCAAAGATGATCAAAAGATGAAAATACAATAGTAAAAGGTCCTATTTATAGTGAACTAGTAACCTAGGGATTACAGAAATAAGTAAATGATGCAGAAATCCACTTCCGGGGCCCACTTGTTGTGTGCTTGGGCTGAGCATTGAAGCTTTCACATACATAGACTTTTCTTGGAGTTAAATGCCAGCTCTAGTGCCAGTTTGGGCATTTAACTCTAGCTTTTATGCCAGTTCTGGCGTTTAACGCCAGAAAAGGGTCTCTGACCGGCATTTTGACGCCAATTTGGGCCATCAAATCTCGGGCAAATAATGGACTATTATACATTACTGGAAAGTCCAAGATGTCTACTTTCCAACACAATTGAGAGAGCGCCCTTTGGGATTCTATAGCTCCAGAAAATCCATTTCGAGTGCAGGGAGGTTAGAATCCAACAACATCTGCAGTCCTTTTTCAGCCTCTGAATCATATTTTTGCTCAGGTCCCTCAATTTCAGCCAGAAAATACCTGAAATCATAGAAAAACACACAAACTCATAGTAAAGTTCAGAAATGTGATTTTTGCATAAAAACTAATAATTATATACTAAAAACTAACTAAATCATACTAAAAACTACCTAAAAACAATGCCAAAAAGCGTATAAATTATCCGCTCATTAACAATCCAGAGTGACTTTGGGATCGTATACATCTCCCACTCCTGACTTCTATGGAAGGAGCATTAGTGTACCTCCCATTAGAGCAGACAACTTTGAGCTCATCCTGGAATTGATCACTCTAGTGCAGCAGAACTGCCAGTTTCATGGGCTCCCACAGGAAGACCCTAATGAATTCATCGCTGACTTCCTATAGATCTGTGAAACTGTGAGGACCAACGGAGTAAACCCTGACTTCTACAGGCTACTGCTCTTTCCGTTTGCTATGAAAGATCAAGCAAAGAGATGGTTGGATGCTCAACCCAGAGAATGCCTGAACACATGGAGTAAAGTAGTAAATAAATTTCTGAATAAGTATTTCCCCCAAGGAGGTTGACTAAGTTGATGATAGATATTCAGACCTTTAAGCAAGGAGAAAGCGAGTCCCTCTACGATGCTTGGGAGAGGTACAAGCTGATGCTCAGAAGATGCCCCATTGAAATGTTCACAGATTGGGTCAAGCTGGATATTTTCTATTACGGACTCTCTGACATAGCTAAGATGTCCCTGGATAATTCTGCAGGCGGCTCTTTACACATGAAGAAGACACTTGAGGAGGCTGATGAACTCTTTGAAATGGTGGCTAACAATCAATACTTATACTCATATGAGAATACCTTAGTAATAGGGGAAGTTAAGGAAAAGTCTACTGAAGACGCCGTCCTTGGCCAGACTGAATCCTTAGCCCAACAGCTGAACCTACTCACACAACAAGTGCAATGCTTGCAGAGTTCTGCCAACAACACTCTTTCTCAACCCCACAACCTAACACTGCACCTGACCTGGCTTCCATGATTGCAGACGTATTCCAGGAGACCCGAGCTTCCTTCAAGAATATGGAAGCACAATTGAGCCAGACCAAATAGTAGATATCTGAACAAATAAGAGAAGAATACCAGGCAATTTTCACTTTTCCCAGTAATATAGTGCTTACCCCAAGGGAGGAGTGCAAGACCATCACCTTAATAAGTGATTAAGTGGCAAGTTCAAAGGCACAAATTACTAAGAAGAAAAACAAAAAAGAGATGCTAGAGAGCAAAATTACATTGAAAATGAACTCCACTAAGGAAGTTGAACGCCCAGGAAGGGGTAGAATGGAAGTCGAACACCCAGGAGGGGGCAGATTGGAAGTAGAATGCCAAGGAGGGAGCAGAGTTGACGTTGAACACCCAGAGAGGGAGCAATAGACATCAATTCAAAAGACGTTCACCCCAGGCACCCTGACAACCCTTTTCCAGTCACTCTGGACACTCATCCTACATTGCCCAAGGCCCCAGAGTACCAAGCCAATTGGCCATACCCTCAGCGAGTTCAAAGATCCATCACTCTTCCCAGTAACAGTGCCTACCCTAAGAGAAGAGTACAAGGCCATCACAGTGGATGCTGAATCCGAACCAAAGGAGGGAGTACAAGTTGCTGAAGGGTCAGAGGAGAAAAGAGTTACAGAAAAGGCTGAGGTTACGCTGTCACATGCCCCCTCTATGATATCTATTCAAGAGCTTAAAGCACCACACCCTCAGTAGCCCCAAAAGAAGACCAAGTACGGGCACTACTCACAGTTTTTAGAAGTCTTTAAGAAGCTACAAATCAATATTCCTTTTGCTGAGGTTTTGAATCAAAGGCCTCTCTCTATTGGAAGAAACCTCATTGATGCTGAGAGAGGCAAATTGGTGCTGTGGTTCCATAAGGATTGGATAATTTTCAAGGTTTTTAAACCTCCACTACCCCCTAGCAAAGGAGGTACTTGCATGCAGAGTACAATGTTGAAGCCTCCTGCCTTGGTGGAAACTCATGCAGTTCCTCCAGATATCAAACCTAGGTTTGGTGTTGGGCAGTCATTACCCACCATAGAGGAAGGTTCCAAGAGGAAGATGCCTAGGGAATGGAGAAACAAAAAGATCCCTACTGAAGGCTTCTCACTAGGGATGAGGGCGGTATTCACTGCAAGCCCAATCTTGTCTCATACTGTGAATATGATCCTGTCTCTTGAACATATTGAGCTGATCCATGTGAGCACAAGAAAACAGCTTGATGAGCGAATATTATACGCTTTTTGCCATCATTTTCAAATAGTTTTTAGCAGGTTTTATTTGAGTTTTATTATATTTTGATAGGTTTTTGTGAAAAATTCACATTTTTGGATTCTACTTTGAGTTTATGTGATTTTATGCAATTTCAGGTATTTTTTAGCTAAAATTGAGGAGTTGGAGCAGAAGTCTGATTCAGAGACAGAGAAAGTGTTGCAGATGCTGTTAGGATCTGACCTCCTTGCACTCGAAAGAGCTTTTCTGGAGTTACAGAAGTCCAAATGGAGCATTTTCAATGACTATAGAAAGCTAACATCTAGGTCTTTCCAGAAATATATAATAGTCCATACTTTGCTTCAGAATTGAAGGCCCATAACTGGCGTTCAACGCCAGCCATCTACCCCAGTCCAGGTGTCCAACGCCCATAGAGGAGTGGCCAGCGTCCAACGCCTATAAAGGTGTCCCTAGCCAGCCTTCAACACTCTTTGTTAGGGACTTTTGACACTTTATAGGTTTTCATTGTATTCTCTATCAGTATGAGTTTCTAAACCTCCTAGGTTGAGACTAGGAGCTCTGTTGAGTTTTATGGATTAATAAAAGTACTAGTGTTCTATTCTCAATTCGTATTTGATTCTATTTTAAGATGTATCTTCATTCTTCATCCTTATGAATATGTGATGTAGAAGAATTTATTGTGTACGGTTCGGAATCGATCAAAAATAAGAATCAATTCGTTAGTAGCATAGTCCAAACCAACAACAAACTCTCGTAATCAAATAATAAATTCAATACAAAATAAACCAAGAGTATTTAAACCTCGGGTCGTTCACCCTATGGACGCAATTGAAGTGTTACTTCCTTGGTTGTTAAGGCAACAAGGGGTTTTCAAGCAAGAGATTAAAGATTAAAAGAACTAAGAAATCAAAGAACTAAGGAATGAGTAAAATTGTGAATTAATGCATAAAAGAGACCTTGACTTGGGAGTGAAGATCCAAGGAGTCCCATCATTGCCATAACCACAACTATGGTAATTGTCATGAGTCAATCTCACCTAGTCAACCCCAACCATCGAGGAGTAAGTCAAGCAAGCATAATTGACCTTAATCCATAAGTCCTAACCAACTTATCAAACTAGTTGAAAAAATGCTAGCGTTAATGGAAACAAGAGTCAACTAACTACCCAAGAATTACCACTAAATGTTGGTCATTATGACTCTAGTATCCTAGGAACTCAAACCACAAGCCAAGGTGTGAAAATCTACTCAAATTCTAAAGTTGGCATTTTCATAAACACCTTGTGTGCATAAAAATAAAGTATGAAAAATTGCAAGGAAAATGAAGAACTATAACCAACTATCAACAAAACCAAATATAAACAAGTAATCAAGCATAAAGAAAGCATAAAACACTAAATTCATCAATCAAAACTTCAAGAACTCAAAATTGCAAATATAAACAAAGCACTTGAAACAAAGCACTTGAACCAAGAGGAATGGAAAATAAAGACCATGTAATTAAAGAGGAAATTGAGAGTACTTACAATTAAAGAAGCAAAATCCAAAAGAAAAGCTTGCTATAAAATGCTACAATTGAAATTGCATAAACCCTAAGAGAGGAATGCTACACTACACTACTCCTATGGAGATGATTTTGGATTTTGATTGGTTGTCAAAGAACCAAGTGTTGTTGGATTTCTTCGAGTGGCTGATTTGATTTATGCCTGAAGGAAATGGAGGAGCAATTGTAGCTGAGGGTTATATATTCTTAGTTGCGAATGCGTCGGGCGATGAGAAAATGTTAGACCAAATTCCTGTAGTTAAGGAGTTTCCCAAAGTGTTTCCTGAAGATATTCCCGAATTTCCTCCTCAAAGGGAGATTGAATTTTCAATAAAATTGGTGCCGAGAGAAGGTCCAGTTTCAATTGCCCCCTATAGGATGGCTCCGATAAAGTTGGCTGAACTTAAGACTCAGTTGGAAGAGATTTTGAATAAGAGGTTCATTCGACTGAGTGTGTCTCAGTAGGGAATGGCAGTTTTATTGGTGAAAAAGAAAGATAGAGGAATGCGACTTTGTGTAGACTATTGATAGTTGAACAAAGTGACGGTGAAGAACAAGTACCCATTTTCGAAAATTAACGACTTAATAGATTAGTTGCAAGGGGATGGAGCGTTCTCAAAAATCTATCTGAGGTCAGGTTATCACCAAATAAGCGTGAAGGAGGAGGATATTCTAAAAACTATGTTCAGAACACGCTATGGTCACTATGAATATGCGGTGATGTCCTTTGGGTTGACGAATGCGCCTGCTGTGTTCATGGATTACATGGACAAAGTATTTTATCCCTTTTTGGATAAGTTTGTGGTGGCATTCATAGATGATATCCTGGTCTATTTAAAGACGATGAAGGAGCATGAAGAGCATCTAAGGATAGTGTTGCAAATTCTGAAGGAGAGGAAGATTTATGCAAAGTTGTCGAAGTGTGAATTTCGGAAAGAGGATGTAAAGTTCTTAGGTCATGATGTAAGTAGAAGAGGAATAACAGTGGATCCTTTGAAGATTGAAGTAGTGATGGAATAGGAAAGACCGACATCAGTGACTGAGATTAAGAATTTCTTGGGATTAGCTGGATACTACCGAAGATTCATTCATGAATTTTTGAAATCACGTTGCCGATGAAAAATGTAACTCAGAAAGATACGCCATTTGAATGGACATCCGAATGCGAGGAAAGTTTTCAGACTTTGAAGGAGAAATTATTTTAGAGCCAATTTTAATCTTACCCGAACCACATGAACCTTTTGATGTTTATTGCGATGCCTCGTTGAAAGGCTTGGGTTATGTGTTAATGTATCACAGAAATGTGGTAGCTTATCTTCATGTTAGCTAAGACGAAATGAGGTGAATTATACAACTGATGACTTGGAATTGGAGGCGGCTGTGTTTGCGTTGAAGATTTGGAGGCACTATTTGTACGGTGTCTTTTTTTATCACAAGAGTCTCAAGTACATCTTTGATAAGAAAGAGCTCAATATGCACCAAAGGAGATGGATGAAGTTACGGAAGGATTACGACTTTGAACTGAGTTATCACCTCAAGAAGGCTAATGGTTGTAGCAGATGCCTTGAGTAGAAAGTCATTGACGGTGGCATGGATGAAGATCAAAGAGGATGAGTTGGTAAATGAATCTGCAGAACTTAAGTTGGGTATTGAGGAAGTACACAGAGAGGCTTGTTTGAATCAACTGCACATCTTAGGTATATTCAAGACCGAGATTCAAAGGACCCAATAGGATGAGCAAGAACTTCAGAGAATGTTACAACGAATTGGAAAGGAAAGGGAAGGAGAGATCACCAAGGATGGAAAAGGTATATGGAGATATAAGAGGATGATTTGTGTACCAAATGTTGGGAGTTTAAGACAAGAATTATTAGCAGAAGTGCATAACAATGGATTCTCTATTTTTCCTAGAACCACGAAAATATACCATGATTTAAAGAAGATGTTCTGGTGGCTTGGGATAAAGGAGGATGTAGCTACACTTTTGTCCAAGTGTCTAACTTGTCAGAAAGTGAAGTTAGAGCATCAGAGACTGTCGAGAATTTTACAACCTCTTGAGATTCCTCAGTAGAAGTGGGAAGGTATTGCTATAAATTTTGTAATAGGTTTGCCAAGGAATCGAGCCGGATTTGATGTAGTTTGGGTGATTGTGGATCGATTTACCAAGTCTGCTCACTTTCTACCTATCAAGTGAACTATTCATTGGAGGAATTGGCAAGACTGTATATCAAAGAGATAGTAAGGTTGCACGGTGTGCCAACAATGATAGTGTCAGATTGAGATTCCTGATTCACATCAAAGTTTTGGAGAGATTTTTAGAAAGCTTTCGATACAAGACTATGTCACATCACCGCATATCACCCATTAAACTGATGGTCAGTCAGCGAGGACTATTCAGATGCTGGAGGATATGCTAAGGGTGTGGGTATTAGATTAGCTGGGAAGTTGGGATTGTTACATGCCATTGGTGGAGTTTGCATACAACAACAGTTTTCATGCGGGCATTGGGATGGCTCTGTATGAGGCTTTGTAAGTGGTACGCGAAATTAGAACTCGCATAACTTCACCGACAAGTACACCAGGTCGTCCATGTAATACCTCAGGTGAGTGAGGGTCGATACCACGAGGATTGTCGGATTTAGCAAGCAATAGCTATCTTGATGGACTTAGTCAGGCAAATAGTAAAAGGAGGTTCTTGGTGTAAACGCAGAAAGCAGTGAAATAAGAAAAGCAAGTAAAGATTTGTGTAAAATCAATATATAGAAAATAGTTAAGGTCTCAGAGATGTTTATCTTTCCGGATTAATACTTCTTCCTAACTATTTTAACAATGAATGATTCATTCTATTGCAAATTGTAAGTGATTAAACCCTAATTCCTTAGCAATTCAATCTCCTCTGATTCTCATCAAATGCCAGGGTCAGTGGTCATTAATTTTGAACGATGGTGAAGCTCAGTATTCTAGTTTATACCATAAAGACCTTAATCACCCCAAATCCTGGCTGAACAGATGTTTCCATGTCCCCAACGAGTTGTGGATTAGCCGTCTAGGAGGTGTATTCTCATGCTTCGGTCCCTGTTATTCCTTCCAAGACTCACCAGAACTCATTTAGAAAAAGGGTCATACTTCCATTCTACCTAGTTTCATTTAGATTAAAAATGAAAGCACACCTTAGAATTGAATCAAACATATATTAAAATAGAAAAGTAATAATATTAATCCATAGAAATAAACAGAGCTCCTAACCTTAATCAGGAGGTTTAGTTGCTCATAACAGTGGATGAACTTCCACTTCATTGCTAAGCATAATGTAGTGGATCATTACAACTCTCCTCATGGTGACCTCAGAGCAGTTGCTAGTGGGGGAGGATAGAGCGCTGAATGAACTCCAGCGATCTTCTAGCAACTGGCTTGAGATCATTCCTTCTCAGTTAGAATGGTTGACCCTTTTTGTCATTTTTGCATTGTGCTCCGGGAAGACATATGTCCTTGAGGACTTGATCTATCCTTGGATCATCTTGTACTCTCCTATTAAAAGAGTTAGGGTCATCCTTTAATGGGGGTAGCTTGAAGATTTCCCTCACTTTTTCCATTTCGAACTGCAGGGTCTTCCCTCGGACCATGGTGCACCATAGATTGAACTCGGGGTGTTCTTTCTTTTGTTTGTTCGTCATCCGTAGATCTGCATAAAATTCTTGGACCTTTAGAGCTCCAACTTTAGTTATGGGGTTGGCCCGAACTTTTTGACCCCTAATTTGAATCTGCTCTTGAATTTTTGGGTATTCATAAGCTTTCAGTTTGAATTTTACTTCCGGAATTACTGTCTTCTTGCTTACTACATTATAGTAATGTTTCTCATGAAGCTTGGTGTAAAACCGGTGAAGCTCGTATTTCATTTCTCTTTCTTGAGGATGATCCTCTAACCCTTGGTGCCATGAAAAGTGAAAAAGTGGAGCATCCCCAACACCAAACTTAGAAAGTTTACTCGTCCTTGAGCAAAGAAGGGGGAGACAAGAAAGAGATAGGAAGCAAGGTGAGAAGAAAATAAGAGGTGAGGGAGGATGTGCATATATATATATATATATATATATATATATATATATATATATATATATATATATATATATATATATATATATAGGTGGGGGGTAGGGAATCGGTTATAGGACGGTGGGGAAAGATGTAGAGTCAATGTTTGATGTATGAAGAGGTGAGCTGGAAAGATATTGATAAGGAAAAAGATATGACATGAAGAGATATGAATGAAATAAAAAAGATATGATATGAAAAGATATGAATGAAATAAAAAAGATAGGATATGGTTGAATAGTCAAATTGTTGTTGAATCCATCCATCTCTCAATGATGAATGCTAGTTTTGGCGTTGAATGCAAAGACTCCCTGGTATTTTTTTTCGGTGTTCAACGCCAAGAATGGGCATTGAACTCCCTGTGGGGACCAGAAATTGGTAGGAAACTGCTCCCATTTGGACGTTTAATAACCAACCATGCACCCCCTTCTGACGCTGAACACCAGATCTGGCATTCAATGCCAACAAGGGACATCCTCCAGGGTGGTATGTTCTCCCGCTATGTGTTTCTGTTTTTGTTCCAACTGTTGTACATGATCACAAACGTTAGAAAAATGAGGAAAATTGGAAAATAAACAGAAAATTCCATCATATGAAATCGAACTCAAATAACTAAAACGAAACAAAAGAAAAGAGAATGTAAACTATAGGATTCGTGGCTGGGTTGGCTCCCAACAAGTGCTTCTTTATTGTCATTAGCTTCATATCCACTGTTGTCATGTCAGTAAGAGAGTGGATTTCCCTTGTTCAATCTCATCTCCTAGGTAGTGCTTTATTCTCTAGCCATTGACTATGAATCTGTTGTCTGAATATCTGTTCTGTAGCTCCACATGACAATAGGGTGACACTCCCATGACTACAAAAGGGTCCATTCCATTGTGACTTGAGCTTCTCAAGAAAGAGCTTGAGCCTAGAATTGAAAAGTAAAACCTTTTGGCTAGGCTTGAAGACTCTGAAAGCTATCTTTCTATCATGCCATTTCTTTGCCTTTTCCTTATAAACTTTGGCGTTCTCATAGGCAATACATTGGAATTCATCCAATTCATTCAGTTGGAGCAATCTTTTCTCTCCTGCAGCCTTGGCATTAAAGTTTAGGAATCTCGTTTCCCAGTTTGCTCTATGCTCAACTCCACTGGCAGATGACATGCTTTACCATAGACTAGTTGATAAGGAGACATTCCTATAGGTGTCTTGAAAGCTGTCCTGTATGCCTAAAGAGCATCATCTATGATCTTCACCCAGTCTCTCCTGGAGGTGCTCACTGTTTTCTCCAAAATCTTTTTGAGTTTCCTGTTTGAAACCTCAACTTGTCCACTAGTCTGTGGGTGATAAGAGGTGGCTACCTTATGACGGACTCCATACCTCTACAGAATTGAGTCCAGCTGTTTATTGCAGAAGTGGCTGCCCCCATTACTTATCAGTGTCCTTGGGACACCAAACCTGCTAAAATGTATTTCTTTAGGAATTACAACACGACTCGGGTGTCATTGGTGGATGATGCCATCACCTCAACCCATTTAGACACATAGTCCACCACGATGTATGTGTTTGAGTATGAGGGTGGAAAAGGTCCCATGAAGTCTATTCCGCATACGTCAAACAATTCAATCTCCAGGATTCTTTGCTATGGAATTTTGTGATTATGAGGAAGGTTTCCTGCTCTTTGGCACTTATAATAGTTTCTTACAAACTCCCGGGCGTCTCGGAAGAGGGTTGGTCAGTAGAATCCACTCTACAAGACCTTGGTCGCTGTTCTCTCCCTTCCAAAATGTTCTCCATACTCATAACCATGACAATGCCGGAGAATCTTTTGGGATTCCTCCTCTGAGACACAATGCCTGATCATCCTGTCTGAGCATCTCTTAAAGAGATAGGGCTCATCCTACAAGTAGTGCTTAGTATCAAGCAAAAGTTTTCTGACTTGTTGTTTAGTGTACTCCTTGGGGATGAACCTCATGGCCTTGTAGTTTA
Source organism: Arachis hypogaea (assembly GCF_003086295.3). Classification (NCBI taxonomy): domain Eukaryota; kingdom Viridiplantae; phylum Streptophyta; class Magnoliopsida; order Fabales; family Fabaceae; genus Arachis; species Arachis hypogaea. The sequence continues at coordinate 80,402,013 of NC_092044.1, read as the reverse complement.
CAATGTCTACAAACTATAGTGCCCTTTGGATTACAAAGAGGTGCTCATCTAGAAAGTTCTCGGTCACAACATCTTTAGGGCTAGCATCCCTTCCTTTGGTTCGATTCTTGATAGATGATCAGCTACTTGATTTTCTGACCTCTTTCTATCCCGGATTTCAATATTGAACTTCTGAAGGAGCAACACCCATTTGCTCAATCTTATTTTAGAATCCTGCTTAGTTAGAAGATACTTAAGAGAAGCATGGTCAGTATAAACAATAACCTTCGAACAAATTAAATAGGATCTAACCTTCCCAATTGCATATATAACTGCCAGTAATTCCTTCTCTATTGTAGTGTAATTCTTTTATGCATCATTCAGAACACGACTAGCATAATAAATGACATGCAAAAGCTTGTCTTGTCTCTGTCCCAAAATGGCTCCTATGGCATAATCATTGGCATCACACATTAATTCAAATGGAAGACTCCAATTGGGTGTGGCGATGATGGGAGCAGAGACAAGCCTTGCTTTCAAAGTTTCAAAGGCATTAAGGTATTCCTTATAAAAAAACAAAAGTTGTGTCAGTAGATAAAAGATTGCACAGGGGTTTTGCAGTTTTTGAAAAGTCTTTTATAAACCTCCTGTAGAATCCTGCATGCCCTAAGAAAATTTGGATTGCCTTAACATTAGTAGGTGGTGGTAATTTCTCAATTACTTTCACCTTAACTTGATCAACCTCTATTGCCTTGTTTGAAATCCGATGACCAAGAACAATCCCCTCAGTTACCATGAAATGACATTTTTTCCAATTTAAAACCAGATTTGTTTCTTGGCATCGTTTTAGAACTAAGGCAAGATGATTAAGGCAAGAGTCAAAAGAATTGCCAAAGATAGAGAAGTCATCCTTGAATACCTCAATAAATTTTTCAACCATATATGAAAAAATTGAAAGCCTACACCTTTGAAAAGTTCCAGGGCATTGTAGAGGCCAAAGGGCATCCTTCTATAGGCGAGTACTCCATAGGGGCATGTGAATGTTGTCTTTTCTTGATCCTGAGGATCTACTGCAATTTGGTTGTAGCCTGAGTATCCATCTAGAAAGCAATAAAACGCATGGCCGGCTAGTATCTTAAGCATTTGATCTATGAAGGAAAGAGGGAAGTGATCCTTTTTTGTAGCGTTATTGAGTTTCCTACAGTCAATGCACATGCACCATCCTGTGATAGTTCTTGTTGGAATCATCTCATTCTTTTTATTGTGGATCACTGACATTCCGCCTTTCTTGGATACCACTTACATTGGGCTTACCTATGGGCTATTTGAGAGAGGATATATGATTCCAGCTTCCCAGAGTTTTGTGACTTTCTTTTGGACCACCTTTTTCATAGCAGGGTTCAGACGTCTCTATCAACTTGCTTAGCATCATCTTCTAGTAGAATCTTGTGTATGCATTTGGTCGGACTGATCCCTTTCAAGTCACTTATGGACCATCCGAGAGCTGTTTTATGACTCTTGAGTACTTAAATCGGCACTTCTTTTTCATGCTGACTTAGAGAGCTGCTGATGATTACTGGATAAGTGTCTTCGTCTCCTAGGAATACGTACTTCAAGGATGGGGGCAAATACTTTAGCTCAAATTTAGGGGTGTCTTCTTGTGTATTAGGCGTGCTTAGTGTCTCATTCTGAGTTACTGGCTCACCTAGTTCAGGTAGAGTATCTTCAAGAATGATGTCTAGTTCCTCTTTACTTTTTTCAGCTTCAAACACTTCTTTAACCAGGGGTTCTATGGCGTCTATCCTCATGCATTCCTCAGGGGAATCTGAGTGTTGCATAGCCTCAACTGCATTCAGTACAACCTCATCATTATTGACTCTCAGTGTCACTTTCCCTTTCTAGACGTTTGTGATGGTTCGTCCCGTGGCTAGAAAAGGTCTTTCTAGAATGATGGATGCATTCTTGTCCTCCTCCATATCTAGTATCACGAAGTCCACAGGAAAGGTAAAGGGTCCCACTCTCACAAGCATATCTTCTACCACTCCCAATGGAAACTTTACTGAGCGGTCAGGAAGTTGGAGGCAAATACGAGTAGGCTTGATTTCTTAAATCTGGAGTTTCTTCATTAAGGATAATGGCCTTAAGTTGATGCTTGCTCCAAGATCACATAAGGCCTTTTTTATACAGGTGTTTCCAATGGTGCAGGGGATTATAAAGCTCCCTAGGTCTCGTAATTTCTCGGGTAGATTCCTCTGGATGACTGTACTGCATTCCTAGGTGAGGATCATTATTTCTGCCTCTCTCCAGTCCCTTTTGTTACTCAATATGTCCTTCATAAACTTAGCATAGGAAGGCATTTGTTTTAGAGCCTTCACAAAGAGGATTTTGATCTCAAGCTTCCTGAAAACTTCTAAGAACTTGGCAAATTGCCTATCCTTTTATGTCCTCTGGAGTTTCTGAGGATATGGTAGCTTGCTCTTATATTCTGGGGCTTTTGGCAGTGCAGGATGAGCTTCTACGGTGTCTAGGGGTACGTCCCTTGAATTGGCATTTATGGCTCCTCCCCTCTCTAGGCATTGAACGCCCGTTCTGCCCCCCTTCTGGGCGTTCAGCGCCTTTGATGGTGCTCTGGCTTGCTGTGTTTTCACTTTTTGGTGTTTTCTCTTCATCCTGTGCTCTATTGTTCTGAGATTGGGTATTCAGGGTCCTTCCACTCCTTAATTGAATAGCTTGACATTCCTCTTTTATCTGTTCAGATAGTTGCCGTTTGGCCTAGCTCAATTGCGCTTCCATATTCTTGCAGGAGGCTCGGGTTTCCTGTAATACTTCTGCCAACATGGAAGCCAGGTCAGGTGTAGTGTTAGGTTGTGGGGGTTGAGAAAGAGTGTTCCTGACTGAACTTTGCAAGCTTAGCACTTGTTGTGTGAGAAAGTTCAGTTGTTGGGCTAAAGATTTATTCTGGTCAAGAATGGCGGGATTAGTGGATGCTTCCTTGACTTTCCTTTTCATTGGGGTCTCACTGATGATTGGATTTTTGACGGTTTAGAATTTCTCAAATAAAATCTCGTTGAAGTATAGTTTCTAAACCAAGCAATAATCCTTTCATACAAAAAGTTGTTTGTCACTAAAACAAACCCCTAAATTTATAAACCGAAGTATTGAAACCTCGAGTCGTTCTCCCTAGGAATTGTAATGAAGTGTTTTGTTATTGGTTGTGAGTTAATTTGGGGTTTTGATAAGAGGCATGAAAGATAAATGGCAAGAAAGTAAACTAACAACTATAAAAGGCTCTTGGCAAGGTGTGAGAACTAGAAGTCCTATCCTAGTTATCCTTCTCAATTGTGATCAGAATTATTCATTGCTACCACTTAGTTAACCCTTGCTAAATAAAGGAAAGTCAAGTGGATGAATTGACTTGAGCCACAAGTCCTAGCCAACTCCCAAGGAAAGACTAGCTTTAGTGCACTCCAAACCAATTAGCAATCTCTCCAATTATCAATCAACAAAGGAATTAGATAACTCAAGTGTCACTAATTACTCTACCTAGGCCAAGAAGAACAAAATCTACACTATATCTAGAAGAGGCATTTCAACAAACACATAAAAGGCAATAAAAGTAAACAACATAAATTGTAAGAATTAAAGAGAGATCTAACTACAAAGGCAAGAGATCAACAATAGAAAAGCAAAGAAGAACAATTATTATGAATTACCTCTTATTGAATTGAAAGAAAATGGAAGGAACAATAGTAGATCTACAACAAAGCATAAGAACAACATAAAGGAAATTACAACAAAAGAATGGAAGAAGAATGAATCTAACAACAAGGAATTGAGATGTAGAAGTAGAAGAAAGCAAAGATTAAAACCTAGATCTAAGAACTAATCCTAATCCTAATCCTAATTCTAGAGAGAAGTGAGAGCTTCTCTCTCTAGCTCTAACTACTTCTAAACTAAACTATGACTAATGATGACAAGTATGAAAAGTATGTTCATTTCCCCTTCAATCCTTGGCTTAAATAGCATCAGAAATGAGTTGGATTGGGCCCACAAGGCTTCTAAAATCGCTGGCCACGTTTTGCTTTAAGTGAACCAGGTGGCAGCAACGGCGCGTGCGCGTACTTTGCACGTGCGCGCCACCATACGTGTAGCAACTATGGCAAATCTTATATCGTTTCGAAGCCCCGGATGTTAGCTTTCTAACCCAACTGGAACCGCATCATTTGGACCTCTGTAGCTCAAGTTATGGTCGTTTAAGTGCGAAGAGGTCGGCTTGACAGCTTTCCGGTTCTTTCATTTCTTCATGAGTTCTCCAACTTTTCATGCTTTCTTTCTTCATTCCCTTGATCCAATCTTTGCCTCCTAAACCTTAAATCACTTAACAAACATATCAAGGCATCTAATGCAATCAAGGAGAATTAGATTCAGCTATTTTAAGACCTAAAAAGCATGTTTTCACTCTTAAGCACAATTAAAGGAGAATATACAAAACCATGCTATTTCATTGAATAAATGTGGGTAAAAGGTGATAAAATCCCCTAAACTCAATACAAAATAAACCGTCAAATTGGGGTTTGTCACTCACCGGGTGAGTATAAATATTGATTATTAGCAACCATCTCAATGAGTTCATCATTTTCTTCAGGCGTCTTCCTCATGTGTATCGAACCACCCACAAAGTTTTATCTTGGAACATCTAGGCCATGTTTGTGAGTCCATAATAGAAAATATCTAGTTTGACCCAATCTGTGAACATTTCAATGGGACACCTTCTTAGCATCAGCTTGTATCTTTCCCAAGCATCATGGAGGGACTCGCTCTCTTCTTCTTTGAAGGTCTGAATATCCATTCTTAACTTAGTCAGTTTCCTTGGGGGAAAATATTTATTCAAAAACTTGTTGACAATTTTTCTCCATGTGTTCAAGCTTTCTCTGGGTTGGGCATCCAATCATCTCTTCACTTCATCTTTCATAGCAAATGGAAAAAGTAGCAGCCTGTAGACGTCAGGGTCTACTCCGTCGGTCCTCATAGTGTCGCAGATTTGCAGAAAGTTAGCGATGAATTCATTAGGTTCTTCATGTGGAAGTTTATGAAACTAGTAGTTCTGCTGCACCAGCGTGATCAGTTGGGGGTTGAGCTCAAAATTGTTTGCTCTAATAGGAGGCACGCTGATGCTCCTACCATAGAAGTCAGGAGATGGGAGCTGTATAAGATCCCAAAGTTCTTTTGGTTTGTTGATGCACGAAATTGTGATCACTACAACTTCGCACAACTAACCAGCAAGTGTACTGGGTCGTCCAAGTAATAAACCTTACGCGAGTAAGGGTCGATCCCACAGAGATTGTTGGTATGAAGCAAGCTATGGTCACCTTGTAAATCTTAGTCAGGCAAACTCAAATGGATATGAACGATGAATAAACATAAAGATAAAGATAGAGATACTTATGTAATTCATTGGTGGGAATTTCAGATAAGCGTATGAAGATGCTTGTCCCTTCCGTCTCTCTGCTTTCCTACTGTCTTCATCCAATCCTTCTTACTCCTTTCCATGGCAAGCTTATGCAAGGGTTTCACCGTTGTCAGTGGCTACCTCCCATCGTCTCAGTGGAAATGTTCAACGCACCCTGTCACGGCACGGCTATCCATCTGTCGGTTCTCAATCAGGCCGGAATAGAATCCAGTGATTCTTTTGCGTCTGTCACTAACGCCCCGCCTTCAGGAGTTTGAAGCACGTCACAGTCATTCAATCATTGAATCCTACTCAGAATACCACAGACAAGGTTAGACCTTCCGGATTCCCTTGAATGCCGCCATCAGTTCTAGCCTATACCACGAAGACTCTGATCTCACGGAATGGCTGGCTCGGTTGTCAGGCGGGCACTCGGTTGTCAGGCGATCAACCATGCATCGTGTATCAGGAATCCAAGAGATATTCACCCAATCTAAGGTAGAACGGAGGTGGTTGTCAGGCACACGTTCATAGGTGAGAATGATGATGAGTGTCACGGATCATCACATTCATCAAGTTGAAGAACAAGTGATATCTTGGAACAAGAACAAGCGGAATTGAATAGAAGAACAATAGTAATTGCATTAATACTCGAGGTACAGCAGAGCTCCACACCTTAATCTATGGTGTGTAGAAACTCCACCGTTGAAAATACATAAGAACAAGGTCTAGGCATGGCCGAATGGTCAGCCTCCCAAAGAGGGTTCAATCATAAAAACATGATCAAATGCTCTTAAGTTTGAAAGATCCAAATACAATAGTAAAAGGTCCTACTTATAGAGAACTAGTAGCCTAAGGTTTACAGAGATGAGTAAATGACATAAAAATCCACTTCCGGGCCCACTTGGTGTGTGCTTGGGCTGAGCAATGAAGCATTTTCGTGTAGAGACTCTTCTTGGAGTTAAACGCCAGCTTTGGTGCCAGTTTGGGCGTTTAACTCCCATTCTTGTGCCAGTTCCGGCGTTTAACGCTGGGAAATCTGAAGGTGACTTTGAACGCCGGTTTGGGCCATCAAATCTTGGGCAAAGTATGGACTATCATATATTTCTGGAAAGCCCAAGATGTCTACTTTCCAACGCCGTTGAGAGCGCACCAATTGGGCTTCTGTAGCTCCAGAAAATCCACTTCGAGTGCAGGGAGGTCAGAATCCAACAGCATCTGCAGTCCTTTTTAGTCTCTGAATCAGATTTTTGCTCAGGTCCCTCAATTTCAGCCAGAAAATACCTGAAATCACAGAAAAACACACAAACTCATAGTAAAGTCCAAAAAAGTGAATTTTAACTAAAAACTAATAAAAATATACTAAAAACTAACTAAATCATACTAAAAACATACTAAAAATAATGCCAAAAAGCGTACAAATTATCCGCTCATCATTTGTGCACTCTCATTTAGATCCATAGTGATTTTGTTGTTCTTTTGTTCATAATCAAGAGGCAAGAAAAATAAGAGTCTTTACGTCACAGTTTACAGAACTGCCAGTGAGATATCCAAGGAATATGGAATAAAATAAATTAAAGGGAATAATTAGTAAAAATTCATAAACAAAAGTGCAAGAAAAAGCTTATCTAAAAATTTCTTGAAAATTAGAAAGAAAAGGACTAAAAAAATATTTCAAAATTCCCAAAAAGAAAGAAAAAGAAAAACTAAAGAAATACAAAACTTAAAACTTGAAAATAAGAGAAGATTAATAATGAAAATTTCGAAAATATAGAGAAATAAGTAAAACTTAACATTAGAAACTCAAAAGGAAATAAATGGTCAAAGACTGATAAAAAATACCTAATCTAAGCAACAAAATAACCAGTAGTGGTCAATAACAAACAATTCCTGGCAACAGCGCCAAAAACTTGGTGCGCAAAAACTTCACCGGCAAGTGCATAGGGTTGTCCAAGTAATACCTCAGGTGAGTGAGGGTCGATCCCACGAGTATTGTTGGATTGAGCAAGCTATAGCTATCTTGTTGGACTTAGTCAGGCAAATAGTAATAGAAGGTTGGTGGTGTAAACGCATAAAGCAGTGAAATAAGAAAAGCAAGTAAAGATTGGTTTAAAATCAATATAAAGAAAACAGTTAAGGTCTCACAGATGTTTATCTTTCTGGATACCTCTTACTAACTATTTTAACAATGAATGATTCATTCTATGGAAAACTGTAAGTTATTAAACCCTAATTCCTTAGCAATTTAATCTCCTTTGATTCTCATCAAACGCCAGGGTCAGTGGTCATTCAATTTGAACGAGAGTGAAGCTCAGTATTCTAGTTTATACCACAAAGGCCCTAATCACCCCAGATCCGGCTGAACATCTCATATCCCCAACGAGTTGTGGATTAGCCATCTAGGAGGTGTATTCTCAAGCTTCGGTCCCAGTTATCCCTTCTGAGACTCACCAAAACCCATGTAGAAAAAGGGTCACACTTCCATTCCACCCAGTTTCATTTAGATTAAGAACAAAAACACACCTTAGAATTGAATCAAACATATATTAAAATAGAATAGTAATAATATTAATCCATAGAAATAAACACAGCTCCTAACCTTAATCGGGAGGTTTAGTTGCTCAAAACAGTGGATGAACTTCCACTTCATTGCCAAGCATAATGTAGTGGATCATTACAACTCTCCTCACGGTGACCTCAGAGCGGTTGGTAGTGGGGGAGGATAGAGCGCTGAATGAACTCCAGCCATCTTCTAGCAATTGGCTTGAGATCATTCTTTTAGTTGCTCATAACTTTACAAAAAAAAAAATAAGTCCTGAAAAGTATGGGAGAAGATCTGATGATGTTAAACCTAAGTGATCTTTTCCTTAAATAGTAAATGCTAAATCTAAAAGATATTATTTTAAATTAAAAATTATAAAGATGAGATAAGACAAGCCTAAGTGGTGCTAAAATCCACTTTGGGAGCCCACTTGGTGAATGCTTCGGCTGCTTAGTAGCGTTCAACGCCAGTCTGGGCGTTTCAACGCTTATAGAGGAGGAGTGCGTTCTTGTCTTTTGCTCCCTGGCTTGCGTTGAATACGAGTTTGGGCGTTTAGCATTGGGAGTTACTCCTTCCTGGGCACTAAATGTCAGGCTTGGCGTTTAGTGCTTGATTTGGCAGTGATTCCAGAAAAAAGTATAGACTATTAAATATCGTGGGAAAGCTCTGGAAGTTCGCTTTCTAACGCAGTTCAGACCACGTCAATTGGACCTTTGTAACTCAAGTTATGCCTGATCAAATACAAAGAGGTCAGGGTTAACAACATCTGCTATCCTTTCTTTGCCCTTGCACAAGTCTCTGCCAAATTCGCCCGAAATTTATCTGAAATCATAAAAATACCACAAAAACTCAAAGTAGCATCCAAAGATGTATTTTGCACTTAAATATAATAAAACTTAATAAAATCTAACAAAAAACAATGTAAAAACAACTTGAAAAAGGGTATAAGATGCTCACGCATCAGTATGGTAGGAAGTGCGAGTCTCCACTGTGTTGGTATGAAGCGGGTAAAGCAAGTGTGTTGGAACCGGACTTAGTAGTTGAAACTATTGAAAAAATCAAGCAAATTTGAGCTAGGATTCTAACTGTGCAAAGCCGAGATACAGCTTTGGTGCTTTGCACTTTGAGCCTAGCCCTGACTCTAAATATTTTGTCTCAAGCTTTGCTTAACACAGAAACACTGCAAGAACTTAACAGGGAAACTCCCTGAGTTCTAAATTTCCTATTGAATTTTTCTAGTCAATGGTGCTCAGAGCCTTTGACATACTCTTTATTTGCACTTGGCTTTGACTCTAAGTGCTCTGTCTTAAGAATTTCCTTGACAAATTCACACCACAAGCATATAGCTAGGAAAACATCTCCTTTGAGCTTTGATCAATTTTAACCTTCCTAGCCATTGATGCTCAGAGCCTTGAGCCTTACTTTTATTTTTCTTTTTCTTGCTGTTTCTTTTGTTTCAAGGATCAAGTTCTCATTTAATTCAGAGAATTCATAATACTTCTCTAAATTCTTGTTCCTCAAGAATTAACATCCTTTACTTCAAAATCAAATATGCACTATTCTTTTTCATGCATTCAAAAGTACAAATAAATGGCACCACATCAATTTAAATAAGAACTCTATATATAACTTAACCACTCATGTATTACACCACTTTTCTCTTCCTTTTCTTTTTGAATTTAAGCTCAGTGTGCTGTACATGAGGCATCTTTTCAAAACAGAAATTAAAGCAATTGAATTAAACTAAAATACCTAAGAAACTATAAATACTAAAGATCATGAAAGGGATAAAGATAAGCAACAGTAAATAGGAAACAACAAATAAGAATAGATAAAGTGACATAGCATAAAAAGAAATTCAACTACCTCAGTCATCCTAATGGATGTCTCTTCTGTGAAGATGATTCACAACCCTTTGGTGCCATTACTAATAAAATAAATAGAGAGATCGCACCATAACACCAAACTTAAAAATTTTCTTGTCCCCAAGCAAGGAAAATTGAAAACGGGAAAGGACATAAAAAATACACGGATGTGTAAAAATAAAAATATTGCAAAAGAAGATGGGAGTGATATAAGGGAAAGAGAATATATATATATATATATATATATATATATATATATATATATATATATATATATTTGACGCTTGTGCGTACGCACACAGGTTTGTGCGTACTCACGCTGGTGAAGAGTGGAGGGTCATGCGCACGCACAAAAGTGTATGTGCACACCTGGCAGAGAATTTGGAGATGTTGGTTCTCCTCCTGGCACTAAATGCCATGTTGTCACGTTTAGTGCCACACTGTAGTAGTTGCCCCTTAGAATACGTGCACCACGGCGCTAAATTCTAGGTCAGGGCGTTTAGCGCTATGTCTTCAGTAACCTGATGTATGGAAAATGATCCAACACAAAACTCACCGGCAAGTGTACCGGGTAGCATCAAGTAGTAATTACTCACATGAGTGAGGTCGATCCCACAGGGATTGAAAGATTGAGCAATTTTAGTTAGGTGGTTGATTTAGTCAAGAAAACAAGAGATTATTTGAGTGAATTGTGTTTAACAGCAGCTAAATTGCATGTAACTAAAAGGGAGAGGGAGAATCGACAATAAATTAAAGAGCAAAAGAAGTAAAAGAACCGAATCTTAAAGGACAAGTAATGTAAATGACTAAAACTTAGATTGCAAGAAATGTAAATGGCTGAAGCTTAAAGTGCAAGAAATGTAAATTGCTAGAATAGTAAAGAGATTTTGGGAGCTGGGATGCAAAATTAAACAAGAGAACTCAAAGTGCAATCAATCAGAGAATAAAATGAAGTAAGTTGTAGCAGATCTCAAATAGAAAAGTAAAATTTCTTGAAGAAGCAAAATAGAAATGAAACTCAGCTTAATTGCAAAATGAAGTTGAAGATATCAGGGGATCAAAGAGACTAGAAAATAAGTCTAGACCTCATTTCCTTTCTTGATCCAATAGAGAATGATTTGCAGAAGAAAAGAAGATGAAAATAGTGAATAAAACTCAGGCCCAATTTCTCAATTATGCAGAAGAAGAACAAGATGAATCTCAGATCAAGAATGAAACAGAATTCCTTCAATCTCAATCCCAAAATTCCAAACACAAGATGGAAAAGTAAAAGGAAAATTAGAGAGAAAGACTGAGATCCAATCTCAGTTCTAGAGCTCTCTATGAAAATTAAAACTCAAGAAAATGAAAACTGAGCTAAGTGTAAAACTAAAATTTAGAAAAAAAGTCCTTTTACAAATCAAACTAGCTCCTATTTATATATTTTCTATTTTTGATCTTTTGAATTTGGAGTGGGCTTTTCAAATTTGGTGAAGAATTGGATCCAAGGTGGCATTTAATTAAAATTGGTCTCATGGGACACCTCCCAGGGAAGTGCTACGTGAAAAGATAAAGCACAGCGCTCAAATCTCTTGGCCTTGTGTGTCTTTTCTTTTTTTTGTTGTGTCCAGGCCTTGTTGTGTAGCGCTTGGTGAAGTAATTTCACGCAGCGCTTACATGCTTGGGTGGGAACTCCCACTTCGAGCCTTACTCCTCTCATTTTGGTGCCATTTCTCATGAAGAGGAATGCAAAGTAGCGCTCAGTGAAAAGAGAAAGCGCAGCGCCCCTTTGTTGTGTCTGAGGTCTCCAATTTTGAACCTCACTGAAGCCACTTTGGCCAATCTCCTTTTTGAAGAGTTGTAGCGCTCCTTCCTTGCCAGCAAGGGTTCGAGCCTTGGTGACTTCATTAGTGTGCTGCGCCTTGATTTTCCTTGCTTGTAGCGTTTTCTTCTATTCCTCATGTGCAAAGTTCGAAACTTGATGAGTTCACTTTAGTGTAGCGCGCCCTAATTTCTTCCTTGGAGATGCCCGAAAAAGTGAAATTAGTGAGCGTAGTTCTCTCTTCACTTTGAGCGCTGGCCTTGTGATTGTTCCTTGTAGCGCTAAATCAAAAAGCGCAGTACTAAACTAGAAAGCACTATGCTTGAGCGGCCTGGCTTTGTTGCTTTGGTGTGCCCCTCTTTCTCTAGCGCTTAATTAAAGAGCGCTGCGCTAAATTTTTGAGCGCTATGGCCTTTGCTCCTTTGTTGTACGCCACACTTTTGTGCCTTGGGTCACGTTTTACAAAGTGTGGCCTAAGGTCTAAAGCGTGCTCTAAGGTTCATTTTTCCTTTTTTTCATCATTTCTTCACCTACAAGTAATAAAAATAACCAATCAAAGTACCACCGAATTCACAAGGTTTATAAATCATTCAAAAACCAACTAATTCTAGCTTAAACCTCATGATTTTGTGTCAAATAAAGGATGGTTGATTGATTTAATATAACCATGCAAATTCACTCCAAATTACTTACTTACAATGCAAGAAAGTGCATAAAACCTAATGAAACAAGTGAAAAATGCTTGAAAAGCTAGCATAAGATGACTTGCCATCGTAACACCAAACTTAAACCTTGCTTGTCCCCAAGCAAGCTCTAAACATAAGAGAAAATGAAATGAAAGATAGAAGTATGCATGTCCTTATTTAGCAGATAATTGAACTTGGTTCATGGGGTTTTATGCAGACAAATGTAGCTCAATTATTCTTTGCTGATAAATAAGAAATGTTTCCTTAAAGGTTCACTAGAGTTGCTACTATAATACCTTACTATTGCATGATCCCTTGCTAGCTTTTTCTTTTTTGATTTTTGCTTTAGAAAGCTTATTTCTTAATGGAATCTTGGTGGCAAATGTTGCAGCAGCCTTTTGGCTCAATTTTGCTCAACATTCCTTCACCACAGACACATGGCTCACAATTTCTTTCTAGGAATATTGATGCCCAGCATCTCTTTGGATCACTAAATGCTTTGTAGCTAGGTTACTCTTGATGGTGTACTCTCAGTTGGCAATCCCAGATCAGTTGATCTAAGTGGCCAAGTTTCAAAATACTCCTCAGAACCTACTTGTCCAAGCATATCCTAGTACAAAAGTACCACAGGCATATATCCTAGGGTCCAAGCTATTGGTGTCTAGCCTTATTGTTTGTTTCTTTGCCCATTCTTGGCTTTTTTTTGGCTTCATTCTCAAAGGATTTTATTAATAACAGACTTTATAGCATCAAACTAATTCACACTACAAAGAGCATTTTCTCATGCAGCTTTTATTATTGAGCTAACCATTAAATCAAACAAATACCACCACTGAATCTCATTTAAATTTTTACAACATTGGTCATTTACTTTCTATTTCAAACATTTTTCTTTTCTTTATGCAGAAGGGAAACAAAACAAAATTCAAGCTAATGATGAATGATAAGTATAATGCCGGCTAGCATCTTTGGCAAACATTTTCACTTTCACCTAATTGAACACTTTAACCAGACATATAGGAATTCCCAATTTAAAATATCTCTCAGCAACAAGGATTAAGTGTAAATACCACCTATTGGGTCACATCTTTTCCTTTTGTCATCATCATTTCTCTCTGCATCCTTTTCACAGATTGAATGTCTTCCTGCATAATCCTTAGAAATTGCTTGTCTCTCAAGCCTTTAAGCAAATGGTTAGGATGCAAGAATTATTGGTGGGCTTTTGAACTTACTTTGGTGTGTGAATACCAAACTTAGTTCATTGCCAATGCTCCTTATGCATCAAGTTAACCATATGTGAAATCCTTGTGTTTTTGCTAAAAGCAATAAAACTGAAAACTAGAAAATAGACGATGGTTAAATGGTTTATCTGATTGCTTGGAGCTAGCAACCCTCTATGTAGAAGGTGAGAATGTGTTTTTAAATGAGATTTTGATGGAACACCAAACTTAGCATTCTTCATTCTCCCTTAAATTGTTTTGGTGTGCAACACCAAACTTAGCTCCTTGCACTACAGGTGAATCTACTTAACCTTTTTATTAAACTAGCTATGAAAAGAGAACTACCTCAGGTTGGGTTGCCTCCCAACAAGCACTTTTTTATTCTCATTAGCTTGACATTGGGCCCTCATTAGGGTGGTTGATGATTGTGGTGCCTCAATTTGTCTCCTTTCATTATGAGCTTTCTTCCAGTGCCTTGATGCTCAATCTCTGCATGCTCTAGTGAGAGTATCCTGTTGATAGTGTAGTAATCATCAAATTGTTGATTTGTTCCCAGCTGTTCGTAAATCAGCTGCACTTTATCTCCCTTTGAAAATCCTTCGGTTGGGATCTTTTTATTCTTCCATCCTTTTGGAGCCTTCTTTTTTTTTTCTTTCCCTTTTTTGTACTCTTTCTCCTTTGACAGTGGGCTGCATTTTAGGAATTGCCTTCTCAGTGGTCAACTTCTCACCTTCTTCTTGCTTTCTCTCATCATTCTGTAAAATCTCATTCTCCTTTTGTCCTGCTTTGCTGCTTGTCTCTTGCTCTGTAAAAGGAATTAATGAGTGTCTTGCTGGTTTCTTCCTTCCACTGCAAGTCTTCCTTGTCAATTCCCATGCAGTTCTCTGTGTTACCAATGTGTGGTGCTTCTGGAAAGACATTCAGAGTAATGCTTTCATCATGTACGCTCAGGGTCAGCTCTCCTTGTTCAACATCTATGATGGCCCTTGCTGTGGCCAAGAATGGTCTTCCCAAGATAATAGAGTCACTTCCTTCTTCTCCTAGGTCCAGGATCACGAAGTCCGCAGGAAATATGAATGTCCCTACTTGGACCAGGAGATTTTCAATCACTCCTCTAGGAATTACCAATAATTTGTCTACGAGCTCTAGTGACATTTGTGTGGGCTTTACCTCTTCTATGAATAGATTTCTCATCATAGAATAAGGAATCAAGTTTATGTTTGCTCCTAAGTCACATAATGCCTTATCAATGGTTAGGCTACCAATGGTACAAGGTAAGAAGAAGCTCCCAGGGTCCTATAGCTTTGGTGGGATGCCCCTTTGAATCATAGCATTGCATTCTTCAGTGAGCATAATGGTTTCCTTCTCATGCCAACTTCTCTTTTTATTAATAAGCTCTTTCAAGAACTTTGCATATAGAGGCATCTGCTCTAATGCTTCGGCCAAGGGGATGTTAATTTCTAATTTCTTGAAGACTTCAAGGAATTTAGGGAAGTGTTTATCCTTGGTCTCCTTGTTAAACCTTTGAGGGTATGGAAGGGGAGTTGTGAGAGTTTTCTCCACTTGCTTTTGCTCCTTAGTTGGTTCTTCCATTATTTGCTTCCCTTTCCTTGGAATTTGTGGCTGCTTCTCTCCTTCTTCAGGCTTCTCTTGAGTTTGCTTACTTGCTGTCAACTCTTCTTTGTTGCTGGCTTCCTCTTTCTCTGCTGGCTTTTTGTCATTTTCCACAGGCTTCTTGATGGTTTCTTTATTGTTTACCAAAGTCCTACCACTCCTCAGTTGAATAGCTTTGCATTCTTCTTTAGGATTTGGAATAGTGTCACTTGGTAGTGAGCTTGTTGGCCTTTCAATCATAGCTTGCTTGGACAATTATCCAATCTGCCTTTCTATATTTCTTATTGAAGCTTTATGATTCTTACTTGTCATCTCCTGCTGCTTCATCATCTTTTCCATCAGTATCTCCAGGTTTGAGATCCTCTGAGAGTCTTGTGGTATCTGTGGTTGATTATGAGATGTTGAGGGTGGATGATAAGTATTTTGGTTAGTGGCTGGATTATTGGATGGATAATGGTTGGAATTGGGGTAGTTATTTTAGGGTTTTCTATATGGATTTTGGTTATTGTTCTGTTGGTTGTGGTTCTGATTATTTCTTGAGTTATTTTGGGTTGAATTTCTTTACCATGGCTGCTGATTTTGATTGTGGTTATCTCCCCATTTGAGATTTGGATGGTTCTTCCAGGATGGATTGTAGGTGTCACCATAAACTTCATTTTATCCTACTCCTTGGTTATGCATATAGTTTATTTGTTCCTGCTGCAACTTGGAGGCCATCAATCCTCTTAGCCATTTGTTCAAATTGTTGCTGAATTTGCTGTTGCATCATCTTATTTTGAGCTAGGATAGAATCCACTCCTTCCAATTCTATCACTCTTTTCCTTTGTGATGGTTGGCGTTGTCTTTGATGAGTAAAGAAATATTGATTATTTGCCATGATATCAATGAGGTTTTGGGCTTCCTTTGCAGTCTTCATCAATTGTAAGGAGCCTCCTGCTGAGTGATTGATGCCAGGGCATCTTGGCCAGTTTCACTAGCCTTTTCTTTACTATTTTTTGGTAGTTTCATCCATTTTATTAGGAAATAACCAAGTTTTGAGCAAATGAACACTTACATCTCGATTCAAGCAAATATTGTGAACTTTACATGATTTCATGAGAAGAATGCATAAATTAAAGGCCAATTTATATAATGCAAGATCTCATGACCTGGAACAAAGCTTTGATGCACCTTGTTTGTTTGATTTCAGGACAAAGGAAGCATGGAAGAACCACGTTAGTAGCCACGTTAGCATCACTAACGTGACCACTAACATGGAAAAGGGACAAGCTTGCAACATTAGTGGTAAAGTTATCACCACTAACGCCTTCAAAAGCCATCATAACCCATGTTAGTTGTCACATTAGTAATACTAACGTAGGAACTAACGTGGAAGGAAGAGGAGGCTCCAACGTTAGTGGTGAAGTTAACACCACTAACGTTGTAAAGGCCAAAAACAACCACGTTAAGAGCCACGTTAATGCCATTAACGTGAGCTCTAACGTGAAGCAATAGAGGATCGCCAACGTTAGTGACACTAACTTTGTCACTAACATTGGATCAGGCCAAGTTCACCTACGTTAGTGTCCACGTTAATGCCACTAACGTAGGAGTTAACGTTGGAGATGGCAACATACCCACGTTAGTGGCCACGTTAATGCAATTAACGTGAGCACTAACGTGGAAGAGGAGGAGTTTTGTAGCGATAGTGACAAAGTTAGTGTCACTAACGCCTTCGAGTCATGGGCATGCCTATGTTAATGGTCACGTTAGTTACACTAACGTGGACCATTAATATAGGAGAAAGGGCAAGAAGGTAGCGTTATTGGCAAAGTTAACGCCAATAACGCTAGCGAAAGACAAAAAGGCTACGTTAGTGGTCATGTTAGTGCTACTAACGTTGGAGTTAACGTGGTTCAAGGACGTTGGAGCGTTAGTGACAAAGTTCGTGTCACTAACGTTTTCGAACCAGAATTCACACTTAACATTAACACCACTAACGTCCTGGCTAACTGAATACCATGCCTGACTCACCCTCTTTCTGCAAGCAAAGCTGAGCCCACTGAGGAATGTAACTGCTTCAACTAAAGATCAAAGGCCCATATCCAATACTTGGAAAGCTAACTAGAAGATCAGAAAAGTAGTAAATATAGGAGTAGTTTTGAACAAGAGGGGGGATGTGCATTATTGGGAGCTACACTCTGTATATTTACTTTCTCTGCAATTTCTAGTTACTTTACAATGCACTTTTCTTTTACGCATTCCATTCCCAGAGCTATGAACAACTAAACCCCTTTCATTGGGTTAGGGAGCTCTGTTGTAATTTGATGGATCAATTATAGTTTTCATTCTTCTTCCTCTTTCTTTTCTCTTGATTTTGCTAGAAAGCTTTCAGTCTTCAACTAATTGGTTAGTTATCTTGGAAAAGAAACTCTCCATAATTGGATCTTCTCTGAGCCTTGAAAGAGGAATGAGGAGATCATGCTAGAAATGCTTTCTCACATTGGATTAGGTTGGGGGTTGGATGGATATCGTGACATGTAACCCTACCAATACTTTGATCTATGAAGGTGTGTGGTATAATCAGTGACCAAACTTCATCTCTTCTCATGAGAAATTAAATCAAGGAATTGGAAAATTGTTCAAGCTTGGAGAGATTGGGTTGCCAAGGAATTGAGATCCAATCACCTAAGATTTCCAAGGAGATCAATGAATGAATTGATTGAGGAAGAGATGAAGATGAACTTGATCCGGAGAATGCAATATCTCCTAAGCCCAATGAATTTTCCATCTCTGATCTTACCCATTCTCTTTACTTTCTGTTATTTACTTTCATGCTCATCTCCCCAATTCCCCATTTAAGATTCTGTAAATTTATATTTCATGTCAATTATCTTTCCCGCCTTTAATTTTCTGCAATTCTCACTCAATTTGGCTTAGCTTGACTAGAACACTCCTCTAATTAAAGTTGCTCGACCAATCAATCCCTGTGGGATTCAACCTCACTCTATTGTGAGTTTTTACTTGACGACAATTCGGTATACTTGCCGAAGGAAAACTTGTTGAGAGACAAGTTTTCGTGCATCAGTGATTTAGTGCTTCTTGAGCCTTCATAGTTAGTCCTTCATAGAAGTTTTGAAGCTTATCCCATTCATTGAACAGGTCTGGTGGACACTTTCGGATCAGGGTCTTATATCTCTTCCAAACCTCATAGAATGACTCTCCATCCATTTGAGTGAATGTTTGGACCTCTGTTTTGAGTCTAGTGATCCTTTGGGGAGGATATAACTTGTCTAAGAACTTGTTCACTAGATCTTCCCAATTGTTGATGCTATCTCTTGGAAATGATCCCAACTATTGAGTAGCTTTGTCTCTGAGGGAGAATGGAAATAACAACAGCTTGTAAATGTTAGGCTGCACTCCATTGGTTTTGACAGTGTCACAAATCCTCAGAAAAGTGGATAAGTGTTGGTTTGGATCTTCAAGTGGGCCTCCTCCATAGAAGCAATTGTTTTGTACCAATGTGATGAGTTGTGGCTTCAATTCAAAGTTGTTTGCATTGACATTTAGGGTAAGGATGCTACTCCCACAATGCCTTGGATTAGCAAAGGTGTAGGAAGCCAAAACTCTTCTCTGAGGTGGATTGTTGTTAGCCATTCCTTCTGGTGGGTTAGAATTAGAAGGATTCCCTTTCATTTCTTGATATTCTTCTTCAGTAGCTTCTTCCTCTCCAACAACACTCTTTCCTCTTGCTTCTCTTCTTAATCTCTCGAGAGTCCTCTCGTCTTGTTCACGAAGGTTAGGGATCTCTCTTCTTGTCTCTGTCATACAAACAAAACAACAAAAAACACAAGAGCAGAAAAACTAGGAACACTACACTCTACTGCTAGAGTGATATGATGGTTAATTTAAACAAAAATTCAAACAGTTAGTGTGTTAGTCAAAAGTAAAGAAAAACAAAGAAAAAGTGCTTAATCTATACCACCACCTTCCTTAATCATTGTCAATCTAGTCAATCCCTAGTGACGGCGCCAAAAACTTGATGTGTTGAAAACGATCCAACACAAAACTCACCGGCAAGTGTACCGGGTCGCATCAAGTAGTAATTACTCACATGAGTGAGGTCAATCCTACAGGGATTGAAGGATTGAGCAATTTTAGTTAGGTGGTTGATTTAGTCAAGCAAGCAAGAGATGATTTGAGTGAATTGTGTTTAACAGCTGCTAAATTGCGTGAAACTAAAAGGGAGAGGGAGAATCGGCAGTAAATTAAAGAGCAAAAGAAGTAAAAGAGCTGAATTTTAAAGGACAAGTAATGTAAATGACTGAAACTTAGATTGCAAGAAATATAAATGGCTGAAGCTTAAAGTGCAAGAAATATAAATTG
Source organism: Arachis hypogaea (assembly GCF_003086295.3). NCBI lineage: Eukaryota > Viridiplantae > Streptophyta > Magnoliopsida > Fabales > Fabaceae > Arachis > Arachis hypogaea. Next base: position 80,382,492 of record NC_092044.1, on the reverse strand, counting down.
CTAGAATAGTAAAGAGATTTTGGGAGCTAGGATGCAAAATTAAACAAGAGAACTCAAAGTGCAATCAATCAGAGAGAATAAAATGAAGTAAGTTGTGATGTGTGGAAAACGATCCAACACAAAACTCACCGGCAAGTGTACCGGGTCGCATCAAGTAATAAAACTCACGGGGGTGAGGTCGATCCCACAGGGATTGAAGGATTGAGCAATTTTAGTTTAGTGGTTGATTTAGTCAAGCGAATCAAGTATTGGTTGAGTGATTTTGTATCCAACAGTAAGTAAATAGCAGGAAATGTAAAGGGAGAGGGATGAATTGCAGAAATTAAAGAGAACTGAAAGTAAAGGTGCTGAGTCTTAAAGAACAAGAAATTAAATGACTGAAACTTAAAATGCAAGAAATGTAAATTGCAGTAACTTAAAGTGCAAGAAATATAAATTGCTTGAATGGAAAAAGGGAGTTAAGGACTGGGAATTCAGAATTTAAGCAAGGAAAATTAAATTGTAGCAATTAATGAAGCAGAAGATGAATTGGAAGTAATTAGAATTCAAACAGGAAATGAAATTAAATTGCAGCAGGGGTTCACAGAAGAACCAAAAGGAAAAATGAGATCTCAGGGCTCTAGAGACTAGATAGCAGAGTCTAGATCTCAATTCCCTTCCCAGATCCAAGTTCACAAAGCAATTAACAAGAAATTAAAGAAGAAGTAATAAAGGAAATGTAATTAAACTCAATTATGCAGAAGAGAAATTAAAGAGATCTTGAATGGAGATTGAGACAGAAATTCCTCAATTCTTCACACCCAATACTCAAACAAGAAAAGTAAAAATGCTCAAGCAAGAACGAGGAAGAAGAGAGATCAATTCTCCTCCCCAATTCTCTGAAATCTCAGTTCCTAGCTCTCAATGAAGTCTCAGAATTCAAAACTCAAAAGAAGGTTCAAAAGCTCAAAGTAAAGTAAAAGTTCAAAAGCTCAAAAGAAAGGTTCCTAATTACATCAAACTATCTCCTATTTATACACTTTCTATTCTTGGATCTTGGGATTTGGATGGGCTTTTGATTTGGTGAAGAAATGAATTAAATTGGATTTTTGATTCAATTTTTAGCCCATGAAAAATTGCTTCCAGGAGGCTGCCCTGCCCTTGTGGAGGGCAGGGCAGAAAATGGTGCGTGTGGCCCTTGGTGCGTGTTGGTTGGTACGTGTGGTGCTGCAGGATGCTGCCCTCCACCTTGTGGAGGGCAGGGCAGAGTTTTTTGGTGCGCCAGATTTTGCTGCCCGTGCGTGCCGTTGCTGCCGAGAGTCCTTGGTGCGTGCCAATCTGGTGCGCTGGCTGTGCACCACAAAATGCTGCCCTGCCCTTGCGGAGGGCAGGGCAATGTTTCCAAAAGTGAAGCTCCGCGTTCGAAACTCGGTGGATGCACACGCTACTTCTTTTCCTTGGTTTTCTTGGCACCAAAGTAAGGCCTAGTTCCTTGCTTCCTCATGGTGCCGAGTTCAATCCTTGTGGCAAGCATTGGTAAGCTTTTTCCTTGAATTATTCTTGATTGGAGCCCGATATTGCTCTTGAGGAGGGCAGGGCAGAGTTTTTGCTCTTCTTGACCTTTGGCATCAAATTGTGCTCCGCCCTTGAGGAGGGCAGGGCAGTGTTGCTTCTCAAGCTTGTTTCATTATGTTGCCCTCCTGGAGGGCAGTGTGCCTTGTGGAGGGCAATGTTTGCTTCCTCCTTCTATGCGCCACACTTCTCATCTCTTGGGCCACGCTTTCTTAAGCCACGCTTCCTCTTTTCTTCTTTTCTTCACCTTCAAATAATCAAAACAACCAATCAAAGTATCACTAAATTCACAAGGCTTATAAATCAATTAAAAATCAATTAAATTTAGCTTAAACCTCATGAGTTAGCATCAATTTAATGGTAGTTGCTTGATTTAAAGAAGTTATGCATTTTTATTCCAAATCACTTACTTAGGATGCAAGAAAGTGCATAAAGACTAATAAAACAAGTGAAATTAGCTTGAAAAATGGGTATATGATGACTTGTCATCACAACACCAAACTTAAATCTTGCTTGTCCCCAAGCAAGCATCAAAACTAAGAGAAAATGAAATGAACAAGAAGAGAAAACATATCCTTATTAGGCATATAGCAGAACTTGGTTTATGGAGTTTTGATGCAGACAATGATAACTCAATTATTGTTGCTGTTACATAATAGACATCTTTCCTCAAAGGCTTACTAAACTTGCTCTTATAAGGTTTATTCTTTCTTTGCTCCCTTGCTAACTTTTCTTTTCTCATGTTGCTTAACAAGCTTATTATTCTTTTGGAGGCTTGGTGTCTAATGTTGCAGTAGTAGCCTTTGACTTTATTTTTTACTCAACATCTTTCCACCATAGACACATGGCTCACTATTTCTTCCTAGGGACATTGATGCCCAACATCTCTTTGGATAACTAAATGTTCTGTATCTAAGTTGCTCTTTATTGTGGACTTTCAATTGGCCATCCCAAATCAGTTGATCTAAGTGACCGGGTTTTAAAATACCCCTCAGAATTTACTTATCCAAGCATATCCTAGTACAAGAACACCACAGGCATATGTCCTAGGGTCCAAGCTATTGGTGTCCAACCTTTATTCTTTGTTTTTCTTGCCACATTGGCTTTTTCTTCTTCCTTTTCTTTCTGCTTTATTTTCTTGTTCTCAAGGGCTTTTTCTTTATTGATAGGAACCTTTATAACAGCAAGCTAGCTCACACTTCAATGAAAATGATATTATGCAGCAATTATTTCATGAGTTATGCATTTAATCAAACACATACACCACCATTAACTTCCATTCTAACTTATGCAACATTGGATATTTACTTTCCAATTCAAACAATTCTCTTTTATTCAAGCATATGGGAAACAAAACAAAATTCAACTCAGTTATAGATGACAAGCAATATACAGATTTAGCATACTTAATCAAACAACTTCACTTGCAACTAGATAAACACTTTAGCAGGATACATAATGGTTCCCATGTTCAAAACAATTCACAGCAGCAAGGATTAAGTTTAGGTACAACCTTTGAAGTTGCAGTCCTTTGATTCTTCCTTCCGTTGTGTTTTCTTTGAGTTAGGATGCACAATATCTTTAATTGTTGACTCATGTCCTGCATAATTCTCAATTGCTTGCTTCTCAAGCCCTTAATTGCATGGTTAGTATGCATAAATTGAGTGTGGCTCTTGGATTTATTTTGGTGTGGGAACACCAAACTTAATTGTTTGCTACTGCCTATGATGCAACAAGTTAACCATATGTGAAACCTTGTGTCCTTGCTAAAGGTTAATGAAATTAAAGCTAGAAAGTAGTTAAATAGTTGGATAATTTGTTTGATTGCTTAGAGCTAGCATTATGTAAGAGGTGAGAATGTGTTTTTTTTAAATGAGATTTTTGGTGGAACACCAAACTTAGAATCTTTCATTCTCCCTTAAGTTGTTTTGGTGTGCAACACCAAACTTAGCTCCTTGCAATCCATACCAATTATTCAACATTTTTATTGAAAAATCTATGAAATAAAACTACCTCAGGTTGGGTTGCCTCCCAACAAGCGCTCTTTTATTGTCATTAGCTTGACATCCTCCATCTGCTGATCATGAAGATTGAAAACCACAGTGTCTTAGCTTGTCTCTCTTTACTGTGAACTTCCTTCCAGTTTCCTCTTTGATGACCTCTATGAATTCCTGTGGAAGGATCTTAGTCACAATGTAGTGATCAGACAGCTGTGGGGACACCTTCAAGATTTGACTGTTTATCATTACTCTATCCCCTAGTGAAAATCTTCCAGTGGGGATTTTCTGCTTTTCTTTAATTCTATCCTCTGTCTCTCCTTGTAAGAATTCCTTGTTGTGTTTTTCTTGGCTGGTACTTTCTTTGTCCAAGGTTTTCTTACTTTCCTCTATGATCTTTTTCCATCCTTCTTTCTTTGCAATATCTTCGTTGTTAGTTGGTTTGTCTTCAGTGGCTCTGGGGAGAGTATTTACCCTCTTCTCACCCATTTCTGCAAAGTGCTTCACCAGTTGAGCTATCTGCCCCTCAATTTTTCTGATTGAAGTCTCTTAGTTCTTTGTTATCTCCTCTTGGTGTTTCATCATTCTTTCCATTAAGATCTCCAAGTTCGTGATCCTCTGAGATTCTTGTGAGATTGGTTGGTTGTGGGATATTAAAGGTTGAAAGGATGGGTGTTGTGTTGGCATGTAGTGGTTGTTGTTACTATAATGGTGTTTTTGTTGGTTTCTGAAGTTGGGGTTGTTATAATTGAAGTCCCTTGGTTCGTGATTTTGATACTCGGTCCTTCTCCAGTTGGAATGAGTCTGGAAGTGTCTGTGTTGTGAGTATTGGCTTTGATTGGTATTAGTGGGTGAGTGATGTTGGTTGTTTGTGGTCATGGATTTGCCCTGGTTGAAGCTTCCTTGTTCTTGGTGTTGAGACTCCCTCATTCTCAGGTAAGAATGGGGTCTCCATGGTGGAAATTGGGCATTCACTGCAGCAGACTGCAGGCCATCAACTTTTCTATCTCTCAGCTCCATGCATTGCTGTGTTTGATGGTGCATTTGGTTGTTCAGGTTCACGAATGCATTCACTCCTTCAAGATTCTTTACTTCTTTTTCTGAGATTGCATTCTGTGGTTTCTCAAATGAGTGTTGGTTGTTGACTCCTTTGTCATTGAAATTTGCAATTCCTTGGGCAGTTGTTGTTGCTTTGAGTAGGCCATCTGAGAAGTAGTCCACTGCTTTTCTTGTTTCTGGGGTTAATCCTTCATAGAAAGCTCGGAAACCCACTTTATCAGTTGCTTTCTTGTATCTTTCCCATGCCTTGAAGAGTGGTTCTTCTTCTCCTTGTGTGAATGGACATTCCCCCTCTTCCAGCTTGATGATCTGTCGGGGTGGGAAGAATTTGGCCAGAAATTTGGTGACCAAATCGTCCCAACTAGTGATACTTCCTTGGGGAAAAGCTTCAAGCCATTGTGCAGCTTCACCCCTTAATGAGAAAGGGAATAACAGGATCTTATAAGTGTCATGATCTAGACCATCAGTTTGGACAGCACTACAAGTCTTCAGAAAAAGTGGATATGTGCTGTTGAGGATCCTCCAATGGATTTCCGTCGTAGGAACAATTGTTCTTGATTAGTGTAATGAGTGGTGGCTTCATGTCATGCTATTCTTCATCTGCAGAGACTTCTTTTCAAATGATAGTCTTTCTTCTGACTTCCCTATTTTCCTGTGGCATGTAAACAATCAGGAGGAACAAACAGTAGCACTCTTGAGTGTAGTTAGTTGAGACAAACTCTCAAATAGTTAGTGAGTTGATAGAGGCAAATTTTCAAACAATTAGTGTGTTAGTAAAAAAAAAATTAAAGAAACAGAAAAGAAAAAGTGCTTAATCTAGACCTCCACTTCACTTAATCATTGTCAATCTATCTCATTCCCCGGAAACGGCGCCAAAAACTTGATGTGTGGAAAATGATCCAACACAAAACTCACCGGCAAGTGTACCAGGTCGCATCAAGTAATAAAACTCACGGGGGTGAGGTCGATCCCACAGGGATTGAAGGATTGAGCAATTTTAGTTTAGTGGTTGATTTAGTCAAGCGAATCAAGTATTGGTTGAGTGATTTTGTATCCAACAGTAAGTAAATAGCAGGAAATGTAAAGGGAGAGGGATGAAGTGCAGAAATTAAAGAGAACTGAAAGTAAAGGTGCTGAATCTTAAAGAACAAGAAATTAAATGACTGAAACTTAAAGTGCAAGAAATGTAAATTGCAGTAACTTAAAGTGCAAGAAATATAAATTGCTTGAATGGAAAAAGGGAGTTAAGGACTGGGAATTCAGAATTTAAGCAAGGGAAATTAAATTGTAGCAATTAATGAAGCAGAAGATGAATTGGAAGTAATTAGAATTCAAACAGGAAATGAAATTAAATTGCAGCAGGGGTTCACAGAAGAACCAAAAGGAAAAATGAGATCTCAGGGCTCTAGAGACTAGATAGCAGAGTCTAGATCTCAATTCCCTTCCCAGATCCAAGTTCACAAAGCAATTAACAAGAAATTAAAGAAGAAGCAATAAAGGAAATGTAATTGAACTCAATTATGCAGAAGAGAAATTAAAGAGATCTTGAATGGAGATTGAGACAGAAATTCCTCAATTCTTCACACCCAAGACTCAAACAAGAAAAGTAAAAATGCTCAAGCAAGAACGAGGAAGAAGAGAGATCAATTCTCCTCCCCAATTCTCTGAAATCTCAGTTCCTAGCTCTCAATGAAGTCTCAGAATTCAAAACTCAAAAGAAGGTTCAAAAGCTCAAAGTAAAGTAAAAGTTCAAAAGCTCAAAAGAAAGGTTCCTAATTACATCAAACTATCTCCTATTTATACACTTTCTATTCTTGGATCTTGGGATTTGGATGGGCTTTTGATTTGGTGAAGAAATGAATTAAATTGGATTTTTGATTCAATTTTTAGCCCATGAAAAATTGCTTCCAGGAGGCTGCCCTGCCCTTGTGGAGGGCAGGGCATAAAATGGTGTGTGCGGCCCTTGGCGCGTGTTGGTTGGCGCGTGTGGTGCTGCAGGATGCTGCCCTGCCCTTGTGGAGGGCAGGGCAGAGTTTTTTGGTGCGCCAGATTTTACTGCCCGTGCGTGCCGTTGCTTCCGAGAGTCCTTGGTGCGTGCCAATGTGGTGCGCTGGCTGTGCACCACAAAATGCTGCCCTGCCCTTGCGGAGGGCAGGGTAATGTTTCCAAAAGTGAAGCTCCGCGTTCGAAACTCGGTGGATGCACACGCTACTTCTTTTCCTTGGTTTTCTTGGCACCAAAGTAAGGCCTAGTTCCTTGCTTCCTCATGGTGCCGAGTTCAATCCTTGTGGCAAGCATTGGTAAGCTTTTTCCTTGAATTATTCTTGATTGGAGCCCGATATTGCTCTTGAGGAGGGCAGGGCAGAGTTTTTACTCTCCTTGACCTTTGGCATCAAATTGTGCTCCGCCCTTGAGGAGGGCAGGGCAGTGTTGCTTCTCAAGATTGTTTCATTATGCTGCCCTCCTAGAGGGCAGTGTGCCCTTGTGGAGGGCAATGTTTGCTTCCTCCTTCTATGCGCCACACTTCTCATCTCTTGGGCCACGCTTTCTTAAGCCACGCTTCCTCTTTTCTTCTTTTCTTCACCTTCAAATAATCAAAACAACCAATCAAAGTATCACTAAATTCACAAGGCTTATAAATCAATTAAAAATCAATTAAATTTAGCTTAAACCTCATGAGTTAGCATCAATTTAATGGTAGTTGCTTGATTTAAAGAAGTTATGCATTTTTATTCCAAATCACTTACTTAGGATGCAAGAAAGCGCATAAAGACTAACAAAACAAGTGAAATTAGCTTGAAAAATGGGTATATGATGACTTGTCATCAAGTTGCAGCAGATCTCAAACAGAAAAGTAAAATTTCTTGAAGAAGCAAAACAGAAATGAAACTCAGCTTAATTCCAAAATGAATTTTAAGATCTCAGGAGATCAAAGAGACTAGAAAAAAGGTCTAGACCTCAATTCCTTCTTTGATCCAACAGAGAATGATTTGTAGAAGAAAAGAAGATGAAAATAGTGAATAAAACTCAGGCCCAATTTCTCAATTATGCAGAAGAAGAACAAGATGAATCTCAGATCAAGAATGAAACAGAATTCCTTCAATCTCAATCCCAAAATTCCAAATAGAAGATGGAAAAGTAAAAGGAAAATTAGAGAGAAAGACTGAGATCCAATCTCAGTTCTAGAGCTCTCTATGAAAATTAAAACTAAAGAAAATGAAAACTAAGCTAAGTGTAAAACTAAAATTTAGAAAAAAAAGTCCTTTTACAAATCAAACTAGCTCCTATTTATACACTTTCTATTATTTATCTTTTGAATTTGGAGTGGGCTTTTCAAATTTGGTGAAGAATTGGATCCAATGTGGCATTTAATTAAAATTGGACTCATGGGACACCTGCCAGGGAAGCACTACGTGAAAAGATAAAGCGCAACGCTCAAATCTCTTGGCCTTGTGTGTCTTTTCCTTTTTTTGTGCGTCCAGGCCTTGTTGTATAGCGCTTGGTGAAGTAATTTCATGCAGGGCTTACATGCTTGGGTGGGAACTCCCACTTCGAGCCTCACTCCTCTCATTTTGGTGCCCATTTCTCATGAAGAGGAATGCAAAGTAACGCTAAGTGAAAAGAGAAAGTACAACGCCCCTTTGTTGTGTGTGAGGTCTCCAATTTCGAACCTCACTGAAGCCACTTTGGCCAATCTCCTTTGTGAAGAGTTGTAGTGCTCCTTCCTTGCCGGCATGGGTTCGAGCCTTGTTGACTTCATTTAGTGTGCTGCGCCTTGATTTTCCTTGCTTGTAGTGCTTTCTTCTATTCCTCATGTGCAAAGTTCGAAACTTAATGAGCTCACCTTGTTGTAGCGTGCCTTGATTTCTTCCTTGGAGATGCCCGAAAAAGTGAAATTACTGAGCATAGCGCTCTCTTCACTTTGAGTGCTGGCCTCATGATTGTTCCTTGCAGCGCTAAATCAGAAAGCGCATCGCTAAACTAGAAAGCGCTATGCTTGAGCGCACTGGCTTTGTTGCTTTGGTGTGTCCCTCTTTCTCTAGCGCTTGATTAAAGAGCGCTGCGCTAAATATTTGAGCGCTATGGCCTTTGCTCCTTTGTTGAACACCACGTATTTGTGCCTTAGGTCACGCTTTTCAAAGTGTGACCTAAGGTCTAAAGCGTGCACTAAGGTTCATTTTTCCTTTTTTCATCATTTCTTCACGTACAAGTAATCAAAACAACCAATCAAAGTACCACCGAATTCACAAGGTTTATAAATCATTCAAAAACCAACTAATTCTAGTTTAAACCTCATGATTTTGTGTCAAATAAAGGATGGTTGATTGATTTAATATAACCATGGAAATCCACCCCAAATTACTTACTTACAATGCAAGAAAGTGCAAAAAACCTAATGAAACAAGTGAAAAGTGCTTGAAAAGCTAGCATAAGATGACTTGTCATCACAACACTAAACTTAAACCTTGCTTGTCCCCAAGCAAGCTCTTTACCTGAGTGATGTATGGGTTTAAAAACCTTGAAGATCAAATGCTCCTCATGCACCCTCAGCATCAATTCATCTTCTTCCACATCAATCAGAGCTCTCCCAATGGTTAGAAATGGTCTTCCTAAGATTGTAGAGCCATTTTCATCCTCTCTCATGTCAAGAATCACAAAGTCTGTTGGGAGGAAAAACTTTCCCACTTTGACCAAGATATTCTCCATTATTCCATATGCATGCTTCAAAGATTTATCTGCCATCTATAGTGCTATCCTTGTTGGTTGCTCTTCTTTGATTTATTGTTTCTTCAATAGAGACAAGGGCATTAAATTGATTCTTTCACCCGGATCACACAAGGCTTTCTCAAAGGTTGTGCTCCCAATGGTACATGGAATTTGAAAGCTTCTGGATCTAGCATCTTCCTTGGCAAATTACTCTAAATTATGGCACTATATTCCTAGGTCAGGACTAGTCTCTCATCTCCCTTTAAAGGCCTCTTCTTGGATAACAACTCCTTCATGAATTTAACATAGAGAGGCATTTGCTCTAAAACCTTAGCAAAAGGAATATTAATTTGTAACTTTCTAAAGACTTCCAAGTACTTTGAAAACTCTTTGTCCTTGGTTTTCTTTTGATGCCTCTAAGGATATGACATTTTAGGCTCGTATTTAGGCACTGGAAACTTCACTTTATGTAGCTTAATTTCAACCAGAAAGGGGTTGTCCGGGTGCCTTTGTAGGGTGTGCTTCTCCTTGGCTTGTGCCTTCTTCAGAGCTTCTTTTTCAACCGGCTCCTCAGTAACTTGTGCTTCCGTATTTTCCACTTGTCCACTTATCAAGGTGATAGCCTTGCACTCCTCTCTTGGATTTGGAATTATGTTACTAGGAAAGGTATTGGTAGACCTCTTGTCAATCTCAACAACTTTTGTGGCTAGTTGACCAATTTGAACCTCCAAGTTCCTAATCAAAGTTTTGGTTTCTTGCATGAAACTAATAGTATTCTTAGAGAGTTCAGCAACTAAACCTTCCAAGTAAGAGGATTTATGAGAACTGGATGGTGAATTGCTATTGTTAAAATTACTCTGATTGAAATTATTCTGATGGCCCTATAGTTATTGAAATTTTGGTGCCTCTATAGTTGATTTTCCCATCCAAAATTTGGGTGATTCCTCCACGCGGGTCATAAGTCTTGGAGAAAGGATAATTATTGGGGGGTCTGAAGGAATTGCCCACATATATAACTTGTTCAGAGAGAAATTGACCATAATCAAAAGTCTCACCTTTAGGAAATCCACCACTCATGTCATAGGGAGCATCTTGAGTATCAATAGCTAAAAATTTTAGTCCATCCAAGTGTTGAATAATGTCATTTATATGTTGGGACATAGCCTTATCCTAGACGAGAATAATGTCTAAGGCATCAAGTTCCATGAATCCCTTCTTCATGGCGGTCCTCTCAGAAGAGCATAAATATTAGTTGTTGGCAACCATCTCAATCAACTCCAGAGCCTCTTCAGTGGTTTTCTTCATATAAAGGGATCCTCCTGCATAATTATCTAAAGAGGACCTGGGGTCCTGAGGAATCCCATCATAGAAAATTTGCAACTGTATCCAGTCCAGAAATATGTTGGGAGGGTACTTTCTGAGCATCACTTTGTACCATTGCCAAGCCTCATGGAGAGATTCATGTTCTTGTTGCCTAAATGTCTGAACATTGATCTTCAGCTTGGTCAGCCTCTGAGGTGGAAAGAACTTGGTCAAAAATCTGAAGTTCACATTATCCCATGTATTTAGGCTCTCCTTGGGCTGAGTATGAAGCCACTGCTTGGCTCTATCCCATGCGGCAAACGAAAAGAGAAATAACCAATAGACATTAGGGTAGACTCCATTGGTCTTCACTATATCACAGATTTGTAGGAAATTAGAGATGAATAAGTTTGGGTCTTCACATAGGAGTCCATGAAAACTGACAGTTTTATTACACCAAAGTGATGAGTTGAGGCTTCAACGCAAAAGTGTTGGCATTCACAGGGGGAACAACAATGCTACTACCATAAAATATAGGATTTGGAGCAGTGTAGCAGCCAATAGTCCTTCTAAGTTGCTCAGGAGCATTAGAAGCATTGGGAATAACAACGTTGTTATTGTTGTTAGGGTCCATGATCTCATAATTATCCTTGAGACCTTCAGCGGCTCTATAAGCTCTAGCCTGTTGTTGGCATCTTCTAAGAGTCCTTTTAATGTTAGGATCAAACTAAAGAAGAGGTTTTCTGTCTCTGTTCTACTCATAAACAAACAGAATATAAGGAAAAGTTAAAATCTCTACGTCAGAGCGAAGAGAATTCCTAGTGATGTAAATAAAATAAAATAAACTAAATAAAAAGAAGGAAAATTTTTTGAAAATAAAAAGGAAAATTAAAGAAAATTTTTGAAATTTAAGAAGGAAAAATAAGAAAATAAAACAAGGAAAAATTCAAGAAAGGAATTCAAAAATTAAAAAGAAAAACTTAAGCAAATTGAAGCAAGAAAACGTCTAATATATATAGTCAAACAACGGGTAGTTTTCAATCAAAGTTAATCCCCCACAACCTCGCTAAAAACTTGGTGCAGATTTCGAATACCACAAACTTACCAGCAAGTGTACCGGGTCGTACCAAGTAATAACTCAAGTGAATGAGTGTCGATCCCACGAGGATTAATAAGTAAAGCAACAATAGTTGAGTGATTAAGCTAGTCAGACAAGCAAATAAGAGTGTTTTGAGTTCTAAATTGCATCACACAATAATTCAAAAAATTCAAGTAAGCAAACAGTGAATTGGTTGTGAAATTAATATGAGAAAACAGTTAAGCTTTTGGAGATATTTACTTTTCCGGATTAACAATTCTTACCAACTACTTTAATCATGTGAAGATTCAATTCATGGCAAACTTTAATTGATTAAACTCTATTTCCTTAGTAATTTAATCTCCTCTAACCTAATCAACTGCCAATTCCTTGGTCACTTAATTTAGATTAGGGGTTTAAGTTCAATACTAGTATAAGAGCCACACAAACCCTAAGAACCCAAAGATAAGATGATTATATGTCACGTATCACGTTAATTCTAGGTAATTAGAGAATTACGAGGAATTGATTTCAAGTTGTTATTTAAGTGATTTAGCTTTTCCAAGATTCAACAAGAATTCAATTAGAAGAAGAATTATCTTCCAATATACTCTAATTCCTAGGATGAAGAATAAAAGCAATCTTTACTTGCTCACAGCTCAGAGAAAAACCTAGGGTTGCAAAAAGTGTGAAAGTGCGGAATGAGGAAGAGGGAGAAGAAAGAGCCCAAAGGGCTGAATCTTTTCTCCTTTTAAATCAAAGCGTTCAAGACACTCTTGGACGCGCTATTGGCTCTAAACAGAGACGATTTCTGGACTTACTGGCCTCCTGGCGCTAAAGGCCAGGAAGCGGCGTTTAGCGCAACTAATGCACATTCTAGGTACACATTACAAAGCTCTTGGCAGTAAACGCCGAGGTCGTGGCATTTGACACCAGGTGACAGGATAAAAAATTTCTTCTTTTTCTTCTGCACGAACCTTGTCAACTCGCCCAAACTTCACCTGAAATCATCAAAACAACAATGAAAATCAAAGTAGCATCCAAACAGGTCTAAAATACCAAAATCTCACAAAAACTCAATAAACCTATATCTAAATTACTAAGAAATTATAGAAAAGATGCCCATGCATCAATACATTGGGCCGTTTGAAGTGTTAAGGCAAATCGGGCCCGTGGCTTATCAAGTGGCCTTACCGCCACATTTATCTAACCTACATAATGTATTCCATTTGTCACAATTCTGTAAGAACACACTAGTTGCGTCTGATGTGTTAGAACCCAAGTCAGTTCAATTGAAGGAGAACCTGTCATTTCAAGTTACACCAGTGAGGATTGACAACACTAGTGTGAAGAAATTGCGCGAAAGAGAGGTTTTATTGGAAAAAACACCATGGAGTAGAGCAGGAATAGAAGAGCATACTTGAGATTTGGAGTCATATATGCGAAAGGACTATTCCGAGCTATTCTCAAGTAAAACCTAAATTTTGGGGACCAAATTTGTAATTAGGTGGGGAGGATGTAAGAACCGGAAATTTATTAACTAATTAATTAGAATAAGACAATAATTTAAATGTCCGGAATAGGTTGGAAAATTTAGAAATCTTGATTTGAAAATTTACAGATGAGATTTGGATTCACCGGATTTTTTCGAGTGGAAAAATGTACTTTTCTATAAAAAAATGCGTAAAAAATGCGTACCAGTAATTTACCTACAGTACCAGCTTAAGTCTGTCCGGTACTGTGTGTGAGAAATAAAAACTGTAAAAATTCTTAGAAAAATATTTAGAATTAAAAACTGGGCACTTATTCTAAAGGTTTTGGCTCAAACTTTGGCCAAATGAACCTAAAACTCTAACCGGTTAGATCGGGTCCAAGTTGGGCCCAAGCCCAACAAATATAACCACCATTAATGAGCATTTTAGCTCATTTCCTTGCTAAGAGTGAGAGAGGGATGGTGAGAAGAGAAAAAGAGGGATGCGGGTTTCAATATTCACTTTCCTCTTTAAATCACCATAACTTGTGATTCCGAGCTCCGATTTGCGTGTCGTTTTGTCACCACGCGAAGCTCTCGCTGAACTCTTCGATTTCATTCAAACAAAGTGGAAAGGAACTTTCAATTTCTTACTCAGTAATCTGACCTAACAGATTTCAAATTTTTGGGTTTAGTTATTTAGGAAATTTTGTGATTTTGGTTGTTTAGGTATGATTTAACATTGAATTATTGATGAATTTTACCTCAAATACCATTGGGTGAGGTAAGCCACTTCGAATTGATGATGATTATTGATGTTGATGATAATTGAAGATGATTATTGATGTTGATGATAATTGATAATGATTAGCAATGTTGATGATAATTGGTGATAATTAGGAGTTTTGATAATGATATATTGATGAATAATGATTGTGATAGATTAGAATGGTGTAAATATGGTATAATTGATGCTTGAGATTTGATAATTGTTGAGATTGGCGATTTATGAGTAGGAATTTTTGAAAGAGTTGATAATTGGAATCTTAATGGTTAAGTGTTGTATAGTTAAACAATGATGGAAGTGTAATCGGTAATGTGTAGGAATGTGTAGGGATGGAATTGGGTATAAGTTGGTTTTGGTTGAGTGTTTTGGAAAACTTGATGATTTTGCAAGTTTTGGTAAAAACCTATTTTTGATGAACTTTAACGCGCCATAACTTGGCTTCTGGACTCTCAAATTTAGTGAAACTTATTTTGAATGAAAATTGGGTCCGTGAAGTTTATGTCGTTTGAAGAATAGGTGAAAAATAATTTTTAACAAAAAAGTTATGCACGATTGAAGTTTGGTGTAAAAAACTAAATTCTGCATCAAACCAGCTTTTCTGAAAATTTGGAGGTATGCCTACGCGTAACAGGCATGCGTACGCAAGGATGGGCCTTTGCCCAACATTCATGCGTATGCAACGGTGGCATGTGTTCGCAAAAATGCCAACTTCACACCCATGCGTATGTGATCAATGGCATGCGTATGTGGGACCCCTGTTTCTGTTTCAAATTCTCGTGTACGCTGATGTTCGCATACGCAACATTGTCTTTATGACACTCATGTGTATGCGGAAATGAGCATGCGTACGCATGACCCGTATTTTGCTAAAAATGTGATTTTTAAGTTTTTAAGTTCCGCTCTAGCTTTCTAAACCTCTGTAACTGCTGTTTTGAATCATTTAGCTAGTATTTAGGCTTTGGTACAAGGGAGAGTACATTGAGTGGACTTAGTTGGATATTTGCTATTATGAGATTAGAGACGGTGACTTAGGCTTGGGAAGTTTTGTGGATGGAATAACTTGAGTGGAAATGGCGGAGTGTTACGTTGATAATAAATTGAGAAAAATGTAAGATTGAGGTTGTTGACACTAACGAAATGAAAGTTAAGGGACTTATGATTTATAAGAAGTGATCACTAAACTGGATACATATTCTTTTGCACTATGATTGGTAAGTCACTATGTGCCTAGCAAGGATGGTGGTTAATCTCGTATGTCGAGATTGCACGCCATCTAAGGATGGTGATTAATCCCGTTTACGTTGAGATGTGAGGTATGAGGCAGTATTTCTCACTCGCATCCTTTCTGGTCACAAGAGTCTGCTCAAGTACTATAACCTGTAAGATGGTGCTAGGACAATATATCACAGGGGCCAGTTTATATACGTGACAGAAAGGCGACATCTCGAGGGGATGTGTCGGGTTGGCACTTGAACCGACAAGTGATATCACGGCCAATAGGTCAGGCATTCATCATATGCATTCTTATGTGCTTGTTTTCTTTGTTTACTTGCATTGTGCTAACTTGTATAACATGTTTATCTTCTAATTGTATTACTTGTGGTATATGCTCTTCATTTGTGTTTTATTTGTTTGCATTATTTGTGCTTTCTATTGGGATTGAGGAGGTTTGATAGGCGGTGGCAATGGGATCCCATGGAGGATAGGTTGGTGAAGGCTGTGGGACAGTGGTGTTCTGTAGATTAGCAAATCCTTAAGCTAGATAATCCTTTTATGGTTTAAGTTTTTATTATAAGTTGAATTTTTATATAGGTTTGAAGTTCTAAGATTGCCTTTGGCTTCCTGGAACCTTATGTCTTATCTATTGGGCACTATTATCATACTGAGAATCCTCAGTTCTCATACCATATATTGTTGTTTTTTTTTTTAGATGCAGGTTGTAACCCACCTTGGTGAGTAGATAGATGGTGACAGAGCAGAGGATGACTCAGATTTATCTTTTATTTTATTTGTTATAGTCCTTCTTACTTTTGTTTACTGTATTTTGATGCCTTAGAGGCTTAAACTCTGAGAGATAGGATATGAGCTATTTTATTTTCAAAAACTTTGTTGTATCTTGTTTATCTTGTTGGCCTAAACTCTGTGGGCTATGACTAATTTCCTTTTAGATATTGAATATATATCACTTGTTTATCTTATACTATCTACCTTGTGTACCTTGGAGCTGTTTACAAGATTTTATATATTATATTTTGTGCCTTTCGTTCCATGCACTTTGGTTATCGTGTAAGAACATTTTGTGCTTTGTATCTCCGTTTTATGTGTCTTTGATCCATCATTCCTTCATCAGGATTCTAGTCTTAATATTTCTTTGTTATATAATAATATGGAGCTTTAGAAATGTTATGACGCTTTGTCATCCTTTGCTTTACAGTTAGAGGTAAGGCTTAGGGTGATAGGGTGTTATAGGTGTCATGCATATGGGCTGCTGAGTCAGCAATTCAAGTTATAAATATCTTAAATGGATAATTATGAAAACTGTATATTTATAAACACAAGTATATTTATGAAAACTGATTCAAGTATATTTATAAACACAAGTAATAATACATATGAGTTACTAATATAAATGACATTAGTAACTTAATGATAAAAGATATATGATTGAGCATTAGCAACTCTAAGCTCATCAAAGAGTACCGATATTTACTTATATCGGCAGATATTGAACTCGATAAGGATAATAACAAAAATAATATTATTATCTAAACTTTATTATAACTATGACATATAAAATAAATAAATAACATAATACTAAAATTATATTACCATTTATTTTATTTGTAGTGCTTAGAAACGACTAAATAAGACAAATCACTGAAAAAATCAAAACGTCGTTTAGTTACGAAAAATCAAGATGTTACAATATGAGCCCCTAGTGTGGTATCTAGGCTAATACAGAAATAGTAAGTTCTTATCCCTCAAAAAACACTACAAGGAGAGCGAAACATAATCTAGAACTTGTAAATAGACCATCTAATCACTGTCTTCGTAGTCAAGATTTGAATTAACCATCCTCGTATCAGAACCATCACCAACAAGTTCTGACCCATCACTTGCAATTCTACCACTCGAAAGGGAATCAGAGCCCTCATCCACTACTGTCGATGACTTCTAAGCTGAGTCATCAGGATCTTCCTCCTCCTCAAATAAACTATCAATGAATCCACCAGTCCTCGCTAGAGTGAATGCTTCTCTCAGATGATCGAATTGAGCTACTAGCATATCATCTAGTATGGGATCGGCTGAGCTCTGGTGGTACCTCTAGCTGAAGGTCCATGTAATATCCTTACTATCAGGATATCATGCTGAAGTCATGATATCACTAATGAAAAAAGTATTACGTATATACCCTGTATTACTTACTTACATATATAGGAGCCTTTAAGAATGAAACGTAAAGCTAAAGGAATTTTTTTAATACATGCCAACATAGATTTCATATTCCAATACAAGGTAATCAATAATGACTACAACTCAAATAGCTACATTTATTATCATGAATAAAATACACCAAGTATACTTTTATACAAATATTTATATACATACAACATAAAATACAATTTCCTGACCCTCTTAAAAGAATAAATAACAGCGAAGAAGAAATAACTAAATACAAATTCGCTCTACAAATAAACTAATGAAGGTCCAATGCATCGTAAACTCTTTAAAGGCTTCTTCGTCTATTTTCTTAAAAATATTGGGATGTAGAAGGGTAAGAACCAACCACACGGTCTCAGTAGAGGGGTTTCAGAATTGTCACAAGAAGACATAAAACATAAATTGCCTTATGGCAGTTAATCAATGCTTATCTTATAAGTCTTTCTCCTAGGAATTCCTTGTCTTCTAACTTTTATGATTCAACTGTCACTCTTTTCTAATTCATTCCTCAATACCATTTTCTTCTCTAAAATATTCTTTTCTTATAATTAACCAATTTAATTCTACAATTGTTTACTTTTCTTAATTTTAATCATGGGGCATATTACTCACTTTCCATTATTTTCAAGATTTACAGTCCAGTCAATCCCTTTCTTGATAAACTACTATATGATGATTCTGAACCAACAATCTCAATCAAAAGCAAGCAAACAATCAAGCAAGCAAATAATCACAATACATTCCAATTACACAAGCATAAACAACAGAAAAATAATTTCAAGAAATATAAAAACAAATGTAATATGATGCATGCCTATCCTAGTGGCCGTGAGCTTACGTGTAGGTTAAACTGCTAGACCCGACACATCTAGTAGCTAACTCAGACGTCATCTCTATGTTGTGCATTCCCAGGAAGAATATAATTGAGAGAGTGTGCCTTACCACCTTCTTTTGGAGGTATCACCAAGGGGAATAAATCAAGAGAGAGTGCCTTATCACTTTCCCCTATAAGGCTGTGCCATATAAAATGAAGGAGAGTGCCTTTTCATCTTGCAATCAGAGCGACACTGTGATGCAACAAGAGAATCCTCAACCTAAGTCATTCACACCACAATAAAAAATTGAATAAAAGGGAATCCTCAACCTTCTATCCAATTTCCCAATAAAATAAGAGAGGAAATCCTCAACCTCACTTGTCCACTGTAACACTGAGCAAGCGGCACAAAACCACCATCCTTGCCAGGTGTAGGTGTTTTATCAATCACGCAAGCGGGACAAAACCTCTGTTCTTTCCAGTTCAATTGTCATATCTCAATTACAATCATGCAAGCGGGACAAAACCCACATCCTTGCCAATCAATAATCACATCTCAGTAACAATCACGTAATCAGGACAAATCCACGTCCTTGCCAATTCAATTGTTATATCACAATCATAATCATAATATTAACTAATTTCATAAGTATAATTCACCATAACCCCTCTATCACTAACATCTTTAATATTATTGTCAATCTGTGAACAGGACTATGCCACCATCCTCACCGTGCGCGGGACGAACCACCATCCCCACAACATTAATATTTTCTTTGACAAGTTTTATAGGGGAATATTTCAATTTATGTTCATTGATTCCATCCCCAATGCATTCGAGGTCTCTAAAATGGTTATCAGACTCTGTACGGAGGTCACATGGGGTTCAAACTTGCTGAAAAAGCTTAACAGCTCAAAACAAGTTTCATCAATAACATATCATCATCATCAATTATAATATCTTGCATATATCTCAATTTAATCATAATTCTCACCATGAGTCTTATATCAATCTCACTTCTCACTGTGAGCCTCTAATCAAATCCTATTTTTAATATTAGTTTCATAATCAACAACACAACTCCACTTCCTACTTCGCACACTTTCATATTCGCCAGGTTAGGCTTAAGTTGTTACATAAGGCTTGCGGGTATGTGGTGTCGAATATAATAACCTAGAGTCAAGGTCAAGGTTGCAAACTAACTAATACAACATAATCATCTATAATCAACCTCAATCTAACTCAAACACATCAGTCAATCTTGTTATATCATTCTTTAATGAGTCACTTTAAGGGCTAATGATGAACCACAATTTTATGATTTATTTTGTATTGAATTGAGTGGATTTTGTCAACTATTCTCACACTTATTCATATAATTTGCATGTTTTTAAGTTTCTTTCCTAATTTTATGCTATGATTGAAAACGTGCTTTCTAGGCCTTAAATTACTAATTTTTAATCATCTCTTATTACATTCGATGCCGTGATATATTTGTTAAGTGTTTTCAGGGTTTATAGGGTTGGAATGGCATAGAGGATGGAAAGGAATCATGAAAAAGTGGAAGGAACACAAGAAATTGAAGATTTGAGAAGCCGGTGGTGATGCGTACGCGTGGATGAAGCGTACGCTTGACTGGTGTAGCAGACAAACGACGCGCACGTGTGGCTGATGCTACGCATGACCTTGCGTATAGTTCAGCGACATGTACGCGTGATGAGTGTCACGTGCCTTAGTTATGAGAAAATGCTGGGGGCGATTTCGGGGCTGCTTTTGGCCTAATTTCAAGCCTGAAAATGAAGATTAGAGGCTGGGGATAGAGCTGGGACGTGATTCATCATTCAACTTTCATTCATTCACACTTTAGGTTTAGATGTAGATTTCTAGAGAGAGAGAGATTCTCTACTTTCCTTAGGTTTTAGGGTTTTTAGTCTTGTTCCTTCTCAAATTCAAATTTCTACCTTACTTTAATTTAGTTTTCTTCTACTTTTATTTGTTCTAGTACTTTTGTTTATCAACTTCTCTTGTTGATTTCTTTATGTCGCCAATTTAGTTTATGAATTCTTCTTGTTTCCTTTAATCCACATTAATGCAATTTATGTTTTCATGTTTATGATTGCTTTCTATAATTTGTTGTTATTGTTTCCTCTTACAATTGTTAGTCATAGATTTTGCTATGTTTTGTTAGTTTTCTATGTTTTTATTTTGTGCCTTCCAAATGTTTGATAAAATGCTTGGATGGAATTTAAATTAGATTTTTATATTCTTAGCTTGGATTGTGTAATTCGAAGACTCTTGAATTGTCAAAGTCTCTTATTGATTGGTGATTGAAAGTTGCTAGTTGGCTTAAGCTTCACTAAATCTAGTCTTTGATTAGGACTTGTGAAGTTAAGTTGATTTTTCTCACTTGATTTTCCTTCAATTGTTAGAGGTTAACTAAGTGAAAGAAAAAAACAATTATCATCACAATTGACGATGATGATGAGGATAAGAATTCCAATTCTCAACCCTTGCTAGGACTTTTCTTAATTGTTAGTTTATTTTCTTGTTATTTACATTCCTTGTTCAACATTCAAAAACCCCAAAAATACTTTTCCATAACCAATTATAAGTACACTTCCCTGCAATTCCTTTGAGAGATGACCCGAGGTTTAAATACTTAGGTTTTTATTGGTTTTGCTTAAGTGACAAACAATCTAAACGTTGATTGAGGTTTAATTGTCGGTTTAGAACTATACTTACAACGCAATATTTTTGTGAAAATCTTTACCGACAATTTTCCTCCGTCAAGTTTTTGGTGCCGTTGCTGGGGAGTTGCAAATGTGTGCCTTGTTATTGGGTATATGTTAATATACGAATATCTTGATTTTTGGTGTTTTTGTTAGTTTTTGCTAGTTTTTTAGAACTCTATTTGCTTACTTTTTATTAGTATTTGTTTTTATTTTCTCTTACTACCATGAATTCTCACTCCTTTGGTTATGAGTGTGGTTACAACTATGTTGTAAGGAATGGAAGCTACAATAAGGATATGCAACAAGGATGGAATGAACTTAAAGATTGGTGTAGAAACAAGATTTGGGATCCCGACATACAAGAGAATCAACTTTGGGAGCTCAAAGCTTGTGAAGAACATCATCAAGGCTTGGTGAATTCACTTTGAAATTGGAGCTTATTGGAAGTCCAAGCGTTAGTGGAAGTTTCAAGATGAGTTCAAGTACAAGCCACCATGACAAGAAGCTCACCAAATGTCTAACTCAAGGACTTTAACTAAAATGCTAGGTGGGAGACACCCCACCATGGTAAATTTTTCCTATTTTCCCTTTTATTTATATTGGTAATAAGTTGAATTTTTATTTTTAGTTAGATTTATTTAGTTTACATTGTGATTTTGCTTGTTTCTTAACGTATGGCATTACTTTGATAGCTTGTTAGTTTATTATAAAAAAAAGCTCACGTGTTGCACACGCGTTATATTGAATGTTGCAACCTCTAGTACAAAAACCAGAGAATTGTGTTGGAACCATGCTGGTGGAGTGCCATGCGCACAACCCAACCCACGCGTGCGCCTCGCTGACGCGTACGCATCATTTGCATTTTTTTACCTCCCACGCGTACGTGATGAATCCATATTTGACGATATATTTTGGTTTGATTTGAGTAGATTTCATCATATAAACCCACATTTATTCATCTAAATTGCATGCTTTTGTGTTTTCTCTCTAAATTGAACTTAATTGTAAAAACATGCTATTTTGTGCTTAATTTGATCAATTTTATTCCACTTTCATCCCATTCGATGCCTTGATATGTTTGATGAGTGATTTTAGGTGTAATATGTAGGAATGGCTTGATGAGAGTGGAAGAGAAGCATGGAATTGGGAAAAAACATGAAGAAATCAAAGGAGAGAAGCATTTCGGCCTCTGCCCACGCATAGAATGGAAATCAGCAACTGTGCCCATGCACAACTTCTGTGCGTACTCACAGGAATAAAATCAGCATATGTGCGTACACACACACCTATGCATACGCACACACCTGTGCGTACACACAAGTCCCTACGCGTTCGTTCATTAAAAACTCACGTGGCTCGCGATTTTGGGGCTCTTTTGGCCCATTTTTGAAGGCTTGGATGCTGAAATCAAAGGCTATATGAAGAAGCAACAACACATAACAAAAAGAGCTCACTGAGAATAGAGAAACACATAGTAGGAGTAGTTTTAGGGTAGTTTTAGGTTAGTTTTCTCTCAATTTTCCTTAGGTTCTTAATTAGGGTTTGTAGCATTTTATACTTCAAGTTTTGATTTTGGATCATAGCTACTTCATTGTAAGTAATACTTTAATTTCTCTTTTGTTACATTACTTATTCTACACTTTCATATATTTTAATTTCTTTTGTCAATTTATACATAGTTTTGCAATTTTGGATCTCTAGTTGGTCAATTTGATGTTTGATGATTATTATATGTTTGTTTGAGTTACCTTTGTTGATTTTGTTCTTTTGTGGTTCATAGTTTTTATCATTTTTCTAATTTTGCCACATTTTATTTTTATGCCCACTATGTGTTTGATGAAATTCCAATTTAAATTATGGGGTAAATTTCCACCCCTTGGCTTGGGGAAATGAAATTATGGAATACTAGAGCCATAATGTCCGACATTTAGTGATAATTCTTTGGTTGTTATTTGTTATTGTTTCCACTAGCGCTAGCTTCTTACTAGCTAGGATTTGTGGATTAATAATGTTATGCTCACTTGACCTATCCTTCGATGTTAAGGGTTGACTTAGTGAGATTAATCCATCATAATTATCATAGTTGTGGTTATGGCAAGGAAGGGATTCCATAACTCATCCCAAGTCAAGGTTCCATTCATGTTTTGAACCACTTTTCCATCACTTTATAGTATTACTTGTTTATATTACATACACAGTTCTTTTATTCCTTTATTAGTTTATTAATTGCAATTTTGAATCGTTCTTTTATTTCTTTAGTTGTTCATTTCTTTATTGAAAACCACCTTTGTTCTTGCAACCAAAATTGTGTGCACTCATTGGCATTAGTTCCTAGGAAAGATTATTAATATTTGATTACTCTCGATTTAATATTTGATTCAAATTTAAACTTTGATTGGGAGGATTGTTTGTTGGTTCGGACTATGCTACCGATGAAGAAATTCTTGTTTTTCTAAAATTCCGAATCGGTATAATTCTCTCATCAAGTTTTTGACGTCGTTGCCAGGGAACTAACGCCATGAATGTATGATTTTGGTTGTTGTTAATATGTGAATAGTGTGAATAGATACTTTTTTGTTATTTGTTTGCTTTTGTTGGTAATTAGGATTTTGTTTATTTTGTTAATTGATGTCTTTAGCTTTTATTTTCAATTTTCTCTATGAGTTATCACCTTCTTGGTTTTGAGTTTGGTTGTGATCGTTTCGTAGGGTTTGATAACTTCAATTTTGGATTGCATCATGGGATTGGAGCACCAATTTTGGAAGGAGCAACCTCCTCTATACTACAATGAACCATACCCTTCCCAATATGCATACCTAAGTTAAGGATATGGTGGGTTTCACAATGATTACATACTTCCACCACCATATGCCTATAACCCATACCCCCAACATAACCCTCGGAAACCACATTTTCAAACACCACACCAAAACCACCATCCACCTTCTCACATACCACCTCAAAACACTTACCAACATGAATCACCTCCCACATATACAACTGTTTTGAGGGTTACCTGAAATTATAGGTCGATCTCAGACGAGATCTTTGGCGGTGGTCGGCGCTGTCGTGGCCGACTTGTTGGACTTGGGCGTGCTGTTGATCCTTTGTCACTGGAGGATGGTGGTAACTGCTAGAGACTTCGATGCTTAAGTTAGCACGTGCTTTATGTAGCTTTTTTGTAGAATCAGACTATGAGTTATACCTGGGTGTTCCAGTGTATTTATAGTAGTGTGGAGTGACCTTCCTTTGAGATAAGATAGTTATCTTATCTCATCTTTGAGTGAAGTCATCATATCTTTAAGGGAAATCGCGTTTATCTTTCTAGGCTTTGACTGCCTTTAGATTGGGCTTGTGTTCCTTCGTTTGGGCCTCTTTGGACTCTTCTGGCGATTTGGCCAAATTATTTGTGAAGAGGTCGGGGAGCCTGACCTAAGGAGGTCGGTCGTTTTATCTTCAATCAACCCAGGTCGCATAGCTCGACCTAAGGTATGAACAGTGCCCCTGCTTGAGCTCGGTCTTTCCTTTGAGGTCGTGTTTTTTAGACTTCGACCCCTTTTTTGGGGAAGCCTTGCTCGAGCATTTGGCCTTTTGTCAATTTCTTTGTAGAACTTCCGCTAGGTTAGCCTTTAAAATGTGAAGCGTTTCTTTTCCCTTATTTGTAGCGTGCGTTTTTACTTTCTTGGAAACGTGCGAGGGTTTAATGCTTATTAACTCCTTTTGTCGTTCCTTCTTTCCCTCTTTTACGTCTTAATTTGAATTTTTACAAGGCTTGCTTTCAATTCTTCTTTCTCCTCTCTCTTTTGCCTCATCTTCTACTGAAGCGTTTTGTTTCCTCTGTTTCTCTCACGCTTCGGAGTTTTTCTGGCTCGAGGGTGCTTGTTGGTGTGGAATGCGATCATCGCCCCTTCCTGTTTCATGCTTGCTTCTTCTTTATAGGTTGGTAATTCTTCCTCCCTTCTCTCTCTTTTCGATGATTTCCTTGGTATTTGTATGTCTAAAAGTTTGCTAGCCAAATTTGAGCCTACGCTTAACCCACTTGTTCTTATTTTAGCACATTATAAGCCTTAAAGCGGAAAACAAGAAAAGTCTTTATTTGGACCTTTGATTAGCTTAGGCTAGTGTGTAAGACTCATTCAAGTGTGGGAACATTGGGACAGTAGGTGAATAAAAGGGTAGTTTTGTATTATCATTGAAAATATTGGGAATTAGGTATACATTCATGTATTGATCAATTGTAGAACCTTATGAATTGATGCTCTTATATATAGAAAAAAAAAGGAAGAAAGAAAAAAAAAACATGAGGAGAAAAACAAAAGAAAAAAAAAGAGAGAAGAAAGAAAAAAAATAAACAAATAATAAAGGGGACAAAATGCCCCAAGGTGAAGCTCTCAATAAAAAGAGAATCAATGCATAGGTGTCGTGAACCAAGAAAAGAAAAGCATGGGTATATGAAAAAGTGAAGAATGGGTAGTTAGAGTAGTTCGAATTTGTATAGGTCATTATATAGGCTAGGCGGGAAAGTCTATGCTAATCAAAGATCTAATCTCTAGCCCACTTAACCATAAATGATCCTACCTTGACCCTAACCCCATTACAACCTAAATGAAAGACCTCATGATGAATGTATGCATGCATTGAATAGGTGTTGATTGTTAGAAGAAAATCAAATGTTGGAAAGCATGATTAAAAGGAAATTGAGTGAATTAACCCTTAAACACTTGAGTGAATAGAGCGGATACACATCCGGTGAGGGTTCAAAAGTTCAATCACATGTGTTCACTCATATTATCTATATCCTTGCAAGCTTGAACTCTTTTTGACAATTCAATACAATTGTGGTTTAGACTTGATCCCTATCGCTCTAGCTCTTGTGCCTACACATGTTCTCTTGGGAATTGATTTGTTTGAACTAAGCATTTGCATTCACTTTAGGTAGTTGCATTTAGATAAGTTCATATAGTTTAGTGCATTCAAATAAATGTCATACCCCTTAGTTCCTTCTTATTTTAGCATGAGGACATGCTAAGGTTTAAGTGTGGGGAGGTTGATAAATCCCAATTTTAGGGTTTATCTTGTATTGAATTTAGAGTATTTTGATGACCTTTTCTTGCATTTAACCTATGAATTAGAATGGTTTTGTAATCTCTCTCGTATTTGTGCTTAAGTGTAAAAACATGCTTTTTAAGCCTTATTTTGATGAATTCTAATTCCTCTTTGATTCCATAAGATGCCTTGATGTGTTTGCTAGTAATTCCAGGATTGAAATAGGCTAGGCATGGATCAAAGGGAGCAAGGAAGGAAGCATACAAGTGGAGAGAAGCATGAAAAGTCAAAGAAGTGAAATCAGCCAAGCACGAGCACGCGCACAAGGCGCTCGCGCGCACATTGCAGAATCGGCCAGGGGCGCGCACGCGTACCGTACGCGCATGTGTCGCAGTCCGCACATGACTTCATTAAAGCAACACGTGCCTGGCGATTTGGAAGGGTTTCTGAACCCATTTTGGCGCCAATTGTTGATAGAAAGAAATAAAAGGATCAAGGATTGAAGGGGGAAGAAGTAAGTTCATTACCATTAGTCATAGTTTTAGTTTTAGAGTAGTTTTTAGAGAGAGAAGCTCTCACTTCTCTCTAGAATTAGGATTAGGTTTAGGTTAATCTCTCTTCTTAGATCTAGGTTTAATTCATGCTTTAATTCACTTGTCTTTTATCAAGTCTTAATCTTCTCCTATCCCTCTTGCTAGTTATGTGCTTTAATAATTGTAATTCTTCACTTGTTTTGGATAGATTGTTGTTCCTTTGTTTTCTTTCAATAATGCAATTTGAGGTAATTCATGATAATTGTGATTTCCTTGATTGTTGTTGTTAATTCTTTGCAATAATTGTTGTTAGATCTTGTTCTTGTTGTTGATTTACTATGCTTTCCTTTTATGCCTTCCAAGTGTTTGCTAAAATGCTTGGTTAGATTTTAGTGTAGGTTTTGTTCCTCTTAGCCTAGGTAAAGTAATTAGTGACTCTTGAGTTATCTAATTCCTTTGTTGATTGATAATTAGAAGTTGCTAATTGATTTGAATGCCTCTAAAGCTAGTCTTTCCTTTAGGAGTTGATTAGGATATGAGGAATCAAATTGATTCATCCACTTGACTTCCCTCCATGGTGAGAGGTTAACTAAGTGGGAGCAATGGACAATTTGTCATCACAATTGAGGAGGATAACTAAGACAGGACTTCTAGTTCTCATATCTTGCCAAGAGCTTTGCTAGTTGTTAGTTTATTTTCTTTGCCATTTATATTTCTTGTCTAAAATCTTAAAACCCCAAATATAACTCACAACCAATAACAAGACACTTCATTACAATTCCTAGGGAGAACGACCCAAGGTCCAATACTTTGGTTTATAAATTTTAGGGGTTTGTACTAGTGACAAACAACTTTTTGTATGAAAGGATTATTGTTTGGTTTAGAAACTATACTTTACAACGAGATTTCATTAGTGAAATTTTAAACCATCAAAAATCAAATCATCAAAATGGCGCCGTTGCCGGGGAGTCGCAATGGTGTTGTATTATTGGTTGTTGTACATATGTGAATATTGTGAATAGGTCTATCTTTTGTTTGTTTCTCAATTTTGTTAGTTTTATTTTGTTTTTCTATCATGAATTCTCACTTTGGCTATGAGTGTGATTATAACTATGTTGTAGGTAATGAGAGCTTCAATGAGGATGTGTATCAAGAATGGGATAACCAAAGGTGGGAGGAGCCATATGCATATGACCAATCCTCTTGGCAACAACCTCCACCAATGCACTATGAAGAAAAGCCATTCTATGATGCATATCAATCCAATGGCTATGGTGAATCTCCTTGTGACTTTCAAAAACCACCACCATATGCCTATGCCCCACACCCTCAACATGAACCTCAATCATACTCACAAGCCCCTCCATACCAAGCACCTTCCTATAATCCATATCCACCATATGACCTATCACCCATACCATATTCTCATGACCATTATGAGCAAGAACCTTTAGAACCACCACAACCCTATCAAGATTACTCCCCAGAACCACCTTCTTACCATGAATCCTCTCTCCAATATAATGCACCTTCATTCTCACCTCAAGCCCCAATAGACGATCCTCTCACTTTGTTACTTCAAGGACAAGAAGCCATGAAGTGGGATACACTTGCGTTTGTGACCAATTTGACCAAGGTGGTGAACACCTTAGCTCACCAATGCTTGAATACTCAAAGAAATTCTGTGACCATGGTGGACGAAATTGTGATCACTTGTTATGTACTTATAAAGGATGTATACTCTGAAGGCATTGTTTATTGTCTTCACAATCTCGTTCAACTAACCAGCAAGTGTACTGGGTCGTCCAAGTAATAACCTTACGTGAGTAAGGGTCGAATCCACAGAGATTGTTGGTATGAAGCAAGCTATGGTCACCTTGCAAATCTCAGTTAGGCAGATTAAAAATGGTTTATGGGTTTTCGAATAATTAATAATAAAAAGAAATAAATAATAAAAGGGATAGAACACTTATGCAGATTCATTGGTAGAGGTATCTTTTAAGTATATACAGCTGCTGCATGGCTCAAGCACGCCTGCTCTCCTACTGCTTCTACTCAATCCTTCTTACTCCTTTCCATGGCAAGCTTTGTATAGGGGTTCACCATCAACTGTGGCTACTTTCATTCCTCACGGGGAAATAACCTGTGCGGCTGTCACTCGCACAGCTAACCAGTCTGGAGGCATCACCCATGGCTGATGGCTACATCCCATCCTCGCAGTGAAAACTATGCAACGCACTCTGTCACAGTACGGCTAATCACCGGTTGGTTCCCGCTCCTACTGGAATAGAATCCCTCTTTTGCGTCTGTCACCAACGCCCAGCAGGTTAAAGTTTGAAGCACGTCACGGTCATTCATGATCGAAATCCTACTCGGAACACCACAGACAAGGTTGGACTTTCCGGATCCAGATGAATGCCGCCAACTATCTAACTTATACCACGAAGATTCTGTTGGAGAATCTAAGAGATACGCATTCAAGCTCTGTTGCATGTAGAACGTAAGTGGTTGTCAATCACTCGCGTTCATAATTGAGAATGATAATGAGGGTAATCTGACTCATCACATTCATCATGTTCTTGGGTACGAATGAATATCTTGGAATAAGAATAAAAGAGAATTGAATAAAAGAAGATAGAATTTCATTAATACTTGAGGTACAGCAGAGCTCCACACCCTTAATCTATGGTGTGCAGAAACTCCACCGTTGAAAATACATAAGCAAAAGGTTCAGGCATGGCCGAATGGCCAGCCCTCTCCATGATCAAGTGACCGAATAATGAAAGACTTAAAGTGGTCAAAAGATATCTAATACAATAGATAAATGTTCTATTTATAATAAACTAGCTCCTAGGGTTTACATGAGTAAGTAATTGATGCATAAATTCACTTCCGGGGCCCACTTGGTGTATGTTTGGGCTGAGCTTGATTAATCCACGAACTGAGGCTTCTCTTGGAGTTGAACTCCGAGTTATGACGTGTTTTGGGCGTTCAACTCCGGATCATGACGTTTTTCTGGCGTTTAACTCCAGACAGCAGTGTGTACTTGGCGTTCAACGCCAAGTTACGTCGTCATTCTTCGAATAAAGTATGGACTATTATATATTGCTGGAAAGCCCTGGATGTCTACTTTCCAACGCCGTTGAGAGCGCGCCAATTGGAGTTCTGTAGCTCCAGAAAATCCATTTTGAGTGCAGGGAGGTCAGATTCCAACAGCATCAGCAGTCCTTTTGTCAGCCTTCTTCAGAGTTTTGCTCAAATCCCTCAATTTCAGCCAGAATTTACCTGAAATCACAGAAAAACACACAATCTCACAGTAAAGTCCAGAAATGTGAATTTAACATAAAAACTAATGAAAACATCCCTAAAAGTAGCTTGAACTTACTAAAAACTACCTAAAAACAATGCCAAAAAGCGTATAAATTATCCGCTCATCACAACACCAAACTTAAAGTGTTGCTTGTCCCCAAGCAACTGAAAATCAATTAGGATAAAAAGAAGAGAATATACTATAAATTCCAGAATATCAATGAATATTAATTTAATTAGATGAGCGGGACTTGTAGCTTTTTGCTTCTGAACAGTTTTGGCATCTCACTTTTTCCTTTGAAGTTCAGAGTGATTGGCATCTCTGGGAACTTAGAATTTTGGATAGTGTTATTGACTTTCCTAGTTAAGCATGTTGATTCTTGAACACAGCTACTTATGAGTCTTGGCCGTGGCCCTAAGCACTTTGTTTTCCAGTATTACCACCGGATACATAAATGCCACAGACACATGACTGGGTGAACCTTTTCAGATTGTGACTCAGCTTTGCTAGAGTTCCCAGTTAGTGGTATCCAGAGCTCTTAAGCACACTCTTTTTTGCTTTGGATCACGACTTTAACCACTCAGTCTCAAGCTTTTCACTTGGACCTTCATGACACAAGCACATGGTTAGGGACAGCTTGATTTAGCCGCTTAGGCCTGGATTTTATTTCCTTGGGCCCTCCTATCCATTGATGCTCAAAGCCTTGGATCCTTTTTATCCTTGCCTTTTGGTTTTAAGGGCTATTGGCTTTTTCTACTGCTCCTTCTTTTTCTTTCTCAATTTTTCACCATTTTTTTTTCACAAGCTTTTTCTTTTTCACTGCTTTTTCTTGCTTAAAGAATCAATTTCATGATTTTTTTCAGATCATCAATAACATTTCTCTTTGTTCATCATTCTTTCAAGAACCAACAATTTTAACACTCATAAACAACAAGATCAAAAATATGCACTGTTCAAGCATTCATTCAGAAAACAAAAAGTATTGTCACCACATCAATATAATTAAATTAAATTCAAGGATAAATTCGAAATTTATGTACTTCTTATTCTTTTGAATTAAAACATTTTTCATTTAAGAGAGGTGAAGGATTCATGGAATTATTCATAATCTTTAAGGCATAGTTACTACATACTAATGATCATGAAGTAGATAAACATATAAAAAAAACGAAAAGTAGAAAAAAAAATTTTAGAACAAGGAATGAGTCCACCTGAGTGAGGGTGGCGCCTTCTTGAAGATCCAATGGTGCTTTTTGAGCTCCTTTATGTCTCTTCCTTGCTTCTGTTGCATGATCCCTAGTGATTTTGGTGTTTTTATCATTATTTGCTCCCAATAGTTGTGTGGAGGATAATTTATCCCCTGAGGTATCTCAGGGATCTCTTGATTTGCAGCCACATGTTCTACCACTGAGCTATGACAACTTATATTAGTCTTTCCATCTCCCATGACTCAGAGGTGGAATCTTTTGTCTTTTTCCTTGTTCCTGCTCATATAGGGAAGAAGAGAACAAGAAAAGAAAGTGGAATCATCTATGTCACAGTATAGAGATTCCTTTATGTTAGTAGAAGAAGAAAGGGAAGAAGAGTGAAGAAGAATGGGTAAGGATAGAGGTGGTGATTTGAGATGAAGAGAAGTGAAGAGAAGTGTTAGTAAATAAATAAATTAAATAGAATAAGAGAAGAGAAGAGAAATTTCGAAAATAATTTTTGAAAAAGAGGTTAGTAATTTTCGAAAATCAAAGACAAAATATAATTAAAATTAAAATTTAAAACAAAAAGAATTTTTGAAAAAGAGAGGGAGAATTTTCGAAATTTAGAGAGGGATAGGTAGTTAGTTGGTTTTGAAAAAGATAAGAAACAAACAAAAAGTTAGTTAGTTGATTTGAAAAAGATTTGAAATCAAATTTTGAAAAAGATAAGAAGATAAGAAGTTAGATAAGATATTTTGAAATCAATTTTTGAAAAAGATAAAGTTTTTGAAAAAGATAAGATAAAAAGATAAAAAGATTTTTAAGAAAAAGATATTTTGAAAAAGATTTAATTTTTAAAATTACTTAACTAACAAGAAACTACAAGATAAGATTCTAGAACTTAAAGATTGAACCTTTCTTAACAAGAAAGTAACAAACTTCAAATTTTTGAACCAATCACATTACTTGTTAGTTAATTTTCGAAAATTAGATATAAAAGATAAGAAAAAGATTTTGAAAATATTTTGAAAAAGATTTTTGAAATTTTCGAAAATAATAAAAAAAATGAAAAATA
This sequence comes from Arachis hypogaea, assembly GCF_003086295.3. NCBI lineage: Eukaryota > Viridiplantae > Streptophyta > Magnoliopsida > Fabales > Fabaceae > Arachis > Arachis hypogaea. The sequence continues at coordinate 80,350,398 of NC_092044.1, read as the reverse complement.
TATGATTTTTGAAAAAGATTTTGAAAAGATAAGATTTTTAAAATTGAAATTTTGACTTGACTTGTATGAAACAACTAATTTTGAAAATTTTTGACCAAGTCAACCCAAAATTTCGAAAATTTGGAGGGAAATAAGGAAAAGATATTTTTTTTGATTTTTGAATTTTTAAAGATGAGAGAGAAAAACAACAAAAACACTCAATGCATGAAATTTTTAGATCAAAACAATGAATGCATGCAAGAATGCTGTGAATGTCAAGATGAACACCAAGAACACTTTGAAGATCATGATGAACATCAAGAACATATTTTTGAAAAATTTTTAATGCAAAGAAGACATGCAAGACACCAAACTTAAAAATTTTTAATGCTTGAAAAATATGAATGCAAAAATGCACATGAAAAACAAGAAAAGACACAAAACAAGAAAACATCAAGATCAAACAAGAAGACTTATCAAGAACAACTTGAAGATCATGAAGAACACTATGAATGCATGAGATTTTCGAAAAAATGCAAGAAAAATTTTAAAAGCATGCAATTGACACCAAACTTAAAAATTAACACAAGACTCAAACAAGAAACACAAAATATTTTTGATTTTTATGATTTTCTAATTTTTTTGTATTTTTATTAATTTTTTTTTCGAAAATAAAGTTTAGAAAAACGAAAAATAAAAGAAAATTTTTAAAAAAGATTTTTGAAAAGAAAATTACCTAATCTGAGCAACAAGATGAACCGTCAGTTGTCCATACTCGAACAATCCCCGGCAACGGCGCCAAAAACTTGGTGGACGAAATTGTGATCACTTGTTATGTACTTATAAAGGATGTATACTCTGAAGGCATTGTTTATTGTCTTCACAATCTCGTTCAACTAACCAGCAAGTGTACTGGGTCGTCCAAGTAATAACCTTACGTGAGTAAGGGTCGAATCCACAGAGATTGTTGGTATGAAGCAAGCTATGGTCACCTTGCAAATCTCAGTTAGGCAGATTAAAAATGGTTTATGGGTTTTCGAATAATTAATAATAAAAAGAAATAAATAATAAAAGGGATAGAACACTTATGCAGATTCATTGGTAGAGGTATCTTTTAAGTATATACAGCTGCTGCATGGCTCAAGCACGCCTGCTCTCCTACTGCTTCTACTCAATCCTTCTTACTCCTTTCCATGGCAAGCTTTGTATAGGGGTTCACCATCAACTGTGGCTACTTTCATTCCTCACGGGGAAATAACCTGTGCGGCTGTCACTCGCACAGCTAACCAGTCTGGAGGCATCACCCATGGCTGATGGCTACATCCCATCCTCGCAGTGAAAACTATGCAACGCACTCTGTCACAGTACGGCTAATCACCGGTTGGTTCCCGCTCCTACTGGAATAGAATCCCTCTTTTGCGTCTGTCACCAACGCCCAGCAGGTTAAAGTTTGAAGCACGTCACGGTCATTCATGATCGAAATCCTACTCGGAACACCACAGACAAGGTTGGACTTTCCGGATCCAGATGAATGCCGCCAACTATCTAACTTATACCACGAAGATTCTGTTGGAGAATCTAAGAGATACGCATTCAAGCTCTGTTGCATGTAGAACGTAAGTGGTTGTCAATCACTCGCGTTCATAATTGAGAATGATAATGAGGGTAATCTGACTCATCACATTCATCATGTTCTTGGGTACGAATGAATATCTTGGAATAAGAATAAAAGAGAATTGAATAAAAGAAGATAGAATTTCATTAATACTTGAGGTACAGCAGAGCTCCACACCCTTAATCTATGGTGTGCAGAAACTCCACCGTTGAAAATACATAAGCAAAAGGTTCAGGCATGGCCGAATGGCCAGCCCTCTCCATGATCAAGTGACCGAATAATGAAAGACTTAAAGTGGTCAAAAGATATCTAATACAATAGATAAATGTTCTATTTATAATAAACTAGCTCCTAGGGTTTACATGAGTAAGTAATTGATGCATAAATTCACTTCCGGGGCCCACTTGGTGTATGTTTGGGCTGAGCTTGATTAATCCACGAACTGAGGCTTCTCTTGGAGTTGAACTCCGAGTTATGACGTGTTTTGGGCGTTCAACTCCGGATCATGACGTTTTTCTGGCGTTTAACTCCAGACAGCAGCGTGTACTTGGCGTTCAACGCCAAGTTACGTCGTCATTCTTCGAATAAAGTATGGACTATTATATATTGCTGGAAAGCCCTGGATGTCTACTTTCCAACGCCGTTGAGAGCGCGCCAATTGGAGTTCTGTAGCTCCAGAAAATCCATTTTGAGTGCAGGGAGGTCAGATTCCAACAGCATCAGCAGTCCTTTTGTCAGCCTTCTTCAGAGTTTTGCTCAAATCCCTCAATTTCAGCCAGAATTTACCTGAAATCACAGAAAAACACACAATCTCACAGTAAAGTCCAGAAATGTGAATTTAACATAAAAACTAATGAAAACATCCCTAAAAGTAGCTTGAACTTACTAAAAACTACCTAAAAACAATGCCAAAAAGCGTATAAATTATCCGCTCATCACAACACCAAACTTAAAGTGTTGCTTGTCCCCAAGCAACTGAAAATCAATTAGGATAAAAAGAAGAGAATATACTATAAATTCCAGAATATCAATGAATATTAATTTAATTAGATGAGCGGGACTTGTAGCTTTTTGCTTCTGAACAGTTTTGGCATCTCACTTTTTCCTTTGAAGTTCAGAGTGATTGGCATCTCTGGGAACTTAGAATTTTGGATAGTGTTATTGACTTTCCTAGTTAAGCATGTTGATTCTTGAACACAGCTACTTATGAGTCTTGGCCGTGGCCCTAAGCACTTTGTTTTCCAGTATTACCACCGGATACATAAATGCCACAGACACATGACTGGGTGAACCTTTTCAGATTGTGACTCAGCTTTGCTAGAGTTCCCAGTTAGTGGTATCCAGAGCTCTTAAGCACACTCTTTTTTGCTTTGGATCACGACTTTAACCACTCAGTCTCAAGCTTTTCACTTGGACCTTCATGACACAAGCACATGGTTAGGGACAGCTTGATTTAGCCGCTTAGGCCTGGATTTTATTTCCTTGGGCCCTCCTATCCATTGATGCTCAAAGCCTTGGATCCTTTTTATCCTTGCCTTTTGGTTTTAAGGGCTATTGGCTTTTTCTACTGCTCCTTCTTTTTCTTTCTCAATTTTTCACCATTTTTTTTTCACAAGCTTTTTCTTTTTCACTGCTTTTTCTTGCTTAAAGAATCAATTTCATGATTTTTTTCAGATCATCAATAACATTTCTCTTTGTTCATCATTCTTTCAAGAACCAACAATTTTAACACTCATAAACAACAAGATCAAAAATATGCACTGTTCAAGCATTCATTCAGAAAACAAAAAGTATTGTCACCACATCAATATAATTAAATTAAATTCAAGGATAAATTCGAAATTTATGTACTTCTTATTCTTTTGAATTAAAACATTTTTCATTTAAGAGAGGTGAAGGATTCATGGAATTATTCATAATCTTTAAGGCATAGTTACTACATACTAATGATCATGAAGTAGATAAACATATAAAAAAAACGAAAAGTAGAAAAAAAAATTTTAGAACAAGAAATGAGTCCACCTGAGTGAGGGTGGCGCCTTCTTGAAGATCCAATGGTGCTTTTTGAGCTCCTTTATGTCTCTTCCTTGCTTCTGTTGCATGATCCCTAGTGATTTTGGTGTTTTTATCATTATTTGCTCCCAATAGTTGTGTGGAGGATAATTTATCCCCTGAGGTATCTCAGGGATCTCTTGATTTGCAGCCACATGTTCTACCACTGAGCTATGACAACTTATATTAGTCTTTCCATCTCCCATGACTCAGAGGTGGAATCTTTTGTCTTTTTCCTTGTTCCTGCTCATATAGGGAAGAAGAGAACAAGAAAAGAAAGTGGAATCATCTATGTCACAGTATAGAGATTCCTTTATGTTAGTAGAAGAAGAAAGGGAAGAAGAGTGAAGAAGAATGGGTAAGGATAGAGGTGGTGATTTGAGATGAAGAGAAGTGAAGAGAAGTGTTAGTAAATAAATAAATTAAATAGAATAAGAGAAGAGAAGAGAAATTTCGAAAATAATTTTTGAAAAAGAGGTTAGTAATTTTCGAAAATCAAAGACAAAATATAATTAAAATTAAAATTTAAAACAAAAAGAATTTTTGAAAAAGAGAGGGAGAATTTTCGAAATTTAGAGAGGGATAGGTAGTTAGTTGGTTTTGAAAAAGATAAGAAACAAACAAAAAGTTAGTTAGTTGATTTGAAAAAGATTTGAAATCAAATTTTGAAAAAGATAAGAAGATAAGAAGTTAGATAAGATATTTTGAAATCAATTTTTGAAAAAGATAAAGTTTTTGAAAAAGATAAGATAAAAAGATAAAAAGATTTTTAAGAAAAAGATATTTTGAAAAAGATTTAATTTTTAAAATTACTTAACTAACAAGAAACTACAAGATAAGATTCTAGAACTTAAAGATTGAACCTTTCTTAACAAGAAAGTAACAAACTTCAAATTTTTGAACCAATCACATTACTTGTTAGTTAATTTTCGAAAATTAGATATAAAAGATAAGAAAAAGATTTTGAAAATATTTTGAAAAAGATTTTTGAAATTTTCGAAAATAATAAAAAAAATGAAAAATATATGATTTTTGAAAAAGATTTTGAAAAGATAAGATTTTTAAAATTGAAATTTTGACTTGACTTGTATGAAACAACTAATTTTGAAAATTTTTGACCAAGTCAACCCAAAATTTCGAAAATTTGGAGGGAAATAAGGAAAAGATATTTTTTTTGATTTTTGAATTTTTAAAGATGAGAGAGAAAAACAACAAAAACACTCAATGCATGAAAGTTTTAGATCAAAACAATGAATGCATGCAAGAATGCTGTGAATGTCAAGATGAACACCAAGAACACTTTGAAGATCATGATGAACATCAAGAACATATTTTTGAAAAATTTTTAATGCAAAGAAGACATGCAAGACACCAAACTTAAAAATTTTTAATGCTTGAAAAATATGAATGCAAAAATGCACATGAAAACAAGAAAAGACACAAAACAAGAAAACATCAAGATCAAACAAGAAGACTTATCAAGAACAACTTGAAGATCATGAAGAACACTATGAATGCATGAGATTTTCGAAAAAATGCAAGAAAAATTTTAAAAGCATGCAATTGACACCAAACTTAAAAATTAACACAAGACTCAAACAAGAAACACAAAATATTTTTGATTTTTATGATTTTCTAATTTTTTTGTATTTTTATTAATTTTTTTTTCGAAAATAAAGTTTAGAAAAACGAAAAATAAAAGAAAATTTTTAAAAAAGATTTTTGAAAAGAAAATTACCTAATCTGAGCAACAAGATGAACCGTCAGTTGTCCATGCTCGAACAATCCCCGGCAACGGCGCCAAAAACTTGGTGGACGAAATTGTGATCACTTGTTATGTACTTATAAAGGATGTATACTCTGAAGGCATTGTTTATTGTCTTCACAATCTCGTTCAACTAACCAGCAAGTGTACTGGGTCGTCCAAGTAATAACCTTACGTGAGTAAGGGTCGAATCCACAGAGATTGTTGGTATGAAGCAAGCTATGGTCACCTTGCAAATCTCAGTTAGGCAGATTAAAAATGGTTTATGGGTTTTCGAATAATTAATAATAAAAAGAAATAAATAATAAAAGGGATAGAACACTTATGCAGATTCATTGGTAGAGGTATCTTTTAAGTATATACAGCTGCTGCATGGCTCAAGCACGCCTGCTCTCCTACTGCTTCTACTCAATCCTTCTTACTCCTTTCCATGGCAAGCTTTGTATAGGGGTTCACCATCAACTGTGGCTACTTTCATTCCTCACGGGGAAATAACCTGTGCGGCTGTCACTCGCACAGCTAACCAGTCTGGAGGCATCACCCATGGCTGATGGCTACATCCCATCCTCGCAGTGAAAACTATGCAACGCACTCTGTCACAGTACGGCTAATCACCGGTTGGTTCCCGCTCCTACTGGAATAGAATCCCTCTTTTGCGTCTGTCACCAACGCCCAGCAGGTTAAAGTTTGAAGCACGTCACGGTCATTCATGATCGAAATCCTACTCGGAACACCACAGACAAGGTTGGACTTTCCGGATCCAGATGAATGCCGCCAACTATCTAACTTATACCACGAAGATTCTGTTGGAGAATCTAAGAGATACGCATTCAAGCTCTGTTGCATGTAGAACGTAAGTGGTTGTCAATCACTCGCGTTCATAATTGAGAATGATAATGAGGGTAATCTGACTCATCACATTCATCATGTTCTTGGGTACGAATGAATATCTTGGAATAAGAATAAAAGAGAATTGAATAAAAGAAGATAGAATTTCATTAATACTTGAGGTACAGCAGAGCTCCACACCCTTAATCTATGGTGTGCAGAAACTCCACCGTTGAAAATACATAAGCAAAAGGTTCAGGCATGGCCGAATGGCCAGCCCTCTCCATGATCAAGTGACCGAATAATGAAAGACTTAAAGTGGTCAAAAGATATCTAATACAATAGATAAATGTTCTATTTATAATAAACTAGCTCCTAGGGTTTACATGAGTAAGTAATTGATGCATAAATTCACTTCCGGGGCCCACTTGGTGTATGTTTGGGCTGAGCTTGATTAATCCACGAACTGAGGCTTCTCTTGGAGTTGAACTCCGAGTTATGACGTGTTTTGGGCGTTCAACTCCGGATCATGACGTTTTTCTGGCGTTTAACTCCAGACAGCAGCGTGTACTTTGCGTTCAACGCCAAGTTACGTCGTCATTCTTCGAATAAAGTATGGACTATTATATATTGCTGGAAAGCCCTGGATGTCTACTTTCCAACGCCGTTGAGAGCGCGCCAATTGGAGTTCTGTAGCTCCAGAAAATCCATTTTGAGTGCAGGGAGGTCAGATTCCAACAGCATCAGCAGTCCTTTTGTCAGCCTTCTTCAGAGTTTTGCTCAAATCCCTCAATTTCAGCCAGAATTTACCTGAAATCACAGAAAAACACACAATCTCACAGTAAAGTCCAGAAATGTGAATTTAACATAAAAACTAATGAAAACATCCCTAAAAGTAGCTTGAACTTACTAAAAACTACCTAAAAACAATGCCAAAAAGCGTATAAATTATCCGCTCATCAGACCACATGCGAAAACTCAAAGGAAGAGCAAAGTATGAAGGAGAAATTGGAAAATCCGGTGAAAAAGAAAGAATTGGTAGTCATAGAACAATTGGAGAGACCCACTGTTTTTGAAACAAAGAAGGAACATGTTCAAGATTTAAGAGATATGGAACTACCATGTGAATCGCAACAACCTCTGGAGTATATCAAGATTGAAGAACACGAGAAGGTTGATCAAGAAATAGATTCAATCATGGAGGAATTTCTATCTACAATTGAATTCCTTCCTAGTAAACATGAAGTTGAAACCATAGAAGAGTGTGCACAACCTCCCAAGGAAGACGGAAATTAAATGGTGTATATTGAAATTGAAGAATATGAAGATGTTGATCAAGAGATGGATTCATGCATCGGAGAGTTCCTATCCAAAATTGAATCACCTCCGATTGGGCAAGAATTCAAGGTTCTTGAAGACAACACCAAGCCGAGTGATGAAAGGGAATAGGTTGAACTTGAAGAAATTTGTCAAGAGGTGAAAATACACAAAGAAGAGCACAAGGAAGTAGACCTTGCATTGTCTAAGTGTGGGAAAGCCTCTTTCCCCAAGATACCATCCAATATAACATTTAAGTGGGTAACATCTCTCTCTCTAAGCTTTATTTTCTCGCTTGAATATGGTTTGATTGAAACGGATGGTCATCTTAGAGCCCTTTGTGGAATCAAAAGTGGTGGTTGGAAATTTGGTACAAAGCTCACTAGGGTCAAAGCTTTAGGATATAGGGATTATGATGGGGCAAGAACCACTTTGTATGGGTCTAGAAGGAAGAATTGGTGGAGTAAAGAGATTCTATGTGTCAACCACCCGTTCGGAAAAATCATGAAACTCAACTCACGGATGGGTGTGAAGATAAGATATGGGATCCTGGTTCGCTATGTGAAGACCAACTATGGGGACTCATGTCTTGGGTAGAACTCTACCCTAGATTGGTGAAGACGGTTGGAAATTCTGTCAACCAATTGAGAAGTAAAGATCCTTGGAGATTCAAGGATGAGTACAAGCACAAGCCACCATGACAAAGAGTATCTCAACATGTCCAACTTAAGGACTTAAACTAAAAGTGCTAGGTGGGAGACACCCCACCATGGTAAACTCTTTCCATTCCTTTTAGTTTTGTTTAATAAATGATTTGAGTTACCATTGTAAACCTACTTCATATAGATTTGTTTGTACAATTAGATGGTTAGCATAGTCACATGTATGTTATGTTAGTAGTAGATGAATAATATCAAATTGCATGTTTTGGTGAATTAGATGATAGTTGAGTGAATAAAGAGTTGTGAGCATTATAGGAAGCACCTGAGCACAATTTCCTGCTTTAGTCAAAAAAAAGGGGGGTGGACGTGCGCGCACGATGTACGCGCACGCGTCCCTGAGAAGTTGCATCATCACCCAAATCCCAGAGAGTTAGGCCTTTCTTGGGCAAACACTACGCCCTGAGCCCAACACAACTCACGTTGGCGTGCACTACGTCCGTGTGCGTTGATCACGAGAATAGGGAAGTGCACGCGGACGCGCACCTGCCGCGTCGATCAACTGCTGCAACTTCTGGGCCAATATCCAGAGAGTTGCGCTAGATCTGGGCCAACTTTGAGCCCCCAACCTAACTCATCATATGCGGACGCGGACTTGTCGCGCGCGCGTCCACTAGATGATGCCGCCATTCCAGGCCTTTGTCCAGAGAGTTGGGCGTGCGTCAAGCCTATTCTAAGCCTCCAGCCCAATCTCATGTACGCGTGAGCGCACTGTACGCGTGCGCCCCGCTATAGTTTCCCATCCACGCTTGAGCTTGCTGTACGCACATGCGTAGGTCCCTAATTTCACCAATGTACGTACCTGCGCCAAATCAAAAAAAAAGGGATAACCCTAATGCGCGAGGGTGCTGCGCAGTCGCGCACATCTCTTTTCCCCCATTATCTTCTTCCTCTTCTCTCCTTCGACCTCCGCCAATAGCAGCGACGGCCACCGCCACTACCGGCAACCTTCGTCCGTTACCTCTCTCCCACTTCCAACCTCTCATTCTCTCGCTCTTCACACCACCCGTCCCTGCCCGAACCACCTCCGCCATCACCGCCGGCGACAAGCACTCGGCGGCCCCTCCCTTTCTTTCTCCATTCACGCTCTCCTCTCACTCTCCCTCTCTCACCGCCGCCAGCTCCCCTTCACTCTGCCTCTACGCCACCGAGCACTATCACTGCTTCACTGTGCCTGCCACCCTCCGCGGCGGTGCTCTGCCCAGTTCACTTCCTTGCTTCCTTACTCCCCTGCCCTACTTCCATTTCCACTCTGCTCTAGGTTTCTGTTCCAACTCCTATAAATTTTGATTACTATTAGCTACTGTTAGTTTTGCGTTAGTTAGTTAGAGTTGAAACTTTGCATGTTAGGCTAGATAGAAATAATTGCGGTTAGATAGCTAGGGCTGGACAGAGGATTCTAGGCCTGATAAGTGCTCCGTTTGTGCATATTTGTTGTTTGTTTTACTTGGGTGTTGTATGCTGATTTTGGGTTGCGATTTTATGCAATTTGTGTTGCTGGGTACTATTTCACTGCTGCTGTGCTTAATTGAGGTTGTTTCTTGTTGTTTGTGCTACCTTGCTATCCGGGAACGTCCAATTTTAAGCTGGAATGCTGCCCAATTTTCAAGAAATTTGTTTTCATCTTAATCTCTATTGTAATTTGGGCTAATTTCTGCTTCCTTTCAACTTCCCGAATTTGGACCAATCATTGTGACCATGATCTCTATGTCTAGCCACAACTCCTCTGTTATTAAGCCTAAATATCATCACACCACTAATCCACTTTTCTAACTCACTAATTTCTTTAACCATTTAACTTCTACTCACATTTAACTTTTTTTTAACCATTCTTTCCAAAGTATGATGATTTTATTGCTTAATGAGCAAGAGTTGTTGACCGTAGTGAACATTGCATTCTTGATTCACTTGTTCACTTATGCTCACTTGTTTACCAATTCTTTTCAAGTTCAGTTCACATCCTGATTGATTATTAGCCAATTGATATCCTGAACATGCTTTCCTTGCTACATGCTAAGTGTTTCCTTCCTTATATTCTATCATATTTTTCAGGATGTCGGATAAAGGAAAAGCCATTGCCACTACCTCCAAGAAGAGAAAACATTCTACACCCTCTATCCCCTCCGTTTACAAGAATTATGCTAAGAATCCAATGAATGATGAAGAAAAGGAAAATCAGTTGCTACCCTCTACCGATCGAACAAAGTTTTCCAATCTTTATTGTGAGCTTCGCTTCCAAAAATATCGAACGACGAAGCTGAATACTGAAAAGAAATTACTCCTACCTAATGATGTGAGACGAGCCATCACTAGTCGCATCCTTGAGTTGGGTATGGACTTTGTTGATAGAGATTTGGGAGATATCAACATTTCTTGGGTTAAGGAATTCTATTGCAACTTCTTCCGTTCTACTTTGGATTCAGTTTAGGTGAGGGTTGGAGAGATTATGATCACTGAGTTAGCCATAGAGGAGGCATTGCAGTGCCGACATCTCACTGATGGCACCTGCGCTCATCAGCAGGCTGAGATTGCTATTCACAGCATGACCTTCGACTATGAGGCGCTTAGGCGCATGATCGCTATCCCAGATGCTCCTTGGGTCATGGATGCGAACAACACTAAGCCTAAAAGGATGCTCTTTGCTCATCTGACTAGAGAGGCCAAGACTTGGCAGATGATATTTGCCCACTACGTCTTGCCCACCACTCACTTTTCTGATATCCCTATGGAGATGCTTCTTTTGATTGGTCGTGTTATGGAGGGCATGGAGGTTTATTTTCCTCGATTGATTCGGCAGTGTATGTGGCGAGCACGTATTCGTGGCCTACTCCCATTTTCCACCAGTATGGCCGCCTTAGCTGAGGTCCCTTGATTCGATGATGATGTGACACCACCACCCCCAGATGACGATGATAAGGAGGCTACTATCCCTTGGGGTGGTTGGGTGCACGAGAAGCCTCTGGCTAGACGCCGGTCTCGGGCTAGGGCAGTAGTAGGGACGACTGGACCTTCAGCCTCGACAGCTGCCCCATCCTTTTCTACAGCAGCAGCCCCTTCCTTAGCACCTGAGCCGACTTACCTACTGGTTCAGCATCTGTTTCGGTTTTTGGAGTGCGAAAAGCGCCACATCAGGTGCCGACTGGATCGGATGGATCAGGCACTCATCTCCCTGGGCGCTGAGTTACCTCCACTTCCAGACTCTTTAGCTTCCAATGAGCAGGATGCACCTCCAGCTGCACCTGACACCACAGAGATTCAGCAGCCCCATGAGGAGCCGGTTCTGCACCCACAGTCAGAGTCAGCACCTACCGGTGTTCCTTCCCCTGATCCTCCGGTTTAGCATCGAGGACAATGCTCGATTTTAAGTGTGGGGAGGTCACCGGTAGCATCATTAGAGGACCGGTGAACATTTTAGTTATGCTGCCTTTATGTATATATCTGATTTCTACTGGGATCATTGCCTCTATTCCGTAAGCAAGTCAAAAGGATGATTCTCCCGTGGTGGAGTGCGGAGTTGTCCGATATGCTCATAGGACTTGTGGGAGCTCTTCAGCCCAAGCTTCCTTTGCGTCTTGTAGTCTCCGTTTTAACCCAGCTAGTATGACCTTGTTGGCAGCTTCTGCCTGTCCGTTGGCTTGTGGGTGTTCTACGGATGTGAATTGGTGCTTTATTTTTAAGTCGGCCACCAATTTCCTGAAACCTGTGTCAGTGAATTGAGTGCCATTGTCTGTGGTGATGGAGTAAGGAACCCCAAACCTTATAATAATGTTTTCGACTTCTTTAAGAAGTGGCATTAGCTAGGGGCTCTGCCTCAATGCATTTTGTGAAATAGTCTACCACTACAATGAGGAACTTGACTTGTCCTGATCCTTGGGAAAAGGGTCCGAGGAGGTCGAGTCCCCATTTTATAAACGGCCAAGGTGACGTTATACTGATGAGCTGGTGGGGCGATATGGAAGTTAGCATGCTTTTCGACATGGTGGGCATGTCTTAACAAACTTGATTGCTTCTTTTTGCAGAGTTGGCCAAAAGAACCCTGCTCGGAGTACCTTTTTGGAAAGAGCTCGTGCCCCCAGGTGGTTGCCACACATGCCGTTGTGTGCTTCTTCCAGGACATCCCTTGTATTAGAAGTCGGTACGCATTTTAGGAGGGGTGTTGAGATTCCTCTCCTATATAAGATGTCGCCCACTATGGTGTAGTATTGTGCTTCTCGTTTTAGCCTCTTTGCCTCCTTCTTATCTGTGGGGAGTGTCTCTGACTTGAGGTAGTTGATTATAAGGGTCATCCACCCTTGATCCTGACTTGATATGGTTAGGATCTTTTCCTCTGAGATTGGGCTTCATAGTATTTCCTGGATGAGGCTTCTATTATTGTCCCCTGGTTTGGTGCTGGCTAGTTTTGAAAGTGCATCAGCTCGAACATTCTGTTCCTGAGGTATATGGTGGACCTCATATTCCTCGAGTTGTCCTAGCTGTTCTCCGGTTTTGTCCATGTATTTTTTTATGGTCGGGTACTTGGCTTGGTAGCTCCCTTCTATTTGTGAGGTGACTACTTGTGAATCGCTAAAGATGATAAGCTTTTGAACTCTAACCTCCTTAGCCAACCTCAAACCTGTTAGTAATGCCTCGTATTTAGCCTGATTATTCGAAGTAGGGAACTCGAATTTTAAGGAGAGTACAAAAGGTTCCACTCCCGATCTTGTTTGAAGAGTCATCTACGTAAAGGTTCCATTTTGTAGGAGTTCCCGGGGTGTCAGTATATTCGACAATGAAGTCGGCCAGGTATTGTGATTTGATGGTTGTCCTAACTTCGTATTGAAGATCGAACTCAGATAACTCGACTGCCCACTGTAGGAATCTTCTCGCTAAGTCCGTCTTCTGTAGAATGCTTTTTATGGGCTGGTTGGTCCGAACCTTGATGGTGTAAGCTTAGAAGTATGGGCGGAGGCGTCGAGAAATTAATATGAGGGCGTAGGCAAACTTTTCTATCTTTTGATAGTTTAGTTTGGCCCCTTGTAGAGCCTTGCTGATGAAGTAGATGGGTTGTTGCTCATGATCGTCCTCTCTGACTAGTGCTGAGGTTATTGCCTGACTTCCTACTGCGAGATATAATATGAGTGTTTCTCCTTCCCGTGGTCGGGTAAGAATGGGTGGTTGCCTCAAGAATTTTTCGAAATCTTGGAAGGCTTTCTCGCATTCTGCTGTCCATTCAAACCTTTTTCCTTTCCTTAATGTTGCATAGAAGGGGAGAGATCTTATGGTCGATCCAGCTAGAAATCTAGACAGGGCGGCCAATCTTCCGTTGAGCTGTTGGACCTCTTTGACGCAGGTCGGACTTTTCATGTTCAGTATGGCCCAGCATTTATCCGAGTTTGCCTCAATTCCTCTTTGTGTTAGCATGAAGCTTAAGAATTTGCCAGCCTCTACTGCAAAGGTGCACTTTGCAGGATTAAGTCGTATACCATGCTTTCTTATGGTGTCGAACACTTTGGTGAGGTCGAACAGTAATGATTCCTCACTTTGTGTTTTTACCAACATGTTGTCTACATACACTACCATTAGTTTCCCAATATGATCTGCGAAGACTTTGTTCATCAATCTTTGGTAGGTAGCTCCTGCGTTTTTGAGTCCGAATGGCATGACGACATATCAGTAATTTGCTTTTCGGGTTAGGAATGAGGTCTTTTCTTGATCGGGCGGGTACATCGGGATTTGATTGTATCCTGAATAAGCATCCATGAAGAAAAGGTATTTGTATCCGGAGGAGGCATCCACTAGAGTGTCTATACTTGGTAGTGGATAGGGATCTTTTGAGCAAGCTTTATTGAGATCGGTGTAGTCAGTGCACATCCGCCATTTCCCATTTGACTTTTTTACCAAGACAACGTTGGCTAGCCATAGTGGCTATTTGACTTCTCTTATGAATCATGCCTCCAATAAGGCTTGTACCTGTTCTTTCACAGCTTGGGACCTTTCCGGTCCGAGTTTCCTACGCTTCTGTTGTACTGGCCGAGATCCTGGGTATACCGCCAGTTTGTGGCATATTAGTTTGGGGTCTATGTCTGGCATGAATGCGGCTGTTCCGAGGGTTACCTGAAACTGTAGGTCAATCTCGGACGAGATCTTCTGTGCTGGTCGGAACGGTTGTGTCCGACTTGTTGGACTTCGTGGTGGTGTTGATTCCTTCGTCCCCGGAGGGTGGGGGGTACCTACAAGGGACTCTGATGCTTAAGTTAGCAAGCGTATTAAGCAGGTATTGAGTAGAATTAGAGTATGAGTTATACCTGGGTGCTCTAGTGTATTTATAATGGTGTGGAATGACCTTTCTGGAGATAAGATAGTTATCTTATCTTATCTTATCTTATCTTTGAGTGAGGTCATCTTATCTTCAAGGGAACCGCCCTTATCTCTATAGGCTTGGACTGCCTTAGGATTTGGGTCGTGTTCCTCTATTGGGCCTGCTTTTGGGCTCTTCCTAGTGATTTAGCCAAGCTCTTTGAGAAGTGGTCGGGTTGTCCTGACCTACTGAGGTCGGTCGCTTTGTCTGTAGAACATCCCGGGTCAAACAGCTCGACCCAGGATATGAACAGTGCTCCTGCTCGAGCTCGGTTTTTCTTTTGAGGTCGAGTCTTTAGTCTTAGGACTTCGATCCTTCTCATGTGAAACCGAACTCGAGCATTTCGTCGATTTTATCTTTGTAGAGTTCCTTTTTGAATGCGGAATGTTTCTGTTCCGTTTCCTCTGAAACCATGCGCTTTTGCATTAGTGTCCTGGCCTTGGTTTTTAATGCCCCCATTAATTGGTTTTTGATGCTCCGTTTCTCTTGGCTTTTATTTTGAATTTTATTCTCAAGAAACGATTTTCTCTTCTCTTGCTTTTTGTTGTAACTTCCCTTTTTTCTTCTCTCCTTCTGTTTTCGTATGGAAACTTGCATTTTTGCGTTTCTCTTGTGACGTCGCTTGGTAATTGTTGACGCTTTTGCTTCGAGGAGTCATATTTTCATTGCTTCGTCCTTCAGCCTTTTGAAGCTTTTCTCCAGGTTGGATTCTACTTTCTGCTCCCTTACTTTCTTTTGTTGCTTTGCCTTTGGTTTTTTATAAAGCTTTTGATTTTTGCTTTAAATACATGCTAGGAAGTTTGATTCTCTTCGTATCACTGTGCGCCTGTTTTTATTGTGAGGGGGGTTTTTCTTGTTTTTGAAATGGTCCCTCTATATTCTATGGCTTATACTGCTTATCTTTCCTCTTTTGCGAGCTGCATGGACCTACTTATTTTCCCGGAAGATTGCTCCTTTGATGTTTTTCATTTTGCTGATGAATCCTGTAAAAGGCTTGTTTTGATTTTTCTTCGCGTTGTTTTGCTTTTTGTTTGTTGGTGAGCTAAGACTGTGATTTTGGAAGGTAGCTGTTTTGCTGGGTTTCTGGGGTAATGACTCAATGTTTTTGCTGGGATATTGCTTTTTGAGAAAGGGTTTCTCTTTGTCGTTGCTGTGGGTTTTGTCGGGACGTTTAGTCTTGTAGGTTTTCCTGAATCCTTGTTTCCTGATTGCCTCTAAAGGATGCCCCTGGATCTTTTTGGTGTGGGTCCTGGGGCTTCCTTTTGTTGTTTGTACTGCACTGGACTATGGCTGGCTGAGTTGCTTTGATTTTGTCTGAGATGTTTTTCAGTAATTCACTCTCCTTTTTTGTTTGTAGGACTAGTTGGCCATGTCTTCACGCAAAAATATTGTAGAGACGTCCTCTAAGATCCCTGAGGGGATGTCCGATTGATTGGACTCCCTTGTATTGATGTGTGTTTCTGTGGTAAATGCTGAATTCTGTGCAGAGCTTAGGAAACATAACTGTCTCTGTAAGAGTGGAGATCAAGAGAGAAATTATGAATTGGTGGTACCTGATTCGGAAGAGAAGGTTTGTTTTCCTGTCCTGACCCAGGGGGAGCGCCCTTTCTTTTATGCTTACGACTATTTCTTCATCCAGTTGGATATCACCTTTCCCTTTACTTCGTTTAAGACCGACTTGTTGTGGTCGTGTAATGTAGCTCCGTCCCAGCTTCATCCAAACTCCTGGGGCTTTATTAAGATTTTTCAGCTTCTTTGTCAATAATTGAATGTTACCCCTTCTCCAACTCTTTTCCTCTATTTGTTTATTTTAACTAAGCCCGGGATTTCTTCAAAAAAGAAAGCCTCGTGGGTTTCTTTTAGATCTGCACAAGGACGTAAGGTTTTTACCATGTATGATGAGTCCTTTAGGGACTTCAAAAATTATTTTTTCAAGGTTCGAGCTATTGAGGGAGTTCGTCCCTTTTTTCTGGAAGCGAATGGTGAGCCATCCTTCCCTTTGCATTGGTAGTAGAATGTAGTAGTATCCCGATATATGTGGGAAATGCTTGATGGATACCAAAAAATCTTTGGGAGACCCCTCCCTCGTCCGAGATGCATTGGGTATTACTTGATATATACTATTTCTGGTTTTTTCTTTTCTCCTTTTTTCCTGGTCTATAAAACTATTGTTTTTCACTTTTCAGAGATGGCCAAGAATAATGATGCAATGAAGGCCTTCAAAAAGGCGAGAAAAGCTATTGTGGCTCAAAATACCTTGGCCTGGGTGGATGGGGAAGGGTCCTCTCAGGTCTCATTGAAGCCGTTTGTGCCGAGTTCTCCTGGCCTGAGGAGAATGATCCCTACTCCTCGGGTTTATTTACTGGATCCTCCACAGTCTTCTACTGCTGCTGTGGTTTCTTCTTCGGCCGTCCCACCTTCTAAAAGACCTCGAACCGTTGAACCTTTCAATCTGGATGCCCCTGATTTTGACTCCATTGGCTTTGTTGACCAACAGATTGCTCCTTATGGTGCCCTCTCCATGGATGATGTTTCTTTCCTTCATCACTTAGATTTTATAACTCGAAGTAGCATTAAGATGGCTCATATGGGAGCTGCCCTGTATCGAACTACTCAAAATCTTCCTCTACATGCTACCAAAGCCTTTATGGAGGAAGCTAAGCGAGAGTTCGACCGGATGAAGGGTCTGAAAGAGGAGCTCGATGTGAAGGTGACTAAATTGGAGAAGGAGCTGGAAGGGGAGAAGGCCAGCTCTCTTGCCTTGGCGGCTTCTGTGCAGTTGGCTGAGGACACGGTATTAAAGCACAAAGACAGCTATGTCATGACCTACCGGGAAGTGATGCATCTCAGGGAGGAGTTAGAGTCGGCCCGGGTTGATTATTCTGAGCTTCAGGGTCACCTTGTAGGTAGCGTAACTGCTGCTTATGAGAACCTGAAGGAGCAGGTTTGGGTTCTTGCCCCGGAGGTTGACCTTGCTTTATTTAGTTTGGATAATGTTGTGAAGGATGGCAAGATTGTCCCCGACGATCCCGATGATGATGATGTTGAGCCTCCCTCTAAGCCTGTCACCAAAGCTTCTGTTTTGTCGGCTTCTTTAGCTCTTGCTCATCCTGAATTAGATCCTGATTGCCAAATCTTGAATCGGGATGACGGGACAGTGGACGCAGCGCCTCTCCAGACTCACCCTCCTTCACCCTATACTGATGCTGCCGAGAAGCCTTTGGGTGTTTAAGTGATTTTTGTAATTACTTGTGTAGATTGCCCGACTTGTGGGCTTTTAGAACTCTTTATTTTGCTGACTTTTGACACTATTTTAGTTGCTGGTTTAGCAACTTTATTTTGATAAACAAAGTAGTTTCCAGGCTCTTTGGGCTGAACTTGGTGGCCTCTGAAACTGGCTATTATTATAACTTTGTGTTTTATATCATGTCTGTCTGCGCTTGTCTTGGTATCTTCGTAGGCTTTGGGAGTGTTGGAATTTTGTCTGACATGATCGGCTTGATTCCTTTGCCTGATGCTGTTTTCAGCAATTAATTTTATTTGAACTTTGTTCAGGTCTTTGTTAGGAATTATAACGCTGAGGTTGCCGATTTCTTCAGTTCAGTTAGTGTCCGAGTTGTTTGTTTGTAACCCTCTTTTTTGGACTTCGTTTCGGTCTCTTTCAGGGGTTACTTTTGTAGCTTTATGTTTTGGGTCGACTTCATCATGTCGGGTCCTTCTAAGTTATTTTGTAATCCTCTTTCTTGGACCTTGTTCAGATCTCTTTCAGGGATTACTTTTATAACTTGTATACTTTGGGCTGACTTCATCATGCCGGGTCCTTCTAAGTTATTTTGTAATCCTCTTTCTTGGACCTTGTTCAGGTCTCTTTCAGGGATTACTTTTATAACTTGTTTTGTGGGAGTCCGACTTCATCATGTCAGGCTCTTCTAAGTTATAGTAATCCTCTTTTATAGGGCTGGCCAGACCTCTTTCCAGGGCTTTACTTATAACTTTGGTTTTTGTGACTGGTCTGACTTCTTTATGTCGGTCAGCCTTTAAGTTATTTTATAGCAATCCATTTTATTAGGACCTCGTTAGGTCCTTTCTATGGATCACTTTCTATAACTTCTTGCATTATTCTGTTTTCATCTTTGTCGATTTTGTAAAGATTGGGTTTTAACCCTCGTTTGGTCGACCTTTTAATGAATTTGGTTTTTATTTTTGGTCTTTATCGTGATCGCGTAGTGAATTTGACTTTTACTTTCTGTCGATCTGTAGCTTTATAATCGAACGATGAATGTTTCAGATTAATGCGGCTTGAGCATTTGTAGAAGATCTGAACAGATTTTATTAAAAAAAAAAGAAAGAATGCAAATATATACTTGCGGGGGGTCAATTCCCTAAGTCGGGTGATTTGTAGGTCTTGGCTTGGAGCCTCGTTAAAAAACCCTTTCAGGAAAAAGAGTACGCCTTATCCTAAGATCCTTTATCATCCCTAACTATAGTACCTTCCTAGGTTGCAGGCGTGCCATGACCTAGGAAGCTCCCGCCCATCGAGTTCGGACAGTCTGTAGTAGCCCTTCCCAAGTACTTCTATGACTCGGTAGGGTCCTTTCCAGTTTGCTACCAGCTTTCCTTTTCCAGGTCGAGTTGTTCCGATGTCATTTCGGATTAGGATGAGGTCGTTCTCAGCAAAAGCTCGCTGTATTACCTTTTGATTATATCTGGAAGCCATTCGGACTCCTTCTCGGACTTCCGGAAGTAGGTCGAGCTCTTCCCTTTGAAGTTAGGAGTTGGCTTCTTCGCTATAGCGGATCACTCTAGGCGACCTTTCTTCGATCTCCACTGGGATCCATTCCATACGCTAATCAGAAGGGTGATTCCTTTGTGGTGCAATGTGGTGTTGTTCGATATGCCCATAATACTTGTGGGAGCTCCTCGGCCCAGGCTCCTTTTGCGTCCTGTAATCTTTGTTTTAACCCAGCCAGTATGACATTGTTGCCAGCTTCAGCTTGTCTATTGGCTTGGGGATGTTCTACAGAAGTGAATTACTGTTTTATATTCAAGTCGGCCGCTAGCTTTTTGAAGCCTGCATCTGTGAACTGGGTACCATTGTCTGTGGTGATGGAGTATGGAACCCCAAACCTCGTGACAATGTTCCTATATAGGAATTTTTGACTTCTTTGAGCAGTGGTATTAGCTAGGGGTTCTGCCTCGATCCACTTTGTGAAATAGTCTATCTCCACTATGAGGAATTTGACTTGTCCCGATCCTTGAGGGAAGGGTCCGAGAAGGTCGAGTCCCCATTTTGCGAATGGCCAAGGTGAGTTTACGCTGATGAGCTCCTCTGGTGGGGCGATGTGAAAGTTGGCATGTTTCTGACATGATGGACACGTCTTTATGAACTCTGTGGCTTCCTTTTGTAGAGTTGGCCAATAGAACCCTGCGTGAAGTACTTTTTTGGTAAGTGCCTGTGCTCCTAGGTGATTGCCACAAATGCCACTGTGTACTTCTTCTAGGACTTTCTTTGTGTTAGAAGTCGGTACACATTTTAACAATGGTACTGAAATCCCTCTTTTGTATAGAGTAGTTTATGATAGTGTAGTATTGTGCCTCCCATTTCAACCTCTTTGCCTCATTTTCTTCTGTGGGGAGTGCTTCTGTTTTGAGGTAGTTAATTATAAAAGTCATCCATCCCTGATCCTGACCTGTTATGATCAAGACTTTTTCTTCTTCTGAGATTGATGAATTTTGTAGAATTTCTTGGATGAGGCTTCTATTGTTGCCCCCTGGTTTGGTGCTGGCTAGTTTTGAGAGTGCGTCAGCTCGGACATTCTTTTCTCGAGGTATGTGACGGATCTCATATTCTCCGAGTTGTCCGAGCTATTCCCTGGTTTTGTCCAAGTATTTTTTCATAGTGGGGTCTTTGGCTTGATAGCTTCCTGCTATTTGCAAAGTGACTACCTGTGAGTCACTGAAGATGATAAGCTTTTGAGCTCCAACTTCCCTAGCCAGCTTCAAACCAGCTAGCAGTGCCTCATATTCCGCTTGGTTGTTTGAGGCAGGGAATCCGAATTTGAAGGAGAGTTCGATTTGGGTTCCTTGGTCGCTTTTAATTATCACACCCGCGCCGCTTCCAGTTTTGTTTGAGGACCCGTCGACGTAGAGATTCCATTCTGTGGGTGTTTCTGGTGTATCTGTAAATTCTGCGATGAAGTCGGCCAGGTCTTGTGACTTGATGGCTGTCTGTGCTTCGTATTTAAGATCAAATTCGGACAACTCGACTGCCCATTGCAAGATTCTGCCTGCCAGTTCTGTTTTCTGTAAGATCCCTTTTATGGGCTGGTTGGTTCGGACCCTGATGGTGTGTGCTTGGAAGTATGGACAGAGTCGTCGAGATGTTAGTATTAGAGCATAGGCAAACTTCTCTATTTTTTGGTAGTTCAGCTCGGCTCCCTGTAGCGCTTTACTGATGAAGTATATGGGTTGCTGCCCATTGTCGTCTTCTCGAACTAGTGCTGAGGCTACTGCCCGACTTCCTACGGCAAGGTACAATATGAGTGGTTCTCCTTCCCTTGGCCGAGTTAGGATATGTGGTTGTCCCAGGAATCTTTTGAAATCTTGGAAGGCCTGCTCGCACTCCATTGTCCATTCGAACTTCTTTCCCTTCCTTAGAGTAGCGTAGAAGGGAAGAGATCTTATTGCCGATCCGGCTAGAAATCTGGACAAGGCTGCCAACCTCCTGTTGAGTTGTTGTACCTCTTTGACACAAGTCGGACTCTTCATGTCGAGTATGGCCCGGCATTTATCCGGGTTTGCCTCGATTCCTCTCTGTGTGAGCAGAAAGCCCAAGAATTTGCCAGCTTCCACTGTGAATGTGCATTTTGCGGGATTGAGTCGCATGCCATGTCATCTTATAGTGTCGAATACTTGGGTCAGGTTGGACAATAGCATCTCTTCATTTTGTGTCTTTATGAGCATGTCGTCCACGTAGACTTCCATGATTTTTCCAATATGATCCGAGAAGACCTTATTCATTAATCTCTGATAAGTTGCTCCTGCATTTTTAAGATCAAAAGGCATGACGATGTAGCAGTAGTTTGCTTTTGGGGTTAAGAATGAAGTTTTTTCTTGGTCGGGTGGATACATTAGGATTTGATTGTATCCCGAGTATGCGTCCATAAATGAGAGGTATTTATATCCGGAGGAGGCATCGACCAGTGCATCGATACTTGGGAGTGGATAAGGATCTTTTGGGCAGGCTTTATTGAGATCAGTGTAGTCGGTGCACATTCGCCACTTCCCATTTGACTTTTTCACCAAGACGATGTTAGCCAGCCATAATGGGTATTTGACTTCTCTTATGAATCCTGCCTCCAGTAGAGCTTGTACCTGCTCTTCCACAGCTTGAGAGCGTTCTGGTCCGAGCTTCCTACGCCTCTATTGCACTGGCCGAGATCCTGGGTAGACTGCTAGCTTGTGGCACATTAACTTGGGGTCTATGCTTGGCATGTCTGCGGTCTTCCA
Source organism: Arachis hypogaea (assembly GCF_003086295.3). Taxonomy (NCBI): domain Eukaryota; kingdom Viridiplantae; phylum Streptophyta; class Magnoliopsida; order Fabales; family Fabaceae; genus Arachis; species Arachis hypogaea. The sequence continues at coordinate 80,328,277 of NC_092044.1, read as the reverse complement.
TGCAAAGAGGTCAACGTTATCTCGTAAAAACTGTATGAGTGATTCCTTTATGTCTCCATGTAGGATTGTGCCGATACTGGTCGTTTGGTCTGGGGTATCCCCAATCTGGACTTTCTCTATTCCACCTTCAGGTTGTGGCTGGAGTTCTTCCCGCCTCTGAACTCCACCGAGCTCGATTGTGTGGAATTCTTTTCCTCTGCTTCTGAGGTCTAGACTTTCATTATAACAGTGGCGTGCTGTCTTCTGATCTGCTTTTATTGTAGCTATCCCTTCTGGAGTTGGAAATTTCATGCATAGATGTGGAGTTGAGACTATTGCACCAAGCTGATTTAATGTTGTCCGGCCTATTAAGGCGTTATAGGCTAAACCTACGTCAACCACGATGTAATCTATCTTGAGTGTTCTTGATTGGTTTCCTTTTCTAAAGGTTGTGTGCAATGAGATGTATCCCAGCGGTTGAACCAGGGTGTCTCCTAGTCTGAATAGGCTGTTCGGATATGCTCTGAGTTCCTTTTCTTCCAAACTGAGCTTGTCGAAGGAAGTTTTGAACAAGATGTCGGCGGAGCTCCCCTGGTCTATTAGTGTGCGGTGGAGGTTTGTATTCGCCAATATAACTGTGATGACCACGGGATCGTCGTGTCCTGAGATTACTCCGGATGCATCTCTATAGTGAAAGTAATCGGGGGGATGTCGGGCGCTTCCCCCTTCCCCTCGACATGATATACCTCTTTAAGATATCTTTTACGAGATGATTTGGAGACTCCTCCTCCTGTGAATCTGCCGTGTATCATGTAGATGTGCCTTTCTGGTGTACGAGGTGACTTTTCAGTTCATCCAACATCTTCTTCCCTTCTTCTTTTTCTTTGCTCATCATCTTGGGTGGCCAGAAACATGATCTAGCTTCCCTTCTCTTACTAGCTTTTCGATGACGTTTTTTAAGTCAAAACATTCATTGGTGGAATGTCCGCAGATTCGATGGTATTCACAATATTCAGCCCAATTTCCTCCTCCTTTTTTGCCTTTGAGTGGTCGAGCTGGGGGTATTCTTTCAGTGTTACATACTTCTTTGTAGACATCTACGAGAGACACCCGAAGGGGGGTGTAATTGTGATATTTTTATTTTTTCTCCATGCTGATCTTCCTTCTTTCTAGATTCTTTGTCTTTATCCTGGGAGGTGAATCCAAATTTCGAGGTTTCTCCTAGTCGAGAGTTTTCCTCCATGTTGATGTATTTTTCTGCTCGTTCTTGTACTTTGTTCAGAGATGTGGGGTATTTTTTTTATATAGATTAGCTAAAAGGTCCCTCTCGCAAGCCATTAATGAGGCCCATAATGGCAGCCTCTGTTGGTAGGTTTTGTATGTCTAGGCATGTTTTGTTGAATCTTTCCATGTAGTTGCGGAGAGTTTCCCCTTCTCCTTGCCTGATTCCTAATAGACTTAGAGCGTGCTTAGCCTTGTCTTTTTGGATGGAGAATCTGGCCAAAAACTTCTTGGCCAAGTCAATGAAACTCAAAATGGACCTAAGAGGTAGATTGTCGAACCATCTAATTGTCGTCTTTGTTAAGGTAGTCGGAAAGGATTTGCAACAAACTGCATCTGAGGCGTCGGTGAGGTACATTCTACTTCTGAAATTGCTGAGATGATGGCCGGGATCTGTAGTGCCGTCGTACAGAGTCATATCTAGGATTTTAAAGTCTTTAGGGATTTTGGTCTTCATGATCTGCTTGGTGAATGGATATTGTTCCTTGCGGGAGCTGTCCTCATGAGGGGATCGGTTGGCTTTTGTTTTGAGATCTGCTTCGAGTTTTAGGAGTTTGTCCTCTAATTTCCGGCGTCGCCTTATTTCCTTCTGTAGGTCTTTCTCCGCCTCTCGTTGACGTAGGGCGTCTTCTTCAAGTTGTTTTAAACGATCTTGAAGCATCTCCATGGATCCCACATTTGAATTCTTTTTGTTGTTAAGTTGAGGAGTATCCTTTAGGGTAGTGTCTGAATTTTTGTGCGGCATTCTATCCTCTAGATATGAATTGTGATCATTGTCACGGTCGTCCGCCATAATGATGGGATGACTTCCAGATTTTCCGGCAACGGTGCCAATGTTCCGAGGGTTACCTGAAACTATAGGTCGATCTCGGACGAGATCTTCTGTGCTGGTCGGAATGGTTGTGTCTGACTTGTTGGACTTGGTGGTGGTGCTGATTCCTTCATCCCCGGAGGGTGAGTGGTACCTGCAATGGACTCCGATGCTTAAGTTAGCAAGGATATTAAGCAGGTATTGAGTAGAATCAGAGTATGAGTTATACCTGAGTGCTCCAGTTATTTATAATGGTGTGGAGTGACCTTTCTGGAGATAAGATAGTTATCTTATCTTATCTTATCGTATCTTTGAGTGAGGTCATCTTATCTTCAAGGGAACCGCCCTTATCTCTATAGGCTTGGACTGCCTTAGGATTTGGGTCGTGTTCCTCTGTTGGGCCCTTTTTTGGGCTCTTCCTGGTGATTTGGCCGAGCTATTTGAGAAGTGGTCGGGTTGTCCTGACCTACAGAGGTTAGTCGCTTTGTTTGTAAAACATCCCGGGTCGAACAGCTCGACCCAGGGTATGAACAGCGGCCTTCCATTCAAAGAGGTCGGCATTATCCTTTAAGAACTATACTAGAGGCTCCTTTATATTTCCTTTTATGGTTGCTCCAATATTTATTATTTTATCCAGAGCATCTTCGATCCGGACTTCTTCAATCTCGCCTTCAGGTTGTGGACGGTGTTCTCCGCGACCTCGAATTCCCCCGAGTTCGATAGTGTTGATTTCTTCTCCTTTACCTCTAAGGTTTAGACTTTCATTGTAACAGCGTCGTGCAATTTTCTGGTCTCCTTTTATCGTGGCGATCCCTTCTAGAGTTGGGAACTTCATGCATAGATGTGGAGTTGAGACTACTGCGGCGAGCTGGTTCAATGTTGTCCGACCTATTAGGGCGTTGTAAGCCGAGCTTACGTCGACTACATGTAGTCTATGTCGAATGTCCTTGATCGAGTTCCCTTTCCAAAGGTCATGTACAGTGAGATATATCCAAGTGGTTGAATTGGAGTGTCTCCGAGTCCAAATAGGCTGTTCGGATATGCTCTTAGCTCTTTATCTTGTAGGCCGAGCTTGTCGAAGGCGAAATTAAACAAGATGTCCGCGAAGCTTCCTTGGTCTATCAGTGTTCTGTGGGGAATTGCGTTGGCCAATATAATAGTAATGACCATGGGATCATCATGTCCCGGGATGATGCCAGCCGCGTCTTCTTGAGTGAAGGTAATAGTGGGGAGGTCGGATGACCATTCTCCTTCCCCAACATGATATACTTCTTTAAGGTGCCATTTACGAGATGATCTAGAGATCCCTCCTCCTGCAAATCCTCCATTTATCATATGAACATGTCTTTCCAGGGTATGAGGTGGTCGTTCAGCTCTTTCGACCTGTTCGTCCCTTCTTCTTTTTCTAGGTTCATCCGCTTTGTTGGCTAAGTACCGATCTAGTCGCCCTTCTCTTACCAATTTCTCTATAACATTCTTCAAGTCGAAGCACTCGTTGGTAGGGTGTCCGTAGATTCGAGGCTATTCGTAGTATTTTTTCCGACTTCCCCTCATTTTTTTACTTTTGATTGGGCGAGGCGGTGGGATCTTCTCAGCGTGGCATACTTTTCGGTAAACATCCACAAGAGACACCCGAAGAAGGGTGTAATTGTGGTATTTTCTAGGCTTCTCTCCGGGTTGATCTTCTTTCTTTTTGGACTCTATATCCTTGTCCCGAGAGGGGTAGGAGAATTCGGGTTTTGATGTCCCTCCTAATCGCGAATTCTCCTCCATGTTAATGTACTTTTCTGCCCGCTCTTGTACCTCGTTCAGAGATGTTAGGTGCTTTTTTGATACGGAGTGACTGAAAGGTCCTTCTCGTAGGCTATTGATGAGACCCATGATAGCTACTTCTATTGGTAGACTTTGTATGTCTAGACATGCTTTGTTGAATCTTTCCATGTAGTTGCGAAGACTCTCCCGAGCTCCTTGCTTGATTCTTAATAGGCTTGGGGCATGTTCCGCTTTGTCCTTCTGGATGGAGAATCTGGCAAGAAACTTTTTGGCTAAGTCGTCAAAACTTGTGATGGATCTAGGAGGAAAACTGTCAAACCACTTAATTGATGTCTTTGTTAGGGTAGTCGGGAAGGCTTTGCATCAAATAGCATACGAGGCGTCAGTGATATACATTCTACTTCTGAAATTTTTAAGATGATGGCTTGGAGCGGAGGTACCGTCGTATGGGGTCATGTCGAGAGCTTTAAAATCCTTTGGAACTTTAGCTTTCATGATCTCTTTGGTGAAGGGATCTTGATCCTTGTGAGAGCTGTCATTGTGACCAGGCTGAATGGTTTTGGTTTTAAGGTCGGCTTCGAGTTTTAAGAGCTTGTCCTCCAACTCTCGGTGTCGCCTAGTTTCTCTCCGAAGGTTTCTTTCGGCTTCGCGCTGATGCTCAGCCTCTTTTTCGAGCTGTTTGAGATGATCCTGTTGCTCTCGGAGAGCATCTAATATTTCTGTGTTTGGGGGTTGCTTATCCTCCCTTTTTTAGGTGTGTGTTTGGAGGTGACGTCCGTGTTTTTGTTTGGCGTTCTGTCCACCAAACCAGAGTTGTGATCATTGTCATGGTCGTCCGCCATGGTGATGGGATGATGGTGCATGAAATTGAGATCTCAATGGCGCCAACAACTTGGTACGCACAATTGTAATCTCAACTCTTTTTCATAACTTCGCACAACTAACCAGCAAGTGCATTGGGTCGTCCAAGTAATAAACCTTACGTGAGTAAGGGTCGATCCCATGGAGATTGTCGGCTTGAAGCAAGCTATGGTCATCTTGTAAATCTCAGTCAGGTGGATTCAAATGGTTATGGAGTTTTAATAATTTAAAAGATAAATAAACATAAAATAAAGATAGAGATACTTATGTAATTCATTGGTGGGAATTTCAGATAAGCGTATGGAGATGTGTTGTTCCTTCTGAATCTCTGCTTTCCTATTGTCTTCATCCAATCCTTTATACTCCTTTCCATAGCAAGTTGTATGTGTCACCGTTGTCAATGGCTACTTCCCGTCCTCTCAGTAAAAATGGTCCTCTACGATTTTTGTACGGCTAATCAACTGTTGGATTTCTCGTCTCGGATAAAAAATACCATGCACAGAGATCATATGGCTAATCAGCTGTTGGTTTTCGATCGTGTAGGAATAGGATTTACTATCCTTTTGCGTCTGTCACCACGCCCTACAGTCGCGAGTTTGAAGCTCGTCACAGTCATCCCTTCTTGGATCCTACTCGGAATACCATAGACAAGGTTTAGACTTTCTGGATCTCAAGAATGCTGCCAATTGATTCTAGCTTATACCACGAAGACTCTAATCTCAGATTCAAATGCCCCATTGTTAGAGGGGAGTCGATGTGAATCATTGATTAGAAACCCAAGAGGTATACATTCAAGCTTGTTTTCATGTAGAACGGAAGTGGTTGTCAATCACGCGTTCATGAGTGAGAATGGTGATGGGTGTCACATAATCATCACATTCATCATGTTCTTGTGTGCGAATGAATATCTTAGAATAAAATAAGCATGAATTGAATAGAAGAACAATAGTACTTTGCATTAATACTCGAGGAACAGCAAAGTTCCACACCTTAATCTATTGTGTGTAGAAACTCCACCGTTGAAAATATATAAGTGAAAATAAGGTAGGCATGGCTGTGAGGCCAACCCCCAATGTCTAAGGACTAACAATGATCAAAGATGTTCCAAAAGCTCGTCCAAAGATCCCTCAAATACAATAGTAAAAAGTTCTATTTATACTAAACTAGTTACTAGGGTTACAGAAATAAGTAAATGATGCAGAAATCCACTTCCGGGCCCACTTGGTGTGTGCTTGGGCTGAGCATTGAAGCTTTCATGTGTAGAGGTCTTTCTTGGAGTTAAACGCCAGTTTGTAACTTGTTTCTGGCATTTGACTCTAGCTTGCAACCTGTTTCTGGCGTTTACGCTAGAATAAGGCAGAAATCTGGCGTTAAACGCCGGTTTGCATCGTCTAAACTCAGGCAAAGTATGGACTATTATATCTTGCTGGAAAGCCCTAGATGTCTACTTTTCAACGCAATTAAGAGCGCACCATTTGAACTCCTGTAGCTCCAAAAATTCCATTTCGAGTGCAGGGAGGTCAGAATCCAACAGCATCAGCAGTCCTTATTCAGCCTCTGAATCAGATTTTTGCTCAGATCCCTCAATTTCAGCCAGAAAATACCTGAAATCGCAAAAAAACACACAAACTCATAGTAAAGTCCAGAAATATGAATTTTGCTTAAAAACTAATAAAAATATACCAAAAACTAACTAAATCATACTAAAAACCATGTAAAAATAATGCCAAAAAGCGTATAAATTATCCGCTCATCAAATGACTTCCAGGTTCCCCGGCAATGGCGCCAATGTTCCCAGGGTTACCTGAAACTGTAGGTCGATTTCAGATGAGATCTGTGGTGGTGGTCGGCGCTGTCGTGGCTGACTTGTTGGAGTTGGGGGTGTTGCTGATCCTTTGTCACCAAAGGGTGGTGGTACCTGCAAGAGACTCTGATGCTTAAGTTAGCACGTGCTTTATGCAGGTTTTTTATAGAATCGGAGAATGAGTTATACTTGGGTGCTCCAATGTATTTATAGTAGTGTGAAGTGACCCTCTTTTGAGATAAGATAGTTATCTTATCTTATCTTTGAGTGAAGTCATCTTATCTTTAAAGGGAACTGCCTTTATCTTTCTAGACTTTGGCTGCCTTTAGATTAGGTTTGTGTTCCTTCGTTTGGGCTTACTTTGGGCTCTTCTGGCAATTTGGCCGAACTCTTTGTCAAGAGGTCGGGGAGCCTGGCCTAAGGAGGTCGGTCGTTTTGTCTTCAATCAACCCAGGTCGCATAGCTCGACCTAGGGTATGAACAACAACCTTCCTTCCAAACAATGAGACTCAATTTTCACACCAATGTAAAGCTTTTCCACCCTTGGCCCAAGGCCATCAATACCTTCAAACTTTTCTAGAAGAGCAAGAAGGATCCGAAGAATGCAAGGACAACTCATGTCTACCATAGCCGAAGTAGTGGACCACCTAGTCCTACTTTGCTCATCCGATCAAGACACTTCTCTTGAGGAGTGTGGAGGGTCAACTAAAGGGTGTAGTAAAGGGGAGAGCATGGAGCCACAAGATAAAGAAGAAGAGTTAGAGCATAAAGAAGAGGGAGAAAGTGGAGTATTGGAATTGGAGGAGAGAAAGGGAGAATTGAGGGAGATTGATTAAGATGAGGATTCTATTATTGATTATTTTTTGTCCTCGTTGGTCAATCCCCTTAATGATCCTAATGAGCCTCTTTCCTTTGAGTTTGAGAGAGACATGGAGGTAGACTTCTCATGACCTCCTTATTATGATTTGAGTGATGGGAAAGAGGAAGTAACTCTGTTTCAAGAGCACATTGAGTGGTTGGTAATTTCACCATTGAGCTTCATTTGCCCCACCAATATGCTATCTTGGAGATTAACTACCAACTCAAGGTACTTCTTGGGTTGGTACATGGTGGAGAAAGGAGTGTGGGTTGCCAAAGGAGTCCAAAGCCTTTCAAGAAAGCCAATGCAAGCTTTGGGATTCAAGCATGGTGTGAAGCACAATGGAGTGGTTTCTGGAGAATGTTGGGTTGCTTCAAGGGTCATTTGAAAGCTTGCCCATCCGGCATGAAGAATAAAGATCAATAAGAAGGAGAACGGGAAACTAGAATATTGGATCCCAAAGGAGCTTTAAGGACCAAGCATGGATGGAGGTTCAAGGAGGAGTGGAAACACAAGCCACCCTTGCAAGAGTCTCCTCAAAAAGTCAAACTTAGGACTATAAACCAAAGTACTAGGTGGGAGACACCCCACCATGGTAATATTGTTCCAACCTTTTCTTTGTCTAGTCTTGTTTTCTTGCATTTTAGCCTATCCTGGTTAGCTTAGGATTAGTTTAATAGTGAGTTTAGATAGGTTGATTTTGGTATGGATCATGATTTTGTGAAGTTTTGAATGTTTGGGGGTTGAGATATGGATTGAGCTAAGGTTGAGTACCTTAGTAATTGTGAAAAACATTTTTGAGAAACAGGACATCTGTGCGTGTGCAAACACTTGTGCGTGCGCACAAAACCTCTATGTTTCGCATCCTGTGCGTACGCACAACCCTGTACGTATGCACACCAGCTATTATGCCCTCTGTTCGCAGTGCCAGCACAGCTTGTGCGTGGGCGCTCCCCTATTTTTCCTTGACCTGTGTGTGCGCACCTGCTTGTGCATACGCACACACTCCTCTTTTCACACACTCTGTGCGAGCGCACAGGCATGTGCGTCTGCACACCAACTTACACCCATTCTGATGGGAGCGTTGGCATAGCCTTTGCACATGAACCCCTGCTATTTTTCACTCTTGTGCGCGCACGGACCGGTGTTCGCATGGACACATAATACTCAACCTAACAAAAAAAAGAGAGTCTTTTGTGCGTGCACACACCCTTGAACGTACACAAACTTCTTAATTCCCTCTCTGTCCAGAGTGTACGCACGCCCTGTGTGGACGCACACCTCCCCATTTTCACCTTGTGTGCATACGCACACATGTCTGTTGATGAGCGGATAATTTGTACGCTTTTTGGCATTGTTTTTAGTATGTTTTTAGTATGATCTAGTTAGTTTTTAGTATATTTTTATTATTTTTTAGTTAAAATTCACTTTTCTGGACTTTACTATGAGTTTGTGTGTTTTTCTGTGATTTCAGGTACTTTCTGGCTGAAATTGAGGGACCTGAGCAAAAATCTGATTCAGAGACTAAAAAGGACTGCAGATGCTGTTGGATTCTGACCTCCCTGCACTTGAAGCGGATTTTCTGGAGCTACAGAAGCCCAATTGGCGCTTTCTCAACGGCGTTGGAAAGTAGACATCCTGGGCTTTCCAGCAATATACGATATTCCATACTTTGCCCAAGATTTGATGGCCCAAACCGGCGTTCAAAGTCACCCTCAGAATTCCCAGCGTTAAACGCCGGAACTGGCACAAGAATGGGAGTTAAACGCCCAAACTGGCATAAAAGCTGGCGTTTAATTCCAAGAAGAGTCTCTACACGAAAATGCTTCAATGCTCAGCCCAAGCACACACCAAGTGGGCCCGGAAGTGGATTTTTATGTCATTTACTCATCTCTGTACACCCTAGGCTACTAGTTCTCTATAAGTAGGACCTTTTACTATTGTATTTTCATCTTTGGACATCTAGTTCTTAGATCATTGGGAGGCTGGCCTCACGGCCATGCCTAGACCTTGTTCTTATGTATTTTCAATGGTGGAGTTTCTACACACCATAGATTAAGGTGTGGAGCTCTGTTGTACCTCGAGTATTAATGCAATTACTATTGTTCTTCTATTCAATTCCGCTTGTTCTTGTTCCAAGATATCACTTGTTCTTTAACTTGATGAATGTGATGATCCGTGACACTCATCATCATTCTCACCTATGAACGTGTGCCTGACAACCACCTCCGTTCTACCTTAGATTGGGTGAATATCTCTTGGATTCCTGATACACGATGCATGGTTGATCGCCTGACAACCGAGTGCTCGCCTGACAACCGAGCCAGCCATTCCGTGAGATCAGAGTCTTCGTGGTATAGGCTAGAACTGATGGCGGCATTCAAGAGAATCTGGAAGGTCTAACCTTGTCTGTGGTATTCTGAGTAGGATTCAATGATTGAATGACTGTGACGAGCTTCAAACTCCTGAAGGCGGGGCGTTAGTGACAGACGCAAAAGAATCACTGGATTCTATTCCGGCCTGATTGAGAACCGACAGATGGATAGCCGTGACGTGACAGGGTGCGTTGAACATTTCCACTGAGAGGATGGGAGGTAGCCACTGACAACGGTGAAACCCTTGCATAAGCTTGCCATGGAAAGGAGTAAGAAGGATTGGATGAAGACAGTAGGAAAGCAGAGAGACGGAAGGGATAAGCATCTTCATACGCTTATCTGAAATTCCTACCAATGAATTACATAAGTATCCCTATCTTTATCTTTATGTTTTATTCGTATATCACCATTATCCATTGAGTTTGCCTGACTAAGATTTACAAGGTGACCATAGCTTGCTTCATACCAACAATCTCTGTGGGATCGACCCTTACTCGCGTAAGGTTTATTACTTGGACGACCCAGTACACTTGCTGGTTAGTTGTACGAAGTTGTAGTGATCACAATTTCGTGCACCAAGTTTTTGGCGCCGTTGCCGGGGATTGTTCGAGTATGGACAACTAACGGTTCATCTTGTTGCTTAGATTAGGTATTTTTCTTCAGAGTTCTTAAGAATGAATTCTAGTGTTTCATGATGATCTGTTGAAGTCTGGCTGGCTGTGAAGCCATGTCTAATTCTATTGGACCGAGGTTTCAACTTATCATCACAAGAGCTTGTTGATTTCTATCAATCTTGCTTTTGGAGCAGTGATCTGCTAAGGCTTGGCTGGCCTTTGGCCATGTCTAGTGTTTTGGACCGAAACTTTCTTTGAAAGCTTGGCTGGCTGTGAAGCCATGTCTAATTCCTGGACCGGAGTCTTAGACTAAACATTGCATGATTCCTGGGATTCCCATTAAGAATTTTGATACCTTTATTTTCTTTTTCCACTTAATTTTCGAAAAAATCCAAAAAATTACAAAATCATAAAAACCAAAAATATTGTATGTTTCTTGTTTGAGTCTAGTGTCTCATTTTAAGTTTGGTGTCAATTGCATGCATTCATTCATGTGTCTTAAGGATCTTCAAGTAATTCTTGATGATTTCTTACTCTGATCTTTGAATTCTCTTGACTTGAGTGTTTATGTGTCTCATGTGCATTCTCATTTTGTTAGTAGTATACAAACTGCTAAGTTTGGTGTCTTGCATGCATTATTATTTAGTTGCATTTTGATTATTAAAAATCCAAAAATATTTTAATTTGTGTCTTTTCAAGTCAATAATACAGAGAATTGAAGATTCAGAACATTCAGCAGAGGAATTGCACAGAAAAAGCTGGGCGTTCAAAACGCCCAGTGAAGAAGGACAGACTGGCGTTTAAACGCCAGCCAGGGTGCCTGGCTGGGCGTTTAACGCCCAAAAGGGTAGAGTTTTGGGCGTTAAACGCCAGAATGTGCACCATTCTGGGCGTTTAACGCCAGGATGGCACAAGAGGGAAGATTTTGTTTTCAATGCAAATTTTTTTCAAGTTTTCAAAATCTTTTCAAAATCAAATCTTTTCAAATCATATCTTTTCAATCAAATCTTTTTCAAGTTCAATTTCTTTCTATTTTCAAAGATACTTGCTATCAATTAATGATTTGATTCAACATTTTAAGTATGTTGCCTTTTCTGTTGAGAAAGGTTTAATGTTTGAATCATATCTTTTCTTGATAGCCAAGTCATTAATTTTCAAAATCACATTTTTTTTAAAAATGTTTTTCAAATCATATCTTCTCAATCACATCTTTTTAAAACCAATCATATCTTCTTAACCACATCTTTTTCAAAATAACTTTCAATCAAATCTTTTTAATTTCTAATTTCAAAATCTTTTTCAAAAATCATTTTTTTTTACTTAGTTTTCGAAAATTAAAGACTATTTTTCAAAATGTTTTCAAAATCTTTTACTTGATTTTCGAAAATTACTTCCCCTCTTCTCACATCCTTCTATTTATGGACTAACATTATTCCTTAATGCAAAATTCGAACTCCATCTTCTTTGATAAGTTCGAATTTTCTACTTCTGCCTTCTATTTTTCTTTTCCTCTGACACCTCAAGGAATCTCTATACTGTGACATAGAGGATTCCACATTTTCTTGTTCTCTTCTCTTTCTTATGAGCAGGAGCAAGGACAAAAGCATTCTTGTTGAGGCTGATCCTGAACCTGAAAGGACCTTGAAGCGAAAGCTAAGAGAAGCCAAGGCACAACTCTCTGTAGAGGACCTAACAGAAATCTTCAAAGAAAAAGAACCCATGGCAGCCGAAAACAACAACAATGCCAACAATGCAAGGAAGGTGCTGGGTGACTTTACTGCACCTACTCCCGACTTCTATGGGAGAAGCATCTCTATCCCTGCCATTGGAGCAAACAACTTTGAGCTTAAGCCTCAATTAGTTTCTCTAATGCAACAGAATTGCAAGTTCCATGGACTTCCATTGGAAGATCCTCATCAGTTCTTAGCTGAGTTCTTGCAAATCTGTGACACTGTCAAGACTAATGGGGTTGACCCTGAGGTCTACAGACTTATGCTATTCCCTTTTGCTGTAAGAGACAGAGCTAGGACATGGTTGGATTCTCAACCTAAAGAAAGCCTGAACTCTTGGGAAAAGCTAGTCAATGCCTTCTTGGCAAAGTTCTTTCCACCTCAAAAATTGAGTAAGCTTAGAGTGGAAGTCCAAACCTTCAGACAGAAGGAAGGAGAATCCCTCTATGAAGCTTGGGAAAGATACAAACAATTAATCAGAAAGTGTCCCACTGATATGCTTTCTGAATGGAGCATCATTGGAATTTTCTATGATGGTCTCTCTGAACTATCCAAGATGTCTTTGGATAGCTCTGCTGGAGGATCTCTTCATCTGAAGAAGACGCCTACGGAAGCTCAAGAGCTGATTGAAATGGTTGCAAATAACCAATTCATGTACACTTCTGAAAGGAATTCTGTGAACAATGGGACCAATCAGAAGAAAGGAGTTCTTGAGATTGACACTCTGAATGCCATACTGGCTCAGAATAAAATATTGACTCAACAAGTCAATATGATTTCTCAAAGTCTGTCTGGAATGCAAAATGCACCAAGCAGTACTAAGGAAGCTTCATCTGAAGAAGAAGCTTATGATCCTGAGAACCCTTCAATAGAAGAGGTGTATTACATGGGAGAACCCTATGGAAACACATATAATCCTTCATGGAGAAATCATCCAAATCTCTCATGGAAGGATCAACAGAGACCTCAACAAGGTTTCAACAACAATAATGGTGGAAGAAATAGGTTTAGCAATAGCAAGCCTTTTCCATCATCTTCTCAGCAACAGACAGAGAGTTCTAAGCAAGATACCTCTGACTTAGCAACCATGATCTCTGATCTAATCAAAACCACTCAAAGTTTCATGACTGAAACAAGGTCCTCCATTAGAAATTTGGAGGCACAAGTGGGTCAGCTGAGCAAGAAAATCACGGAACTCCCTCCTAGTACTCTTCCAAGCAATACAGAAGAAAATCCAAAAGGAGAGTGCAAAGCCATCAACATGGCCGAATTTGGAGAGGAGGAAGAGGCAGTGAACGCCACTGAGGAAGACCTCAATGGACGTCCACTGGCCTCCAATGAGTTCCCCAATGAGGAACCATGGGAATCTGAGGCTCAAAATGAGACCATAGAGATTCCATTGAATTTACTTCTGCCATTCATGAGCTCTGATGAGTATTCTTCCTCTGAAGAGGATGAGTATGTCACTGAAGAGCAAGTTGCTAAATACCTTGGAGCAATCATGAAGCTAAATGACAAGTTATTTGGAAATGAGACTTGGGAGGATGAACCCCCTTTGCTCACCAAAGAACTGGATAACTTGTCTAGGCAGAAACTACCTCAAAAGAGACAGGATCCTGGGAAGTTTTCAATACCTTGTACCATAGGCACCATAACCTTCAAGAAGGCCTTGTGTGACTTAGGGTCAAGTGTAAACCTCATGCCTCTCTCTGTAATGGAGAAGTTAGGGATCTTTGAGGTGCAAGCTGCAAAAATCTCACTAGAGATGGCAGACAATTCAAGAAAACAAGCCTATGGACTTGTAGAGGATGTTCTGGTAAAAGTTGAAGACCATTACATCCCTGCTGATTTCATAGTCCTAGAGACTGGGAAGTGCATGGATAAATCCATCATCCTTGGCAGACCCTTCCTAGCCACAGCAAAGGCTGTGATTGATGTTGATAGAGGAGAATTGATCATTCAAGTGAATGAGGAATCCTTTGTGTTTGAGGCTCAAGGATATCCCTCTATCATCATAGAGAGGAAGCATGAAGAGCTTCTCTCAAAACAGAGCCAAACAGAGCCCCCACAGTCAAACTCTAAGTTTGGTGTTGGGAGGCCACAACCAAACTCTAAGTTTGGTGTTGAACCCCCACATTCAAACTCTAAGTTTGGTGTTGGGAGGTTCCAACATTGCTCTGAGCACCCGTGAGGCTCCATGAGAGTCCTCTGTCAAGCTACTGACATTAAAGAAGCGCTTGTTGGGAGGCAACCCAATGTTATATTTTATCTATTTTCTTTTGTTATTTTATGTTTTCTGTAGGTTGATGATCATGAGAAGTCAAAAAATCAATTGAAAAAGCAAAAACAGAAAGAAAAACAGGAAGAAAAATAGCACACCCTGGAGGAAGAACCTACTGGCGTTTAAACGCCAGTAAGGCTAGCAGATGGGCGTTTAACGCCCAGTCTGGCACCATTCTGGGCGTTTAACGCCAGAAAGGGGCACCAGACTGGCGTTAAACGCCAGAAAAGGGCAAGAAGCTGGCGTTAAACGCCAGAAATGGGCACCAGCCCGGCGTTTAACGCCAGAATTGGCTCAAAACGCATTTTTTCTTGCCATTTGGTGCAGGGATGACTTTTCCTTGACACCTCAGGATCTGTGGACCCCACAGGATCCCCACCTACCCTACCACTCTCTCTCTTCTTCACCCATTCACCAATCACCTCAACACCTCTTCCCCAAAAACCCTTCACCTATCAAATTCCATCTTTCTCTTCACCACTCACATCCATCCTTCATAAAACCCCACCTACCTCACCCTTCAAATTCAAACCACTTCCCCTCCCAAACCCACCCATACATGACCGAACCATGAGCCCCCCCACTCCTATATAAACCCATCTTCACTCTTTCATTTTCACACAACCAAACCACCACTTCTCCCCCTTTTTGGCCGAACACAAAGCCATTCCCTTCTTCCTCGTTTCTTCTTCTTCTACTCTCTTCTTTCTTCTTTTGCTCGAGGACGAGCAAACCTTTTAAGTTTGGTGTGGTAAAAGCATTGCTTTTTGTTTTTCCATAACCATTTATGGCATCCAAGGCCGGAGAAACCTCTAGAAAGAGGAAGGGAAGGCAAAAGCTTCCACCTCTGAGTCATGGGAGATGGAAAGATTCATCTCAAGGGTGCATCAAGACCACTTCTATGAAGTTGTGGCCTTGAAGAAGGTGATCCCCAAGATCCCTTTCAAACTCAAAAAGGGTCAACTTTGATCAATGGTTGGACCAAGTCCTCATAAACATTTGTGAAGAGGGCGCTCAATGGAAGAGAAACTCAAGAGGGAAGCCGGTTCAACTGAGAAGGCATGACCTCAAGCCCATCACTAAGAAAAGGATGGAGCAAGCATGAGGAAATTCCTCCTCATAAAATCCCTGAGATGCCTCAAGGGATGCACTTTCCTCCACAAAACCATTGGGAGCAACTAAACACCTCCCTAGGAGAATTGAGTTCCAACATGGGACAACTAAGAATATGGAAAGCTAAATCAAAAACATAAATATCTGGAATACCTCAAATTATATTGAATGGAGATGTCAATTCAAACATGGAAAAGTTCATAAGACAATTGGGCAACATAAATCAAATACAAATAAAAGCTTCAGAGTAAACAAAAATAGAAGAGAAACATAAATTATTGAACCTGGTACGAAGAAGCAATCCTAATGACTAAAAGAAATCCTAATCCTAAAACCTAAGAGAGAGGAGAGAACCTCTCTCTCTAAAAACTACATCTAAATTATGAAAAGTGAATAACTGGAGATCTCCAGTGATGTCTTGAGTCTCTGCATGTTCCTTGACTTTAATTTGTATTTCTGGGCCAAAAACTGGGTTGAAATGCGGCCCAGAATCTCTACCAGCGACTTCTGTAATTATGCATATCATGCACGTCACGGTTCAATCCAGAACCAACCAATATTTATAATCATACACAGCCATTCCGGCTCACAACAAAACAGCACTTCCACATTCAACATCATCAATTCATAAAATCGGCATTTAAGCCATAAATCACTTTTTCTCAAATCATCTCACCTTGAAATCAAGTTTCAACTCTTTTCAGCCTTGGCTTTGAAGATCTCATTTTCAAATCATCTCAGGCTCATAAGCCAAATTTACTCGAAGTAAGTTCCCTTTTTAAAACAAAGCCACTCTCGGCATTCTCTTTCCAAAACTTCCAAAACTATGGCAAGTTAAGGATTTATTTCAAAGCATTCAAAATCACCCATCCAACAATGGGATTTTATAACAAAAGTTTCTCGGCAGAGTCCCAAGTTTTTAGGGAAGGTCAACCTATATCAATTTCTTAAAATTCATTGAAACTCTTAAAATCATAGATTCTCGGTTCAAGTAAATAAAACTGAATTTACTGTAAAACCGGCCATACCAAATCACAAGTTCCAACCCGGTCCAAAAATCAACTCATTTGAAATAGAACCGGTTTATTTGAATCAAACCACTTTCAAGTTTCTTTTTGGAACCCATTTTTCTAACTCTTCCAAATTGCCTCAAACTTAATTACTCAATCAAAAGTCTAGATTCCTTTAAAATCACTAAAAGCTCCTTTTTATATTGAAATCAATATTAGAGCATCATTCTTTCCTTTAGTGATTCAAACGGTAAAAATAGTTCATTTCTAAATAAGCCGAACTCAACGCATAAAGTTCATTAAATAAATTAAGCTTGAAAACATAAATATTCTCTTAATAAATCAAATAATACAATTTCTCAAATCCAACCCTTTTTAAATGACTTTTCAAACAAGACTAGGATTTTGTAGAAATTTCGGCAGCACCTCTCCTAAAACTTGGACTTTTGCCACCCAGTTCGGGTCCCAACTAAATCGTTTCTCATTCCTTTCCAACAGCTCAAAACCAGAAATTAATTCAAAAGCAAGCTAAATCCAACAGTCGCCTCAGTGGCATATCTCAGGGAAACCATTTCAAAAATCAACTCAATATTAACTGTTTTAACTCATTTCCAAAGCTTTAAGGAAATGGCTCAATAACAAATCATTTGTCCAAAACCAAGTCAATTAAAGTAAACCAGGCTGAATTTCAAGAGTGTTCTATCTTTCACATCATCCAAATAATTGACTCAATTCAAACCAATCCTCAACGGATTAAACTCATTTCAAATCTTTAAAGAATCAACTTCCAAAGATTACATTTCACAAAGCCGCACAACAATTCAGCCAAACAAACATTCAGAATCATTCGATACAATCAAATTATACATAAGGCCGATACAATCACCAAATACACATTTTCTCACAACAGTATCCATATGTAATAATTCCAATACATAAAGCATAGTTTTTGGAAAGCGCCCCTACCTCAACATGCAAAACCATAACCCAAACGTCTCACAGAGTCCTTTCCGCCTCATCTCGAAATCACTGGCAGCTTGAACCACAGCTTTGCTCACTTTTGCAGTAACCACATCAACTCGCAAATAAGAAGTGACTGAACCATGAAGCGGCAGCCCTGGTAGTGATTCCAGCAGCGGCAACTTGCAGCAATTCCTAGCACACAGCCGCATCACAATTCTCATGGTAAAGATGAACTTTAATGGAGAAGGAAACTGAAGACAAGTTAAAGCTTACCAAATGACACCGATTCCAGTGACGGTTCCCGGCAGCGGCAGCGGTGGCGTTTCTCGGCAATCAGAGGCACAGCGGCCATGGCTGACGGCAATGCGAGCTCCATCACTAGTGATCGAGAAACACAGCAGAGGCGTTCCCCACCCATGAGCTCCTCTCTCGGCGGGCAAGAGAAACAGAAGCAGAGCGCCATCGTGACTTCCTCTCGGAAGCTGGTGAGGACAACGACAGCCCTAGTAACAGCGGCAGCGGGAGCGATTTCATCAGTAGCAACCAGGAGCGGCAACGGCACGGTGGTGACGCAGCAGAGACACGCGACGGTAACAGGCGGCAATGGCTTCTGGTGCGCGAAATTGTGATCAATACTTTTCACAACTCAAATAATCCCCGGTAATGAATCCAAAAACTTGGTGTTCATTACCATGGCATAAACACAACTTCGCACAACTAACCAGCAAGTGTACTGGGTCGTCCAAGTAATAAACCTTACGCGAGTAAGGGTCGATCCCACAGAGATTGTTGGTATGAAGCAAGCTATGGTCACCTTGTAAATCTTAGTCAGGCAAACTCAAATGGATATGGGTGATATACGAATAAAACATAAAGATAAAGATAGAGATACTTATGTAATTCATTGGTGGAAATTTCAGATAAGCGTATGAAGATGCTTGGTCCCTTCCGTCTCTCTGCTTTCCTACTGTCTTCATCCAATCCTTCTTACTCCTTTCCATGGCAAGCTTATGCAAGGGTTTCACCGTTGTCAGTGGCTACCTCCCATCCTCTCAGTGGAAATGTTCAACGCACCCTGTCACGGCACGGCTATCCATCTGTCGGTTCTCAATCAGGCCGGAATAGAATCCAGTGATTCTTTTGCGTCTGTCACTAACGCCCCGCCTTCAGGAGTTTGAAGCTCGTCACAGTCATTCAATCATTGAATCCTACTCAGAATACCACAGACAAGGTTAGACCTTCCGGATTCTCTTGAATGCCGCCATCAGTTCTAGCCTATACCACGAAGACTCTGATCTCACGGAATGGCTGGATCGGTTGTCAGGCGAGCACTCGGTTGTCAGGCGATCAACCATGCATCGTGTATCAGGAATCCAAGAGATATTCACCCAATCTAAGGTAGAACGGAGGTGGTTGTCAGGCACATGTTCATAGGTGAGAATGATGATGAGTGTCACGGATCATCACATTCATCAAGTTGAAGAACAAGTGATATCTTAGAACAAGAACAAGCGGAATTGAATAGAAGAACAATAGTAATTGCATTAATACTCGAGGTACAGCAGAGCTCCACACCTTAATCTATGGTGTGTAGAAACTCCACCGTTGAAAATACATAAGTGATAGTGTGATCATTGGCTTCGGCCCCAGAGAGGGAACCAGAAGAACCAAGATGAAAATACAATAGTAAAAGGTCCTATATATAGAGAACTAGTAGCTTAGGGTTTACAGAGATGAGTAAATGACATAAAAATCCACTTCCGGGCCCACTTGGTGTGTGCTTGGGCTGAGCATTGAAGCATTTTCGTGTAGAGACTCTTCTTGGAGTTAAACGCCAGCTTTTATGCCAGTTTGGGCGTTTAACTCCCATTCTTGTGCCAGTTCCGGCGTTTAACGCTGGGAATTCTGAGGGTGACTTTGAACGCCGGTTTGGGCCATCAAATCTTGGGCAAAGTATGGACTATCATATATTGCTGGAAAGCCCAGGATGTCTACTTTCCAAATCCATTGAGAGCGCGCCAATTGGGCTTCTGTAGCTCCAGAAAAGTCACTTCGAGTGCAGGGAGGTCAGAATCCAACAGCATCTGCAGTCCTTTTTAGTCTCTGAATCAGATTTTTGCTCAGGTCCCTCAATTTCAGCCAGAAAATACCTGAAATCACAGAAAAACACACAAACTCATAGTAAAGTCAAGAAAAGTGAATTTTAACTAAAAACTAATAAAAATATACTAAAAACTAACTAGATCATACTAAAAACATACTAAAAACAATGCCAAAAAGCGTATAAATTATCCGCTCATCACAACACCAAACTTAAATTGTTGCTTGTCCCCAAGCAACTGAAAATCAAATAAGATAAAAAGAAGAGAATATACTATAGACTCCAAATTATCAATGAAACTTAGCTCTAATTAGATGAGCGGGACTAGTAGCTTTTTGCCTCTGAACAGTTTCGGCATCTCACTTTATCCTTTGAAATTCAGAATGATTGGCTTCTTTTAGGAACTCAGAATCCAGATAGTGTTATTGATTCTCCTAGTTAAGTATGATGATTCTTGAACACAGCTACTTCATGAGTCTTGGCCGTGGCCCAAAGCACTCTATCTTCCAGTATTACCAACGGATACATACATGCCACAGACACATAATTGGGTGAACCTTTTCGGATTGTGACTCAGCTTTTCTAGAGTCCCCAATTAGAGGTGTCCAGGGTTCTTAAGCACACTCTTTTTGCCTTGGATCACAACTCTTTTTTTTTTCTTTCTCCCTCTTTTTTTTTCTTTTCTTTCTTTCTCTTTCTCTTTTTTTTCGATTTTTTTTTGTATTCACTGCTTTTTCTTGCTTCAAGAATCATTTTTATGATTTTTCAGATCCTCAGTAACATGTCTCCTTTTTCATCATTCTTTCAAGAGCCAACAATTTTAACATTCATGAACAACAAATTCAAAAGACATATGCACTGTTCAAGCATACATTCAAAAAACAAAAAGTATTGTCACCACATCAAAATAATTAAGCTAGTTTTAAAGATGAATTCGAAATCCTGTACTTCTTGTTCTTTTGTAATAAAAACATTTTTCATTTAAGAGAGGTGATGGATTCATAGGACATTCATAACTTTAAGGCATAGACACTAAGACACTAATGATCACAAGACACAAACATAGATAAACATAAGCACTAAAATTCGAAAAACAGGAAAGTAAAGAACAAGGAAATTAAAGAACGGGTCCACCTTAGTGATGGCGGCTTGTTCTTCCTCTTGAAGATCCTATGGAGTGCTTGAGCTCCTCAATGTCTCTTCCTTGTCTTTGTTGCTCCTCTCTCATGATTCTTTGATCTTCTCTAATTTCATGGAGGAGGATGGAATGTTCTTGATGCTCCACCCTTAGTTGTCCCATGTTGGAACTCAATTCTCCTAGGGAGGTGTTTAGTTGCTCCCAATAGTTTTGTGGAGGAAAGTGCATCCCTTGAGGCATCTCAGGGATTTGATGATGAGAGGGGTCTCTTGTTTGCTCCATCCTTTTCTTAGTGATGGGCTTGAGGTCATGCCTTTTTAGTTGAATTGGCTTCCTTCTTGAGTTTCTCTTCCATTGAGCGCCTTCTTCACAAATGACTGTGAGGACTTGGTCCAACCTTTGATCAAAGTTGACCCTTTTTGAGTTTGAAAGGGATCTCGGGGATCACTTTCTTCAAGGCCACAACTTCATAGAAGTGGTCTTGATGCACCCTTGAGATGAATCTCTCCATCTCCCATGACTCGGAGGTGAAAGCTTTTGCCTTCCCTTTCCTCTTTCTAGAGGTTTTTCCGGCTTTGGATGCCATAAATGGTTATGGAAAAACAAAAAGCAATGCTTTTACCACACCAAACTTAAAAGGTTTGCTCGTCCTCGAGCAAAAGAAGAAAGAAGAGAGTAGAAGAGGAAGAAGTGAGAAAGAAGGGAATGGCTTTGTGTTCGGCCAAAAAGGGGGAGAAGTGGTGTTTAGGTTGTGTGAAAATGAAGGAGTGAAGAAGGGTTTATATAGGAGTGGGGGGGCTCATGGTTCGGTCATGTATGGGTGGGTTTGGGAGGGAAAGTGGTTTTTGGGGAAGAGGTGTTGAGGTGATTGGTGAATGGGTGAAGAAGAGAGAGAGTGGTAGGGTAGGTGGGGATCCTGTGGGGTCCACAGATCCTGAGGTGTCAAGGAAAAGTCATCCTTGCACCAAATGGCATGCAAAAATGCGTTTTGAGCCAATTCTGGCGTTAAACGCCGGGCTGGTGCCCATTTCTGGCGTTTAACGCCAAGAGCTTGCCCTTTTCTGGCGTTTAACGCCAGTCTGGTGCCCATTTCTGGCGTTAAACGCCCAGAATGGTGCCAGACTGGGCGTTAAACGCCCATCTGCTAGCCTCACTGGCGTTTAAACACCAGCAGGTTCTTCCTCCAGGGTGTGCTATTTTTCTTTCTGTTTTTGCTTTTTTCATTGATTTTGTGACTTCTCATGATCATCAACCTACAGAAAACATAAAATAACAAAAGAGAATAGATAAAATATAACATTGGGTTGCCTCCCAACAAGCGCTTCTTTAATGTCAGTAGCTTGACAGAGGACTCTCATGGAGCCTCACAGGTGCTCAGAGCAATGTTGGAACCTCCCAACACCAAACTTAGAGTTTGAATGTAGGGGTTCAACACTAAACTTAGAGTTTGGTTGTGGCTCTGTTTGGCTCTGTTTTGAGAGAAGCTCTTCATGCTTCCTCTCCATGGTGACAGAGGGATATCCTTGAGCCTTAAACACCAAGGATTCTTCATTCACTTGAATGATCAACTCTCCTCTATCAACATCAATCACAGATTTTGCTGTGGCTAGGAAGGGTATGCCAAGGATGATGGATTCATCCATGCACTTCCCAGTCTCTAGGACTATGAAATCAGCAGGGATGTAATGGTCTTCAACCTTTACCAGAACATCCTCTACAAGTCCATGAGCTTGTTTTCGTGAATTGTCTGCCATCTCTAGTGAGATTTTTGCAGCTTGCACCTCAAAAATCCCTAGCTTCTCCATTACAGAGAGAGGCATGAGGTTTACACTTGACCCTAAGTCACACAAGGCCTTCTTGAAGGTCATGGTGCCTATGGTACAAGGTAATGAAAACTTCCCAGGATCCTGTCTCTTTTGAGGTAATTTCTGCCTAGACAAGTCATCCAGTTCCTTGGTGAGCAAAGGGGGTTCATCTTCCCATGTCTCATTCCCAAATAACTTGTCATTTAGCTTCATGATTGCTCCAAGGTATTTAGCAACTTGCTCTTCAGTGACATACTCATCCTCTTCAGAGGAAGAATACTTATCAGAGCTCATGAATGGCAGAAGTAAGTCCAATGGAATCTCTATGGTCTCATTTTGAGCCTCAGATTCCCATAGTTCCTCATTGGGGAACTCATTGGAGGCCAGTGGACGTCCATTGAGGTCTTCCTCAGTGGCGTTCACTGCCTCTTCCTCCTTTCCAAATTCGACCATGATGATGGCTTTGCACTCTCCTTTTGGATTTTCTTCTGTATTGCTTGGAAGAGTACTAGGAGGGGGTTCAGTAATTTTCTTGCTCAACTGACCTACTTGTGCCTCCAAATTTCTAATGGAGGACCTTGTTTCAGTCATGAAACTTTGAGTGGTTTTGATTAGATCAGAGACCATGGTTGCTAAGTCAGAGGCATTCTGCTTAGAACTCTCTGTCTGTTGCTGAGAAGATGATGGAAAAGGCTTGCTATTGCTAAACCTATTTCTTCCACCATTATTGTTGTTGAAACCTTGTTGAGGTCTCTGTTGATCCTTCCATGAGAGATTTGGATGATTACTCCATGAAGGATTATAGGTGTTTCCATAGGGTTCTCCCATGTAATTCACCTCTTCTATTGAAGGGTTCTCAGGATCATAAGCTTCTTCTTCAGATGAAGCTTCCTTAGTACTGCTTGGTGCATTTTGCATTCCAGACAGACTTTGAGAAATCATATTGACTTGTTGAGTCAATATTTTATTCTGAGCCAGTATGGCATTCAGAGTGTCAATCTCAAGAACTCCTTTCTTCTGATTGGTCCCATTGTTCACAGAATTCCTTTCAGAAGTGTACATGAATTGGTTATTTGCAACCATTTCAATCAGCTCTTGAGCTTCTGTAGGCGTCTTCTTCAGATGAAGAGATCCTCCAGCAGAGCTATCCAAAGACATCTTGGATAGTTCAGAGAGACCATCATAGAAAATACCTATGATGCTCCATTCAGAAAGCATATCAGAGGGACACTTTCTGATTAATTGTTTGTATCTTTCCCAAACTTCATAGAGGGATTCTCCCTCCTTCTGTCTGAAGGTTTGGACTTCCACTCTAAGCTTACTCAATTTTTGAGGTGGAAAGAACTTTGCCAAAAAGGCATTGACTAGCTTTTCCCAAGAGTTCAGGCTTTCTTTAGGTTGTGAATCCAACCATGTTCTAGCTCTGTCTCTTACAGCAAAAGGGAATAGCATAAGTCTGTAGACCTCAGGGTCAACCCCATTAGTCTTGACAGTGTCACAGATTTGCAAGAACTCAGCTAAAAACTGATGAGGATCTTCCAATGGAAGTCCATGGAACTTGCAATTCTGTTGCATTAGAGAAACTAATTGAGGCTTAAGCTCAAAGTTGTTTGCTCCAATGGCAGGGATAGAGATGCTTCTCCCATAGAAGTCGGGAGTAGGTGCAGTAAAGTCACCCAGCACCTTCCTTGCATTGTTGGCATTGTTGTTGTTTTCGGCTGCCATGGGTTCTTCTTCCTTGAAGATTTCTGTTAGGTCCTCTACAGAGAGTTGTGCCTTGGCTTCTCTTAGCTTTCGCTTCAAGGTCCTTTCAGTTTCAGGATCAGCCTCAACAAGAATGCTTTTGTCTTTGCTCCTGCTCATATGAAAGAGAAGAGAACAAGGAAATATGGAATCCTCTATGTCACAGTATAGAGATTCCTTGAGGTGTCAGAGGAAAAGAAAAATGGAAGACAGAGGTAGAAAATTCGAACTTATCAGAGAAGATGGAGTTCGAATTTGTGCATTAAGGAATAGTGTTAGTCCATAAATAGAAGGATGTGAGAAGAAGGGAAGTAATTTTCGAAAATTGAGTAGAAGATTTTGAAAACATTTTGAAAAACACTAATTGATTTTCGAAAATAAAAGTGGGAAAGAAATCAAGTGATTTTTGAAAAAGAATTTGAAATTAGAAATCAAAAAGATTTGATTGAAAGTTATTTTGAAAAAGATGTGGTTAAGAAGATATGATTGGTTTTAAAAAGATGTGATTGAGAAGATATGATTTGAAAAACATTTAAAAGATTTGATTTTGAAAATTAATGACTTGGCTATCAAGAAAAGATATGATTCAAACATTAAACCTTTCTCAACAGAAAAGGTAACATACTTGATATGTTGAATCAAGTCATCAATTGATAGCAAGTATCCTTGAAAATGGAAAGAAATTGAATTTGAAAAAGATTTGATTGAAAAGATTTGATTTGAAAAAGATTTGATTTTGAAAAATTTTGAAAACTTGAAAAAAATTTGCATTGAAAACAAAATCTTCCCTCTTGTGCCACCCTGACGTTAAACGCCCAGAATGGTGCACATTCTGGCGTTTAACGCCCAAAACTCTACCCTTTTGGGCGTTAAACGCCCAGCCAGGCACCCTGGCTGGCGTTTAAACGCCAGTCTGTCCTTCTTCACTGGGCGTTTTGAACGCCCAGCTTTTTCTGTGCAATTCCTCTGCTGAATGTTCTGAATCTTCAATTCTCTGTATTATTGACTTGAAAAGACACAAATTAAAAATATTTTTGGATTTTTAATAGTGAGGAATAATCAAAATGCAACTAAAATCAAATAATAATGCATGCAAGACACCAAACTTAGCAATTTGTATACTACTGACACTAGTGAGAATGCATATGAGACACATAAACACTCAAGTCAAGAGGAATTAAAGATCAGAGTAATGAAATCATCAAGAACATCTTGAAGATCACTAAGACACATGAATGAATGCAAGAAAAACAGAAACATGCAATTGACACCAAACTTAAAATGAGACTTCTAGACTCAAACAAGAAATTTTTGGATTTTATGATTTTCTAAATTTTTTTGTGCTTTTTCGAAAATTAAGTGGAAAAAAAATGAAGGTATCAAAATTCTTAATGAGAATTCCAGGAATCATGCAATGTTAGTCTAAAGCTTTAGTCTAAAGAAATTAGACATGGCTGAACAAGCTTCAGCAGGACATTGCATTCAAGAGCTAAATTGATGAAAATCAATCAGCTTTGGTGATGATAAGAACATCACCTTGAAACACTAGAATTCATTCTTAAGAACTCTGGAAAAAAATACCTAATCTAAGCAACAAGATGAACCGTCAGTTGTCCATACTCGAACAATCCCCGGCAACGGCGCCAAAAACTTGGTGCACGAAATTGTGATCAATACTTTTCACAACTCAAATAATCCCCGGTAATGAATCCAAAAACTTGGTGTTCATTACCATGGCATAAACACAACTTCGCACAACTAACCAGCAAGTGTACTGGGTCGTCCAAGTAATAAACCTTACGCGAGTAAGGGTCGATCCCACAGAGATTGTTGGTATGAAGCAAGCTATGGTCACCTTGTAAATCTTAGTCAGGCAAACTCAAATGGATATGGGTGATATACGAATAAAACATAAAGATAAAGATAGAGATACTTATGTAATTCATTGGTGGGAATTTCAGATAAGCGTATGAAGATGCTTTGTCCCTTCCGTCTCTCTGCTTTCCTACTGTCTTCATCCAATCCTTCTTACTCCTTTCCATGGCAAGCTTATGCAAGGGTTTCACCGTTGTCAGTGGCTACCTCCCATCCTCTCAGTGGAAATGTTCAACGCACCCTGTCACGGCACGGCTATCCATCTGTCGGTTCTCAATCAGGCCGGAATAGAATCCAGTGATTCTTTTGCGTCTGTCACTAACGCCCCGCCTTCAGGAGTTTGAAGCTCGTCACAGTCATTCAATCATTGAATCCTACTCAGAATACCACAGACAAGGTTAGACCTTCTGGATTCTCTTGAATGCCGCCATCAGTTCTAGCCTATACCATGAAGACTCTGATCTCACGGAATGGCTGGCTCGGTTGTCAGGCGAGCACTCGGTTGTCAGGCGATCAACCATGCATCGTGTATCAAGAATCCAAGAGATATTCACCCAATCTAAGGTAGAACGGAGGTGGTTGTCAGGCACACGTTCGTAGGTGAGAATGATGATGAGTGTCACGGATCATCACATTCATCAAGTTGAAGAACAAGTGATATCTTAGAACAAGAACAAGCGGAATTGAATAGAAGAACAATAGTAATTGCATTAATACTCGAGGTACAGCAGAGCTCCACACCTTAATCTATGGTGTGTAGAAACTCCACCATTGAAAATACATAAGTGATAGTGTGATCATTGGCTTCGGCCCCAGAGAGGGAACCAGAAGAACCAAGATGAAAATACAATAGTAAAAGGTCCTATATATAGAGAACTAGTAGCCTAGGGTTTACAGAGATGAGTAAATGACATAAAAATCCACTTCCGGGCCCACTTGGTGTGTGCTTGGGCTGAGCATTGAAGCATTTTCGTGTAGAGACTCTTCTTGGAGTTAAACGCCAGCTTTTATGCCAGTTTGGGCGTTTAACTCCCATTCTTGTGCCAGTTCCGGCGTTTAACGCTGGGAATTCTGAGGGTGACTTTGAACGCCGGTTTGGGCCATCAAATCTTGGGAATTCTGAGGGTGACTATCATATATTGCTGGAAAGCCCAGGATGTCTACTTTCCAACACCGTTGAGAGCGCGCCAATTGGGCTTCTGTAGCTCCAGAAAATCCACTTCGAGTGCAGGGAGGTCAGAATCCAACAGCATATGCAGTCCTTTTTAGTCTCTGAATCAGATTTTTGCTCAGGTCCCTCAATTTCAGCCAGAAAATACCTGAAATCACAGAAAAACACACAAACTCATAGTAAAGTCTAGAAAAGTGAATTTTAACTAAAAACTAATAAAAATATACTAAAAACTAACTAGATCATACTAAAAACATACTAAAACAATGCCAAAAAGCGTATAAATTATCCGCTCATCAGCTTCCCCTGTCGTGCTCCCTCTCTCTTCGTGCTTGCCGACGGTGGCGCAAGTGACGGCGACAAAAACCCTTGTGGTGGTGGCGGTGGTTCAACAGGGACGAGCTTCTCCGGCTCGTGTGCAGCAGCGCCATCGGGGAACACAGAAACAGCGGCGGCGCCAAGTCCTTCTCCCTCTCTTCCTCTTCTCCGCGGTCCCTTCCCTTGTTTCCCCCTTTCTGCCCGATCGCTTCCTCGGGTGGCACGGCTGGCAACGACGCCAGTGATGGCATCGACCGTGACCGGTTGGCGGCGACAGCAACCCTCCTGGCCGACGCACTTTCCTCTGTGGGTGTGTGTTTGCGTTTTGGGGGGAGAAAGGGGTTGGAGGCTTCTGCTGCAGCTCGAGTGTGTTGCTAGGCTGAGGGAGGATGAGGCTGCTGCCTCATTTGGGGGAATGGGCTGCGGCGGCTAAGTTTGGGGAAGACTTAGGGTTTTATTTTCAAAAGCTAGGGTTAGGGGCATTATGGTAATTTTCGATAAAATTGTGGACAATATAGTAGTTGAAACCCAAATTAAATCCATCACTAATTATATATATAGAAAATACTATTTGCTCATCAATTTCACAAATTATTTTCCATAAAATGCCCAAATCAAAATAATTAGAAATAATATAATTAAATCCTTTATTTTCCAAAGTAGCAATTTTAATATTTAAAATATTAATTATTTAATCCAAATCATATAGAAATCCTTATTATTTCACAACTACCAACTTTATACTCTGAATATAGAAAATAATCCATAATTTGTGAAATTAGATAATAATCATAACTTATCTCAAATCCAATAAATCAAAACTTGCCTTAATTATCTTTAATAAAATAATTTCTGAAATTAAGGCTATAAATAACCATATGATTTGAGGCTTGATCATAATAAGACTTTTCAAAAGCCTTGGGTCTTACATTCTACCCACCTTATAAAAATTTTCGCCCTCAAAAATTGATACAAAACGAAAGAAATTTCATAACAGTTCATTCTTGAACACATTTAAGGAATAAGAAAAAATATCTCAACATATAAACATATATACGGTTTTCAAATACTTTGATTGTCATATGCATAAGGATGCAAAGGTAGAAGTGTGAGTGCAAAGCAAACATTACAAGGTAGGCTCAACTGCAAAAGATGTCATGGTTCAAGCATGTGGTAGTAAAGCAAGGCATTGAAGGTTATAAAATAGGATGAGGTTATAACGACGTGCTCAACATCCGCACACTAATCTCATCTCAACCTCAAAGCTTCAACTTCCCAACTCCATTAAGCACCTTTCAATCCCCATATCCGATCATAAGCCTAGCAACCGCAAACCCGTTCGCAAGGAACAAAACATCCACAACTCATAACGTTGCACACCTACCGATTCAACTTTCGTATACACGTATCAAGTCTTAAAGAACTAACGCATCACGCTACTACGTCTACAAGTTGCACGTGACATCAAAACAATTCTCGAGTCTACTCAGAAGGATACCAGATTTAGAAAGGAGAGACAATGTCAAGGATAACAATAATAGATTTGAGAGAATGTATCCAATCCCAGATAACCAAGGATACTTAAGCAATGAAGTTTGCTAGACACAATTCAATTGACAACCTCAAAGATAACCCTTGAATCAAAGAAATCCAATAGGATCAATAAGGATAAGGTTCAGCGCATTAGTTTGAAACAAATTCAAGCTGAGTCAAAGAAGTGTGAGGTCTAATGAAAAGAATATCTCGGACCCAAGACAAAGCTCACATAACTCAAGAGCACGATTAGAAATACTCCCGAACACATTGTTCATAAAAGAATCGAAAACTTGCGGAAAAATCACTTCGCAGTTTAGAAGAAAGTCAAGTAATAAACATTCTTCAATAGAGTAACAAAAGCATAAACGTGGCTTTACTGTAATACAATTTCATGTTGAAACAGATCATGTAGAATTTAAAAAAAAAACAAAGTGCACACAAGTTTGGCTAAAGGCTAAAATATCTCCTCAAATATTTTAGAAAGATAATTAGGTGTACAACTTAACCAAAGGCAGTTCATAAAAACTCGGAAGTAATCAAATACTTGTTCATAATTCTCAAAATTTCATATTCAAACAAGCGTGTATAACATTTATAGCAAGTACAAAAGAGGAAGTTAAACTCTTTTTAGAAAAGAAACTCCGAAGTAAAAATTTGTTTACAATTTGGTAAAGGAAATAAGTGGTGCGTTACAAACGAATCGGTTTCCACTAAACAAGGAAACTTTTCAAAACCTCATTTAAAATAGCGCATGCCAACTTTAAGAACAATTTCGTCAAAATCGAATAATGGTTTCACTCTCAATCAAGTAACAGGGAATAGATTCAACTTAGAATTTCTTCAAAGAGAATTCAAAACTTCTTTAAAAGTTCAAAACAAGACTCCAAAAGTGTTTTTGAAATCACCATCTTAAAAGAACATGCAAGAAGTTTAAGATGTACTAAAAAGGAGTCAAGCCATACAAGAAAAGATCTTAAACCAAAATAGTTCAAACAAGATCCACTAGGCTTGAGTCATCAACAAGCGTTCAATTGGTCCAAAGAATACAAAAGTCATAGAAAAAGACAACTCAATCATTAGTAATTTCTCAGGGATAAATTTTTTACTAAACACTCTGTTAGAGACAATGAGAAGATAAACGATGCACTATTTTGAAACGAATCAAACTGACTCATATAAAAATGAAATTCACAAGATTGGAAAAAAAACCAAGATCAATGGTAATGTTCACAAATTGTAAAAGATTAGTTAAAAATAAAGTCAAGCATGACATTCATAGAGATGAAAGGTTTAATAAAGAATTTAGTCCTTTCATAAGAAGAAAGCTATGAGTCCAACATTTTCAAAAAGAACAACAATGGCATAAACCATATAGCATGCTAAATCAAACTCAATTCAAAATAAGTTAAGTAAAGCTTATCAACTGAAACTCAACAGGAATAAAAGTGAAAAATCCTTTCTTTCAAAATTTGAAAAATACCCAAATACATAATCAAATGAAGATGCGCCTTGGAACTATAGTAAAATTTACTAGAAAGTCAAATTGTAATTTTAAAGTAAATGCAGTTCCGTAAACCAGTAAAATACAGGCGAGGTATTAGAAATAAATAGTTGTCAAACTGTGTAAGAAATCTTCAAAGTTTCATATATAGATAAGTATACATCTATTCAACAGCAATTTTCATAAAAGTCTCAAAACTGGCTGTAATCACTGTCAAATAAGAGAAAAACCGAATCAACAATTTCTCTAAGAATGGACTCGAAATCACGTAGTTAAAAATGCACAGCGCATTAGGACAAGTTCAAAGCCATATCGAAGAATACATGAATCAAGAAGAATTCAAATAGAGGAAGATAGATGCAACAAGGATTTTAAGCAAGCATATGCACTTAAGATCAAACAAGATTGCATATGAATAGAGAAACAGAGCAGAAACATCAAATTACTTTTCAAGGGGATTAGCAAACAAGAACTTCAAGTTAGGCTATGAAAGAACAGGTCGACTCGAACAAAATCCAAAACACACAACTGAATAGCCTCGAGAAATAGTTTCCAACATTCCCAAAACCCGCGATTCGCTTTGCTCAAAACTCGCATATTATCTATGATAACCCATTAGTGCTTTCATGTACATAGTTCACTAGTATTAAGCCGGCCAAACTTAATACCAAGAATTATGCAATGCAAGACTAAGAGCGTTATTCAATAGATCGTCATGTGCATAAGGCTCTAATTATCGTCATTCGACAAGACCTAATACATGACAAACGTTCAGAGTATGCAACTGAAGCATAGTTGGTCCATTCCTCAGGCTCTACAGGAAGGACTGCTCTGATACCATAATGTAACACCCTAACTACCAAAGCTCACGCTTCCGGCTGCGCAACTATGATAGCTCAGATATTACGACGACACTTGTACTATTTAATACTAAAATATGAGCATGTTTAAAAACTTTAAACCGCAAAACCTCTCCCAAGAATACTTTCGTTCGACAAAGTACATCCATAGATACCATACAACTTACAAAAACTCTTAAAAGATACATCCATATATATATACATACATATATATAAGTAATATTACAAACATTAACCAATACAATTCCTATCCCTCTTGTAGAATATATCAAGATAAAGGCGAGGGTACAATAAATAATAACTAAGGCCATACAAAGCATCACAACAATAACTAAATAAATTCTTCGTAACTTCTGCGTCCATATCCTGAAAGGAGAAAAATGTAAGGGGTGAGAACATCATCCTCGAAAGGGTTCTCAGTAGAGGGTTTTTAGGAATTACTGTAATAGGATACATGAAGATAAATCGTACCAGTGATTAATAACCGTCCTATGCCTCTTTTCAAAAACAACAGTTTACAATAAAAGTAAAGTCGGAAATCTTTTCTGAAAGAGGAACCATTCAATTCTCAAAAACTCAAAAGCCTTTCAAGGCGGTTTATCTACGTTAAAACAAAATAGCTTTTCATATCTTATTCCAAACCAAAAATACAAACCGAAATCAACCATCGGTTCATCTCATTCCAACCACGGCTTTAGGCCCAAACAATCCAACCATCAACCAATCACCACAGTCCAACAGAATCCCAGTAGCAAACACAAATAAGAAGATGCAAGCACAAACAAACAATTATTGCAAGTAGAACAATTAGCAGTTAATCATAAAGGCAAACCAAATACAATATGCACACCCAAACAATTTCACATAGATGCATATGATGCATGCCTGTCCCTAGTGGCTGATGATATCATCTGTCGGTTATAGAGCCAACCCGACAAGTCCTGGTAGCTAACCATTAGACTGTCCCTCTGTCGCGCATCCCCAACTCGAGTTATACTCATCATAAACTTGATCATAAACATGATCCATATCCATCACCCTCACTGGTGAATATTTACGGGGGCGAGCTCATCCGGGACTTTCACAGTGCCCGGCCACACTTACGACATAGGGTCAATAGAGTATCAAGTCTCAACTTGGAGCACGTGGTGGCTAGCCACCGCTACTACCCAGGGAAACTCGTATCTCAGATAGTGGAAGTGCAAATCACAATTATCAATAATTCAGCATATACATGCATTAATTCTCATCCATGGATCAACATCCATATCAGCCATCCGGCTCACGGTTCAGTCCAGAACCAGCCAATATTCATATCATACACAGCCATTCCGGCTCACGGTTCAATCCAGAACCAACCAATATTTATAATCATACACAGCCATTCCGGCTCACAACAAAACAACACTTCCACATTCAACATCATCAATTCATAAAATCGGCATTTAAGCCATAAATCACTTTTTCTCAAATCATCTTACCTTGAAATCAAGTTTTAACTCTTTTCAGCCTTGGCTTTGAAGATCTCATTTTCAAATCATCTCAGGCTCATAAGCCAAATTTACTCGAAGTAAGTTCCCTTTTTAAAACAAAGCCACTCTCGGCATTCTCTTTCCAAAACTTCCAAAACCATGGCAAGTTAAGGATTTATTTCAAAGCATTCAAAATCACCCATCCAACAATGGGATTTTATAACAAAAGTTTCTCGGCAGAGTCCCAAGTTTTTAGGGAAGGTCAACCTATATCAATTTCTTAAAATTCATTGAAACTCTTAAAATCATAGATTCTCGGTTCAAGTAAATAAAACTGAATTTACTGTAAAACCGGCCATACCAAATCACAAGTTCCAACCCGGTCCAAAAATCAACTCATTTGAAATAGAACCGGTTTATTTGAATCAAACCACTTTCAAGTTTCTTTTTGGAACCCATTTTTCTAACTCTTCCAAATTGCCTCAAACTTAATTACTCAATCAAAAGTCTAGATTCCTTTAAAATCACTAAAAGCTCCTTTTTATATTGAAATCAATATTAGAGCATCATTCTTTCCTTTAGTGATTCAAACGGTAAAAATAGTTCATTTCTAAATAAGCCGAACTCAACGCATAAAGTTCATTAAATAAATTAAGCTTGAAAACATAAATATTCTTTTAATAAATCAAATAATACAATTTCTCAAATCCAACCCTTTTTAAATGACTTTTCAAACAAGACTAGGATTTTGTAGAAATTTCGGTAGCACCTCTCCTAAAACTTGGACTTTTGCCACCCAGTTCGGGTCCCAACTAAACCGTTTCTCATTCCTTTTCAACATCTCAAAACCAGAAATTAATTCAAAAGCAACCTAAATCCAACAGTTGCCTCAGTGGCATATCTCAGGGAAACCATTTCAAAAATCAACTCAATATTAACTGTTTTAACTCATTTCCAAAGCTTTAAGGAAATGGCTCAATAACAAATCATTTGTCCAAAACCAAGTCAATTAAAGTAAACCAGGCTGAATTTCAAGAGTGTTCTATCTTTCACATCATCCAAATAATTGACTCAATTCAAACCAATCCTCAACGGATTAAACTCATTTCAAATCTTTAAAGAATCAACTTCCAAAGATTACATTTCACAAAGCCGCACAACAATTCAGCCAAACAAACATTCATAATCATTTGATACAATCAAATTATACATAAGGCCGATACAATCACCAAATACACATTTTCTCACAACAGTATCCATATGTAATAATTCCAATACATAAAGCATAGTTTTTGGAAAGCGCCCCTACCTCAACACGCAAAACCATAACCCAAACGTCTCACAGAGTCCTTTCCGCCTCATCTCGAAATCACCGGCAGCTTGAACCACAGCTTTGCTCACTTTTGCAGTAACCACATCAACTCGCAAATAAGAAGTGACTGAACCATGAAGCGGCAGCCCTGGTAGTGATTCCAGCAGCGGCAACTTGCAGCAACTCCTAGCACACAGCCGCATCACAATTCTCATGGTAAAGATGAACTTTAATGGAGAAGGAAACTGAAGACAAGTTAAAGCTTACCAAACGACACCGATTCCAGTGGCGGTTCCCGGCAGCGGCAGCGGTGGCGTTTCTCGGCAATCAGAGGCACAGCGGCCATGGCTGACGGTGATGCGAGCTCCATCACTAGTGATCGAGAAACACAGCAGAGGCGTTTACCCCACCCATGAGCTCCTCTCTCGGTGGGCAAGAGAAACAGAAGCAGAGCGCCATCGTGACTTCCTCTCGGAAGCTGGTGAGGACAACGACAGCCCTAGTAACAGCGGCGGCGGGAGCGATTTCATCAGTAGCAACCAGGAGCGGCAACAGCACGGTGGTGACGCAGCAGAGACACGCGACGGTGACAAGCGGCAATGGCTTCCCCTGTCATGCTCCCTCTCTCTTCGTGCTTGCTGACGGTGGCGCAAGTGACGGCGACAAAAACCCTTGTGGTGGTGGCGGTGGTTCAACAGGGACGAGCTTCTCCGGCTCGTGTGCAGCAGCGCCATCGGGGAACACAGAAACAGCGGCGGCGCCAAGTCCTTCTCCCTCTCTTCCTCTTCTCCGCGGTCCCTTCCCTTGTTTCCCCCTTTCTGCCCGATCGCTTCCTCGGGTGGCACGGCTGGCAACGACGCCAGTGATGGCATCGACCGTGACCGGTTGGCAGCGACAGCAACCCTCCTGGCCGACGCACTTTCCTCTGTGGGTGTGTGTTTGCGTTTTGGGGGGAGAAAGGGGTTGGAGGCTTCTGCTGCAGCTCGAGTGTGTTGCTAGGCTGAGGGAGGATGAGGCTGCTGCCTCATTTGGGGGAATGGGCTGCGGCGGCTAAGTTTGGGGAAGACTTAGGGTTTTATTTTCAAAAGCTAGGGTTAGGGGCATTATGGTAATTTCCGATAAAATTGTGGACAATATAGTAGTTGAAACCCAAATTAAATCCAATAGTAATTATATATATAGAAAATACTATTTGCTCATCAATTTCACAAATTATTTTCCATAAAATGCCCAAATCAAAATAATTAGAAATAATATAATTAAATCCTTTATTTTCCAAAGTAGCAATTTTAATATTTAAAATATTAATTATTTAATCCAAATCATATAGAAATCCTTATTATTTCACAACTACCAACTTTATACTCTGAATATAGAAAATAATCCATAATTTGTGAAATTAGATAATAATCATAACTTATCTCAAATCCAATAAATCAAAACTTGCCTTAATTATCTTTAATAAAATAATTTCTGAAATTAAGGCTATAAATAACCATATGATTTGAGGCTTGATCATAATAAGACTTTTCAAAAGCTTTGGGTCTTACAAACTCCAACTTCATTTTAAGTTTAAAACTTTTCCAAAAGACTCATAAATAATTTTATTTTCCAATCATAATCTTAATTGGAACATAATCATTTATCGTTAAACAATTACTTTCATTACTTTAAATTCGTTAAAGCACCCCAAAACATAATCCTTTAATTAGGATTAATCAAATTAAACTCAAAGACAAAATCTCTTATCATTTTTATTATTAATTTAATTCAAATCTTAAAAAAATTTTGGCAGATCCTCCCCTAAAATTCTTACTTTTCCACCCTTCAAGGGTTCTATCCAAACCAAACATCTCTCAAACCATTCTCAACCTTTCCAATACCAAACAATTCCTTAACATATACAAATCAAATTTCCAAAACCAATGTATTTATTTTCTTATTTTAATTTATCTTTAAGTTATTAAATTCTTACACATTAGGGCAACAAACAATTTGTCCAAATCCTAACCACCCACCCAGAGGCTTCAGCCGTTGTTTCTAATCCATTTTATTACTTTAATATCCATCCTCATTTAACCAATTCTATTTCTCCAAAATAGTCTAATTTAATTCAATAAGACTCACACTATCACAAAAATATATGTTCACATTGATATCGATTTATAACAATTTCTTAAAGTAAAATAAGTTTAAGAAAAAGCCTCTTACCTCAAAGTAACTTAACTACGTGATTGAACCAATGGTAATTTCTCAATTATAATCACAACAGGGGCAGTACTAGTAGTTTCGATGACTCTCCACAGCAGCGACAACAACAATCACAACATGCAATTATGGTAACTCAATCCTACGATACCAAAACCTCAAATTCCATAACAAACTAATAACAAGATATTAGCAGTGAGGGTTTAGGAACAAGAAGAACTTACTATAATTAGGGAGGAGTGAGGGAACGAAGTAGCAGTAGCTCCAGTGGTGTTTCTCTGGCGAAAGATGTAAAATTCGATCAAACCATAATTAAATAAGAGAAAGAAAGGTTGAAAAATTAAGCAATCATAATTTGAAAATTTAACAATAATATTTGGAGTCAGAATTTTTTGAGTGAAAAAGCATAGTTTTCAGCGTAAAAACATGTAGTGAAAATTTAACCAGTAGTACCGGCATAAATCTGTCTGATACTGCAGTTGAGGAAATTAATTATGAGTAACGAAGGTTAAAAGATTAAACTTTATAATTGAGAAAGTAAAAATTTTAAAACGTGAATTAAAATGTTAATCTTAAAGGTTTTGGTCCAAAATTGGGCCAAACGGGCCATATAAGTGAACCGAGCCCAAGTTGGGTTGAAGCCCAACATATATATGCTCTTACTAAGACCATTTCAGCACCAACACCCATTCATTTGGTGCTTCATGCTGAATTGAGAAGAGAGGGGAGATGAGAATGAAACTCTAGCTCCCCAAACATTTAAACCGCCATAATTTTCTCTCCGGAGCTCCAATCGCCGCACCGTTTGTGGCTATGCATCACCATCTCATCCTCTACAATTCTATTCAAATAGATTGATAATATTTTCTAATTCTCTTACCCTATTTTTGCAGTACATGTTAAATTCAAATTTAAGCTTTGGGTATTGAGAAATCTTGTGATTTTGATGGTTTAGGGGTACTCTAGAGCGAGTTCTAGCTCGGTCTCATCATATATTTTGATGCACAAAAGGTAAGAACCACTTCCCTTGTGTTTATGATGCTTTATGAACCCTAGTGTTTATGTGAAATTAGTGTAGATTGGTGTTAGAGGCCTTAAATTGATCATTAGTGGGGCTTAGAGCTAAGGGTTAGTAAAAATTCACAAGTGAAGAGATCAATTTTGAATTTCAAGAGGTACAGTTGATGCGTGCGCATCATGTTGTGTTTTTCTATTCTTTTTCATATCATAAATTAGTTCATAATGCTTAATTATTGAGTATTTTTGTGCTTAAGTCGTATATTTCTTTAATCCATTTGATTTGATCAATTTTTGTAGAAAATGGTAGAAAAAGAAGCAAAAAGTACAAAACAAGCATGAAAGAAGCAGAGGACAAGGTAGCGTTAGTGGCCAAGTTATGCACACTAACACCAGCACCAACGTGAAGCAAAGTAAGGAAAGGTGGCGTTAGTGGCAACGTTAGTGCCACTAACACCAGTGCTAACATGGGCAAGGCAAGGAAAAGTGGCGTTAGTGGCAGCATTAACCACCCACTAAAGCCAGTGCTAACGTGGGAGCCTTGGGGGTGTTAGTGGTGGCATTGGTGCCCACTAACACCAGCGACAATGTGTTACATGGCAAGATTGGTGGCGTTAGTGGCCACGTTAGTGCCACTAACGCCAGCGCTAATGCTAGCACCTAGCAGCCTAATCATGTCTTCTTCAAACAAGAATAACTTGAGCTACAAAGCTCAAAATGATGCACTTCAAAAGGCATTGGAAAGTAGACATTCAGAGCTTTCCAATAATATTTAATAGTATAGAGTGGACATTAAGTTTGAGCTTCAGAACCTGGCGTTATTAACGCCGCTAACGCTGGCGTTAGTGGCAGCGTTAAGTACACTAACGCCAGCAACAATGCCAGTGAACTTGTCCTCTTCAAAGGAGCAAAACTTGAGTTACAAAAATCCAATTGAGGTGCTTCTAGTTGTGTTAAAAAGCTGATATTCAGAGCTTTTCAACGGCGTATAATAGTCTATAGTGGGCATGAAATTGTAGCACAAACAATAAGTATATTTAAGCCCAAAAACACCAACTTGGGAGCAAGTCATAGCGTTAGTATGACTAACGCCAGTCCAAACACCAGCACCAATGCCAAGTCTCCCTGGACCTCAATTTGATTCACTTCTCTCTCAAGTGCACTTCAAAATTCAAGCAAGCAAGTCCACAATTGTCAACCAATCAAGGCCACAAGAATCATCTAGAATTTGCTAATTTTTATTTGATTGTAATTTGTTTTCAATTTCATTTCAATTTGTAATTTAGGCTAGCTTCTAAATAGGTATTAGTTTTACACACAATTTGCGGCTGTACAACACCACTGGGGGCAGGGGGTTATTCGGACTATCTCTTCTCCCCTCCACACTTCTCTTCTCTTCCGTTTCCTTTCCTACTTGTAAATATTCTAGTTATGAATTACTAACTCTTTCCATTGGGAAAGAGAGCTCTATTGTTATTTGATGGATTTAATTTTTTTATTCTTCTTCTTGTCTTCATCTCTCTTTTATTTACTAGAAAGATTTCGTTCTTCATTCAAGCATTTAATTGTCTTATAAAAGAAATTGAATGTACTTGGGTTTTGTGATTACCTTGGAAAAGGAATCATAGAACCGTGCTTGAAATCTTTCTCACATTGGATTAGGTTTGGGGTTGGTCGGATATAGTGACATGTAATTCTCCCAATACTTGGATCTATGAAGGTGTGTGGTATAATCAGTGACCAAACTTCATCTGTTCTCATGAGCAATTTGATCAAGGAATTGGCAATCGTCCAAGTTTAGAGATATTGATTTGCCAAGGAATTGGGATTCAATCACTCATGATTGCCAAGAGATCAATGAGTTGCATGATTGAAGATGAGATGAAAACAATTGATCCGGAGAATTCAATATCTTTCTATCCTAATGCTCTTCTTTTCTTTCACTTCTAGTTATTTACTTTCTTGTACTTTTCTTTCTTGCACTTTACTTTCCCATACTTTACTTTTCTTGCTCTTTAATTTTCCAGCACTTTATTTTTCTTGCCATTTACTTCCTTGCATTTTATTACTTTCCTTTACCTTTATGTCATTTACTATTCTTGTTGCTCATCACCCAATTATGCTTGTCTAACTATAATAATCAATTAGCTATTGATTGCTTGATCCTTTAATCCTCGTGGGATTAACCTCACTCTTATGAGTTTTATTACTTGATACGACCCGGTGCACTTGCCGGTAGTTAATTACGGAAGATTAATTTTTTTCCATATCAAGTTTTTAGCGTCGTTGTCGGGGATTAATTGTGATTAATAAACTACCGGTTGATTGATTACCTAGATTAGACATTTTTTGTTTTAGTCATTTCTTTGTTTTTAATATTTTCTTTTATTGTGCCAATTAAGTGTTTGTGTTATTGCCCCACTAAGAATCCCTCATTTGTGACAAGGGGGATTCCAACTTTTTTTGGTGATTGTTGTTTGAGACAGAGCATTTTAAAGAAGAATAGAGTTTCCATCACCTTTTGATCAAGCGAATTACATGGGGTATTTCTTACAACCACAAAATAATTCAAGTTACTATGATCATGGTGGCTGGGAATATCAAGAACAAGGAATGAGGAGATCTTTTTCAGGGTCACAAAATGGTCCATATTTTGATGAATTTGATTACTACTCAAGTTGTGGTTGGGAAGATCAAACTCAAAGAGATTTCACTCATTCATACCCCATTCATCAAGAGCCATCACCTCTTAATTATCCAACCTCACCTCCTAGTTTTACATGTCCAAATTCTTCATCACTTGAGCATGCCTCAGCACAAAATTCCTTCTCAAATCCATACAATTCATTTCACCATTCACAAAATTCATTCCACTACACACAAAATTCTTTTCACAGTCCAACAAACTCATTTTATCACCCACAAAGCTCATACCACTCCCAGAACATGCAACCACAAAACAACCAATTCC
Source organism: Arachis hypogaea (assembly GCF_003086295.3). Lineage (NCBI taxonomy): Eukaryota > Viridiplantae > Streptophyta > Magnoliopsida > Fabales > Fabaceae > Arachis > Arachis hypogaea. Next base: position 80,287,795 of record NC_092044.1, on the reverse strand, counting down.
ATTCACAAGCCAACCCCAACCAACCATCACATCCTACGCAACCTCCTTTAGATGTACTTGCTAGGATTGAACTCCTCCTTGAAGAACTCATAAAGGTCAACGAAATATCTAGAGAAAAAGAGAAAATAGCAAAAAGGGACCATGAAGAAAAATGAAACAATTAGCACAACCCTTTGTTGGAGAATTAACCGATCTCTTTCCTTGGCTAGGGAAAGAATCCAATGTCATTAGCTCAGGGAGTGAAGTAGTGCTTAGCAAGGAGGATGAGGACCAAATGGTGGGTGCAAGGGAGGAATCGGAAGAACAAGAAAAAGAGGCACCCATACCAAGTGAGATTCCTATGAAGAATGAGGAGGTTGTGAGAGTATATAAGCCTAGGGCTCCATACCCATAGAGGCTACTAAGGGTGAAAAAGGAACAGGCAAACTCACTCCCAAAGGAAGCAATGCATGATCTTACAAAAGAAAGGGAGAAAATCAATCAAGAAAATGAAACAGAGAGTTGCATAGAGGGTGGGTTCATTGAACCACCAATTCAAGAAGCTCTTGATGAAGAAGATGATGCTCCAACCATCACACAACACCCAAGTCTTGATATAAAAAATGTAAAGGCAATAAAGACAAGCACTAAAAGGAGGATTGTGACCAAGATAAGAAGGACAATATCCATGAAGAAAAAAAGGTCAACCAAGAGCAATCCCACCCCTACCCTAACAAGCAAAGCAAATCAAGCCAATAACAAAAGAAAGCTTGCTGGGAAGAGGCCAAAACAGGGGACATCAACTTGCTCTTCTTCCCCCTTGAGGTCATTCCTCTTAACCAACTGGAAGAAGAGGAAGAAAGTCAAGAACAACATGTCAAGCTAATGACATTAAAAGAGCGATTGTTGGGAGACAACCCAATAGTAGGTAACATTTTCTTTCCTTGCTTAATTTACTTTCAATAATTTGGCATATGATTGCATTCTAAGTTTGGTGTTGCCATGCAACAAATTGATTTTCAATCTTTATTGGGCACTTGCATCAATTTCAAATGAAAGTGTCACACTAAGTTTGATGTTACCACTTATCTTTCATGCAGAGTACCATGCACACCACTTATTAATGCAATCATATTACCTCTGTTTCCTTTCTTGTGCCTTTATTATATCTTTAAGTTTGCTTACTTAAGCACATGAATTACTCACATTTCATTGTTTAAGACACTTATGACCCATCATAAACCCTCCATCAACACTGTTTAAGCAAGAATTCTAAGTTTGGTGTGGGAAGGGGAAGAATAGGAGGAAAGTGACAATAACAATGAAGATGAACTACAAGGTAGTCAAGTTCTTTTTCCTCTTATTTGTTCCCAGAATATTCAATTGCATGAGTGTCTCTTATTTTCTCTGTATGCATGTATGTTGTGAACAAGCATAGCTTCATTGCTGAATTGTAACATGTTGCTATGATATCATGATCACCATCTTGAACTTTTGTGAGTCAAAGTAATTAAGTTTCATGATCATAAACAAACAAGGTAATTAAAGAAGAAACTAGCATGAGCATATAAGTATTGGGAGGCTAGCCAGATTAATTATTATTGCTCAATTACATTTGAACTTGTTTAACTGAAGTTTTCATCTAGGACATTTTATGAAATTTTTGAAATCATAAAAACCTTGAAGAAACAAATGCAATTAAGGCAATTAAAAGAAAAGAGAAAGAATGAGAAAGCTGAAGGCTCTGAGTACCAATGATAATTCATTTGTCAAGTACTTGTGGTGTTTATGTTTCAAACAAAAAGTTTGAAAACAAAACACTTAAAGTCAAGGCTAGGCTAAGTGCAAAACACTCCCTCAAAGCTCAAGGCTCTGAGCATCAATGATTAGAGAAGTAAAAAAAAAACAAATGAGCTAAAAGAATCCTCTAATTAAATGCTTGTGGTGCTTATGTATCAAGTGGTAATACTTGAAAACAAACCATTTAGAGTTGTAGCTTTCAACTCATGGTGCAAAGCACCCAAAAGGATAAGCTAAGAAGAGAATGAAAAGCTTGTTTCAAGGAAGAAACATAAAGAAAAAGATTTCATAAAATGAGCTAGATAGAAGCATCAATCATTTGAATCTCCTTTGTGATTGTGGCATGCATAAGAAACTAGCCAAACCATGAACATCAAATTGCTACTCTTCTCACATTGGTTTGTCAAAATTTATTGCATGATTCTTTATTTGCTTGAGGACAAGCAAAGTTTAAGTTTGGTGTTGGGATACGTGCGCATCATGTTGTGTTTTTCTATGTTTTTTCATATAATAAATTAGTTCATAATGCTTAATTATTGAGTATTTTTGTGCTTAAGTCATATATTTCTTTGATCCATTTGATTTGATCAATTTTGTAGAAAATGGTAGAAAAAAAAAAGCAAAAAGTACAAAACAAGCATGAAAGAACAAAAGCTTAAAAGGTGAAGCAGAGAAAAAAAGAACCAGAGGACAAGGTGGCGTTAGTGGCCAAGTTAGGCACACTAACGCCATCACCAATGTGAAGCAAAGGAAGGAAAGGTGGAGTTAGTGGCAACGTTAGTGCCACTAACGCCAGTGCTAACATGGGCAAGGCAAGGAAAAGTGGAGTTAGTGGCAGCGTTAGCCACCCACTAACGCCAGCGATGTCATAGCATCAAGGAAGGTGTGGCGTTAGTCGCAACGTTAGTGCCACTAACGCCAGTGGTAACATGACTAAGGGAGGATTGGTGGAGTTAATGGTGGCGTTGGTGCCCACTAACACCAGCGACAATGTGTTACAAGGCAAGATTGGTTGCATTAGTGGCCACGTTAGTGCCACTAACGCCAGCGCTAACGCTAACACCTGACAGCCTGATCATGTCCTTTTCAAACAAGAATAACTTGAGTTACAAAGCTCCAAATGATGCGCTTACAAAGGAATTGGAAATTAGACATTCAGGGCTTTCTAAAAATATATAATAGTATGGGGTGGACATTATGTTTGAGATTCAGAACCTGGCGTTATTAACGCCAGCGTTAAGCACACTAACGCCAGCAACAATGCCAGCAACCTTGTCCCCTTCAAAAGAGCATAACTTGAGTTATAGAAGTTCAATTGAGGTGCTTTTAATTGCATTAGAAAGCTGACATTTAGAGCTTTCCAACCGTGTATAATAGTCTATAGTGGGGATAAATTTGGAGAACAAACAATAGGTATCTTTAAGCTCAAAAACACCAACTTGGGAGCAAGTCATAGCGTTAGTATGACTAACGCCAGTGCTAATGCCAGCAGCAACACCAAGTCACCCTGGACCTCAATCTGATTCACTTCTCTCTCAAGTCCACTTCAAAGTTCAAGCAAGCAAGCCTACAATTGTCAACCAATCAAGGCCACAAGAATCATCTAGAATTAGCTAATTTTCATTTGATTGTAATTTGTTTTCAATTTCATTTCAATTTGTAATTTAGGCTAGCTTTTAAATAGGTATTAGTTTCACACACAATTCAGGGCTAGACAACACCACTGGGGGGTTCTTCGGACTCTCTCTTCTCCCTTCGACACTTCTCTTCTCTTCCATTTCCTTTCTTACTTGTAAATACTGTAGTTATGAATTACTAACTCTTTCTATTGGGAAAAAGATCTCTATTGTTATTTGATGGATTTAATTATTTTTATTATTCTTCTTCTCTTCATCTCTCTTTGATTTACTAGAAAGATTTCGTTCTTTATTCAAACATTCAATTGTCTTGGGAGATATGTGGTAGGTTCTATGAAAAATATCTTTTGTAAAGAATTTAACTTTAATTTGGTACACTATCAATGTAATACAGTTTTATATGTTCATCTAATTATTTAATAATGTCACTTTACAAAAATAACTACGTTTTATATTGACTGCATAAATGATCATCTAAAAAATGCATGTAATTGATTAACTGAGTAAAATATTTTACAATATCAAAGAATTAAAATTAAAAAATAAAAAATATTAGTTGTCCTTTAACTTTCCGTCGTTAGTCTGCGTTTTTTAAGAATTTAGTATTATTTAATTAATGAGATAATGCCAAAATCGTTCCTGAAATTCCCAACTCGCTTCATATTAGTATCTCACTTTTTAAAATGACCAAATAAGTCCCTCACTCTCAGAATCGTGAATCTCCTTTAGTCCAAAAGTTACTAGACATTTTAACGGCGCTGAGGTGTACAGTTGGCACTTAACTGCACGCTGATGTGGACAGACAATGAATTCAACTCAAATTGGTGTTCCAAATTTGATTAAAATGCCCAAATTGATCCAATTTTTACTTATAAAACTGTAACCCCCTAATGTTCATCTTTGTTCTTCGTCTTCACTCCTCTCATTCTTATTGATGTTGTTGATCTTGACACTAATCTAAAGGATATTCAATCTCCGATAACCTTTTGTTTTTTGTTGTTGTTGCTTTCTGATCCAAGCAAACAACTCCTTTAGTTTTTTTTGTCTCCACAATATCTTGATGTATTCTTTTCCCCACAAGTTTGATGATGCGACAATCCCAAAAACAGCGTGCTTCAATTTTGTTTAGGTTGTTTGTGCCATTTGTTATGGGTTAACCGAACCACCATGGGGTAGTTATTTTTCACCTCTTCTTCTGACGATGTAATCGCTTGTTCTTCGTCTTCGTTTTTTTTTTGTCATTGGAAGCTTTGTGTTGTTGTTCTTTCTTTGTATTCTTATTGGAAGCTTCTTCTTCTTCAGTTGATGTGGTTATAGATGTGTTGTTGTCAGTACTTATTTGAAGAATTTGTTGTGTTGCGGTGTTGTCGAATCTGGTGGTGGTGGTGATGGGGGGCAATCTTGCTAGTCATTGTTGTTGAAGAGGAGAAAGTTGGAAGAATATGGAATGTAGAGTAAGATGGTGGTTAGGATCAACCAAATAGTGATACTACTTTTGGATCCATTATTGCGTTGATTGGAATAAGGGTGCATTTGATTTGTTTTTATTAATTATTAGTTTATTTTCAAGGTTTGATTTTTCTTTCTTTGATGTTGTTTCTTGCTTACAAAGGTGATGTATGTGTGGGAAGAAACTTGAAAGTTCAGAATAATTCAAATTCCACAAACATAGAAATTAGAAAATTGTTTTAATATTTTTATTTTTTTTAATTTTCTTTCTTCTTTCTTTTTGTGTTTTGTTACTTATGATTCTAATGTGTAAAGTTTGTTATGGCTAGAACAACAATAATGAGGAGGAGATAAGTAGAGACGAAGAACAAAGATGAACACGAAAAACAAAGATGAACATTTGGGGTTAGAACTTTATAAATGAAAATTGTATACCTCAGCGTCGTTAAAACGTCTAGTAACTTTTGAACTAACGGAGATTCACGATTCTGAGAGTGAAGGACTTATTTGGTCATTTTAAAAAGTAAAGAAATAATTCGAAGCGAGTTGAGAATTTCAAAAACCATTTTAAACATTATCTCTTTAATTAATTTAAATATCTACGTTTATGTATCAATTGTTTAAAAAATTTAAAAAAATTACTTATTTTTTATTTTCTCTCTAAAAAATAATACAAAAAAATACCTGATTACACTGAATTAAAATGTAACATTTTAACACTATAATTATTTAAATTAAACTGACAAAATAGTTTTCCTCATTTCATAAAAGTTCACAACAAACTTTGGAATGACGCATGAGATCATTACGTTAAACATAAAACTGTAATTATATTAAAAAACAAAATTTGAATATTACATTCATTTGTTTAAATCATCCAACAAGTACACAGAAAAAAAAAAAAAAAAAAACATCAAAAGAAGTCTTAAAACTAGGATAAGTTGAAACTTTTAGATCCTTTTCTATTTTCTTCTATAAATTAACTTTTGGATATTTGCGTTAGCTAGAATAAACTGCGATATGATCAAACAATATATAATTATATATCATGCTGATGCGTCATTCCCCACTTAAGAGAGATACGTGCCTTATGTGAAGCTAATTAATTAATATAAACAAGTGCAAATCTCAGTCGCACCATCTTAATTAATTGGCTATTACCTAATAAAGCTCCAACATATTTTATTAACAAAAATATGTATTAAAAAATGGCATAATAATGGAATTCCAGTTCTAATATTTTTCCACACCTTTAGTCCTTTTTATATTTTTTGTTTTCTTGTTTTGGATTCTAATTGCATGCACGTTTATAACTCTCTTTCTCTCTCTCTATCTCTCTCTCGAATTCAAACATCTAAGACTATCTTAATTAGACTAATGAGTTAATTACTAAACCAATTCAACTTAATTATCATAATATTTTAATTAAATTATAAATCATTTGTCATCTAAGCTAATTCAATCTTTATTATTTTTATACACATTTTTATAAATTTTTAGTACTTATAAATACACTAGTATATATATCAACTAAAATCCTTTTCCAAAAAAAAAAGGCCAGGTTCATTGGTTATTTCGTAATTATTGGAAATTTCATGCCACAAATTAAATTGACACTTTAATATTTACATATTTATCTATTCTATTTATTCTATTCTATTATATAAAAATCGAGTTTCTGCACTTAATAATAAAGCTGACGTGGCATGCTCTGAAGAGTGTTTTACAATTTAATTATTTTAACTCATTTAATACAATTTATTACAATGACTTAATTATATCAACTAATTGATTTGATTAATTATTTAAATATCAATATAATTTATTATAATTTATATTACTTATTAATTAATTATACTACATTAATTATAATTCGTTATATTAGCGAATTGATTTTTTATTTATGAAGTCTAAAATAAAATAAATAATTTATTGTTTATTCTAATTAAATTTATTAAATTTAATTATATATTATATATGAATTAACGATAATTTATAAATTATTTTATATTATAATATTCAATCAAATAAATTGTAAATTATTTTAAATTATATACACACAGAAAAATAGATTTAAATGTGTTTTAAAAAGTATAGATAATATTTAATTTAAAACAGTACATTTTTAAGTGTTTTGGTATCATATAGTATTAATGATAATATTATTACATAGTATTATAAAGAATTGATATAGAATTGATAATACGAAGAAAACCTACCCGGGTCCAAGTAATTTCAACCCGCCAACTCATAGAAGTCCAATTTTTAGGTCTTTTCTCTTCTAATTAATTAATTTGATTAGATATTTAAATATCACACAATTTAATATTATGTATATCAATTAATTGAATATAATTATTAAAGTATAATTAGGATTAATTACATTAATTAGCATTATTCAACATATCTGAATATTTATTATAGGATATTACATCTTTATTATTTCGATTCTCTTATCACCTATAAATATTCTTTTATATTGTATCATTCTACACAACTTGAATACTCACAAACCTTTTCCCTATTACTCTCTCTCTCTCTCCTTTAAACATGGTATCAGAGACATGGTATCATCTTTGAGTAGGATAAGTTAATTTTCTTCTGGTGAAATTATCGTACTTTTCATACTTTTCTTCTGTACCATATTTTTCTTCTCTTTTGTCAATACTTTGATGCTTTTCTTACCTTACTGATTAGCTCATCCACTACTTACTTATTCTTATGGAGAAACCATATATTTTTCATCACCTTCCGATAGTTTGTCATCTCTTCACACTTTGTCACTTTTCAGCAGTTTTTTAGCAATTTGCCATCTTTTTAGCAGTTGACCACTCTCACTACTAGAAAACTAATTATTACAGACGAATATTTCCGACAGATTTTATCCCACGAAAATACAGACGGAATTTCAGGAAATATTTTGTCGGAAAACAAAAAAAAATGAATTAGCATAAATTACAGACGGAAAATAGAATTTGTCGATAATTCTGTCGAAAAAATTATTTTTTTCGTAAAAAATAGTTACAGACGAAAAATCTGTCTGTAATTAAATAAACAAAATATTGCGTTTTATTACATTATTACAGACAGAAAATCCATCTGTAATTTAAAATTTTCCGTCGGAAATGTTGATATTTTAGGTTTATGATCATTGGGGCTAAGTTTATGCCCGCGCTCCATTCATTCACAGCACACAAATCAAACCTAGCATTCCCAACAGCGCCACCGCCGACGAGCTTCTTCTTCTCCTTTCCCCACCCACAGAGCCACCGCCGGCCACTCTAACCGCTGCAACTACCTTCTCCTTCTTCTCCTCTTCTTTAAACACTGAACTAGTAGAATATAGCCCCTGTCTCTCTCGTTCCTTCTCATTCGCAGAACAAAGCAAGCTCAAGCTCCACCACTGTCGCGCCTCTCTCTCTTTTTATCCCCCTCAGTTCTGGCTCGCATACCTTTGCCCAAGCCCTAGCTCCATGGCGACCAAAATCGGTTCCACCGTCAGCCGCGGTTCTACTTCTCTGTTTCCCCCTATTCGAACCGATAGGGTGTGTGAACTAGGGTTTTGGTTTTGTGGCAGTGGTTGTTCATCGGAGAGCCACTGGCGATGCTCCTATTCTCAAGCATTCTAAATTCAATGTGATCTTCGTAATGGCAGCATTATATTTTTCCTAGACTTCAACTCAAAATTCATATGATTTTTTTTGCTTATCGTAATTGCTGTGCTTTATCATTGATTATTGTGATCTATGTGCTTTTTCAGTTTCTTTTTTAGTTTCTAATTCAAACTTTTGATTGAGGACTATGATTGGTTTGAATCTGAATTATAACTGTGTACAATATTTTGTCAGTATTAGTTTGGGAGGAAACTTGACAATGGTGGATCTTCCTGGTATAACTAGGGTTCCTATTCATGGCCAACCTGAAAATATATATGATCAGATCAAGGATATTATCATGGAGTATATTAGGCCTGAAGAGAGCATTATTCTGAATGTTCTTTCTGCTACCATTGATTTACTACTTGTGTATCCATAAGAATGTCTCAATCTGTGGATAAAACTAGTTTGAAAACCTTGGCTGTTGTAACAAAGGTTGATAAGTCTCCTGAAGGCTTGTTGGAGAAGGTAACTGCTGATGATGTTAACATTGGTCTTGGTTATGTCTGTGCCAGGAACAGGATTGGCGATGAATCTTATGAGGAGGCGAGGATTGAAGAAGAGAGGCTTTTTGAGTCTCATCCAATGCTTTCAAAGATTGACAAATCCATTGTTGGTGTTCCTGTTCTGGCACAGAGGCTAGTTCAAGTTCAAGGCATGATCATATCCAAAACTCTTTCCGAAATTGTAAAGAAAGTCAATGAGAAGCTAACCTACAATTTATCTGAGTTGGATAAGTTGCATGTGAATCTTACTTGTGTTTCTGATGCTATGACTGCATTTATGCATATCATTGGTTTATCGAAAGAGTCATTGAGGAAGATTCTTCTGAGAGGGGAGTTTGATGAGTACCCTGAAGAAAAGAATATGCACTGCACAGCAAGGTTAGTCGATTTGCTGGATTCATACTCTAATGATCTTCAGTGTTTCTCTGAAAAAAAGGCCACAGAAGACTTTCTCATGGATGAGATTAGGGAGCTACAGGAAGCTAAATTGATTGGTTTGCCTAACTTCATGCCTAGAACTGCTTTTCTATCAATACATCAGACCTCACACCTCACACCTCACTCTCATTCTACACCCACAATGGCTCAGGCGCCTCCTACCAACACCAAGCTCGATGAGAAGGTCGACTACTTCAACCTCCCATGTCCTATTCCCTTCGAAGAGCTCCACCGTGAAGCTTTCAGTCTATTCACTCACTCACTCTCTCTCTCTCTCTCTCTCTCTCTCTCTCTCTCTCTCTCTCTCTCTCTCTCTCTCTCTCTCTCTCTCTCTCTTCCAGATTCTTCATTTTGCATCTCACTCTTCATTCATCTTGCTTCAATCTCTTTTCAGTATCTTTGAAGCCAAAACTTTTCGAAGGTATGCGCTTTGATTTCACCAAGATGCTCAACCAGAAGTTCTCCCTCAATCACAGGTACCTCTTCATATCTTTTAGCTGACTTCAAATTAAATTATGCAAAAATATTTATCTAATTTGTTTATTTGGTTCTTGGTTGGAATCTGATTACGACCAGCATTTCGATGGGGCCTACTGAGATCCCTTCTCAGTCAACGGAGACCATTAAGATCTCTACCGCTAACTATAAGTTTGGTGCAACCTTCATTGATCATCCCAAGGTGCTTCCCCCTCTAATTTTGCTTAGTCTCGTTTCGTTGTTGTAAGTTCCAACACTCATTGACGATGATATTATTGTTCTTGGTTTAGTTGATGCTGTTGGGGAGAATATTGACTGATGGAAGGCTCAGTGCAAGAGTCAAGTGCGACGTCTCTGAAAATCTCACTCTTAAAGCCAATGCTCAGGTATTTGTGCTCCTTTTCTATTATAAGGGAAATGCCACAATTTTTCTGTTGTTTATGAGCCTTTGATATTCTGCTACACCTTATATTTACAAGAATTTAGTGCTATTTTGTTTTGTTGAGTACAGATTCAACTTTAACTTGATAACGTGCAAGAGTTGTTGAATGAGCATTATGTTCATTTTTATTCATCCAATATTTGATCTATGACAACCCCCTTCCCATTCTCATGTTTCTTATTACTAATTCTCCTTTTGGCTAACCATAACCTACTATTTCTTGTTGCTTCTCCAGCTTATGAATGAGCCACACATGTCTCAAGGGATGGTCAACTTTGATTACAAGGTCAATTGCTTTAACCTTCCTAGATCATTTTTCCCCGTTTTTGACATATATTGTATTAGTGTGACTTAATGGGAGTTTTATATACTAACCACAAGAACTGCCCTCTCAAGATTTTCATGGGAAACAAAATCCAAACTTCACACTTCACTCAACACTCCCATCACCTCAAATCTTCCTGTTAATCTGCAGCTTTTTGAATTTGGTATGCTTCTTCCACTTTAGCTACATGTTTTCCAGCAATCCTCACATGCTATTGATAATAATTTCATTTACTTATACTGCACAAGGTTCTACAAGATATTGATTTATTTCTTTTGAGAACATTATATTATTGCTAAGCCCCGCTCTTGGTCATATTTTGTTATTAATTTATCTTTCACAAAATCCTAGAATTAGAAAACATTGAAATATGAAAACAAACTCTTGACTTTGTTTTCATTAACCTGAACGAGGAATTGCATGAATATAAACATGACCGGCACTCATTTAATTGATTATTGATTTTTTTTGTAATATAGTTTCTGCATTATTGAAGCTATGTTAACTTCTTTTACAAATTATGTTTATATTAAAACTATTAAAATGTAAATTTCCTTTAATGGGTTCATTTATGGATTTTTAGATCTTCTAGTTATTGAATTACCTCCATCTTTACTCTCATTACAATGGCTTCTATAGGCCATTTCGATGCATGCCAAAATTTTCATAATAGGTGCTACACCAGCTGTCTAGCTAAAAAATTCATTCCTAATCTAGTCATGTATATCCACTTATGCAACTAAGATTCTTGACAGTGTTGAGCCTATTTTATGGTTGGCTTTTCACCTCTCAACTTCAAAATTTATTTAAAAAAGGATTATTCAAAGAAAATTTATGAAATACTGAATTTCAATAATCCATTCGAACTTGGACGGATGTTTCATTGGAAGGAAATTGGTTGGTGTTCCAATAGATACATTGATTTTATGCTTTTGATTGATGAATGATGGGTTATCATTGTGTAGAGCCCGGAGAGTATGTTGTTCGTGAGGGAGAACCTGTAGATGGGCTTTACTTCATATTTGAAGGAGAGGTATGCTTCTTTTACATGCTGCATTATAGAATTGAAAAATGCTAGGATGTTCAAAATTTAGAGAAATAATGCCAATATACAACATTCATTGGATTGCTTTTAGTGATTTAAGGGTAAAAGCTACTGATGGATAAAGGGGTAGTGAATAATTTTTTTAATTACAAGTAATTTTGGATTTGACAGTTTTGTGCTTGAAAGTCGGCTTCTTGTCTTGCAGGATGAAGTTATTGGATCGGATAGAACTAATGATGAAAATCATCCAGAATTTCTATTAAAAAGATATGACTATTTCAGTTATGGTAATCAACTTCATTCTTATAGTTTCATTGTTTTATTCTCTTAATAAGCTTATTACAGATATTTCCTTAAATTGATGCATAACTATATTTTGAGAACACTAATATGATCTACAACTTGCAAGTCTAGCAAATGTTGTTCATCAAGCTAATGTCATAGCTCTGACTAAGGTGCTTGATATGAAAAGGATGTGCATTAAGATATAGAACATATGCAAAGTGTTGAGAAAATGAAGCTTGATGATGGAACAAGTGGAGGGAAGAAGATTGGTTACTTCATTGGGAACAAATAAATTTGGTTTACCTGCAGCTATTCTCAAGTGAGCATTAATGAAATTCTTTCTGATATTATCATATTTTAACAAGAAGTTCAAACTCATAACCTAACATGTAAACTTTTGTGCTGATTTCCAATTTTGTAAAACTAGTCTTATGAATGACAGAGCAAAAGTAACAAATTCTGTTTCATGATAGGTGGCAGAACTTATGGAAGTAATGGCCAAGAACCCTGATCTTGCATATTGTAAAATAGTGGAGGTAGTAGCAGAGACAACTGCGCCATTGACTCCCACGGAGGAGCTTCTTGCAAAGATATCATCTCAAAGACCTTACATTTCTTCACCAAAGGTATGTCCTTTCTTACATTACAAGTTATGACAAAGAAAAAAATTTACCTCACTGCTATAACTATACTAAGCTATAATTTATGATTCATTGTTTATTGTGATTATGCAGAAATCGGATGCTGTAGCCGTCAGTGATCCGGCTCCCTCGGAACCTGCCATTGCCACAGCCATTGAGAAGGAAACTGCACAACCAAAACTGGTTACGAAACATTCACTTTCGCCTTATACTGTATAAGCCTAACTTGGATATTTGTGTGTTTGAAGGTCTTGCTCATAATATCTAGTAAGTAATGATGAATGGCTGGCTTACATCAGAAGGTAGTTGAATATATTCTTTCTTATTCATTTATTATTTTAAGATATATTTCACGGTGCTTCTTTGTTCTTTCTACGTTTATTTTTTTTTGTCTGTCTCTCTCGCTCTTCTCTCTTTCTCTCTATATATATTATATGAAAGTAATGTTCTTGTTCTCTCCTTATTCTTTTGTTAAATTCCTCTGAAGTGAGTTGCCCCATTTCTACTAGTGCATTGTATAGCTTATTGGCTGATTGAAAATAGCTTAATTGTTCTTAGTTGGGCTATGAAAATTATTACTCCTTGCATTGTATATTAGAATTGTTCCTAGACCTAGTCCTAGAAATTAATTTTGCAACTTCTAAAAATTTTTGTTGGAAGTAAATGAATTAAAATATATAGAAGGCCAGATTTTTGTATTTTCAACTTTTGAATTGAGAAATAATTTACTAGTTTCATTTCATGGCAAATTAGTTCATTCATATGGTCCCTTTAAGCTGCTAAAAGCACCCCACAACTGGTGGCAAGAAGCATGAGCACCTGAAATTGCTTCTGTGCAGATTGAATGGAGTGTCAGGGTGGCTCGTTAAGGAATGTTGATTCTGCTCGTGTTTCAAATCCCCAGCACCTTTTACTGCTGTGTACTTTTACTGACATACAGTACTTTGAAATATCGGGCAAGAAGTGTAGCCCTTTTTCAATTGCAATAAGAGATATAAAACAACACGACATTACTCAAAGCATGTGCCGGATACTAGTTGATTGGCTTGTAGAGATTTGCATAATGTAATTTTTCTCATATAATACAATGTTATGAAGTATAGCTGATAAATTTAGTACAACTGGACAATACACTGAGGATTATAGTTGATGTATCAATACACTTCGTTTATGTTTTGATAATACGATGAATTTGTTTATTTTTTGAAATATTATAAATATTCAAATACAAATTAGATAAAAATTTGTATTAAATTTATATTTATTTTGTATGAAAACAAGTTTATTTTGTAATTGGAAAAATAAAAAAAATCTATTTTACCTTACCGATAGATTTACAGACGGATTTTCTGTCTATAATCAGAGTGTGAGATGATTTTTCAATATTCAAATTATAGATAGATAATATGTCGAAAAATCTGTCTGTGATTACCGATGGAAAATTCATTTGTAATTACAGAAGAAAAATCCATCGAAAAGTTCGTCGCCTAGGGGAAATGGATGGAGAATTTACAGAGGAAAAATCCGTCGGTAAATAATTTTCGACAAGGCTTTTACAGAGGGACAAAATCCGTCGATAACCAAAAAGCCGTCTGTAATAAAGACTAAATCTTTCTGTAAATCTGTCTGTATTAGTCCATTTTCTAGTAGTGTCTTGCGGTAGTTCCGTCTGCGTTCTCTTCCGGTAGTTCCGTTTGCGTTTCCTTCTGGGGTTCCCTTTGGGCAGTTTCATTTGCGCTTCGAGCAGTTCTATTTGCGTTTCCTTGTGGCAATTCCGTCTGCGCTTTTTTCCGACAGTTCCATCTGCATTTCATTCTAACAGTTCTTTCCGCACTTTCTTCAGGCAGTTCCGTCTGCACCTGTTCTATTATTTAATGCATTTTTTTTATTTAGTTATTTCAAATAAGTTTCAAACTCAAGTGGTGTTAGAATATAATTTAGATCAATTATATCAATTAGCATTATTTAACATATCTGAATATTTTATTATAGGATATTACATCTTTATTATTTTGATTTTCTTAGCACCTATAAATACCCTTCTATATTGTATCATTCTACACAACTTAAATACACTCAAATATTTTCTCTACTACTCTATCTTACCCTTTCTAATAATAATAAATACAATTTAATTTAGTTAAAAGTTTGTTGTTTTATAGTCTTCTCTGTGTGTGTGTGTGTTAACTTTGTTTATTTAACGATGAAATATACTCATGTTAATTCTATCATATAATAGTTTATTTTTCTCCTATATATTTTGATTTGTATAATTACTATTGATCTTGCTGTTTTTGTTTTTTTTGAATTATTTTTTTTATGACTTGATAATTTAAATAAAAAAGCAAAAAAAAACGATGGTCAAAGGCAGAAGCTAGAAGCCTAAAGCAACAATATCATTCCTCACCATTATTATTATTAATATGAACTTTATTATTTCTTTTCTAACATTCTTTAATATGAGTTTCATTTCTTTTTTTATTATTATTAATGTTTTTATTATTTTTATCTCTAATTATAAATTTTCTTATAATAATTCTTTGATAGAATATTCTTTTTGGTCTAATAGATTTTTTTCTCTATTTCTTGTCAAAAATATTTTATATTAGGAGAAAAACAAAAGATACAAATTACATTTTAAAATTTAAAATTTAAATAAGATATGCAAAAGGTAACTATTGAATTGAGATCTATAATTTATTTAGTAGATTTAAACTCTTTGTATTATAGTTATTGAAAATTTTAAATACTATTATAAAATTTTAGATATTTTTTATCTCATTATTCTTAAATTATACATTATACCATGTATTTAAAGAGTTTCATCTTTTTTTGAAATAAGTGTGACATTATATACTTTTTTGGATATAAATGGATAATAAAGTTGAAGTGAGTAACAAAATTGATTATTTTATAATTTTTTCTAGATTTTCTTAATTAATTATGATTGTAATAATTCATCACAAATTTGTATTTTGTAGAAAAAATTATCAATCATAAAATATAGAAAACTTAACCAAAAAATTTAAAAAAATGTTAATTAATTACAAATAAAAAATTATGAATTTTGCTTTAATTATGTTGTAAAATACAAATTAGAACTATTTAAAATTAGCTTTTTACCATTAATATTAACTTAAATTATAATAAGGTAAAATATGAAAATTATATATAATAATTTTATTATTTATACTACCAAAATTATTCTTTATTATATCGCATTTATTTTTATTCATTTTTGATCTTTAATTATCTATTTTAAATAAAAATTTGAATTATGATTTTTTTAATTAGTAATATAATTATTGTGACATTTGTTTTACTCAATAATATTTTTTAATTTATTTAATCTGATTAATAATCTATTTCTTAATTTATGCTAATTTAACTAATTAAAGTTAATAAATTTCAATTATTTTAATTCTTACAACTTTTTATTTTAATAATGCATTTCACTTAATGCATTAATACAATTTTAATATTTAATTGTGTGTGGGTGGATGCGCGTGCACGCGCATGTGTGGGTGCCCGCGCGTGTGGACGCACGCGTGCGTATGCGTGCGCGCGCGTGCGCGAGTGGATGTGCATGTGTGCATGTGTGTAAAAAATCTACTTTTTTTATACGATTATATTAGACATATTTATATTTAATTATTTGAATATTAAATTAGAATTAATTATATTAAAAGATTATATTAAGATTATGGTTGACTAATTATATTGTTATTAATTAATTATATTAAACTATTAAGATTATGATGAATTATTATTATTTTATTATTTTTTATCTTTTATATTAATTCAGATATTTAATTTTTTTATTATTATTTTTTATTCCCTTATTCTATGTATTTACTCTCATAAATCTTTCTTAATTAAATAAGGTACTATATATTTTTTTATTCCTCTTTTATATACACATAAAATTTATTAAATTATTTCTCTTTCGTCGAATAATTTTATTTTTCTTCTATTTATATTTTTTTCTTTCAATATTTTATTAGTTTTTATTTTTCTTAATTTTATTTTAATTTATGTATTTGTTTGTATTACACCTAATATTTTTTATTTATGTATAATATACATTCTTATATATGTCATAGAAATATGATTTAATTCCACTAACTTGTCTAATTTTTTTGAAAAATCTAAAGCTAAAGCACAAAAATATATTTAGAGATATTTTACTTTTTGAACTGAAAAATGTAATTTTTTGACATATTTGTTAAAATTCTAAGAAATGAATATTAATTTTTGAAATAGAATAAATATATTTTAAATTTTTTGCATCTAAAAATAATATTCTATCAATGTTAGAATTATTTAGATGGATAAGTAATAGTGAATATAAAATTATTTAGGATGGATAAAACTAAAAATATTGAAAATATGAATTTAAAAATATTATATTCAGTTCTCAATAGTTAACCTCTCATTGAACCATTGTATGTTCAAAAGATTTTTAAAGAAATAAAATAATTTTAGGTATATAATATTTTATAAAAATTTAATTAATTCAAGATATTTATTACCGTTGATTAAAAAAAGTAAATTTAAATGACAATTTAATATTTTTATACTCTTAAAATATTATTTATTTATTGTGCTAGCATTCTTTATCATTCAGTGATCACATTAATATAATTTAATTCAATAAAATTATTTATCATCATTTGATTGAATAAAAATTCTATTTTATCAGAAAATTTTAGAATTTTTCAACTACAAGATCATCCATGTTAAATCATTAAGAAATATAACTGAGAGCGCGAACGCGTCCCTTCATTCAAGAGCATGATTGAGATAAGAGAACTTGACACTTGTGGTTCTTTGGCAATCTTCGTCAACCAAAACCTTCTGTATCCCTAATAGGGCTGAATCACAACTCTACTGTGGAAAAAGAGTTACGGAGGCGAGTTTGATGTGTCGGATACCAAAATCTTGAAGTCATTATTTATATTTGAGTGTGACACTTATTAAACCCTAAAACTCAAATAAAATAGTATCTATGATTTTAATCTCATTTATCCAAATCAAAAATAATAATGACTTATTTAACTCATCATTTATGGCAATAAATGAGGTCATCGTTTTATAAGTCATTTAATGTGAAATTACTCAGTTTGAGATTATAATTAATATATGTATTGCTCGTAAATATATTAAGAAATAATAATTTTTTAACAATCTTTCACTTGAGCTATACATACATATTTTCCTGAGATAATCACATCTTATAAATTTTATGCGCATATCTGAATGTTATTTCTCTGATTACTTTCATAATGTGGTCTGTCTCATATATTAGTTATGAAATTACTACAACTTTTATCACATTAGTGTCGCAATGAAACCATAATGATCGCCATACTAAAATACTCAACCATATATATCAAATTTGGATGAGAAAATTCAGAAATTACATGAAAAATTGATCTCATGCATGCCTATTTTTAACTGGTCTAAGTTGAATAAAAATTCTATTTTATTCGGTGACAGACTCAAATGAAACTGCAACGGCAACGCCCCGGTTCATACCGACGGCGACTAAGTGATGAGTCTAAGGAAGAAGAAGAGAAGAAATTAATAGACTCAGAGAGAGAGAGAGAGAGAGAGAGAGAGAGAGAGAGAGAGAGAGAGAGAGAGAGAGAGAGAGAGAGAGAGAGAGAGAGAGAGAGAGAGAGAGAGAGAGAGAAGAATTTACCTAGAGAAAAGATACTCGACAGGAGAAAGGTGGTGACGGGCTCAACAGCGACAGTAACAGGATAAGTAACGATGGTGACATGAGCTGTGAAGGAAGATGGGAGCTGTGAAATGGTAGGCGGCGATGGGCCCAGCAACGACGATGATGGGAGCTATGAGGTTTTTTGTGAATAAGCTGAGAAGAAGAAGACTTTGGGTAAGGATGATTGGGTTTCTCTTGCATGACTATAAAGTATGGACTGAAGCTGTGAATCATTGAATCTGTGATGTGAGGCAAATCCTAATTCTTAAAAGGTGTTTCTATGTATACATCCGGGTCGAGTACACCCTAAACTCGACCATGCCTTGTCATGAGTAAAATCTGCCTGACTCAAGTCAAGTTATTACCCTTTCCCAACCGGGTATGGACGGGTCGGGTACCTACATATTCGGGTACTCCTGCCAAGTCTAATCATATATTGATGCTCCATTTATTAAGGGTTTACTGCTAGCCGATGAATTGCTATACACACAAGGTGAGATTCTAGCTTCTAATAGTTGCTTAAGCGGACGAGTGAGATGATCACTCAACAAACTCAAATTAATTAAGACAAATACTAATTATTTTTAATATTAAAAATTTTAAGAATTTAATTTTAATTATAACTTTATAAAATATTTATAATAATAATTACTACATATTTTTATTTAATTTTTTAATAAAACTTTTTATATAATTTTATGTATTATTTCATACAGAGTATATGAACATACACTATTTTTTTTTAAAACGAATTTAATTAAAGGGCTTAGAAGATTGATGTATGTTGTTTCATTCTTAAGGTCTAGTTTGGATAAACAATTTAATTAAACTTTTTTTAAAAAAAATAGTTTAAACAATAAATATTTATATTAAAAGTAACTTATAAATAAGTTATTTTATATTTGATTTTTTAGTTTTAAAAATACTTATTTTAAAAGAAATATAACAAAAAAATTTTTGTTATGAGAGAATTTTTTATTTTTAATTTTTTTATAAACACTTAAATAAATTTTTAAAAAACTACAAATTAATTTTAAAAATTGTACTAAACATTTATACTAACCATGCTAAATCCAGGTTAAGTAATAAGCTTAGGGAATAAGTTGTACTTTAATTTATTACATGTTGAGACTTGAGAGGCATAAATATAACTTATTATCAGCAGCGTCTTGTAAAGCACTGTGACATACACTTATTTTTAGCATTATTTTTATCTTTTTTATTTTTATGGTTCAGAAATTCTGGACACACCAAAACGTAGAGCAACAAAGAAACAAAATAAAACAAAACAAAATACCAAAAATAAAAGGAACAAACTCATATTACGTACGTTGTACCCCTTGATCGCACCTAAATATTTATTATTTATCGTACATCTATTATTGCTATCGGTAATCATCTCGATTCAGTTGTCTATTTGATTGGCTCTACACCCTAATGTAATTGTGTGTTTTACGCATTGTATCAACTATCTAGTACACTGGACTTAATGTCATACGAATTCAAACGAAGAAATTAAACAAACTCATTGAAAATGGGGAGATTTATTTAATTATTGGCAACGGGTAACCCGTCTCTCAGCATAACTTTAATTTATTAGTTTTTGTTTAATAATAATAATAATTTTGGAGTGCGTTTGCAATATTTAACTTTGCCAACAATTGGGGTGCTATGGTTCCCATGGTAATAGATTCCTGGTCATAGAATGCAAACAATATTAATAATTTAAGAGTCAACTTTTCTAAGACTCTTCAAAGAAAATTTATTGTAAAAATAAAATTATAAAATATTTTTGTATACTTTATTAAGGGTGGTAAAGGTTAGTTAATTAGAGCTAGTTCAGTAGTGGTTAGTTTTCTGGTTAGTTTTTAAGTTTGTTAGGTTTGTTGGTGGATATTTTTCTTGTATAATTTTTTATAGTTGTTGATATATGTGTGGGAGAATAATTTGGGCATTCTAAGATAAAAGGACAAAATGAAGATTTTACATTTTTTAGAAAGTCTATTATTAGAGCACGTTCAAAAAAGATAAAAAGAATTTTGGAAATTTGGCAACATTCATACATGAGGAGATACATCAATTGCTAATCAAGGAAAAAAAAATAAGATCTATTAGGTTAAGTTATGACAGCAAAAAGTTCATTAATACTTTTTTGGGGAGCGTTACACATTTATGTAATCAAGTTGGCTCAATCTCAAATAGAGTCACGCGCATTAATGAGAGTGAAAATACGTATCCGCTCATTATAAAAAAACATTACTTCTTCTTCTTCTTTTTCTTCTTCTTCTTCTTCTCTACTTGCGTTCTTCGTTATGGATCTGAATTGATTTCAACGTAATTAGCTTTGTGGTTCATCTTCTTCTTCGTTTTCTTCTTCGATATGGACTTTTGAATTGAAACAATGAATGAATCAACTTCAAAATCAATTGAATGAATGCGATTTAGATTATTCTTCCGAAATGCATCACAATAATCTTAAACATTGAACAAAGTAAAAAGAGGCCACCGAACCGAACAACATTCATTTGGTGAACCGAAATCACAAAGGCTACCGAACTGAACAATGTACATGTGGTGAATAAATGGTGATCAACTTTCAATCAACGTAATAATCTCATTCAACTGATTTGAAGTTGAATCATTCATTGTTTCCATTCAGAAGTGTAGATCAAAGAAGAAAATGAAGAAGAAGAAGAACGACGGAGCTTATTTCGTTGAATTCAATGCAGATTAATAATGAAGAATGCGAGCAGAGAAGAAAAATACGAATAGAGGAAAATGACAAATTTTATTAGGTTCAAGAAGAAGAAGAAGAAGAAGAAGAAGAAGAAGAAGAAATACTATTCTTGTTGATTGAAAGTTGATCACCATTTATTCACCACATGTACATTGTTCGGTTCGGTGGCCTTTGTGATTTCGGTTCACCAAATGAATGTTGTTTGGTTCGGTGGCCTCCTTTTATTTTGTTCAATGTTTAAGATTATTATGAGAGCATGCAGCAATCATTCCCTAGCTGTCTCAACGTAATAACCTCATTCAACTGATTTGAAGTTAAATCATTCATTGTTTCCATTCAGAAGTGTAGATCGAAGAAGAAAATGAAGAAGAAGAATGACAGAGCTTATCACATTGAATTCAATGCAGATCAATAATAAAGAATACTAGCAGAGAAGAAAAACGCAAACAGAGGAAAACGACAAATTTTATTAGGTTGAAGAAGAAGAAGAAGAAGAAGAAGAAGAAGAAGAAGAAGAAGAAGAAGAAGAAGAAGAAGAAGAACGAAAACGCGATACGTTATATAAGGCACGTGTATAACAAACGACTGTGGGGTGGGGGAACGTGTGTGTGGAGGAAGTTACTTGGATAATATCCATGTATTTTTTACATGGATGTAGAGCTTTTTCCATACTTTTTAAGTTAAGTGGGAATCACAAAATTATTTATTTTCGAATTTATTAGATCTATATTTAGTTTATTTTGTTGTTAGA
The DNA here is from genome assembly GCF_003086295.3 of Arachis hypogaea. Taxonomy (NCBI): domain Eukaryota; kingdom Viridiplantae; phylum Streptophyta; class Magnoliopsida; order Fabales; family Fabaceae; genus Arachis; species Arachis hypogaea. The sequence goes on along the minus strand of NC_092044.1, from coordinate 80,265,902 downwards.
GTGTGTTTAGAAGATTGGATTTAGTTTTGATTTATTTAGTAGTATTTTTGGTGATTTTAAATTTAAATTAATATGATCTAATCCAATAAAATCAAATCTTATCTAAATTAAATTATCCTATCTTTTAGGAGATTTAAATTAAGTTATCTTATCTAATCCAATAAACTATCTTATCATATTGGCCTACTTTAGGCTGTTAAAGGCCTATTTAAATCCTCTTTATGGCTCATTATTTTATGAATAAATTGCTTTATGCACGCTTTTTTATGTATGATCAAATGAGGTGAGTGATTTGTTTTGCTTGTTATATGAAAAAATTTGAATGATCTAGTCTAAGGTAATTCTTAGTGTTAGTTCTTTCAATTTTTATCCCTTTAATCTAGGTTGTCAAGAACATGTTCTTTAAAGGTCTAGCAGAAAAAATTTCCTCTAGTAACCTAGGTTACTAAGAAAGGTTTTTTAGAAATCTAATAGAAAACCTTTATCTATCTCTTTGTATTTCCATTGTGTCTTTTCTTATTCCTTTTAATTTCATCTGTAGCTTCTTATCATTTGGTATCAGTTATAGATCATAAGTAAATTCTTATTTATCTACACGTTCTCGGATTCTTATTTCGTTTCTTTATTTTTTTTCTTCTGTTTCTACAAATTTATTTTATAATCGCATTAAATAAAACACTCAAAAATTCCAAAAGAAAAAACACCAACAAAAAAAAAAGAAAAATTTTAAAAACAAAATAAAAAATTTATATAAAAAAGAAGAAGAGGTGTTCTTGAATCAGAAGGTTCTTGTTTTTAACTTTCCAAAATTCATATTCTAGATCTGTTCAATATTATTTTGAAACTTGGGATTCAAAATTTTCAATTTTTATAGAGTATAAATTTTAGCATTGTATCACTTTACTTTGAGTTTCAAATGGGATTAAAAAAAATTTAGTTCCTGGAACTTTCATGTCTCATTGTTTTTTTTTCTTTATTACATACTCTGGCTATCTTTTTGTCAAATTGAAAAGTGTATATTATTTAGATTGCTTTAGTTTAGTCTCTCTATTTTTTTTATTTTTGAAGTGCAATTTGTTAAAGCAATTTAAGAGTAAAAAAAGATAAGAGTGGTGAGTTCTAAAGAGGATGAAATTCACAAATTAAGTGCAAACACGAGTGATCTCATTCGAGTGATACACATGAGAAGAGTGTTCTGAAGACTTTTTTAATTTTTGAAAAATTTAATCATGAATAGGTTAGGTTTTATTTTATAAAATTGATTTTTTATTATAAAAATTATTCTTATTGAAGGTATTTAAATTAATTTTTATGATAATGAGTTTATATTTATTAAGAATCTTATTCTATTTAATTAGATATTTTACTTAATTGAAATTAATAATTGAGTTTTTTTTATTTAAAATTTAAAGTTTTAGTAGTTAAAAAATAATGATAATTTTATATTTAATTTGAATATTGAAATTTTGAATTTAATTATATGAATAAAAGAAAATTAATTATATTAGTTCTAATATTAAATTAGAGTACTCATTTGAAAACTAATTAGAAAGTTGATAAACAAATAATATTGTTAAAATAATTTTATTGGGTTAAATTTAGTTTTAAAGTACTACACCACCCTTATCCCTGTTACCAAACCCTAAAATCCATAATCTTCGCAATAACCCTAACCCTAATTTCAAACACACTTATCTCATGCCTCTTTCACTCAGCCGCCACTCATGTTCACAACCCTGGTGCAGAGAACAAAGAAAAGAAGAAAAGGGAAAAGAGGAAGAAAAGGGCACCGATGGAGGGAAACTGTCGCTGCCGTCACCACCACATCGCTGCTAAGCACAAAAACCAAAGATTGAGAGAGAGCAAAATGCGCGTGAGAGAGAGAAAGATAGAGAGAATGAAGGTGCAAGAAACAAGAGTGTGATAAAGGATGGCTCGTCGTCGTCATTGTCGCAGATCGTTGCTGTCATGGTTGTGGTTGCGGCTACAGACTGCGACTTCGAAGAAAGAGCAGGTCATAGAAAGAGAGAGGAACACAAAGAAGGAGAAACAGTTTGTTGCTATTGAAGCTTCGATCGCCGCTACCACCATTGGGTCCACCGTAGAGAGGAGCGTGAATGCGAGAGAGAATAGGGAGCTCTTTGTCATCTGGAACAGCGCTGACATCACCAAAAGCCACCACCAAAACCTCGGCCAAGTCGCCCTAGTTCTGCCCTGTTCATGCCAGTTCTATTCCCACTGGTGAGGGTCACTGGAGCTGCTACTATTTCATTCTTCTGTTTTTCTCTAATTATAGTAAGTATCCTTGTTCTGAAGTCCTTGTTGTTAGTGTTTAGCTATTAGTTTATTAAGGATTTTGAGGTGTTGATGTCGTAAGGTTGAGTTAGCTGCTGGTACTGCGGGGTTATTAGAACTGCTAGTTCTATCACTGTGTTGTTGTCTAGAAACCATGAGGTTGCTTCCACTGCTGTGAATTAAAAATAAAAGGAGGTTCGTCGCGTTTAATTTCTGAGTTTCGACTAATTGAGGTAGGGGTTATTTGTTTTACGAATTTGGAATATTTCAAAAGTTTAGAAAATATGTGCACTGGAGTTTATGAGCGTTGACCAGGTGCATTTATTTCTATTAAATTTATGGCATTCCCTTCTCCTGTGGAGGACCGTGTGGTTTGGTTCTCACTTTCTACATCCAATATTTTTTAGGAAAACAGACGAATAAGGCAAGCATTGGACGTACTTTATTTGTTTTATTATGATAGATGTTCCCTCGCCTTTGTTGTTGTTATTTCTCATTTTATAAAGAGGTATAGGAATTGTAATTATATATGTTTATATATTATTTGTATGAACTATTGTAAGTAAAAGTGTAGTCATGAATTGTGATGTCTTTATGTATATATTTATGCATGTTTGTACAAAAACAAATTAGACATACTGGTTTATTGGAAAAGAAAAGTCAACAAGAATTTCAAGTAAAGGTTCCTACTTATTATAGTTATATATAATTGAGTGGTCGTAATATCCTCGCTATCGGAGTAGCGCATCTGGAAGCGTGACATTCTGATAGCGAGGGTGTTACATTATGCTATTAGAGCAGTCTTTTTTGTAGAGCTTGAGGAATGGACTAACTATGCTTCGTTGCATACTTTGAGCATCTGTCATGTTGTAGGTCTTGTCCGGATGACAAGAGTTAGAGCTTTATGCACATCACTGATTATTGATTAACTCTGTTAGTCTACCAACACATTTCATGGTATTATGTAAACTCCGTAAAATTAGTAAATAATTAGTCAATAAATCGAATTTTAAATAAAAAATAAAAAATGTAAATCTAATATAGAAATAGGATAGAGCTCTTCAAAATGAGAATTTTGATACCAATTTCAAAGAATTTGGCCCAAGATTGAGCCGAACAGGCCGAACTAGTTGAACCGGACCCGAACCGGGCCCGTAGGCCCAATCGTTTCATTAAATAAAATGAGCTTCAGCTCATCACTTCCTTCCATTCTTCATTTCATTCCAGCAGCCATGGAGAGAGGAAGGTAATGACCAAAACCCTAACTCCCACTTCCATCCACCATAACTTCTTCATCCGAGCTCCGATCGCGGTACCGTTTGCGGCTACGCATCCAGCGCGTCAAGCTCTACGATTCTATCCGATCAATTTTATTAGTAAGCTTCTCTCTCAATTCAGATTCTCTGCCCTTATTGACTTTCAAAATTATGTATTTGAGTGTTGAGATTTTGGTCCTCTTGTGTTATAGGACCCGATTAGCTTGAGAAAAACGCTCACTCTTGCTTATTTGGCACTTGGGTACGGTAAGAATCATTAACTCCTAGTTAATTCTTGGATTTAGTGAGTTGGAAATTAAATTGGGTATGTGCATATATGACCATTGTGTTAGGTGTTTAAGTATATGTGAGATGGAGTAAGAATTGAATATACTAGAGGCTTGATTGGAAACTTGAGGCGCTGAATTGTGGCAAGGAAGGCTTGAAAGCTTGCTTTGTGGAGGTGTCTCGGATTATTGATGCTTGGATTTTTGACGGTTTAGAATTTCACTAATGAAATCTCGTTGTAAAGTATAGTTTCTAAACCAAGCAATAATCCTTTCATACAAAAATTTGTTTGTCACAAGTACAAACCCCTAAAATCAATAACCGAAGTATTTAAACCTCGGGTCGTTCTCCCTAGGATTTACAATAAAGTGTCTTGTTATTGGTCGTGAGTTATTTTGGGGTTTTTGAGATTATAGACAAGAATTATAAATGGCAAGGGAAATAACCTAACAACTAATAAAGCTCTTGGCAAAATATGAGAACTAGAAGTCCTATCCTAGTTATCCTCCTCAATTGTGATAATAAATTATCCATTACTCCCACTTAGTTAACCTCTAACCATGGAGGAAAGTCAAGTGGATGAATCAATTTGATTCCTCAAGTCCTAATCAACTCCTAAAGGAAAGACTAGCTTTAGAGATATTCAAATCAATTAGCAACTTCTAATTATCAATCAACAAAAGGATTAGATAACTCAAGAGTCACCAATTACTCAACCAAAGCCAAGAGGAACAAAAGCTACACTAAAATCCTACCAAGCATTTCATCAAACACTTGGAAGGCACAAAAGAAAAGCAAAGCAAATTGACAACAAGAAGAGAATCTAACAACAATTATTGAAAGAAATTAACAACAACAATCAAAAGAAACACAATTATTATGAATTACCTTGAATTGAATTGAAAGAAAGTAGAAGGAACAATACTAGATCTACAACAAAATATAAGAGCAACATAAAAGAGATTACACCAAAAGAGTAGGAGAAGAATGAATGTAACTACAAGGAATTGAGAGAATAGAAGTAGAAGAAGATGAATCTAAATCTAGATCTAAGAACTAAACCTAATCCTAATCCTAATTCTAGAGAGAAGTGAGAGCTTCTCTCTCTAGAAACTAGTTCTAACTACTTCTAAAACTAAACTATGACTAATGGTAACTAACATATGGTAAAGTATGTTCATTCCCCCTTCAATCCTTGGCTTAAATATCATTAGAAATGAGTTGGATTGGGCCCACAAGGCTTGTAAATTCGCTAGCCACGAGTTTGCATGAAGTGATCACGTGCACCAACGGCACGTGCGCGTACTTTGCACGTGCGCGCCACCATACGTGTAGCAACTATGACAAATCTTATATCGTTTTGAAGCCCCGGATGTTAGCTTTCTAACCCAACTGGAACCGAATCATTTGGACCTCTGTAGCTCAAGTTATGGTCATTTTAGTGCGAAGAGGTCGGCTTGACAGCTTTCCGGTTCTTTCATTTCTTCATGAGTTCTCCAACTTTTCATGCTTCTTTCTTCATTCCCTTGATCCAATCTTTGCCTCCTAAACCTTAAATCATTTAACAAACATATCAAGGAATCTAATGGAATCAAGGTGAATTAAATTTATTCATTTTAAGACCTAAAAAGCATGTTTTCACTCTTAAGCACAATTAAAGGAGAAGTTATAAAACCATGCTATTTCATTGAATAAATGTGGGTAAAAGGTTATAAAATTCCCAAAAATCAATACAAGATAAACCGTCAAAATGGAGTTTGTCAATTATACGCGGAAATCAGCCAAGATATGGTTTAGGTTTTGCGCATTTAATATGTAATGCTCTGTGAAAACTTAGGCTAGATGACCGTAGAATAGGAATGAACGTTTGAATATGTAAATTGCTTAGTGTTTTGTTGATACACCTCGAACAAGGTTAGGTTTTAATTTTGTTATGGATGTTGGTGTTGGAATTAATGAATATGGGTTATTGGAATTAATGAATATGATTTATTGGGATTCATGAATATGAGTTATTAGAATTAATGATGGTGAGTTGATCATATTTTTAATATGTGATAATGAATTTTGTGGCTGTTGCTTGTTGATTGGTTAATGATGATTTATGAATTACTATTAATGAATTGAGGATATAAGTTAATGAATTTTAAAAGTTGTAGCTTGTGGTTGGAATGGTGGATTTTGGAAAATGTATGAGTTTGATGGGTTGGTATGAACTTAAATGTGTTAGTAGTTGTGTTAATAAAAAAGGGCATGTTATGTTGCAAATGTGCAGGTTTTGTGGATAATGATATGTGAATTTGATGAAAATGGGGGTTTGGTATAATTTGGTCAAAATTGATTTTTGATGAACTTTGGTAGTCCATAACTTGCTCCTCAAATTTTTAATGAAAATAAGGTTTGTTTCAAATTAAAAAGGGTTTTATCAGCTTGAGTACGATATAAGGTTTGTGAAAAACCGAATTCTATAGAGGAAGTTAGGCTGCGTTTGTTTTTGGAGATAGGACAGAACATGACACTAAGACAGAGACAATAGAACGGAGACACCAAAAATTATTTTTTGTGTTTTGTGTTTGGATATGATGGACAAGACACTGATGTAATGTCCTGTATTATGTTTGGATAGACATGGACAAAACTAAAATAGTATGCAAAATGACTGAAATAGCCATATAATTCCAAATTTTTTACATCGTACAAATCAATTTAATAAAAAATAAGAGTACGTAAGAGTACAAAAAATTACAAGAAAAATTAGTCTATGAACCAATAAGATAAAAATGATATTAAAGTAACAAAATTAAAAATAAATAAAGTAACATAAAATAGAGAAGTGAATTAAATCTCCATTAACACAGCATGCCATAAAGAAGAGAATGAACAATAAAAAGGAATAAATTAATTATCCAATCAAATAAAAAATTCTAAAAAAAAGAGAGTATCTAAAAAAAGAACACAGAGAAAGAAGAACTCCGATGTAGAGAAGAAGCTAAAATTAAGAAAAATAAGAAGAGATAATAGTAGAATAATAAAAAATATCTAAGGATAGAAAGGGAAAAATTTTGATTAAAAAATCCGTGTCCATCTTTTTAAATCCCGTGTCCATCATTGTCCTTCGTAAAAGAGTGGACACAAAAATATAAAATAGTGTCCTGGAGACAATGTGTTCCGTGTCCATGTCTCTACCTCTAAACACATTTTAAACTTTCGGTGTCTATGTCTCTGTGTCCTGTCTCCGAAAACAAACGCTACCTTATAGACGCTGGAAAACCGGTGCTAAAAACTGAAATTCTGAAAGTTGCAGCAGAATCAGGAATTCTGGTGTGTGCTGATGCACCACTATTTCGTGGTACATCTTGTGCTTAATTGAGTGGATTTTATCCACTAATCTCACATTTATTCATGTAAATTGCATGTTTTACATTTTCCTTCCTGATTTTCTGCTATGATTGAAAACATGTTTCTTTGATCTTAATTTAGCTAATTTTAATCCTCTCTCATTACCATTCGATGACTTGATATGTGTGTTAAGTGTTTTCAAAGATTACAAGGCAGGAATGGCGTAGAGGATGGAAAGGAAGCATGCAAAAGTGGAAGGAATAAAAGAAGCTGAAGGAACTACAAAGTTGTCAGCCCTGACCTCTTCGCACTCAATCGATCATAACTTGAGCAACATGGGTCCAAAAGAGGCGGTTTTAGTTGCGTTGAAAAGCTAACATCTGGAGCTTCAAAATTATATATAATTTGCCATCGTGGCCATGCAGCTAGCCGACGTGCACACGCACTTGACGCGCACGCGCACATTGGCGAAAAGTCCAATGGCGCGCACGCGCATCTGGCACGTACGCGCAACATGCGCGACGTACGGCAACTGCAGAAATCGCTGGGGGCGATTTCTGGGCTGTGTTTGACCCAGTGTTCAGTCCAGAAAACACATATTAGAGGCTGCAATATGGGGGAATCATTCATTCAATCATATAACTTTCATTCACACAATTTTAGGTTTTAGATGTAGATTCTAGAGAGAGAGGCTCTCTCCTCTCTCTGAGTTTTAGGATTTAGGATTTAAGATTTCTTCTTTCAAATTCTTCTCAATTCCAGGTTCAATGTTTCTTTAATTTATTAATGCAAAGAGTATCTTTCCATTTAATCTTATTATTTGTTTAATTGCTTCCATTTAATTTTAATTGCCATGTTCCCTTTTCACTTCTTTTATGATTTATGAAAATGGCATTCATGTTAACCAGGTAGATCTCAACTTGACTTTGGAGTTGATTAATATTTGGAGACCCTTGAGTTGGAAGACTCCAGAGTTAAATAATAATTGGAGTTTGTTGGCTTGCTCTCTAGTTGCAACGCTAATCCTTCCCAAGGGAGAGGATTAGGACTTGTGAATAGAAGTAGGCTCTTAACTTGACTTTTCTTCATTCGTTGAGGGTTAACCAAGTAGAAACAACAACCTATTATTATTAATCTTGAGAAATCCAACAAGGATAGAACTTCCAATTAATCTTCTCCTAGTCAAGGCTTTTTAAATTAATTACATAAACCTCTCGTTTATTTTTATTGCTTTAATTTATAGTTAATTATTTTATCATTCCTCACTCTAAAAATTCTTGGAAAAACCCAAAACCAATAATAACACACCTCCCTGCAATTCCTTGAGAGACGACCCGAGGTTTAAATACTTCGGTTTATTTTTATTGGGTTTGCTTTAGTGACAAACAAGTTTTTGTACGAAAAGGATTCTTGTTGGTTTAGAAACTATACTAGCAACGTGATTATTTTTGTGAATTCTTTACTAGTAAAAATTTGTTCGTCAAAATGGCACCGTTGCCGAGGAATTGCAAATGTGTGCCTTATTATTGGTTATTGTAAATATTTGTTTTTGCTTGTTTATTTGTTTTTGTTTTTAGTTTTTATTAGCTACTATGAATTCTCACCCATGTCGCTATGAGTTTGGTTCCAATGTTGTTGTAGGAAATGGAAGCTATAATGAGAACATGCATCAAGGTTGGGGCAGCCAAAGCTGGGAGGAGCCACAAGGATTTAATCAACCCTCTTGGCAATAACCTCCACCAACATACTATGACCAAGAGCCCTTCCAAGAGGCATACCAAGATAATGGCTATGGTGAACACCCTTTTAATTATCAACAACAACCACCATATGCCTATAGACTCCCTCCTCAACATAGCCCTCAACCCTACTCACAAGCCCCTTTTCACCATTCACCTTCATATGACCCTAACCCTTATCCACCATACCAACCACCATATGAACCATATATAGAACCACCACCTCAATATACACCATCTCCATATCCTTATCAAGAGGAACCACCTATGTGTTATGAGTGATTTCTCCCAACAAATGAACCCTCCTATCCACCCCAAACCTCCATGGAGAACACACTTATCTCTCTCGTTGGTCTCACCTCTAAACTCCAAAATCTTATATCCCGCATGGACCAACCCTCTACCTCCAATATTCAACCCTCAAGCTTCACTGCACCACCACCCTCTGTGCAAGAATACCCATATCCATCAATCCAAGAGCAACACGATCCCAATTATGCTAGTGACATGGAACAAGAGAGAAGGGATCACCTTAGGGTCGCAATGGGTCGGTTACACGCAGCCTTATTTCCAGAGGAGCAAGAGGAGGCTCAAAATGTGGAGGTCGGAGAGACCCTTGAAGATGAAGGGGTAGCTGAAGAAAGTTGTCATGGAAGGGAAATCATTAAGGAGGAGTACGATTTTATACTAAAACAACTGGACGAAGCAGTAAGTATTGAAGAGGAGGAAGTGGTTGAAGACCTGAGAGATGCAGAACCTCCATGGGAAAGTCCAGTCATAGAGCCTCCTTCCAAGACATTTGAAATTGATGTTGAGGAGGGTGTACAACCTCTAAGGCATATCATGGTTGAAGACTTTGAAGAGGTTAATCAAGAGATGGAGGTTACTGAAGAAGAAGCACAACCCCCCATGCCCTTGGTGAGCCATGAAGAAGAGATTGAATTGGAAGAAAGCTACCAAGAGGAAGAGGTTGAAATTGAAGGAGCTGGCAAAGAGGTGGAAGTTGTCAAAGAAGAGCACAAAGGAATGGAGTTTGCAAGATCATTGGAAACACCTCTCCCAAAGCCATTACCGTCCAATACAACATTCAAGTGGGTAAAATTCTTATCCTTAATCTTCACTTCCCCACTTGAATATGGGCTACTGGAAATGGATGGTCAACTTAGAGTTCTTTGTGGCTTTAAGAGTAAGAGGGAGATGGTTAGTGAGAAGAGTTGCCATGCAAAGATCAATATAGTTGTATGCTCCAAGTTGAAGTGCAAGGATTGGTGTAGAGCTCGATTGTATGGGCCTAGGAAGTTGTTTGGATGCTTCAGTGAGAATTCAAATTGCTTGCCACCCGGTGGGAACAATGATGATCAACAAGAAGACGGGTGCAAGGGCAGAGTTTGGGACCTCGGAATTTATTCTGGCAATCAACACTCTTGGGGCCTTGTCACTTGCTTTAACTTGCTTGAAGGCTCTTTACGCCTAGTTTGGGATCCCGGAGGCTATTGGAATTACAAATACTGGTGGAGATTCAAGGATTAGTACAAACACAAGCCACCATGATAAAGAGCCCACCAAATGTCAAACTTAAGGACTTTAACTAAAAGTGCTAGGTGGGAGACAACCCACTATGGTATGATCGTTCTTTTTCATTCTTAGTTTTATTTTGTTTTATTTTTATTAGTGTTCAGTCATTCATTCATTTTGCATCTTCACATGCATTCTTTCATAAAACAAAAAGCCACCCCATGCGTAAGCGTACTGCACACTAGCGCGTCCCTTGCGATTTGGGTGATCCACGCGGCAGCGTGCATGGCGCACGCGCATCCCCTAAAAATTGGCGTAAGAGTATGTCTTGGCCGAAAGTTGTGTTGGCTTCGCGCTGGGATGGTGCTGGATGCACAAAATAGCCCACACGTACGCGTCCTTGACGCGTACGCGTCACCTTAACCACAAGGCTACCCACGCGTGCGCATACATGACGCGCACGCGTCGCATGCGTTTTCAACACCAATGCAAAGTTACAGAGAGTTGTGCGTGCACAGTGCGAGACTCGCACTAGAGGCACCACCTTGGCCACGCGCAAGTGTACTGGACGCATCTGCGTCCCCTTTCATTTGTGCACATCCGCGCGTCCGCACGCAGTACACATGCGCGTCGCATATACCGCCTAGTTCCGTCTTCTTAATTCTTTTTCCCTACCTCTTTCTTCTTCCTTTCTCACTTTCTTCTCCTCCCCTTTCATCCTTATTCCCTTTCTTTTCTTCTAATTTACATTTGCATACTCGCATTCATGGCATTTTAACTTCATTATTTCTTCTCCTTTTCTTTTCTATATTTGTTATTTTCACATTAGTGTTAAAAATTTTCTTACTCAACTGTTGCATATTTCTTGCAATATTTTGGATGCTTCTTGACTTGTTTCCTATTTACTTGACATGCTCTGTGCTTCTATTATTTTTCTCACTTACATGTTGTAGCTACCATGTAGTTGAGACCCTTATTATTTGGCATTAACCCACATATGTTTTATTTCTTTTCATATCTTTGCTTGCGGGTTCTTTCCCTTCTTTTTTCTCTTCTTTTAGGATGGCCACCAAGAGGGAAAAGGAAAAGTTTCTAACTAAAGCAATAAACAAGTCCGTTGCACGATCTTTGGAGAAAGGCATCAGTTGGAGAAACCCGCCTATTTATACATCTCTGCATGCACCGAAGACGGTGCAATCTTTAAGTGTGGGGAGGTCGATACCAACTTCCGCAGGTTAGTTAGTTTCTTCTCAACACCAATTTTTAATTTTTTTTTGTTAGTTCATTGTTGCATTTGCATGTTTGATTGCATGTTTGTTTGATTTTGTGAATATTTTACCATTACTTGGTTGAAATGATGAATTCTTCTTCAAAAAACTTCTTATAGCATTTCACTAATTTGAATAAAATTTTTGTTAAACTTGTTTGAAGAAATTTTATTTTTGGAACATGGTTTAGAGCTCGAACACACAAAACCAGTGAGATTTTGAGCCTAATTGATTGGTTGCATTTTATCAACCAATATTTTGTTTTGGTGTGTGTTGTTCTCTATAAAATTGTGATCTATATCTTGCTTGATTCTATATTTCCATGGTTTAATGTATGTATATACTTATATGATTGAGGCCTTGTTTCACTTAGCTTACATACCCATATGGCCTTACCCTTTCATTGTCCTTTGCAAACCAATTTGAGCCTATTTTACCCTATTTGTTCTTTACTTTAGCTCATCACTAACTCTAAGCGAAAAACAATAATGTCCTTAATTTGAATTCTTGGTTAGCTTAGACCAGTGAGAGTGCTCATGAATTAAGTGTGGAGAAAATTGGAATTGAAAACATATAGTTTGAGAATTGGGTGTGTATATTCTTGTGAAAATGTGCAAAACAATAATTAAGCACATATTATTGCATTCAATACTTTAATCATATGCATTGAGAAATAACAAAAGAAAAGAAAAAAATAAAAAAATATATAGAGAAAATAAAAAGAAAAAAAGCAAATAATAAAAAAAGGGGACAAAATGCCCCAAGTTAAGTAATAATATCAATGCATATGAGTTGTACTTAAATTTGGGATGCATAAACGTGTGGTAAACATAGTTAATGGGTAGTTAGATCTTGCATTGTAATTACATGGATTGTCTTAAGTTAGGTGGAAAGTTTAGGTTAATTAAGGATTCAGATTTTAGTCCACTTGACCAAATATAATCCTACCTTGACCCTAACCCCATTACAACCCTCAAAAGACCTATTGATATGTGTATCTGTGCATTAATTCTTTGTTGATTGGTAGAAGAAGAGTAAGTCTTAGAAAGCAAGAGAAGTAGAGAATTGAGAGAATCGAACCTCAAACACCTGAACAATTAGAGTGTATACAATTCCAGTGAGGGTTCGATGCTCGATTCTTTGTTTCCGGCTTTCATGAGCTATTTTCTTCTGCAAGTCTATTTGTACTTCATTTTTGTGATTTGAATTAGTGAGATCCAGTTCATATTTCTTCTTGAAGGATTTGTTTACTTTTTACCAAGTAGGTAAAAGCATTTTGCATGTAGTTGCATTCATATAAATAGGTTGCATTTCATACATCCTACCATTCCTCTTCACTCTTATAGTTTCTCTTGAGCTTAGCATGAGGACATGCTAATGTTTAAGTGTGGAGAGATTTGATGCACCACTATTTCGTGGTACATCTTGTACTTAATTGAGTGGATTTTATCGACTAATCTCACATTTATTCATGTAAATTGCATGTTTTACATTTTCCTTCCTGATTTTGTGCTATGATTGAAAACATGTTTCTTTGATCTTAATTTAGCTAATTTTAATCCTCTCTCATTACCATTCGATGCCTTGATATGTGTGTTAAGTATTTTCAGAGATTACATGCCAGGAATGGCGTAGAGGATAGAAAGGAAGCATGCAAAATTGGAAGGAATACAAGAAGCTGAAGGAACTGCAAAGCTGTCAACCCTGACCTCTTCGCACTCAATCGATCATAACTTGAGCTACAGAGGTTCAAATGAGACGATTTTAATTGCGTTGGAAAGCTAACGTCTGGGGCTTCAAAATGATATATAATTTGCCATAATGGCCATGCAGCTAGCTGACGCGCACGTGGACTTGAAAAGCACGCGCACATTGGCGAAAAGTCCATCGGTGCGCATGCGCACCTAGCGCGTACGCGCGACATGCGCGACGTACTGCGACTACAGAAATCACTGAGGGCAATTTCTGGGCTATTTTTGACCCATTGTTTGGCCCAGAAAACACATATTAGAGGCTGCAAAGTGGGAGAATCATTCATTCAATCATACAACTTTCATTCACACAATTTTAGGTTTTAGATGTAGATTCTAGAGAGAGAGGCTCTCTCCTCTCTCTAGGTTTTAGGATTTAGGATTTAGGATTTCTTCTTTCAAATTCTTCTCAATTTCAGTTTCAATGTTCCTTTAATTTATTAATGCAAAGAGTATCTTTCTATTTAATCTTATTATTTGTTTAATTGCTTCCATTTAATTTTAATTGCCATGTTCCCTTTTCACTTCTTTTATGATTTATGAAAATGGCATTCATGTTAACCAGGTAGATCTCAACTTGACTTTGGAGTTGATTAATATTTGGAGACCCTTGAGTTGGAAGACTCCAGAGTTAAATAATAATTGGAGTTTGTCGGCTTGCTCTCTAGTTGCAATGTTAATCCTTCCCAAGGGAGAGGATTGGGACTTGTGAATAGAAGTAGGCTCTTAACTTAACTTTCCTTCAATCGTTGAGGGTTAACCAAGTAGAAACAACAACCTATTATTATTAATCTTGGAAAATCCAACAAGGATAGAACTTCCAATTAATCTTCTCCTAATCAAGGCTTTTTAAATTAATTACATAAACCTCTCGTTTATTTTCATTGCTTTAATTTATAGTTAATTATTTTATCATCCTCACTCTAAAAATTCTTGGAAAACCCATAACCAATAATAACACACCTCCCTGCATTTCCTTGAGAGACGACCCGAGGTTTAGATACTTCGGTTTATTTTTATTGGGTTTACTTTAGTGACAAACAAGTTTTTGTACGAAAGGATTCTTGTTGGTTTAGAGTACTTATTTGAAAATCAATTAGTAAGTTGATAAACAAATAATGATCTTGAAATAACTTTATTGGGTTAAATTTGAGCTGTCATTGTCGTCGTCGGCGTCGTTATCATCGTCGCGGGTCATTGTCGTGCTACTGTCGTTTTATTTCTCTGTTTTTCTCTAATTATAGTAAGTATCCTTGTTCCGAAATCCTCGCCGTTAGTATTCTGCTATTAGTTTATTAAAAATTTTGAGGTGTCAATGTCATAGGGTTGAGTTATTGTAATTGAATGCGGTAATTGTTGCTGCTACTGTTGCGGGGAATCATCGGAACTGCTAGTACTGTCGCTGTGTTGTTGCTTGGAAACTATGAGGTTGTTGCCGCTGCTGTGAATTAAAAATAAAAAAGGGTTCATCTCGTTTAGTTTCCAAGTTTCGACTAATTGAGGTAGATATTATTTTTTTACGAATTTGGAATGTTTCGAAAGTTTAAAAAATATGTGCACTTGAGTTTATGAATATTGATCAAGTCACTACAACAGAGGTGCTGCTTAGCGCCGGTTTTTTCCTCTATTAAAACCGCCGCAAAATCAAAGGCCGGCGGTTCAGTGGACCGCCCTAGTTATGGGCGCCAGAATTAGGTTTTGCGGCGGTTTTCAGCAACCGCTGGTATAACCGACGCTTAGTCAATTTTTTGCGACAATTAATTTAGCAGCGGTTACGAAGCGCTGCAATGTTATTATGTTTTTTAAATTATGAATGTTTGTGGCATTTCTAAAACCGCCGCTAATTTCATTACAAATTTAAAAAAAATTCCTTTTAAAAAAACAGTGATTTTTTTGTTTAATTTTAAAGATAAATTTTTTTGGCCTTTTCTTGATTTTTTTAATGCTATAAATCTTAATATTTTTCATCTATTGAATATAACTTGTTGCAAAAACAACAAAATTAACTGATACATCCTTTGAACTCAACTCAAAAAGTATACAAACCAAAATATAGAGCAACAGCTGTAGGACATATAGTACGCATTGAAAAGGTGTGTACAACAGGTGTCAATCAAGCTCTTAGATAACTATCAAGTTACATTAAAAGGAAACTAGCATACTATAAACCCTATTTACTTAAAATATGCACGTAGTGAGGAGTAGAGCACACAACCCAACCTGCACTTGTAAAGGTGATAATCCCAATTTCACGATGCATTTTTTATCCTTGATCCTGTTGAAAAATGGAAATAAATCATAAAGCATTCATACAACTACAATAATATCATGAATGGGGAGGAGTGAAGGGTGAAAACTGCTACAAAGAAACGGACTTGATTACACAAGAGGATTACTAGGGGATGGTACTTTTCCTTCAATGATGAGGATGGTGGAAAATGTACTTCAAGATTTGAAATCAAGAGGTTTGAATGTTCATATGCTTAACATCACACAGCTCTCAGAGTACAGAAAAGAAGGCCACCCATCTATCTATAGGAAGCAGTGGGAGCCTTTAACAGAAGAACAGATTTCTAACCCAAAAACTTATGCAGATTGCATACATTGGTGCCTTCCAAGAGTTTCTGACATTTGAAATGAGCTTCTCTATGCCTATATTTTTCATCAATGACCAAAAATTGATTATAGAAATTTGGAATATGCAATGGCAATATGGTCATTAGAGTTTTACTTTAAATTTTTATTTTTTTCCTCTCTAATTGGTTTTAAGGGGAGTATAAGTGTAAAGCATATTGCCTCTCCTAATCCTCAAAATATCACACATGTGCTGGTGACTTTTTATATTTTGTCTTTGTTTCTGTTTTTGTGTTGTATACTAAGTTTTTTTCCTTGGAATAATGCATGACAATATGACATTACCACAACAACAAATACGGCCTTTAGCAACGCTAAATTTTGCAACGCCTTAAAACCGTTCTCTTAGATATGTTTAGACAACGGTTTTTTAAAGTGTTACTATTGAATTTAATTTTTCATCAAGTTTTAGCAACAAATTAAAACCGTTCTCTTTGACTATTTTAAAGAACGATTTTATAACCGTTACCATGATTTGCGTTTAAGAAACGGTTTTTTATTGGTTTTTAAAGAATTGTACAAAAGAAAGCATTAAAACCGTTGTCGAAATGCTACACTTTAAAACTATTCCATTAGATGGTCTTAGACAATAGTTTTTACAGTGTTGCTGTTAAAGGTCATTTTTTCATTACGCTATAGTAACAAAATAAAAATATTCTCTTTGACTATTTTAAAGAATGGTTTTATAACCATTACAACAATTATTTATGAAACAACCATTTTCTAATATTATTTAAATAATTATACAAATAAAACAATACTAATAAGAATAATTTTAGATAATTATATAAATTGAAACTATTTTTTCTATAAATACAAAATTTATAAAATACTCAAAAGCTCTGTTATAAATAAATAACAAATATTATTTTAAAAAGATAAAATTGAAATAAATTTATTATAAATATTATATATTATTATTATAAATATATAAAAAATATTATATTTTGAAAACATAAAGTTAAAATAAATTTATAATAAATATTATATATTTTATTATAAATATATAATAAATATTAATATAAATAAATAAAATTAAAATAATTTTAAAATAAATATTATATATCTATTGATTATTAATTTTGCCCTAATTAATAAAGGAGTACAGCAAATAAGAAACTAAGAAAGCCCTCACTCACCAAAAATAACTAAGAAAGCCCTCATCTTCTCTTTGAAACCAAAGGGCGAAGAACGTTCTTCCTCCATCCACCGTACTATCAACCCTAACCCACGCCATCAGAATCAGAGACGTCATCGCACCGTAGCTCACCATGAAGCCCTAAATCGCACCATCATCGCAAGTCACCAGGAAGTCCTAAATCGTAACTCACCATCGTTGCACCATCATCGTCGCTACATCCTTCCCGAAATTGTCGCTGCCTCCCTCTTTCCGGCGTCGCTGAGTCTCTCCTCTCCGTGGCGTCGCTGCTTCTCCCCTCTCTGCGGCTTCACTGCTTCTCCGCAACATCCTTGCTTCTCCCCTGTTCTGCTTCTGCTTCGCTGCTTCTACCTCGCTGCTTCTGCTTCACTGTCTTGGCTATTTGTGAATTGTGCTTTGTTGCTGCTGTTTTGCTGCATTGGCCATTTGTGGGTTGTCATCTGTGGTAAGTAGTCTTCTTCTCTGATTTTCTGTTGCTTAGTTAGGGCTTGATTGGTTGTTGGCTATTTTTGTTGGAGTTAAGAAGAAGAAAGGAAAGTGGTGATGTTTGTGAACATGAACAAGATGAGTATTGAATGTTGACTGAGTTTCTGTTCTGGTTTGAATTTGGACTGCGTACTTGTGAAATGAACCTGGGGCTTAGGTTAGTCTGTTATTTAAGGTAGCAAAAGTTTTATTATCTGCGAGTAGTGTGTTTGGTGGCATTATGGTTGTGTTTCTCTACTTTCTGTGAGATGTTCTATAGTGGATTCCCAATAACTCTTTAGTGAGGCTTATAGAGTAATTTTTATATCGTTGTTTCTCAATTGTTTATTTTTTATTTTATTTGTCTTCTTTGTTTATTTTAGCCTTATTATATAATATTCTTATTTCAGTGAGTTGCGGATTGCTTTTCATATTGGTTGTTTCATCTGGGATAACAGAGGAATTTCATGCTTATTCCAACTATTTGACTTAAAGATCAGCATAAATTCTGCTCTTCTTCCTACATGCCTCAATTAATCAGGAAAAATATTTATTATTTTAAATATTCGATGGAATAGATAATTTTTTTTCATTTGAATTAGTTTAATGAGAATAAAATCTATCATTTTCTTCTTTGAACTACCCTGATCATTGCTTGCTAGTTGCTACTTGCTACCCATAAGTGCACTACCATGCATGCCAGTTGCCACTCTTGTACAAAAAGTTACAGAACTCCTTTCTTTTTTATTTTGGTCATGGGTTCTGTTCTGAAACTTCATCAAAACTAAATTTTATATAAAATACCTTCAATTGACAGACTTAAATATACTTTACTTAAATTCCTTTAGTTTAAAAGTAGGCCAAATTATATTAACAAAATAATTTTTTGGATCTCAATTATAGAAGGCATCTGAGAATAGTTTCAATTGAAATACTTTTTGTATTAATACTCGAGTTAAAAATTAATCGAAATATGTATATTATATTTTTAAAAATTAATATGTTGAACCAAACATAAAGCTAGAACTAAGTACTAGGAGTAGGTATTTTTATTTCTCAAATCTAAAGGAGCTAAGGATAGTGGGGATCCCATATCTAAGGTGAGGAAAATTATATTTAGACCCAAAAGGAGAAAGATAAATATCATATTTGCTAATGGGCCGGGTTGCAAATAATAGCTCTTTAGTCAAGAAATAGTGTTCTTTTAACAAACCTTTTCTATGACAAAAAAAAACACCTTTTCTATGACCAAATAATAGCTCTTTAGTCAAAATGATGTTCTCATTTTGTGTTCTTTTTAATATTGCTTTTGATTTTTTATAACAAGTATTTTAAGAATATTGACTAAAATTACTATTATTGGAAATTTTAATTTTCTTTAATATATTTATTATAATACATTAATAATTTCAATTCATAATTTCTCTACAAAGAATGATCTTATTAAGTACTTTTTTTGTTTAGCGGCTTCGGTCACCGGCTCCCCTGTCATCGGGCCACCAACTTCCTTGACCTTCTGGCACTGGGCAGGCGTCAGCCCCATACATGGTCTTACAACTTTGCAGAGACCTGTGTTTTTGGTAAACAGTCACCCGGGCCTAGTCACTACGATCCCCTTTGTGAGGGGGCACTCCTTCTCCCGAAGTTATGGGGCTATTTTGCCGAGTTCCTTAGAGAGAGTTGTCTCACGCCCCTAGGTATTCTCTACCTACCCACCGGTGTCGGTTTCGGGTACAGGTACCCTTTTGTTGAAGATAGATTCTAATTTTATATATTACATCACAAACTCACACATTCAATATTTTCAAGAAAAGTTATCCATTATTTGGTCTTTGTCAGTTTACACTTGGTTAGAACAGTTTATTTAAAGTTTCAAAAAGTGCATTTATATATCATTTATTGCAACTGTGAGTGATTTATTTATATACTTCGTTCACTTTGAATGGGTTGTTGCTTATTTTGAGAAATCAACTTATTTAAGGCATGAAAGTGATAGTAACATTAGTATTAGAGTTATGGTTATGAATTACTTATAGTTTTATTCTTTGTTGTTGTTGTAGTTTGTCTCTTCAAAATAAAAAAATGAGTCAAATAGTGGGTCTTTCTTGGCTGCGACTACCTTAGACATTGAGCTACACTACAGGTAAATCATTTAATATATTATCTTTTCAAATTTGTTTGAACATTTAATTGTTAAGAATATTTAGTGATTAATTGATTGCTTAAGCTTTTTTGCATAGTTTAAGATACAAATTCTTAGTTTCATGATTGGTTAAGATGTTCTCTTTTGAACATGCGTGGTTGACTTCTAGAAATCCTTTAGAAGCGATAAGCTCTTGATTGAAAAAATCACTTATATTTAGTCTAAAACATATGTCGTGTCTTTTATTTTAGTTGACAAAGTAATAGACAAAAGGTGGACTAATTTACCAAGACATATTGAGGGTTACCAACATGGTGTTAATTCATTTTTGGATTTTGCCTTTTCTAAAGGTAGACCACAAGGACAAGAAATTCTTTGTCCTTGTTCTATATGTAACAACTTTAGTTGGGGGTGAAGGGATGAAGTTTATGATCATCTAATAAGTAAGGGATTTCAAAAAGGTTACATTGTGTGGGTTCATCACGGCAAAAGGATAAGTCACATGGATAGTGATTCCGATTGGGTTGAAGTCCATGAAGGATTTGTCGATGACATTCATGGGCTGCTAAACAAAATGTTTCGGCATGTGCTTGAAGGAGATAAAGATGGTGATGGGCCAAACGAAGATGCAAAAAAAGTTTTATAACTTGCTTGAAGAAGAAAAACAAGAGTTATATATTGGCTGTAAAAAATTTTCGACATTATCATTCGTTATCCAAATGTATTTGTTGAAGACTCTTAACAGTTGAAGCGACGCATCCTTTACTGCTCTACTTGTGGTTACCTTTATGCTTGTAGTTGAGTTAAACAATGTTGATACTATTCTTAATTGCTATTATTTGTTTTGATGTTGTCAAATGATATATTTTTTAGTCCAATTGTGTAGTTACTCTTTTTATTATTATTATTATTTTTCTTTACATTAATATAGGTACATCTGAAAGCTAAGAATAAAAAGCCTAAAGAATCAGCAATTAGAGCTTTCCAATCCATATTTGGGAAAGAGAAGACAGGGAGAGTGTGACGTCACAGAAGAGTTACCACACCAACTTTGTTGAAGAAAAATGAAGAAATTGCCACCCTTAAGCAGCAACATGCAGCTGAGAAAGCATCATTAGAGGATAAAGTTGATGTGATGCAAAAAGAAGTAGACGAACTAAAATCGCTTGTTAAGATGATGCTGCAACAAAAAAGCTCAGGAGTGGACCTTGAGATGTTAGCTGCTCAACTAGGAAGCACTTTAGGCAATCCGAACAATGATGCGCATGAGGAAGTATTATTTATTGTTAAAGTTTCTATATGTTATCATATCTTAAATAGTGGTTGATTATGTTGATGTTGATTCAATTGTTTTGTGTATCTAAATAGAAGAATGTTATGATATATATGTTTGTCCTCTCTCTTTCAAACATTTTTAGTAGACATTATTAGTATTAAAGATGTGTAGTTTTATATTTGATTTTTTTTCTTTTTTTACAGGAAAACTAGGTTGAAGGGGAAATTGAACTTGATTAAGGTCAAATTTTTAAGAGCAAACGTTATAGAGTAAAAGTCATGAACTTGTGGACATGATGATAAATCTATTTGCTACTTAGCTGTTTCAACTCTTCTTTGTTATATTTTTTACAACATTATATGATAAAGTTCGAGGTTGTCATGATAGTATTGTGGTATTTTGAAAAATGATGATATAAGTACAAGTAGTTATGACCTAGACTAGTATTATGTTATTTTGCAATGATAATATAATGTAATTGTGGATCTTACAATAATTTTTATAAGTCAAATTTGATGAAAAATGTTCAATTATTTTTCTTTAGTGACTTTATTCAAATAGTTTAGATTATTTATTGACACTAAATAATTAAAAAAATGAAATTAATTTCATTCACGAGAAAACTACTATTGTAAATAAAGAATTATATATTACAAAAAAACCGTTGTCAAAAGTTACAACGGACAGCGGTGTTAAAATCGTTGTCTTAGATGACTATAAAATGGCAATGATTTTAAAACCATTGCCAAAAAAACCAATGGTAACGCTTTAAAACTGTTGTTTTAGACAATTATAAAATGACAATGGTATTAAAACCGTTAAAAAAAATGACACCAATGGTAACACTTTAAAGCCATTGGTGTTGTGAATAATAAAACTACCACAGTTTAAAACCGTTGCCTATCTAGGGATGGTTTTAAACCATTGTATCATGAAAGAGAACGGTTTAAAACCGTTGCTTATCGAGTAACGGTTCGAAACCGTTGTTTAAAATTTTTATTCAAAACCGTTGCCTATACCAGTAACTTTGGCAACGGTTTTTTTGTTACCGTTGCCTTAGGTAAAAAATTGTTGCCTTTGAGCATTGGCAACGGCAGCATATACCACAGGTCAAAAACCGTTGCCAATGCGTTGCCTAAAGTTTAGGGAACAATTTTTCAATCTACGGCAACGGTTTTTGACCGTTGCAAAAACCCTTGTTTGTTATAGTGTACCTTGTTTGCTTCATGGAAAAGCAAAGCATGTTTTAACCATTAGTGACATAAAAAATATGCAAGTGGCCGAGAAAAAATAGTAATTGAATTGCTAAACTTTTGATTATTTGTTCTATTTGACTGAAAGAATCCATAAGGACACTGACAAGTGACAACTTAATTCAATGACCACTAGCTAACTCTTGGTATCTTAGACAGATACATAACCTTAGAGTGAATGCCAAATAGCAAACCTAAGGTTATGAAATTCCCAAATTGACTGCTAAGAATTTGAAAAATGCAAACAATATGATAAGACTAATTATTCACTGACCTTTCAGTTTATTGTGGTTCATTTGCATGGTACTACTGGTGTCCGTGGTGCGCTTTAGTTTGGTTTTGGTAGGAAAAACAATCTGATCCAATCGTACAGAATTCAATTGGATTCGTTTGGCTCAATTTTTTTGTCCAAAGCCAACCAAACCAGACCAAACCGTATTGAAATGGATTGGTTTAGTTGGTTTTTTGGTTTTTAAACTAGTTAAAAAACCAACCTATCCTAGTCATAGTCTATGTACTAAAAAGGTTCTATCTTATTTTCAACCAGTAATATGCACTAAAATACCAAAACAAATTTAATTTCACAAATTGCCACACTAAAGTCATACAACACAATAACTAACATAATTAAAAGTTCAACAAATCATCATAGGTTAACAAGAAAGCAAATATCATCAATTTGTGTTGAAAATTAACTATAGGTGTAGCAAATACAATGTCACTTGCATTACAAAAATAAAAGCATTGTCATTAATTAAACCTGCATCAGAAATGGAAGAGCAGAGCAAACTAGGCAGTGTCCGTTGCTGGTCGAGTCACCCCAAACTTCACCAATAGTTTATTCAATGCCTCGGGAGCAAACTTCATACTTGACCTTTCCAAAAAGTGAGAATTATTAGCAATTTGCATGATTTTACATTATTTTGGCTTGTGCATATTAAAAGAGAAGAAGAACATGCCTGGCGTTGCGGCGACAACATTTCACGGAGATACCGGTGTGTCTTGCAAGGCAAGGTTTTGCTTCACCCCTTTTGTCCTCTGTTCGTGGCAAGACCAAAACCAAAATAAAAGATTAAATTGAAACCAAATCAAGAAGAAAAGGTATAATGTGAACCAAAGGGGGAAGCACCACGCAACTGGTACTGACGGGCGGGGCTACACAGCAACAAGGATTCACAATTGGAGATTTGTTTCGCACCTCTGCTCCTGTTCTTGTTCGCACCAAGAAAATAGGAAAGAAAAAAATACAACAGAAGAATTAGGGATGAACGCTTACCAGAGATGAGAAGACGAGCCAGCAACAGGTCCAAACTGACGATGACAACGAGGAGGTTTGGGCTTGAGGAAGAGGGAAAAGACGGCATCGCGACCAGCAATTCCGAAACGACCTTCTGGCGACACGAGGAGATGCGTAGACCTTCGACGGCGAGAGCTGCTACAGGCGACGGATGCTTAAGGTGAGAGCTTCCAAAGGCAAGTGCTTCACGGTTGGAAGGCATAGGGAGTCAGGGCTGAGGGTTAGAGCTGGTGGGGAGTATATAACGAAGGAGAAGAGCGCGGTGAGTGCTTTTGGAAGAGGAGTAGTATATCTGATGGTGTTAGTATTTTATTAGTAGTAATAATAATAATAATAATAATAATAATAATAATAATAATAATAATAATAGGATCAAGGTCCTAATTAGCAGCGGTTGTTCAAGAAATAGCCGCTAATCACCGCTGTGTAATCAATCAGACTCTGCGACACATGATGTCAATTGCTGCAATCTCTGATATTTGCGGCGGTTAGATAAACGGCCAGAATTTTTTTACCGCTATCTTTCGCCTATCTTGTAGTGAGTGCATTTATTTATATTAAATTTGCGAAATTTTTTTCTCATACAGAAAATAATGTGGTTTGATTCTCACCCTTACATCTAATATTTTTTAGAAAAACAGATAAATATCTAAGAATGCTAAACAAGTACGGTCTTTGCTATATATATACCTATTGATTTGACTCAGCAAATGCCTAAGAATGCCAAACAAGTATTGCAATGTCCACACCGGAAAGAGGTTATGGATTTTAAATTTAAAGTCCTGCAATAGTGCAACATGTGGTCCTTGGTCACTCCACCTCAAATGCAACACAATAGGTTACATATGGATTTTTGCAATAAAAAAGAGTAACAAAAGAGAAATTATGAGATACAGAGTAAGATTGGTTGGCAAAGGGTTCCATGAACAAAAAAGAGTGGACTACGACTAGAGTTACAGCCCAGTGACTAATCCCTATAAAGTTCGAATTGTTCTCACTATTGTTCTAATGCAAGGTTGGTCATGTGGCAGTTTGGCTTCAACAATATACCTTGTTTGCAAATTAAACAAGTTTTTTATGGTCTAAAACAAACACCAAGTGTAATAACCCGATTTTCATAAAATGATTTTTAGAATTTCTGTGAATGAAAATTGTAAAATTTGTGTATCACATTTTTCTTTACTTTGAAGTATCGGGCTTTAATCTAAAATTAAAAATGAGCAAATTATATTATTATTTAATTCATATAAGATAAAAAAAATTCTAGGTCATATAATTATCGAGTTCAAGTTCAACCGGTAAAATTTTTTTATCGGTATTCTTTCATCCATTTAATTACACCAAAAAATATTTTAAGAATATTTTGGAGCTGAGATAACTTATAATACCAATGTCATTATATAAATAAAATGACTATTTGATCTCATAAAATAAAAATATGTGATCAAATAATTACTACCTAGACTAATTAATTATCCTTTAATATTCATCTTTAACTGCATGATCATCCTTATCTCTCCATCATTAAATCTTGTCCCTTCCTCCTTCTATATGGCCAAAACTTTCTGAAGAATAAGTTTGGCCGTCATCATCATCTTTTATCTTTTATTCATTTCCATCATCACAACACTTAGAAACCTAGTAAGTGAGAGAGAGCAGAAGAGAGTTTATGAAAATTTGTTTCCAACTTCTATTAGACTAAGAGTTCTTCATCCTCATGTCAATTTCACTAAAGAAATCATGTTTAAAAGCATCAAAGAGTAAGAAAACACCTCCCTTAAACTCAAAAGGAACCTCAAGAAAACCATATGACAAATATCAATATTCAAGAAAAGGAATCGTGTTAAATTCCTTCTAGGAAGTGAACTAACAAGCTTGCAAACAAAGGTAAGGGTTATCTTAATAAAATTGGCCTCATATATGTCATAAGCCCTATTGGTGTCATTGATGATGATTTGGTAAATTGATTGCTTGAATGTGTTTCTGATGATGTTTTAATGATGAATGAGTATTTCGAATGAATTATGAGTGTTTGGAGTGATTTATTATTGAATCGGAATGATGGTGATGGCTAAATTGCTTAGAGACCCTTTGGGATCAAAATAAAATTATATGAAAGTTTAAAACAAGAAAAGAAAACTTGTACGAATATGCTTAAAAGTGAAAAATTAACAAGAAATAATTTAAATGATTAAAAATGGTGACATAAGGGTAAAATAGTAATTATGAAAGATAAATTATCATAAAAGATACGTCCAAAAAGAGAGAGTTAGAAAATAGAAATGAGAGGAGTGTAGAGACCAAATAGACAACATAATGTAATTTGGTGTAAAAAAAAGCAATTTAATTAAGAAAAGTTTTGGACTAAAAAATAAATATAGAAAATTTAGGGATAAAAACGTAGTTTTATAAAAGATTTAGAATAAAAATATAAATAAAATAAAATTTTGGATGAAATTATAATTTTGATAAAATATAGGTGTAAAATTAGAAATATAATAAAAAAATAAGAATAATAATGTAATTGTATAAAAGATTACGGGTACAAGAGTGTAAATGTGATCTAAAAGGGTAAAATATTAATTTTATAAAAGTTTGAGGGTAAGATGGTAACTTTGTAGTGATAAGGAATAAAATATTTTTTTAACAAAAAAAATATTTTTATTTTTTAGTGTGTTTGATAAATTTATAATAATCAAAAAATAAAAGTACTAAAAAGATAAAAAAAATTGAGAAGTTATAATTTATATTTTTATTAAAAATATTTTTTAAAAAAATATTTTTTACATAATAAATAAACAAAAAATATTTTTATATTATTATACACAAATATAATTGATAATAAAAAGATATTTTTTATGTAAAAATGTTATTCGTATATTAAAATGAGCTACTAAAAACAGTTACTAATGTATTTTGTATAAATACATATGTAATTTAATTTATTTTTAAGGTGTATTTATATTTCGGCATATATTTTATACTGATAACTAATTTTAATGGCTGATTTTATTATACACGTAATATAATCTTTTTTTATAAAATATCTAAATATAAAATTATTTTTATTTTATTTTTAAATTTAAAAAAATAACTTGAAATTTAAAAAAAAAAACCTCATCCAGATGAGCCCTTTGTTCAATTAGAATGAAATATATTATTTTTTTAATAAGTTAATTTAAACTTAAATTTTGAGTATAAAACAACTGAAACTACTATCCGATAAAGAGATGCATGATTCTAGAAAGTAAAAGAAACATAATAAAAAGATGATAATGTAAAATGAAACAAGCAAAAAGTGTACACGGAGATAATGTTTTTTACTATAATAATAAGTTAATAACACATGGATTGAAAATAAAATGTTTAGCTGTAATTTAAATAATAATTGTTATTGAAGATTCTAAGAAAGTGCAGACATAAGGGCTGGAGGTGAGTACGCAGAAGCACTTATTCGTTTTCTCGTGCTAATGCTCTCCCACTCTCTTTCCGGTGCAGATTCTTGATTCTATTTGCTTACGTCCGCATCTTTTTTGCTTCCTTCACTCTCACTTCAATATCCACATCAACTTATATATTCAACCTAACTAAGGTAATTGTAAATGTGTTTACAGGAATTTATAAACTATATATAGCTTTTGAATGTAATATCATAATAATAATCTAAAATGGTTTCCGAAGGTTCATAGAGCATAAATTCTGATCAGAAGTATTTCGAGGTGCACGCATTATTGATAAGAAGCTCTATGATATACGATTGTCTTTTGTTTTCAAAAAAATTGATTTTATGTATTGCAAATATGATTTTCTTTTTATGCATGCAGTTAAAATGTATTGAAAATTAATTTTAGAGAAAAAGATAAATAGATTATTGATCTTTTAGTTTATAGAGATTTAAATTCTTGAAAATTTAAAAATATATTTAATTTCTTAACCTTTTTAAAATTTGGACACATCAATCTCTTTATTCACTTGATCTTATAAAATTTATACATACATATAAAAATTAAATAGTAATTTTTTAAATAAAAACTAGTTAATGTAAAAGTAAAACCCAATTTTACCGATATTTCAAGACTATCGGTAATAATAATTAGGTGAATGCGATAGTGTCTTTGAGATTATGCTTAACTTACTAAGAAAAGACAAATAGATAATATTTAATAAATTTTAAATATTTTACTTTTTATTTTAAACATTTTATTTTTTTCCTTTATAAAAAAGTTAGGCAATTTAGGCACCATAGAACTCACCTAATAATTAATAGGGAGTCACTCAGATAAAGACGCTTAAAACATTTTTTTAAGATATTTTTTAATAATTAAAATTTAATATATATAATTGATTAAATTGTGTTATTTTTGTCAAAATTAGATCAAATAAATTAATTTAATAAAAAAACCGGTAAATCAAATCTTGAATCGATCTAAATTAATATCCTTTTTATAAAACATGACTACAATAATCCTATTATAAAAAATAATTAAAATACTTCTATTATATATATATATATATATATATATATATATTGAGAACCATAAATCATAATTGTATGATAGCAAAGAGAGAAGAGAAGGGTTAGGATTTAGGATTCTCAAAATTTATAATAATAATAATAATAATAATAATAATAATAATAATAATAATAATAATAATAATAATAATAATAAGTTAAATTAATTTTAAAAAAATTAGTTTTTATATTAAAAAAAATTAATTTTTTCGTCTTTTAAGAAATTGCAGGGAAGTATACTTATAATTGGTTATGAAAAAAGTATTTTTGGGGGTTTTTGTGATAAGAAACAAGTAATGTAAATAATAAGAAAATAAAATAACAACTAAGAAAAGTCCTAGCAAGGATTGAGAATTGAAACTCCTATCCTCATTATCATCATCAATTGTAATGGTAATTGCTTTTTGCTTTCACTTAGTTAACCTCTCACAATTAAGGAAAGGCAAGTGAGTAAAATCAACTTAAGTTCACAGGTCCTAATAAAAGACTAGATTTAGTGAAGCCTAAGCCAACTAGCAATTTTCAACCACCAATCAACAAAAGAATTTTGATAACTCAAGAGTCTCTAATTAATCAACCCAAGTTAAGAACATAAAAATCTAATTTAAAATCCAACCAAGCATTTTATCAAACACTTGGAAGGTATAAAATAAAAATATAAAAAACTAACAAGACATAGCAAAATCTCAGAATAACCAAATCAAAGAAATAACAATAATAAAGCAATTGAACAATAAGAAGCATGAAACATAATTTCATTAATGAAAATTGAGAGTAACACATGAACCTATAAACTAAATTAGCAAAATAAAGGAATCAACAAGGGAAGTAGATAACTAAAGTGTTAGAACAACTAAAAGTAGAAGAAACCTAAATTAAAGTAAGGTAGAAATCAGAAATTGGGAAGGAACAAGACGAAAAACCCTAAAACCTAGAGAGAGGAGAGAGCCTCTCTCTCTCTAGAAAACTACATCTAAAACCTAATGTATGTATGAATGAAAAGTGAATGATTGATTGATTGAATGAATGATGCCTCCCAGCCTCACTCTGCAGCCTCTAATTAGAATTTTCGGCCTAAAATTGGGTCAAAAGCAGCCTAGAAATCGCTTCTAGCGTTTTCTGTAATTGCGGCATGTGACGCTCTGTCACGCGTACGCGTCGCTTGAACAAATTCATGGTCACGCGTACGCGTCGCTACCAGATTCTGAAATACTTGATTTCTTGTGTTCCTTCCACTTTTGCATGCTTCCTTTTCATCCTCTAAGCCATTCCTGTCCTATAAACTCTGAAAACACTTAACAAACATATCACGGCATCGAATGGTAACAAGAGAGAATTAAAATTAGCAAATTTAAGGCCAAAGAAACTTATTTTCAATCATAGCACAAAATTAGGAAGGAAAATGTAAAACATGCAATTTATATGGATAAGTGTGAGAATAATCGATAAAATTCACTCAATTCAGTACAAAATAAACCACGCGTGGAAAGCCCGAAAAGCAAGTGACGCGTACGCGTCATCGACGCGCACGCGTGGGTTGGGTTGTGTCTCTAGCTTCCCACTCGCATGGTTCCAGCCCAACTCTCGGGAAAATGGGCCAGAGAGCAACATTCATTATGACACGTGCACGTCGGCGACGCGCACGTGTGAGCTTCCCCTTTTTTTAAAAAATAAGAAACTCACAGGCTATCAAAGTAATGTGAAACATTATTAAACAAGTAAAACCACAACCTAAACTAAATAAACCAACGAAAATTGAAAATTCAACTTATTACCAATATAAATAAAAAGGAAAAAATAGAAGAATTTACTATGGTGGGGTGTCTCCCACCTAGCACTTTTAGTTAAAGTTCTTAAGTTGGACATTTGGTGAGCTTCTTGTCATGGTGGCTTGTGCTTGAACTCATCTGAAAACTTCCACCAACGCTTGGACTTCCAATAAGCTCCAACATTTCCAAGTGAATTCACCAAGCCTTGATGAAGTTCTTCACAAGCTTTGAGCTCGCAAAGTTGATCCTCTTGTATGCATGATCCTAAATCTTGTTTCTACACCCGTCTTTAAGTAGATCATCATTATTCCAACCGGGTGGCAAGCAATCCAAATTCTCAATGCAGTACCAAACTCTTCTCTTAGATCCAACCAATTGATCACTAGTCCAACCCTTGCATCTAGCTCTTGAAATCTCAACCTTGATGAGTCTTGATTTGCAACTCTAACCACTAAACATCCTTCTCTTACACTTCATTCCACAAAGCCTCCTAAGTTGGTCATCTGTTTCAAGGATACCATACTCAAGTGGGACAGTAAAGCTAATAGAGATAAGTTTTACCCACTTATATGAAGGAGTAGACGGCAACCTAGGTAGAGAAGTCTCCAACAATCTTGACAAAGCATATTCAACTCCCGTCAATCCTTTTCGAAGGACTTCCACCTTTTGAAAAGATTCTTCACTATCAAGCTCTTCCTCACCAAATTCATCCAACTCTTCTCCATAACTCAAATCATAAATATGTGGTTGAAAGAAATCTACCTCAACGTTGTTTTCAATGTCATCGGGAGAAGGCTCTTCTAACTCAAGGATTTAACTGGTGGAAGTAAATTCATTACTAGGATGGCTTGATTCATGATCATCATCACCAAGGGAACTTGCTTCTTGATCTATCCCGTCCAATTCTTCATAGGGAACACGCTGATGAGCGGATAATTTATACGCTTTTTGGCATTATTTTTAGGTAGATTTTAGTAGGATCTAGCTACTTGTTAGTATATTTTTATTAGTTTTTAAGCAAAATTTACATTTCTGGACTTTACTATGAGTTTGTGTATTTTTCTGTGATTTCAGGTATTTTCTGACTGAAATTGAGGGACCTGAGCAAAAATCTGATTCAGAGGCTGAAAAAGGACTGCTGATGTTGTTGGATTTTGACCTCCTTGCACTCGAAATAGATTTTTTGTAGCTACAGAAACCCAAATGGTACGATCTTAATTGCGTTGGAAAGTAGACATCCTGGGCTTTCCAGCAATATATAATAGTCTATACTTTGCTCGAGTTTTGACGATGCAAACTGGCATTCAAACGCCAACTTCCTGCCCTATTCTGGCGTTTGACGCCAGAAACAGGATAGAAGCTGCAGTTAAACGCCCAAACTGGCATAAAAACTGGCGTTTAACTCCAAGAAAAGTCTCTACACATGAAAGCTTCAATGCTCAGCCCAAGCACACACCAAGTGGGCCGGAAGTGGATTTCTGCATCATTTAGTTATTTCTGTAAACCCTAGTAACTAGTCTAGTATAAATAGGACCTTTTACTATTGTATTAGGGATCTTTTTGACATCTTTGGATTATCTTTAGATCATCTTTGGAACATTTTTCCTTAGACCTGGAGGCTGGCCATTCGGCCATGCCTGGACCTTCATCACTTATGTATTTTCAACGGTGGAGTTTCTACACACCATAGATTAAGGTGTGGAGCTCTGCTGTTCCTCGAGTATTAATGCAAAGTACTATTGTTCTTCTATTCAATTCAAGCTTATTCTTATTCTAAGATATTCATTTGTACTTCAGCTTGATGATTGTGATGATCCGTGACACTCATCACCATTCTCACTCAAGAACGCGTGCCTGACAACCACTTCCTTTCTATCTGCAATCGCTTGAGTGTATATCTCTTGGATCTCTAATCAACGATTCACATCGACTCCCCTCTAATAATGGGGCATCTGAATCTGAGATTAGAATATTCGTGGTATAGGCTAGAAACATTTGGCAGCACTCCTGAGATCCGAAAACTCTAAACATTGTCTGTGTATTCCGAGTAGGATCCGGGAAGGGATGACTGTGATGAGTTTCAAACTTGCGACTGTGGGGTGAAGTGACAGATGCAAAAGGATCATTGGATCTTATTCCGACACGATCAAGAACCGATAGCTGATTAGCCATACGGTATCTGTGCCTGGTATTTTTCATCCGAGACGAGAAATCTGACAGTTGATTAGCGGTACAGAAACCGTAGAGGACCATTTTCACTGAGAGAATGGGAGGTAGCCATTGATAACAGTGATTCCCAACATACAGCTTGCCATGGAAAGGAGTATGAATGATTGAATGAAGACAATAGGAAAGCACAGATTCAAAAGGAATAACGCATCTCCATACGCTTATCTGAAATTCCCACCAATGAATTACATAAGTATCTCTATCTTTATTTTATGTTTATTTATCTTTTAATTATCAAAACTCTATAACCATTTGAATCCGCCTGATTGAGATTTACAAGATGACCATATCAAGCCGACAATCTCCGTGGGATCGACCCTTACTCACATAAGGTATTACTTGGACGACCCAGTGCACTTGCTGGTCAGCTGTGCGAAGTTGTCAAGAGACATGTAAATTATGGTATTGTGCACCAATTTTTTGGAGCCATGCCAAGGGATAACAATTTCGCCTACCAAGTTTTTGGCGCCGTTGCCGAGGATTGTTCGAGTTTGGACAACTGGCGGTTCATCTTGTTGCTTAGATTAGGTATTTTTCTTTTTATTTTATTCTTCAAAATTTTTAAGAATGAAATCTAGAGTTTTAGATGATACTTTCATCATCACAAGAGCCTTTTTTATTTTCATCAATTTGACTGTTGTATGTAATATCTGCTGAAACTTGGCTAGCCATGTCTAATCCTTTTAGACTGAAGCTTTAGATTAACATTGCATGATTCATGGAATTCCTATTTTAAAAAAAATTTGAATTTCTTATTTTCTTTTTCTTAAATAATTCTCGAAAAAAAAATATACAAAAATTTTTTAAAATCATAAAAACCAAAAAAATATTTTGTGTTTCTTGTTTGAGTCTAGAGTCAAGTTTTGAGTTTGGTGTCAATTGCATATTTTAATTTTTCTAAAAATTTTCGAAAACTTATGCATGGTGTTCTTCATGATCTTCAAGTTGTTCTGAATGAGTCTCCTTGTTTGATCTTCATATTTTCTTGTTTTGTGTCTTTTGTTATTTTTCATATGCATTTTTGAATTCATAATGTCTAAACATGAAAAATCTCTAAGTTTGATCTCTTGCATGTTTTTCTTTTCTTGAAAATTTTTCAAAAATAAGTTCTTGATGTTCATTATGATCTTCAAAGTGTTCTTGGTGTTTATCTTGACATTCATAGTGTTCTTGCATGCATCATTTGTTTTAATCCAAAATTTTTATGTGTTGAGTCATTTTGTGGTTTTTCTCTTTTCTCATTAAATTCAAAAAAATCAAAAAATATATATTTTCCTTATTTCACTCATGAATTTTGAAATCTTTGGGTTGACTTAGTCAAAAATTTTTAAAATAAGTTGTTTCTTGTTAGTCAAGTCAAGATTTCAATTTCAAAAATTTATCTTTTCAAAATCAAATCTTTTTCATTTTTTTCCTCTCTTTCCCTTTGTTTTTCGAAAATTTTCAAAAATATTTTTAAAAAAATTTTTCAAAATCTTTTCCTATTTTTACCTCATATTTTTCGAAGTTAATACTAATAATTAATGTTTTGATTCAAAAATTTCAAGTTTGTTACTTTCTTGTTAAGAAAGACTCAAACTTTAAATTTTAGAATCATATCTTTTGATTTCTTGTGAGTCAAGTCATTAATTCTGATTTTAAAAATCAAATCTTTTTTCAACTACATCTTTTCAATCATATCTTTTTTTTTTTAAAAATCAAATTTTTTTCAATCATATCTTTTCAAAATCAAATTTTTTTAATCATATCTCTTTTAATTTAATTTCAAAATCTCTTTCTAACTTCTTATCTTTTCAAATTTATTATTTCTTATCTTTTTCAAAACTACCTAACTAATTTTCTCTCTCTAATTTTCAAAAACTCCTCACCCTTTTTCAAAATTCTTTTAATTAACTAATTATTTGAAATTTTAATTTTAATTTTATTTCTTCTCTTAATTTTCGAATTCTTACTAAATTTTAAAATAAAAACAAAAATATTTTCCTTTTCCTTTTAATTATTTTCAAAAACTCTTTCTATCATCTTCTTCTATTTATTTATTTAATCACTAACACTCTTCTCTTCTTCTTATAATTCGAACCCTCTCTCCCTCTCTGTGTTCGAATTCTTCTTCTTCCTTCTTCATTTTTATTCTTCTTCTCTTCTACTCACATAAAGGAACCTCTATATCTGGACAAAGAGGATCCCTATTATTTTTTGTTCTCTTATTTTTCTTATGAGCAGGAGCAAGGACAAGAAAATTCTTGTTGAAGTTGACCCTGAACTTAAAAGGACTCTGAAGAAGAAACTAAGAAAAGCTAAAGCACAACAATCCAGAGAAAACCTTACAGAGAATCTCGAAAAAGAAGTAATGGCCAAACCCAACATCAATAACAATGCAAGAGACAGAGCTAAAATATGGTTGGACTCTCAACCTAAAGATAGCCTAAACTCTTGGGATAAGCTGGTCACAGCTTTCTTAGCCAAATTCTTTCCTCCTCAAAAGCTGAGCAAGCTTAGAGTGGATGTTCAAACCTTCAGGCAGAAAGAAGGTGAATCCCTCTACGAAGGTTGGAAAAGATACAAGCAACTGACCAAAAAGTGTCCTTCTGACATGCTCTCAAAATGGACCATCCTGGATATATTCTATGATGGTCTGTCTGAATTGTCTAAAATGCCATTGGACCATTCTGCAGGTGGATCTATTCACCTGAAGAAAATGCCTGCAGAAGCTCAAGAACTCATTGAAATGGTTGCAAATAACCAGTTCTTGTACACCTTTGAAAGGAATCCTGTGAGTAATGGAATGCCTCAGAGGAAAGGAGTTCTTGAAATTGATGCTCTGAATGCCATATTGGCTCAGAACAAAATGTTGACTCAGCAAGTCAATATGATCTCTCAGAGTTTGAATGGATTGCAAAATGCATCCAACAGTACTAAAGAAGCATCTTCTGAAGAAGAAGCTTATGATCCTAAGAACCCTGTAAAGGCGGTCCACCAAATCTATCAGTTGGGTATGCATTGTAAAATGGTCTTTGTCCGTGATATCTAGGATGATGTTGTTGCCTGAAGGGTTGATTGGATCCTTGTGGCTCCATCCATCTTTGATTGCTTAGACCTTGATGCATAGTCCTGTTATAGCTTCCATTCCTTGCAACAAAATTAGAACCAAACTCAAAGCGAGAGGGGTGGGAATTCATAATAGATATCATAAATAAGAGGAAAGAGAGAAAACAAATAAACAAGTAAAAGAAATTTATTTTTTTTTGAAAAATATTTACTATAACCAATAACAAGGCACACGTTTGCAATTCCCCGACAACGGCGCCATTTTGACGTTAGGATTTTTGCTAGTAAAGAATTTATAAAAATATTCGCGTTGTAGATATAGCTTCTAAACTAATAGAAATCCCTTCGTACAAAAGTTTTGGTTGTCACAAGTAACAAACCCCTAAATAAATTGATAACCGAAGTATGTAAACCTCGGGTCGTCTTCTCAAGGAATTGCAGGAAGGTATGTTCATATTATTGGTTATGGAGATTTTAAAATGGGGGTTGAGAATGAGGAATGAATATGGCAAATAATTTAAATGGCAATTAAAATAAATAAATACTATAAAGCAAACCTTTTGACAAGGTATGAGAAATTGGAAGTCTAGACTTAGTTATTCTTGTCAATAATAATAAAAGTTGAAACTTAATTCCACTTAGTTGACCTTTGCTAAAGCAAAGGAAAGTCAAGGGACTAATTAATTTGACCTTCGAATCCTATTTATTTCCTAAGAAAAGGTTGGGATTATTGAAATTCAGTTCAATTAGCAAAGATAACAGTTATCAATTATGTTGAGCTAAGATAACTCCTGAGTTACTAATTTCTTAACCAAGACCAAAAAGGGAAAAGTAAATTAATTCTACTGGAATAAAAATGTCTTCAGATTGGGAATAATCAATGGCATAAATAAAAGAAGGCAATATTAAACTGAAATACCTCAAATAATATTAAATAAGAAAATCATCATGAATGTGGCATAAGCCAAATAGGCAACATAACTAATATAAGCATTAAAGTATCTGAAAATAAGAAATAAATATAAAGTAAAAGAACATTGAACCTGGGATCGAGAGTCACTCCTAAAACTAAGAGAAGTCCTAAATCCTAATCCTAAAGAACCTCTCTCCAACTAAATCTCAATCATGGAAAGTAACTAAAAATTCCATTCTCCTTGAATGGATGCATTCCCTCACTTCATAACCTCTGGTCTATTCCTTCTGGACTTGGATTTGGGCCAAAAAGGGCTTCAAAATCCGCCTTGAGCGTTTTCTGCAATTTCTGGTGCGTGGCCTCTGTCACGCGTCCGCGTGGGTCACGCGGTCGCGTCAGTTGGAGTTTTTCCTTGTCGCGCAATCACGTCAGTCATGCGGCCGCGTCATAGGTGTCCTTCTTTAGGTGTGCGGTCGCATCAGTCATGCGGCCGCATCGCTGCTTCTTTCCTCTTGGCGCGCGGTCGCGTCGTCCTTGCGATCGCGTGGATGCCAGTTTCTCCAAAACTCCGTTTTACGCTTTCTTCCCATTTTTGTATATTTCCTTTTCCGTCCTTTAAGTCATTTCTCCCTTAGAAGATCTGAAACTACTCAACACACGAATCATGGCATCGAATGGAAATAAAGGTAATTAAAATAATTAATTTTAAAGCATAGGAAACATGTTTTTCACATACATCACATAATAAGGAAGGGAAAGTAAAACCATGCAATTAATATGAATAAGTGGGTGAAGGATTGAATAAATCACTCAAACTAAGCACAAAATATATCACAAAATATGGGTTTATCAACCTCCCCACACTTAAACAATAGCATGTCCTCATGCTATATCCAAGGTAAAAAGTGAGGTTGAAGTGGTGGAATGCCATGCAATGCAATTCTAATCTCAATGCAACTAACTAAATGCATGATGCAATTCTAATTTTATTCACTCATATATAAAGCTTACATGTAATTAAATCAATTTACATTCTCAAGGAATCATATATATATAGCCAACCTTAGACAATGTTAAAGCATTTTTACACTTGAGATGGGAAGAAAAATATTTTATAAACTTGCAAGACAATTAACAAATTAAGCATAGATATATGTTGATGAGTTATTGAACCCTCACTGGATTTTGTGTTTACTCTCTAATCACTCAGTGTTTATTAGGTTAATCACTCTATTCTTCTTTTTATCCTTACTTTCTATAACTTTGTTCTTCATCTAACCAATCAACAATTATAAAATATAGACATACCAAAAATCATGAGGTCTTTAATTAAGGTAGTAATGGGGCCAAGGTAAAGGTAAGGGTATATGTATAAGGCTAAGTGAGCTAATAAGTGAATCCTTAATTAGTCTAAGATCTCACCTAACATACATAATTTCTAAAGTAAAGCTTCTTTACCTGTTTTTCCATATTTTTCCCACTTTTGATATTACATGCTCATATTTTATTTTTATTCTATGTGCATTACTTTTTTTTTTTTTTTGATGCACATGGTAATTTAATTAATTTAATTTCACATGAGCATGTTTCCCAAAAATTCTTAATTTGGAACATCTTTATACTTTTCAACTTTCTATCCTGTTTTTCATTATCCATGTTCCCAATAGGTTTTCCCACACTTTAACAATACACAATTTCTATCTTAAGCTAACCAAGGATTCAACTTGGGATTTTTATTTTGTTTTTCTGCTTAAAGCTAGTAATGTGGTTATAAAACAGAAGGGGATTAAAGCTCAAGGGGGCTAACAAGGATGACATAAAAGGTAGGCTTTATTTGGGATAAGTGAGTTAATAATCAAACACGGCCTCAATCACTCTCTTGGTATGTATCTATATTCTATAATCGGACATATAGATTAAAACAAAGCAAAGACCACCAGAAGAAAAAAGAAGGATGGAATACACAGGAATAAAATATTATGGTTTAAATGTAACCATACAATTAAGCTCAAAACTCACAGGTTGTATGTTCTCAAACTCATAAATCATATATCATTCATATATGTCATGCAGGTTTAGTTAAAATTTCCCATTATTCTCATAAAATAAAATTGTTTTGGGTGGCCTTTAAGGTTTTAATGTTTCTCCTTGATGAAATATTGTTAACTAGCTAACATGTAATGATATATATACAAGGTGTGGATTGTTTCTATTCTGTTAAAGTCTCTAGCTTACTTCCTTTTTATTTTTCAATCAAGTCAACTATCATATACTAAAAAGGGTAAACTATACTAATTAATCCACTTAAAATAAAACTAGTAAACTAATGTGCAAATCAAGCTAAAATATCCAAAGTAGTATACATATAGCTCAAAGTGAAAAATGCAAAAGGTACAATAAAAAACAAAAAGAAAAAAATATGCAAAAATACAGAAAATGAACAAAATAAGAGAGAGTTCGTAGTGGTTCACCAAAATAAAGATACGCCAGAGATGGCAACCTCCCCACACTTAAATAATAGCATTGTCCTCGATGCTCACTCAAGCTGGGTGTGAAGGAGTGTCATCTTCAGAAGGATGGGTAGCTGGGGTCTCTGTGGTGGTGGTCTGATGATCTGGCTGCTGTAGAGGTGGTGCTGACTGGATAGGGATCTCGGGATCCGCAGCCTGGATCTGATGTGGGATCTCCTACTGTGGTGCAGCCTGCTCTGTGCCTGCCTGCGCAGTCTCTCTCTGTGGATGGGTCTCCTCCTCGTGCGCATCCGCCTCCTCCTCAGATGGCTCTGATAGTGTGTCAAGCTCGGAGGGGATGTCGCCGCCAGATCGTATCAACAACTTCAGGTGCTCATAGCGTCGCCGGCTGCGACGCTCAAATCTCTTATACCGGCACCGGTTGCGGCGCTCCACCCTGTCTAGCTGCTGAAACAAGCGGTGCACTAGGTGATAAACTGGATCTGAGGCAGGGGGAGGTGCAGTAGTGGTAGCAGGGGTAGCTGTGGAGGAAGAAGGACCAACGGAAGGTGTGGCTGTCTCATCAGTAGCAGTGAAGGGTGGAGGTCTGTAGCCCAAAGCTAGAAAGTTCCTACTGTGAGGAATAATCTTCTTATAGTCTGCAGCCGGTGGCTTCTCATCGGTATCCTACCATGGCACGTCAGCTCGACAGCCCAGCTGTGTAACCAAATAGGGAAAGGGAAGAGTGCCTCGGACGTGGACCCTGGCCATGTAGGACCGCATAAAACGTGGCAGGTACAGGTCCTTACCCTCCATCACACACCAAAGGAGGGTGATCATAGCGGCCGGTATCTCTGTCTCATGGGTACTCGACATAACATAGTTGCTCAAGATCTGGTGCCATAGCCGAGCCTCATCATTTAAGTAAACCCGCTTGATTCCCTTAGGCATGGTGGTGTCCTGACCCATTTCCCACGGAACAGTCGGGTCAAGGGCTATCCTGGCCTTGATAGCATCCCAATCAAACTTCATGAAATGCATGTCTTCCTCAGCCTTTTTGTACCCATCAGGCTGATCGGACGTGGGTGGGAGCTGCAGAATGTCCTCAATAGCCTCTTCAGTGACTAGTATCTGCTTTCCTCTTAGGTTCACTGCATCTAGGAAAGTGATGAAGTAATTGCAGTAAAATTCCCTTACCCAATATGCATTGACCTCTGTCAGGTTTCTCTCCACGAAGAACCAGCCTCTTTGTTTGATTTGATCAGAGGTATATTGCTGGAGTTCTTTTGGGATTTTCAGAGTCTGCTCTAAGTACAGGTTCCTGGAGGTTGCAAACGCCGGATATTTTAACTCGCAGTATCGGTTTGCAAACCTTATGGGATCAGTAGCAGGGAGTAGCTGGTCAGCCTACTCCTGCGCGGTAAAGTGTTTCTCCCGCCAGGAGGCATCATGCATAAGATCTATGATAGACATAGATGAGTCTCCTCTTTTACGTTTGCCAGTGGTAGCCTTTCCTTTTTCCTTTCTCTGGGAATCTGACATCCTGAAAAACAAAAAACCAGGATATAATAAAAATAGGAAAACAAATAGGCAAATAGGTTAATGATGATTCAGATAGAGATAGAAATAGCAAAAATTGGAATCACACATCAACAATGCAATTTATGAACCAGGATATCAAAGAGAATAAGAATGCATGCCCTGGCATTCATGAATTGGTTTGGTGAAATCTAAGGAAAGCACAGTTGAAAATGCCAAAACCAAGACATGAATGGAAACATTTTACAGAAAATCGGGCAGCATTTCGGCTAAAATTGGACTCTCCCGGAAAATAAAAAGCAACAAAACAGTTCATATGAAAAATAAAACATATCTGCAATCACATATAAGGGGTATGAACATGAAAAACGCGATGTAAAAAGCAGCATGAAACAAGAAAGTATAGCATATGAACAATAGCAACATCATAGAAACATCAGAATTGCGAAAATCAAAAAGCAAGAAACATGAACAGCGCAATTATCAGGTCTAAATCCACTAACCACATCCTAGGCTACCTAACAACCTAGAATCCACTACAACATGCATATCTAACTAGCCTAATGATAAATGTAAATAGAAAAAAATATGGGATGAACAAAGAATGATAGAAGGGGGCGTTCTGCGAAACCTGGTAGGCAAATGAAGGAGAGTGGGGCAGAGAAGTGACTGGGGGGATAGTGGCGGTGGCGTCTAGCGCGGCGAAAGAGGGTGGCGTGGCTGTTGTGGCTGCTGTTCGGGGCAGGGGATTCGGTAAGGTAATGTGGGATGGGGGGAAAGGTTGGGACGGGGGGTTGAGGGTGGTGGTGGTTGGAGGTGGCGTGGCTGTTGGCGGCACAGTGGGCGGCGATCGCGGAGGAGGCAGTGGCGGTGGAGGGAGAAGAGGAGAGGAAGAACAAGAGAGGGGGGAAGAGGAAGGGGGTTGGCATGGTGGTTGGTTCTGGGTGGTCGACGGGGCGGGGGTGGCCGATGATGGTGGCTGGGTGGATGGAGAAGAAGAGAGGGAGGGGAGGGTTTTGGGGTAGGGCGCGACGGATAGGGTTCGCGTGACTTGGGGGGTTATAAATTTGAATCCACGCGATCGCGTGGAGCACGCGTTCGCGTGGCTGGGGTGTAGTAGGGGTGACGCAATCGCGTGGGTTGCGTGATCGCGTGAAATGGGTAAAAGAGGGAATAAGGCGATCGCCTGAGGCATGCGATCGCGTGGCTGGAAATTGTGCTAAATGCATGATTCCAGCGTCGTGTCAGCGCAACTCTCTGTCTCCTTTGGGGTGGTGTGCTATCCATGCGACGCGATCGCGTCGCTCACGTTGCCGCGTGGGATTAATGTTTGTGCATGTGACGCGATCGCGTCAGGGACGCGACCGCATGGTTCATTTTGTGCGAAACGCACAATGGTCACACGATTCCAGCCCAACTTTCTGGGCGTTGGATCTTTATGCCGATTTCTAGGTCACGCGACCGCGTGATTGTTGCGGACGCGTGGGGGTGTTTTAACGCAACTGACGCGATCGCATGAGTGATGCGATCGCGTCCCTCGCCCTTTTTTTTTAACTGAATGCAAAATGCAATGCCAAAATGAATGTTATGCAAAACTCCAGGTTCAATACAATAAAATAAAATAAAACTTGAAAACAAATAAAAATGAGGAAGGAACGATCATACCATGGTGGGTTGTCTCCCACCTAGTACTTTTTGTTAAAGTCCTTAAGTTGGACATTTGATGAGCCTCCTGTTATGGCGGCTTATGTTTAAATTCATCCAAAAATCTCTACCAATGCTTGGAATGCCAATAGCCTCCGGGGTCCCAAACTAGGCATGTGAAGCTTCTGAGCAGCTTCAAACAGATTTTCAGACTCCCGGGGTGATGAATATCAGAGTATTTTCCAGGATCCCAAACTTTGGTTCCAAATTCGCCTTTGTTTTGATCTATACTTTTCCATCTGGACGGTTTAGAAATTAGATTCTCACTAAGATGACCAAACGTTTTCTGAGATCCTATCAATTGAGCTTGACACCAACTTCTGCACCTCAAATTGAAGTGCGAAACCTCATTTGATCTTGCATACCAGCGCTGAGTGCGAGTCATTTTCCCTTTTTCTCTTAAAGCCGCAAAGAGCTCTAAGTTGGCAATCTGTTTCAAGCAAACCATATTCAAGTGGAAAAATAAAGATAAGAGTCAAGGATTTTACCCACTTAAAGTCTGTATTGGGTGGTAATGGCCTTGGGATCAGTGTTTCCAGTGGTTCTACAAGATCTACTCCCTTGTGGTCTTCAATGGATTCCTCTACTTCCTTGCAAACCTTTTTCATTCCAGCCATGTTCTGGTCAAAATCTTCCATATCTTCCTCATCACTTGAGTCATAAATAGGAGGTTGAGAAAAGTCGACCTCTGCATCATCTTCGTATTCACTTGGGGAAGATTCTTCTGTCTCAGAGAATTCACTCGCGACTGCAAGTTCAACACTAGGAGGACTTGACTGGTGACTATCATCATCAAAGAAACATGCGTCTTGAGTTACTCCGTCCAGTTCTTCATAAGATATCCGCATTGGAGGTTGTGCAACATCCTCTTTAGCATCAGTTGTAACATCCTTGACGGGGTTTTTCATGACTCTGTATTCCCTAGGAGGTTCAGTATCTCCTAAATCTTCAACCAACTCTTCTTCTTCTACAATGACAGCGTCCTCTACTTGTTCCAGTACGAAGTTATGCTCTATGCTGTCCACTGGAGTCTCTTGTGTCTTTTTCACAATACATTCTTCATTAGATTCTCCACATGAAGCCATGGGGGCCTGTTGAGTAGCTGAACATCTGGAAGATAGTTGATTTATTGCTTGCTCCAATTGATGAAGGGTTATATTGAATTGGTTTACTGATTCTTCGAAGTGAACCTATGATTCTTGGCTTGATGGATATGAACATGGTTTGTAGGAGAGTGGTGGTTCTTGGGAGTAATTGGATTGGCGTTGGGGTGGATAAGAATCATATGGTGGCGAATGGTGAAAAGAAGCTTGTGAGTATGTGGTGGACGAAATTGTGATCATTAATGTTGTACTCTTTATTGTTGTATGGAATAATTATAATGGCTCTTTGCTATGTGTGGACACAACTCCGTTCAACTAACCAGCAAGTGTACTGGGTCGTCCAAGTAATAAACCTTACGTGAGTAAGGGTCAATTCCACAGAGATTGTTGGTATGAAGCAAGCTATGATCATCTTGTAAATCTTAGTCAGGCGGATAGTAATTGATTATGGATTTTCAAAAATTAATAATAATAACATTAAAATAAAGATAAAGTTACTCATGTAATCCAATGATGGGGATTTCAGATAGGCGTATGGAGATGCTGTGCTCCTCCTGAATCTCTGCTTTCCTACTGCTTTTATCCAATTTTATCACTCCCTTCTATGGCAAGCTGTATGTAGGGCATCACCGTTGTCAATGGCTACATCGCATCCTCTCAGTGAAAAAGGTCCAAATGCTCTATCACAGTACGGCTAATCATTTGTCGGTTCTCAATCAGGTTGGAGTAGAATCCCTTGATTCTTTTGCGTCTGTCACTAACGCCCAGCCTTCAGAAGTTTGAAGCTCGTCACAGTCATTCAATTCCAGAATCCTACTCGGAATACCACAAACAAGGTTAGACCTTCTGAATTCCCATGAATGCCGCCATCAATTCTAGCTTATACCACGAAGATTCTGTTTAAGGAATCCAAGAGATATGCGCCCGGTCTAGGGTAGAACGGAAGTGGTTGTCAATCACGCGCGTTCATAGGTGAGAATGATGATGAGTGTCACGGATCATCTCATTCATCAAGTTGAAGTGCAACAAATATCTTAGAATAGGAATAATTTGAATTGGATAGAAAATAATAGTAATTGCATTGAAACTTGAGGTACAGCAGAGCTCCACACCCTTAATCTATGGTGTGTAGAAACTCCACCGTTGAAAATACATAAGTGAAAGGTTCAGGCATGGCCGAATGCCCAGCCCCCCCCCCCCCCAAACATGATCAATAGTCTCCTCAGATGAAGAATAAAATAAAACTGAGACCAAAGATGTCTAATACAATAGTAAATTATCCTATTTATACTAGACTAGCTACTAGGGTTTACATGAGTAAGTAATTGATGCATAAATCCACTTCTGGGGCCCACTTGGTGTGTGTTTGGGCTGAGCTTGATCTATCCACGAGCTGAGGCTTCTTTTGGAGTTGAATGCCAAGTTGTAACGTGTTTTGGGCGTTCAACTCCGGGTCGTGACGTGTTTCTGGCGTTTTACTCCAGATAGCAACATAGAACTGGCGTTGAGCACCAGTTTATGTCGGCAATTCCCAAATAAAGTATGGACTATTATATATTGCTGAAAAGTTCTGGATGTCTACTTTCAAACGCTTTTGAGAGCGCGCCATTTGGAGTTCTGTAGCTCCAGAAAATCCATTTCTAATGCAGGGAGGTCAGATTCCAACAGCATCAGCAGTCCTTTGTCAGCCTCCTATCAGAGTTTTGCTCAAGTCCCTCAATTTCAGCCAGAAATTACCTGAAATCACAGAAAAACACACAAACTCATAGTAAAGTCCAGAAATGTGAATTTAACATAAAAAATAATGAAAACATCCCTAAAAGTAGCTTGAACTTACTAAAAACTACCTAAAAACAATGCCAAAAAGCGTATAAATTATCCGCTCATCACAACACCAAACTTAAATTGTTGCTTGTCCCCAAGCAACTGAAAATCAAATAGGATAAAAAGAAGAGAATATACTATAAATTCCAAAATATCAATCAATATTAATTCTAATTAGATGAG
The DNA here is from genome assembly GCF_003086295.3 of Arachis hypogaea. Taxonomy (NCBI): domain Eukaryota; kingdom Viridiplantae; phylum Streptophyta; class Magnoliopsida; order Fabales; family Fabaceae; genus Arachis; species Arachis hypogaea. Next base: position 80,220,949 of record NC_092044.1, on the reverse strand, counting down.
CGGACTTGTAGCTTTTTGCTTCTGAACAGTTTTGGCATCTCACTTTTTCCTTTGAAGTTCAGAATGATTGGCTTCTCTAGGAACTTAGAATTTTGGATGGTGTTATTGATTCTCCTAGTTAAGTATGTTGATTCTTGAACACTGGCCGTGGCCCTAAGCACTTTGTTTTCCAGTATTACCATCGGATACATAAATGCCACAGACACATGACTGGGTGAACCTTTTCAGATTGTGACTCAGCTTTGCTAGAGTCCCCAGTTAGAGGTGTCCAGGGCTCTTAAGCACACTCTTTTGCTTTGGATGACGACTTTAACCACTCAGTCTCAAGCTTTTCACTTGGGCCTTCATGACACAAGCACATGGTTAGGGACAGCTTGGTTTAGCCGCTTAAGCCTGAATTTTATTTCCTTGGGCCCTCCTATCCATTAATGCTCAAAGCCTTGGATCCTTTTTACCCTTGCCTTTTGGTTTTAAGGGCTATTGGCTTTTTTTGCTTGCTTTTTCTTTTTCTTTCTTTTTTTTCGCAAGCTTTTGTTTTTCACTGCTTTTTCTTGCTTCAAGAATCAATTTCATGATTTTTCAGATTATCAATAACATTTCTCTTTGTTCATCATTCTTTCAAAAGCCAACAGTTTTAACATTCATAAACAACAAGATAAAAAATATGCATTGTTTAAGCATTCATTCAGAAAACAATAAGTATTGTCACCACATCAATATAATTAAACTAAATTCAAGGATAAATTCAGAATTCATGTACTTCTTTGTTCTTTTGAATTAAAAACATTTTTCATTTAAGAGAGGTGAATGATTAATAGAATTATTCATAACTTTAAGACATAGTTACTAAACACTAATGATCATGAAGTAGAGACACAAAACATAGATAAACATATAATATAAAAACCGAACAGCAGAAAAGTAAGAACAAGGAATGAATCCACCTTAGTGGCGTCTTCTTCTTGAAGGACCAACAATGTCCTTAAGCTCTTCTATGTCCCTTCCTTGCCTTTGTTGCTCCTCCCTCATTGCTCTTTGATCTTCTCTTATTTCATGGAGAATGATGGAGTGCTCATGATATTCCACCCTTAATTGTTCCACATTGTAGCTCAAATCTTCTAGGGAAGTGTTGAGTTGTTCCCAATAGTTGTTGGGAGGAAAGTGCATCCCTTGAGGCATCTCAGGGATTTCTTGATGATGAGCTCCCTCATGCATCTCTTGAGATCCGTGGAGGGTCTCTCTTGCTTGCTCCATCCTCTTCTTGGTGATGGGCTTATCCTCTTCAATGAGGATGTCTCCTTCTATGATAACTCCAGCTGAGTAACATAGATGGCAAATAAGATGAGGAAAAGCTAGCCTTGCCATGGTAGAGGACTTTTCGGCTATTTTGTAGAATTCATGGGAGATGACTTCATGAACTTCTACTTCCTCTCCAATCATGATGCTATGAATCATGATGCCCGATCCACAGTAACTTCAGATCGGTTGCTAGTGGGGATGATGGAGCGTTGAATGAACTCTAACCACCCTCTAGCCATAGGCTTGAGGTCCAGTCTTCTTAGTTGAACCGGCTTGCCTTTGGAGTCGATTTTCCATTGAGCTCCTTCCACACATATGTCCATAAGGACTAGGTCCAACCTTTGATTAAAGTTGACCCTTCTAGTGTAGGGGCGTTCATCTCCTTGCATCATGGGCAAGTGGAATGCCAACCTCACATTTTCCGGGCTAAAATCTAAGTATTTCCCCTGAACCATTGTGAGATAATTCTTTGGACTCGGATTCACACTTTGATCATGGTTCCTAGTGATCCATGCATTGGCATAGAACTCTTGAACCATTAAGATTCCGACTTGTTGCATGGGGTTGGTTAGGACTTCCCAACCTCTTCTTCGGATTTCATGTCGGATCTTCGGATACTCATTTTTCTTGAGTTTGAAAGGGACTTCAGGGATCACCTTCTTCTTTGCCACAACATCATAGAAGTGGTCTTGATGGCTTTTGGAGATGAATCTTTCCATCTCCCATGACTCGGAGGTGGAAGCTTTTGTCTTCCATTTTCCTTTTCTAGAGGATTCTCCGGCCTTAGGTGCCATTGATGGTAATGGAAAAACAAAAAGATTATGCTTTGACCACACCAAACTTAAAATATTTCTCGCCCTCGAGCAAGAGAAGAAAAAAGAAAAGAAGAAGAAGAAGAAGAAAATATGGAGGAGAGTGAGGGAAGATGTCTCGGTCAAGGTGTAGAAGAGGGGGTTTGTGTTGTGTGAAAATGAAGTAGAATGGAAGGGTATATATAGGGAGGGGAGTGGGTGTAGTTTCGGTCATTTAAGGTGGGTTTGGGTGGGAAAGATTTTTGAATTTTGAAGGTGGGTGGGGTTTATTGGGAAAAGTGGATGGATGTGAGTGGTGAAGGGGTGTAATTGGGAAGAGAAGTTTGAGGTGATTGGTGAAGGATTTTTGGGGAAGTGTGTTTATTGGAAAGAGAGAATGAATGTTGAGAAGAGGGGAGAATATGTTAGGTGGGGATCCTGTGGGGTCCACAGATCTTGTGGTGTCAAGGATTTACATCCCTGCACCAATTAGGCTTGTAAAATGCCTTTGCACACCATTCTGGCGTTTAAACGCCGAAGTGATGCACACTCTGGGCGTTCAACGCCCATGTGTAGCATGTTTCTGGCGTTGAACGCCAGTTCCATGCTTGTTACTGGCGTTCAGCGCCAGCTTTCCTCAAGGCATATTCCTGGTGTTCAAACGCCAGGATGTTGCTTGTTTCTGGCGTTCAGCGCCAGAAACATGCTCTGTTCTGGCGTTGAACGCCAGCCAGATGCACCTTACTGGCGTTTAAACGCCAGTAAGTCCTTCCTCCATGGTGTGATTTTTCTTTTGCTATTTTTGATTCTATTTTTAATTTTAGTATTTTTTTTCGTGACTCCACATGATCATGAACCTAATAAAACACAAAATAACAATAAAATAAAATTAAATTAGATATATAAAAATTGGGTTGCCTCCCAATAAGCGCTTCTTTAGTGTCATTAGCTTGACAGTAGGCTCTCATGGAGCCTCACAGATATTCAGAGCATGATGAGGGCCTCCCAACACCAAACTTAGAGTTTGAATGAGGGGGCTTCTCAACACCAAACTTAGAGTTTGGTTGTGGCCTCCCAACTCCAAACTTAGAGTTTGACTGTGGGGGCTCTTTTTGACTCTGTACTGAGAGAAGCTTTTCATGCTTCCTCTCCATGGTTGCAGAGGAAGGTCCTTGAGCTTTAAACACAAGGTAGTCCCCATTCAATTGAAGGACTAGTTCTCCTCTGCTAACATCAATCACAGCTTCTGCTGTGGCTAGGAAGGGTCTTCTAAGGATGATGCATTCATCTTCTTCCTTCCTAGTGTCTAAGATTATGAAATCAGCAAGGATGTAAAGGCCTTCAACCTTTACTAACACGTCCTCTACTAATCCATAAGCTTGTCTTACTGACTTGTCTGCCAATTGAAGTGAGAATAAGGCAGGTTGTACCTCAATGATCCCCAGTTTCTCTATTACAGAGAGTGGAATAAGATTTATGCCTGACCCCAGGTCACACAGAGCCTTGTTAAAGGTCATGGTGCCTATGGTACAGGGTATTAAGAATTTACCAGGATCTTGTCTCTTTTGAGGTAAAGTTTTCTGAATCCATGTATCTAGTTCACTAATGAGTAAGGGAGGTTCACCTTCCCAAGTCTCATTACCAAAAAACTTGGCATTCAGTTTCATGATAGCTCCTAGATATTGAGCAACTTGCTCTCCAATCACATCTTCATCCTCTTCTGAGGAAGAATAGTCTTCAGAGCTCATGAATGGCAGAAGGAGATTTAGTGGAATCTCTATGGTCTCTATATGAGCCTCAGATTCCTTTAGGTCCTCAATAAGGAACTCCTTCTTGTTTGAGAGACGTCCCAGGAGGTCTTCCTCACTAGGATTTTCGTTCTCCTCCTCCCTTGTGCATTCGGCCATTTTGATCACATCAATGGCCTTTCACTCTCCTTTTGGATTCTCTTCTGTATTGCTTGGGAGAATACTAGGAGGAGTTTCAATGACTTTCTTACTCAGCTGGCCTACTTGTGCCTCCAAATTTCTAATGGAGGACCTTGTTTCACTCATGAAACTTAGAGTGGCCTTTGACAGATCAGAGACTAAATTTGCTAAATTAGAAGGGCTCTGCTCAGAATTCTCTGTCTGTTGCTGAGAAGATGATGGAAAAGGTTTGTTATTATTGAGCCTATTTCTTCTACCATTATTAAAGCCTTGTTGAGGCTTTTGTTGATCCTTCCATGAGAAATTTGGATGATTTCTCCATGATGAGTTATAGGTGTTTCCATAAGGTTCACCCATGTAATTAACCTCTGCCATTGCAGGGTTCTCAGGATCATAAGCTTTTTCAGAAGCTGCCTCTTTAGTACTGTTGGATGCATTTTACCATCCATTCAGACTTTGAGAGATCATGTTGACTTGCTGAGTCAACACTTTGTTCTGAGCCAATATGGCATTCAGAGCATCAATTTCAAGAACTCCCTTCCTCTGAGGCATCCCACTATTCACGGAATTTCTCTCAGAAGTGTACATGAATTGGTTATTTGCAACCATGTCAATAAGTTCTTAAGCCTCTTTAGGCATTTTCTTTAGGTGAATAGATCCACCTGTAGAATGGTCCAATGACATCTTGGAAAACTCAGATAGACCATAATAGAATATATCTAATATGGTCCGTTCTGAAAACATGTCAGAAGGACACTTTTTGGTCATCTGCTTGTATCTTTCCCAAGCTTCTTAGAGGGATTCACCATCTTTTTGCTTGAAGGTCTGAACATCCACTCTAAGCTTGCTCAGCTTTTGAGGAGGAAAGAATTTATCCAAGAAGGCCATGACCAGCTTATCCCAGGAGTCTAGGCTATCTTTAGGTTGTGAGTCCAACCATGTTCTAGCTCTGTCTCTTACAGCAAAAGGGAAAAGCATGAGCCTGTAGACTTCAGGATCTACTCCATTTGTCTTAACAGTCTCACAAATCTGCAAGAACTCAGTTAAAAACTGGTAAGGATCTTCAGATGGAAGTCCATAAAACTTGCAGTTCTGTTGCATTAAAGCAACTAGTTGAGGCTTAAGCTCAAAATTGTTGGCTCCAATGGCAGGAATGGAGATGCTTCTTCTATCAAATTTGGACGTTGGTTTTGTGAAGTCACCAAGCATTCTCCTTGCATTATTGTTGTTGGGTTCGGCTGCCATCTCCTTCTCTTGTTCGAAAATTTCAGAAAGGTTGCCTCTGGATTGTTGTAGTTTAGTTTCTCTTAGTTTCCTCTTCAGAGTCCTTTTGGGTTCTGGATCAGCTTCAACAAGAGTGTCTTTTTCCTTGTTCCTGCTCATATAGGGAAGAAGAGAACAAGAAAAGAAAGAGGAATCCTCTATGTCAAAGTATAGAGATTCCTTTATGTTAGTAGAAGAAGAAAGAGCAGAGTAGTGAAGAAGAATGGTTAAGCATAGAGGTAGTGATTTGAGATGAAGAGAGGTGAAGAGAAGTGTTAGTAAATAAATAAATAAATAGAAGAAGGAGAGATAGAGAATTTCGAAAATAATTTTGAAAAAGTGGTTAGTGATTTTCGAAAATTAAAGATAAGATATAATTAAAATTAAAATTTAAAACAATTAAAAAGAATTTTTGAAAAAGAGGGAGGTATTTTCGAAAATTAGAGAGGGAAAAGTAGTTAGGTGGTTTTGAAAAAGATAAGGAACAAACAAAAAGTCAAATAGTTAGTTTAAAAAGATATTAAAATCAAATTTGAAAAGATAAGAAGACAAGATAAGATAAAATATTTTGAAATCAAAATTGAAAAAGATAAGATAAAAAGATAAGATAGATAAGATATGGTTGAAAAAGATTTAATTTTAAAATTAAAATTAATTACTTAACTAACAAGAAACTTAAAAGGATAGAATTCTAGATTTTAAAGATTGAACCTTTCTTAACAAGAAAGTAACAAACTTCAAATTTTTGAATCAATCATATTACTTGTTAGTGTAATTTCGAAAATTTGATATAAAGATAAGAAAAAGATTTTGAAAATATTTTGAAAAAGATATTTGGAATTTTTCGAAAATAATAAAAAAATGAAAAAGATATGATTTTTGAAAAAGATTTTAAAAAGATAAGATTTTTTAAAATTGAAAATTTGACTTGACTTGTAAGAAACAACTAATTTTAAAAATTTTTGACCAAGTCAACCCAAAATTTCGAAAATTTGGAGAGAAAAAAGGAAAAGATATTTTTTTATTTTTGAATTTTTAAAGATGAGAGAGAAAAAAAAATAAAAACGTCATTTTTGTGTTTTTCTCTTTTCTTTATGAATCAAAACGAAGAATGCATGCAAGAACACTATGAATGTCAAGATGAACACCAAGAACACTAATGAAGATCATGATGAACATCAAGAACATATTTTTGAAAATTTTTTATGCAAAGAAAACATGCAAGATCAAACAACAAGACTTACCAAGAACAACTTGAAGATCTTGAAGAACACTATGAATGCATAAATTTTCGAAAAATGCATAATAATTTTTTTAAAACATGCAATTGACACCCAACTTATAAATTCACTCAAGACTCAAACAAGAACATAAAATATTTTTGATTTTTATGATTATCTAATTTTTTTGTATTTTCTTTTATTTTTTTTGAAAATGTTCTTTAGAAAAACGAAAATAAAGAAAAAATTTTGAAAGATTTTTTGAAAACTTTTTTTTTGAAAGGAAAATTACCTAATCTGAGCAACAAGATGAACCTTCAGTTGTCCATACTCGAACAATCCCCGGCAACGGCGCCAAAAACATGGTGGATGAAATTGTGATCATCAATGTTGTACTCTTTATTGTTGTATGGAATAATTATAATGGCTCTTTGCTATGTGTGGACACAACTCCGTTCAACTAAACAGCAAGTGTACTGGGTCGTCCAAGTAATAAACCTTACGTGAGTAAGGGTCGATTCCACAGAGATTGTTGGTATGAAGCAAGCTATGGTCATCTTGTAAATTTCAGTCAGGCGGATAGTAATTGATTAAGGATTTTCGAAAATTAATAAATAATAAACATAAAATAAAGATAAAGTTACTCATGTAATCCAATGATGGGGATTTTAGATAGGCGTATGGAGATGCTGTGCTCCTCTTGAATCTCTGCTTTCCTACTGCTTTTATCCAATTTTATCACTCCCTTCTATGGCAAGCTGTATGTAGGGCATCACTGTTGTCAATGGCTACATCCCATCCTCTCAGTGAAAAAGGTCCAAATGCTCTGTCACAGCATGGCTAATCATCTGTCGGTTCTCAATCAGGTTGGAGTAGAATCCCTTGATTCTTTTACATCTGTCACTAACGCCCAGCCTTCAGGAGTTTGAAGCTCGTCACAGTCATTCAATTCCGGAATCCTACTTGGAATACCACAGACAAGGTTAGACCTTCTAGATTCCCATGAATGCCACCATCAATTCTAGGTTATACCACGAAGATTCTGTTTAAGGAATCCAAGAGATATGCGCCCGGTCTAGGGTAGAACGGAAGTGGTTGTCAATCACGCGCGTTCATAGGTGAGAATGATGATGAGTGTCACGGATCATCTCATTCATCAAGTTGAAGTGCAACGAATATCTTAGAATAGGAATAATTCGAATTGGATAGAAAATAATAGTAATTGCATTGAAACTTGAGGTACAGCAGAGCTCCACACCCTTAATCTATGGTGTGTAGAAACTCCACCGTTGAAAATACATAAGTGAAAGGTTCAGGCATGGCCGAATGGCCAGCCCCCCCCCCCCCCCCAAAACGTGATCAATAGTCTCCTCAGATGAAGAATAAAATAAAACTAAGACCAAAGATGTCTAATACAATAGTAAATTATCCTATTTATACTAGACTAGCTACTAGGGTTTACATGAGTAAGTAATTGATACATAAATCCACTTCCGGGGCCTACTTGGTGTGTGTTTGGGCTGAGCTTGATCTATCCACGAGCTGAGGCTTCTTTTGGAGTTGAACGCCAAGTTGTAACGTGTTTTGGGCGTTCAACTCCGGGTCGTGACATGTTTCTGGCATTTTACTCCAGACAGCAACATGGAACTGGCATTGAGCGCCAGTTTACATCGGCAATTCCCGAATAAAGTATGGACTATTATATATTGCAGGAAAGCTCTGGATGTCTACTTTCCAACGCCATTGAGAGCGCGCCATATGGAGTTTTGTAGCTCCAGAAAATTCATTTCGAGTGCAGGGAGGTCAGATTCCAACAGCATCAGCAGTCCTTTGTCAGCCTCCTAACAGAGTTTTGCTCAAGTCCCTCAATTTCAGCCAGAAATTACCTGAAATCACAGAAAAACACACAAACTCATAGTAAAGACCAGAAATGTGAATTTAACATAAAAACTAATGAAAACATCCCTAAAAGTAGCTTGAACTTACTAAAAACTACCTAAAAACAATGCCAAAAAGCGTATAAATTATCCGCTCATCAGTATGGTGGATTGGGGCTGTGTTGGAAGGATGGTCTCTGAGCATAGGGTGGAGCTTGTTGGTAGCTACAAGGCGGTCCACCAAATCTATCAGTTGGGTATGCATTGTAAAATGGTCTTTGTCCATGATATCTAGGATGATGATGTTGCCTGAAGGGTTGATTGGATACTTGTGGCTCCATCCATCTTTGATTGCTTAGACCTTGATGCATAGTCCTGTTATAGCTTCCATTCCTTGCAATAAAATTAGAACCAAACTCAAAGCGAGAGGGGTGGGAATTCATAATAGATATCAAAAATAAGAGGGAAGAGAGAAAACAAATAAACAAGTAAAAGAAATTTATTTTTTTTGAAAAATATTTACAATAACCAATAATAAGGCACACGTTTGCAATTCCCTGGCAACGGTGCCATTTTGACGTTAGGATTTTTGCTAGTAAAGAATTTATAAAAATATTCGCGTTGTAGATATAGCTTCTAAACTAACAGAAATCCCTTCGTACAAAAGTTTTGGTTGTCACAAGTAACAAACCCCTAAATAAATTGATAACCGAAGTATTTAAACCTCGAGTCGTCTTCTCAAGGAATTGTAGGGAGGTATGTTCTTATTATTGGTTATGGAGATTGTAAATTGGGTGTTGAGAATGAGGAATGAATATGGCAAATAATTTAAATGGCAATTAAAATAAATAAATACTGTAAAGCAAACCCTTTTGGCAAGGTATGAGAAATTGGAAGTCCAGACTTAGTTATTCTTGTCAATAACAATGAAAGTTAAATCTTAATTCCACTTAGTTGACCTTTGCTAAAGCAAAGGAAAGTCAAGGGACTAATTAATTTGACCTTCGAATCCTATTTATTTCCTAAGAAAAGGTTGGGATTATTGAAGTTCAGTTCAATTAGCAAAGATAACAGTTATCAATTATGTTGAGCTAAGATAACTCCTGAGTTACTAATTTCTTAACCAAGACCAAAAAGGGAAAAGTAAATTAATTCTACTGGAATGAAAATGTCTTCAGATTGGGAATAATTAATGGCATAAATAAAAGAAGGCAATATTAAACTGAAATACCTCAAATAACATTAAATAAGAAAATCATCATGAATGTGGCATAAGCCAAATAGGCAACATAACTAATATAAGCATTAAAGTATCTGAAAATAAGAAATAAATATAAAGTAAAAGAACATTGAACTTGGGATCGAGAGTCACTCCTAAAACTAAGAGAAGTCCTAGATCCTAATCCTAAAGAGAGAGGAGATAACCTCTCTCCAACTAAACCTCAATCATGGAAAGTAACTAAAAATTCCATTCTCCTTGAATGGATGCATTCCCCCACTTCATAACCTCTGGTCTATGCCTTCTGGACTTGGATTTGGGCCAAAAAGGGCTTCAGAGTCCGCCTTGAGCGTTTTCTGCAATTTCTGGTGCGTGGCCTCTGTCACGCGTCCGCGTAGGTCACGCGGTCGCGTCACTTGGAGTTTTTCCTTGTCGCGTGATTGCGTCAGTCATGCGGCCGCGTCATAGGTGTCCTTCTTTAGGTGCGCGGTCGCGTCAGTCATGCGGCCACGTCGCTGCTTCTGTCCTCTTGGCGCGCGGTCGCGTCGTCCATGCGATCGCGTGGATGCCAGTTTCTCCAAACTCTGTTTTACGCTTTCTTCCCATTTTTGTATATTTCCTTTTTCGTCCTTTAAGTCATTCCTACCTTAGAAGATCTGAAACTACTCAACACACTAATCATGGCATATAATGGAAATAAAGGTAATTAAAATAATTAATTTTAAAGCATAGGAAACATGTTTTTCACATACATCACATAATAAGGAAGGGAAAGTAAAACCATGCAATTAATATGAATAAGTGGGTGAAGGATTGAATAAATCGCTCAAACTAAGCACAAAATATATCACAAAATATGGGTTTATCAAGAGTGCAAGGCCATAACTGTGACCAACATGGCCGAACCTGGAGAGAGTGAAAATGCAGTGATTCCCAGTGAGGAAGACCTTAGAGAACGTCCATTGGCCATTAAGGAGTACCCCAATGAGGAACCAAAGGAATCTGAGACTCATACAGAGACCATAGAGATTCCTTTGAACTTCCTTTTACCATTCATGAGCTCTGATGACTATTCATCTTCTAAACAAGATGAAGACATTGTTGAAGGGCAAGTTGCCCAGTATTTAGGAGCAATCATAAAGCTGAATGCTAAGCTATTTGGTAATGAGACTTGGGAGGATGAACCTCCATTGCTCATTAATGAACTGAATATAGCAAACTTTACCTCAAAAGAAACAGGATCCTGGTAAATTCTTAATACCCTGTACCATAGGCACTATGACCTTTGAGAAGGCTCTGTGTGACCTAAGGTCAGGTATTAATCTCATGCCACTCTCTATAATGGAGAAACTAGAAATCTTTGAGGTACAAGCTGCAAAAATCTCACTAGAGATGGCAGACAAATCAATGAAACAAGCTTATGGACTAGTAGAGGACGTGCTAGTGAAAGTTGAAGGCCTTTACGTCCCTACTGATTTCATAATCCTAGACACTGGGAAGGATGATGATGAATCTATCATCCTTGGCAGACCTTTCCTAGCCACAGCAAAAGCTGTGATTGATGTTGACAGAGGAGAGTTGATCCTTCAATTGAATGAGGACTACCTTATATTCAAGACTCAAAGTTCTCCTTCTGTACACATAGAGAAGAAGCATGAAAAGCTTCTCTCAATACAGAGTCAAACAAAGCCCTCACATTCAAACTCTAAGTTTGGTGTTGGGAGGCCACAACTAAACTCTAAGTTTGGTGTTGAGAGGCCCCAACCATGCTTTGATTATCTGTGAGGCTCCATGAGAGCCCACTGTCAAGCTATTGACATTAAAGAATCGCTTATTGGGAGGCAACCCAATTTTTATTTATCTATGTTAAATCTCCATTTTCTATTATTATTTCATGTTTTCTTTAGGTTGATGATCATGTGGAGTCATAAAAACAACTGCAAAAATCAAAGCAAATTCAAAAACAGCATTAGAAACAGCACTCCCTAGAGGAAAAACTTATTGGCGTTTAAACGCCAGTAAGGGTAGCAAGATGGGCGTTAAACGCCCAGTCTAGCACCATTCTGGGCGTTTAACGCCAGAAATGGGCACCAGACTGCCGTTTAACGCCAGAAACATGCTACAGCTTGGCGTTAAATGCCAGGAAAGGTATAAAAGCTGGCGTTTAACGCCAGAAACAGGCATCAGTCTGGTGTTAAACGCCAGAATTGCACTCTAAAGGCGTTTTTGCACGCCTAAATGGAGCAGGGATGAGAAGTCCTTGACCCCTCAGGATCTGTGGACCCCACAGGATCCCCACCTACCCCACCTCTCTCTCTCTCCCCCTCACACATCTCTATAACACTCTTCCCCAAAAATCCCACCTACCTCACTTTTCAAATTCAAACATTTTTCCCTCCCAAACCCACCCAATTCCATTCGGCCACTCTCCCTCTCTTTCCCTATAAATACCCCTCTTCACTCCTTCATTTTCCCACATCACAACCATTCTCCTATCCCCTTGGCCGAACCTATCTCTCCCTCTATCTCCTCTATTTTCTTCTTCTTCCCCTTCTTTCTTTCTTCTTTTTCTCAAGGACGAGCAAACCTTTTAATTTTGGTGTGGTAAAAACATTGCTTTTTATTTTTTCATAACCATGTATGGCACCTAAAGCCGGAGAAATCTCTAGAAAAAGGAAAGGGAAGGCAAGAGCTTCCACCTCCGAGCATAGGAGATGGAGAGATTCATCTCAAAGGTCCATCAAGACCACTTCTATGAAGTTGTGGCCAAGAAGAAAGTGATCCCTGAGGTTCCTTTCATGCTCAAGAAGAATGAGTATCCGGAGATCCGACATGAGATCCGAAGAAGAGGTTGGGAAGTTCTTGCCAACCCTATTCAACAAGTCAGAATCTTAATGGTTTAAGAGTTCTATGCCAATGCATGGATCACTAGTAACCATGATCAAAGTATGAACCCAAATCCAAAGAATTGGCTTACAATGGTTCGGGGGAAATACTTAGATTTCAGTCCAGAAAATGTAAGATTGGCATTCAACTTGCCAATGATGCAAGAAAATGCACGCCCCTACACTAGAAGGGTCAACTTTGATCAAAGGTTGGACCAAGTCCTCATGGACATATGTGTGGAAGGAGCTCAATGGAAAAGAGACTCAAGAGGCAAGTCGGTTCAATTGAGAAGACCGGACCTTAAGCCTGTGGCTAGAGGATGGTTGGAGTTCATCCAACGCTCCATCATTCCTACTAGCAACCGATCCGAAGTAACAGTGGATCGAGCCATCATGATCCATAGTATCATGATTGGGGAGGAAGTGGAAGTTCATGAGATCATACCTCTAGAACTCTACAAGGTGGCTGACAAGTCCTTCACTTTGGCAAGGTTAGCCTTTCCTCATCTCATTTGTCACCTATGTAATTCGGCTGAGATTGACATAGAAGGAGACATCCTCATTGAAGAAGACAAGCCCATCACTAAGAAAAGGATGGAGCAAACAAGAGATCCCGCTCATAGACCTCAACAAGAGCATGACGAAATTCCTCATCAAGAAATCCCTGAGATGCCTCAAGGGATGCATTTTCCTCCACACAACTATTGGAAGCAACTCAACACTTCTTTGGAAGGATTGAGTTACAACATGGACCAACTAAGGGTGGAGCACTAAGAGCACTCCATCATTCTCCATGAGATTATAGAAGATCAAAGAGCTATGAGGGAGGAGCAACAAAGGCAAGGAAGAGACATAGAGGAGCTCAGGCATTCCATTGGATCTTCAAGAGGAAGAACTAGCCGCCATCATTAAGGTGGACCCGTTCTTTGATTTCCTTGTTCTTATTTTTCTGTTTTTTTATTTTATGCTTTGTGTGTTATCTATATTTGTGTCTTCATTACATGATCATTAGTGTCTAGTGTCTATGCTTTAAAGCTATGAATAATTCCATGAATCCTTCACCTCTCTTAAATAAAAAATGCGCCTAATTACAAAAGAACAAGAAGTACTTGAATTTCAAATTTTATCTTGAAATTAGTTTAATTATTTTGACGTGGTGGCAATACTTTTTATTTTCTGAATGAATGCTTGAACAGTGCATATTTTTTATAGTGAAGTTTATGAATGTTAAAATTGTTGGCTCTTGAAAGAATGATGAACAAAGAGAAATGTTATTGATAATATGAAAAATCATAAAATTAATTCTTGAAGCAAGAAAAAGCAGTAAAAAAGAGAAAATAGCGAAAAAAAGAAAAAAGAAAAATGGTGAAAAAGAAAAAGAAAGAAAAAAGAAAAAGCAAGCAGAAAAAGCCAATAGCCCTTTAAACCAAAAGGCAAGGGTAAAGAGGATCCAAGGCTTTGAGCATTAATAGATAGGAGGGCCTAAGAAAATAAAATCTAGGCCTAAGTGGCTAAATCAAGTTATCCCTAACCATGTGCTTGTGGCATGAAGGTCCAAGTGAAAAGCTTGAGACTGAGTGGTTAAAGTCATGATCCAAAACAAAAAGAGTGTGCTTAAGAACTCTGGACACCTCTAACCGGGGACTTTAGCAAAGTTGAGTCACAATCTGAAAAGGTTCACCCAATTATGTGTCTGTGGCATTTATGTATCCGGTGGTAATACTGGAAAACAAAGTGCTTAGGGCCATGGCCAAGACCCATAAAGTAGCTGTGTTCAAGAATCAACATGCTAAACTAGGAGAATCAATAACACTATCTAAAATTCTGAGTTTCTATAGATGCCAATCATTCTGAATTTTAAAGGATAAAGTGAGATGCCAAAACTGTTCACAAGCAAAAAGCTACTAGCCCCGCTCATTTAATTGGGACTAAGTTTCATTGATATTGTGAGATTCATTGTATATTCTCTTCTTTTTATTCTATTTTCTTCTCAGTTACTTGGGGACAAGCAACAATTTAAGTTTGGTGTTGTGATGAGCGGATAATTTATACACTTTTTGGCATTGTTTTTAGGTAGATTTTAGTAGGATCTGGCTACTTTTTAGTATATTTTTATTAGTTTTTAAGGAAAATTCACATTTCTGGACTTTACTATGAGTTTGTGTATTTTTCTGTGATTTCAGGTATTTTCTTGCTGAAATTGAGGGACCTGAGCAAAAATCTGATTCAGAGACTGAAAAATGACTGCTGATGCTGTTGGATTCTAACCTCCCTGCACTTGAAATAGATTTTTTGGAGCTACAGAAACCCAAATGGCGCATTTTTAATTGCGTTGGAAAGTAGACATCCTGGGTTTTCCAGCAATATATAATAGTCCATACTTTGCGCGAGTTTTGATGACACAAACTAGCGTTCAAATGCCAACTTCCTGCCCTATTCTGGCGTTAAACGCCAGAAACAGGATAGAAACTCCAGTTAAACGCCCAAACTGGCATAAAAACTGGCGTTTAACTCCAAGAAAAGTCTCTACATATGAAAGCTTCAATGCTCAGTCCAAGCACACACCAAGTGGGCCCGGAAGTGGATTTCTGCATCATTTACTTATTTCTGTAAACCCTAGTAACTAGTCTAGTATAAATAGGACCTTTTACTATTGTATTAGGGATCTTTTTGACATCTTTGGATTATCTTTAGATCATCTTTGGAACATTTTTGCTTAGACCTGGAGGCTGGCCATTCGGCCATGCCTGGACCTTCATCACTTATGTATTTTCAATGGTGGAGTTTCTACACACCATAGATTAAGGTGTGGAGCTCTGCTGTTCCTCGAGTATTAATGCAAAGTACTATTGTTCTTCTATTCAATTCAAGCTTATTCTTATTCTAAGATATTCACTTGCACTTCAACCTGATAAATGTGATGATCCGTGACACTCATCACCATTCTCACTCATGAACGCTCTCATTCATGAACGCGTGCCTGACAACCACTTCCGTTCTATCTGCAATCGCTTGAGTGTATATCTCTTGGGTCTCTAATCAACGATTTACATCGACTCTCCTCTGACAATGGGCATCTAAATCTGAGATTAGAATCTTCGTGGTATAGGCTAGAAATATTTGGCAGCATTCCTGAGATCCAGAAAGTCTAAACCTTGTCTGTGGTATTCTGAGTAGGATCTGGGAAGGGATGACTGTGATGAGCTTTAAACTCGCGACTGTGGGACGTAGTGACAGACGTAAAAGGATCATTGGATCTTATTTTGACACGATCGAGAACCGACAGCTGCTTAGCCATGCGGTATCTGTGCCAGGTATTTTTCATCTGAGACAAGAAATCCGACAGTTGATTAGACGTACAGAAACCGTAGAGGACCATTTTCACTGAGAGGACAGGAGGTAGCCGTTGACAACGGTGATCCCCAACATACAGCTTGCCATGGAAAGGAGTATGAATGATTGAATGAAGACAGTAGGAAAGCAGAGATTTAGAAGGAATAACACATCTCCATACGCTTATCTGAAATTCCCACCAATGAATTACATAAGTATCTCTATCTTTATTTTATGTTTATTTTGCTTTTAATTATCAAAACTCTATAACCATTTGAATCCGCCTGACTGAGATTTACAACATGACCATAGCTTGCTTCAAGCCGACAATCTCCGTGGGATCGACCCTTACTCACGTAAGGTATTACTT
The DNA here is from genome assembly GCF_003086295.3 of Arachis hypogaea. Taxonomy (NCBI): domain Eukaryota; kingdom Viridiplantae; phylum Streptophyta; class Magnoliopsida; order Fabales; family Fabaceae; genus Arachis; species Arachis hypogaea. The sequence goes on along the minus strand of NC_092044.1, from coordinate 80,204,764 downwards.
GGACGACCCAGTGCACTTGCTGGTCAGCTGTGCGAAGTTGTGAAGAGACGTGTAAATCATGGTTTTGTGCACCAAGTTTTTGGAGCCATGCCAAGGGATAACAATTTCTCCTACCACATGCATTGGAGGTTGTGCACTACCCTCTTCAACATTAATTTCAAACTTCTTGGAGGAATACTCTACAACTCTAGATTCCCATGGAGGTTCCGCGTCTCCTAAGTCTTCAGCCACTTCTTCCTCTTCAAAAATTACGGCTTCCTCCAATTGTCCCAATACAAAGTCACATTCCTCACTTTTCACCGGAGTTTCTAGTCTTTCCTTCATGCTACATTCTTCATTAGATTCTCCACATGTAGCCATGGGGTACTTTGAGTGTCCAAAAGTTGGAAGCTAAGCGACTTACTACCTCAGTCAAGGCAGTCGTGAATTCTAGTACCTCCCTTTGCATCTCTCTTTGCCTTTGAAAAAGATCACCAAGAGTGTCATCCATCGGAGTTGGGGTGGATATGAGGGTTCATTTCTTGGGAAGAAATATTCATGATAAGAGAGTGGTTCATCATGATAAGGATATGGCGGTTCAACACTCTCCATCTTTTCCACTTGTTGCACAACACACTCTCGTCCCTTATTCTCAAGTTGAGATTTGTTATCCATGAGAGCCTCATGTGCTTTTCGGCTTTCCTCTCGCTCCATTTGATGGATGGTTGCTTGAAATCGATCCATTGCTTCCTTAAAATGATTATGTGGCTCTTGTTCCACTTGGCTAACATAATTAGGATCATACTGCTCTTGGATTGATGGATATAGACATTCCCTTATGGAAGGTTGTGGTGGAAAGAAAAATTTATCTTATGGTTGAAAATTTTCATATATTGGAGGTGGTGTATATTGAGGTGGTAGTTCTTGGGAGTAAGTGGGTTGGAATTGTGGTGGTTCTATGTATGGTTCATTTGGCTCATAAGGTGGTTGGTATGGTGGATATGGGTTAGGGTCATATAGAAGTGTTTGGTAGTGTGGGGCTTGTGAGTATGGTGGTTGAGGGCTATATTGAGGAGGGGGTTCATAGGCATATGGTGGTGGTTATTGATTGTCACGAATAGGTCCACCATAATCGTCGGATTGGTATGCATCTTGAAATGGCTCTTGATCATAGTACATTGGAGAGGGTTGTTGCTATGGAGGTTGTCCATAAGCTTGACGCTCCTCCCACCTTTGATTGTCCCAACCTTGATGCATGTTCTCATTGTGGCTTCCATTCCCTACAACATAATTTGAACCAAACTCATAGCCAAATGGGTGAGAATGCATAGTGACAGAGAAAAAATGTCGGTAAAGATTTTCACAAAAATAAGTGCATTGTAAGTATAGTTCTAAACCGACAATTAAACCTCAATCAAATTCAAATTGTTTGTCACTTAAGCAAACCCAATAAAATTAACCGAAGTATTTAAACTTTGGGGTCGTCTCTCAAGGAATTGCAGGAAAGTGTAGTTTATTATTGGTTATGAGATTGTATCTTTTGGGGTTTTGAGTTTAATAAACAAGGAATGTAAATAACAAGAAAATAAATGAGTAACTAAGAAAGCTCTTAGCAAGGATTGATAATTAGAAGTTCTATCCTCATTATCATTGTCAATTGTGATGGTAAATGTGAGTTGCCTTCACTTAGTTAACCTCTAACTAAGGGAGGAAGATCAAGTGCATACAATTAACTTGAGTTCACAAGTCCTAGTCAACTCAAAGTGAGAGACTAGCTTTGGTGAAGTTCAAGCTAACCGGCAATCTTCAATTACCAATCAACAAATGAGTTTTGATAACTCAAGAGTCTCTAATTGATTAATCCAAGTTAAGAACATAAAAAATCTAATTTAAAACCCAACCAAGCATTTTATCAAATACTTGGAAGGCATAAAATAAAAGTATAGAAAACTAATAAGAAAAATAAATCTAAACAACCAATTGCAAGCATCAATAACTAACAATTAAAGAGAGCAAAAATAAACATAAAAAACACAAATTGCATTAGAAGAAATCAAATGTAACAATAGCTCATAAACATGAAAATGGCGAAAAAGGGAAATAACAAGGGAGGAAGATGAACTAAAGTGCATGAACAAATAAAAGTAAGAGCAAACTAAATTAAAGTAAAATCAAACCTGAACCTAAGGAGAAATTGAAAGAGAAACCCTAAAACCTAGAGAGAGGCCACTTTCTCTAGAAGACTACATCTGAAACCTAAAAATTATGAATGAATATGTGAATGAATGATTCCCCCACTCTGCAGCCTCTAATCTGTGTTTTCGGGTTTGGAACTGGGCCAAAACGAGCCCAGAAATCGCCTACAGCGTTTTCTGATATCTGCAGCATGTGACGCCTTGTCACGCGTCGCTTGACAAAATCCTGGTCACGCGTACGTGTCGCCCACGCATACGCGTCGCTTCTCTGCCGCACTGGTCACGCGTACGCGTCATACCACGCGTGCGCGTCGCCTAACTGCAAGGTAACTATGGCAAATTGCATATCATTTTGAAGTCCCAGATGTTAGCTTTTCACCGCAACTGGAACCGCGTCATTCGGACCTTTGTAGCTCAAGTTATGATCAATTTAGTACGAAGAGATCAGGATTAACAGCTTAGCAATTCCTTCAATTTCTTGTGTTCCTTCCACTTTTGCATGCTATCTTTCCATCCTCTAAGCCATTCCTGCCCTATAAACCCTGAAAACACTTAACAAACATATCACGGCATCGAATGGTAATAAGAGAGGATTAAAATTAGCATATTTAAGGCCAAAGAAGCATGTTTTCAATCATAGCACAAAATTAGGATGGAAAATGTAAAACATGCGAATTCTATGAATAATGGTGGGAATAATGGATAAATCTATTCAATTCAGTACAAAATAAACCGTAAAATAGCGGTTTATAACATAGTAGCAAATAAAAAAAGCTAGTAAAAATAAGCAATAAAGTCCTAAAACTAACAAATAAGCAAAAGGTAAATATGTACAATAACCAATAATAAGGCATACGTTTGCAATTCTCCGGCAATGGCGCCAAAAATTTGATGGAGGGAGAATATCGGTAAATATTTTTACAAAAATATCACGATGCAAGTATAGTTCTAAACCGACAACTGAACCTCAATCAATGTTTAAATTGTTTGTCACTTAAGCAAACCCAATAAAATTAACCGAAGTATTTAAACATCGGGTCGTCTCTCAAGGAATTGCAGGGAAGTGTACTTATAATTGGTTATGAGAAAAGTATTTTTCGGGTTTTTATGATAAGAGACAAGTAATGTAAATAACAAAGAAATAAAATGACAACTAAGAAAAGTCCTAGCAAGGATTGAGAATTGAAATTCCTATCCTCATCATCATCATCATCAATTGTGATGGTAATTGCCTTTTGCTTTCACTTAGTTAACATCTAACAATGAAGGAATGTCAAGTGAGCAAAATCAACTTAAGTTCACAAGTCCTAATCAAAGACTAGATTTAGTGAAGGCTAAGCCAACTAGCAATTTTCAACCACCAATCAACAAAAGAATTTTGATAACTCAAGAGTCTCTAATTAATCAATCCAATTTAAGAACATAAAAATCTAATTTAAAATCCAACCAAGCATATTATCAAACACTTGAAAGACATAAAATAAAAACATAGAAAACTAACAAGACATAGTAAAATCTCAGAATAACCAAATCAAAGAAATAACAATAATAAAGTAATTGAACAATAAGAAACATGAAACATAAATTTCATTAATGAAAATTGAGAGTAACACATGAACTCATAAACTAAATTAGAAAAATAAAGGAATCAACAAGGGAAGTAGATAATTAAAGTGCTAGAACAACTAAAAGTAGAAGAAACCTAAATTAAAGTAAGGTAGAAATCTGAAATCGAGAAGGAATAAGACTAAAAATCCTAAAACCTAGAGAGAGGAGAGAGCCTCTCTCTCTAGAAAACTTCATCTAAAACCTAATGTGTGTGTGAATGTAAAGTGAATGATTGATTGAATGAATGAATGATGCCTCCTAGCCTCACTCTGTAGCCTTTAATCAGTATTTTCGGGTCTGAAACGGGGTCAAAAGCAGCCCAAAAAGCACCCCCAGCGTTTTCTTCAATTGCAGCACGTGATGCTCTGTCACGCGTACGCGTCATTTGAACAAATTCCTGGTCACGCGTATGCGTCGTGACGCGTATGCGTCATCCACGCGTACGTGTCGCTACCAAATTCTAAAATACTTGATTTCTTGTGTTCCTTCCACTTTTGCATGCTTCCTTTCCATCCTCTAAGCCATTCCTGCACTATAAATCCTGTAAACACTTAACAAACATATCACGGCATCAAATGTTAATAAGAGAGAATTAAAATTAGCAAATTTAAAGTCAAAGAAGCATGTTTTCAATCATAGCACAAAATTAGGAAGGAAAATGTAAAACATGCAATTTATATGGATAAGTGGGAGAATAATGGATAAAATCCACTCGACTCAGTACAAAATAAACCTTAAAATACCGGTTTATCAGTTACCAAATCTAAGCAAAAAGAGAAAGTCAAACAAGTTAGGGCTAAAAGCAAAGATCACATCCAAAGGCTTATCAGAAGAAATCTTTTCATATTGGTGTTTCATTGAAAATTGTTGAAAAAAATTCTGCTTTTGCATACACAGAATAAAAAATTCGATTCAAATGGAGGTTATGGAGCTTTACAACAAATCTATGGTCAAGAAAGAAATTTGGAGCCAACGTTTCGATACACGACTTAGATTTGCATGTGAAGCAATATGAAAAAGGATGAAAGAGAAGATGGAAGGTATGGATGCATGTACTCTTAAATCACTACTACTACTCTATCTCTCTTCTGCGCTGCTACTGTTGCTGATATTAGGGAAGAAGAAGTCAAACAAGTTGTTAAAGATAAGTTTCAAGTTTTGGAAACTTTACTCCTCTATTAAAGGGGTAAACGGCCAAGGATTGGAGTAAAGAGTGAGAGTACAAAATTTGGGTTTCCGTAGTTTACAGAGTTATGCCTTCTTCTCCTTCATAGTTTTCAATTGAATATTCAATTTTCTTAAATTAATCTTTCTTTGTTTCAATGAAAAAAGGCATTATTGTGAGAAATATAAGAAAAAGCCATTGAGTGAAAAAAAGTAGAGAGAGTTAGACTTGAAAAAAATCTAAATATTTATTTCAGAAATCTTTTGTATGTAATTCTGTTTTGTTATCATGATCCTGAGGAGATTCTTTTGTTAAGTTGGGTGAGCACTTAGTGGTTATAAATCTAGGTTGAGTTCCTAGTGAAATCTGACTTTGGTAGAAGTTTGGTTTTCCCTAGATAGGATTGGGTTGAATTCTAGAAAAATTGGTGAATGTAATCTTGTTAAAAATAGTGAAATTCCATCATAATTATGATGGAGACTAGATGTAGGTTACATTGCACAAGGTAGTTGAATCAGGATAATTCGTTGTGTTACTTCTCTCTCTGTTCTGATTCTAGTTTTTTTTTCTCTAAGAGACAAAACGAAACCGTCTCCTACTTTTCATAACTAGAAATATTTCGCAGTATCTATCCCTTCACACAATTATATTTTGGCTCTTCTATCGACAAGAGACAAATTAAAAGTATCTCCTATTTTTTAACTTGAAGTGACTCAACAGACATTACAAGATTCATCCAATTTGAAAAAAAAGTAAAAAAAAAAGTTAAAAGAGACCTAGATTTAACTTTATTTTTTAAGCCACTGATATCTATCAAATTTCTTGAAAAATTAACTATTAAAGATGTATTTGATACAAATAAAAAAAAATTTAAGACAAAATTAAAATAAAAAATATTTAAAATATTTTAAATTTTTTAATAAAATTTAAAGACAAAAAATATCTTTTATCTTTTTAAAATACATCAATATATAAATAATATAATAAATAATATTTTAAGAATAATATTAGAGAATAACATTTTTCAGTCAATATGAACTAATTTTTTTAAAATATTTTATTTATCTTAAATTTTTTATTTTAAATTATAAATTTTTAATCCTACACTCTAAAATAGAAATCTTAAACCTAAAATTAATTAATATTAACTAATTAAAAAATTAGTTATATATATTTTCTCATATCTTAATATAAATAAGTATACCAAAACAAATCTCTCGTCTTAATTAACATTTATTTTTTCTGTGGCCAAACAAAACTTCAACCTATATATACCATAACTTACATTAAGTGTGAAATTATTTTCTGACTTTCTTTAACAGTAATAATACAATGAATCACTCTAACAGATGTTGAATAACAGGAGAAAGTATCAAACCTCCACTAACTTTTAAATATATATTTTTTCAACTTTAATTTTCTTACTTTTTTATTTATTTATTAACACATATTTACCTTTATAAATGCAGCCACTAAGCCCAAAAACATGACGAAACCTATATTCTTGTGTAAGTGAGAAAGAATCAGCGAGGATATATCTCTTATTAAGAGAGAGAAAGCTAAGCACAAGAAGAAAATCAGAAGAAGATTAAGATGGAATGGAAGAAATATTACTTGGATGTGATATTGGTGCCATTAGGATTTATGATAACAATTGGTTATCATGTATGGTTATGGCATAAGGTTCGGACACAGCCTTCTTCCACCATTATTGGAATCAATACTCATGCTAGACGCTTTTGGGTCCCTGCCATGATCAAGGTACCTATTCCTCTCACTCTTCTTACTGCTATAGCTACCAACCTTCTCCATCAACACCTTAGTTAATTATTATAATTAATTACCCAAAATCTATATACTATGATCAAATAATTCTCTACTTTCACTCCAAAAGAGAGTAAAAGTGGTAGTTTGAATTCTGAAGAGCTCTCTTGTGAAAAACTGTACCGTTTATTGCTCTTGGTCCCGGAGACATAGACTTCTGTGTCTATCGTTTTAGTCTATTCAAAAGGAAAAAGGCAATGTAATATGGCTAACATAATTTATTATTTTTAATTAGTAATTTGTTAATAATATTTAAAAATATTAATTAATATATGATATTGTTCCGGTAGACTAAAAATATTGTACTGTTAATTAAAAGTGTTGGTCAATATAAATTAAAATAATTAGTTTTTGGTTAATGAGATATAACTCAAATAACATAGTTTTTCCATACTCATTTAGAGGCTGCAGATTTGAGTTTTCCTATTTTTAGTAAAAAATAAATAAATAAATAAATAAAACTAGTTCTTGAACTTTTTTGAAAAGGAAATTGTTTCCTTTCAAATTAACTTTGACATGTTTTGGTTGGGACCATTTTCATGATTATGTGTATGATATGTATGCATATCTTCTAATTTACTATCCTATTTTTGAATATTGATTTTTCAGTAAATAGTAGCTAATGAATTAGCACTTTCTTATTTTTAGTAATAACTTTTACTTTTATATGTAACCTATATAATTATATATTTAATATTGTTTCATTATTTCGATAGTAATTAAAAAATACAAAATAAAATAAATAATAATTAAAAAATAACAAAAAGTCATTTTAAATTGTTTTGAGTTAATTTTTTATTATCTCTTAAATATTTTTGTTAAACTTTCTATAATCACTATTATATAATTATATTATTGTTACTTCGGCGAAGGGTTTTTGTTTATGTTGCATGGCCAAGTTGGAGCCAAAGACTGAAACGTATATAAATTGATATTATTAGGTAACGTTTGTTTATTATAGTCGTACCTTTGTACTTGAAAGAACGATTTTGATTGATAATCTACCTACTTTTGATATTAGACTTGATAGATTTAATTCAAACCCAAACTAATTTAATGGGTAGTATTATTAAGAGTCACATTTTTTTCTCTTTTTAACTTAAATCATGACATACATAAACTTATAATATTCAACTCTAGAGTTTATGTCATAAATATTTTCATACCGTACCATATAATTGGTACTAAGTATATCTTCTACCAAACATGCGACTTCTAATATATTTGATGTCATCCCCTTGCTTAAGCAAAGCGGCAATTTCACTGTTTGTGATGTAAATGATCGACTTTGCAAAATTATATTTTCAAATTAAAGGTAACTATGCATCATAGGAATCTTTAGGTATATAGAAGTGATCTAAACCTTATTAATTTATATTCAATTCCCCAGTAGCGGCAGGGGCATGCAAACTGCATTCTCACCTGTGGATGATCAGTTTACTCCTTGTTTCAATAAGATAATAATATTAGCACAAAGTTGCTGATATAAAATCTTGGCTACCTAGCCAAACTGAACATTAATACATTTATAAAAAACTTACCTTATTTAACATTTATTAATTATCGCAGCAAACAATGAATATTAAATAAGACAAGTTATGATTATTTTTGACTGATTTTTTTTAGTTATCAAATATTTTCGATTATTTATAGGTTTATGTAAGTTTTTGTTTTTTATTTTTATTTATCTTATGTTAAAATTATTTTTCTTTGAGATAAACAAATTTTAAATTTTAAATTTTTAAGTCATAAAAATTTTAATATTATTATATTATAAAATTAATTTTTTTAAAAAATAAATTGATAAAAAAAATGCACATAAATAATTATATTTGTGATAATTTTGGTGATAGTTTTTAATGCTTTTTAATTTTTTATGAATTTATTGAATTTTTTTGTATTCTTATATATTTTCTGTTCGGACACTTCACAAAATATATATTTACACACACACTAATCAAGATATTTTAAATCATAAATACGTTAACTGCGAAAAGAGTATTCATCATAAAGTAGTTTATCTTATTGTGACCTAAATACGCACTTGACTCGTGTTTGATTTAAATATTTATATAAGAGATTTAGTTTGATTTTACTAGTTTGTTAATGACTATCACTTGGATATATAAAATGACTGTTTATTTTGGGTAAATGGATTTTTGGTTCATGTATGTCCATGATATGATGTTTATCATTGTAGAATCTTGCAACGGCAAACCTACAAATATGAATATTCGAAAGAATCAGCATACAATTGGCTGGCCTTGGTTTTTGAGAATATTATTGTTATTGTTATTATTATGTTCTTCTAAGACACTATATAATGCCTTTAGCATGTTCTGGTCCACACCTGCATATGAAAGTGGGTTAGTAACTAATACAGAGAAAAGTACTTAATGATTCCACTTTTGATTTTGTGGTCTATAATATATAGGAATTTTTTTAAACATCTAAATTATTGTACCACATGTCAATATTTAATTATTCGATCTATTTTGTTATTGTTAAATTGTGATGTAATTAACTAGTTCTTTTTTTATCATTTAATTTTTTATTCTTTTATCACTTTCAATTTTATTGTGTATAAAATAAATACTCAGTTTTTAGAAACTCATGTAAGATATACTATTATTACTGATGGCTTTAATATAATTTGAAATTTGAGAAAATTAAAATAAAGATAAAGAAAGTGTCATTCACGTTTCTGGCGGCAGTCCACAATGTTAAGTAAATTTAAATCTTTCTAGGCCATAATGCTAAGTGGGTCACACTTATTTTATGTTTCATTTGTTCATTTAATTTTTATATGAGCCATACTGGTTATTGCTTACTTGCTTAGTGCTTTTAGATAAGAGTGGATCGGATACTTTAGAATAAAACATCGTTTCACGTAAGAGTTGTGTTATTTATTTCATAATATAGTATAGTGGTGGAATGTAAAGTGAAGAATTATATATATTTGTGCTTTCAAGTATAATGTAAACAAGTTTAATTTTTATAACTGATATTTAAATTATACTAATAATTTAGTTAATTTGACTTATTAAAATATATTATTGGTATCTCTCTCAGCACATTTTACACTTGCGGTACATAGCCGGTCCCAAGCCCGGATAAAGGAGGAGGGTTGTGTTAGGTCTTCGGCAACCAACGTAAAATATAGCCAAACCCCCCATGACATGAATCAAAGACATTATTGCGCTAAAGCTAGGTCGTTACCCGGAAGTAACGCGCCGTATGGCTCGAGTACGGTGTCAAAGCAAGAGCCGCTGCATCGGTGCCCGGATGTAGTGTTAAATGAGCAAGGGTTCTCGCGTTTTCGTGAACGGACGAGGGTAAATAAGCTAGTTCACAAAGGAAAAGGTAAAGGTCGAAGCGACAAAAGGTTGAGATTTGGGACATGGAACATAGGCACTCTAACAGGAAAGTCCATGGAGGTGGTGGACACCATGACAAGGAGGAAGATTAACATTATGTGCCTACAAGAAACGAAATGGGTTGGTGCAAAGGCTAGGGAGTTGGATTCTTCTGGTTTCAAACTTTGGTATACAGGAAAGGTGAAGAATAGGAATGGAGTTGGAATAATTGTGGATAAGCAGTGGAAGAAGGACGTAGTTGATGTCAAGAGGGTGGGAGATCGGATCATCTCTATCAAACTTGTGGTGGAGGGAGGTGCTTTCCATGTGATTAGCGCCTATGCACCGCAAGTGGGTTCGGACGAACAACACAAGATAAGGTTTTGGGAGGATCTAGAGAGTTTGGTTCAAGGCATATCTTTGGGAGATAAGATTTTCTTAGGAGGAGATTTAAATGGCCATGTTGGGAGAGAAGTGACTGGATATGAGAGTATTCACGGAGGCCATGGTTTCGGGGTGATCAATGCCGAGGGTAAAACTATTTTGGACTTTTCCTCAACTTTTGATCTTCTCATCGCAAATACATGTTTTAAAAAGAGAGACGAACATCTTATAACCTATAAGAGTGGCATGACAAGCTCTCAAATCGACTTCTTCTTGTTGAGGAGAGTCGACCGGAAATTTTGCATTAACTGTAAAATTATCCCGGGAGAGAGTTTGACAACACAACATAGGGTGCTCGTCATGGATTTTCGCGTTGAGCAAAAGTTGAGGAAAAGACATCATACGAAGAACCCAAGGACGAGGTGGTGGCGGATGAAAGGTGAGGAACAAAGAAGCTTCCTAAGACGGGTAGGAGAAGAGGCAAAGTGGGATGGGAATGGAAGCGCGGAAGAAATGTGGAGGGAGATGGCAGAAGTTATTAGAAGAACAGCAAAAGAAAGTTTTGGTGAATCTAAAGGAATAGGACCAAGAGACAAGGAGTCCTGGTGGTGGAATGCGAGTATACAAGAAAAGATAAAGATAAAAAGAGAATGCTTTAAAGAATGGTCTTTATGCCGCAATGCAGATAACTGGGAAAAATATAAGGCGGCTAAGAAAGAGACAAAAGTGGCTGTAAGTGAAGCAAGAACAAGAGCATATGAGGGTCTCTACCAGTCTTTAGGCACGAAAGAAGGAGAAAAAGGTATATATAGAATTGCAAAGAGCCGGGAAAGAAGAACGAGAGATTTAGATCAGGTTAAGTGCATAAAGGATAAGGATGGAGAGGTGTTGGCTCAAGAAGAGAAGATTAATGAAAGGTGGAAGAGCTACTTCTACGAGTTATTTAATGAGGGACAGAAGACTATTCCGAGCCTTGGTCGATTATGCACAAGCGAAGAAGATCAAAACTTTGACTACTATCGAAGGATTCGAGACTTCGAGGTAAAAGAGGCTCTAAAGCAGATGAAAAATGGCAGGGCAGTAGGACCTGATAATATCCCGATTGAGGTTTGGAAGGGTCTTGAAGGAAAAGGCATCAACTGGTTAACCAAGCTTTTTAATGAGATTTTAAGGTCAAAGAAGATGCCTGATGAGTGGAGAAAGAGCACCTTGGTACCTATCTACAAGAATAAGGGGGATATACAAAGTTGCGGAAATTATAGAGGGATTAAGCTTATGAGTCATACTATGAAGTTATGGGAAAGGGTGATAGAACGGAGGTTGAGAAAAGAGACACAAGTAACAGAGAACCAATTTGGATTTATGCCAGACAGATCTACCACTGAAGCGATATACCTATTAAGAAGGATGATGGAGAGGTATCGTAGTAATAAAAGGGATCTACACATGGTGTTTATTGATTTGGAAAAAGCGTATGATAGGGTACCAAGGGAGGTCTTATGGAAGGTTTTAGAAAAGAGGAGAGTAAGGATCGCATATATTCGGGCAATTAAAGACATGTATGATGGGGCCACAACTAGTGTGAAGACTCAAGGTGGTGTGACAGAAGAATTCCCTATTGGTATAGGATTACACCAGGGATCATCCTTAAGTCCATACCTTTTCACATTAGTCTTGGAAGTACTCACAGAGCACATCCAAGAGCCTGTGCCATGGTGCATGCTTTTTGCCGATGATATCGTCCTTATGGGAGAGTCAAGGGAAGACCTAAATAAGAAGTTGGAGTTATGGAGAGAAGCTCTAGAAGTGTATGGTCTGCGCATAAGCCGTAGCAAGACGGAATATATGGAATGTAAGTTCAGTCTGAGAAGGGAAAACTCCAATATAGAGGTGAAAATTGGAGAGAACACCCTACGAAAAGTTAAAAGTTTTAAGTATCTCGGGTGCATCATACAGGATAATGGAGAGATTGAACATGATGTAAATCATAGGATCCAAGCAGGTTGGTCAAAATGGCGGAGTGCATCTGGTTTTATATGCGACAAAAAAGTGCCTTTAAAACTTAAAGGTAAATTCTATCGCACCGCTATAAGACCGGCGATGCTGTATGGTACGGAGTGTTGGGCGGCTAAAGGGGAGCACGAACATAAGCTGAGTGTGGCAGAGATGAAGATGTTGAGATGGATGAGTGGTCATACGCGATTGGATAAAATAAGGAATGAAGATATAAGGGAGAGAGTTGGAGTAGCACCCATTGTGGAAAAGATGGTTGAATCGCGTCTCAGGTGGTTTGGACATGTGAGAAGAAGACCGATAGAACATCCAGTCAGGAGGGTGGATGAGATGGAAGATGGACAAAGGGCGAAAGGCAGAGGAAGACTTAAGAAGACCATCCATGAGGTGGTCAGACGAGATCTACATGTAAACGGTCTCACTGTAGACATGATACATGACAGAGCACAATGGCGTCGTTTGATTCATGTAGCCGACCCCACTTAGTGGGACAAGGCTTTGTTGTTGTTGTTGTGTATACTACTGCACGAATATAGGGAAGATAAAAGAAAACTCTTTAGAACTTAAATAAATTAATTTGTTGAATATTAAACCATATAAATGTATATATGACCTAAAACCTGAAAATATGAGGGAATATATATAGAATGTGAACACTAACTAGTTATTTGATAAATTAAATAATTTTTATATGATAAAAGATGTTTTTGAAAAAAAAATTAAAACAAAATATTATATATATAATAAAAATTAGTCATTATATATTTATATATAAATATATGTATTATTTAATTTATTTTTAATATATATTTTTTATTTTAATATCTATTATATACGAATAATTAATTTGTTGACTAATTTTGAATGTACACTTAATATATTTGAATTATAATACCAAATCTTTCTATCTTAAAAGAATTTCGTAAGTAATTTGATAAAATCAATTAACATGATACAGGACATTGAAAAGAAGAACATCTTAGCAGTCCAAACTCTTCGGAATCTAATAATGGGGTCAACTCTTATGGCCACAACATCCATTCTCCTCTCAGCAGGCTTGGCCGCAGTCATAAGCAGTACATACAGCATAAAGAAGCCTCTAAACGACGCCGTTTATGGAGCTCACAGCGAGTTCATGGTAGCACTCAAATACGTCACACTCCTTACACTATTCTTGTTCTCATTTGTCTGCCACACTCTCTCAATTAGATTCCTCAACCAGGTTAGCTACTAACTAGTTATTTCGACCTACAAATATTTTTTTATAAAATATATGTTAAAATATAAAATATATATTGAAAATAAATTAAACAATATTTATATTTATACACAAATACATAATAACTAATTTAATATTTGATTTTGTGTGCATATAGTGTTTTTATTCTTAATTACTAATGAAAAATTTGGATAATATTAGATACAATTCTGCTATGTCTATACTTTTTGTAATAAATACTGTTTGATATTAGTATTTTCTTACCAATCAAATATGAATTTTATTTGTTTTATTAATTTAAAAATAATTTAAATATACGATTAATTAATAACAATTGTATTTTTATACAAATGTCAAAGTTATTTGGCATATGAATAGTATTTTTTTAATGTAATAATTATATAATTATAGATATTATATGTATATAGATATTGAGTATTATGAAATTAATACTTGTAGTGGTATTAATGCGACATAGGTTAGCATGCTCATATGTACACCTCAAGATGTGGTGTCAATGGTGACACCGGAATATTTAAGCGATCTGTTGGAGAAGGGGACAATCTTGAACACCGTCGGCAACAGGCTGTTCTACTCGGCGGTGCCGCTGGTACTTTGGATTTTTGGCCCTGTTCTTGTTTTCTTGAGCTCTGTTGCTATGTTGCCTGTGCTATACAATCTTGATTTTGTGTGTGGTGATGCCAAGGGTAATAAGGCAGTGGTGAGGAGTACTTGTGACAAAGGAGATGGCTATGTTTAATTTGATGAATCTATCTGTCAATCGTGGTAATTATTAGATTAACAAAAAAATATCGTTCCATAATTCGATAGTAAGACAAAAGTTTTGTTCATTCAAGATGAACGGAATTTGTCATATTCACATGATAAAAATGTGAACATAACAATATCATATTTATTTTGAAAAAAGAAAAAAAAAATCTCACGTAATATATATCAGTTAAGGAATGCATGGTTGTGTAGTGAATGGTATATATTCTCGGGTTATGTAAGAATTTAGTTATTCTTAGGTTAAGAATATGACATAGATGGGAAATATATATATAAAAATGTGTATGCACGTTATTAGGTCCATCATCCACAACTTTGTGTTGTAAAGTAGTTTGTAATTCACATTTTGAAGTGCTTTACTCAAAAATAATTCAGAGGGATTTTTTCCTAGTCTTTGATTATGATTACTATTACTAATCTTTTGAGGCATGTTCATATATATAATCAAAGCTTTTTCCTCTCTAATGGCACGAAATGTTCTATGTTCTATTGATTACTTTTGTAGATTAGGCATTAATAAAAACAATATATAGTAGTGCCATCCTCTACATACTCCTGTGTTTTGCGATAGTTAAAGATAATAAGACAGACAAATTGTTTATTTGACATCGATCTTACTATAATATTAGTTAAAATTGACCACTATAATATTAGTTCTCTGGTATTACTCTATTGTTATTTTGTTCTTTATTCTACTATTATATTAGGAAAAGTGAGATTCAAATAAAATATTTTTTTTTTGATAAAAAATAAACATTCTCATTACTAAATTTATTAAAAATATATATGTATTGTAGGTGATTTTGTTTGTGATTTTTGTTATTATAAAAAGACTAATCTTCACTCTTCATTAAAGGGTACAATGTATTGTATAGAAGAATGCTTTAGATAACGTAATTTAAGTGATAAATAACTCACTCTAATATCAATTATGATTTAGATAATAATCGTACTAATTAACTACTTTTCTATTAGGGTAGTTATTCTCTTATGCTTCTTTGTGCTTGATAAGTTTGATATATAATTGTAGTTTAATAATTTGTACGATTGGAAAATATGATCATAATACAAGTAATATTCGTAATCTAATTTCAATCTTGATTCCAATTCTATTTCTGATTTAAATTAAATAATCCTAAATCTATGGAGACCACACTACCCTCTCGTAATCTTTGTACTAATAAAATCTTACCTATTAGAAACACACTTGATGAAGTAAAAAACTCTAGAATTAGTCATTTTTAGTATTTTTAGTTATTATTTGATTAGTATAAATATTAAATTTTATTAGTTAATATATACAAATTCTAAACAATATATACAAATTCTATATTAATTAATGTATATAAATTTTGATAAATATAAGTATAAATTTTATACTTTTTATATATAAAATTCTAGTTAAAATTATTACTCATCAAATGCAGAGCCAAAAATAATAATATTTTCTGACAATGTAATATTGTTCTTCTTACATTGCATGCAACAACTTGCTCTCTTCACAATTGGAGAAAATGATCTTGGGGATCATCCATGGAAAGATGCAGTTTCAGAAAAATTTGAAACAGAAGCTAATAGATTGACAAATACAGTCACCAAGATCTTTAAGAAATGGAAGCTCCATGATAATTTTTCTCACAACTTGGCTCCTTCAATCGATAGATGCTTCTTTTAATTAAGATCAGAATGATTGACTACACTTGCATATGAAGTATGGAAAAAGATTCAAGAGTATTTTGCCGACAGAACAACAGTATTATATTGTTCGTCACTCTCTGCTTTAATGGCTTATCGTAGTATATATTTATTAATTTTAAAAAAATAATATTGAATAATTTTTAAAAGTGACTTCAAATATCCTTATAATTGTAGGTAAAACATCAATTTGATTAATATATATATATATCAACATATGTATATAACTACTTTTTAGGTCTTTTGCTTGTAACATTATTTTTATTTGGCAACGAGTCCTGTGTAGAAGGCCGCGACGGCAACAGGGGACAGATTATGGGTGTGTTTAGAGTGTGAGAAGATGTATTAAGTGTGCTCATGTGATGACTCCCTTTGTTAATTTGTTTCATTAGGAAAAATTATGCTAACAAAATTCTGGACTTGTATTTTAGGCCTTTGATTGTTTTCAAGACAACACCATGGCAATAAGAGTTTTTAGCCTGAGTTTC
This sequence comes from Arachis hypogaea, assembly GCF_003086295.3. NCBI lineage: Eukaryota > Viridiplantae > Streptophyta > Magnoliopsida > Fabales > Fabaceae > Arachis > Arachis hypogaea. The sequence continues at coordinate 80,188,049 of NC_092044.1, read as the reverse complement.
TGAGCATTAACCAGTTTAGTTTTTATTTTTGTGAGTTAAATATTCCTTTGTTGAATAAAATTCAAAATAGCACTCGACAATTATTTCGAAAGACAATGAGACCCTTAACAAAAAAAATCTAACTCGGTCCCTGACAATTATTTCGAAAGGACAACGAGGCTTCTGTGCCAAAAAAATCCAGATTATTTTTTTTGGCACAGGGGCTAATTAGTTCCAAAAAAAATATCAAAAACCGGATTGGGAGTTTTTTTTTAGAATTTCATTGTCCTTTCGAGATAATTATCAGGAGTCGGATGAAATATTTACTTTTGTTTGTTTATAATGGATTGATTGGGTTGGGCCAATTTGAAGATAGGGGTGCCAAAGGGTCGGGGTGGATATGGTTGTGATTTCTTTGTGTTTGTTATTTATTTATTTATGGTTAGTAAAATGTATTTAAATTGTAGGAGCAAAGTTTGATAATTTAAAAGATTTTAAAAAGGGTAGAATATACATTTTAGATTTAATTTAAACAAACATTGCAAATGTAAAACACAAGAGTGATGGGATATGATTTAGTAAATTTTGAATGATATTGATGAAATGATTAAATGTTTATAAACTGTGATCCTTTGTTTCTCATCATTAGATAAGTGGTAATAATATAATTAATATAGAATTTAATTTTGGTACACAGTAAATTTTATACATATATTTAAGGGGATCTCTTAGATAAAGACTTCTAAACGTCTTTTTTTAAAGTTGATTTTTAATAATTAAAATTTAATATATATAATCGATTAAATTATATTATTTTTGTTAAAATTAGGTCAGACAAATTAATTTAATCAAAAAATAGTAAATTAAATCTTGAACCAGTCTAAATTAATATTATTTTTTATAAAAAATATTTATAATATTCTTATTATAAAAAATTAATATTATATATATATATATATATATATATATATATATATATATATATATACTAACCTTACCCGCAGAAATTAATATTATATATATATATATATATATATATATATATATATATATATATATATATATATATATATATATATATATACTAACCTTACCCGCAGAAATTAATATTATATATATATATATATATATATACATACTAACCTTACCCGCAGAGAAATAAAAAGTTAAAATTTAAGATCAGGGCGCAAATGTACATACTAATAAAGGGGGGTAATGGCCCCCAAAATTTTAATTTTCATTAAAAAAATAGTCTAGTTCCCTCTATTTTTATTTCTCATCTCCCTCCCTTTTTTTTTCGTATTACTCCCCCTTTAATTCATAAAAAAAAAAAACCAGCCCAATAACCCATTTTTCATTTGTCAATTCCCTCTTTCTCTTTGTTTGCATACTTTTTTAATTCTTTTTTTTTATTCTTACACTTTTTACTTTTACTTTGTAGATAACAATTTTTGATTTTTTTATTTTTTTTTTTATTTCTACACTTTTTACTTTTATTTTGTAGGTAACAATTTTTGACTTTTTCTATTCTTCTTCTTCTTTATCTCTTTAATCTTTTTATCTTTTATCTCTTTGACTCTTATTTTTTTTATAGATTAAAAAAATAGTAATTCAACAAGTGATTTTTCACTCCTATTTCTCAAAAAAGGTTCTATTTTTATTCTTTTTTATTTTAAGAAAATTATTGAACTATTTACTTTTCTATTATTATTTTTCTATTAATTTTGTCTAATTTTTTTATGTTTTTTATATATTTAGTTATTTACTTAATTTATTATTATTTGTTAATTAAATTTTTGTTATTATATGTTATTTTGTATATTTAGTTTTTTTTATTAGTTAACTATTTAATTACAATTTTATATTATTTATACTACAATATTAGTATTATTATTCTGAATTTTAATATCTTATTTTGAATTGAAATATAATTTTTATATTTTATAAAGATCTAGATTGTAATTTACACTTTTTGTTAAACATATTTTTAATTATAGGAATTTATTTGACCATTTGAATTATGAGTAAGTTCAAAACCATTGATACATTTTTTAGAAGAAAAGATCAAGAGAATGAAGATGCTTCTACTATTACTACTCCAACACTTGAGGGGTCATCAAATTTCATTACTTCAAGTTCTCCATTGAATAGCTCAAAGCGTCCTCGACTTCTTCCAAATCAACTGGATGTTTTACGTTTGGAAAGAGATCCTGAAATGTGACCAATAATTTGGAAGTTTCCTCCAACTCAAAGAGATGAAACCCGTCGGGCTTATATTAAAGTTGAGCCAAATCAACCAATTATTGATAATTATCCATTTTCTGGTGATAAAAGTTATGGTCACTTTCAAACTTCATGGTTTAAATTATTTCCATCTTGGTTAGAATATTCTATAGAAGATAATGCTATATATTGTTTGAGGCCTGCTACATATACAAGTCTTTTTGGCTTACAAGTCTTACAAGTTGGCACAAGCCCAACAAAACACACGCATTACACTCCCACATTCAAGAGTAAATAAACGCACGTTATTCAACCACTTTCTGTTTTTAAAGCGCGCTACTCACCATGCATTATGAACGACTCTTCTTCTTCCTCCATGAAAATGTGATTAGAGTGTTTAGAGTGTGAGAAGATGTGTTAAGTGTGCTCATGTGATGACTCCCTTTGTTAATTTGTTTCATTACGAAAAATTATGCTAGCAAAATTCTGGACTTGTATTTTAGCCCTTTGATTGTTTTCAAGACAAAGCCATGGCAATAAGAGTTTTTAGCCTTAGTTTCTGAGCATTAACCAGTTTAGTTTTATTTTTGTGACTTCAATATTTGTTTGTTTATGATGGATTGATGGGTCGGGCCGATTTGAAGATAGGGGGTGCCAAAGGGTGGGGTGGATATGGTTGTGATATTTGTGTTTGTTATTATTATTATTGTTTTTTTGGTAGTAAAATATATTTAAATTGTAGGAGCAAAGTTTGATAGTTTAAAAGATTTTAAGAAGGGTAGAATATACATTTTAGATTTAATTTAAACAAACATTGCAAATGTAAAACACAAGAGTGATGGGATATGATTTAGTAAATTTTGAATGATATTGATGAAATGATTAAATGTTTATAAACTGTGATCCTTTGTTTCTCGTCGTTAGATAAGTGGTAATAATATAATTAATATTGAATTTAATTTTGATATACGGTCAATTTTATACATATATTTAAGGGATCACTTAGATAAAGACTTTTAAACGTCATTTTTTTAAAGATGTTTTTTAGTAATTAAAATTTAATATATATATTATTTTTGTCAAAATTTGGTAAGACAAATTAATTTAACCAAAAAATGGTGAATCAAATTTTGAACCAATTTAAATTAATGTTATTTTTTATAAAAAATAACTACAATATCCTTATTATAATATATATATATATATATATATATATATATATATATATATATATATATATATATATATATATATATATATAACTCTAAATATATATATAACTCTAAATCCTAACCTTACGGTGGCAAAGAAGTAAAAGGTTAGAATTTAGGATTCTCAAAATTAATATATATAATATGAGTATTTTAGTCATTTTTTATAACAAAGACATTGTAGTCATTTTCTATAAAAAATAATATTAATTTAGACAAATTCAAAATTTAATTTATTATTTTTCTGTCAAATTAATTTGCCTGGCCTAATTTTGACAAAAATAATATGATTTAATCGATTATATGTATTACATTTTAATTCCTAAAAAAAATTTAAAAAAAGACGTTTTAGACGTCTTTATCTAGGTTACTCTCTACATCTAATCATGTAACGTCACATTATTAAAAATTATTATTATTTTCATTTTCATGGATCGCGTGAATAGTCATCCAAAATGACGGATGTAATTGCACAAATGTATAAAATATTTTACATTGCCAATGCATCAAAATTAAACTCACATATTTATAATAACTAAAAAAAGAAAGAGAGAAGTAAATAAATAAAATTATGGGACCCACTCTACTTAATATTTTTCTCTTTTTATTTTACCTAACCCTAACTATATACATGTAAGAATCGAAAGTTATTAACTATTCAATTAAAATAAAATAATAATTTAAGCGTTTAGAATAGGTCTAAAAAATTAGAAATATTAATTTAAAAATTTGAAGGTGAAATTTGGATTCAACAAATTTTTTCGAGTGAAAAAATGTAATTTTCTATAAAAAATTGCGTAAAAACGCGTATCGGTAATTTAGACGGCAGTATCGCCTTAAGTCTATCCAATACTGTGTACGAGTAATAAAAACGGCAGATATTCTTAGAAAAATAATTAGAATTAAAAATTGGACGCTAATTCTAAAAGTTTTGGCTCAAAGTTGGATCAAATGAACTAAAAATACTAAGTGGTTTGTCGGGCCCAAGTTGGACCCAACATATATATACCCTTTAATGAGGTTATTTCAGCCACATTCAACACTTTGAGAGGGAGAGGGTTGCTGAATTAAAAGGGAGAAGAGAATCCCATTATCACTATTCACCTTCTTTTTCATTTGGCCATTGATAAACCACTATTTTATAGTTTATATTGTGTTTAATTGTGTGGTTTTGTCGTGATCCTTACCCACTTATTCATCAATTTAGCATGCATTTAGATTTCCTTCCTGAATTTATTACATGTTTGAAAATTGCTTTCCAGAGACTTTAATTATTTAATTTTAATTCTCCTTTATTCCATTCGATGTCGTAATCTGTGTGTCAAGCGTTTCAAGCTTTATAGGGCATGAATGAGACGGAGATTGGAGAGGAAGCTAGCAAAAATGGAAGGAACACAAGAGTTTGAGGAGATAACCAGCGAAAAGTGACGCGGTCGCATGGCTCACGCGACCGCGCGAAGGAGCGCAAATCGCAGTGATGCGGCTGCATGGCTTGCGCGGCCGCGCGGATTGGAAAGCACAAGCAACGCGGTATCATGGACGACGCGAACGCGTGAAGAGGAAAAGCGCCAGCGACGCGTCCGCATGGACGACGTGATCGCGTGACATGCGCGATCTGCATAAACTGCAGAATCTGAAACCAGCGATTTTGGACCCTAGTTCTGCCCAATTTTCGGCCCGGAACAGCAGACCAGAGTCAGAGAATATGCAGAAACAACAAAGAAGACATTCATTAAGTAGTTTAGATCTAGTTTTTGACTCTCTTAGGTTTTTTTTCTCTCTAGTTTTAAGAATTTTAATTTTCAATTGATCTTAGCATTGGAACATTGAAAAGAGTTATTTTCCTCATCAAGACTTCATCACTCTAGTTTGTTCTCTTAACTTGGTTTTATTCTTCCATGTTCTTTGTTATTTTCAATTTTGTCATTCAGATATTTTTATGATTAATTAATGCAAGGATTATTTCTTTTTAATTTAAATTCCATTCCAATAATCATGTCTTCTTTTAATTCCCTTTCATGTGCCATGGATTCTTTATTTACAATGCGTGAGTAGTTTCATTACTTGATGGGGAGTTGATTAAAAGGAACTCTTGAGTTGGAAGGATTGAAAGAAAAATTTGTAATTGGGTTGAATGTTGGATTGCTATCCTGTCACCGACGCCAATCCCTTTGAACTAAGTGGGTTGCAACTTGTGATCAGATCTGGCATTTCCACTTGTTTGACTTTCTCTTACCTAGCAAGGGATAACCAAACAGAACAACTATTAATTATAAATTAATCTTACAATCACACCATCAATGATAGAGATTCTAACCAATCAATTCCCAGTCAAGGCCTCTTATTTTTATTATTTAAAATTCCTCAATTTAAATCCCCATTTACTTAGCTCAACTCTTTTTAGAATATCTGATTAATAAAACAGTACATTTTTCTGCAACTCGTTGGGAGACGACCTGGGACTTAAAACTCCCAGTAATTTTAATTTAAACTTTCAGTGACATATTTCTAAATTGATAGGCAGATTTTCGGTGAGTTAAGAACTATACTTGCAACGTAACCATTTTAATAAATTTTTAATTCACCAGCTTCTGCACTCCATCAATTTTTGGCGCCGTTGCCGGAGAGTTGCAATAGAGTGCTTATTTTATTAATTAGAATTTATTTATTTGCATTTTCTTTAATTTTGCTACTATGAGCTGCGTGTTCCTTCTGTCAAATGACACGTTCACTTCCTGATCCGCGCTTGCTAATATTTGATCCTGAAATTGAAAGAACAATTTCACGAATAAGGCGAGAACAGCGTAGGTTAGTCCGCTCTGAGGGCGGATCTGAAAGTGAATCTGAGGAAGAAACCAGCTCCCGTTCTACTGATTCAGTTGTTTTACGTGCAGAAAACATGGCAGCTAGAAGAATTACCATTCAGGAGGAAGGAGCTCCTGATTTTACACTGCAACCATTTTCAAGCGCATCATCCAGCGGTAGCTACGGATTTTGACATAAAGGCCGCACTACTAAATTTGATGCCGAAGTTTCATGGCCTACCTGCTCAAGAGCCTATCAAGCACTTGAGAGATTTCCAGGCAGCCTGTTCTACTGTCAGGCGTGATGGCGCTGATGAAACTTCAATTCTGCTGAAAGCTTTTCCGTTCTCTCTTGAGGGAAAGCAAGAGAGTGGTACTACACTCAACCTCTAGCAAACGTATCCAACTGGGATACACTCAGAAAGGAGTTCCTGGAGAAATTCTTTCCATCTGAAGTTATTGATAAACTGAGGAAGGATATCTCTACAATTGTTCAGGATGACAATGAGACTCTCTTTGAATACTGGGAGCGCTTCAATAATCTTCTGGAAGCATGCCCCCACCACATGATTGACAAGATCGTGCTACTCAGCTATGTCACACAAGGTATGAGACCCCAACATAAGACCACATTGGAAAGTGCCAGCAATGGGTCTATGAAGAAGTACAAGACCACTGATGAAGCTTGGCAATTGATCAGTGATTTAGCTGAATCTACTCGGAACCACAAACAGAAGCAAGGCCGTTCAAGGGCCGTTGTAGAAGTATCTTCTGGCATAGAGACTGCTGCTCCAAATCGAAGCATCTGTGAAATGACCAACCTACTGAAGCAAATGCAGTTAAATCAACAAGCTCAGCAAACTCAACCGCAGCAAAACCAACAACTAGTTCCACAAAGAATTTGTGGAATTTGTGCTGATTACAGCCATTACACTGATGAATGCCCGCAGCTCCAACAAGAAGACAACATGGTGGCATCCACTCACAACTTCTATGACCGCCCCAACCAAGGGTACAATCAAAGTGGAAATAATAACCATGGATGGCAGGACAATTCAAACCAGAATTAGAGGGATAACAATAATAGGGGAGGCAGAGATAATCAGGGAAATCAGAGGTGGAATAATTACAACAACAGGCAGCAAAATCAACCATACCGAGCACCTCACCTGAGGCAAAACCAAGGACCACCGAACAATCAGCAGCAAACCTCTCAATTTACTCATTCTTCTGTATCTTCTAATGAAGAATTATTGCAAGCTTTTGAGAAAAGACAACTGGCCATGGAAAATACCATCGTGAACAGTATTAACGCCAGTCTGAATGGTTTCACCTCTACTCTACAAGCTTTTATGACACAACTTGGTTCAGCACAAAATTCCAGTAACCAACCTTCAAGCACCACTGGAATCCCCTCTCAACCATTACCCAATCCAAAGGGAGGAATTAATGCCATCACCCTGAGGTCCGGAACCACACTGCAGGAGAGGAATCAGGAGGAACCAAGCTCACCAAAATACGCCTCAGCTGAAGAGGTGGTAGAAATCGAAGATGTTGAAGAGGAAGAGGATATACAGGACATAGCCGAAGAAGAGATAGCTCAACCACAGGAAGAGGCACAAAAAGGTGCAGGCACCACAGAAAACACTACTCCCATTCCATTTCCACAACTTGCAAGGAAGCCTAGGAAGTAGCTGGAACCTGATCCTAAAATGGTAGAGATATTCAAAAAGGTTGAGGTAACTGTTCCCCTTTTTGATGTTATTCAGCAGGTACCTGAATATGCAAAGTTTCTAAAAGACTTATGTATCCATAAAGATAAAATTAATGAATTAGAAACTATTCCTTTAGGTAGTTTTATATCTGCTTTAATGGGAGGATTACCTGAAAAATGTAGTGATCCAGGTCCTTGCATAGTTAGTTGTACTATTGGTGGTGTAGTAATTTATGATTGCATGTGTGATTTAGGAGCATGTGTCAGTATAATGCCTTTGTCTATATATGATGTTTTAAGGCTCCCTCCCTTAAAAAGGTCGGCAGCTCGTTTTGTGTTAGCAGATAAAAGCATTATTACAGTTGCTGGAGTTGCTGAAGATGTTTTGGTGAACATTAAAGGGCTCACATTTCCCACTGATTTTTATATCTTGGAGATGTCCCATAATGATTCAGATAAGCCATCATCAATCCTACTTGGAAGACCATTCCTGAAGACATCAAAATTCAAATTGGATGCTTTTTCAGGGACATACTCCTTTGAAATAGATGGCCGCATAGTAATCTTCAATCTGAATGGAGTCATTGACAACCCCCCAGAAGATCGTTCTATCTTCCAGTGTGATGTCATAGACGAAAGTGTGGGTGAAGTTTGACGATTGGATTTTTGACGGTTTAGAATTTCACAAATGAATTCTCGTTGCAAGTATAGTTCCTAAACCAAACAATAATCCTTTCATACAAGAGATTGTTTGTCACAAGTAACAAACCCCTAAAATTAATAACCGAAGTATTGGACCTCGGGTCGTCTTCCCTAGGAATTACAATAAAGTGTCTTGTTATTGGTTTGAGTTATTTTGGGGTTTTGATATGAAGCATGAAAGATAAATGGCAAGAAAGTAAACTAAGGCCTAAAAAGGTCTTGGCAAGGGTTGGTGGTCAAGGATCTCTATCCTAATCACTAACCACAATATGAGAATTGGCAAGGATTAATATCATTAAATCATCCTCTAACTAGTAGTAAAGGAAAGTCAAATGAGCTATATCAATCCTAGTCCATAAGTCCTAACTCTCCACTAATTCAATTAGTGAGAACTAGAGTCAATGGCTCCCAATCATCAATCACTTGGACATTAGTAACTCAAGAGGTCCTAAGTTACCTTTTCAAGCCAAGAGTATAAAATTCTACTCTAAAATCCAACCAAGCATTTCATCAAACACTTGGAAGGCATAAAAGAAAAACATAGTAAATCAACAACAAGAACAAAACCTAACAACAATTATTGAAAGGAATTAACAACACAAATCAAAAGGAACACAATTATTATGATTTACCTTGAATTGAATTGAAAGAGAAAGGAAGGAACAAAAGTGGATCTACAATCAAAGTATAAGAACAACATAAAGGAAATTACAACAAAAGAGTAGAGGAAGATGAATGTAACAACAAGGAATTGAAAAGATAGAAGTAGAAGAAGATGAATCTAAACCTAGATCTAAGAACTAAACCTAATCCTAATCCTAATCCTAGAGAGAAGTGAGAGCTTCTCTCTCTAGAAACTAACTAAAAGCTAAACTAAAACTAATTGGTAACTAACTTGTGTTTCCCTCTTCACTCCTTGGGTTAAATAGCATCAGAAATGAGTTGGATTGGGCCCACAAGGCTTCTAAAATCGCTGGCCACGTTTTGCTTCAAGTGGACTAGGTGGCAGCAACGGCGCGTGCACATACTATGCGCGTGCGCGCCACCATACTTGTAGCAACTATGGCAAATCTTATATCGTTTCGAAGCCCCGGATTTTAGCTTTCTAACCCAACTGGAACCGCATCATTTGGACCTCTGTAGCTCAAGTTATGTTCATTTAAGTGCGAAGAGGTCGGCTTGACAGCTTTCCGGTTCTTTCATTTCTTCATGAGTTCTCCAACTTTTCATGCTTTCTTTATTCATTCCCTTGATCCAATCTTTGCCTCCTAAATCTGAAATCACTTAGCAAACATATCAAGGCATCTAATGGAATCAAGGTAAATTACATTTAGCTATTTTAAGTCCTAAAAAGCATGTTTTCACTCTTAGGCACAATTAAAGGAGAATATATAAAACCATGCTATTTCATTGAATAAATGTGGGTAAAAGGTTGTAAAAATCCCCTAAAATCAATACAAGATAAACCGTCAAATTGGGGTTTGTCAAAGTTCAAAAGGAAGAGTTTGAAGAGAGGCACTGATGAGCGGATAATTTGTACGCTTTTTGGCATTGTTTTTAGTATGTTTTTAGTATGATCTAGTTAGTTTTTAGTATATTTTTATTAGTTTTTAGTTAAAATTTACTTTTCTGGACTTTACTATGAGTTTGTGTGTTTTTCTGTGATTTCAGGTATTTTCTGGCTGAAATTGAGGGACCTGAACAAAAATCTGATTCAGAGACTAAAAAGGACTGCAGATGCTGTTGGATTCTGACCTCCCTGCACTCGAAGCAGATTTTCTGGAGCTACAGAAGCTTAATTGGCGCGCTCTCAACGGCGTTGGAAAGTAGACATCCTGGGCTTTCCAGAAATATATGATAGTCTATACTTTGCCCAAGATTTGATGTCCCAAACCGGCGTTCAAAGTCACCCTCAGAATTCCCAGCGTTAAACGCCGGAACTGGCACAAGAATGGGAGTTAAACGCCCAAACTGGCATAAAAGCTGGCGTTTAACTCCAAGAAGAGTCTCTACACGAAAATGCTTCAATGCTCAGCCCAAGCACACACCAAGTGGGCCCGGAACTGGATTTTTATGTCATTTACTCATCTCTGTACACCCTAGGCTACTAGTTCTCTATATATAGGACCTTTTACTATTGTATTTAGAGCTTTTGGATCATGTTTTTATGATTGAATCCTCTTTGGGAGGCTGGCCATTCGGCCATGCCTAGACCTTGTTCTTATGTATTTTCAACGGTGGAGTTTCTACACACCATAGATTAAGGTGTGGAGCTCTGCTGTACCTCGAGTATTAATGCAATTACTATTGTTCTTCTATTCAATTCCGCTTGTTCTTGTTCCAAGATATCACTTGTTCTTCAGCTTGATGAATGTGATGATCCGTGACACTCATCATCATTCTCACCTATGAACGTGTGCCTGACAACCACCTCCGTTCTACCTTAGATTGGGTGAATATCTCTTGGATTCCTGATACACGATGCATGGTTGATCGCCTGACAACCGAGCCAGCCATTCCGTGAGATCAGAGTCTTCGTGGTATAGGCTAGAACTGATGGCGGCATTCAAGAGAATCCGGAAGGTCTAACCTTGTCTGTGGTATTCTGAGTAGGATTCAATGATTGAATGATTGTGACGAGCTTCAAACTCCTGAAGGCGGGGCGTTAGTGACAGACGCAAAAGAATCACTGGATTCTATTCCGGCCTGATTGAGAACCGACAGATGGATAGCCGTGCCGTGACAGGGTGCGTTGAACATTTCCACTGAGAGGATGGGAGGTAGCCACTGACAACGGTGAAACCCTTGCATAAGCCTGCCATGGAAAGGAGTAAGAAGGATTGGATGAAGACAGTAGGAAAGCAGAGAGACGGAAGGGACAAGCATCTTCATACGCTTATCTGAAATTCCTACCAATGAATTACATAAGTATCTCTATCTTTATCTTTATGTTTTATTCGTATATCATCATTCATATCCATTTGAGTCTGCCTGACTAAGATTTACAAGGTGACCATAGCTTGCTTCATACCAACAATCTCTGTGGGATCGACCCTTACTCGCGTAAGGTTTATTACTTGGACGACCCAGTACACTTGCTGGTTAGTTGTGCGAAGTTGTGTTTATGCCATGGTATTGAACACCAAGTTTTTGGATTCATCACCGGGGATTATTTGTGTTGTGAAAAGTATTGATCACAATTTCGCATACCAAGTTTTTGGCGCCGTTGCCGGGGATTGTTCGAGTATGGACAACTGACGGTTCATCTTGTTGCTTAGATTAGGTATTTTTCTTCAGAGTTCTTAAGAATGAATTCTAGTGTTTCAAGGTGATGTTCTTATCATCACCAAAGCTGATTGATCTTCATCAATTTAGCTCTTGAATGCAATGTTCTGCTGAAGCTTGGCTAGCCATGTCTAATTCCTTTAGACTGAAGCTTTAGACTAACATTGCATGATTCCTGGGATTCTCATTAAGAATTTTGATACCTTTATTTTCTTTTCCACTTAATTTTCAAAAAACACAAAAAAATTTACAAAATAAAAAAAAACCAAAAATATTTTATGTTTCTTGTTTGAGTCTAGTGTCTTATTTTAAGTTTGGTGTCTTGCATGCATTGTTTATTTGATCTTGGTTCTATTTTCAAGTCAATAGTATACATACAGCAGAGGAATTACACAGAAAAAGCTGGGCGTTCAAAACGCCCAGTGAAGAAGGACAGACTGGCGTTTAAACGCCAGCCAGGGTGCCTGGTTGGGCGTTTAACGCCCAAAAGGGTAGAGTTTTGGGCGTTAAACGCCAGAATGTGCACCATTCTGGGCGTTTAACGCCAGGATGGCACAAGAGGGAAGATTTTGTTTTCAATGCAAATTTTTTCAAGTTTTCAAAATCTTTTCAAAATCAAATCTTTTTCAAATCATATCTTTTCAATCAAATCTTTTTCAAATTCAATTTCTTTCTATTTTCAAAGATACTTGCTATCAAATAATGATTTGATTCAACATTTCAAGTATGTTGCCTTTTCTGTTGAGAAAGGTTTAATGTTTGAATCATATCTTTTCTTGATAGCCAAGTCATTAATTTTCAAAATCAATTTTTTTTTTGTTTTTCAAATCATATCTTCTCAATCACATCTTTTTAAAACCAATCATATCTTCTTAACCACATCTTTTTCAAAATAACTTTCAATCAAATCTTTTTGATTTCTAATTTCAAATTCTTTTTCAAAAATCACTTGATTTATTTCCCACTTTTATTTTCGAAAATCAATTAGTGTTTTTCAAAATGTTTTCAAAATCTTTTACTTGATTTTCGAAAATTACTTCCCCTCTTCTCACATCCTTCTATTTATGGACTAACACTATTCTGTAATGCAAAATTCGAACTCCATCTTCTTTGATAAGTTCGAATTTTCTACTTCTGTCTTCTATTTTTCTTTTCCTCTGACACCTCAAGGAATCTCTATACTGTGACATAGAGGATTCCACATTTTCTTGTTCTCTTCTCTTTCTTATGAGCAGGAGCAAGGACAAAAGCATTCCTGTTGAGGCTGATCCTGAACCTGAAAGGACCTTGAAGCGAAAACTAAGAGAAGCCAAGGCACAACTCTCTGTAGAGGACCTAACAGAAATCTTCAAAGAAGAAGAACCCATGGCAGCCGAAAACAACAACAATGCCAACAATGCAAGGAAGGTGCTGGGTGACTTTACTGCACCTACTCCCGACTTCTATGGGAGAAGCATCTCTATCCCTGCCATTGGAGCAAACAACTTTGAGCTTAAGCCTCAATTAGTTTCTCTAATGCAACAGAATTGCAAGTTCCATGGACTTCCATTGGAAGATCCTCATCAGTTTTTAGCTGAGTTCTTGCAAATCTGTGACACTGTCAAGACTAATGGGGTTGACCCTGAGGTCTACAGACTTATGCTATTCCCTTTTGCTGTAAGAGACAGAGCTAGAATACGGTTGGACTCACAACCTAAAGAAAGCCTGAACTCTTGGGAAAAGCTAGTCAATGCCTTCTTGGCAAAGTTCTTTCCACCTCAAAAATTGAGTAAGCTTAGAGTGGAAGTCCAAACCTTCAGACAGAAGGAAGGAGAGTCCCTCTATGAAGCTTGGGAAAGATACAAACAATTAATCAGAAAGTGTCCCACTGATATGCTTTCTGAATGTAGCATCATTGGAATTTTCTATGATGGTCTCTCTGAACTATCCAAGATGTCTTTGGAAAGCTCTGCTGGAGGATCTCTTCATCTGAAGAAGACGCCTACAGAAGCTCAAGAGTTGATTGAAATGGTTGCAAATAACCAATTCATGTACACTTCTGAAAGGAATCATGTGAACAATGGGACTAGTCAGAAGAAAGGAGTTCTTGAGATTGACACTCTGAATGCCATATTGGCTCAGAACAAAATATTGACTCAACAGGTCAATATGATTTCTCAAAGTCTGTCTGGAATGCAAAATGCACCAAGCAGTACTAAGGAAGCTTCATCTGAAGAAGAAGCTTATGATCCTGAGAACCCTTCAATGGAAGAGGTGAATTACATGGGAGAACCCTATGGAAACACCTTTAATCCTTCATGGAGAAATCATCCAAATCTCTCATGGAAGGATCAACAGAGACCTCAACAAGGTTTCAACAATAATAATGGTGGAAGAAACAGGTTTAGCAATGGCAAGCCTTTTCCATCATCTTCTCAGCAACAGACAGAGAGTTCTAAGCAGAACCACTCTGACTTAGCAACCATGGTCTCTGATCTAATCAAAACCACTCAAAGTTTCATGACTGAAACAAGGTCCTCCATTAGAAACTTGGAGGGACAAGTGGGTCAGCTGAGCAAGAAAATTACTGAACTCCCTCCTAGTACTCTTCCAAGCAATACAGAAGAAAATCCAAAAGGAGAGTGCAAAGCCATCAACATGGCCGAATTTGGAGAGGAGGAAGAGGCAGTGAACGCCACTGAGGAAGACCTCAATGGACGTCCACTGGCCTCCAATGAGTTCCCCAATGAGGAACCATGGGAATCCGAGGCTCAAAATGAGACCATAGAGGTTCCATTGGACTTACTTCTGCCATTCATGAGCTCTGATGAGTATTCTTCCTCTGAAGAGGATGAGTATGTCACTGAAGAGCAAGTTGCTAAATACCTTGGAGCAATCATGAAGCTAAATGACAAGTTATTTGGAAATGAGACTTGGGAAGATGAACCCCCTTTGCTCACCAAAGAACTGGATGACTTGTCTAGGCAGAAATTACCTCAAAAGAGACAGGATCCTGGGAAGTTTTCAATACCTTGTACCATAGGCACCATGACCTTCAAGAAGGCCTTGTGTGACTTAGGGTCAAGTGTAAACCTCATGCCTCTCTCTGTAATGGACAAGTTAGGGATCTTTGAGGTGCAAGTTGCAAAAATCTCACTAGAGATGGCAGACAATTCAAGAAAACAAGCCTATGGGCTTGTAGAGGATGTTCTGGTAAAAGTTGAAGACCATTACATCCCTGCTGATTTCATAGTCCTAGAGACTGGGAAGTGCATGGATGAATCCATCATCCTTGGCAGACCCTTCCTAGCCACAGCAAGGGCTGTGATTGATGTTGATAGAGGAGAATTGATCATTCAAGTGAATGAAGAATCCATTGTGTTTAAGGCTCAAGGATATCCCTCTGTCATCATGGAGAGGAAGCATGAAGAGCTTCTCTCAAAACAGAGCCACACAGAGCCCCCACAGTCAAACTCTAAGTTTGGTGTTGGGAGGCCACAACCAACTTCTAAGTTTGGTATTGAACCCCCACATTCAAACTCTAAGTTTGGTGTTGGGAGGTCCCAACATTGCTCTGAGTATTTCTGAGGCTCCATGAGAGCCCTCTGTCAAGCTACTGACATTAAATAAGCGCTTGTTGGGAGGCAACCCAATGTTATATTTTATCTATTTTCCTTTGTTATTTTATGTTCTTTTGTAGGTTGATGATCATGAGAAGTCACAAAATCAATTGAAAAAGCAAAAACAGAATGAAAAACAGAAAGAAAAATAGCACACCCTGGAGGAGAGCGTGCTGGCGTTTAAACGCCAGTAAGGCTAGCTGTTGGGCGTTTAACGCCCAGTCTGGCACCATTCTGGGCGTTTAACGCCAGAAAGGGGCACCAGACTGGCGTTAAACGCCAGAAAATGGCAAGCATTCGGCGTTAAACGCCAGAAATGGGCACCAGCTCGGCGTTTAACGCCAGAATTGGCTCAAAACGCATTTTTGCTTGCCACTTGGTGCAGGGATGACTTTTCCTTGACACCTCAGGATCTGTGGACCCCACAGGATCCCCACCTACCCCACCACTCTCTCTCTTCTTCACCCATTCACCAATCACCTCAACACCTCTTCCCTAAAAACCCTTCACCTATCAAATCCCATCTTTCTCTTCACCACTCACATCCATCCTTCATAAAACCCCACCAACCTCACCCTTCAAATTCAAACCACTTTTCCTCCCAAACCCACCCATACATGACCGAACCATGAGCCCCCCCCCCACTCCTATCTAAACCCATCTTCACTCCTTCACTTTCACACAACCAAACCACCACTTTTCCCCCTTTTTGGCCGAACACAAAGCCATTCCCTTTTTCCTCATTTCTTCTTCTTCTACTCTCTTCTTTCCTCTTTTGCTCGAGGACGAGCAAACCTTTTAAGTTTGGTGTGGTAAAAGCATTGCTTTTTGTTTTTCCATAACCATTTATGGCATCCAAGGCCGGAGAAACCTCTAGAAAGAGGAAAGGGAAGGCAAAAGCTTCCACCTCCGAGTCATGGGAGATGGAAAGATTCATCTCAAGGGTGCATCAAGACCACTTCTATGAAGTTGTGGCCTTGAAGAAGGTGATCCCCGAGGTCCCTTTCAAACTCAAAAAGAGTGAATATCCGGAGATCCGACATGAGATCCGAAAGAGAGGTTGGGAAGTTCTTACCAACCCCATTCAACACGCCGGAATCTTAATGGTTCAAGAGTTCTATGCCAATGCATGGATCACCAAGAACCATGACCAAAGTGTGAACCCGGATCCAAAGAATTGGCTTACTATGGTTCGGGGGAAATACTTGGATTTTAGTCCGGAAAATGTAAGGGTGGCATTCAACTTGCCCATGATGCAAGGAGATGAACATCCTTACACTAGAAGGGTCAACTTTGATCAAAGGTTGGACCAAGTCCTCACAGTCATATGTGAAGAGGGCGCCCAATGGAAGAGAGATTCAAGAGGGAAGCCGGTTCAACTGAGAATGCATGACCTCAAACCTGTGGCTAGAGGATGATTGGAGTTTATCCAACACTCAATCATTCCCACTAGCAACCGGTCCGAAGTTACTATAGACCGGGCTATCATGATTCATAGCATCATGATTGGAGAAGAAATAGAAGTTCATGAGTTGGAGTTGACATAGAGGGAGACATCCCCATTGATGAGGACAAGCCCATCACTAAGAAGAGGATGGAGCAAACAAGAGACCCCTCTCATCATCAAATCCCTGAGATGCCTCAAGGGATGCACTTTCCTCCACAAAACTATTGGGAGCAACTAAACACCTCCCTAGGAGAATTGAGTTCCAACATGGGACAACTAAGGGTGGAGCACCAAGAACACTCTGTTCTCCTCCATGAAATTAGAGAAGATCAAAGAATCATAAGAGAGGAGCAACAAAGACAAGGAAGAGACATTGAGGAGCTCAAGCACTCCATAAGATCTTCAAGAGGAAGAACAAGCCGCCATCACTAAGGTGGACCCGTTCTTTAATTTCCTTGTTCTTTATTTTCCTGTTTTTCGAATTTTAGTGCTTATGTTTGTCTATGTTTGTGTCTTGTGATCATTAGTGTCTTAGTGTCTATGCCTTAAAGTTATGAATGTCCTATGAATCTATCACCTCTCTTAAATAAAAAAATGTTCTTAATTGAAAAAGAGTAGAATTGCATGAATTTTGAATTTTATAACAGTTTAATTATCTTGAGGTGGTGGCAATACTTTCGTTTTCTGAATGTATGCTTAAACAGTGCATATGTCTTTTGAATTTGTGGTTCATGAATATTGGCTCTTGAAAGAATGATGAAAAAGGAGACATGTTACTGAGGATCTAAAAAATCATAAAAATGATTCTTGAAGCAAGAAAAAAAAGCAGTGAATACAAAAAAAAATTCGAAAAAAAAAAGAGAAAAAGAAAAAGAAAGAAAAAGAAAGAAATAAAGTTGTGATCCAAGGCAAAAAGAGTGTGCTTAAGAACCCTGGACACCTCTAATTGGGGACTCTAGCAAAGCTGAGTCACAATCTGAAAGGGTTCACCCAATTATGTGTCTGTGGCATGTATGTATCCGGTGGTAATACTGGAAGACAGAGTGCTTTGGGCCATGGCCAAGACTCAATAAGTAGCTGTGTTCAAGAATCATCATACTTAACTAGGAGAATCAATGACACTATCTGGATTCTGAGTTCCTAAAGAAGCTAATCATTCTGAATTTCAAAGGATAGAGTGAGATGCCAAAACTGTTCAGAGGCAAAAAGCTAAAAGCCCCGCTCATCTAATTAATACTGATCTTCATAGATGTTTTTGGAATTCATTGCATATTCTCTTCTTTTTATCTTGTTTGATTTTCAGTTGCTTGAGGACAAGCAACAATTTAAGTTTGGTGTTGTGATGAGCGGATAATTTGTACGCTTTTTGGCATTGTTTTTAGTATGTTTTTAGTATGATCTAGTTAGTTTTTAGTATATTTTTATTAGTTTTTAGTTAAAATTCACTTTTCTGGACTTTACTATGAGTTTGTGTGTTTTTCTGTGATTTCAGGTATTTTCTGGCTGAAATTGAGGGACCTGAGCAAAAATCTGATTCAGAGACTAAAAAGGACTGCAGATGCTGTTGGATTCTGACCTCCCTGCACTCGAAGCGGATTTTCTGGAGCTACAGAAGCCCAATTGGCGCGCTCTCAACGGCGTTAGAAAGTAGACATCCTGGGCTTTCCAGCAATATATGATAGTCCATACTTTGCCCAAGATTTGATGGCCCAAACCGGCGTTCAAAGTCACCCTCAGAATTCCCAGCGTTAAACGCCGGAACTGGCACAAGAATGGGAGTTAAACGCCCAAACTGGCATAAAAGCTGGCGTTTAACTCCAAGAAGAGTCTCTACACGAAAATGCTTCAATGCTCAGCCCAAGCACACACCAAGTGGGCCCGGAAGTGGATTTTTATGTCGTTTACTCATCTCTGTACACCCTAGGCTACTAGTTCTCTATATATAGGAACTTTTACTATTGTATTTAGAGCTTTTGGATCATGTTTTTATGATTGAACCCTCTTTGGGAGGCTGGCCATTCGGCCATGCCTAGACCTTGTTCTTATGTATTTTCAACGGTGGAGTTTCTACACACCATAGATTAAGGTGTGGAGCTCTGCTGTACCTCGAGTATTAATGTAATTACTATTGTTCTTCTATTCAATTCCGCTTGTTCTTGTTCCAAGATATCACTTGTTCTTCAGCTTGATGAATGTGATGATCCGTGACACTCATCATCATTCTCACCTATGAACGTGTGCCTGACAACCACCTCCGTTCTACCTTAGATTGGGTGAATATCTCTTGGATTCCTGATACACGATGCATGGTTGATCGCCTGACAACCGAGTGCTCGCCTGACAACCGAGCCAGCCATTCCGTGAGATCAGAGTCTTCGTGGTATAGGCTAGAACTGATGGCGGCATTCAAGAGAATCCGGAAGGTCTAACCTTGTCTGTGGTATTCTGAGTAGGATTCAATGATTGAATGACTGTGACGAGCTTCAAACACCTGAAGGCGGGGCGTTAGTGACAGACGCAAAAGAATCACTGGATTCTATTCCGGCCTGATTGAGAACCGACAGATGGATAGCCGTGCTGTGACAGGGTGCGTTGAACATTTCCACTGAGAGGATGGGAGGTAGCCACTGACAACGGTGAAACCCTTGCATAAGCTTGCCATGGAAAGGAGTAAGAAGGATTGGATGAAGACAGTAGGAAAGCAGAGAGACGGAAGGGACAAGCATCTTCATACTCTTATCTGAAATTCCTACCAATGAATTACATAAGTATCTCTATCTTTATCTTTATGTTTTATTCGTATATCATCATTCATATCCATTTGAGTTTGCCTGACTAAGATTTACAAGGTGACCATAGCTTGCTTCATACCAACAATCTCTGTGGGATCGACCCTTACTCGCGTAAGGTTTATTACTTGGACGACCCAGTACACTTGCTGGTTAGTTGTGCGAAGTTGTGTTTATGCCATGGTATTGAACACCAAGTTTTTGGATTCATCACCGGGGATTATTTTTGTTGTGAAAAGTATTGATCACAATTTCGCATACCAGGCACACTGGACAAGTCCAAGTGTGGGGACCTTCTTAACTGACAATGAGGACACTTCGCCATTTTCACAAGCCCCAGATAACCCAGAGCCTGTCCATGATCAAAAGTTAGAATTGAAACCTCTCCCTCCGCATCTCAAATATGCTTACCTTGAGGATGAGCAGAAGCTTCCGGTCATTATTGCAAGAGAACTGACTTCTCAACAAGAAGAACAGCTACTTGATGTGTTGAGGAAGCATAAGAAGGCAATAGGGTGGAGTTTGGCAGACATAGTGGGAATCAACCCTCAAATATGCGAGCACAGAATATTTTTAGAAGAGGGAGCAAGACCTGTCCGTCAACCACAAAGAAGATTGAATCCTACCATCTTGGAAGTTGTCAAAAAGGAAGTGACCAGACTATTGGAGGCCGGTATCATATATCCCATTTCAGACAGTGAATGGGTAAGCCCAGTGCAAGTGGTGCCCAAGAAGTCCGGAGTCACTACAGTGAAAAATGAGCATAGAGAGCTCATAGCAACTAGAGTTCAGAATGCTTGGGGAGTCTGCATTGATTACAGACGTCTCAACCAAGCTACTCGTAAGGATCACTATCCACTTCCATTCATTGATCAAATGCTGGATCGCCTGTTAGGTAAATCACATTATTGCTTTTTAGATGGTTACACAGGTTATTTCCAGATTCATATAGCTCTTGAGGATCAGGAAAAGACTACTTTTACATGTCCTTTTGGAACCTATGCTTATAAAAGAATGCCCTTTGGCTTGTGCAATGCACCAGCTACTTTCTAAAGGTGCATGATGAGTCTTTTCTCTGATCTTATTGAGGACTGTATGAAAGTTTTTATGGACAATTTTAGCGTTTATGGTGATTCTTTTAACCTTTGCTTAGATGGATTATCTAGAGTATTAGATAGATGTATTAATACAAACCTTGTATTGAATTTCGAAAAATGCCACTTTATGGTAAAGCAAGGGATTGTATTGGGACATGTAGTATCTAATAATGGCATTTCTGTAGACCCAGCAAAGGTGAATGTTATTTCTAGTTTACCTTACCCCTCTTCTGTGAAGGAAGTCCGTTCGTTCCTTGGCCATGCAGGTTTCTACAGGAGATTTATTAAGAACTTTAGTAAGGTGGCACTTCCCTTATCCAGATTACTACAAAAGGATATTGAGTTTGAGTTCAGTGAGGATTGCAAACAAGCATTTGATACGCTGAAGACTGCTCTAACTCAAGCCCCAATCATGAGAGGACCCAACTGGAGCCAGCCGTTTGAAATCATGTGCGATGCTTCCAACCATGCAGTAGGAGCAGCGCTGGCTCAGCGTGAAGGTAAGGATCCTTTTGTTATTGCCTATGCGTCTAAGACTTTAGACACTGCCCAGTCCAATTATACTACTACTGAAAAAGAACTTCTTGCTATTGTTTTTGCTCTGGATAAATTCCGGGCCTATTTACTTGGTACCAAAGTAGTAGTGTATTCGGACCATGCAGCTCTAAAGTATCTATCAGCTAAAAAGGAGTCCAAACCAAGACTTTTACGTTGGATACTGTTGTTACAAGAGTTTGATTTAGAAATCAAGGATAGGAGTGGTAATCAAAATTTAGTTGCAGACCACTTGAGTCGCCTTGAACATATTAAGGATGATTCTACTCCTATAGATGATAATTTTCCTTTTGACAACCTGCAAGCAGTATCTGAAGTAGTCCCTTGGTATGCACCTATTGCTAATTATTTAGTTAGCCGCACATTTCCTCCACATTTTTCTAAACATCAAAGAGACAAGCTGAAAAGCGAGTCTAAATATTATATATGGGATGACCCATATTTATGGAGATGTGGCGCTGACCAGATAATTAGACGTTGTATACCTCAATCAGCATTCCAGTCTATTTTAGAAGCCTGTCACTCATCTGAAAGTGGAGGACATTTTGGCCCTCAACGAACAGCTAGAAAAATCTTAGACTGTGGATTCTGGTGGCCTACTCTTTTTAGAGATGCTGCTAAGTTTTGTAAATCTTGTCACCCATGCCAGAAATTTGGTAACATATCCAAGAGGGATGAGATGCCTCAACAATATATGCTTTTCTGTGAAATTTTTGATGTTTGGGGCATTGACTTCATGGGTCCATTTCCAAATTCTAGTGGATATTTTTATATATTCTTAGCTGTAGATTATGTTTCCAAATGGGTGGAAGCAATTCCTACCCGCACTGATGATGCTAACACTGTTGTTTTCTTTGTGAGAAACCATATTATATGCCGCTTTGGATCACCACGAGCGATCGTGAGCGATCAAGGCACCCATTTTTGTAACAGGAGACTAACAGGATTGATGAAAAAGCATGGGATAATCCATAAAGTTGCAACAGCTTACCATCCCCAAACTAATGGGCAAGTCGACGTGTCAAACAGAGAAATTAAACGTATCTTGCAAAAGATAGTAAAGTCTCACAGAATAGACTGGAGCACCAGACTACAAGATGCACTGTGGGCATATAGAACAGCATACAAGACACCCATTGGGATAAGTCCCTTCCGCTTAGTTTATGGAAAAGCTTGTCATCTCCCAGTTGAAATCAAACACAAAGCCTTCTGGGCAGTTAAAGAGTGCAACATGGGGATTGAGAATGCTGGAGCTGAAAGAAAGTTACAACTGCATGAACTGGAGAACCTTCGCCTAGAAGCTTATGAGAACTCCAGAATATACAAGGAAAAGATGAAAGCTGTGCATGATCAAAACATCAAGAAGAGAGAGTTCCAACCTGAAAATTTTGTTCTCTTTTACAAATCTCGACTGAGGCTCATGCCCGGCAAGTTGAGATCAAAATGGGAAGGTCCATACAGAATAGAGAAGGCTGAACCGTACGGAGTTTATCACCTAAGCCATCCTTTAAGTTCTGAACTTATTAAGGTTAATGGACACCGTCTGAAGCTATACCATGGTGAGAAGGTGCAGAAGAGCAAGGAGCTTGAGATCTTCCGCCTGGAAGATCCCTACATAGCAACAGATTGAGCTAGTGGAGCGTCCAACTTACGGACGTTAAAGCAAAGTGCTTGGTGGGAGACAACCCACCGCGGTATGATCGTTCTTTTCTTCACTTTTAGTTTTTCTTCTTTAAATAACTATTCTCTTTATTAGTGCTTTCGTGCTCTTTCAATTACATGTCTTTATCTTTCTAAAAAAATTTTTTTTTCGCCGCGCGACGCGATTGCCCAAGTGACGCGTCCGCGTGGCAGGGGGAGTAAAGAAAAATAAAAATGAACAGAAAGTTTCGCAGGAGCAGCGTTGGAGTCGTGCCAAAGGCATAATTTACTCCATGCGACCGCGTCGCATGGAAATCATGGCCTCCCACGCGACCGCGTACTCCACGCGGCCGCGTGCCCTGCATTTTCGACGTAAAAGGGTGCACAATGCTATATTGTGCGAGAGTGGAGCTGGATTGGTGCTGGAAGCACAATCCTGGTCACGCGATCGCGTCGCCGACGCGGCCGCGTCAATTAATTTCTGATGCACACTCACGCGATCGCATGACCCACGCGATCGCGTCACCTTAATTTGGCAATTGAATTATATTGAACAGAGAGTTGTGCTGGAGCGAGGCTGCACTCGCGCCAGCAGCACAATGTAGGTCACGCAACCGCGTGACCGACGCGATCGCGCCCTCCTTCCTGACGCGCATCCACGCGAACGCGTGCCTTCCGCGGCCGCGTCGCATGCGCCGCACAGCTCAACCCAATAAGCTAAATTATCTTATCTTTCTCTTCTCCAAACCCTACTTTTTTTTCCCCCTCTTCTTTTTTCTTTCTCCCTTTCCCCTTCTACCTCACCTTTCACTTTCTCCTTCTCTCACCACCATTAACAAGGTTTTACCTTCTTCTTCCTTCTTCTCTTTTCTATTATTCTTATTATAGTATGTATGTATATTATTATTTTCTTTTTTCTTTTCTTTTTCTTTTCACATATTTATTTTTCCTTCTTCTTCTTTTACATGGTGTTAGAAACCTTTTGAGTCATCATTCCTCATTATATGCTTGTGGATTATTGCAAATTGTTTGACAATTATTTTTTCTCCTATTTAAGGGATTGCTTGCATGTTCAATTTCATATTTTTTATATCTTGTTTACCATGCATGCCATGTATTTGTGAAAAAGCCCATATAGCACTATGCACTTTTCTATATTACTTTACTCTACTCTGCAATGCTTGCTTTTCACAAATTCCCTTTCATATTTTATTATTTAAATTTAATTGTCAATACAACCGTGATAGTTAGTTTGTTACAAATGGTAACCTAACTTGGACATTGAATGTTTGATATATGCTACTCATGCCTTTGCCTGTATGCCAATAAACCTCTTGCATTCCATTGTCCTACATGCACTTGCTATACTTCCATTGATGAGCTTTTCACATGTAATCCGGACCATGTGTTCATGCCATTTATCTTTATTATGCATTGACTATCACTTACAATACCCTCTTCCTTGCTCTATCTCTATGAATTTAATTTTCTTTCTCTTCCCTTCTTTCAGGATGGCCACCAAGAAAGGACAAGAGAAAGCTACTTCCAAACCATCAGCAAGAAGAGGAACTAAAAGAGCATTAGTGGCAGAGCCTTCTTCAACCGCAGTCAAGCCCTCAACAAAAAGAGTTAAGAGGATAATAAAGGTTGACGACAAAGAGAAAGCCTTTCCAGCAAAGGACACTGCGCGATTTCCCAATCGCTACTGTGAGCAGATGTTCCCTATCCTAGCAGAAAGGAACTATAACAATGAATACCTTCTCATCCTCCCGCCCAATATTGCCACCTTTGTTGAGCCACAAATTGAGCGAAGACAATGGGGTTTCCTACGGAGACAGCCAAGGCAGGTCAATCTTTCTTGGGTAGTTGAGTTCTACTCCAACTTCTATATACCAACCCTGCAGTCTGTTTATGTCCGGCAGAAGCAAGTCCCCATTACAGAAGAGGCCATTCAGCAAGTTCTGAGTCTTTCCCCTATTCCAAAAGGAATGGACGCTTTTCAAGAAGCCACCCTTCAGCACCAGAGATACCAATTTGACTGGGACTCCGTTCTCAAAGTCATTGCTTTACTTGGCAGCCGTTGGATCTACGGATACCACCGTAACCACCCTAAGGGAATCTTGGCTTCTGCACTTACCTTGGAGGCTCGCGTATGGGCACAGATCATGTCCCATTACGTCTTTCCAAGCACTCATGAGTCCTCCTTCACTGCGGACATGGCTGTTCTACTATGGTACATCCTTACAGAGCAACCTCTGAATCTCTCAAGACACATCCGGCATGCTATGGAGCATGTACAAATCGCGGGCAACTTACCTTTCCCCGCCTTGGTCTCAAATCTTGTCTTCGCAGCCGGAGTCTCCTGCAGAACTGGGGACACTAAAGTCATGCTTCCACGGGATGATCAATATGTCCCTAATGGGAAATACCTCAGACTTTCAGCAGCCACTACAAGCCAGCCTACTGAGCCGGTTGAAGATATTCCTTCTTCAACACCACAAGCATCTACCACTGAGAAAGTGCTCCAGCAGATACTTGAAAAGTTGGATCGGCATGAACAAAAAGCAAAGATGAGAGAGCGCCGTAACGAGCGCCGATTCAAACACCTCAAGGAGCTACTCAAGGGACGCTTCAGAGACTCAGACACCCCGGACTCCACTTCTTTTACCAGCACCGGGAGCCATACTGGTCCTGACTGTGGAGATACTACCACCAGCCCACCCCTGTTCTTGATAGATGGCACCGAGGACGGTGCAAAGCCTTAAGTGTGGGGAGGTCGGTCAGTACCTGACTTTCGGAGGTAAATTCTCTTCTCTGACACCAACAATTAGGATATTTTAGTTAGATTTTTTCTTTCTTTTATAGAATAGAATAAATTGCATAGGTTAGGATAGTTGCATGCATGTTCTACTTGATTGAAAAGACAATAAGTTTCTTTTAAAAAAATCTATTTTTGAAACAAAATTTCACTAATTTTTTTTCAAAGTTTTTATGATAAATCTGCTTGAGTTGTATTTGGAACATGATGTTTGAGCTAAAGAACACACAACTTGTGAAAGATTTGAGCCTTTATGTATGGTTACACTATTTAACCATAATTATTTTATTCTTGTGTTTACTTCTCTATGATTGTAATCTATATTTTGTTTTATCTTATATGTCCAATATTTATTATATTTACATGCTTGCACATGATTGAGGCCATTATTTGTTTAAACTCACTTATCCAAATCAAGCCTACCCTTTTCAATTACTCTTGTTAACCACTTTGAGCTTTTAAAACCCCATTTGTTCTATATTTCACCACATTACTAACCTTAAGCTGAAAAATAATTGCATATCCCAAATTGAATCTTTGGTTAGCTTAAGATAGAATTGTGTGTGCTAGTTAAGTATAGGAAATTGTGGGAACAGAAGTTGTTAAGGGAATGTGTCATGAAAATTTAAAGGAAATTTGGATACCCACTCATGTGAAAATATAAAAATGAAAAATCTATGTGCATTGATAAGCTTTATTTATTCAAAAAAAATTCAATAAATAAGGGAACAAAATTACCCCAATGTTAAATTCAGAATTCAAAGATCAATGCACATATGATAGAATTAAAATACAAGGTTGAAATATGAGTATGGGTTGAAAAAGGGAATTAAGGGTAGCTAGGCATGAATTTAAAAGTATATAGAATATATGTATATTAGGTGAGAGCTTAGGTTAAAAGATTCAATTTATAAAGCTCACTTAGCCATATGTATATCCTTACCTGCACCTTGACCCCATTACAACCCTGAAAAGACCTCATGATGTTTGCATTGGTATATTAACTGTTGTTGATTGGTTAGGAGAAAAACAAAAGTTAGAAAGCATGACTAGAGAAGAATAGAGTGACTACCCTATACACTAGAGATTAGAGCGTACATACATTATCAGTGAGGGTTCAATGCTTGAATTTTCATGTTTCCAGCCTTCATAAGCTATCTTCTTGCACTTTTATCGGTTTTATTATATGATGATAGAATTAGTGGAATTTGATTTGTAATTGTTTTGAAAGGCTTATTTACTTTTGATCAAGTGGATAATAATCATATAGTTGCATTTATTTATGTATGTAGGATTGCATTGCATTTCATGAGTTTCTGCATGTTCATACTTATTTCCTTGTCTCCTTCAATTTAGCATGAGGACATGCTAATGTTTAAGTGTGGGGAGGTTGATAAACCACTATTTTATAGTTTATATTGTGTTTAATTGTGTGGTTTTGTCGTGATCCTTACCCACTTATTCATCAATTTAGCATGCATTTAGATTTCCTTCCTGAATTTATTACATGTTTGAAAATTGCTTTCCAGAGACTTTAATTATTTAATTTTAATTCTCCTTTATTCCATTCGATGCCGTAATCTGTGTGTCAAGCGTTTCAGGCTTTATAGGGCATGAATGAGACGGAGATTGGAGAGGAAGCTAGCAAAAATGGAAGGAACACAAGAGTTTGAGGAGATAACCAGCGAAAAGTGACGCGGTCGCATGGCTCACGCGACCGCGCGAAGGAGTGCAAATCGCAGTGACGCAACCGCATGGCTTGCGCGGCCGCGCGGATTGGAAAGCACAAGCAACGCGGTAGCGTGGACGACGCGAACGCGTGAAGAGGAAAAGCGCCAGCGAAGCGTCCGCATGGACGACGCGATCGCGTGACATGCGCGATCTGCATAAACTGCAGAATCTGAAACCTGTGATTTTGGACCCTATTTCGGCCCAGTTTTCGGCCCGGAATAGCAGACCAGAGTCAGAGAATATGCAGAAACAACAGAGAAGACATTCATTAAGTAGTTTAGATCTAGTTTTTGACTCTCTTAGTTTTTTTTTCTCTCTAGTTTTAAGAATTTTAATTTTCAATTGATCTTAGCATTGGAACATTGAGAAGAGTTATTTTCCTCATCAAGACTTCATCACTCTAGTTTGTTCTCTTAACTTGGTTTTATTCTTCCATGTTCTTTGTTATTTTCAATTTTGTCATTCAGATATTTTTATGATTAATTAATGCAAGAATTATTTCTTTTTAATTTAAATTCCATTCCAATAATCATGTCTTCTTTTAATTCCCTTTCATGTGCCATGGATTCTTTATTTACAATGCGTGAGTAGTTTCATTACTTGATGGGGAGTTGATTAAAAGGAACTCTTGAGTTGGAAGGATTGAAAGAAAAATTTGTAATTGGGTTGAATGTTGGATTGCTATCCTGTCACCGACGCCAATCCCTTTGAACTAAGTGGGTTGCAACTTGTGAACAGATCTGGCATTTCCACTTGTTTGACTTTCTCTTACCTAGTAAGGGATAACCAAACAGAACAACTATTAATTATAAATTAATCTTACAATCACACTATCAATGATAGAGATTCTAACCAATCAATTCCCAGTCAAGGCCTCTTATTTTTATTATTTAAAATTCCTCAATTTAAATCCCCATTTACTTAGCTCAACTCTTTTTGGAATATCTGATTAATAAAACAGCACATTTTTCTGCAACTCATTGGGAGACGACCTGGGACTTAAAACTCCCAGTAATTTTAATTTAAACTTTCAGTGACATATTTCTAAATTGATAGGTAGATTTTCGGTGAGTTAAGAACTATACTTGCAACGTAACCATTTTAATAAATTTTTAATTCACCAGCTTCTGCACTCCATCAGTGATCCCTGAGATCCCTTTCAAACTCAAGAAAAATGAGTATCCGGAGATCCGACATGAAATCCGAAGAAGAGGTTGGGAAGTCCTAACCAACCCCATGCAACAAGTCAGAATCTTAATGGTTCAAGAGTTCTATGCCAATGCATGGATCACTAGGAACCATGATCAAAGTGTGAATCCAAGTCCAAAGAGTTATCTCACAATGGTTTAGGGGAAATACTTAGATTTTAGTCTGGAAAATGTGAGATTGGCATTCCACTTGCCCATGATTCAAGGAGATGAACGCCCCTACACTAGAAGGGTCAACTTTAATCAAAGGTTAGACCAAGTCCTTATGGACATATGTGTGGAAGGAGCTCAATGGAAAAAAGACTCCAAAGGCAAGCCGGTTCAACTAAGAAGACTGGACCTCAAGCCTATGGCTAGAGGATGGTTGGAGTTCATTCAACGCTCCATCATCCCCACTAGCAACCGATCTGAAGTTACTGTGGATCGGGCCATCATGATTCATAGCATCATGATTGGAGAGGAAGTAGAAGTTCATGAAGTCATCTCCCATTAATTCTATAAAATAGCCGATAAGTCATCTACATTGGCAAGGCTAGCTTTTCCTTATCTTATTTGCCATCTATGTTACTCAGCTGGAGTTATCATAGAAGGAGACATCCTCATTGAAGAGGATAAGCCCATCACCAAGAAGAGGATGGAGCAAGCAAGAGAGACCCTCCACGGATCTCAAGAGATGCATGAGGAAGCTCATCATCAAGAAATCCCTGAGATGCCTCAAGGGATGCACTTTCCTCCCAATAACTATTGGGAACAACTCAACACTTCCCTAGAAGATTTGAGCTACAATGTGGAACAATTAAGGGTGAAACATCATGAGCACTCCTTCTTTCTCCATGAAATAAGAGAAGATCAAAGAGCAATGAGGGAGGAGCAACAAAGGCAAGGAAGGGACATAGAAGAGCTTAAGGACATTGTTGGTCCTTCAAGAAGAAGACGCCACTAAGGTGGACTCATTCCTTGTTCTTATTTTCTCTGCTGTTCGGTTTTTATATTATATGTTTATCTATGTTTTGTGTCTCTACTTCATGATCATTAGTGTTTAGTAACTATGTCTTAAAGTTATGAATAATTCCATTAATCCTTCACCTCTCTTAAATGAAAAATGTTTTTAATTCAAAAGAACAAAGAAGTACATGAATTCCAAATTTATCCTTGAATTTAGTTTAATTATATTGATGTGGTGACAATACTTTTTGCTTTCTGAATGAATGCTTAAACAGTGCATATTTTTTATCTTGTTGTTTATGAATGTTAAAATTGTTGGCTCTTGAAAGAATGATGAACAAAGAGAAATGTTATTGATAATCTGAAAAATCATGAAATTGATTCTTGAAGCAAGAAAAAGCAGTGAAAAACAAAATCTTGTGAAAAAAAATATGGCGAAAAAAATAGAAAGAAAAAGAAATAGCAAGCAGAAAAAGCCAATAGCCCTTAAAACCAAAAGGCAAGGGTAAAAAGGATCCAAGGCTTTGAGCATCAATGGATAAGAGGGCCCAAGGAAATAAAATCCAGGCCTAAGCGGTTGAATTAAGCTGTCCCTAACCATGTGCTTGTGTCATGAAGGTCCAAGTGAAAAGCTTGAGACTGAGTGGTTAAAGTCGTGACCCAAAGCAAAAAGAGTGTGCTTAAGAGCTCTAGACACCTCTAACTGGGGACTCTAGCAAAGCTGAGTCACAATCTGAAAAGGTTCACCCAGTCATGTGTCTGTGGCATTTATGTATCCGGTGGTAATACTGGAAAACAAAGTGCTTAGGGCCACGGCCAAGACTCATAAGTAGCTGTGTTCAAGAATCAACATACTTAACTAGGAGAATCAATAACACCATCCGAAATTCTAAGTTCCTAGAGAAGCCAATCATTCTGAACTTCAAAGGAAAAAGTGAGATGCCAAAACTGTTCAGAAGCAAAAAGCTACAAGTCCTGCTCATCTAATTAGAATTAATAATCATTGATATTTTGGAATTTATAGTATATTCTCTTCTTTTTATCCTATTTGATTTTTAGTTGCTTGGGGACAAGCAACAATTTAAGTTTGGTGTTGTGATGAGCGGATAATTTATACGCTTTTTGGCATTGTTTTTAGGTAGTTTTTAGTAAGTTCAAACTACTTTTAGAGATGTTTTCATTAGTTTTTATGTTAAATTCACATTTCTAGACTTTACTATGAGTTTGTGTGTTTTTCTGTGATTTCAGGTAATTTCTGACTGAAATTGAGGGACTTGAGCAAAACTCTAATAGGAGGCTGACAAAGGACTGCTGATGCTGTTGGAATCTGACCTCCCTGCACTCGAAATGGATTTTCTGGAGCTACAGAACTCATA
The DNA here is from genome assembly GCF_003086295.3 of Arachis hypogaea. Taxonomy (NCBI): domain Eukaryota; kingdom Viridiplantae; phylum Streptophyta; class Magnoliopsida; order Fabales; family Fabaceae; genus Arachis; species Arachis hypogaea. Next base: position 80,156,925 of record NC_092044.1, on the reverse strand, counting down.
ATGGCGCGCTCTCAATGGCGTTGGAAAGTAGACATCCAGAGCTTTCCAGCAATATATAATAGTTCATACTTTATTTGGGAATTGATGACGTAAACTGGCGCTCAATGCCAGTTCCATGTTGCTGTCTGGAGTAAAACGCCAGAAACACATCACGACCCGGAGTTGAACGCCCAAAACACGTTACAACTTGGCGTTCAACTCCAAAAGAAGCCTCAGCTCGTGGATAGATCAAGCTCAGCCCAAACACACACCAAGTGGGCCTCGGAAGTGGATTTATGCATCAATTACTTACTCATGTAAACCCTAGTAGCTAGTCTAGTATAAATAGGATAATTTACTATTGTATTGGACATCTTTGATCAGTTTATGCGATCTTAGACGTTTTGGGGGGCTGGCCATTCGGCCATGCCTGAACCTTTCACTTATGTATTTTCAACGGTGGAGTTTCTACACACCATAGATTAAGGGTGTGGAGCTCTGCTGTACCTCAAGTTTCAATGCAATTACTATTATTTTCTATCCAATTCGAATTATTCCTATTCTAAGATATTCGTTGCACTTCAACTTGATGAATGTGATGATCCGTGACACTCATTATCATTCTCACCTATGAACGCGCGTGATTGACAACCACTTCCGTTCTACCCTAGACCGGGCGCATATCTCTTGGATTCCTTAATCAGAATCTTCGTGGTATAAGCTAGAACTGATGGCGGCATTCATGGGAATTCGGAAGGTTTAACCTTGTCTGTGGTATTCCGAGTAGGATTCCGGAATTGAATGACTGTGACGAGCTTCAAACTCCTGAAGGCTGGGCATTAGTGACAGACGCAAAAGAATCAAGGGATTCTATTCCAACCTGATTGAGAATCGACAGATGATTAGCCGTGCTGTGACAGAGCATTTGGACCTTTTTCACTGAGAGGATGGGATGTAGCCATTGACAACGGTGATGCCCTACATACAGCTTGCCATGGAAAGGAGTAAGAAGGATTGGATGAAGCAGTAGGAAAGCAGAGATTTAGGAAGAGCACAGCATCTCCATACACCTATCTGAAATTCCCATCATGGAAATACATGAGTAACTTTATCTTTATTTTATGTTTATTTAATATTATTTGATTTTCCAAATTCCATAATTTATTTAAATCCGCCTGACTGAGATTTACAAGACGACCATAGCTTGCTTCATACCAACAATCTCTGTGGGATCGACCCTTACTCACGTAAGGTTTATTACTTGGACGACCCAGTACACTTGCTGGTTAGTTGAACGGAGTTGTGACCACACATAATAAAGAGCTATTATCTCGAATTAAATTTCATACAAGTACAAAGAGTACGAATCACAATTTCGTCCACCACCATCATAAGCCCACGTTAATTGCCACGTTAACTAGGTTAACGTGGTAGTTAACGTAGAGAAAAAGGAAGCTCCAGCGTTAGTGGTAAAAGTGAACACCACTAACGCTACAAATTGGCAATTAGCCACGTTAAGAGTCATGTTAACTTAGTTAACGTGAACTCTAACGTGGAAGGGAAGGACAATGCCAACGTTAGTGACACTCACCTTTGTCACTAACGTTGGATCAAGACCAACATTGCCCACGTTAGTGGTCACGTTAAGACCACTAACGTGAAAGTTAACGTGGAGCTAAGCATGATGAGCCAACGTTAGTGACACTCACCTTTGTCACTAACGTTGGAGATGGCATTCACTACCACGTTAGTGGCCACATTAACCTAGTTAACATGAAATCTAACATGGAGAGGAGGGGCGTTTGGAGCATTAGTGACAAAGGTAAGTGTCACTAATGCTCTCGAAGCTTAGGCATGCCTATGTTAAGAGCCACGTTAATCTAGTTAACGTGAACTCTAACGTGGGGAAAGCGGGCACAATGCAACGTTATTAGAAAAGGTGATTCCCAATAACATTAGCGAAGGATCATGAGGCAACGTTAGTGGTCACATTAGTGCCACTAACGTTAAAGTTAACGTGGACCATTTTGGGGTTGGAACGTTATTGAGAAAGGTGATTACCACTAACGTTCTCAAACCCACATTTTCACTTAGCATTAATGCCGCTAATGTCCTAACTAACGCCCATGCCTAACTCACACCTTTCTGCAAGCTGAGCCCACTAAAGAGTGTACTTGCTTCAACTCAAGATCTAAGGCCCACATCCAAGACTTGAAGAACTCACTAAAAGGTCGAGAAGAGTAGTATATATAGGAGTAGTTTTGAACTATAGAGAAGCTTGGCACTTTAGAGAACTACCCTCTGTATATTTAGTTTTCTGCATTTTTTTAGCTAAGCATGTATTCTTTTCTGCTATTTTCCATTCCAGAGCCATGAACAACTAAACCCCTTTCATTGGGTTAGGAAGCTCTGTTGTAATTTGATGGATCAATTATAGTTTTCATTCTTCTTCCTCTTTCTTTTCTCTTGATTTACTAGAAAGCTTTCGATCTTAATTCAATTTGTTAGTTGTCTTGGAAAAGAAACTCTCCATAATTGGATCTCCTCTGAGCCTTGGAAAAGGGATGAGGAGATCATGCTAGAAATGCTTTCTCATGTTGGACCAAATTGGAGTCTGGGCGGATATAGTAACATGTAATCTTCCCAACACTTTGATTTGGAAATACATGTGGTATAATCAGTGACCACACTTCATCTCTTCCCATGAGCAATTAAATCAAGGAATTGGGCAATTGTTCAAGCTTAGAGAGATTGGATTGCCAAGGAATTGGGATCCAATCACTTAAGATTGCCAAGGAGATCAATGAATGCATTAATTGAGGAAGAGATGAGAATGAACTTGATCTAGAGAATTTAACATCTCCTAAGCCCAATGAATTCCCCATTTCTGATCTTACCCATTCTCTTTACTTTCTGCCATTTATTTCCATGTTTATCTCCCCAAATCCCCATTTAAGATTCTGCATTTTATTTTCTGCCATTTACTTTCTCGCCATTTAATTTCCTGCAATACCAACTACCTTCTGTTTAGCTCAACTAGCATACTCTTCCAACTAAAATTGCTTAACCAATCAATCCCTGTGGGATTCGACCTCACTCTATTGTGAGTTTTTACTTGACGACAATTCGGTATACTTGCCGAAGGAAAATTTGTTGAGAGACAAGTTTTCGTGCATCATGTACTAAATGTGCAGTGGATCAATGACAAAGATGAAAAACCCAACCAGCTGAGAAGAAGGGACTTGAGCCCCCAAGCTAGGGGTGGCTAGATTTTGCGAGAAGATCTTTGATTCCTACATCAAACACATCTGAGGTGACCAAGGAGAGGGCTATACTTATATATAGTATAATGAAGGGAGAGGACGTGAATGTTGGGGAGTTGATTGCCAACAACATCAACAAGATACTGAAGAGCACTAACGAGAGCACAAGATTGGCATTCCCCATCATCATACAAGAGCTATGTGATGACGCTGGAGTTGAGAAGGTGATTGATGAGGTGTTGGTGAAGCAAGATAAGCCTATAACTGCCAAGAAGAAGGCCAAGGTGTTGGCCGTCAATCCACTTCAAAGGGCTAGAGAGCATAGAGCTCATGCTCATGTGCCACAACCACAACAATGAGAGGAAGAAGAAGCAGAGGAGCAACCACAAATTCTGGCACTTCAACCACCACCATACCAATAATACCAACAATTTCTTGAAGGAATAAACTGGGAGCAGCTACAAGGAGACATGCACCAAATGAAGGGAGATCTGTATCAACTGAGGGAAGATGTCAACCAATTTTAAAGTAGCCAAAGGGAGCAATGGAACCAAGTGAATGAGAAAATACACAACCTCCAAGGAAGTTTTGAGTAGGCAAGGAAGGAGCAGCAAGAGGAGTTCGATTGGGGTGAGGTGCAAAGTGCATTTAACAAAGTGGTGGAGCAAAACAAATGGCAACAGAGTAACCTTGCTGAGTTCAGGCATCTCTATGATGCCCAGACCATTTCAAGGAGACAATATGATATCAACACACAAGCGAAGCTAAATCACTTGTGTAATGTTGTGGCCGCCATCAATCCCAGATAGCCAACATTCATGCAAGGGCTGCTGGAATTGATTGCTAGACAAGAGGAGATCCTAGCTAAGCACAAGGAGGATGAAAGAGATTATATGCTAAGGCTGGGTTTCTGGAAGCCCAAGGACAAGAAAGCACAAGAAGGATCCTCCAAAAAGGATGGAGATGACTCTTCCCCCTCCAAGAAGGACAAAGGCAAGGGGCCAATGAACTAAAGGGGTTGTATAAGGTTGTTGAGTTCCATAGTTGACATTTTCCAAAATTCTGAATTTTGTTTAAATTTTTATCTGTTTACTTTATGTTTGAGAATAATTGATAATGTTAGGATATTTTATGTTTTATTTTACTTGAAGTCTTTTGTGAGTCCTTTGATATGCAAGAAAGAAAATGCAAAGATAACTGTAGTGTTTATTTACATCAATAAAGTAGAGTTTGTCTCCATAAGAGTTGTTGTGAGTATGTAAGAACAAGAGTAAATGAGAATAAGACCAAGAAAGTTTATTCAAAGAACTAAGGAACAAAAGACTAAGTGAAGAACCTTGAATGAAGTAAAAAGAAAATGAGTCATGAAAGGTAACTAGTCCTAGAAGGCATGACAAGTAGAAGTTGAGGGGTGTTCCTTGAATATCTATAGAACCAAGAAGTAGTAAGCAACAAAGACCCAAGGCTCTGGGCATCAACTACTAGGGAGGGAAGAGAAACATTGAAAAACTCAAAAAAAAAGTTAGAAACCCTAGTAGATGCTTGTGGTGAAGATGTGTCAAGAAGAGGCCTGGGCAAGTGAATTCTCAAGGGTGTTTCAACACCTAGCACCCTAAAGCCAACTGGCTTGGGAGTGTTAATTGAAAGCCTAACTAAAGGGTTGTCTTGAGACAAAACACTTAGAGTCGTGGCCAATAAATAGAAAAGAAGCACAGAAGGAAAAAAATGAGCTAACTCTTACTACTTCAAGGTGACAATCAATGAAAAGGACCCTAAGACACATACTTGGAAAAACCCTTAAGGATCTAGGAGCCAATTGTGACATTCAAAGCATTCATGCATATGTTGAGCACTTAGTCCAATTCTTAGTTATATTGCATCCATTCAAGGTCAAGTCCCAATTCACCAAAAAGACCACTCACATTGATTTGCTTGGGACAAGCAAAGCTTAAGTTTGGTGTTGTGATGACTTACATCATTTACCCTTTTTCTTGCATAAAAAGGACCATAAAAGAGGCATAATCTCATTTGATCATTGCAATTCATGCCTTAATTGATGAATATCATAGTACATTGCTTTGAAATGAGTTTGTGCTGAATTTCAGGTAGAAAAGACATCAAAAATGGGAAAGAAAACAACAAAACAAGTGGGGCATGTGAAGCAGGCGTGCCACTTGGAACAAACGCCACAAAAATGTATTGGCATGGCACACCAGAAGCTGGGCATGGCACGCTGGTACAACATTTCAGAGAGCAAAAATGAAGACCATCAAAGGGGCGTGGCACGCCAGAAGCAGGGAGTGGTACGCCAATTCATTACTAGAAGAACCATCACTATGGCGTGCCACTTGAGGGTCAAGGCGTGGCACGCCAAGCCCAAATGACCCACATTTGAATGGGCGTGCCACTTGAGCAACAAGGCGTGGCACGCTAGTAAACAAGAAGACAATGCAAAAGCTGGGCGTGCCACTTGGTATCGAAGGCGTGGCACGCCAGCTCAAGAAGTCCCACTAAGGCGTGCCACTTGAGTGATAAGGCATGGCACACCAGTACCTAAGGAGGCCAAATAAAGCTGGGCGTACCACTTGGTATCAAAGGCTTGGCACGCCAGTTCAATCATCCCACTTTGGCGTACCACTTGAACATCCAGGCGTGGCACGCCAACCTTTAGGACCAAGGCAAATGAAGGGCATGACACGCCAGTCTCATGGTGTGGCACGCTGGTAGTGTTTTCCAGAGGAGGAATTAAAGGGCCAGTGAACTCAGGCGTGCCACTTGGGAGATGAGGCATGGCACACCAGCAAGAAGATGAAGCAAATCAAGGGCGTGATATGCCAGTCTCATGGCGTGGCACGCTGGTAGTATTTTCCAGAGAGGAGGAAGAGAAGCCAGTGAACTCAGGCGTGCCACTTGGGAGATGAGGCGTGGCCTGCCAGCAAGAGAGTGAAGCTTTAAAAGGAGCGTGGCAAGCCAGACCCTAGGCGTGCCATGCTGGTACAAATTTCCAAAAGCATGGAGATGAGGAAGATTACCTTGGGCGTGCCACTTGGTGTCGAAGGCGTGGCACGCCAGGTTACTTGGCCAATTAAAATGTCCTGGGCGTGCCACTTTGGCTCGAAGGCATGGCACGCCAGGGGTGAAACAGAGGACGGCGTGCCACTTGAATGGAAAGGCATGGCACGCCAAGTTAGAAACAGAGGGAGCATGACACGCCAGAGAAGCACTAGTCACACGCCAGCTAGAAGATCACGTTTGTTGAGTTTCTTTTCCCTCCAAATTGTAATTTTCTTTTCACTTTTGTAATTTTCCTTTATTTTCTAGATCTAGGAGTAGTATAAATACCCTTGGAAGTATTGGAAAAAGGGGTTAGCAAGTCACAGAGTTTAATTTAGGAATTCACTTTTTACTTTTCACACTTCATCTCTTCCATCTTTTATACTTTCTCTCTGAGCTATGAGTATCTAAATTTCCTCTCATTGAAAGAGGGAGCTCTATTATACTTGATGGATTAATGATAGTGAATTTCTTCTTCTTTTCATCTTCTCTTTGATTTGCTAGAAGGAATTTTGATTTTCATGCTTAGTGTTCAATTAACTTGGAAAAGAGATTGAATGCAAAATAGGTTTCATGGGAACCTTGGAAAAGGAAACATGAAACCATGCTAGAAATCCCTTCTCACACTTGAGTAGAGTCTGGGTTTTGGTGTTTGGATATGGTGACATACAATCCTCCCTCTACTTGGACCTATGATGATGTGTGGTATAATCAGGGACCAAGCATATCTCTCTTCATGAGCAATTAGACCAAGGAATTGGCTATTGATCAAGATCTGAGAGATTGAGTCACCAAGGGATTGGGGCTCAATCAATCATGATTGCCAAGAGGTCAATAAGTTGCATGATTGAAGAGGATATGAGCTGGATTTAATCCAAAGAGATAATATCTCCTGATCTCAATGAATTCCCCCATTCTTATCTCTCCCATTATTTTATAGCCTTACTTACATTCTGCAAAATCACATTCCACTTTACATTCTTGTTATTTCCATTTCTGCACTTTATTACTTTCTTTCATTATTTTTCCATTTATGTTTCTGCCATTTATAATTCTACACTTACAACTTATTCTGTTGAGCTTGACTAATTTACCAATTAATTAAAATTGCTCAATTCTACCAATCTCTGTGGATACAATTCCACTCCACTGTGGGTTAATACTTGACGATAATTTTGGTGCGCTTGCCAAAAGCGGATTCATCAATATTATTGGGAAGGGGTAGTGAATTCCGCCTCATCAAGTTGGTTATCCTCTTAGTTCCAGGGAGGCATATGTTCTCTAGAACTTGGTCCAAACGCTTATCTACTCTCACCATTCTCTTATTAAAGGATTCTGGATCATCTTGTAGTCGAGGCAGTTTGAAGACCTCTCTTATTTTGTCAAGGTAGAAGTAAATAATCTTCCCTCTTACCATAATTCAAAAGGTATGGAAGGCAGTTCCCGTCATTCTCTGTTAATCTGTTAGCCACAGATTTGAGTAGAATTCCTGGACCATGTTTCTTCCAACCTTTATTTCAGGATTAGCTAGGATTTCCCAACCTCTATTTTGAATCTTTTCTTGGATCTCCGGATATTCGTCTTCTTTCAGATTGAACTTAACTTCCGGGTTCACTGACCTCAAACCCATTATTTTGTGGTAATGTTCTGCATGTTCTTTGGTTAAGAACCTCTCTTGATTCCAAAGTGGTTTTGGATTATTCTCCTTCTTGCCTTTTAAAGTTGTTTGTTTTCCTTTAGGGGCCATGATCTTGGTGAGGTTTTGCTCAGTGATCACGGAAAAATACACCAAACTTAGAGGTTTTCTTGTCCTCGAGAAAAAGAAAGGAAAAGAGAGGAAAAGAAGGGGAGACGGATTCAAATGGTGGAGGTATGGGGATGGCTGAACTTGTATTTAAAAGAGAGGGAGTGGGTTTCGAAAATTTTGAAAAAGATATGATAGAAAGATATGATTTGGAAAAGATGAATCATGATATGAAAAAGATGAGATTTTAAAATTCAAAAGATATGGAAAAGATATAAAAAAGTTAAATCTAATTTTTTGTTGATGCATCTAAGAATTAAAAGATGATATGATGAGTTGGAAAAGATTTGGAAAGAAATTGAAAAGATAAATGAGTTTTTGAAAAAGATTTGAAAGAGATTTTGAAAGAAAATTAAAAAGAATTTAAAAGATTATTAAATTTTTGAAAATTGAATTTGAGAGATGAAAATTTGTAACATGTTTATGCAAAAAATTATGAATTAAAACATGAAAATTTGAAAAAAATTGAAGTGGAAACAAAATCACCTCCCTTTGTCTTTTCTGGCGTTTAACGCCCATTTGTTGGCCATTTTGGGCGTTTAACGCCCAGCCAGGGTACCTGGCTGGAGTTAAACGCCAGAAATCTTTTATCACTGGGCATTTTTCTAAACGCCCAAGATGCTGCAACTCTGGCGTTAAACGCCCAGAATGGTGCCCATTTTGGCGTTTAATGCCCAGAAAGGCATCTTTACTAGCGTTAAATGTACCACTCTGGGTGTTTAACGCCCAAAATGCCTCTTACTGGCATTTTCGAGCCAGTGAGCTCTTTTTCTCTGCTTTGTGCTCTGAATCCTTCTATAACTCAGTGAACTTCTGAATTTTGACAATTAACCTTAAAGATAATTTATATCAAACTCCTATAATTATTATTTGAATAACAAGAACCTTTGCTAATGACTGGGTTGCCTCCCAGCAAGCGCTTCTTTATTGTCTTTAGCTGGACTTTTTCTGAGCTTTAGTCTAGTCTCAGTTTTGAGCATTCTTGCTTAACATTGCTTTCAAGATAATGTTTGACTCTCTGTCCATTAACAATGTACTTTTTGTCAGAGTCAACATCCTGAAGCTCTACATATCCATATGGTGACACACTTGTAATCACATATGGTCCCCTCCACCGGGATTTTAATTTCCCAGGGAACAATCTGAGCCTAGAGTTAAACAGCAGAACCTTCTGTCCAGGCTCAAAGACTCTGGATGACAGTTTCTTGTCAGGCCACCATTTTGCTTTCTCTTTGTAAATTTTTCCATTTTCAAAAGCATTGAGTCTGAATTCCTCTAACTCATTCAACTGGAGCAATCTTTTCTCTCTAGCTAACTTGGCATCAAGATTTAGGAATTTGGTTGCCCAGTAAGCCTTGTGTTCCAGTTCCACTGGCAGGTGACAGGCTTTTCCATACACAAGCTGGTATGGAGAGGTCCATATAGGAGTTTTGAATGCAGTTCTGTATGCCCATAGAGCATCATCCAGACTCCTTGCCCAATCCTTTCAATGGGTATTCACATTCCGTTTCAGGATTCGTTTTAGTTCTCTATTTGAGACTTCAGCCTGCCCATTTGTCTGTGGATGATATGGAGTTGCCACTTTATGGTTAATTCCATATCAGATCAGAGCAGAGTCAAGCTGTTTATTGTAGAAATGAGTTCCTCTATCACTGATTAGTATTCTGGGGACACCAAATCTACTGAAGATATGCTTCTAGAGGAACTTCAGCACTGTCTTAGTATCATTAGTGGGTGTTGTAATTGCCTCCACCCATTTAGATACATAGTCTATTGCCACCATAACATAAGTGTTTGAGTATGATGGCGGGAAAGGCCCTATGAAGTCAATACCCCATACGTCAAACAACTCAATCTCTAAGATCCCTTGCTGAGGCATGGCATAATCATGAGGCAGATTACCAACTCTTTGGCAGCTATCACAACTACGTACAAACTCTCGGGAGTCTCTATAGAGAGTAAGCCAGTAGAAACCATATTGGAAGACTCTTGTGGCTGTCCGCTCACTTCCGAAATATCCTCTATATTGTGATCCATGGAAATGCCATAGGATCTTTTGTGCCTCTTCTCTGGGCACACACCTACGGATTATTCCGTCTACACATCTCTTAAAGAGATATGGTTCATCCCACAAGTAGTACTTTGCATCAATAACTAATTTTTTTGTTTGCTTCCTGTTGTACTCTTTGGGTATGAATATTACCGCTTTATAGTTTGCAATGTCTGCAAACCATGGTACTTCCTGAATGGAAAAGAGTTGCTCATCCGGGAAGGTTTCAGAGATCTTAGTAGAGGGAAGGGATGCCCCTTCTACTGGTTCTATTCGGGACAGGTGATCTGCTACTTGGTTCTCTGTCCTTTTTCTGTCTCTTATTTCTATATCAAACTCGTGCAAAAGCAACACCCATCTTATGAGCCTGGGTTTTGAATCCTGCTTTGTGAGTAGATATTTAAGAGCAGCATGGTTAGTGTAGACAATCACTTTTGATCCTACCAAATAGGATTTGAACTTGTCAATGGCATAAACCACTGCAAGCAATTCCTTTTCTGGGCGTCATTCAAAACACGGCTGGCATAGTAAATGACGTGCAGAAGCTTGTCATGCCTCTGTCCCAATACTGCACTAATGGCTTGGTCACTGGCGTCACACATTAGTTCAAATGGTAATGTTCAGTCTGGTGCAGAAATGACTGGTGCTGTGACTAGCTTAGCTTTTAGAGTCTCAAACGCCTTCAGACGCTCTGTGTCAAAGACAAAAGGTGTATCAACAGCTAGCAGATTGCTTAGAGGTTTTGCAATTTTTGAAAAATCCTTTATAAACCTCCTATAGAATCCTGCATGTCCCAGAAAGCTTTTGATTGCCTTAACATTGGCAGGTGGTGGTAATTTTTCAATTACCTCTACCTTAGCTTGATCCACCTCTATTCCCTTGTTCGAGATTTTGTGCCCAAGGACAATTTCTTCAGTCACCATAAAGTGACATTTCTCCCAGTTTAAAACCAGGTTAGTCTCTTGGCACCTTTTCAGAACAAGTGCTAGATGGTCAAGACAGGAGCTGAATGAGTCTCCAAATACTGAGAAGTCATCCATAAAGACTTCTAGAAATTTTTCTACCATATCAGAGAAAATAGAGCATGCATCTCTGAAAGGTTGCAGGTGCATTACACAGACCAAATGGCATCCTTCTGTAGGCAAATACTCTAGATGGACATGTGAATGCTGTTTTTTCTTGATCTTGAGGATCTACTGCAATTCGGTTGTAACTTGAATAGCCATCCAAAAAGCAGTAGTAATCATGACCTGCCAGTCTTTCTAACATCTGGTCTATGAATGGTAAAGGAAAATGATCCTTTCTGGTGGCTGTATTGAGTCTTCTGTAGTCAATACACATACGCCATCCTGTAACTGTTCTTGTAGGAACCAGCTCATTTTTTTCATTGTGAACCACTGTCATGCCACCCTTCTTGGGGACTACTTGGACTGGGCTTACCCAGGGGCTATCAAAAATAGGATAAATGATCCCAGCCTCTAGTAATTTAGTGACCTCTTTCTGTACCACCTCCTTCATGGCTGGATTCAGCCGCCTTTGTGGTTGAACTACTGGCTTGGTATCATCCTCCAATAGGATCTTGTGCATGCATCTGGCTGGGCTAATGCCCTTAAGATCACTTATGAACCATCCAAGAGCTGTCTTGTGTGTCCTTAGCACTTGAATTAGTGCTTTCTCTTCCTGTGGCTCTAAGGTAGAGCTTATGATTACAGAAAAAGTGTTACCTTCTCCCAAAAATGCATATTTCAGGGATGGTGGTAGTGGTTTGAGCTCAGGTTTAGGAGGCTTCTCCCCTTCCTGGGGAGTTTTCAGAGGTTCTTCTGTTTTCTCTTGTTCCTCCAGATCGAGCTGAACATCTTTAAAGATATCCTCTAGCTCTTTTTCGAGACTCTCAGTCATATTGACTTCTTCCACCATGGAGTCAATAATATCAACTCTCATGCAGTCTTTTGATGTGTCTGGATGCTACATAGCTTTGACAGCATTCAACTTAAACTCATCCTCATTGACTCTCAGGGTCACCTCCCCTTTTTGGACTTCAATGAGGGTTCGTCCAGTTGCTAGGAAAGGTCTTCCTAGAATGAGAGTTGCACTCTTGTGCTCCTCCATTTCCAGCACTACAAAGTCAGTGGGGAAGGCAAATGGCCCAACCTTGATAATCATGTCCTTGATTACGCCTGATGGATATTTAATGGAGCCATCAACAAGTTGGAGGCATATTCTAGTTGGTTTGACTTCTTTAGTCAAGCCAAGCTTTCTGATAGTAGATGCAGGTATTTGGTTGATACTTGCCCCAAGATCACATAGAGCTGTCTTGGTACAAGTACCCTCTAATGTGCATGGTATCATAAAGCTTCCGGGATCTTTAAGCTTCTCTGGTAAGCTTTTCTGAATGACTGCACTGCATTCTTCAGTGAGGAAAACTTTTTCAGTTTCTCTCTAATCCTTCTTATGACTTAAGATCTCTTTCATGAACTTAGCATAAGAGGGTATTTACTCAAGTGCCTCTGCAAACGGAATCTTGATTTCAAGAGTCCTGAGATAGTCTGCAAAGTGGGCAAATTATTTATCCTGTTCTGCTTGGCAGAGTTTCTGAGGATAAGGCATCTTGGTTTTATATTCCTCAACCTTAGTTGCTGCAGGTTTATTTCCTACAGAGGTGGTTGGAGAAGCCTTCTTAGAGGGGTTACTATCAGCACTTGCAGGTGTCTGATCCCTCATTGGCATTTGAACGCCAGGACTGGGGGGTGAATGGGCGTTTAACACCAGATTTTCCCCCTTTTCTGGTGTCTGAACGCCAGAACTGGACATGGACTGAGCGTTTAATGCCAGTTTTCCCCCCTTTTCTGGTGTTTGAACGCCAGAAGTGGGCATCCACTGGGCGTTTAACGCTACTTCTTTACCCTTTTATGGCGTTTGAATGCCAGAAGTATTTCTCTCTGGGCTCTTACTGTCCTCAAAGGAATTTTGGGCAGTGATTTGCTCATCCTCTGTCAATTGTTCCTTTCTTGACTTTTTGCTGCTTTGAGTTGAGGTATTTAATGTCTTCCCACTCTTTAAATGAATAGCTTGGCACTCTTCTGTTATCTATTTGGATAACTGCTATTTTGTCTGATTCAATTGTTTTTCCATATTCTGGTTAGCATCTTTGGTTTCTTGTAGCATTTCTTTGAATTTTGCTAGCTGTTTTGTTAGAAAACATAATTGCTGATTGAGTTCAGCAACTTGTTCTGGAGGATTAAGTACCTCTCCCAGGCATCATAAAGTGATTCATGATCCTCTTGTTTAAAGCCTTGGATGTCCAGCCTTAGCTGTGTCATCCTTTTTGGAGGGAAGTATTGATTCAGGAATTTGTCTGACAACTGTTTCCATGTTCTTATGCTAGCTTTGGGTTGGTTATTTAACCACCTCTTAGCTTGGTCTTTTACAGCAAATGGAAACAGCAATAATCTGTAGACATCCTGATCCACTTCCTTATCACGTATTGTGTCAGCAATTTGTAAGAACTGTGCCAGAAACTCAGTAGGTTCTTCCTGTGGAAGACCGGAATACTGGCAATTTTGCTGCACCATGATAATGAGCTGAGGATTTAGCTCAAAAATGTTAGCTCTTATGGGGGGTATACAGATACTACTCCCATATGAAGCAGTAGTGGGGTTAGCATATGACCCCAAAGTCCTTCTAGACTGTTCATTTTCACTTAGGTCCATGATGGAGAAAAGGACATGATGTGGTTTGGAGATACAAATATTATATTTATTATTAAATTTTTTTTTAAATCAAAAATAAAAGAAGATAAAATAAAATAAAATAAATGAAAGATTTTGGGTGAGGATTTTCGAAAAATGAAGAGAGAGAAAGTGGTTAGGAAGTTTTGAAAAAGATATGATTTTAAAAATTTTGACCAAGTCAACCCAAGGGATTCGAAATTTTATGAGGGATTAAAGGAAAAGATATTTTTTATTTTTGAATTGAATGAGGAAAGAGAAAAATAATAAAATGATACCAAACTTAGAATTTTTAGATCAAATTAAAGAAAACAAACAAGAAAGCTTTGAATGTCAAGATGAACACCAAGAACACTTTGAAGATAGATGAACACCAAGAACAAATTTTGGAAATTTTTAGAAAAGGAAAACACAAAGGACACCAAACTTAAAAATTTTTATACTTGGGACACTTATAATTCGAAAATGCACAAGAAAAACAAGGAAAGACACAAAACAAGAAAAACTAAAGATCAAACAAGAGACACAAAACTCGAAAATAGGAAGAACAAAAAGACCATGCAATTGACACCAAACTTAAAACATGAAACTAAACTCAAAGAAAAATTAAAGACTCTAAACCAGAAAAACAATTTTTTCCTAATCTAAGTAACAAGATAAACCGTCAGTTGTCCAAACTTGAATAATCCCCAGCAACGGCGCCAAAAACTTGGTGCACGGAATTGTGATTCACACTTTTCACAACTCCGGTGCCACTAACCAGTAAGTGCACTGGGTCGTCCAAGTAATACCTTATGTGAGTAAGGGTCGATCCCACGGAGATTGTTGGCTTGAAGCAATCTATGGTTATCTTGTAAACCTTAGTCAGGAGATTTATAATGAAAAAAGTTTTGTTTGTAAAAAGTAAAAGGAGATGAAATGAATAATACTTGTTATGCAGTAATGGAGAATAGGTTGAGGTTTTGGAGATGCTCTGTCTTCTGAATCTCTGCTTTCCTACTGTTATCTTCTTTACGCAAGCAAGGCTCCTTCCATGGCAAGCTGTATGTTGGTGGATCACCGTTGTCAATGGTTACCATCCATCCTCTCAGTGAAAATGGTCCAACTACAGGTTCTCTAGGGCTAATCATCTGTCGGTTCTCACTCGTGCTGGAATAGGATCCATTGATCCTTTTGCACACTGTCACTGCGCCCAACAATTGTGAGTTTGAAGCTCGTCACAGTCACCCCTTCCCAGATCCTATTCGGAATACCACAGACAAGGTTTAGACTTTCCGGATCTCAAGAGTGCTACCAATTGATTCTAGCTTATACCACGAAGACTCTGGTTTCACGGATTTGAACACTTTGTTGTCAGGAGAAGTAATCAAACTCATGAACCAAGAACCCAAGAGATACACACTCAATCTAAGGTAGAACGGAAGTGGTTATCAGGCACACGTTCATAAGTTGAGAATGGTGATGAGTGTCACAGATCATCACATTCATCATGTTGAAGTGCGAATGAATATCTTAGAATAGAAACAAGCATGATTGAATAGAAAATAGAAATAATTGCATTAATCCATCGAGACACAGCAGAGCTCCTCACCCCCAACTATGGGGTTCAGAGACTCCTGCCGTAGAAGATACAAATTCAGATGTAAAATGTCATGAGGTACAAAATGAATCTCTAAAAGTGGTTTTTATACTAAAATAGTAACCTAGGTTTACAGAAAATGAGTAAATTAAGATAGATGGTGCAGAAATCCACTTCCGAGGCCCACTTGGTGTGTGTTTGGGCTGAACATTGAAGCTTTCACGTGCATAGGCTATGCCTAGAGTTAAACGCCAACTTTGGTGCCAGTTTGGGCGTTTAACTCCAACTTTTATGCCAGTTCTGGCGTTTAACACCAGAAAAGGGTAAAAAGCTGGCGTTTTAACGCCAGTTTGTGCTATCAAATCTCGAGAAAAGTATGAACTATTATACATTTCTGGAAAGCCCAAGATGTCTACTTTCCAACTCAATTGAGAACGCTCCAATTGGGCTTCTGTAGCTCCAGAAAATCCATTTCGTGTGCAGGAGGGTCAGAATCCAACAGCATCTGCAGTCCTTTTTCAGCCTCTGAATTAGATTTTTGCTCAGGTCCCTCAATTTCAGCCAGAAAATACCTGAAATCACAGAAAAACACACAAACTCATAGTAAAGTCCAGAAATGTATTTTTGCATAAAAACTAATAAAAATATACTAAAAAGTAACTAAAGCACACTAAAAACTACATGAAAATACCACCAAAAAGCGTATAAAATATCCACTCGTCATGCGAGCAAATAGAATTGTAAAATTTTTAAACTTGTGCGTACGCACACCTCTATCCATATGCACACTTTTTGAAAATCTCCTTGGGCGTGTGCACGCACACCCCTGTGCATACGCACATGTCCTGTTTTCCAACTAAAATTTTGTTTTTAAATTATTTCACCTTACCAACAAGCTTGTATACTTCTGTGACACCTATAAGACTCTTGGGCTTATTATCAGGAATTAGAACATGGAAAATGTCCTAGGAGATTTGATTTAGTATTATTTTGAAAAGTTAGAGAATGGAGGCTTAGGTTTCTCGTGTACTGAGGATGGGTTTGGTGGAGTGAGAAAGAAGAATGGTATATGAATTGAGAAACTAATGAACTAATGAGTTCAGGATAGAAATGTTAAATTGACAATGGTTGTGATGAGTCGAGGACTCGAAATAAAATGATGGATCCATGATATACCGAAAAAAATTGTTTTCTGAAAACCACTGAATTACTGTTTTATGCTGAGATTGTTGAGAGCTATACGCCCGGTAGGGATGGGGTTGGATCCCGCCTGTCGAGGTAGTGGTGGCAGAGTAAGATCGGTGGTTCGTCTCGCTTGTGTTGAGATGTGAGGTCCGTGGCAAGAGTATCTCACTTGCATCCTTTCAGATCACTAGAGTGTGCAGGCACAAAATCATGGACGGTGTTCTGAGCACCATATCTCGGGGGTTCCTAATTATGATTCCGAAGGGCAACATCTCCATGGAGATGTGTCGGGTTGGCAGTTGAACTGACAATGTGATATCACAACCAATAAGACAGACATTCATTATATGCATCTTCTATTCGTTTGTTTGCTTTGCCGACTTATAATTGCCTGCCTATTTGTATAACATGCCTAATTACCTACTTGAATTACTTGCCTTATATGCCTATACTTGTGTTTTACTTGTATTGATATTAATTGTGCTTTCTACTGGGATTGAGGAGGCTCGGAAGGCGGTGGTGATGGAATCGCATGGAGGATAGGTTGGTGAAGCCTATGGGATAGCGAAGAACTGTTAGATTAGAAAATCCCTCAAGATAAGCTACCCCTTTTATCATGTTAAGATTTTATGTTATGCTTTACTGTTTTAGTTATGCTTTAAGATGAATCTTGTGATGGATATGAAGTTCTACGATTGCCTTTGGCATCTCGAGTTCTTATATCTTACATCACTGGGCACTGTTACCATATTGAGAACCTCCGGTTCTCATACCATATTTTGTTGTTGTTTTTTAGATACAGGTCGCAACCCACCTTGGTGAGTTGCTTTGATGGTGACAGAAGCAGAGGATGCTAGATATATTTTGTGAATCTTTTGATTCTTTTGTTTATATCTCTCACTTTTGTATTTTACTATTTCCTAGAGGCTTTTTTTGAGAAAAAAACTTGTATAAGCTATTTTAACTAACAAGTTTCTATATGGTCTATATATAGCTAGCTGGCTTAAACTCTGTGAGCCTTGGCTAGATTCTTATGCTATTATACTCTTATCTTTTGTTATATTATTTCTGTTTCTTGTGCAATGAGTTTGTAGCTTCGTGTGTACGTTTTGCGCTTTTCAAATCCTATTTTTAAGCTATATCCTTCATCGGGCTTCTAGACTATATTAATTCTTTCTATATATTATATGTATGTACTTAGAACTATCGTAACCTCTGATTAACCTTTGCTTTACGATGCAAGGTAAGGCTTAGGGTAATTAGGGTGTTACATTTAGTGGTATCAGAACAGTTCGTCCTCGTGAGCCTGAGGGATGGATCGATTGTGCTTCAATGCATACTCTGTGTGTCTTTTTCTTTGATGCTATTAGGCTATCTACTTGATATTGCATAGCATGCTTGTTTGTGAGTGCCTGTTTGGGATAATTGAAGCACTAGGCCTTTGATATTGAGACTGATCACCTTGATATAGATTGTTTGGTGTAGACAGGAACCCTAATGGCTACTCACGGACGAGGTCGTACACGTTCACGAGCAGAGAGTAGGAATGCGTAACCGGCCGATAACCATGCCGAATTCATGGCGGCAATGGCTAATCTGGTGAATACCATGGAAGCTAATGCTGCTGTGACTCTGTAAGCTGTGTAGAGGTTAGGCCAATCGGATGGGAATGGAAACAAAAATAGTGAGGGAAACGCGAATGATAATGCTGAGGGAAATGGCGATAATATAGGAGGTGCTTCGATGACCTTGGCTACTTTTCTCAAGGTTCATCCGGTAAGTTTCCAAGGTTCAACCAACCTTACAGAAGCGGATAACTGGTTCCAAGCCATGGAGCTCGCGTTGCAAACACAGCATGTCCCGAATAACCAGTATGTAGAGTTTGCTGCGTATCAGCTTTTAGGAGAGGCTCAGTATTGGTGGCAAGGAGAGTACCACTTGCTCAGCTTCAGAATGCCGACATACCTTGGGATGTATTCCAAATGGCTTTCTACAAGAAGTACTTTCCTGAGTCTGCAAGGGAAGCGAAAGAGATGGAACTTATGCAACTGAAGCAAGGTTTCTTGTCTGTGGTGGAGTATACTAGCCAATTTGAGGAGCTCTGTAGGTTCTCTAAGGTGTTTTAGAGTGCCCCAGAGACCTATAAAAGTTGGAAGTATATCAAGTATCAAAGGGGCTTGAAGGATAATTAAGACTGCAGTGGCTCCTATGGAGATTCGTATCTTCTCCAATCTTGTGAACAAGGCGATGGTGGTTGAGGAATATGCAAAGACGGTAGCTTTGTCAAAGGACACTCATGGAGGAAACACTAGTAGGGGGCGTGGCAAGTAATTTCAGCCAAGGGGGCAAAATTTCAAGAGAGGAGAACATGTGCCTCAAGGACAAGGAGGCTTCAGAAAGAACACTCATGATCAGTTTCAGCGTGGCAAAGGTAGAGGAAATCAGAGTAAGGTTTCTCTGGATTTAGCTTGTGATCGTTGTGGAGGTTTTCATCCATATGACTCTTGCAAGATTGGTTTAGGTGGTTGCTTTAATTGTGGTTTTCCTGGTCATATTGTGAGAGATTGCACTCGTGGGAGAAACCCGAATGCGGGTCAAAGTCAGCACCAAGGGCGAGTATTTACTGTGAACGCCAAGGATGCTGCTAAGGTGGATCCTTTAATGAGAGCTAACTATTTAATTGGTGATAAAATCTTGGTTCGATTGTATGATACTAGGGTTCGCATTCGTTTATTTCATTTGACAAAGTTGAGGAACTAGGCTTGAAGGTGTCAGAATTAGCATTTGAACTGCATGGACATACTCCACATCAGACGGTTATGACTAGGTCAGGTTGTAGACAAGTAGGTTTGAAGCCTGAGGGTAGAGACTTTATACATGACTTGATCTGTTTACCAATGGTTGGATTGGAGATGATTTTGGGGTTTAATTGGTTATCAAAGAATCGGGTGTTGTTGGATTGCTTTGATCGGTCAATTTAGTTTATACCGGAAGGAGAAAATGGAGCAGTGGTAGCTGCAAGTTATTACTTGAACTCTGTAATGGTGCACTATAGTGGGGAAGAGTGTCAGGGTTATATCTTGTTGGCTGCTAATGCTTTGGGTGATGCCCAGAACTTAGACCAGATTCTGGTAGTTAGAGACTTTTCGGAGGTGTTCCCAGAAGATATTCCTGAGTTCCCACCACAAAGGAAGATTGAATTTGCAATTGAATTGGTGCCGGGAGCTGGACCAGTGTCGATTGTGCCGTTATAGGATGGCTCCGATAGAGCTGGCTGAATTAAAGACTCAGTTGGAAGAGCTTCTGAATAAGAGGTTCATTCGACCGAGTGTATCTCCGTAGGGAGCGCCAGTTTTATTGGTGAAGAAGAAGGATGGAGGGATGCGACTTTGTGTGGATTACCGACAGTTGAACAAAGTGACTGTGAAGAATAAGTATCCATTGCCTAGGATCGATGACTTAATGGATCAACTGCAAGGAGCCAGAGTATTTTCAAAGATGGACTTAAGATCCAGTTACCATCAAATAAGGGTGAAAGAGGATGACATTCCAAAAACTGCGTTTAGGACGCGTTATGGACACTACGAGTTTACGGTGATGTCCTTTGGGTTAACGAATGCACTTGCTGTGTTCATGGATTACATGAACAAAGTATTATGTCCCTTTTTGGACAAATTCATGGTGGTTTTCATAGGCGATATCTTAGTTTATTCTAAGATGGTGAAAGAGCATGAGGAACACTTGAGAATTATGTTGCAAATCTTAAAGAAGCGGAAATTGTATGCTAAGTTGTCCAAGTGTGAAATCTGGAAAGAGGAAGTAAAGTTCCTATGTCACGTGGTGAGTAAAAGTGGAATAGCGGTGGATCCTTCAAAAGAGGAGGCGGTAATGGAATGGGAAAGACCAATGACGGTGATGGAAGTTAGAAGTTTCTTGGGCTGGGTCGGATATTACCAGAGATTTATTGAAGGATTTTTCCGGATTGCACTACCAATGACGAAGTTGACAAGGAAAGAGGTGCCGTTTGTGTGGACGTCAGAGTGTGAAGAGAATTTTCAGACCTTGAAATAAAGGTTAACCTCAGCGCCTGTTTTGATTTTGCTGGAACCACATGAACCGTTTGAAGTATACAGTGATGCTTCCTTAAAGGGTTTGGGTTGCGTGTTGATGCAACACCGGAACGGTGGCTTACGCATCGCGTCAGCTGAGACCGCATGAGATAAATTACCCAATTCATGTCTTGGAATTAGCGGCGATTGTGATTGCATTGAAGATTTGGAGGTACCACTTGTACGGAGTGAGGTTTAGCATCTTTTCTGATCATAAGAGTCTCAAGTACATCTTTGATTAGAAAAAGCTTAATATGCGTCAGAGGAGGTGGATGGAGTTGCTAAAAGATTATGATTTTGAACTAAGTTATCACCCTAGAAAGGCGAATATGGTGGCGGACGCGTTGAGTTGGAAGTCTTTAACAATAGCTTGGATGAGAATAAAGGAAGATGAGTTAGAGGATAAGTTTGTGGATCTTAAGCTAGAGATTGGTGAAGTTGCCGGAAGAGCTTGTTTGAATCAGTTGTAGATTTCAAGTACATTTAAAACAGAGATACAGAGGGCTTAACAAGATGAGCAAAAGTTTCAGCAACTATTTCAACCAGTTGGCAAGAAGAGGCATGGAGAATTCACTAAGGATGATGAAGGGTTGTGGAGATATAAGGGGAGAATTTGTATACAAGATGTCGGGAGTTTAAGGCAAGAATTGTTGTCGGAAGCTCACAACAATGGGTTCTCTATTTATCCCGAAAGTATGAACATGTAATATGACTTAAAGAAGATGTTTTGGTGGCCTAGAATGAAATGTGATGTAGCTACAATGGTATCCAAGTGCCTAACGTGTCAGAAGGTGAAGATAGTGCATCAGAAACCGTCGGGGATGCTACAGCCACTAGAGATTCCTCAGTGGAAGTGGGAAGGAATTGCAATAGACTTTGTGACCGGTTTACCGAGGACTAGGTTGGGATT
Organism: Arachis hypogaea; assembly: GCF_003086295.3. Taxonomy (NCBI): domain Eukaryota; kingdom Viridiplantae; phylum Streptophyta; class Magnoliopsida; order Fabales; family Fabaceae; genus Arachis; species Arachis hypogaea. The sequence continues at coordinate 80,135,264 of NC_092044.1, read as the reverse complement.
TGATACGGTTTGGGTGATCATGGATCGCTTAACCAAGTCCGCTCATTTTCTGCCTATTCGAGTGAACTATTCTATGGAGGAGCTGGCAAGATTGTACATCAAGGAGATAGTAAGGTTGCATGGTGTACCATCGAGCATAGTGTTGGACCATAATCTCTGATTCACTTCAAGGTTTTGGGGAGCTTTCCAAAGGGCTTTCATTACAAAGCTATGTCTCAGTACTGCATATCATCCATATATGGATGGACAGTCGGAAAGGACTATTCAGATGTTGGAAGATATGCTAAGGGCGTGTGTATTGGATCAACCTGGGAGTTGGGACCGTTACATGCCATTGGTGGAGTTTGCGTACAACAACAGCTTTCATGCGAGCATTGGGATGGCTCCGTATAAGGCTTTGTGTGGACAGAAGTGCGAATCTCCACCTTGTTGGTATGAAATCGGTGAAGCAAGTGTTTTGGTCCTGATTTGGTAGCAGAGACTACTGAGAACATTAAGAAGATTCGTGCAGGGATTCTAACTGCACATGAAGTGGGAGAGCATGTATTTTTTAGGGTTACACCGACAACTGGGATCGGAAGAGCAATCAAAACCAAGAAGTTGAATCCGAGGTTCATTGGACCGTTTGAGATTCTGAGGCAATTTGGGCCGGTGGCATATCAAGTAGCTTTGCCGCCTCACTTGTCTAACTTGCATGACGTATTCCACGTGTCACAACTCCGTAAGTACACATCGGATGCGGCTTATGTATTAGAGCCAGAGTCGGTCAAGTTGAGGGAGAATTTGACCTTTCAAGTAACACCAGTGCGTATTGACGACACTAGTGTGAAAAAGCTACGAGGAAAGGAAGTTAAGTTGGTTAAAGTTGCTTGGAAGCGAGCAGGAGTTGAAGAGCAAACTTGGGAATCAGAGTCCGAGATTCGGAAGGATTACCCCGAGCTATTCTCAGGTAATCACTAAATTTTGAGGGCAAAATTTCTTATTTGGTGGGGAGAATGTAAGAACCGTGACTAATTAATCGTCTAATTAAATAATTAATATTGCCAAATTAGGTTCCAAAAATCTAGAATGAGAATTTTTGGATTTAAATATGATTTTTGGACTCAATAGATTTTTCTGAGTCAGAAAATGTATTTTCTGTGAAAAATCAAGAAAAACCACGAACTAGCAGCCGAACTGGTCGAATCGATTCAAGTCTGTCCGGTACTGTATGAGAAAAATTAAAAATAGTTGAAAACCTTAGAAAATATTAGAAATGGAAACCGGGCATTAATTTTAAAGGTTTGGCCCAAAGTTGGGTAAAACGAGCTAAAAATGCTAACGGGTTGGACTGGGCCCAAGTTGGACCCAAGCCAAACATATATATAGGTTCATTAATGAACCAAACTCAACCCCAAACACAACACACACAGCTGAAGTGAGGTTGAAGAAGAGAGTGAGGGTTTCTGTTTCGATGGTTACTGATGCACCACTATTTCATGGCACATCTTGTGCTTAATTGAGTGGATTTTATCCACTAATCTTACACTTATTCATTGAAATTGCATATTTTACATTTTCCTTCCTGATTTTATGCTATGATTGAAAACATGCTTCTTTGGCCTTTACTTCACTCTTTTTAATCCTCTCTTATTACCATTCGATGCCTTGATATGTGTGTTAAGTGATTTCAGGATTTATAGGGCAGGAATGGCTTAGAGGATGGAAAGGAAGCATGCAAAAGTGGAAGGAATACAAGAATTTTGATGGATTTACTGAGCTGTCAGCCCTGACCTCTTCACACTTCTTTAATCATAACATGAGCTACAAAGGTCCAAATGAGGCGGTTCTAGTTGGGTTGTAAAGCTAACATCTGGGGCTTCGCAACAATATATAATTTGCCATAGTTGCCTTGCTGTTAGGCGACGTGCACACGTGAAGCACGCGTACACGTGGATTGTGCTGCAGACACGCGAAGCGTACGCGTGGGCGACGCGTACGCGTGATGGAGCCACGTGCTGTACGTATCAGAAATCGTTGAGGGTGATTTTGGGCTGTTTTTGATCCTATTTTTGGCCTAGAAAACATGGATTAGAGGCTGCAGAGTAGAGGATCAAACATACACTTTCTGATTCACATAATTTTAGGTTTTAGATGTAGTTTCTAGAGAGAGTCTCACTCCTCTCTCTAGGTTTTAGGATTTAGGATTTCTCTTAATTTTAGGTTTATTTCTTCCCAATTCCAAATTCAATGTTCCTTTAATCTAGTTTTTCTTCTACTCTTATTTATTCTATTACTTTAATTTATGAATTCTCATGTTAGATTTGATTTCACTTATTAATGCAATTTGAGGTATTTTATGTTTATTGTTTGTTTCTCCATTTGTTGTTATTGAATCTCTTGGCTTTGGTTGAGTAATTGGTGACACTTGAGTTATCAAACTCCTTTGTTGATGGATAATTGTTATGTTTATGCTAGTTGATTTGAATTCCACTAACTCTAGTCTTTCCATAGGAGTTGACCAGGACCTGGGAAATCAAATTGATTTATCCACTTGACATACCTTCATAGTTAGAGGTTGATCAAGTGGGAGCAATGAACAATTCTCATCACAATTGATAAGGATAACTAGGATAGGACATCCAGTTCTCATACCTTGCCAAGAGCTTTTCTAGTTATTAGTTTATTCCGTTTGTAATTTACTTTTTCTGGTTCTCTTATCCAAAACCCCCAAAACATACTTTCCCATAACCAATTATAAGCACACTTTCCTGCAATTCCTTGAGAGATGACCCGAGGTTTAAATACTTCAGTTATCAATTTTATTAGGGATTTGTTACTTGTGACAACCAAAACTTTTGCACGAAAGGGATTCCTTGTTGGTTTAGACGCTATACTTTCAATGAGAACTAATTTGTGAATTTCTAGACCACACAGGGAATCCCGATCGTCAAAATGGCGCCGTTACCGGGGAATTGCAAACGTGTGCCTTATTATTGGTTATTGTAAATATTTGCTTTTTGCTTATTTGTTAGTTTTTGTTAGTTTTAGGACTTAGTTGCTTATTTTTATTAGTTTTTATTTTTATTAGCTACTATGAATTCTCACCCCCTTTGGTTATGAGTTTAGTTCAAATTATGTTGTAGGGAATGGAAGCCATAATGTGAACATGCATCAAGGTTGGGACAATCAAAAATGGGAGGAGCCACAAGGATTTGATCAACCCTCTTGGCAACAACCCCCTCCAATGCATTATGACCAACAATCATTCTATGATGCATACCAAGACAATAGTTATGGTGGACCTCTTCGTGACAACCAACCTCCACCAAATTACTATGGTCAAGAGCCATTCCAGGGTGCGTACCAAGACGATAGATATGGTGGACCCCCTTGTAGTTACCAACAAGCACCACTATATGCCTATGAACCCCCTCCTCAACATAGCTTTGAACCACCATACTCGCAAGTCCCCCAAACACCTCCATATGACCCTAACCCATATCCACCATACCAACCACCCTATGAGCCATATGAACCAAACATAGAGCCACCCCAATTCCAACCCAAGTACTCCCAAGAACCACCACCTCCATATACACCATGTCCATATCCATCAATCCAAGAGCTATATGATCTTAATTATGTTATCCAAGCGGAACAATAGTCAAAGGATCGTCTCAAAGAAACAGTGGATCGATTTCATACAACTCTTCATCAACTAGAGTAAGCGATAAATCGATTAGCTTCCCAATGTTTGGACACCAAGGAACTCCCACAGCTTCATGTGGAGAATCTACTGAAGAACGCAGCATGAAGGAGAAGCTAGAAACTCCGGTGGACAGTGAGCAGCATGATTTTGTATTGGAACAATTGGAGGAAGCCGTAATCATTGAAGAGGAGGAAGTTGTCGAAGACTTAGGAGATGCGGAACGTCCATGGAAACCTCAAGTCACAAAGCCCCCTTCTAAGGTGTTTGGATTTGATGTTGAGGAGGGTGTACAACCTCCAAGGCATATCATGGTTGAAGACTTTGAAGAGGTTGATCAAGAGATGGATTCAATCATTGATGAATTCTTATCTACATTTGAATCTTCTCCCATTGGACTTGACATGGGGATTAAAGAAGAAGAAGCACAACCTCCCATGCCCTTGGTGAACAATGAAGAAGAGATCAAATTGGAAGAAAGCTACCAAGAGGAAGAGGTTAATATTGAAGAAGCTTGCAAAGAGGTGGAAGTTGTCAAGAAAGAACACACGGGAGTGGAGCTTGAAATCACCTTGCCAAAGTTGTTGGAAACCCCCCCTAAGTCACCATCATCCTTCACAACATTCAAGTGGGTAAAATTCATATCCCTTAGCTTTTTCATTCCACTTGAACATGGTTTACTTGAGACAGATGGTCAACTTAGAGCTCTTTGTGGCTTTAAGAGCAAAAGAGAAATGGTTAGTGGTTGGCAACATAATCCTCAGTTCATCATGGTTGAAAGTTCAAATTCTAAATGCAAAGGTTGGTGTAGATCTCGATTAAATGGGTCTAGGAAGTTGTTTGGACACTTTAGTGAGAATTCAGATTGCTTGCCACCCGGTTAGAACAGTGGTAATCAACACAAAGACGGGTGCAAAAGCAAGGTTTGGGACCGCAGAATTCATTCTAGCAATCACCACTCATGGGGCCTTGTCACTTGCTTCAACTTGCTTGAAGGTGTTATGCACCTAGTTTGGGATTTCGGAGGCCATTGGAATTGCAAACATTGGTAGGGATTCAAGGATCAGTACAAGCACAAGCCATCATGACAAGGAGCTCCCCGAATGTCCAACTTAAGGACTTTAACTAAAAGTGCTAGGTGGGAGACAACCCACCATGGTATAATTGTCCTTTTTCATTCCTAGTTTTATTTTATTTTGTTTTTTACAGTACTCATTCAAAATTTTTGCATAATCATCTACATTCTGCATTCTGCATTAAAAAAAAAAGAAGACGGGGATCGACGCGCACACGTCGTATGTGTATACACAAATAAATAGAGAGTTGCGCGAGAGACGCGCAGGAGGTGTGCGTAGTGCACAAGCCACACCACGCGTACGCGTACCGCACGCGTTCGTGTACCGCACGCGTACGCGTCCCCTGTAGAAAATTCAACCCACGCGTAGGCATCAGCAACTCATACACGTGGGAATGAAAATCGGCGTAAACGCGTGCTGAACAGAGAGTTGTGATGGTCTGGGGCTGGCACTGTGCTAGAGGCACAAAATCACCCACGCGTACGCGTCCCTGACGCGTGCGTGCCCTTTCGCTTTTCAGACCACCCACGCGTACACGTGACTGACGCGTACGCGTCGTATGGATAATACAGTTGTCACACGCACGCGTGCCGTGTCCGTGCGCGTCGCGTCCTGTTTTCATTTCTTACTTCTTTCTTCTATCCTTTCTCCATCTTTATTCCTCCTTTCTTACTTTCTTCTTTCTTCTCCTCCCTTCTCATCCTTATTCTCTCTCATTCTCTTTTACATACTACATTTGCATACTTTCCTTCATTGTATTTTAATTTTATTTATATTCTTATCCCTTTTTTCTAAGTTTCTATTTTACCATTGATGTTACATGTTTTTATTCAACTGTTTCATCTTTCCTTACATTATCTTGGTGCTTCATGACTTGTTTTATACTGTTGGGTGATATTACATGTAACTCAACGCTAATTTTTATGATACTTGTATTCCATTGCATGTTGTAGCTACCATGTAGTTGAGAATCTCATTATTAATTGCCATTAACCCACCCATATTTTATTTCTTTTCATATCTTTGTTTGTGGGTTATTCTTCTTCCTTTTTCTCTTCTTTCAGATTGGCCACCAAGAAGGGGAACGGAAGAGCTTCTGAATCGGGAGACAAACAAGTCCATATGCATGCTCTTAAAAAAACGCCGCAGTTGTAGCTCACCACCCCCATCCACTTGCACATCTCATCATGCACCGAGGATGATGCAATCTTTAAGTGTGGGGAGGTCGATACTGACTTCCACGGGTAACTACTTCCTGTCTTAACACCAATGTTTAGTTTTCTTTGTTAAATTAGTTGTTGCATTTGAATGTTTGATTGCATGTTTGTCGAATTTTGTGCATATTTTACCAACTACTTGGTTGAAGTAATATTTTCCCTTTTTAAGAAACTTTTTATAGCATTTCACTAATTTGAATTAAAATTTTGGTTAAACTTGTTTGAAGAAATTTTATTTTGGAACATGGTTTAGAGCTCGAACACACAAAACCAGTGAGATTTTGAGCCTATTTGATTGGTTGCATTTTATCAACCAATATTTTATTTTTAGTGTGTATTATTCTATCTAAAATTGTGATCTTTGTCTTGGTTAATTCTATATTTCCATTGTTTGATGTATGCATGCACTTATATGATTGAGGCCTTTATTCACTATAGCTCACATACCCATATGGCCTTAACCTTTTCATTATCCTTTGCAAACTAAAGTTGAGCCTATTTTACCCATTTGTTCTTTACTTTAGCTCATCACTAACTCTAAGCATAAAACAATAATGTCCTTAATTTGAATCCTTGGTTAGCTTAGACTAGTGAGAGTGCTCATGAATTAAGTGTGGGAAAAGTGAGTTTGGAAACGTTTGGTTTGGGAATTGAGTATGTTAGACTTTTTGTGAAAATGTGAAAAATGTTGAGGACATGTTTATGCATTCAATACCTTAATCATATGCATTCTGAAAAACAAAAGAAAAGAACAAACAAAAGAAAAAAAATACAAGAAAAATAAGAGAAAAAGAAAAGAAAAAATATATATATAAAAATAATAAAAAGGGGACATAATGCCTCCAAGTTAACTCATAATATCAATGCATATGAGTTATACTTAAATTTGGAATGTATGAATATGTGGCAAAACATAGTTAATGGGTAGTTAGGCTTTATATTATGATTACATGGATTGTCTTAAGTTAGGTGGGAAGTTTAGGCTAATTAAGGATTCAGATTTTAGTCCATTTGACCAAATACAATCCTACCTTGACCCTAACCCCATTACAACCCTTAAAAGACCTCTTGATAGGTGTATTTATGCATTAATTCTTTGTTGATTGGTAGAAGAAGAGCAAGCCTTAGAAAGCAAGATTAGTAGAGAATTGAGAGAATCGAACCTTAAACACTTGAGCGATTAGAGTATATACACTTCCAGTGAGGGTTCGATGCTCGATTCCATGTTTCTGGCTTTCATGAGCTATCTTCATCTGCAAGTTTATTTGTACTTCATTTTATGATTTGAATTAGTGAAATCCAGTTCATATTGTTCTTGGAGAATTTGATTTACTTTTAACCAAGTAGGTAGAATCATTTTTGCATTTAGCTGCATTCATACAGATAGGTTGCATTTCATACATATCCTACCATTTTGCCTTCACTCTTTTTGGTCTCCTTGAGCTTAGCATGAGGACATGCTAATGTTTAAGTATGGGGAGATTTGATGCACCACTATTTCGTGGCACGTCTTGTGCTTAATTGAGTGGATTTATCCACTAATCTCACACTTATTCATTAAAATTGCATGTTTTACATTTTCCTTCTTGATTTTGTGTTATGATTGAAAACATGCTTCTTTGGCCTTTAATTCACTATTTTTAATCATTTCTTATTATCATTCGATGCCTTGATATGTGTGTTAAGTGATTTCATGGTTTATAGGGCAGGAATGGCTTAGAGGATGGAAAGGAAGCATGCATAAGTGAAAGGAATACAAGAATTTTGATGGATTTGCAGAGCTGTCAGTCCTGACCTCTTCACACTCATTCGATCATAACTTGAGCTACAAAGGTCCAAATGAAGCAATTTTAGTTGCATTGAAAAGCTAACATGTGGGGCTTCGCAACGATATATAATTTGTCATAGTTGTCTTGCTGTTAGGTGACACGCACGCGTGAAGCACACGTACGGATGGATTGTGTTGCAGACACGCGACGCGTACACGTGGGTAACGCGTATGCGTGATGGAGCCACATGCTGTACGGGCTATTTTTGACCCAGTTTTTGGCCAGAAAACACAGATTAAAGGCTGCAGAGTGGAGGAATCATACATACACTTTCTCATTCACATAATTTTAGGTTTTAGATGTAGTTTCTAGAGAGAGAGACTGTCTCCTATCTCTAGGTTTTAGGATTTAGGATTTCTCTTAGTTTTAGTTTTATTTCTTCCCAATTCCAGGTTCAATGTTCCTTTAATCTAATTTTTCTTCTACTCTTAGTTATTCTATTACTTTAATTTATGAATTCTCATGGTAGATTTGATTTCACTTATTAATGAAATTTGAGGTATTTCATGTTTATTGTTTGTTTCTCCATTTGTTGTTATTGAATCTCTTGGCTTTGGTTGAGTAATTGGTGACACTTGAGTTATTAAACTCCTTTGTTGATGGATAATTGTTATGTTTGTGCTAGTTGATTTGAATTCCACTAACTCTAGTCTTTTCATAGGAGTTGACCAAGACCTGGGAAATCAGATTGATTTATCCACTTGACATACTGGTGCACGAAATTGCAATCACACTTTTGCAATCCGCACAACTAACCAGCAAGTGCACTGGGTCATCCAAGTAATACCTTACGTGAGTAAGGGTCGATTCCACGGAGATTATTGGTTTGAAGCAAGCTATGTTTATTTTATTATTCTTAGTCAGAATTTCAATTAAAATTATAAGTTGAATTATTAGAAAAATAAAAGAGCGTGAATTAATTACTTGTAATGCAGTAATGGAGAATATGTTGGGGTTTTGGAGATGCTTTGTCCTCTGAATCCCTGCAATATAATATTCAACTCAATAACATAATTGCAAAGTTCCTTCCATGGCAAGCTCTATGTAGGGTGTCACCGTTGTCAATGGCTACTTTCCATCCTCTCAGTGAAAATGGTCTAGATGCTCTGTCACAGCACGGCTAATCATCTGTCGGTTCTCAATCAGGTTGGAATAGAATCCAACGATTCTTTTGCATCTGTCACTAACGCCCAGCCTTCAGGAGTTTGAAGCTCGTCACAGTCATTCAATCCCGGAATCCTACTCGGAATACCACATACAAGGTTAGACTTTCCGGATTCTCATGAATGCCGCCATCACTCTGGCTTATACCACGAAGATTCTGATTAAGGAATCTAAGAGATATTCATTCAATCTGATGTAGAATGGAGGTGGTTGTCAGACACACGTTCATGGGTTGAGGAAGGTGATGAGCATCACGGATCATCACCTTCTCCATAATTAAGCGCGAATGAACATCTTAGATAGGAACATGCATATGTGAATGGAAAAATATAAGTAATTGCATTAATTCATCGAGACGCTGCAGAGCTCCTCACCCCCAACAATGGAGTTTAGAGACTCATGCCGTCAAAGAGTATGTAGTTCAGATCTGAAAATGTCATGAGGTACAAAATAAGTCTCTAAAAGTTGTTTAAATAGTAAACTAGTAACCTAGGTTTACAGAAAATGAGTAAACTAAGATAATTAGTGCAGAAATCTACTTCTGGGGCCCACTTGGTGTGTGCTGGAGCTAAGACTTAAGCCTCTCACGTTCTTGGGCTGTTTCTGGAGTTGAACGCCAGGTTGTAACGTGTTTTGGGCGTTGAACTCCAACTTGTAACCTGTTTCTGGCGCTGGACGCCAGACTGCAACATGGAACTAGCGTTGAATGCCAGTTTACGTCATCTATATTTGCGCAAAGTATGGACTATTATATATTTCTGGAAAGCCCTGGATGTCTACTTTCTAACCCATTTGAGAGCGCCTCAATTGGATTTCTGTAGCTCCAAAAAATCCATTCCGAGTGCAGGGAGGTCAGGATCCAACAATATCAGCAGTCCTTTTTCAGCCTAACTCAGATTTTTGCTCAGCTCCCTCAATTTCAGCCAGAAAATATCTGAAATCACAGAAAAGTACACAGACTCATGGTAAAGTCCAGAAATATGATTTTTGCCTAAAAACTAATAAAATTCTATTAAAAACTAATTAAAACATACTAAAATCTACATGAAATTACCCCCAAAAAGCGTATAAAATATCCGCTCATCACAACACCAAACTTAAACTGTTGCTTGTCCCCAAGAAACTAGAAGAATAAAATAGGATAAAAAGAAGTTAAGAAGCAATAATATCTCAGAGTTTCAAGTGAGGCTCAGGTTTTAGTTAGATGAGCGGGGCTAGTAGCTTTTTGTTTCTGAACAGTTTTGGCATCTCACATTATCCTTTGAAATTCAGAATGATTGGCATCCGTAGGAACTCAGAATTCCGATAATATTATTGATTTTCCTAGTGTAGTATGTTGATTCTTGAACATAGTTACTTTATGAGTCTTGGTCGTGGCCCTAAGCACTTTGTTTTCCAGTATTACCACTGAATACATAAATGCCACAGACACATAATTGGGTGAACCTGTTCAGATTGTGACTTAGCTTTGCTAAAGTCCCCAATTGGAGGTGTCCAGAGCTCTTAAGCACACTCTTTTGCCTTGGATCACGACTTTAACCACTCAGTCTCAAGCTTTTCACTTGGACCTGCATGCCACAAGCACATGGTTAGGGACAGCTTGATTTAGCCGCTTAGGCCTAGAATTACTTCCTTGGGCCCTCCTATCCACTGATGCTCAAAGCCTTGGATCCTTTTCACCCTTGCCTTTTGGTTTTAAGGGCTATTGGCTTTTTTCTTTTTCTTGATCCAATGATTCCTTGTAAAAAAAATTTTTTCACTGCTTTTTCTTGCTTCAAAAATCAAATTCATGATTTTTCAGATCATCAATAATATTTTTTGTATTCCTCATTCTTTCAAAAGCCAACATTCGTAAAATTTAAGATACAAATTATGCACTGTTCAAGCATTCATTCAGAGAACAAAAGGTATTGCCACCACATATAATTAATTATAATTTTTATTATTAAGAACTCGAAAAATATAAATTACTTCTTTATTCTAATTATCTACTATTTTATTCATGTTTGATGATAATGAGAAAAATAAATTATAACTTAATTGGAAATAAAACCAGAATAGATATGCTAATTACTACTACTACTGTATAACTTCTAAGGTAAATTCTTATAATAACACTATCACAGAGTTAAAGCTAAAATTAGAACTCAACAACCTGTATTTTGGGAAGTGGATGTTCCTCTAATCTGTGGGGTGCTTGGTCCTTTAAGGATTAATTTTTGGCGCTTCAGCTCCCTTAAGTCACGCCCTTGCTCTTCTTGTTCCCTAAGCAATTTGCAAAGCATGCTACTTTGATTGTTTTGTTCTTCCTTTATTTGGTTCATAACTTCTTGCAACTTGGAAACAGATGCCTCAAGATGTTCCCATTATTCGAATTGAGGAAGTTCTGGGAGGAATTCTTGTGCTCTCATCTTGATTGGATCATCCTACAGCTGTTGTCTTTCCATTGATATTTTAGTAATTGGCTGCTCAACTGAGATATACTCAGTTATTCCCATCTTCACTCCGGCATCTCTGCAGAGCATAGAAATTAAGCTTGGATAGGCCAATTTGGCATCCTTGGAGTTCTTGTTTGCTATTTTGTAGAGTTCACACGAGATTAGTTGATGAACTTCTACTTCTCTTCCCAACATGATGTAGTGAATCATCACTGCTCTTTTAACAGTAACTTCAAAACGGTTGCTGGTGGGCAATATAGAATGCCCAATAAAGTCCAGCCAGCCTCTGGCAACTGGTTTGAGATCTTCTCTCTTGAGTTGATTTGGGATGCCAGTGGTGTTGGTGGCCCACCTGGCTCCAGGGATGCATATATCCTCTAGAATCTTGTCCAGGCCTTTGTTTACCCTCATCATTCTCTTATTAAAGGAGTCTGGGTCATCTTTCAATTGAGGAAGCTTAAAGATCTCCCTGATTTTGTCAGGATGGATGTGAACAATCTTTCCTCTGACTAAGGTCCATGGTCATAGAGGGCAGCTCCAATTATTCTTTGCCTGTCTGTCTGCCACAGATTAGCATAGAACTCCTGAACCATATTCCTTCCCACTTTTGTTTCAGGATTAGCTAGGATTTCCCAGTTCCTGTTTCGAATTTGTTCTTGGATCTCCGGATATTCATCTTCTTTCAGATCGAACTTGACTTCTGGGATCACTGATCTTAGACCCATTATTTTGTAGTAATGGTCTGAATGTTCTTTAGTCAAGAACTTCCCTTGATTCCAAAGTGGTTTTGGAATACTCTCTTTCTTGCCTCTTGGGGTGGGTTGTTTTCCTTTAGGGGCCATGATCAAAGTGAGTATGTTTTTGTGATCACGGATAAACACACCAAACTTAGAGGTTTGCTTGTCCTCAAGCAAAAGAAAAGAAAGGAGAGGGATAGGAGGAGAGCAAGTGTGGAATGGTGGATGATGAGAGGAGCGCCGAATGTGGATATAAAGCGAGGGAGGGTGGGTTTCGAAAATAAGAAGAAAAGATAAGATAGAAGATATGATTTATAAAAGATAAATATGATAAGAAAAAGATATAATTAAAAAAATTGTTAATGATATTTGGAAAAGATAAATTTGAATTTTAATTTTGAAAGAAGATTTTTAAAAGATAATTGAGTTTTGAAAAACTTAAAAAAAAGTTGGATTGGATTGGAAAACAATTTGTCTTTATGGATTAAGATGCATTTAATATTTTTGAAAAAGGATTTTAGAAATTAGGGTTTTTAGAAATTAGGATTAAAATTTTTTGGAATTGAAGGATGATATTTTGAAACATGTTTATGTAAGAAATCATGAATTGAAATATAAAAGTTAGAAAATTTGTGAAGAAGAACGAATTTTACCTCCTCCCCACCATTCTGGCGTTAAACGCCCAAACGCTACATGTTTTGGGCGTTTAACGCCTAATTGCTGCTTCTCCTGGGCATTCAACGCCCAGCTGTTGCTTCTTTCTGGCGTTGAACGCCAAGAAGTCCTTTATCACTGGGAGTTTTTTTGAACGCCCAGGATGCTATCAATCTGGCGTTAAACGCCCAGAAGGTGCTTCTTTCTGACGTTCAACGCTCAGAAGATGCACCTTTCTGGCGTTTAACGCCCAGATGGCTTCCCTTATTGGCGTTGAACGCATAGTGGGTGCTTCTTTTGGGCATTCAACGCCCAAACTGTTTCTTATTGGCTTTTTTCATGCCAGTAAGCTTCCAAATTCCCTTGTAACTTTGTAAATTCAAGCAATTGCTATTTTACCTTGAAGATACTTTGACATATACCTGTAATAATCAATTAATTAACAAATAAACTTTGTAAATGGCTGGGTTGCCTCCCAGCAAGCGCTTCTTTATTGTCATTAGCTGGACTATTACTGAGCTTTAATCAAGCCTCGGTTTTGAGCATTCTTGCTCAAAATTGCCTTCAAGATAATGTTTGACTCTCTGTCCATTAACAATGAACTTTTTATTAGAATCATTATCCTGAAGCTCTACGTATCCATATGGTGATACGCTTGTGATCACATATGGACCTCTCCACCGGAACTTCAATTTCCCGGGGAATAATTTGAGCCTAGAATTAAATAGCAGAACTTTCTGCCCTGGCTCAAAGACTCTGGATGACAATTTCTTATCATGCCATCTTTTTGCTTTCTCTTTGTATATTTTTGCATTCTCGAAAGCATTGAGTCTAAATTCTTCAAGCTCATTTAACTAGAGCAATTGTTTTTCTCTAGCTAACTTGGCATCAAGGTTCAGGAATCTGGTTGCCCAGTAGACCTTATGTTCCAGTTCCACTGGCAAGTGACATGCCTTTCCATACAAAAGCTGGTATGGAGAGGTCCCTATAGGGGTCTTGAATGCTGTTATGTATGCCCACAGAGCATCATCCAAGCTTCTTCTTGAATCCCTTCTACGGTTAATTACAGTCCGTTCCAGGATTCTTTTGAGTTCTCTAGTTGAGACTTCAGCTTGCCCATTAGTCTGTGGGTGATATGGAGTGGCCACCCTGTGTCTAACTCCATAACGAACCAAAGCAGAATAGAGCTGTTTATTACAGAAATGAGTGCCCCCATCACTGATTAGCACTCTAGGGGTACCAAATCTGCTGAAGATGTGTTTCTGGAGGAATTTTAACACTGTCTTAGTGTCATTAGTGGGTGTAGCAATAGCTTCTACCCATTTGGATACATAATCTACCGCCACCAGAATATAAGTGTTTGAGTATGATGGTGGGAAAAGTCCCATGAAGTCAATACCCCATACATCAAACAACTCAATCTCCAAGATCCCTTGTTGAGGCATGGCATAACTGTGAGGCAGATTCCCAGATCTTTGGCAACTGTCGCAATTAAGCACAAACACTCGGGAATCTTTATAGAGAGTAGGCCAGTAGAAGCCACATTGGAGGACTCTTGTGGCTGTTCGCTCACTTCCAAAATGTCCTCTATACTGTGATCCATGGCAGTGCCGTAGGATCCTCTGCGCTTCTTCTTTAGGCACACATCTACGGATTACTCTGTCTACACATCTCTTGATGAGATATGGTTCATCCCAAAGATAGTACTTTGCATCCGTGATCAACTTCTTTGATTGCTGCCTACTGTACTCTTTGAGTATGAACCTTACTGCCTTGTAGTTTGCAATGTCTGCAAACCATGGCACTTCCTGGATGGCAAAGAGTTGCTCATCCGAAAAGGTTTCAGAGATCTCAGTAAGAGGGAGGGACACCCCTTCTACTGGTTCTATTCGGGACAGGTGATCTGCTACTTGGTTTTCTGTCCCTTTTCTGTCTCTTATTTCTATATCAAACTCTTGCAGAAGCAACACCGATCTGATAAGTCTGGGTTTTGAATCCTGCTTTGTGAGTAGATATTTAAGAGCAGCATGATCAGTGTACACAATCACTTTTGATCCTACTAAATAGGATCTAAACTTGTCAATAGCGTAAACCACTACAAGCCCTTTTTCTGTGGTTGTGTAATTCTTCTGTGCGTCATTTAAAACATGACTGGCATAGTAAATGACGTGCAGAAGCTTGTCATGTCTCTGTCCCAACAATGCACCAATGGCATGGTCACTTGCATCACACATTAATTCAAATGGTAATGTCCAGTCTGTTGCAGAGATGACTGGTGCTTTGACCAGCTTAGCTTTCAGAGTCTCAAACACCCGCAGACACTCCTTATCAAAGATAAATGGTGTGTCAGCAGCTAGCAGATTACTTAGAGGTTTGGCGATTTTTGAAAAATTCTTTATAAACCTCCTATAGAATCCTGCATGCCCTGGAAAGCTTCTGATTGCCTTAACATTGGCTGGTGGTGGTAATTTTTCAATTACCTCTACTTTAGCTTGATCCACCTCTATTCCTCTGTTCGAGATTTTGTGCCCAAGGACAATTCCTTCAGTCACCATAAAGTGACATTTCTCCCAGTTTAAAACTAGGTTGGTCTCTTGGCATCTCTTTAGAACAAGTGCTAGATGGTCAAGACAGGAGCTGAATGAGTCTCCAAATACTGAAAAGTCATCCATGAAGACTTCCAGAAATTTTTCCACCATATTAGAGAAAATTGAGAGCATGCACCTTTGAAAGGTTGCAGGTGCATTGCACAAGCCAAATGGCATCCTTCTGTATGCAAATACTCCGGATGGACATGTGAATGCAGTTTTCTCTTGATCTTTTGGATCTACTGCAATTTGATTATAACCTGAATATCCATCCAGGAAGCAGTAGTATTCATGACCTACTAGTCTTTCTAGCATATGGTCTATGAATGGTAAAGGAAAATGATCCTTTCTGGTAGCTGTATTGAGCCTTCTATAATCAATAGGCATACGCCACCCTGTAACTGTTCTTGTAGGAACTAGTTCATTTTTTTCAGTATGAACCACTGTCATGCCACCTTTCTTAAGGACGACTTGGACAGGGCTTACCCAGGGGCTATCAGAAATAGGATAAATAATCCCAGCCTCTAGTAATTTAGTGACCTCTTTCTGCACCACCTCCTTCATGGCTGGATTCAGCCGCCTTTGTGGTTGAACCACTGGCTTGGGGTCACCCTCCAGTAAGATCTTGTGCATGCATCTGGCTGGGCTAATGCCCTTGAGATCACTGATGGACCACCCAAGAGCTGTCTTGTGTGTCCTTAGCACTTGAATTAGTGCTTCCTCTTCCTGTGACTCTAAGGTAGAGCTTATGATTACAGGAAAGGTATCACCTTCTCCCAGAAATGCATATTTCAGGGATGGTGGTAATGGTTTGAGCTCGGGTTTGGGAGGTTTCTCCTCTTCCTGAGGGATTTTCAGAGGTTCTATTATTTTCTCTGGTTCCTCCAGATCAGGCTGAACATCTTTAAAGATATCCTCTAGCTCTGATTCGAGACTCTCAGCCATATTGACTTCTTTTACCAGAGAGTCAATAATATCAACGCTCATGTAGTCGTTTTGGGTGTCTGGATGCTGCATGTCTTTGACAACATTCAACTTGAACTCATCCTCATTGACTCTCAGGGTTACTTCCCTCTTTTGAACATCAATGAGGATTCAGCCAGTTGCTAGGAAAGGTCTTCCCAGAATGAGAGTTGCACTCTTGTGCTCCTCCATTTCCAGCACCACAAAGTCAGTGGAAAAGGCAAATGGCCCAACTTTGACAATCATGTCTTCAATCACGCCTGATGGGTATTTAATGGAGCCATCAGCAAGTTGAAGACATATCCAGGTTGGTTTAACTTCATCAGTCAACCCAAGCTTTTCGATAGTAGCTGCAGGTATTAGATTAATACTTGCCCCAAGATCACATAAAGCTTGCTTGGTACAAGTACCTTCTAATGTGCATGGTATCATAAAGCTTCCCGGATCCTTAAAATTCTCAGGTAAGCTTTTCAGAATGACTGCACTGCATTCTTCAGTGAGGTAAACTTTCTCAGTTTCCCTCCAATCCTTCTTATGACTTAAGATCTCTTTCATGAACTTGGCATAAGAGGGTATTTGCTCAAGTGCCTCTGCAAACGGAATCTTTATTTCAAGAGTCCTGAGATAGTCTGCAAAGCGGGCAAATTGCTTATCCTGTTCCGCTTGGCGGAGTTTCTGAGGATAAGGCATTTTGGCTTTATATTCCTCAACCTTAGTTGCTGTAGGTTTATTGCCTACAAATGTGGGTTGAGAAGCCTTTTTAGAGGGGTTGTTATCAACACTTGTATGTGTCTGATCTCCCACTGGAGTTTGAATGCCAGGGGTGGAAGCAGGAGTGGCGTTAGACGCCAGCTCCTTATCTGTTTCTGGCGTTTGAACGCCAGAACTGTGCTTCCTTTGGGCGTTCAATGCCGATTCATTGCTTGTTTCTGGCGTTGAATGCCAGAACTGAGCATGGCCTGGGCGTTCAACTCCAGCTTTCCACCGATTTTCTGGCTTTTGAACACCAGAGTTATTCCTCTCTGGGCTCTGACTGTCCTCAGATGGATTTTGGGTGGTTTGCTCATTTCTTAGCTTCCTGCTACCTTGAAGTGAGGTATTTAATATCTTTCCACTTCTTAATTGAACTGCTTGGCATTCTTCTATTATTTGTTTTGATAACTGCTGTTCTGTTTGCTTCAACTTTACTTCCATATTTTTGTTAGCCATTCTTGTTTTTTGTAGTATCTCCTTGAATTCAGCTAACTGTTTTGTTAGAAAATCTAATTGCTGATTGAATTCAGCAGCTTGATCTGCAGGACTGAGTTCAGCAGTTACTGTTTTAGCCTCTTTGTTGATGGAAGATTCCCTGCTTAGGTACAGATGCTGATTTCTGACAACTGTATCAATGAGCTCTTGGGCTTCTTCTATTGTCTTCCTCATGTGTATAGATCCACCAGCTGAGTGGTCTAGAGAAATCTGAGCTCTTTCTGTAAGCCCATAGTAGAAGATGTCTAATTGCACCCATTCTGAAAATATTTCAGAGGGGAATTTTCTTAGCATCTCTCTGTATCTCTCCCAGGCATCATAAAGGGATTCGTTATCTCCTTGTTTGAAGCCTTGGATGCTTAGCCTTAGCTGTGTCATCCGTTTTGGAGGAAAATAGTGATTCAGGAATTTTTCTGACAGCTGTTTCCATGTCTTTATGCTGTCTTAGGTTGGTTATTTAACCACCTCTTAGCTTGGTCTTTTACAGCAAATGGGAACAGTAATAGCCTGTAGACATCCTGATCTACCTCCTTATCATGTACTGTGTCAGCAATTTGTAAAAACTGTGCCAGAAACTCTGTAGGTTCTTCTTGTGGAAGACCAGAATACTGGCAACTTTGCTACACCATGATAATGAGCTGAGGATTCAACTCAAAACTACTAACTCCAATGGAGGGTATACATATACTACTCCCATATGAAGCAGTAGTGGGATTAGCATATGACCCCAGAGTCCTTCTGGACTGTTCCTTTCCACTTAGTTCCATGATGGAGCAAGGGAGATGATATGTATATTGATATTATTTATTTTATTAAAAATAAAAATTTATTTTCAAAATAATAAAATAAAATAAAATGAAATAAATAAAAAAAAGAAATTGAAAATGTTTTGTGAAAATTTTCAAAAAATTTGAGGAAAAAGAGAAAGTGGTTAGGATATTTTTGAAAAAGATAATAAAATATATATATTAAAAATATTTTTATTTATATTTTTTTTTTTTGAATTTTGAATTTTATGATGAAGGAGGAAAACACATAAAAGACACAAGACTTAAAATTTTTGGATCTAATGCTCCTTGTTTTCGAAAATTTTGGAGGGAAAACACCAAGGAACACCAAACTTAAAAATTTTAAGATCAAAACACAAAGAAGACTCAAGAACACTTTGAAGATTCACAAGAACACCAAGAACAAAAGAAAGAACACCAAACTTAAAAATTTTAGAAAATCAAAGTAATTTTCGAAAATTATATTAAAATTAACAAGAAAACACCAAACTTAAAGTTTGGCACAAGATTAAATCAAGAAAAATTATTTTTGAAAAAGATTTTAAAAAAGAAGATACCCAATTACCAAGAACATAGACCAACGCTCTAGCCAATTAGGCAGTAAATGTAACACTTGTTCTGAATAGGTATATTCCTTTTGGAAGACTAATGTTTTGGAAAAACACAAGTGAAACAAGAAAAGACACAGAACAAGAAAAATTAAAGATCAATAAGAAAAACAACAAGAATAACTTGAAGCTCAAAGAGCACAAATTCGAAAATTTAAAGGGAAAATATAAAATATGTAATTGACACTAAACTTAGAACAATGCACTAAACTCACAAAAAATTAAAATTGTGATAAAGGAAAATAAATTTTTTTTGAAAATTTTTTTGAAAAGGGAATAAAGGACTCAGAATTTAATAACTCTATAGCAACAAAAATAAATTATTCCTAATCTAAGCAATAAAATAAACCTTTAGTTGTTCAAACTCGAACAATCCCCGGCAACGGCGCCAAAAACTTGGTGCACGAAATTGCAATCACACTTTTGCAATCCGCACAACTAACCAGCAAGTGCACTGGGTCGTCCAAGTAATACCTTACGTGAGTAAAGGTCGATCCCACGAAGATTATTGGTTTGAAGCAAGCTATGTTTATTTTATTATTCTTAGTCAGGATTTCAATTAAAATTATCAGTTGAATTATTAGAAAAATAAAAGAGCGTGAATTAATTACTTGTAATGCAGTAATGGAGAATATGTTGGGGTTTTGGAGATGCTTTGTCCTCTGAATCCCTGCAATATAATATTCAACTCAATAACATAATTGCAAAGTTCCTTCCATGACAAGCTCTATGTAGGGTGTCACCGTTGTCAATGGCTACTTCCCATCCTCTCAGTGAAAATGGTCCAGATGCTCTGTCACAGCACGGCTAATCATCTGTCGGTTCTTAATCAGGTTGGAATAGAATCCAATGATTCTTTTGCGTCTGTCACTAAAGCCCAGCCTTCAGGAGTTTGAAGCTCGTCACAATCATTCAATCCCAGAATCCTACTCGGAATACCACAGACAAGGTTAGACTTTCCGGATTCTCATGAATGCCGCCATCACTCTGGCTTATACCACGAAGATTCTGATTAAGGAATCTAAGAGATATTCATTCAATCTGATGTAGAACGGAGGTGGTTGTCAGACACACATTCATGGGTTGAGGAAGGTGACGAGTGTCACGGATCATCACCTTCTCCATAATTAAGCGCGAATGAACATCTTAGATAGGAACACGCATATGTGAATGGAAAAATATAAGTAATTGCATTAATTCATCGAGACGCTGCAGAGCTCCTCACCCTCAACAATGGAGTTTAGAGACTCATGCCGTCAAAGAGTATGTAGTTCAGATCTGAAAATGTCATGAGGTACAAAATAAGTCTCTAAAAGTTGTTTAAATAGTAAACTAGTAACCTAGGTTTACAGAAAATGAGTAATCTACGATAATTGGTGCAGAAATCCACTTATAGGGCCCACTTGGTGTGTGCTGGGGCTGAGACTTAAGCCTCTCACGTGCTTAGGCTGTTTCTGGAGTTGAACGCCAGGTTGTAACGTGTTTTGGGTGTTGAACTCCAACTTGTAACCTGTTTCTGGCGCTGGACGCCAGACTGCAACATGGAACTGGCATTAAACGCCAGTTTACGTCATCTATCTTTGCGCAAAGTATGGATTATTATATATTTCTGGAAAGCCCTGGATGTCTACTTTCCAACCCAATTGAGAGCTTGTCAATTGGACTTCTGTAGCTCCAAAAATTCTATTCCGAGTGGAGGGAGGTCAGGATCCAACAACATCAGCAGTCCTTTTTCAGCCTAACTCAGATTTTTGCTCAGCTCCCTCAATTTCAGCCAGAAAATACCTGAAATCACAGAAAAATACACAGACTCATGGTAAAGTCCAGAAATATGATTTTTGCCTAAAAACTAATAAAATTCTATTAAAAACTAATTAAAACATACTAAAATCTACATGAAATTACCCCCAAAAAGCGTATAAAATATCCGCTCATCACATACCTTCATTGTTAGAGGTTGATCAAGTGGGAGCAATGAACAATTCTCATCATAATTGATAAGGATAACTAGGATAGGACATCCAGTTCTCATACCTTGCCAAGAGCTTTTCTAGTTATTAGTTTATTCCGTTTGTAATTTACTTTTTCTTGTTCTCTTATCCAAAACCCCCAAAACATACTTTCCCATAACCAATTATAAGCACACTTTCTTGTAATTCCTTGAGAGATGACCCGAGGTTTAAATACTTCGGTTATCAATTTTATTAGGGGTTTGTTACTTGTGACAACTAAAACTTTTGCACGAAAGGGATTCCTTGTTGGTTTAGACGCTATACTTTCAACGAGAACTAATTTGTGAATTTCTAGACCGCACAGGGAATCCCGATTGTCATACCTGAAACTGAAGGTCGATCTCGGACGAGATTTGCTGTTACAGCAGAAGCGATCGTGTCCGACTTGTTGGACTTGGCAGTGCTGCTGATCCTTGATCACCGGAGGGTGGTGGTACTTGCAACAGACTCCGATCCTTAAGTTAGCACGTGATTTAGGCAATTTTTTAGTAAAATCAGAGTATGAGTTATACCTGGGTATTCTAGTGTATTTATAGTAGTATTGAGTGGCTTTCCTTGAGATAAGATAGTTATCTTATTTTATCTTTTAGGTGAACTGCCTCATCTTTTAAGGGCCTAGCCGCCTTTAAAGTGGGCCTTTGTCCTTCTATTGGGCCTGCTTGGGCCTATATAGTGTTTTGGCCGAACTCTTTTAGTAAGAGATCGGTGGTGACCGCCCTGAAGAGGTCGGTCACTTGTGTCTTTAATCTGCCCAAGTCGGGTAGCTCGACCCAGAGTATGAACAGTTTCCATTAAAATACTATTCACATCTCACTTCAATCCAGCATATCTCGAGCTACAGTGCTCCGATTCGCATGCCGTCGGTGGCTACGCGAAGCTCTTACCGAGGCCATCACTTCTAGTTAAGCCTTGTGGTAAGTTTCTCAAGATTCCTTGTCCAATTTCCTGCCCTAAGAATTTCGAATTTTGGGATTTTGGTTGTGAGTGAAATCTTGTGTTTTAGGTGTTTAGGTACACTCTAGCCTTTGATTACCTTTGGGTTTGGCTTCCAAAACTGTTGGGTAAGGTGAGTTGTTCTTGAACCCTTGTAAACTAATTTATGGTGAGTATTAGGTTTTGATTTATGTGAAATATGTGATATTAGCTTGAATATTGGAGCTTGTTGGTGTTTGTTGATGCTTGTTGGAGTGATTGGTAACTTGGATTGTGGTTGGAAGCTTACCTTGTGCTCAGTTGGGGTTTTGGTACATATTGAGAATCGGCCAAGGCATGGTTTCAGTTTTCTCTATGTAATATACAATATTTCTGGACACTTAGGCTAGTGACCCATAGGATAGGATTGAATTAAATTGGTTGTTGGAATTGTTGAGATATGATGCATGATGAATTGATCAGCTTTGGCTATTTTGATTACTTGTGATTGTTTATTTTGATAAAATGATGTTGTAGAGTGAGATTAAAGTTGAATGAGTTTAATTATGACAATTGTTAATGATATAATGATGATGGATGATTGTATGGATTGAAAAATGGTTTAGTATGATATATGTGATATTGTGGTTGATGATATAGTAATATGGATGTAAAATTTGGTATGAATGGTGGAAAGTGACATAAAGGGTGAGTTGTGATGTAAATTGGAGTTTGGAATGGTTTGATTTGGTTTTGGTTATGTGTTGCAAAGAATTGAGAAATTTGTGGAATTTGGTAAAAAATAGTTTTTGTGAATTTTGACGGGTCATAACTTGTGCCTCAGTTTTCAAAATTTTTTGAAAGTTGTTTAGAAATAGAGTTCATTGAAAAATCTTCAAATTGATATAAATTTTGTAAAATTTGGATTTTTGTAGAGAAAGTTATGATCATTCAAAGTTTGGTATAGAAATCTGAATTTTGCAATGTTGCAAAATTTTGTGATTTCTGGTTTATGTGCGCACGCACACCCCGTGAATTTTTAAACCTGTGCGCACGCACAGCTTTGTCAGCACACACACACGGGAACATGGCTACTGATGAGAACGCTAGCACGCTTTGTGCGTGCACATAACCAACGAAGTTCTGCAAGTTGTGCGCACACACATGTTAGGAAGGGCATTCTGTTGAGGGCGCTAGCACGCCTTGTGCGAGCGAAAAGAATTGTAAAATTTTGCACTTGTGTGTACGCACACCTCTATGCGTACTCACACTTTTTGAAAATCTCCTTGGGCGTGCGCACACCCCCCCTGTGCATACGCACACGCCCTGTTTTCCAACTAAAACTTTGTTTTTAAACTATTTCACCTTCCCAACAAGCTTGTATACTTCTTTGACACCTAATTAAGACTCTTGGGCTTATTATCGGGCATTAGAACATAAAAAAGGTCCTAGGAGATTTGATTTAGTATTATTTTGAAAAGTTAGAAAACGGAGGCTTAGGTTTCTGGTGTACTGAGGATGGATTTGGTGGAGTGAGAAAGAAGAATGGTATATGAATTGAGAAACTAATGAACTAATGAGTTCAGGATGGAAATGTTAAATTGACAATGGTTATGATGAATCGAGGACTCGGAATGAAATGATAGATCCATGATATACTGAAAAAATTGTTTTCTGAAAACCACTGAATTACTGTTTTATGCTGAAATTGTTGAGACGCTATGCGCCCGGCAGGGACGGTAGTTGGATCCCGCCTGTCGAGGTAGCGGCGGCGGCATAAGGGCGGTGGTTTTCCCGTTTGCATTGAGATGTGAGGTCCGTGGCAAGAGTATCCCGCTCGCATCCCTTCGGATCACTAGAGTGTGCAGGCACAAAATCCTGGACAGTGTTCCAAGCACCACATCTCGGGGGTTCCCAATTATGATTCCAAAGGGCGACATCTCCATAGAGATGTGTCGGGTTGGAAGTTGAATCGATAATGTTACATCATAGCCAATATGATAGGCATTCATCATATGCATCTTCTATTTGTTTGTTTGCTTTGCCGACTTGTAATTGCTTGCCTATTTGTATAACATGCCTAATTGGCTACTTGAATTACTTGCCTTATATGCCTATACTTGTGTTTTACTCGCATTGATATTAATTGTGCTTTCTAGTGGAATTGAGGAGGCTTGGAAGGCGGTGGCGATGGGATTACATGGAGGATAGGTTAGTGAAGGCTGTGGGACAGCGGAGACCTCTTAGATTAGAAAATCCCTTAAGATAGACTACCCATTTTATCATGTTAAGATTTTATGTTATGCTTTACTGTTTTAGTTAAGCTTTAAGATGAATCTTGTGATGGATATGAAGTTCTAGGATTGCTTTTGGCGTCTCGGAGTCTTATATCTTACATCACTGGGCACTGTTACCATACTAAGAACCTCCGGTTCTCATACCATATTCTGTTGTTGTTTTTCAAATGCAAGTCGCAACCCACCTCGATGAGTTGCTTTGATGGTGACAGAAGCGGAGGATCTTGGATATATTTTGGGAGTCTTTTGATTATTTTTTTATATCTCTCACTTTTGTATTTTACTTTTGCCTAGAGGCTTATTTTGAGAGAAAAACTTGTATAAGTTGTTTTAACTGTCAGGTTTCTGTATGGTCTGTATATAGCTAGCCGGCTTAAACTCCGTGAGCCTTGCCTAGATTCTTATACTATTATACTCTTATCTTTTATTATATTATATCTGTTTCTTGTGCGATAAGTTTGTAGCTTCGTGTGTACGTTTTGCGCTTTTCAAATCCTATTTTTAAGCTATATCCTTCATTGGGCTTCTAGACTATATTGATTCTTTCTATATATTATATGTATGTGCTTAAAACTATCGTAACCTCTGATTAACTTTTGCTTTACGATGCGAGGTAAGGCTTAGGGTAATTAAGGTGTTACAACATGGACATTTATTAGAAAAATAAAATTTTCAAAACCAATAAAAGGTAAAGATATATCTTCGTTGGGATGTATTATTATTTAATCCTAAAGTAATATACAAAATACTATTAAGATATATTTGTGATACATATATACAATAAATTATAGGAAGAAGGATTTTAACCGTTATAGAGTATATGAAAGGATGATCAATTCATTGTATCAATGAGACCAATAAACAATAAATTAAGTATTACTATATTAATAACCGTCACAATTGTATTGCTGATACGTATTTTTATTTTAATATTAACTAGCGGCTCAACAGGCACTGCAGCCACTTTTCTAATGAGTTAAAAAAATATTTTTATATTTTTATTTCTAAAATTCTAAATTTAATACCAATAATTAAAAAATAAATTATAAAAGATAAATATTTTAAGTTATTTAATATATATAAAAAGTATTAAATAAATAAATTTAAATTAAAAAAAGAATTTTATTGTTATTATATGTAACAAAGTCAAGATAAAAATTTATTAACATTATTTACAAATGAGTTATTTATATATTAAATTTATTTATTTTCTCAATCTTATTTAATTTAAAATAAATTTAAAAATTTATATTCATATTCAAAACATTTTTTTATATATGTAATTCTAATAGATTAAAAATTATTTTTTTAATTTTATATTGAACATTTTTAATTATCTTTAATTTTATTATTATTTTAAAATTATTAATTTTATTTTGATTATATAATCTCATCATATTATACACTATTATTTTCACTTATTATTTTTTTACATGTATAACTATTATTGTCTCGCCGTCACTATTATGTTGCCTTGTTTTATTCTGTTTTTTTTTCTTCTTCTATTAACCCCGACCGCAATCAATTACCACCATATTATATTACCATTATCGCAACTCTTATTTTTGTTATCACTTTGATTCATACGTAATTACATATACATTGTGTTAACTTTTGAGTTGTTAAAGATTTGTTAAAAGAATTTTTTTTATTTAGATATCTAGATGTATAACTATTATAAAGATACTTATTTTTCATACTTACTTGTTAAGTCATATTTTATCATTTAAAAACAAAATTAAGATATCAAGCATTAAAAAATTTTGTATAGAATAATTAAATAAACAATAAAAAAATTTATTAGTTATTTAATTTCTTTAATATATAGAATAATTGAATTTAAATTAATTTAAATATAATACTAAAATTATTATGTTGTTACTATGTGTAACAATGAAGATAAAATTTATAAATATTTATAAATTTATTTATTTCTCAATTATATTTAATTTGAAATAGATATAAAAATTTATATTTAAATCACTCTTTCTCACACATAATTTTAATAGCTAAAAAAATTTTATTTCTTATAATTTTATATTCAATATTTTAATTAAATTATCTTTAGTCTTATTATTCTTTTAGAATTTTTAATTTTTGTTTTTATTATTCTTTTTTCTTATTATTATCCATCTACATATGCCTCACTACCACTCTTATATTAGCTTGTTATCTCTTCTTTTCTCCGTCTTTATTCTCTTTCTATCTTCTCTTCAATCGTAATTAGTTATCAACATATATATTAGTTCATAATTATTACACTCCTATGTGAATCATCTACATTCCTATAAATGTATCGAATGAGTAAATTTAACTTTTTTTATTATGAGTTTTTTTTAATTATATAATACATTCAAAGTCACATATTTTTATTTATGATAAAAGTTAAAAATTAAAGTTAAATGACATTAGTACTTTTTGGTTTAATAAAATTAAAATAAAGTATAAAAATAAGGATAAAAAATAAAAAAAATAGATAATTTTGAGAAAGGATAATGTTAAATTTTATGTCATTATGTACGAGAACAGTGATTTATTTTATTATATTTATTTTTGTAACAAATAACAAAAAAGTTAAATTTTATGTCCATTTTTTATTATTTATATTATTTTTCTATAGTTGTTTAAATTATATCTATAGTTATTGAGTCATGTTTTTTTTAACAAAAAAATATTTATAAAGTCATTTTCATTTTTTTATAGGAGTACATCCATTATATCATGATTTTAATAATTAATATAAAATTTAAAAAATTAAATAAATATATATTTATTTTGGTTACATTCATTAATGAATTATATATATTCCTATAGTCAAGAAATAGACTTAACTTGTTCTATAATAAATACTTTTTTAATCATCATATTTATAAAAAAATCCATCCTTTTATTTATCCTAAAAGTTAAACATTACTAATACTTTTTTAATAGCAGAACTAAAATAAAACATAAAAATATAACTTGAAAAAAATAAAAATACAAAATTTTGAATCCCAAAATATAAAATGGTTACAAGATAAAAAAAATTACTTAAATATAATTTTTATAAGGTACTCCATGAATGAACTTAGATGAATGAATATTATATGTAAAATGAATTCTGATATATTGGTACAAAAATTATTCTGTGTAAATTTTTTTCAAAAAATATTATCCTGTTAAACTATTTTACTTTTATTCTTTTAAAAGCATATCCATAATAAAAAAAAATTCGCATGAATAATTTATATCCAATAAAAAATTGTTGATAAAGTTGCTGTAAAAAAATGTGTGAAATTTTTTTTATTCAACGTAACTGACGGATGTACGGGAGAAACTTTTTTTAATAATAAACTTTTCTAAAGGTAATATTGAAACTTAAATTTAGACTCCAATTGACATTATATATTATGTAGGTACCTAGTGTATATTAGAAGAGTATGATAAGAGAAAAATTATTCTGTGTAAATTTATTTTTTAAAAAAATTGTCCCTATTGAACTATTTTATTTTTATTCGTTAAAAATATATCCAAATAAAAAAAATCTGCAACAATAAACCTTTCTTTAAGAGCAATATTAGAACTTAAATGTAGACACTAATTATCCTTATATTAGATTTTATGTTATATTTAAGTAAAGTGAGAAGGATATAAGAGAAAATGAATAAGAAAAAGAAAAGGGTTTTTCTATTATGCAGTAATAGTAATCTAATATGATAGATAGTAAGAGAGAAAAGAGATAATTATAAAAATTTTGTAATTGTGAATTAATGAGATAAGAGAGAACGTGAATGTATGTGATAAGAGAGAAGATGAGGTAGTGAAAATATATAGTGGGATAGATTATTAGTAAGGGTAAAATTGGAAAAGGATTTTGGGCACCAAACCCATGTATTGGCATTATATATTTTTATAGATAATCAAACATGATATTAAATCAGGTTCATCCACTCAAATTTATTCTATTGGTTGGAGAAATACAGTTAAAACAAACAAAACTCAGGAAGATGATAAAAGGAGAATTATTGAATCAAAAGAATAAAAGGTAATGAAATAAATTTTTATTATATAATAATAATACCATCTATTTAGGCGAAAGCTAGTGCACTCCAGGAAAAGTAGAGAGTGCAGTACTCTTTAAAAGTTAACCTATTATCAAAAGTGATCAGGTAAATTAAATTTATTGATTATTGTTATTATTTTTTTTTGTTATGGGGTGAACAAACAAACCGACACTAACAAAAAAAACTAATTCGCTCGTTTAACAGAGGGCTATCTTTACACCAAAAAAAAATTCAGAAAAATTTAATCGAATTCCTCCGTTACTCTGTTATTGTTGATGTGATGTCTTCAAACATTTTCACTGTTTTGTTTACTAGCAGGTGTTTTTACTATTGTTCTGTCTAGCCATAGATTTTGACGCTCTTGAACCCACTCCATTCCACCTCTACCATAAATGGACCTTCAAAGCCGAAAAAATTGCTGCCATAGAAAAGGAAGACGCTGTCTGTCGCTGCTGCTAGTTGGCTAACTCCAAACTGATTCTGTAGAAGAACCGGTCTCCATGAAGGCGCCATGATTCTCAGATGATGACGCAGTTAAAGCACAAAATACATGATAGTTATAACAAGTCCATTATCTTTTATTTCAAATTATCCTCAACTTGTACGTAATAGAATGAAAAATTAAAATATAATTTTATTTAAACAATTATTTGTATTATTTTTTATTAATTTATTCAAAAAATAATTAAATTTTAAAGTTAATTGGTATAAAATATTACAGATATAAAACTAAGAAAAATTTTTATTTGTATAAGAATGAACCTAATAAATAATTATTCTATTTAAATATAATTAAGAGTATTTATTTCTTTGTCAACGAGTTATAATTCAAATGGCATAGTCTCTATATTCACCTAAAAGTTGGTAAAAAAAAGAATATTTCTTTTTTTTATTAACTTTTTTAAACATTAATTATTTATTTTACATACTATATAGAAATAAATAAATATAATATATATTGAGTAGACACAGTTACGTAAAAAAATTTTATTGTCATAGTATTTGAACCAAAGAAAAGAAAGTATTATTTTAAGAAAAACTAACAATATATTTTTAATAATATTCTTAATACAAAATAATAAATTTTAAATATTTTTTAAATAATATATATTAACTGAAATAATATAATTATCCCAAATAATATATTATAAATATAGTAAAATGACATATTTCAATAAAAAAATTATTAATAAAAAATTATATGAATTTTTGTTTCGCACAAAATAAAATTATTATATGTTTGTTTGCTTTTTATGTTATATATATGATTTTTTTAATTAAATTAATATAATACAAAATCTTTTATTATTCTATTCATATTTAATATTTTAATTTGTTTCTCACAAAATAAAATTATATATATATATATATATATATATATATATATATAAAACACAAAAAATTTTATCATTGTGTTTATATTTAATATTATAATTTTATTTCACATAAAATCATAAAACAAAATTTATTTAAATTTTAATATTATATACATAAAATATATATATATAACACAATTTTTTATCATTGTATTTATATTCAATATTATAATTTTATTTCACACAAAACAAAATTTATTTAAATTTTAATATTATTTAAATTTTTTTTCTAGATTTAGTACATGAATTTTTAACTTATTTTTTACGTATTATTTATTTTAATTCTAAAGTCTAATAATTTTTTTACAGACACGTTGCTTTTAATATTTATATACTATTTTTTTATTTTGAATTTCAGCCTAATATCTGAAACTTATAAAAAAATTCTAAAACTTGTAAAAAATGGTTAACCTGATTAAAAGGTTACCTTTTTAAATCCAGACCATTCAAATAAAATATAACAAATAAAGAGTTTAGATTTAATGAATTCATAAGGTGTGCAGCACTTCATACTTAACAAGGAGCGTTGAAGAATGAGCCATCTATTTAGATGCATATACTAATTATGTTAAAAATTTAATTTTTTTTTCAGCCATAAACTCTGAAGAGCATAACTAGCTCATTTTAATGATAAACAATATCATTGCAGGTAATTGTAATTAAATATAAATTCCTAATAAATCAGATGCAATGTCATTTAGTTTACATTTTGTCATACATAAACTAAGATTAATGTCATTTTTTATCTTTTTAAAAAATTCAATGCAAAATAAGATATCTCAATTCTACATGTTTTAATTGAATTAATTGAATTCGTCTCTATAATAAGGAATAAATTTAATTGAATAATCTTAAATCGTTTATATAATTATTTTTATGGTAAAAAAATGTGATAGATTTTTAAGACTCAAGAAATTATTAATTAGGAGATGTATGATGAATTACGAATTTTTTTTCAGATACACAATTTTTATATTCTTTTATTTTGTTTATTAATTATTCTTATAGTTTGATATTCAAAAACAAAAAAGACAAATATTCTCATTTCTTTTGTTATTTCACTATTTATAAAAAAATAAAATCCAAATTCATATTTTAGTCTACCACTTAAAAAAGGGAAGACAAATATAAATATTCATGACATTTAAACAAAATTATCTTTTGTAAATAACTAACATATATTTTGATTTATATATACTCTTTTTGAATCAGGATAATATTATTATTATTTTTTTTTAACTATTTTTTTTAATAATATATATACTTTTTTATTGTGTGCTTTTATAATTTAACATTTTAAAAGTTTTTTATAGTAATTTTAAGATAAAAAAAAATGATATAAATAAGATTATGTCAATATTAAAATAATAACAAAAATATTTATCTAATAAATTTAAAGAATGAATAATATATTAACAATAAAAATAATTTCTTAAAAATAATAGAAAAACAGCTGATAGTAACTGTTAAACCGTTAGTACTAATAAAAGTTTAATCTTAGTGATACCTTTATATGCATCAAAATGTGTTATTTGTGAAAATTTTGTACAATAGTGGAGGAATGTTAGATATTTCATAAAAGTTAAATAGAATGTTACGGTTATTAATTATAACCGTTTTTTACCAATAGTTTGAAACTTGAAATTGCATTTCAAGTTGCCTCGTTCCATTAGTGCAAATATTATAAGACACAATGGTTCAATAAAAAATTTTGACAATGTGTATAATGAATTGATTATTTAGTTTAATAAAAATAAATAATAAATTTAAAAATTCTTATTCAGTTATTTCACATCAAATTTCAAATTTCAAATGCTCCAATTTCAAATTTTAAATTGTTAAAAAATTTAGTTAGTTATTTCAAAAAAATAACCATCTGAAATCTTAATTTACTAAAGCATTTCACTCTAATTTTTTAACCAACGGCCACTACACCATCATCAATAATCATCTCATTTCACCGTCGCTACATGGCTTGTCACACGCCACTCACCCTTAGTAAAAATAACCATCCACCTAAGGATAAAAATAATCATCCGCCTACTTAATGAATTGAACATCTAATATATTTTAATTATATATAACTAAACTCAATCCAATCAAAATAATTATCTATATATAACCATCTGCATACCTACTAAAATGATCATCCTAAATTGACCATTAAAACAGAAGAAGAAGATGATGAATAAACAGAAAAAATAACTATTGTGGTGAAACATAGTTTTGAAGAACTAGACATGACGAAAGCAGCACTGTTTGTAAAGCATAGGGCTCAAATCTGAAAGAAGCTAACCATGCCTGGATCCAAAGAAGAAGAGTATGGTGTTATCATCGGTAAGAAGAGACTTGAAAGAATGGGAGAAAGCAAAACCGATTCGGAAGAGAGGCGTGCGAAAAAGCAGCAGCAATGTTAGGATGAGTGTCGGAGAGCGAGGCGCGTCGGGTTGACCGGCGGAGGTGAGAACGGTGTCGGTGGAAGGACGCGGCAGCATCCGTATGGCCAGCAAAAAATTCAGTGACGCGAGGTGAGAACCGAAGAAGATGACGGTGAGTTTTGAACGTGTATTGAAGATTACAGTAAGATTAGATATAACCCTACGTAATATGAATAAATTTAAATACTAATCCTAATTTTTTAAATTTTAAAATTTGAAATTACATAATTAATTAATGATCTAATTTTTAATTATAATTTTTTTTAATTCATTGTACACATTTAATATTGATTCCCAATACTTTCTCATACAATGATTCAAACATAGCATTTTGGAAAATCTAGATCATTCATTCTCCACAATTGTTTTATACTTCACAAATTTTATTAATTTTCAAGTTTTAAATATAAGAGAATTTTATTTTGATAATTTCTATTCAAGTAGTTTATTGGTTTCATTATATTTTAGTAAAGTATCATCATAAATCCTATACTAAGTGTGTGGGGATAAATATTTAAAAAAAAAAACGATCTAATTATTGTGCCTTAAAATCATAATAAATATAAATTTTTGCATCTTTTTCGTCATAATTTTTTTAACATCTTTTGTATGTAGAACTTAATTTTGAATTTTTTTATAGTCAGATTTGTCAATACTTAAATCTTTTACGGTTAATTTTAGTATTTTATTCGTTTAAAAAGGTATATTCAAAAAATCATATAAATAAATGACTTTTGAAATATATGTTAATCCAAATCGTCAAAAGCCAATTCAAATATGATATCTCTTTAACTCTTTGAAATGACGACAACAACAATAATAATATGATCGATTGCTAGTTTTCAAAGGTTTAGATGTTTCATGACAACTGACTCTTGATTATAATTAAACCCAATCAAACATGATTATAAATAGAGTTCTTCATTAGCTTCTTTCCTCGTCACAAAAACAAAGGTTAATAGAAATATTAATAAAAACAAGAGTGGAAGAATAATGATTAGAAAAATATTGGAGTGGAACAAAATGATGATGATAATGAAGATATCTGCTTTCCTTTCCTTGATGGGATCATCTGCCAATAATAATCTTAATAACAATGTTGAAGCTAGTCGTGGTGGCATCAATCCAAGCCTCATCATCCCAAAACTTTTAAGCAATAATAATCATGCAAGTTACCTTCCCAGTTTTAGTTCATCAAAGCAGAAAGATTGTTGTGATGAATGCGTTTGCGATGATTTACCACCATCGTCACCCCCAGATGATGATACTCGTGGTCCAAGCTATATGTGCATGTGTAAAGATGAGTTTGAATACTCTTGTCCTGAATCTTGCAAAATTTGTCAGTGTGACAAGTTTAATCCTTCAGTATGTCACTGTGCAAGATTCGCCATCAATGCTTGTCCTTTACCAGTATGCACTTGAACAACCTTAATTCCAATAATTGCATAAGAAGATTGTGTTATTCGTATTTATGTTTTATCGAATATCAACTTAATCAACCTTTTTCGCGTGTGATGAACCAAAAATATTATTTTTTTATTTATGTTTAAAATATGTTTAAAAAAAATATCATAAACATATTTAACTTATATAAAATAATTATATTATTTGTCATTTATATAAATACTAAAAAATGATATCAAATAAAAAAATCATAAAAATAATAATGTTATTAATATTCACGTTCATTCAAAAATAATAGATATTAATATTAGGGATAAATAATATTTTGATCCTAAAGTTTAGGGTTAAAATCAAAATCGTCTCTAACTTTATTTTAAATTTAAAATCGTCATCAACGTTTTATTTAATATTATAATCGTCCTTTTTGAATAAAATATTTTTAAATGATAAAAATACTCTCATTTCTCCAAGGTTTCACTCTCCTTCTTCGTTATCATTGTCTTCTTCAATTGACAAAATTTTCATCTTCTTCTTCTTCAATTAACATCTTCTTCTTCTTCAATTAACAAAACTCAAAACTTAAATCCAAGTAATCAGAATAAAAAATTCTCAAATTCATCTCTAATTATAAAAACCAAAAATTTATAAATCCAATTACCAAGAACATATAATTAATATATATGAACCTTGATCTTTCCAGAAGTGACATCGCTGTAACAAAGAGAAGAGTATATAACTTTAATCCTTGCTTCCCGAGCCATTGGAGGCGCCACAATAACCTCTTCAATAGTCAATGGCTCCCCTGGTTTTCTTCCAACCGCCCCTATTCAAACACATGAAACATAGCAACCTTAAAAAATGGAAAAAACAAAATAACTTCCATGTGTTCAATTGTTCTTGCTGTTTTGTCTTCCATGGAGATTCAAAAACAACCAACCTTACTCCCTTCACTGTCTTAATATCTCACGCTACAAACCAAACTCTTGCTTCCTCATTTATAACTGTTTGTGCTTATATATATGAATAATAACAAGAACAACAATCAAGAACAAAAATTAAGAAATTAGGGATTGTAATGAACGAAAAAAATTAGGAACTTGAATCTTAACTTGCATGTGATGGCAACAACGGTTGAGCTGCGTGGTGGTGGCAATGAATTTGGATCGCGGAAGGCAGAGAGGTAAGGAAGAGAGACGCGACAGTGATGCTGGAAAACGCGAGGAACATGACCACCATCACCACCACCATCATCTCCCCGATGACAATGAGGAACACAAGGAGGGCGAGGGTCAAGCGCGGCGCTACAAAGGCGAGGCGCGACGCTACGAGGGAGAGTCACAGCGCTGGTAAGGGGGAGTCGTGGCGCTGTGAGGGCGAAGGTGAGGGTGAATCGCGATGGCGACGGCTAGGCACGGCGATGCTTCCTTCTTTCTGAGTCTCTGCTTCTCTCTATCTCTCTGAGTCTCAACTTCTCTCTCTCTCTTCTGGCAGTGTGAATGAGAATAAAGGGTTGTGATAGAGAAGATGATACGGTATAATTGTCCAGAAGGATAATTTTGATACCAAATAAAATGTTGGGGACGATTTTAAATAAAAGGGTAAACTATTATTTTGGTCCCCTACGTTTGGGGTGAATTCTGTTTTAGTCCCCAACGTTTAAACTGTTCTATTTAAATCCAAAAAAGTTTTTATTTGCATCAATCAGGTCCTTCTATTAAGTGGGTGTCAAATTATTGACGGCGTGTCCGACGTGGCAAACTTGGTAGTTTGGCTATAGTTAACAATTGGAATTTGAAGTACGAAAAAAAATGAAATCCGGTCGAATAAGTAAACCCTAATCCTCAAAGTTGATGTTCTTCGTCTGTGAGAATGGCTAGTCAGTCGTCTTCCCAAGGTTCGCGTAGCAGCACCAAGAATCGTGGGAGAAGGAGGACGTGCTTCTGTGGAGAGAGACCGGTATTGCGGATATCATCTACAGCGGAGAACCCAGGAAGAAGATTATGGGGCTGCATCAACTATCAGGTGAGTCTCCACTTTTCTGTCTCTTGTTTGAAAATAACATTGGGTGTTAGTGTTTGGAGGATCTGAAGTGTTTGGTGTGTTCGTGTTGGTTTAGTTGAGAACAGATAGGAGATGGATGCGATTATTTTGCTTGGGCAGAGCCTGAAGGACAAGATCCACAAATTCAAAGACTGAAGAACAAAGCGAGCTCGTTGAAACAAGAACTGCAGAAAGCTGAAAGGAAATTTGCATTGGCACTTGCTGTTGAAATTCTTGGATGGACAATGGCCGGGCTGCTGCTATATGATCGACTTAATTGAGGTTTAGGGGGTTAGCATTTTATTTTGTTTGCTTTTCTGTTATTGTCCCTAGTTTGTAGGGAATGTCAATTGTTTAGGGATTGAAAAAATTGACATACAGTTAGGGTGATAACAGTGATGTGTTAGTTGAAATTTTTTGGAGGCTGTATGTGTAAAGGCATTTGCTGTAAACATTGTAAGGTTTTTGAGTGAAATGAATAGTAATGAGTTCCTGTATTTTGACATACATTATTTGGCTCTGTACAAGTTTATTTTAGTTTGATCTACTAATAAATACAAGGCTTAATTTGCCAATTCACATAACTTTGCTGTTGAAAATTCATGTAAATCATTAGATAATGGCGAAGTGTTAAAGTAGCTTCTCTTAACCATAACAATATCCAAATAAGCCTTAAATATAACCATGAAAAGGTAACAACACAAAAGAGATTAACATGAAACTAGTAGTCTTAAAGTAGGGTGTCTAAAGTATCACAGGGACATTAGCCCTTGGTCATTGACAGATTCATTACAAAACAGATGGTAAACACTAAAATCTACTATGTTCTTCATCCCAATGCCTTCCAGGCCCTAGATGGTGTTTTTGCCATGAACCTCAGGGTCCTCCTTGATGGGCTAGTGACTGTTGCTGTTGATGGCTGTGGTTGACTAGCGCTGCTGCTGCATCTAGCTCTCTTGGAGGATGTTTGTGACTCCTGGCTCCCTCCAACTTGTGTATTGCTCTTCTTCTTTTGCTGAAGTTTTGTTGCTAGTTGTGTTGTTGTCTTGGCTGAGATCTTGCTGGGTTTTGGAGTCCTAGTTGTGACAGCACCTTTCTTGGCTTGTGGAGTTGCATTCTGCTATAAACAGTAACAACAAATTGGGTTAATTAGACAGTATCACCATTCACATATAAGGAATTGTAATCAAATTGACAACAACAACTTTACCTTTTTTGCTTAGGCCTCCATCTTACATTTTCTAGTGCAGGTTCTTTTGTTGTGGCTAAGTGCAAAACAATATGAACATTTTTGTTGTTGTCCAGTCCTGGATAACTTAGACAGTGGTCCATTGTTGCGTAGCTCATTCCCAGTCTTGTTCCTGCTCAGCTTTGGGCACCCTATTGGTTTCCTAAACACTGGTGGTGACAGCACATCATTATTCTCAGTCCAGGACCAGAGATTTGGTCCATTCAGTGGGTAGATTACATGTTGATAGCAGTCCATGTAGGTCTCTTTCCTATAACACTTGTTCACATAGTTCTTAACATCTAAACACATTTTCCTAATGCAACTCATGGCATGCTCAGAAGGGTAACCTTTTAGTTGAAACTTTCTACAGAGCACTCATGTAAGTTTAAGTCCACAACAAACTTGGCTCTATTACCCTGACTGCTAGACACTTCATACTTGTCCCTACCAGCATATATGGTCAACCACTCCCCACCCTTATCAAACTCTCTTTCAATTTTCTTGTTTATTTTTGGCAAAATTTCTCCGGCATATGTAACTATACTTTGTCTGTTATCACTCCACCTATTCATTAGATAAACCCTAATATCTTCTAGCATAGACACAATGGGTTTCTCTCTAGCCTCTACAATAACAGAGTTAAAACACTCACACATGTTGTTTACAAGTGTATCAACTCTAGGAAAATAATTAAACATGGACTTGCTCCAATACTTGGCAAGGATCTCCATGAGATGATTATAAGCTCCTTGATCAATCTGCTGAATCTCCTTCATCCTCCTCTCCCACTCCTGGAAATATGTTGCCTTTGCAGCCTTCCACATCATCATCTTTAGCTGAACACCTGGGAACCTTTTTCTGAAGTTGCTATATAAGTTCCTGACACAAAATCTGTGGTCTATGCCAGGCAGCAATTCATCAAAGGTTGGGATCAATCCCTTTGAAGCAGAATTTAAAAACATCACCAATCAATAACAGCACAACATGAATTAAAGACAGAATTAATTATACAAGTTTAGGTTGAGAGCTACCTTTTGTTGATCGCTCATGAATGTACACCATCTGATCTTATCAACTCCCAAATTATCACACAAATTCAACAAAAACCATCTCCACGAGTCTTTCATCTCTGCTTCAACAACAGCATAGGCAATTGGCAAAATCTGATCATTGGGGTCCCATCCAATGGCTGTTAGAAGTTGACCCCCATATGGAGTCTTGATGAAGCATCCATCAAGGCCGATCATGGGTCTGCACACAATGAAACTCCGTTTACAAGCATCCAAGCAGATATAGATTCTCTGAAATCGTGGTCTCATGTCCGTACCAGGAGTTGGTGTCTGTAGCTGAAATTCAGGAGGTCTCTCCACTTGTATCTGAACAGTGGAACCCGGATTAGACCTAAGTAACTCTGCAGCATAGTCATGAATCCTCCTATATTGCTCTCCATAAGTACCATTAATTTCATCCAGGGCTTGCTGCTTCACTCTGGCAGCTTTGGTCATTATGAGATCCACATTCCACTTGCTATAAGCCTTCTTTATCAAACTTCTCAACTTGATTTTTGGGTTTTCACAGATCTTCTTCATAAAAGCCTTACTTAGCCACTGAGAACTCATTATACTAATCTTGGTTGCCTTAGAGCATGTGTGTTTTTTGTAACAGCTAGTCAGTTGCCATGTATCCTCTCTCTTCATCTTATGGCAGTAAGCAAACCACTTGCAACCTTCTTTACAAACAGCTTTGCACCTATGGCTATCACACTTTGAGAACCATATTCCTCTGCCACTGTGCACAGCATAGCTCGTTACACATTCGTTAAAAGCATTCCTATCTACGTACATTGTCCCAACCTCCCATTTATACTCCTTCATATTCTTTAAACTCTTATACAACGGGTACCTCTTCAACAAGGGATCTCCTTCATCATCACTTACAGGGACATCCCACAACCCCTCACTCTCATACCCATCATCCTCATCCCTTAATCCAGCAGCCACCACTTGTTCTTTACCCTTATTAACACTGCCACTGTGCTCTCCTTGTTCTCTCTCAGTTGGAACACTCTGTTTTAGCCTTTGGGGATCTTTTGTAGTTGTGACTTCAACATCATATAAACCCTCATGACCATTCCGATCATCATCGCTGTCATCAAATGCAACCTCTAGATCACTATCTCCAGAGCTATTTTCACTCAATTGTTCATCACTGTCCCCCTCATCATTATTTCCTGGACGGTAGTCATCATTCTCAGATTCATCATCACCTGAAAAATCTGACCTCTCTGACCTCTCTTCATCACCATCCTCCAGCACATCATTCTAGGCTTTTGTCACCACCTTGGGCTTCTTACCCACCTTGGCCTGAGCAAATGATTGGGCCTTGTGAAACACAATTGGACCAGGCTCAATAGTGTCTGCAGTGGGTGCAACAGCCTCACCACCATCTATGTCTTTAACTTCCTCAATAGTGCAGCCTTTCCTAGTAATAGCAGCATCTTTGTGAACAACAAAAAGCTCCACCATGTTGTCCTTCATTTCAATTCTAGCCATGTCCATGGCATCCTTGTCTGTGTGAAGCATCCTCAATCCTACATCTGTTTCATCTTTCAGAGACTTATACCACATTGCAGCGATGTTCTCTACCACATATCCCTGTTCGAGCACTATCTCCATAGCCTCGAACCTACTCTACCTATCTTCATCACAGTAGTCCACTATTGAAGTCTCACCCCCTACATAGTATAAAGGTTCACCATCAAACCCAAACTTCTCCCCATGGTGTATCTTGACACTAAAATAACTCATTTTTCGAACAATCTGTTACACAAACACAATACACTTCATAAAATTCTCACATTGATCAACAACAATAGAAATGCATAAATAAAATCACTTGGGCAAAATAAAAACTTCCAAAACAAAACAAGAAACGAATATGAAACTATAAAATAAAACAATCACACATCAACATACATCATTACATATCAACATGCATTAAGATGAAAACCAAATGAGTTCAGAAGATTTGATAACGGAATACCTGATACGATCTTCTTCCGGAAAGTAAGGGTTCCAAACTCACTGCTGTTGTGGACCTTTAACGTTACTGAACGACAATGTCACTTCTCTGGCTGCGAATCGCAAGCCTTCAGTGACGAGCGATAGGGTTTGTGGCTTTTCGTTTGCGTTTTGTGCTTCACAAGAAGAAGAAGAAGAAGAAGAAGAAGAAGAAGAGTCAGGATAAGTAGCATGCGTTATGTCCAAAGGCGGGAAGGCTTACACGTCTATTAACCATTGTCACCTCTCCCTTGCCACGTCGGACACGCCGTTAATAATTTGACACCCACTTAACGGAAGGACCTGATTGATGCAAATCAAAACTTTTTTGGATTTAAATAGAATAGTTTAAACATTGGGGACTAAAACAGAATTCACTCCAAACGTAGGGGACCAAAATAATAGTTTACCCTAAATAAAAAATATCATTGGGGACAAATTTGATTTTGACCCTCAACCTAAGGGACCAAAATAATACTTCCTCCTTAATATTATATAGAATACATATTTAAAAGTATTCTTTTTCTTATACACGTTTATCATTAATGACTGATGACACGTCATCTAAAGTAGTTTTTTAGGTTTTTTTGTTTTCCTAAATTTTAATTAAATTTCCTATGTTTTTTTGTGGAATTTGATAACTAATAAAATTTTTGGAGTTTTATTAATATTGTTTTGTTTTCAGGAGTTTTGTTTCAAAATAATCAAGAATTAATCCCTTTTTAGCAAGAAAACACAAATGTGGTTTAAGGATGGTCCAACCGGATCCAAAAGGCATCAAACCGAACACCCAACCTTCAAGCATAGGCGTCCGGCATCTCCTCTTCAATTAGACACACACCCGGCGGGCAACTTCACAAAGCCCAGTGTCCCCTCCAACTTTGGGACACACGTTCGGCAGCTCTAACTCCAAGCCCAGTGGCCATGAAGCCCATGAGGATTATTTGAGCCGACACCCACATATGAAGACACACGCCTGGCGTTCCTAAATCTCAACTCCTAGGATTCAATATTATTAAGGCCCAATATTAATTATACAAATCATAAGAAGCCTTAATCTCATCCAAAGATTCAAGAATCAAGAAGATTAATTAGCATTAATTCTTTCTAGAAAGATAAAGATTCGATTATTAAGATTTGTTTTTAGCTTAGATTTGAATTATTGTTTTGATTTGAATTTAAAGTAGGTAGTTAGCGATCCTATCCTTCCTAAAGATAATATTAGAGTTAATATTTGAATTTGAATTTTAGACAGAAAGTAGGATACATATAAGTGAACAAGGTTCACAAGAGAGAAGCATTTGGAGGAGGATCTTCAGAACCCAATCCGCATATCACACACCTCTCTCATCATTAGGATTAGTTTTTTCTTTATCATGAGTCATTAAACCTCTTCCATTGAAGGTTAGGAGCTCTACTTGGTTTTAGAATTAATAATGTAAGTGT
Organism: Arachis hypogaea; assembly: GCF_003086295.3. Classification (NCBI taxonomy): domain Eukaryota; kingdom Viridiplantae; phylum Streptophyta; class Magnoliopsida; order Fabales; family Fabaceae; genus Arachis; species Arachis hypogaea. The sequence continues at coordinate 80,094,008 of NC_092044.1, read as the reverse complement.
TTTCTTTATTTTAATTCATGCTTCTTTACTTTTTCAAGATTGGGTTTTGTTCTTCATCATTAATGGCTAGAACTATCGAAAAATATTCTAACTCTGTCTTGGATTCTAATTTTATATTTGAAAAATTAATTTCGGAATTAGCTTAAAACTCATATCACAATCTTCAATTATCTAGAGTTAGTTTGAATAAGTGACATATAATTCGACTAGCGATAGTTCTTGAAGATTGTGTGGCTTAAAAATCGAAACTGTTCTTTACCTCTTCTCTCAATTAGTTGACCAAGAGATTGGCATTTAATTGGGTTTAGAGAAATTAAATCACCAACGGATTGGGGTCTGATTATAAATGATTTACTGTGAAAATTTTTTTTCATGAATTAAATAAGAAAGCATAAGTATTGTTCTTCCAAGAATCAAATATCTCTGAGCCCTTCAACGTTCTCATCTATTGATTTTCTTTCAACTTCAAATCATTCTCCCAATTTTTTTCTTCTTTGTTTCTTCTTTTCTTCAAGATCCACTGTAAACTCCGAGTGATTAATAAATAATTAACTAATAAATTAATTATTATTCAAAAAAATAAAAACTTAAATTTTATAGATTAGAGAAGTAAAAATATTTAAAATACGAATTTAAACACTAATTTTAAAATTTTTGACCCAAAATTAGACCAACGGGTCAAACCGATTGAACTGGGCCGGTATTGGGCTCAAGGCCCAATGTATAAATATATGAATTCATCTATTTCCCTTAATCAAAAGGGAATCATGCTGAAACTTGGGGAGAGGGGAGCGAAGAAAACCCTAACCCTTATCTCAACTTCAATTTCACATATCTCTCAATTCGGAACTCTAATCGCTGCACCGTTTGTGGTCATGTGACCACCACATCGAGCTCTTCAAAATCATTTGAACAAAGTGGTAAGGAATTGAAAATTTCTCACCCAATCTTTTTCTCTTCAATTTAAAAATTTTTGGAATTTTGGTATTGAGATATTATGTAATTTTGATGTTTAGGATTGAATTAGCTTTGGAAAATATTTAGATTTAGTCTAAAATATCGATGGGTATAGTAAGAAACTATTAAACCTTGGTGAATTTATTGGATTAGTGAATCCTATGTTAATTATAGTGATATTGTATGAATTAGATTGAGTTTCATGTTGAATTAGAGTCCAATTGGTGATTTGGAACGAAATTCTGGTGGTTGAGCTTGTTGAATTGATAATTGGAGACTTGGAGCTTATGAAAAAAAGGATTTTGTGATGTCCTTTGGCTTAAGAGGGAATCGGCCAAGGTATGATTTTGATTTCTTGTAGTTAATGTATAATGTTAGGTGAAAACTTATTCTAGTTGACCGTAGGATAAGTTGAATTATGTGAATTGTTCATGTTTAGTGGATATAGAAAATAAATATTGAGTTTGATGAGAATTGTAGTTGAAAATAAATATTGAGTTTGTGAAATATTGGTTTTGAATTGATGATTTGGAAAAAATAGAGGTTTTGAATTCGATCTTTTAATAAAAAATCGATTTTTGACTAACTTTGACAGGTCATAACTTGACTTCTAGACCCTCAAAGTTGGTAAAACCTATTATGAATGAAAATTGGATCCACGAATTTTGTAACGTTTGAAGAATGGACTAAAAATAATTTTTAACAAAAAAGTTATGCGTGTTCAAAATTGTGTGTGAAAAACTAATTTTTTTGACTTAGCAGCTTTTTGCCAAATTCTGCTGCATGCGCGTAAGCGAACATGCACGCAATGCGGACTTTAGGCTCTGCCCAGACGTTGGGCCAAATGATAGGCTCGTGTACACGAGCAATACTACGCGACGCAAGGATGGTTCCTTACTCAAGGGGCTCGCGTACATAGACAAGGGGTGCGTACGTGCTTCGGAATTTCAAACCATAACTTACCGGCAAATGCACCGGGTCGTACCAAGTAATAAACTTATGTGAGTGAGTGTTGGTCCCACGAGGATTAATGGACAAAGCAAGAAATTAATTGATTAATTGTTCTTGTTAGACAAGTTAAAATGAGAGTTTTGAGTGTCCAATAGCATAAAAGACAATGAATTAAGAAAAGCAAATAGTGAATGGATGAGAAAACGGTATGAGAGTCGAGTTAAGGCTTCGAGATGTTTAAATGTCCGGAATAATATTCAATGTCAACTACCTTGATCATGCATATATTGAGTTTATGGCAAATCCTAAGTGATTGGATTCCTATCCCTAGGCAATTCAATCTCCTCTAATTCACCAACCGTCAATTCCTTGATCAATTAATGGTATTAGAGGGCTAAGCTCAAATTCCGATTTATAATCCGCACAAATTCTAAGAACCCAAAAATGATGAAATTATATGTCATGTATCACATTAGTCTATATAATTAAGGAGTTGTGAAAAAAAGGGTTTCAAACTTTAATTCTAGTGATGTAACTTTTTCAAGAATCAAAAGAATTCATATTAGATTAGAGTTATTTTCCAATACACACTAATCCGTAGGATGAAGAACGAAACCAATTCTTAAACATAAATCAATGCATTAATCAAGAGTAGAAGAACAAATAATTATTAATCCATCAAAGTAAACAGTGGCTCATGGTGTAAAAAAAACCCTAGGAAAGAAAAAATAACTGTAAATTGCGGAATGAGGAATTAGGAGCCGAGAGATCTCTACAAGAGCGAATCTTTATCCTATTTATAGTTTTAATTGAAATTGATTTAAAACTTAAATTAAAACCTAATGAATCTTTTCTAATTAGTTATTTTATTTGAAATCAAATAAAAAAGCCTTTCATTGATTCTTGTTTCATGTGTGGTCCCATTCTGATTCACGCTCACCAGCGTTTAGCACCATCTTTCGAGTGCCTTGTACGCGTATCGAAGCCCTTGGTGCTAAATGCCGGCGAGGTAGCATTTAGCGCCAACTATCTAGAAAGCCTATCACATTTTACGAGGCACTCGATGCTAAACGCCAAGTCGTAGCATTTATCGTCACATGTCCAGAGAAGATTTGGTCCTTTTTAGCTCGCACAGTCATGCTTATGCAAAAGGGATGCATACGCATGAAGTCCCTTGTTGCTCCAGTGATGCGTACACATGCATGATGTGTACGCATGAGCCTCCTTTGCTTCTTCATGACTTTTTCACCAGTTCTTCATCCGAATGTTACCTGAAATCAATGAAAAGTCACAGAAACTCAAAGTAGTATCCACTGGGGTATAATCCACTAAAACTCCTCTAACAAATCAACAAATACCATATAAATCATATAGAAAAGACACTAATGATGCTCACGCATCACAACACCAAACTTGAAATGTTGCTTGTCCTCAAGCAACTTAAACAATGAAAACTAAAGCGGGTTCGATTAGAAGTTAGAGTTCTATTGAAGCTCATGCTTGTCATATGAGTGGGATTTAGCACCCTTGTGATCATGAATGCCTCCTTACCTCTCGTTGTTCCTTGAAACCTTGGGAATGTCAACACCTTAATGGAACTGGAACCCGGGTGATGTTAAGAAATATCAGTCTCCTTAAGTCCGGATTGATCCTTGAATTTCTTTCTTTAACCTAGATAGAACCTTTCTATTGACAACTCTAAATACTCCGTCTCAAGGTAACTCTTGATAGTAAGCATTTGATCGGTAATCCCGGACCAGTTGGTCCAAGTTACCGGGTGATAAGGCACCCTGCGGATCTAGTTACTCAAGCTTTTTCTTAACACGGTTGCACCACAAGCATATAGCTGAGATTTTTTATTCAAAGCATCTATGCCCAGAGCCTCTTTGGACTGCTAAATATCTTACCTCAAGGCGACTTGTGTAACATGTTTTCAATCGACAATTCTGGACCAGTTGGTCCATGTTATCGGGTGATGAAGCACCCCTCGGATCTAATCACCCAAGCTATCCTTGGACAACAAATACCACAGGCACATATTTGGATCTCAACCGTTGATGCTTAGAGCTTTGCAACTTGGCTTTTCTTTTTTTATCTTTTCATCATTAATTTTCTTTTTCTTGCTTTTTTTCTCTCTTTTTCTTATTTTTTTCAATTCTTTTAGTTCAAGGATCAACCTCTTGCTTATTTTTAGAGGTTTCATAACACTTCTCTAAGATACTGTCCCTCAAGAGTTAACATGCCTCTTGTTCAAGGAAATTCACACACTATTCTCTTAATGCAATCACAATCCCAATTATATATACCACCACATGCAATGTAACAAGGCAATTGTAGAATAAACTCAACTTCTAACATAAAACACCACTTTGCTCTTTTTTTTAAATACTTTTTTAGGACATTACATGAGGCACCATTTGAAAAATAAAAACATAAAACTAAAAATGAACTAAACTAAAGAAAATAAAGAACTAAGAGTCATGCACTAAATAGTAAATTCCATAAAACAAAAGATAGGAAAATAACATAAGCAGTACAGAAAGGGAAATAGAAATGAAAGAAACTCAACCACCTTAGTCATCATAGTGGCCATTTCCCCCTCAAGCTGTGCTCTATGTGGTCCTCTTAGGCGCCCTATATCTTGCTTTACTTGGCAAAGCTCGTGGCACTAACTCTCTTGCTCTGCCATAATCTGATGGAGGAGGACGTCGTGGCTATCTTGGGTAACTCTTAACTGCTCAAGGGAGGATGTCAGCTACTGCCAATACTATTGAGGTAGAAAGTAGTGCCCTTGAGGCATGAGAGGTGGTAGAGGAGCTTACTGAGCTTTTTCTTCGGCTTGACCTCCCATCAGAGCCTTTGCATACTCTCTCGCATGCTCCATAGTCTTTTTAGAGATCGGCCACTCGATGGGAATGGGAAAATCATTATCCGAGTTGACCCTGCAGCCTCGCAAAGCCAGTAATTAAGATGAAAGAAGGCTAACTTCATATGTGTTGAGGAGTTGGGGACGATGCTATATATTTGTTGTGGAATGATTGCACCCACATCTACCTCATGCCCGGTCATGATACAGTGGATCATGATAGCTCTATCCGCAATGCAGTCAGAGCAGTTGCTAGTCGGAAGGATGGATCATTGGATGAATTCCAACTAACCTCTAGCATCCGGCTTAAGGTCATGCCATCCTAATTGGTTAGGCTACCCATCCGAACTCAACCTCCACTAAGCTCTCGAAAGATAAATGTCTGCACGTACCTGATCATATCTCTGGTCCCGGTTCATCCTATCCTCATACGTATCCAAACCATGACTTGGAGGTTGCAGTCGAAGAGTTGCCATAACCATCCTTGGATTGAAGTCTAAGACTTTCTCCCGTACAAAAGTTTGAAAGTTCCTCTCATTCACCCCATGAGCAAGATCCTTCTAGGTGATCCACGCATTACCGTAGAATTCTTGGACCTTCAGTTGACCTACATCGGCAGTTGCCAACCTCTTCTTTCTATTTGTTGCCGAATCTCCAGAAATTCATCTAGCTTGAGGTTGAACTTAACCTCCAAGAGCACCTCTTTCTTACTCGTGATCTCAAAAAAATGTTCCTTATACAACTTAGAGGAGAACCTATTTGAGTTAAAATTTTCGGTTTGAGGTACCTTGCCCTTTCTCTTTCTTGAAGATGACTTTCTTCCCTTTGGTGCCATTGATGAAAAATAGGATAAAAGTGACGCGATAACACCAAATTTAAAAGTTTGCTCATCCATGAGCAAAATAAAAGAGAATAAAAGAGGTGGAGAGAGAGAGGTACGGGTGGGTACTAAGAGGGAGAAGAAAAAGATTGAAGAAGGAGAAGAAGAAAAAGGGATGGAAGTGGGGTATGGTGAAAGAAGAAGGAAACAAGGAAGAAGAGAAAGAAATAGGAAGATAAGATGAAGAATGGGGGATGGTTTTTGGGGGTGATGAAGGAAGAAGAACTAAAAGATGAAGGAGGAGATGGTATTGTTGTGTGTGGAGTGGTGGAAGGGCTGAAGGATATTTATAGGGAAGGGAGGGTAAAATATTAACAAGGGAAAAGGAAAAGAAAAGGGAAGAAAGAGAGGGGGTTACAAATGAAAAAAGGGGGAAGTTTTGAGGGTTGGGATTAGGTGGTATGGGGAAGGAGGAGAGAGTCTTGGGGAAATGGGATTTATAGAGGGAATCTTGGGATTTGGTGAAGGATTTGAATTCAAAATAAGGGAGGGTAAGGTGCAGTGCACTTGATGCTAAACGCCGGGTTGAGGGCATTTAACGCCACCCCTCCCGAAACGAATTGCGATGCACTCGGCGCTAAACACCGAACCTTTCGCGTTTAGTGCCATCACCTCTTTTTTTTCTTGGCGTCGACCCTGGCATTAAATGCCTAGGGTCCGTGCCAAACGCCAACCATACATAAACCAATTTCTCCAAGTTACACCTCTGGCGCTAGAAGCTCAGAGTTGGCACTAGACGCCAAGGGTCCATTGACTAATTCCAACAAAGTCCCACCGCTGGTGCTAGATGCCCAGAAGTGATGCTAGACGCCAAGGGTCCAATAAGACCTCCTTGTTTTGCATGTCCGTCGGCACTAAACGCCAGATCTCAGCGTTTAGCATTGAAGCACCAGAATCCAAATCCACCTTCACAGAGCTCTCCAGTCTTTTCCAATCGCACTTGTTCCTGTTCTATACAATGTACATGACCTAAGAAAAGTGAAAAACAAGGAAAACTATGGACTAAGAAAATAGAATAAATAAAATGCAAAGAACAAAATGCAATTAAAGGATTCTAAAGACGATGGATTGCCTCCCAATAAGCGCTTCTTTAACGTCACTAGCTTGACGGTCCACTGTTGTTAAAGAGGAGGTTGATCATACTGCTTCAACTCCTTTCCTCTTACTGCGAATCTTCTCCCTATACCCTCATCGATTAACTCAACGTGCTCAAGAGAGAGGATTCTATTTACTATATAAAGCAAAGACGGGTAGTGAGTTAACACCACTTTCAATCTTAGAGAGAAATCTTCCATGGGAATCTTCTTGTTCCTCCAACCCTTGGGCACCTTCTTCCTAGGAGCTTCCTTCAGAATTGCTGTAGCACCCCCAATACCAAACTTGGGTTTGATGTCAGGTGATACAGAATTTTTACAATATTGCGTAACTACCGGTAAGTGCACCAGGTCCGCAGGTCGTACCAAGTAATAAACTCACAGTGAGTGAGTATCAATCCCACGACGATTAAGGAATTAAGTAAGCAATGATTGATTAAATATTCTAATCAGACAATTCATATTGGGATGATGAGCAAAATTATAAACTGAAACTTAAATGACTTGAATAAATGAAAGCAATAAAATGACAAGAAAGTAAATGACAGGAATGTAAATAACTTGAAATTTAAATTGCAAGAATGTAAATACTGGAAAAATAAATTAAAAAAAAAGTAAAATGCTAGAATGTAAAAAAAGCAATGTAAATGAGCATTAATTGAAAGCAATTAATAAAAAAAAGGGAATAAAAGAATAAGAAAATATCATTGGGGTACAGAGATATTGAATTTTCTGGATCAAATAGCTTTTAATCTCAACTTCAATCATGTAATCATTGATCTCTTAGCAAATCATAAGTGATTAAATTCCAATGTCTTGATAGTTCAATCTTTTTTAACTGGATCAATTGCCAATTTCTTGATCTAATTGCTTATGAGAAGAGATAAAGATTGATCTCTAATTTAGAGCCACACAATTTTATGAATCAAGTTATGGGTTGATTATATGTTACATATCAATCCCAAATCCAAATTCACCAAATTGAGAGAAAGAACTTCTAGCTCAATTCCTATGATCCTTCTCTCAAGTTTTCATAGGATTCAAATGAGATTCAAACTATCTTTCAATATATTTAAATTCTTGGAATGAAGAACAAAGATTCTTTTTAAATAAACAAATGAAAGATGAATTGAAGATGAAGAGTAAATCACAATTGATCCATTAAATTCAATAGAGCTCTTTTTCCCAATGAAAAGGGAATTAGCCTCTCATGGCTTATAAAATGAAGGTAAGAAGAGGAGAAGAGTGGAGAAAGAGAGGTGAGAAGAGTGGAAGAAGAGAGGTCAGAGAGCCTAGATGCCTCCAAAGTGTTCCCTCCTTCCTCTATTTATAACCTATCTAAATTAAATATTCAAATGAAACTCAAATTATATTAAATTCAAGATTAAATTGAAATTGAATTCTTAGGCTTGATCCATTTAGAAGCTTGGAAAATTGAAGAATGAATAAGAAAATTGAAGCCTGGAGATTGAGGTTAAATGACACACTTTGCTTTTCCAAAACTAGCCCAAATTAGTCTTTGTTTGCTTGCCATCATTGATACTTTCAGTGGTTAACGTGGGACGCCTGCAACATTGCTTCAATTCATGATCCAAATTATGCTTCTATTTTGCTTTAGTGTGGGACGTCACAAAACTGGCGTGGGACGTGAAACTAGGATCATGTGTATGCATGGGTCATGCGTACGCATGATTTTGTTGAATTCACCACTTGTGCGTACGCATGGAGGCATGCATAACTTAAAATAATCATCCGTATACCTAATGAATTGAACATCTGTCATATTTTAATTGTTAGATACTTAAATCCAACTTCAATAAACTAAACAACCACTGTAGAACAAAAAAAATCATCCGCATATCTAGTAAAAGGAACATTCATCATATTATAGGTTGACCACAACTTCTAAGATGCGCATTAAAGTTCTCATTTATCAGATATCTAGAATAATAATGGCATATGTTTTATAAGTGATAACTTCATATCCTACGTAGTTGACCTAATTAAGTAGGATTTAACGAGATTATTACATGTTTGTGATGATAGCCCCATGCCCTCAAATATTTTTTTACAAAGTCTTCAATCTTAACTCACTTATAACTAAATTTCATTACTCAAACCTGACTTGAATTCAGTCAACGTTAAACTAAATCCAACCCAAACTATATAACAAGAGAAACACTCAGAGCATGTGCACGTAGTAAGAGGCAAACCAAATAAAATACCAACCTTATACCCAAATAAGCATCCACGTCAGAATGAAGATAACCATTCGCGTATATAATAAATTGAACATCCGACATATTTGTTATGAAACAACTAATAAATTGACCAAAAAATACTATAATTTAATCAATTTTCAACACAAACTAGCTATTCCTAAAAGAGTTTAATAATGATATAAATCTGCCAAATTCTTCCGGTTCATTCTACCCAACATATATATCCAACTCTCTATTGTCAGAGCAAAAAATTCACGTACAAACAAAAATAAATCACTAACTCCAAAAAAATATCTCAACAAAAAGTCCAAAATTAACTAGTGTAAACACTGATAAAAGTAATTTCTCATAGAGTATCAATGTCAATGGTTCATATGTTTTACTTTTTATCTGTCAGGATAAAAACACTATGATAATTTTTATTGGTTGGGAACACTATAGTTTTGGTGAATGTATTGAAATTTGAATGAGTGGGCGTTAAGCTACCATTACCACTTATACAGATAGATGAATAAGCAACCATACTCCTTCTTTGATTAGAAAATAATAAAGTCCAAATTCAAAGAAAAAATTATCCTGTATAAGCTAATGCCATAAAACATGCACACTAAAAACAACATAGATGGTTAACTCTATGCAAGCCTACGTACAAAAACTAAGGCTATGTACCTCTTCATCAAGTTGACCATCATCAACACCTATATTGGCAATGGTTAACCCCATTTGATATGTATCATCACTGACACATGAAGATTGGGCATTATAACCTACTTTCCTAAGTGAACAATCCATGTCCTGATTCTTTCCAATTGCCTTCAATGCTAATCACGACAAGAGAGCCGCCGGGGCGCCGGAAAGGGAGACGCAATAAGGGATCGTGAAAATGTGATGCGGCGGCGGGTCGAGGTTGCGGGATAGAAGCCGGTAGAACGTCACATCAACTGCGGCGGTGGCAAGGGGGACGCGAGTCAGCAATGTTTCCTTGGGGGGGGGGGGGGGGATGGGTGGCGGAAATTGCGGCTTCGTCGATCACCTTAGGTTAGCGCTCTCTCGGTAGTGGTGAAACTGCGTATTCAAGAGAAGGGGACTGCGTCACTAATCCTAATTATTTTCAAATTTCCTAATGATAATGAATGTAATTCCCTGCTGATAATAAATATAATTAATTGTTAATCTGTATTAAATAATTCCTATTTTAAACCATTGTTCCCGTTGTTCCATTTTTACTTATTCATCTATACTTTTTTTTTAAATATTTGATGCAGAAAAAATAGGTAAAGAAAAAAAAAAGTGTTAAATTAGATTCTTTTCCTCAAAAAGTATTTCGCCTCCTTACATGGCAAAGGATTCGATCGTTTCAAACCATTTGGACCGTTTAACAAAACATATTTTTAAAATTTTTTAATAACCGTTAAATAGTTTTTATTTAATATTAATTATAAATTAATTTTTTATATATTATTTAATTATAAAATCTATTTTTATTTTATAAATTATTTTTTTATCATTCATCTGTCATGTTTATTGGGAATAAAAAACTAAAACAATAATAAATTAGATCTTTCGTTAATCGTAATAAATATTTTGCAATTTTAATCGATCATAATTTTATCATTGATCTAATTATATATGTATCGGGTTGAAAAAATTGTGTTTGTTAAAAATTCAAACCAATCGATTGAAATTGAGACTTCCCGAACTTCAATCGATTGAAATTGATACACAACCGATTGCATTTTACAAGGCATGTGGGGTTTTTTTTATTCAATCGATTGGTCATATTACCCAATCGATTGAAATCATGAAAGCAATATGGGGTTTAGTTAATTCAATCGATTGGTTTTGTTACCCTCAGTAAATTATTATTTTCGAAAACCCCATTTTTCAACTTTAATTCCCCAAATACGCATTTTTTTATGCAAAGCAAATTCGCCGCATTATAATTTTTATAGAGTTCGCCTAATCCCGACGAACTTCACTTCAAATTCTAAAAAAATGGCTAATTCAAATTCTTAAACATAATAGTTTTTTTTAATTGATAATGAGAAAAGATTCTTGTTAAATATGGCTTATTCTCGTGTATTAGGGGTGTTATCGGTTCGGTTTGATTCGGTTTTGAACAAAAAATCAACCGAACCGATATGTTCGGTTCCTACAAACACACAACCGTTCGATTTGTTACTTTTACAACAATCGAACCGAACCGAACCAACAACGGTTTGGTTCGGTCGATTTTTTTATTTTTAATTTCTAATGAGAAAAATATGAATCACAATAATTAGAGGTTCAAAATAGTCAATAAACTAAAATAATAAGAGTAAAACATTGAAATGGTTAGGGGTTGGGGATTTTTGTTGTTAGGTTAAAGATTAAAATGGTTAAAACATTGAAATGGATGCATATGTTCGGTTCGGTTCGGTTTCTATCAAACCGAACCGATCGATTTTGTCATGGAAAAAAAACCAATTTTTTCGGTTTTTAAATTGGTTGTTGTAATTTTCGGTCTGGTTCGATAACTTACACCCCTATCGTGTATCTGTGTATTTCTGGAGATGATGATAATGGTTGCTATTAAGGTTGAAAAAGTCATATCTGTATTTTTTGTGTATTCCTATGTACTTTATAGACGATCATAATGGCTTAAAAATAAATTTGATTTTTGTTGGTTTTGAAAAAAATTATAGAGTTCGGGTCAGGCGAACTCTATAAAAAAATATAGAGCGCAGGGTTTTGGAAAATGATATTTTTTTCAAAAGATCTTTTACAAAAGTAAAAATGATTTTAGTGTTATAGGACGTAGTGTACTGAAAATTTTTTTATTAGAAATTTTTTAAGATGTCAGGTATATTTACGGATACTGAGATGGATGAGCAATACCATGAGGACGATGATATTAACCAACAAGAAGAGTTAGTATGTGACCAAGATATAATTGATGAACAATATAAATCCGAGCAAGACTTTGAAGATGAATTTACTGAGGGAATAACAGAACCAATCGATTGAATTAACTAAATCCAGATTGTTTTGATGATTTCAATCAAAACCAATCGAATTGAATAAGAAAAACCCCACATGCCTTGCAAAATTCAATCGATATCAATTCCAATAGATTGAAGTTTGGGAAGCCTTAATTTCAATCAATTGGTTTGTGCATCCAATCAATTGAATTTCTAGCCAATACGATTTTTCCAACCTAATACGTTTGTAACTGGATCAATGATAAAATTATGATCGATTAAGATTGCAAAATATTTATTATGATTAATGGAAGATCTAATTTATTATTATTTTAGTTTTTGATTCTCAATAAATATGATAGATGAATGATAAAAGAATAGTTTATAAAATAAAAAATAGATTTTATAATTAAATAATATATAAAGGAATAATTTATAATTAAAATTAAATAAGGACTATTTAGCAGTTATGAAAAAACTTAAAAAATATATTTTGTTATAAGACCATTTAATAGTCCAAAGATTCTGGGACCATCGAATCTGATGCCTCCTTACATTTTATAAGTAAAGTTTATATCAATGATGCATATATAGGAGATAAATTTTTAATAATAGATTGTTTGAATTTCAAACACACTTTTTTTATTATTTTAATTTACATTTATTCAATTCCTGAGTAAAGTACAACTTCAGTCTCTATCCATTTACCCGAACGGCAACAGGATTATTGAAAAAAAATGATCAAACTCTGATCCTGTGCTCCGATTGACAATGCAGTTTTTCTGTCACTTTCACAGCAAAAGATTGACAAAAATTGCTGACATATCTAAGTAAGCGAATGAGGTGGATGACTAAGGTGGTTAGGTGGAAGATGAAAGCCCATGTGGCTTGTTAGAAAGGATAGGGGCTTATCTGTCCTCTTCCACGTCACACGAGCGACTTCTGGAGAGGTTAAAATGACGTCGATCGTGTGACGTGGAAGAGGACAGATAAGTCCCTGTCTTTTCCAACAAGCCACGTGGGATTCCATCTTCTACCTAACCACTTTAGCCATCCACCTCATTTGCTTACCTAGACACATTAGCAGCAATTTCTGTCAATTTTTTGTCGTGAAAGTGACAAAAGAACCGCGTTGGCAATCAAAGCACATGGTCAATGTTTGAAATGGATTATTTTTTTTGTCAAGAGTCGCATTGTCATTCAGATAAATAGAAAGGGATTGGATTGGTACTTGTTCTTGTATGGATACCTGAAGGGAGAGCTCGGTCCCTGGGAGTGCCGACCTTTGAGCTTTTGTGGAAGTCCGAGCTTTTCTCCAAGGAGATGTCCAATTGCACAGAGCGTGAGCAAGGAATAAGGGGGGAGTGTACCTGCAAAGGCACTCCGAAGCTTAAGTCAGTATTGAAAATTCAATGTATCCTTTGAAGATAAAATATCATACCTTTATAGGTGAGATAAAATAGGTCGGTTACGTTTCTATTGATCATCGGAATTGAAGAGCAATTAATAGGTTTTTTAATAAGTGATAATGTCTGGTCGAACGTTTTTATTCCAGGATGTAGTCCGTTGAGTCTGATTGTAACGTATAACGCCAAATTATAACGTAAAGTGCCAAATTATGGTGCATAATGCCGAGTTATTGTATATAATGCCGAATTATAACATCAGATTTGTAACTGCCGTATCAATACTTTATTCTTCAATTTTCTTTGAAGTAATAAGTGCTTTAATTAACTTCTGAAATTCTATTGTGCCTAGCAGGTGATAAGATTTTGGGACTTTCTACCTTTCTCATATTTGGTAACTTTTTTTTTGGGACTTTCTACCTTTCTCATATTTGGTAACTTTTTTTTAATGCTACTATTTAAAGCATAGATGTAAAAATCAGACCGACCAGACGGCTGGATTGAAAAATCGGTGACACAGCTCCAAAACCGGTCTGAATTTGACATTTGATCGGACAAGGAATGAATCGGTGTGAACCGGTTTAAACTGACCAATTTTTGTGAACATCGGTGAACCGGCAGATTTGAGAAATCTGGACGGGTTCGAATTTGTAGTTAAAAAAAAAACCAACCCTAATTCACTCTCACTCTCACTCTCTCACTCTCACTCTCACTCTCATTCCAATTGAACTGAACGGCAGAGCGGCAGCTGCAGCTCACAGAGCTTTCACTGCCACCGAGCCTCTCGCCGGTTCCCGTGCGTCCCTCGCTCGCCTGTCGCCTCCGTCCGTGTCGCGTCTTCACTGCCTTTGCGGGCTGTGCTTCGCGTGTCGTGTCCGCCGCAGTGGGTCGCCTTCACTGCTGTGCTTTGCCGTGAGCTCGCTTCTCTGTCTCCTTCTTTTCTGCGTGCCGTCAGCTGTGAGCCCGTGGCTTCTCTTCTCTGTTGAGGTGAGTTTTTTATTATTGAAACATGTTCTTGACTGATTGGATCTGGATGATATTGATTAGCCATATATTTAACTTTTGCAAGGTGGTAAATATGGATAGGTTGGTTTTGCATCATTGCATTTGCATTTAATCAAACATATTAAAGGCTCTGGTAATAACACTTGGTTAATCTGAACATGAAGACAAGGATAAGTTACTTATAATCCTTATGCATTTCCTGATTAATCACATTGAGAAGCCTTCATAGTTTGGTAAAACATAGTTTCCATGTTTTTATCTTAGTCCTCTTTGTGATGTTTAAACCACCAAGTGTGTTCGTGTGCATTATTGTTCAACACCGACTAGATAGGTGATTTCTGTAAATTTTTAACTTTCATATCTCAATTAACAGATAAACCAGTGAGTGAGAAGTTACATGATTGACCAAGTAACAGATGGAGAAGATATAAGCGTGCAGCTTCATTTGATTGCAGAAAAGTTGCTCTTCTGTTTTCAATATTATAAGTTCTAACAGATTATTCAATGAAAGAACAAGTTTTCTATTTAGGATTTGATTGTTGCTGTTTCTTCTATATTGATTGTTGATATTTTTTTTTAAAGATATGCATATATATTGATTTATACCATGGTTGGTTGGAATAAGCATTGGTTGGAGAGGTTCTGTGAATTGATTAGATAATAGCTTATGTGATAGTGTGATTAGATGATTGGAAACTATGTATGTTACTCCTTGGACATAATTTATGGATTATTCCTCTTATTGTGTCAACTTAAGATATTATTATAGTATTGATTAATTTTATGTCTATTTTTGTATTACTTATTTTTATAAATTGAGACTACTGTCAAAGAAAACATGTATTTTAAATTTTAATTTTAAGTTTTTTTTACTATTTTATATTTTTATTTAAGTAATAACGGGTCAACCGGTTCTATCAGTGGCCCACCGATTAAACTAGTGACCCAGTAACCCAATAGCCTGAATGGTTTGATCACCATTTCGGTTTTGATAACTATGATTTAAAGCACATGCTAACAAATGAGCCAATTCCTATATCTACAGGAAAGCAAACAAAAGCATTAGGAAGAAGGATATAGTGACACGTGGAGCTATATGTCTGCATTTTGAGGAAATGAATAGTACTAACCAACCATAGCCACAAAACTGAGGGTTTGGGCCTTCGTCCAATTTTCAGTGACTGCAAGTCACAGCACAGAATTTCCCTGCCACTAGACCTTTGCCCACCCCAACCATTCAATTCACCAGCCACTTCTGCCTTACTCCAACAGTTTCCAATTCTTTCTTCTCTCCCTTCAAAAATTTACTCCTTTTTCATTAACCCATAGCTCTGAGTTTGACCTATTTTGACAGCTCTACCGTTTAAACTTGCATCGGATTTACCTCCTCTGTTAAATTCCATATACTTGGAGGAGACATGGCTCTGATGAGGTTTCATCGTGTGAAGCAGATTTCGAAGTTTCTAGCACCTCTTCTTACCACAGGTGTGTCTCCTGCCTGCTGCAAATTTCATTTTCCCTTTGCAAGCTTTGAATTTGAAATTTTTATTGTGCATTACGAAAAGCTTGTTTGGTTACTAGGATATTAGATTAAGAGAAAATACTTAGTTCTGCCTTTGTATTTTGAATGCCAGTTTTCATAAAAGGTTTGTGATCCTTTTAATTTTATTATTTATTGAACTTTATTCATTGGGTTAGTTAAATTAATACAAATAATTTAGCTTTTTTCTATTTTACTTTGTTTTTCGTTGTTGTTTTGTTTCCCTTAAAATTTTCATCCAAATAGATGACTTGAGTTTTAGAGCATTTTGGAAGTTCTGTTGTTACAATTGCTTAGGTCTTATAAGTGGAAAGTAAGTACAAAAGTTCACCTAGTGATTGAACTCATTCTTTTAATTGTTTAAGAAAAAGGTGTAGCATGGGAGCATTTCTGGTTAGTAGTTGCATTTGAAATAAATAAAGATAAACTTATGAAGCATTGGTGCTCTTAAATGGTTGCTGTACACCCATATGTTGTACGAATACGAATATGAGTATTGAACACCATACGGTATGATTTGTGGTAAGCAACTTTATGAAGGAAGAAAAAAGGGTAAGAAATTAAGTTTAGAATAATAGCATTTCTGAAGATACACATATGATACTCATATGTTTGTAAAAATGAAATATTTGTGCATTATAGAGCTTTCACCAATACTTCTTGGTTACCCATAGGCTCTAATTTATCAATTATTGTAACAATTTGATGGTTTCCGACCTTTATTGGGAGCTTATCTTGTAGTTGTTGGTTACTCAGACGTACTTTTTTAGTCCATCATTGTACATATACATATTAGTCCTTATAAAACATCAAAATTTACTATAAAATTGTTTGATTTACTTTGAAACTATTTGTTGCCATCTATCTTATATTTTGACTATTAAATTATTTAAATATTATATTTTCATATTATCATATAGTAATATATACTCATTTACCCATATAAAAGTATTTACCAATATTTTTCTTCTCCCATTCTTGTAGGATGCCAAATATAGATACTATACACATGCCTATGCAACTTAGGAAAAGCTGTCTAATATGATGTCCGGAGTTTCTCATTTTTTTCTTTAAATGAAAGCATGCTCGTCGATATGTTTGTCAAGTTGTTTTGGGGTTCTGTTTCTGTTGCCTGTGCATCTTTTGCTCCCAGCTTCCCTCAGTTGTTTTTCTCTTAGGACATACTACCAAATAAGATTATGAAAATACTATTCACTAGTATAAATTTCTATGTGCGTTTTGTTTTAAAAAATTTTCTTCTCTTCTCCTGTCTAGGTGATTGCTATCAACAATCTGGCAAAGTGTTCAACTTAGAAGGTTTGTCTGTAATACCCACTCTCTCTGCTCAGAAGCTAATTACTAATGGGATTCAAGTCAGAGAATTTCACGAACAAAGGTAAATAATTTTGAAGGTTCAACTGTTTGGTGGTGTTTCGAATTTTGAATTTTTTTTTCTTTTTTGTTGCATTTGAAGTTGTGTCTGAGCAGGACATGGATAAGAATAAATTATATCATCTTATATTAATGATAAATTTGAAGCCTAATCATTTTGGCAATTCTAGCCTTGTTAGGTTTCCTGACTTCTGATTGGCAGCTTCATTCAGGTTCTCAACAATGGCTGATGCATCACATGAACCTGCCCTTGAAATTGACCTCTTGTCTTTCATTAGAGCTTCATTGGATGAGTTTGAAGGTATTTATTTCGCTAATCTACATCTCTAGTCTCTATGCAGTGTCCTTCTCTTTCTGTTAATAATACTTCTATATCAGGGGGAAAAAAGAGAAAATTAAGCTACAACTTTTCCTGTCTTTGTTTTTTACTTCATTTCCCATTAACAGTTCCTGTTTTCAATTTTTCATGATTCTAATTCCTATTTGGTTACATGTATCATTGTTACTTTTTAGTAAATGCAAGTGATGACTTGCCTGTCTTCCCTGCGCAAATTGAGAGAAAGAAATTAAGAAGCAAGATTAATAAATGTGGCTGGTTCAAACTAATGGCTGCATTTCTGTTTTAATTCATTTGTTATTAAAAGTGGTTATTCATGTAATGCTGCTGCTATAAAAGTGAAAACACAAAAAATAGCTTTATGTTTTAGAAATTTCTTGAAGTGTGAATCCCATTTTCTATAACAAGAAAATGCAAAGAATCAAAATATATGTTGTTCCTCAATTTGTATATTCAATGTAAATGAAAACTAGAAGTAATCCAAAGCAAACAGGATTTACATTTTTCTTTTAATTTTGTGCATTTCTGAGCAGTGTAACTGAAGTAGCATTCCTGAATAGTTAGGATTTGAATTCTATACATGGTCTTTTTCTATAATTACACAAGTCCAATTCTAGGACATGTTTTTATGTTTTGAGATTTAAGGCATACTCTTTGCTTTTTCCCAATTAATTTATTGCTTGAACTTTGAATTTGCAGGAACCCATCATTGTTGGTTGAATCTATCTAACAAAGATAAGCAACCTTTTGGGGGTGATGGAGTCTTCTTGATTCTTGCTTTAGAAAATTTGGACCATCAAATTTTGCTTGAAAAATTGAAGACTATCCAGAAGAGATTCAAGAAGGATATGTATTATTCCCTCACTCCCTCTACCCTTGATACAAGTAGGGTGATGCTTTTTCAATAATTGAATATACTTTTTGTGGCAGGTGCCCCCATATTTTCATTATGTGCTCAAAACCAACCCATCCTTCTGTCGATCGACTTCAGCTGGCTCATTTAGTGATGACAGAAAATATCACGGTTCCCATTTTGTTGTCTCAACAGACATTTCCTGAGGTGTGATAAGATCTATTGTTAGCTTCTAAAATATGTAAAAATTTGTTGATGTCTAATATCTCTACCATGATGCAAAATTTATATGTTAATTATTTGCTAAATTTGTGTTTCCCACGACTTTTAATTATCAAATCAGTCGACAACTCAGGTAGGGAATGCTTTGTTAGAACTGATGCATGAGACTAATAACTAATGTTGCATTGAAATAATAGAATTCATGTTATTGTAATTTGTAAGTATATAATTATAAGAAATAGCTTAAGTCAATAATTCTTTATTTTGGTTATTATAAAAAATAAGCTGTATTTATTTCTTCTTTCTATAAATGTTGATATGGTGATTGCAATGTTGATAAAGCAAATCAGGCACAAGTAGTTGTCTCACTTTTGCATCTCTTCTCTTTTCTCACTGAACATCTATTTCACAACCTTACTGATTTAAATTTTTATCAGTTGTGGAGATTTCTTCTTCAAACATCATCTCGATTCTCATTAAAACTAGATATTTGTTAGATGTGAACAATTTATCTCATGAGATTTGATTTATCGGCAGTCTAAATTTTTATTTACAGATGGAGTCATGATGGCTAGCTTTGCTGATAGTTTTAATTTGTGTAATATAACCCTCCAGCCAAAAGAAAAACATGATAACAATATAGAATTATCAGCTTGAATAACCAATCTATTTCACATTATTCCACCTAAGATCATGCATCTGTTTCTTAGAACACTAGTTTGCAGACTGCAAGGCAAGAGTGGGGGTCCTCAGCATTTGCAAACTAGAAGATTTAGTTTTGGTGCACCTGGCATGACATATAACAGTCACATCCTTAACATTGCTATACAAATCCAAAGAAGTGGGTTATTTCACTTTATTTAGACCTAATTGGTGTATAATATTTAGTCTTTAGATACACTTATCTGGTTGACTAAAACCAGATGGCTTTAGAAAATCAATCTTCTCATGCTTGCCCAATCAATCTTGGAATTATTACATAATTATTTGAGGGAAGTAGGTTATAAAACATACTCAAATCCAAGTAGGTTATATAGTTTCTGGCTGCTTATAGTGACTGCCTAAATTGTTAGTGGACAGAATGAAATTTAAAAGGGGAATTAATTAATGTTCTGTTCCCAGTGTCCTCGAAGTTTAAGTTGCTATCTGAATCAATGTTTCAGAATAGGAAAAGTTTTTGCATTCATGATATCCATGTATACCAACTAACCATCTTGTTTTTCTAATGTTGATGTTTTTGTGAGTGTATAGTGTCATCTGTTGCAATTTATTCACAATAATTCTTTTGATATTTATAGCTAGAGAAAGGTGCAAGGTACATCTTATTTAAAAAAGTTACAAGCCCAGTTATTTATCATGAGAAGGTGGATCTTGAAGTTTTATACCAAGGTATTGTGCTTTTCTATTCTGAAATGGCATTTGTCTACTGTTTTTTTCCCTGTGGTGTGTATTTGCATGCACGTGCACTAGCCACTAATTTTGACTATGGGGCCAAATGTAGCTGTTCAGGAGTTACAGATGCAACCTGATGGTGAATCCAAGTCATCTGATGTATTGAAGTCTCCATCTTGGAAGCAAAATGGGAGCAACAAGGATCAATATATTTGTTATCCTATTCAGAATTTACTTCTCTCTTATCCAGGTATAAACTTCATCTGTCTCCTAATAGCATTGGCTTACCAATTTTCTGAGTATGAGTTGGCAAAATCAGATACGTAACCCTTTCTTGTTTCATCATACTCTTTCTCTGCCATTCTCTCTCCCTGACCCCCTCCCTCCTTTCCTCCCTCCCCCTTTTCTCTTTCTTCTCTTTAACTATTCTCTTATACTTATAAAAGTGGAACTGGGTATCAGAAAAATAATTAGAGCTCGAGTAATTGATGGATACAACAAATTTGAAACAATTTTAGGGGTTTCGACAAGTCCACGTGGAAGAGATTTTGTTATTTCATTGTAATTATAAAGATTTTGTTAAAAATAAGCATAGTTTTTTATTGTGGATGGCGGTGAGCCAAAAATCTGCCATAAAAAATGGCGGATGGCATTGCGGGAAATGGCGGGTTACCTAAAAAATGCATATATATGTACAAAAAATATGCAGAAAAATTGCAAATATAATAAACTATAAAATCTAATCTATATAATTATTTTTCTAGTTATAAGACATCCAATTAATGCAGCAAACAAATAAACATAAGACATAGAACATAAAAACTAAAAACTTAAAAGAAGGACCAATTCTACTGTAACGGACATATGGTGTCATTGGTGTTTCCTTCTTCCACAGTACTAACATATTTCTAGCCTGGGTCAATTCTACTGGAATGGACAGCAGCGGCAGGACGAGCAGGAGCAGTGCCAGCAGCATGACCAGCAGAGGCAGAGGCAGGTGCAGGGACGGGCATTAGAATCAGGGGCTGGTCTGGAAGTTGACATAGTGAACGGAACTGAATGGGAAAAAAATTGGAGGAAGAGAGGTTTATGAGGGAAGAGAAGGAGACAGTGAACTGAACGGAAAAAAAGGAATGTATGTAACTACGAACCAGAAAAAGAGGGAACTGTGGTGATGAGCAGCGATGACGACCAGCAGTGACGGGCGGCGGCAGGCAGCGATGACCAGCGACGACGGGTGGTGATGAACGGCGATGGACAGCGGCAAAGATCGGCGGCGATGGAAGGCACAGAGAAGAGAGAACAGAGACGGAGAGCCGTTTTTGACGTGAATAAGAGAGGAAGAGAAGCTTTTGAATAACAGGCTGATTAGGGTTACATGTATCACTTAGGGTTTCCTAATTTACCCAATTATCCTCAGATTTTTTAAAAAAATTCGAAAAAACCTGCCATTTCCGCCTTTTTCATGGCGTTCCGCTATCGCGTGACCGCAATTGCTGCTGCCTTTTCACCCGCTGTGAAAACCACGTCGCCGTGGCCTCTGTATGGCAGCAAGGACCCCCCCTCATCGGCCATACCCGATATTTTAAAACACTGAAAATCAGGAAATCTAAATTTTTGGCAATTTGGATCTTATAAAATTCTTAATTCATCTGATGAGCCCACTCTTTAGAGGTATTTATTTGCCCTTTTTCCCCTTCCTTCTTTACAGGTTGCGTCTCTGCAGATGACAGCTTGAACCGCCTCTTCTTTTCAGACTGCAATCATCATAGGATTGTTATATCAGATGACAATGGAGAGATTCTGGACTGTGTATGTACAACAATTATTTAAATAAGTTTAGGATAAAGTACTTTTTGATTCCAGGTCCAGTATTAGCTGCTTTTTAAATGTCATATTGTGACAGTAAAGCTGACAAAGGCTCCGCCAACTATTCTTGTTGTCTATAGGACATCTAACATCCCTCGCACCAATTGTCCAATAATCAACTATGTGCTTAAAAGATCAAATCTCCAAATGGTCGTCAGAATATCTGTTCACTAATGAGTTTGTTCATATGATTTACATCCCCTCACTTAACCAGAGGTGTTGAAACAAATCAAACAATTGCCATCTCATGCAGTTGTATTAGACTAGTTTTTACATATTGTTAAGTTTGTAGATTGACTTGTTGTGTTCATCTCTGCCTGTTCCCATTCTGTTAATATTCTTGCATAGAAGAAATATCTGCTCTCTCTTGTAACATCAGATTATGCAAATGTTACTTTGGCGTTTTATTGAGTTTGCTGTGTTTATTTGTCAGAGTCACAATAGAAAAATGAATATTCCTTTTACTATTTTTAGTATTTTATATCATTCTCCCATTTCCTTTTAGAGGAAGAATGAACCCAAAACATTACAGTGACATGTTTCAATCTCTCTCAGATTGGTTCTTCTCCAGGATTTGAGGATGGAGATTTTGGATCTGCTAAATTAGGGCGCCCTGCAGGTTCTTATTACCATGCTGAGGAGGATTGCTTATATTTTGTTGATTCAGAGGTATGTATTTGGATGTATCCATAGTTTATTATCAGCTTTGGACTCGGTTTCATATACGTTGGGTACTTTATATGCATCAGTTTGACCATATCAATGATATATCCCTTTGTTTATCTGTGGCTATGCCAAACTAGTATGATTTGGCGAGCTCATTCTACAGGATTAGTATAAAATACATTGTCGAATTTTCTGCAGTTAGACTAAATTCAACCCTTGCATTAATTTAGTGTTCATTGTCTTATTTACACACTTAAGATGCATGATTGCTGTTAAATTTCATCCTTATACCTAGAATGCAACTTGGTTTTGGATGATAATGTGCATATTTTGGTTCATGTTGAATGAAGCAGTTGAGGCTGAGAATTCCTGATAATGTCAATGGAAATGAATGAAAACAACCAATCTTATTGATCCAAATCAACACACTGAATTTTGTAACAGATATTTTCCTTGGTCCTATGCTGTTTGAGTTTTAACATTTCAAGGGAGATATCTAGATATTTTGTATAAATGGCTTGAGGGTATGCCTCAGAGAGCAGAACTAGATAATAAGAATGTAGTCTTACATTAAGGGAAGGAGAAACTAGTCTAGAGTTATGTTGCCTGCTGTTTTATGCTTCTCTTTTTTGTTCCTGTCTGAAGGAATATTATTATTATTATTAACGGATTTCCTTTTATTTTTTGTTGACTCATTTAGTAAAGTTATAGAGTTTTCTTTTATGGTTTCCTTATACCATTTCTTGTTTCTTAAGAATCATGCTATCAGGAAAGCTGATCTGGGTGGTCGATTAGTGGAGACACTTTATCCTGCCACTGCCTCTAGCAAACGTTTTCACCTATGGAATTGGATCAGGAATAAGCTTGGTTTAGAAAACAGTGAGGAGACCAATGCTGAGGAAACATATGAAGTATTGGATTCTGAATCACTATATTTCCCTTGGTATCTGCTGAAATCAGTTGATGACACATTTTACATTATAGATCGCAGGTAAATGATTTGATATATTTAACTTCTTTTAATAATATAACGTGCACTTCTGGACTTACAGGATGTCCAAATTATTTGAATACCTTACATTGTACCCCTGATGTTTGGTGCATAATCAATTTCTTTAAGTTAATTCTGGCTGAAAGCTTTGCCATACAAGAGCGTCAAGCCCACCCTTTTATTTTTTGGTCCCCTTTGTCTCTCTTTGTTTGCACCTGAGCCTTTGTAACAAGAAAAGAAAAACAAAGAAAAAAATCTTCATCTTATATCAAACTTGTATGTAGGCCTTGAGGCCATTGAGTCTATGGCTGTCAATTTCTGTGCATGGCTCAACTGTGGTGAGTTTCGGATGTTGGTTCCGTATTTTTCTGTTTTGAAACGGACTCTGGACATTAATAATCCGTTTTATTTTACTACAATTGATAATCATGGCTTAAATGTTGGTTTTAAAAATGTTTCTTGTATTTATGGAGCAGAGCTGCTCAAGGGTAACTGTCATTTACTGTAATCTTTTTTATTCCACAATTCTATGTGACTTATTTGTCTATTCAAATCTTAAATCGTGCTTCTCTGGAATTCTCATATTCCTTTTTCCTAGATCTTCCTTCTTGTGCTAAGATTTGATTATTCATAGTTGATAACAATGCTAACTTTTATGGTTCATGTTGTGCCTCCATCTTCTGTTAATGCTTATTATGTGTATTTTCTTGCAGCTTTCAAACTTTATGGACCATGGATATTGGTTCAGGAAAGATAGATAAAGTTTATAAAGGTCAGATATGATACTAGATATAATGGATTTTTATCGAAAGTATCTCGTTCCTAGCTTGAACCGAAAGTATCTTGTTCCTAGCTTGAACCAAAGAGTTGTTGTAATGTATATTTATAACAGGTTCTTCTACAATCCTGGAGATCTGCAGACAGCAGATCACAGAAAACTTATCTATCCTAGATCAAGTTCCCTCTGATTGGTTTAAACATCAAAATCAACATGCTTGCTTGCTGGAAGGCATCCCAAACTCTGATCTTTTAGCGTCAGTGACAACCCTACAGAATCATGTTATTATTTGTGATACAGGTTTTGTTTTCTGATTGTTACTCAACAGTCAACATTTCATGGCACATTATATTGTTGCATTTATGATTTCTCTTAACAACCAGTTTTTGTATATCACTAGTTGGACAGAGGATTATGAAGGTTGACAGAGAATCAATGGTGTTTTCAGACTTCAAGTTGTCTAATTTAGGGATACTTGGATTACCATATTGGTTGAATTCCCCTCTTGAAACATTTTATGCTGCGTAAGTTATTTTTCTTGACATTTTGTTGATCATTAAAATTCCAAACCATCATTTTCCTGTTTGTGTACACAATATTTTAGTTCTTTTCTCCAAGTCAAACATGCTGACTTTCTGGTCAATATTGTTTTGACAGTGAAAATGGACTCTTGGCCACGACAGTAGATCATCTGCAGCATTTTCAGTTGCCACCAGGTCATTCTACACATTAAGATTGGGTAGTATAAATGTGTAACATTCTGTTACAACTTACAAATCAGCTGAGAGACTTCATAGTCTCTTTTTTTATAAATCATACACCAACCTGGACTTCTGTGTATAACAAGAATAGTTTACTAGCCGGGCTGTTCTGTGTAAATATTTTCGTATTTGTACTTTATCATCCACCACAATGCCAGCTGCAGCTTGAATTATTACATATCTTTGCCAACTTAGAATTTTGCTTCAATCTGTGATAGGCAAGGTTTACATAAAGTTGGGTGTGGAGATTTCTGCTGATGTTGAACTTGTAGAACCATTACAAGAATCCTGTATATGGCGACAAGCTAGAGGTTCAGCTACTGAAATTTCTGGAATTGATGATGGTCTAGGATCCATAGACAAGGTTTTTTTTGCCAATTGTAGCATTCTTTGGTGAAGTAGTCTAGTTCTGCAGTTGCCAAAATTTATGTGTTGAACTCTTGGTGTAGGCTGGTGTTGCACAACAGTGGTACGATGAACTGGATGATCTTGCCGCTCCTAAACCCGAAACAGAAATGGTTGTTGAAGATGATAATCTGAATCACAATTTGGTTGTTGACGATGAGAAAATTTGCATCAACTGTTGTGTTTGCAATAGCCCTGGAACAAGTGAGGTATGCATATTTGTTTTTGACCATGCCTTTTTCTCATGTCATTTACTGATTAGAATAGCATACAAGAGATGGTAACATAATTGATGTGCCTTATTCTGGTATTAGTCCAAGTTGTTCTCTTCTGTGGCTCTCTTGAATTAATTTTCTCATTAATCTTGTAAGTTGAGGTATAACTTTCTTCATTATATACATCATTAGGTATATTTCTCAGTCCAACCACTTCACTATTCTTTATAGACTTCCTTTCTGGTGCTTATTTATTCGTTAAATCATGCTTAAGTATGAAATATTTTCCATCTTTACTCTAGATGCATTAACTTGATATATCTATCATTTTTGTTTCTCTTCTTGACAAGCTCACCTATGTTTGTGCTAGTTTTAGTACATTAGTAACTTGAAGTAGATTGCTAAGATTTATTTTGAATTGGGTCAGAAGTTTTACCACAATTTCTCTTGGATTTAGTCCCTATTATAGTTATATCTATAAAGTATTGGTTATTTACCTTTGGAAAGCGATAATGTGTAGTCTGTTTCAATTATATAATGAGTGTTTGTGCATTATGAGAGCCTATATTAATCCTATATCCTCTTCGCACTATTGCTCCTTTCCATATCCATTTGCTTATTTACACATGAAGGTAATCCATAAATTTTAGGATAAATTACATTGATTTTCCCTGAGGTTAATGATATTACATGATATTTCTTGACTTGTTATGCCTTTGTTTATTTCCTCCTTAGAGGAGAGGTTACTGTCAGATTTAAAAAAATACATTACAAGTGTATATGTCACTGTATCATGTATAATATTGCCTAACCCACATGGGAGGTTAGTGTAAGTTACCCTAAACATTTTTCTGTTTTTACTCCCATACCAAACACATCCTCTGTAAAATCTTATACCTGAGGACCACAACGTTAATACTAAAATGCCATTTGAATAACTAGATATTGATCATTATTCAGCTACTTCCGTTTAAACTTTAAACTAATATCTTATTCATTTAATACAGGTTATTATTTACGGGGTACTATATTGTAAACTTAGAAAAGTACCAGACTCGAACGAGGGCAACCGGGAGAAATATGCAGCAAGGATAGTAGATATTTTGAGCTCTAAGAAATGTGGGAAAACAGAGAGAGATTTATGGAGTGCATTTTTGTTGCAATCAAAGGGTGATCTTAGAGACCTTGTCTTCATGAAACCCATACACATCAGAGTAAGGTTAAGTACTCTTGATCATCCTAAGGCTGATAATGGAAGAGACATTATCTCAACAGATTCTTCAATTGAGGTGAAGGTATTTCTGAAATAACACACTAGGTTCAGTTGCACAATTGCAACTTTTCTGTATTTGTTTTTTTATACACCTTGCTCTATTGTTGGGTTTATGATTACGTAGTATTTAGTGGCCATTTTCTAGCTGCTATTTACGGATAGAATTGGCTATAACACACTTTAAATTATGGTCTTATTCGTTTCAGTTGGATATGTTTGGTAATAAATCTAGACATTCAGCGTATGTTATCTTTTGTATGACTTTGAATAGAGAAAGTATCACATGAGAGAATAGAGTTAATGCTCAAAATGTTGCTTAAAAATTGAGGGAATTTGATTTGTAATGTATTCATGCAATTTTAAACATTAATAGCATGTACTTTTATTTCAATAATATGTATTCATTTTGTACTTGAAATATTTTATAGAAAAATGATTAAATTATACCATAGGTTTATCCTAAAGTCACTATAGTATTTTCTTCATCCCAAACACCCATATCGGGCCCAATGCGCAAAATTTCAACTCTTGCCCAGCCATGTTAAATCCGACTCACATATACGGTATACAAAATCAAATTTGCATCCACGGCCAAAAGGGAAAAAATTTTTGCATTGAGTATATTAAACAACCACTGCTATAGTATTAATTTATACTGCCACCTTCTGCATCAAACAAAACCGCTGCAGCAAATGTTCCCTTCAATTGGACACTACTATACTTTTCTTTTGCAGGAACTCTAACTATGGAGATAACACCTGTCTTCTACACATGCACCGTTTTTTCATTCTACACACTAGCATTACCTTGCAAACTATTATAATTGCCTTTGGGAGGCCCTTACTAATTTGTGATTTTGTCAATGTTTGCAATTTGTGTAAGCCACTCCACTTAGCTCACACATGTATCTTTGATACTTTGGTTATTGCATGTTAACCTCACACGTGTATGTTAGAATTTCAGGATTCCTTAATTCAAATACCAATTCATAATCTATTAAGAAAGAAGGTTGAGAACGCAAAAGCGTATATATCTAAATTTCTGCGTACGATTGAAAAAAATTGGTTTTTATGATTCTTTGATCTTCAACTAAAATCTACTAAATCTTTATTTTAGATTAAATAACAACTCTCTAATAAGACGAGTTGTAATATATATACAATATATATTTTTTTTAAAATTATTACAATTTTTACTATTCATACAATTTCATTTTTTAGAAAAATTCTCAAAAAAATATTATAAATATCATATTAGAAGTTCTGTTATATTATAAATTTAGTTATTATTGTTTCTTATGGTTCGTAGTTGATAATTAGAAAATTTTAAATATCTATTTATTATTTTTACATTTGTTAATTTAGTTTTTTTTTATTGTTATTGCTCAAATTTTATATATATAATTTTTCAACCATATTAGGTATATATTAAAAATTAATTACTAATATTAAATACACATTAAAATATAAAATATATATTAAAAATAAATTATATATATATATATATTTATAAACAAATATATAGCGATTAATTTTTAATGTCTACATAATATTTTTGATAACTTTTATTAACATAATTTCTCATAATATTCTTAATTAATGCTCCTAAAATACTTATTTTTTTGTTGGTGACTTCCTAAAATACTTATTAACAGTAGATGGAGTTTTCTCCGTGAGAAAAAATATTGGAGAGTTTTAAACATCATAGACCATACCATGTTATGTTATTATATTGCTAGAAAGTTTAGGGATCATTTTATAAAACTGATTTTTTAAAATGACCCTTAAGTTTTTTAAAACCAAATTTAAGAAATTGAATGTCAGTTAATATACATTGAATTGTAGTTAATTAGTTTCATAATTAAAAAGAATTAGTTAATTATGAGTGTTCACTGAAAGGTTTACTGATTATAATTTTTATTTTTCGGTTCTTATTATTTTTTGGTAATATTAGACAGATAAAAAAATAACAACTTAAATTTGTCTAATATATCATTTATTAATCGTGGCTGTTTTGATTGATTTTTTTTTTCAAACATTATTGTTCATTTTATTGTGGATCTCTTGATCCTTGCCATGTTAATTCTCGTCGAATTTGTTTTCAATCAACTTTCTCTTCTGTTTCTAGTCTCTTAACACCTTAACTTATGTCTCATATATATATATATATATATATATATATATATATATATATATATATATATATATATATATATATATAATTTAAAAAAGAGTATTTTATTTTAATTTTAATAAAAAATATCATGTAATATATTTGTTATTAAATTAGTTACATAATATAATTAAATTTTAATTTTAATTTTAATATTTTATTTTTAATTTTAATTAAAATTAGAGAATATTATGTTATATATTTTGATTGTAAGATTTATAATTAATTATTAATAATAATACATAAAAAAGTAGAATAAATAAAAGATCGAAAGAAATAAAAAAAAAGGAAAGAGTTCATTAATGTAAAAAAAAGATTTAATTTTAGTTATAGTAAAAAGTAACCTGTAACGTATTTTAATTATAAAATTTTATATATATATATATATATATATATATATATATAGCCATTATCGATCTTGCGGGTCAGGTTGTTGCCGTGCTCAACTTCTTTC
The DNA here is from genome assembly GCF_003086295.3 of Arachis hypogaea. Taxonomy (NCBI): domain Eukaryota; kingdom Viridiplantae; phylum Streptophyta; class Magnoliopsida; order Fabales; family Fabaceae; genus Arachis; species Arachis hypogaea. The sequence continues at coordinate 80,064,347 of NC_092044.1, read as the reverse complement.
CTCTTGTGGGCGTCATCATTACATTATGGTGAATTTAGTTGTTGTGTAGCGCACTTGATAGTTGAGTGCATGAAACTTGTGCAAGTTATGTTTGTTGTCCTGATATGTTGATTTTTTGTTTTGATGAGCATGTGTTTTAGGGGTGTCATACCAGTTCTGTGGGATAAATTATTCTCAACTATTTTATGAAGAAATTAAATTGAAGCAGAGAATTTTTTTTTTTAATTTTATCTTATCTTAGGTTTTGTTCCATATTAGGATGCGTGTGTTATGTTAATTTATACTGCTACTTGATAGTTCAATGAACGAACGAAATAGATAGACAAATGTTTATTATCCAATGGATAGTGTTAGGGAGTTAATTGTCACGGCCTTGGACACACTCCAACGCTACCGTGTCGGCACTCGGACTTACTCAACCTCTTGAACTAAGACCAAGTCAGCCTAACCCTCAATACTTAGCAAGAAAGCTAAGAATACAAGAGAACACAAGAGAAAGGAAGCTTTGGTGGAAAAACACTTTATTGCTCAAGTGTGGTTACAAATGATTCACACACACCCAAACTCTAACTCTCACCCCTATTTTTAGCCATCCACCTCCTCAATGGATGGTTAGGATTAAATCTAATCAACGGTCCAGATTAATCATCCAGAACCTTCTTTACAAATATCTATCCTACCACAACTCTCTAAATGTTTCTAGATTATTCCATACCACTCTTTATACTTCTATATACATCTATACTCTTTTAGAATACTCTATGACCTTCCAGAGTCTTCTAGAACCTTCTAGAGTATTCCGGAACCTTCTAGGACATTCTAGAACGTTCCGGAACCATCTAGAGTATTCTCAAACACTCCAGAAAACTATACAAACACTGTTAAATCTAACCTTCTAAAAATTTACCGTGACATTCTCCCCCACCTAATGCGCAGACGTTCTCGTCGCGTTCTGTTCATGATAGCGCTCTAGGTGTTCTTGGAATTGCCACAGATCTTCACGAGCTTCCCAACTAGCTTCAGTTATCGGAAGTCCTTTCCACTTGATCAAGTATTGGATACTTGGTGGTACTCCTCTTCGTCGCACGACGCGATTAGCTAAGATCTCTTCGATTTCTTTATCAAAGGATCTAATCACCACAGGCGGAGCACGACTCGAGTCACCTCTACTCGGTTCATCTTGGTCTTCATGATATGGTTTAAGCATACTCACATGGAAGACCGGGTGGATCTTCATAGAGGGAGGGAGTTGTACTTTGTAAGCAACCTCCCCAACACGTCCAATGATCTCAAATGGCCCTTCGTATTTGCGAATTAAGCCCTTATGAACCTTGCGAAAGGCTTTGAATTGTTGTGGAAGAAGTTTAATCATTACCTTGTCTCCCACTTGATAGCTTGCATGCCTCCTCTTCTTATCAGCCCATTTCTTCATCCTCTTTGCAGCTTTGTCAAGGTAAGAACGAGTGACATCTGCTTGTTCTTCCCAAGACTTAATCATATGATAAGCTCCAGGGCTCTTCCCTGAGTAAGGGGAAGGAAGAGAGTGAGGTGTAAGCGGTTGTTGTCCAGTTACAATCTCGAACGGACTCTTACCTGTAGACTCACTCCTTTGCAAATTATATGAGAACTGAGCAATGTCGAGGAGTTTTGTCCAATCTTTCTAATTAGCGCTTACAAAATGCCTCAAGTAACACTCGAGTAAGGCATTCACTCTCTCAGTCTGCCCATCGGTTTGAGGATGGAAGCTTGTTGAAAAATGAAGCTCCGACCCAAGGAGTTTGAACAGCTCTGTCCATAGTCGTCCTGTGAAGCGTGGATCTCGATTACTAATGATGCTCTTAGGCAATCCCCAATATTTCACCACATTCTTGAAGAATAGTCGTGCTGCCTCCTCTGCAGTGTAGTCAGTAGGGGCGGGTATAAAGGTAGCATACTTCGAAAATCGATCAACTACCACAAGAATAGATCCAAACCCCTCGGACTTCGGTAAGGCAGAGATGAAATCTAGAGATACACTTTCCCACGGTCGCTCTGATGGAGGTAGAGGTTCCAACAACCCACTTGGTGTCTTATTTTCAATCTTGTCTTGTTGGCACACAAGACAAGTCTTCACATAGCTCTCTACTTCATCTCTCATTTGAGGCCAATAATAAGAAGATTCAATGAGTGCCAAGGTCCTTCGCTGACCTTGGTGACCAGCCCACTTGGTGTCGTGGCATTCTCTTACCAACTTCCTTCTCAGATTTTCCCACTTAGGAACGTATAATCTTCTCCCTTTTGTGTAGAGAAGGTCGTTTTCTAACCAAAATCTTTTGGTCTTACCTTCTCTAGCCAACTCCACCAACTTCTTGGCTAGTGGATCGTGATGCAACCCTTCCTTGATGGTATGCACAATATCTCCTTCAACCATAGAAATGGCCCCCATCCTGTATGGTTTTGAGATAGGCGGTTTCACTCCTAACTCCAATTCAATGTTGTCATCCATCTTTCTTCTAGGTGGTAACTGCTTTGGCAACTCGAAAGGTATCACATCCTTATTTTCTTCAAGGACTTCCTTGATTTTATAGGGAACATCTTCTCCTTTGGCTGTTGACTCCTCTTGTAGTAAAGTCAAAGACATCATCTCCTCCTTCTTGAAACCTTTCTTGAGTTGCATGGCAGACAGTATCGGTGGTCCGCCAACTTTAGAGACTGTAGGGACCATGCATGGAGACCCTTTCTCCATGACGCATACTACGTCGTAGTATGGCATAGGTATTATATTTGCTTTCCTTTGCAAATCGAGTCCGATGACTATTTTAAAATCGTCCATGGGTGCTACTGAGAAATCCACAAGGCCCTTCCAAGAACCAAGATTCATCTCAACCCCTTTTGCTACTCCCTTAAGGGGTTCCCCCTTGGTATTCACGGGTTTGAACCAGCCATTCTTTTCGGTGATCTTTAACCCAAGCCTCTTTGCTTCATCAGGCGTGATGAAGTTGTGTGTAGCACCAGTGTCGATCATAGCCATGACGGGTTTTTCATTGATAAAGGCTTTGACATACATCAAGCCTTTCTTTTCTGCAGTGCTTGCCTCTTTGGCCTTCACAGCATTTATGTGTTGGATAGATCCAACACACTCAGTTACTTGAGTTTGAACTTCTCGTTCCTCAGCGATAGATGCCAAAGTCCCTAGCTTGGGACAATCCTTCATTTGGTGTGGTCCCTTGCACACGAAGCATCCTCCTTTGGGCACGAAAGCCTTATTCTTTTCTTCGTACTCTTTCTTTGAAGAGTATTTTCCTTCCTTCTTGGTTGAGAAACTCTTCCCCTTGTCTCCCCCACCTTTAGCAAAACTAGGCTTGAAGGAAGACTTGGGTTTAGAGTCTCCCCTATGATACTCAGTGAGTGATTCGGCTACCACGATGGCCTCATCGACATCCTTAACATTTCTTCTTTGTAGTTCTTGCTTTGCCCAAGATTGGAGTCCATCAATGAAGAAGAACAATGCGTCCTCTGATGCTAAGTTGGGGATTTGAAGCGTGAGAGTAGTAAACTCCTTTACGTAGTCGCTAATCGTACTCTTGTGCTTCAACTCCCTCAACTTTTTCCTTGCTTCATAAACCACATTCTCAGGGAAGAATTGTCTTTTCAATTCCCTTTTGAAATCTTCCCATGTGGCTATGTTGCAAGTACCCTTTTCCATATCTACGCACTTTCTCCTCCACCACAAAGTAGCATTATCAGAAAGGTAGAGAGCTGCAGTGCGTACCTTTATTGCTTCTTCGACCACCCTTTGGCCTTCGAAGTACCTCTCCATTTGCCATAGGAAGTTCTCCACCTCGCGAGCGTCCCTTACACCCTTGAACTCCTTTGGCTTGGGGAGATCAATCTTTGTCGTCTCCCTTATAATGGTTGGTCGAGATTTCGCCTCCTCGAACCAAACTCGAACTTCCTCAAATAACTTCAAGGAATTCTCAAGCTTCTCTTCGATTTGGAGCATGCTTTCTTTGAAAGCATCTAGTTCTCCTAACACGTGAGTCTCGAGGGTCTCCTTGTCATGTTCTATCCTTTGGAACCGCTCATCCATAGAAGATAGAATATTTTCCAACATAGAAACTCTTTCTTCTAAGAAGTTAGAGTCCTTACCTCTAGGCTCACTTGAAGAACGTACCTTCTTGCCTCCCCATTGAGAAGGAATAGCATCCCTTCCCCTTTGAGACTCAACATGCTCCATGGTGATATTAGAAGCCATTCCCACAAACCACTTGTGCTCCCTCTCGAACCTTGCTCGGATACCAAATTGTCACGGCCTTGGACACACTCCAACGCTACCGTGCCGGCACTCGGACTTACTCAACCTCTTGAGCTAAGACCAAGTCAGCCTAACCCTCAATACTTAGCAAGAAAGCTAAGAATACAAGAGAACACAAGAGAAAGGAAGCTTTGGTGGAAGAACACTTTATTGCTCAAGTGTGGTTACAAATGATTCACACACACCCAAACTCTAACTCTCACCCCTATTTATAGCCATCCACCTCCTCAATGGATGGTTAGGATTAAATCTAATCAACGGTCCAGATTAATCATCCAGAACCTTCTTTACAAATATCTATCCTACCACAACTCTCTAAATGTTTCTAGATTATTCCATACCACTCTTTATACTTCTATATACATCTATACTCTTTTAGAATACTCTATGACCTTTCAGAGTCTTCTAGAACCTTCTAGAGTATTCCGGAACCTTCTAGGATATTCTAGAACGTTCCGGAACCATCTAGAGTATTCTCAAACACTCCAAAAAACTATACAAACACTGTTAAATCTAACCTTCTAAAAATTTACCGTAACATAATGATCTAAGTATATAATATGTATAATAGGCTAAATTTTTGATTTATCACAATATATATAAATTATTTATACACTAAAATTAATTATTAAAATTAATTATTAATATATTTGTATATAAATATATATATTATTTAATTTATTTTTAATATATATTTATATTTTAATATATATTTTATATTAACGGTTGATTTTAGTAATTTTAGTATAAACGTAGTATAATATATTTTCATACGGTAAAAGAGCAATTCCAGTTTTTATAAATATAAATCTTTATGGGTAGAAAACAAAAAATGTAAAAGCAGTTTCATTCTAAACCATAGAAAAAGAATATTTAAGGGTGGTACTCCGCTCCTAAATTATTAATCACCATATGTGGCCAAACTGGTTTTCTTCTAGTGCTTTGCATGGAATCCAACAAAGTCATGTGACCACATACAGGATACAGCTGACACGCGTGCAGAATTAAAGCTGATAAGGATAGAGCAGTCCTTTTCCATACACACGTGATTGCCTTTAAATTAGAAAAATCTCTTCAATATGACAATATCCGGCTAATTTTTTTTATACGAAAAAATTATGTATTTTTGTAAAAAATGTGAGTATTTAGTGTAACTACAAATGAGTAGATTTTTTAGGTAGAAAGTCAACATATGAAAAAATGTGTTGGACACATGGCAGTATTTTGATCAATATGTAAAGAGTATATTAGACATATGACAGCATCTTAATCAATATGTGGAGGTGTGTTGCACTACACGAACGTGTTGCACAATATTTATAAGACTATAAAATACTTCAAATATCAATATTCCACTAAAATACTATTTCTCTTTCCATATTAAAAATAATTTATGACAATATCCATTTGAACTTATATATCCCACAGTTATATCATTAAAAAAGGTCTTTTTATGCAATTATGTTATATATATAAAAAAATTAATTATTAAATTAATTATTTATATAAAATATATATTAAAATATAAAATATATATTAAAAATAAATTAAATAATATATATTTTATATAATATATAATAATTAATTTAATAATTAACTTATATATATATATAACATTTTTTCTTTTTTTCATAAAAGTTTTTATAATATTATTAGATGGTCAATAAAGTAAGTTTTTTATTAAGAAAAAAGAAATGTATCATTTCATTATTGCTGTAAAGATATTTTACTAATCTTATTTTCAAACTTAAAATTATAAATTTTACTAAACCATTTTTAGTATATATACATAATAATATATATAATTTTCAAAAACCAAAGAAAGATTCAAATTTAATAATTATAATGAGAAATAACAAATAATATTTGTATTATCTTTTATGCACATATTTTTTATTTATAAGGAGTGCTAGGGTTAGCAACTTCTGTGATTTGTAGCTATTAAGTAGTTATTAATGATGTTTTTAATAATGTGAGATTTCATCCAATAGTGTATGATTATTTATTATTTTTTTTTGCTGATTACATGCTTCTTTATTTATCTTTCTTTTATAATACAAAAAATAATTTTTTTATATTTTCTAAGTTATTATCAATTTTTTAATATTAAAAATAAAAAAGTTTATGAAAGAAATATAAACGTGCGTAATAATACATGATCACTCATTATAAATTAAGTCTCTAGTTGTTCTTTCCTCTTCACCAGAGTCCTAACCTTAAGAGTTATACACAGCGAAAGAGATTGAATTAGGAGTTGAAGAACAGAAGATGGTTGCCAAGGTAGCACTGTTGCTTTTCCTTGTGGGACTTTCAGCCACCGTTGAAGCTGTCCGCCTTGACCCAAGCTTGATGCTCTCACAGGTGAGCGTATGTCCAGAAAATTTTAATAGTAACAAAAACAATACAATACAATTTTACAAATTTTTATCTCAGCATAATCTCAAACTACGATAGGACAGAAAGATAAAAATTAATCGTGTATCTTAAAAATCAGTTATCGAATATAAAATATATATTAAAAATAAATTAAATAATATATATATTTAAATATAAATATATAATAAGAGTGATATTAGGTGTGCATGGTATTTTTGGATAAAAACACATAAATTCGTATATTTTTAAACAAATTTGGTATCTTAAAAAACAGGTGATAAACAATATTGGCGAAGCATCATCATCTTCAGACGACAATGTTTGCTGCAATGGCTGTCTATGCGACCGTAGGGCCCCACCATATTTCGAGTGTGTTTGTGTTGACACGTTCGATCATTGCCCTGCGTCTTGCAACTCCTGCGTTTGCACAAGGTCTAATCCTCCACAGTGCCGTTGCACCGACAAAACTCAAGGCCGTTGCCCTGTAACAGAATGTCGTTCTTGAAGCAATTAAGTTCCCTTAATAAATAATAAATTGCATATGCAGTGTAACTTGCATATTGCAATGTATGTGATGATGAGGCAAAGTCACCTTAGACTTTGTTTTCATGTATGGAAAATCATGAATAAAATTGCTTCCTTAAGATAAACATTAGTATTATTGATGTCCATGCATTTATTGTTTATGTTGTTTGTTTAACCTTTTATTAATAACCTTATTAACACAAATTAACGAACTTTAGTTAATAACCTTAGTTAACCAACCTAATTAATTGATTCCAAATAAAAAGGGAATATATCTCGTTTAGATTTGTTCTGATAAGACCCAGCAGATTTGTTCTTGCACTTATCATCATTACCATAATCAAATCAACAACAACCACACATTTCCGATCCATTGCCCATTGGTATGGTGGTATGGACATCGCAACTACCTGTGGCTACTGGCTACCAAAGCCCTGTTGGAACTCGTTAGTTGTTACTGTTTCAGTGTGCAACTTTCCAAGTTTGGAATTGGGACTATCATCAGTGGGTGAGCTCAAAACAAAATTTTGGGGTTAGATAGAAGATAATTATCAAGATGCTTTTGATATGTACTCTATTTAAGATAAGTTCGTCTAGGCTCATTTTTTTAATTTGGGTAATATTGTCAAATTTAAAGTCGTTTTTTAAGGTCTCATTCTAAAGAATTAAGGTCAAACTCATCAGATGCAATTCTTTGAACTTTTAGAGGTTGTATCTCACTTTCTTTGTGATTCATTTAAGTAGAAGAACTATCTAAAGGTGCTGATATTGTAAAAGTTATATGTTCTCGTTTTTGAATATTAGCCTTCTTCTTAAAAAATGCATCAATTTTTGATTTTTCATGATTATTTTATATAAAAATTTGAATATATATCCTGTAAATTATGTAAAAAAAAAGTTAGAATGACAAATATTAAAATTTATAATATTTATTGAATCTTTTTTATCAATTTATACAAATACAATAATATCAATACTTATTGAATATTTTAATATTTTTTATTATATAAAAAATTAAATTAAATAAACAATAAAATATAAAATAATATTAAATTATATAAATAAAAAATACCTAATTTTTTATATTTAAACTCAAAGGTAAAGGGAATGTTGCTTATTGAATAGAGAGCTGCAAAATGCGAATACACTCAATTCAGTCCAAATCTAACATGTTTTGAATATTTAAAACAAAAAATTATTGTGCAATAAAAGTAAGAGATGAAGATTGAATTTTGGTATTTTAAGTCGTAGCAAAGTATTTGAGTCAACTGAACTAATTTTTTATTTTTTGAAAAAGTATTACTAATTTTTTTACCAAAAGTTTGGGGGTCATAGCTCCCCTTGTCTTAACTATGCTCCGTCCATGTCTATCATGACTTAATGCAGCATTTGTTTTGTTGGACATCTTCATCACTTGATGGATACGGTGGTACATATTTGTTTTTTGGTTTATTAGACACAAATTTTTTATGGTAGAAATGCAGTTGACTTTACGTGAAGTTGATATCTGAGAGCCGTTAGATGATTTGACAGATTTGACTAAATTTTCATCTAATGACGCTCAGATATCAATTTTACGTGCAGACGACTTCACTTGAATGTTCACCATTTTTTATAGACACTGTGGTACACAAGAGCACATAAAATATATATTTTTTATGTCTCTTTTTTAATTTGAGACACTAAGATACAACTTATAATACACAAATTTTTTAATTTTATCTCTTTTTTTTCTTTAATTCTCATTTTATTTATTATTCCCTCTATTTTAGTGATATTTTTTTCACAGAAATAATATTGATATTTATAATTTATTGTTCTGTTTAATTTATAATTACCAAATAAAATAAAAATTTTTTGTATCTTATTATATTTATATCTTTAATATTTATGTTTTTTGGGTCTCTGTCTCAATCCATACATAAATCATACGCAACCTAAGGGTTTGATTAAACTAAGCTAGAGAAAACGTACCTATTTTTGGCGCATTTCATGTAAGTAGGGGTCTCCCAGGCCTCTAGAATGGATTGAGTGAGTTTGAGAAGCTTTTTTGTAATCTTTCCACTCTGATCTTAAGCTTTCTACACATCTAATTGGGGTGGCTTATGCAATTTTTTCCTTTCAACCCAAATCAATCAGTATATTTACCAGTTCCTTCCAAATAGTATAGTCATCAATTGACTGATTTGGTTGAAATTCCTAGCTATTTGTTTTTCTTTCTCATATTAGAAACATCAATAGCAAGGTGTGGTATTAGTAGAGTGTAGTCTTAAAAACTGTTTTTATCCTAAATAAAAATGATGATGAGTATAATAAACCTTAAGAGAATATATAAATATACAAGTAGACGGAAACTAAAATTTGAAGGACAAAAATTAAAACTTGGAGAGAAAATTAGAATTTGAAAAGAAAAATAGGATTAAGGAAATAAATGGTAATTATTTATTATACTAAAGAATATTTTTGACAAAGAATATAATTATTTTGTTTGCATTTACTTATTCTTTAAAGTAAGATATTATTGACTTTAAATGTTTTAATTTCTTATTTTTGAATTTATTTAAATACATTTAAAATTCAATAAAACTATTTTTTTTTAAAAAAATTCAAACAAAGACTTTATCATCGGCCTGCTCGGCAGAAATATAAGCAAAGGACACGGTGGTCCATTTCCTTTTACTATATATTAGAGAAAAAGATAAATTATTCTCTGACTTTTTTATTTGTGCATATTTATATTTATAAAAATTTAAAAATATATTTAAATTTTTTTTGAAAGTTTGATTATATTAATTTTTAGAATTAATTTGTTTAGTTTTAAAAATTCTCCCATATAAATATTTATATCGACTAAATTAGTACAATAAAAATTATATTTAATTTTTTTATTAAATCTGATATACTCAAATAAACAATAAAATTAATTTATCTATATTTAAAAAAAAATAAAAAATTTAAATATATATAAATTAAAAAATTAAAGATCTATTTATCATTTTCTTGCATCTTTATCCTGGACCACTTTGCAAAGTTTGCTACCTCGTTTTTCGTATGTTTCTTTTTTTGTGGTGACTGGTGACCTGTGAGAATTGTAGCGTGACATTTGTTTGAAAATTTCGTGAATAAACTTCGTCTTTGATTTTCTAAAATGTTCTTAGTTAAAAGATTATGGAATGCGATATTTTTTTTTCAAATTTTTAAAATACGATAAGAATAAACAAAAAATTATTATTTTTTACAATGAAAATATGAATTTTTTATTTATTAAATTATTTATATATTTTTATCTAAAATTTTGTAAAAATATTTTGATAACGATTTAAAAAGTATATAAAAAATAGACTAAAGTTTAATATATAGATTTTTTTATTTTTAAAAATATTTTAGTTATTAAAAAAAATTGTAAAACAAAATTTACTTAGCGTAAAATTATTAAATTTTAAATTTGTCTTGCTCTTTTAGTCATGATACATACTTGTAAAAAAATATCAAAATATAATTTTTAAAATATTATTTAAAAAATATATATTTAATATTAAATATTTTTATTTTAAAATATTTTTATTATTAATAAAATTGAAGAATATTTTTGTCATTATATTAAAAACTTGGGACCAGTTTTAGTATTTTATTCAAAATTTGGTGAAAAAGAAAATGTAATACTAATGAAAAAGAAAAAGGGAGAAGGAAAGAAAGGAAAACGGGGTGGTAGTGATAATTTTTTGCATGTTTTCAGGAAAACAATTTTATGTTAATATATGGTTCTTCATTACTTGAGAAAATGAGAGAGAGAGAGGAGGGGTGGGAAACACTGGAGGGGTAGCACGAGGCACCTGAGTAGAGATTTTAGGGTTTGGAATAGAAAGGAGTACTATTGTTTGAAAATTGAGTCATTTTCTATTTTTATAGAACATCTTTCTGAATATATATCGAAAAAGGAGCTGTATCACTTGTTCAATTGGACAGGACGTATAAGTGATATTTATTTATCGAAAAAACAAAAAAATGGGAGCATATACATTTTTGCCTTCATCCGATATACAACAAAGGGTGGAGCTATGAAGGCCATTGCGGAAATGAATAGAATGAGGTTACGGGACAAGGTCGTTTCGGTAGGAGAAGCCCGGTATCGACGTATGAAGGAAACGACGAGTATTCAGAGACATCAAGTGGCACTGGCTGTTCAGAATACGGTGAAGGTTCAAGCGCAACATGGGGCTAGCTGATAAACCACTATTTTATGGTTTATATTGTATTTAATTGAGTAGTTTTATCAAGCTTTTCACCCACTTATTCATATGATTTGCATGATTTTACAATTCCTTCCTAGTTTAGTTCTATGATTGAAAACATGCTTCTTTGGTCTTAATTTAGCTAATCTTAATCCTCTCTTATCACCATTCGATGCCTTGATCTGTGTGTTAAGTGTTTCAGGCTTCATAGGGCAGGAATGGCTTAGAGAATGAAGAGGAAGCGTGCAAAAATGGAAGGAACACAAGGAATTGAGGAGATGACCAGCGAGAAGTCATGCGGTTGCATGGCTCACGCGACCGCGCGAAATGGAAGAAATCAGAATGACGCGTTCGCGTGCCTGACGCGACCGCGCGGATTGGAAGCTGCACGAACGACGCGAATGCGTAGACGACGCGCATGCGTGGAACGAAAAACGCTGAGTGACGCGATCGCGTGGACGACGCGGACGCGTGACGTGCGCGATCTGCAGAATTACAAAAGTCGCTGGCAGAGATTCTGGGCTGCATTTCAACCCAGTTTTCGGCCCAGAAACACATATTAAAGTCAGGGAACATGCAGAGATTCAACATGCTTTTCATAATTCATAATTTTTAGTTTAGATGTAGTTTTTAGTGAGAGAGGTTCTCTCCTCTCTCTTAGGTTTTAGGATTAGGATTCCTCTTAAAGGATTTAAGATTTTAACTCTTCATCAGGTTCAATATTTCTTTTATTTTGACTTCTCTTCTACTTTGAGATACTTTAATGCTTTTATTTGTATTTGATTTATGTTGCCCAATTGGCTTATGAATATTTTCCATGTTAGATTTGACTACTTTGAATGAATGTTATTTGAGGTATTCCAGATATTTATGATTTTAATTTAGCTTTTTATATTATTGGCTTTAAATTGATTAACTGGAAGCTCTTAAGTTATCAACTATTCATGATTGATTGTTATGTCGGCTAATTAACTGGAATTCCACTAACTCTGGTCTTTCTTTAGGAGTTGGCTAGGACTTGGGAATTCTAACCAATTGGTTCACTTGACTTTCCCTTGCTACGTAAAGGTTAACTAAGTGGGATTAATTTCCATTCTCATAGGAGTAACTGGGATAGGACTTCCGAATTTTCATATCTTGCCAAGAGTTTATTTTATAGTTAATTATTTATTTTATTTGTCATTTAATTTACTTGTTCCTCACTTTCAAAACCCCAATTTCCATTTATACCTGCAATTCCTTGAGAAGATGACCCGAGGTTTGAATACTCGGTTATCAATTTTAAAAGGGTTTGTTACTTGTGACAACCAAAACGTTTGTAAGAAAGGTTGATTGCTTGGTTTAGTAACTATACTTACAACGAGAGTTTACTATAACTTCTAAACCGTCAATCTTCAGTTCTTCACTAGCCAAAGGGATCCAGGGACAGAGGTGAAAGAGCCGAAGAAAGAGGTAAGGAAAGGGGACCCTCACGGAAATGGGTGGACGAAGAAGATGAAAGTGCCTGTGGCAAATGAGAACCTGGTTTGGTTGTAGAGAAGTCTAATAGGCAGTACGAGTAAGGCTATTGACTATAAGTCCCTGAGGGCCATGATAAGCAAGAATTTATCGCAAGTGATGGAGGTACGAGAACTCGGAGCTTACAAAGCTATCCTGACGTTTGATAGCATTTTAAGTGCTGAAGAAGCCTTTACATTTAAAATGAACAATATCCTGAAGTTCTTCCATAGCGTCTGGAGATGGGATGAAGAGGAGCGTAGTGAAACCCGTAGGATATGGCTAGAGTATTTTGGTGTTCCGTTGCATACGTGGTCTGTGGAGACATTTAAGCTGATTAGTAGTCAATGGGGTGAAGTTGTTGGGTGCGATGAAGCCACGAAATCATGTCTTTCCTTCAGTGTGGGATGAATACAAATTGACACTTGTATTATGGATATTATCAATGAGTGGATTCACATCACCGTTGGTACTAGTGGGTTCGACGTCCAAGTTAAAGAGGTTGGAAACGAGAGTTATGGATCGCAGTGTCAGCCTAAGGATGTTAGTACTTCTGGCCTACTAAAAACATGTGAGAATTTAGGTACAAGCAGGTTGAATTCGATAGCACCGGTGATAATGAGAGATTCGGTGGTTGATGGGTTGATGGCAATGCCAAGGGAGGAAGAAGCTGGAAAGGGTAGATTGGTAATTTCCGAAAATATTTTGAATGAATGGAGTTATTGTAACTTAATTGACTTTAACATTGAGAAGGTAACGAACGATTTGGTTGTGGAAGGAATAGCAAAATTCAAGGGATGTCATGATTTACTAATTGATACGAAATCTGAAAAAATGGTAAGTTGGGATTATGGGTTTGATGGGCAGAATTTTGGTGGCTGTAAGAAACAAAATCAGAAGCAAAAAGGGGTTATGGGTTGGCCCAATGTTCAATTAAGTGGCATAAGTAATGAAGGAAGGAGGTTGGGCTGGTCTTCATCAAACGCAGACCTAGACATGGAAGACCGGATCAGGCGGCTGGGTCAGGTCGGGATCTTTCCATCCGGATGCTCTCCATCATTTGGATCAGGAGCAGCAGCAAACGCGCACCTTGAAGGAGAGATCCTGGACGCGGGTGACGAACCTGGACCAGAACGTAATGGAGGCACACGAGCGGGCGACCAAGACCGCCGGTGGGCTGAGCGCGACGCGACTGTGGCCCTCTCTGGACACCGTGCGGCTGTACTGGAACCAACAGCTGTTCTGGAATCAATGGTCCCCACAACGCTAATGGTCGGCTCCTCCAGGGATGGGGTCAAGAGACAGACCCAGCAGAAGAGCTTATCACCGGGGAAGGAACCTGCAGAAGGATGGGATAAAACCATTAAATTCGGTGGCAAAGCATTAGAGGACACTATGCCTCTGGCTGATGCAAGATTTGAGGAAGGCAGTGGCGATAATGGGCCAGGGAAGGATGCCAGCAGCGGACTCAAGGGTCTCAGTAAGAGTATGACTTTGGAAAGAGAAGAGTAGATGATTGAAAATAAAAAAGCCTGGGACCTAGCAGTCGAATCCGGAGCGGTGCAGTGCGATGAAGATGATGACATAATGGCGATTCTACAAGAACAGAATGAAGCGCTTTCCCAAAAGAAGAGGTTGGCTAAGCTGAGAGAAAAGGCATGAAGATGCAGACCGAAAAAGCTCAAAAAGGTGTGTACCAAAGTTTTAAAATGATTTTTAGCTCTTGGAATGTTAGGGGGTTAGGGGGGTTGGTAAGCTGAGTATGATTAAAGATCTCAAAAAGAAGCAGAAGCTAAACATGTTAGGCTTGGTTGAGTCTAAAATGCCACTTGTGACTAAGTTTGATGTAGTCCGTATTTGGGGGAGCGATGCTGTGGGGTGAGAGTATGTTGGATCGGAAGGTGCGTCCAGGGGGCTGGTGTTAATGTGGGATATTATGTTGTTTAGAATGAATAATTGCTACAAAAGGGAGAGATGGCTATGTGTTGAAGGAGTCCTTTTGAAAAATGAGTTTCCTTGTGCTTTCTGTTTGGTATATGGTGCTCATAATAAACTCAAAAATCTCACTATGTGGGAGAAACTGAGCTTTATAGCTGGTTTATGTCAAGTCCTGATATGTTACATGGGTGACTTCAATGAGGTTATACAGGTCAAAGAGAGGAAATGACAGGATAGGTTAACAGAGTCTGCTAAAGACTTCAAGGGTTGGGTACAAGATATGCAGCTAGTGGATCTATCATTGCAGGATTGTAAGTTTACCAGGTTTAGAGGCCGCTCCTGCAGTCGCATTGATAGAGTCCTAGTGAGTGTAGAATGGACGGAGGAATTCCCAGAGATTCGATTAAAAGGGGGACCGAGAGGCCTGTCAGATCATTGTTCGATTATAGTGGAAGATACCATATCTAGAGGGGGTCCACGGCCCTTTCGTAGTTTGGATCCCTGGTTTACACATGACGGTTTCCTAAGGATGGTCAAGGAAGAATGGAGGAATATTGGTGCGGCACGATTCACAGATAAGTTGAAGGCTTTAACAGTTCCTCTGGGAAGATGGCATAAGGACAATTTTGGCGACATGGATAAGAACATTCAGCGTTTTGAGGAGGAAATCAGGAAAGTTGATGAGCTGGCAGGAAATGGAGTCTATGATGATATAGTGGAGGCTAGAAGGAAAGCACTAGTGAGCTGTTGCAAGTAGTGGTATATCAGGAAAGAAATCCATTGGAAGCAAATATCACGTTCCAGGCATGCGAAGGATATGGATAAGAACACTAGGTACTTCCATAACTTGGCATCGGCAAGAAGGAGTAACAACAGACTTGATGCTTTGGTAATTCATGGTAGGTTGGTAAGAAACCAACCTCGGATCAAAATTGCTATCAAAGATTTTTATAAGGAGTTATATCACCAGGAGAGATCACCGATAGTGGGTTTTAGGGACGGTTTGGTGAATTGGATTAATGATGAAGACTCGATAGCTCTGGAGAGAGTACCGACGATGGAGAAAATTAGAGAAGTTATTTGGGATTGTGAATCATCCAAGGCTCCAGGGAGTGATGGATATAACATGAATTTCATCAAGAAGTGCTGGGATGAGATTGGTGTAGAATTCATGACAGCTGTTTTGGATTTCTTTCGGTCGTCGCGGTTACCTTCTGAGTCCAATATTACCGGGGTGGCCCTAGCACCTAAGTTTACTGGAGCAAAGGAGATCAAGGACCTTCGGTCGATCAGCATGGTAGGTTGTGTATATAAAGTAATCTCCAAAGTGATGGTTAGGAGGATGAGATCAGTCATGCCAAGCTTAGTAGGGGAGACCCAAAGCGCATTTGTGAAAGGGCAAAAAATTCATGATGGGGCACTTATTGCATGCGAAACAGTGCACTGGCTAAAGAATAGGAAGAAAAAAGCAGCAATTATCAAATTAGACTTCCAAAAGGCTTATGACCGGGTAAAATGGGGCTTCGTGGATATTGTGCTGCAGAAGATGGGCTTTGGATGGCAATGGAGGTCATGGGTGAAGGAGTGTATTGGCACTGCGTCTATGTCGATCCTGATAAATGGATCACCATCAAAACCTTTTAAGATGGAGAGGGGTTTGAGACAATGTGATCCCCTATCTCCATTTCTGTTTGTTCTGGTTTTGGATGTGTTGCATAGGATGATAGGGGAGGCAGTCAGGAACAAATGTATTTTGCCGCTGCTGATTGGAAAGGACAATATAGAGTTATCACATTTACAATTCGCAGATGACACTATATTGTTCTGTCCACCAGAGGAGGAGACCATCAGAAACTATGTCAGGTTGCTAAGGTGCTTTGAGATGATGTCAGGGTTAACTATTAACTTTGATAAATCAAGTTTAATTCCAATCAACTGCGAACAGCAGTGGACATCCGACATGTGCAACTACTTGGGATGTAAGGAGGTCAGTCTTTCAATAAGATATCTTGGCATTTCACTAAGAGCAAACCCAAGACTAGTCAGGAATTGGAAACCAATTATTGACAAGGTTGAGGAGAAGCTTAGCTTGTGAAAGGCAAAAGTACTCAACAAGGTGGGGAAGCTTGTCCTTATTAAATCTGTGTTAAACAGCTTGTCGGTGTACTACTTGAGTCTGTATAAGATGTCGAAGGCAGTGGCCGACAAGTTGATATCGCTGTAGAGGAGATTCCTGTGGAGCAAGGAGGAAGGGAGGCATGGTTTGGCGCTAGTCAAGTGGGAGTTAGTTCAAGCACCTAAAAAGGTGGGTGGGTTGGGGGTTGGTGATGCAGTCCTTAGGAACACTGCACTTCTGTTCAAGTGGTAGTGGCGGTTCTCAAAAGAGGAGTGCCCATTATGGAAGAAGGTCGTGTGCTCTTGCTATGACTTGAACCCAAATGTGATGTTATCGGCTCAGACATTACCTACTAGAGGGGGCCCATGGAAGCATATATGTCAGCTGCAGGTTAGGGATAGTGATGTGAGAGATAAGATGATAGTGGGGTTATCTAAGGAGGTGGGTGATGGAAGGAAGACTCGATTCTGGGAGGATGTCTGGCTATAAAGTGGTGCGCTAAAGACGAGTTTTCCGAGGCTTTTCTCTATTTCAAACCAAAAATGATCTGTCATAGGGGATTGTGGGTTTTGGAATTGGCTAGAATGGATTTGGAACTTCAGTGGAGACGAGAGTTATACCAATGGGAGTTGGGATTAGTGGATCAGTTACTTGAAACTTTAAGGCTGATGAGCGGATAATTTATACGCTTTTTGGCATTATTTTTAGGTAGTTTTTAGCATGATCTAGTTACTTTTAGGGATGTTTTCATTAGTTTTCATGCTAAATTCACATTTCTGGACTTTACTATGAGATTATGTGTTTTTCTGTGATTTCAGGTATTTTCTGGCTGAAATTGAGGGACCTAAGCAAAACTCTGATAAGAAGGCTGACGAAGGACTGCTGATGTTGTTGGAATCTGACCTCCCTGCACTCGAAACGAATTTTCTGGAGCTACAAAACTTCAAATGGCGCGCTCTCAACGTCGTTGGAAAGTAGACATCCAGAGCTTTCCAGTAATATATAATAGTTTATACTTTGTTCGAGATTAGACGACGTAAACTGGCGTTCAACTCCAGTTCCATGCTGTATTCTGGAGTCAAACGCCAGAAACACGTCACGAACCAGAGTTAAACGCCCAAAACACGTTACAACTTGGCATTCAACTCCAAGATAAGCCTCAGCTCGTGTAACATTCAAGCTCAGCCCAAACATACACCAAGTGGGCCCCGGAAGTGGATTTATGCATCAATTACTTACTTCTGTAAATCCTAGCAGCTAGTTTATTATAAATAGGACTTTTTACTAGTGTATTAGCTATCTCTGGACGCCTAGTCCTTAGACCTTCATGGGGGCTGGCCATTCGGCCATGCCTGGATCTTTCACTTATGTATTTTCAACGGTGGAGTTTCTACACACCATAGATTAAGGGTGTGGAGCCCTGCTGTACCTCAAGTTTTAATGCAATTACTATTATTTTCTATCCAATTCGATTTATTCCTGTTCTAAGATATTCGTTGCACTTCAACTTGATGAATGTGATGATCCGTGACACTCATCATCATTCTCACCTATGAACGCACGTGATTGACAACCACTTCCGTTCTACCTTAGGCCGGGCGCATATCTCTTGGATTCCTTAATCAGAATCTTCGTGGTATAAGCTAGAATTGATGGCGGCATTCATGGGAATCCGGAAAGTCTAACCTTGTCTGTGGTATTCCGAGCAGGATTCCGGGATTGAATGACTGTGACAAGCTTCAAACTCCTGAAGGCTGGGCGTTAGTGACAGACGCAAAAGAATCACTGGATTCTACTCCAACCTGATTGAGAACCGACAGATGATTAGCCGTGCTGTGACAGGGCATTTGGACCTTTTTCACTGAGAGGATGGGATGTAGCCATTGACAACGGTGATGCCCTACATACAGCTTGCCATGGAAAGCAGTAAGAAGGATTGGATGAATGTAATAAGAAAGTAGAGATTCGCAAGGAACACAGCATCTCCATGCACCTATCTGAAATTCCCACCATTGGATTACATGAGTAACTTTATCTTTATTTCCTGTTTATTTTATTTATCTTTTAATTATCTAATTCAATCACGTTTGAATCCGCCTGACTGGGATTTACAAGATGACCATAGCTTGCTTCATACCAACAATCTCTGTGGGATCGACCCTTACTCACGTAAGGTTTATTACTTGGACGACCCAGTACACTTGCTGGTTAGTTGTGCGGAGTTGTGGAAAGAAAGTGCTGAGTTAATAGACGCACATACCAAAGAGCCATTATTGATGATCACAATTTCATCCACCAAAGGCCTATTAAGCTAGCACATGATAAGCAAGACAGAGTTGTTTGGAAGTTTGACAAGGAAGGTATTTTTTCAACTAACAATTTTGTGCAGGTAATGCAGTCAGAGACCCTTCCGGAGGAAGTTACCAGCTACAATTTCACCAGAACCATTTGGAAAGATTTGGTTCCACCACGAGTGGAGTTATTTACTTGGTTTACGCTGATTGGGAGAGTTAATACCAAAGAAAGATTGCATATGCTGGGGATTATTCAACACGGTGATAACATATGCGTTTTCTGTAAAAAAAGACATTGAATATATACATCACTTGTTTCTGGGCTATGAGTTTACTTGGCAGGTGTGGTGTTGATGGCTATCTGACTTTGGGAGTTCGTGGTCTATTCCGGGCTCACTAAAGGAACACTTTGAGAGCTAGACAGGTGTTGCTCACAAGAAAGGAAACCGCAACAAATGGCTCATATATTTTTTCTCCGTTATTTGGAACATTTGGCTAGAGAGAAACAGGCAAATTTTCAACAACACAGAAGGAGGTGCTGAGGACATGTTTCATAATTCTGTAATCTGTTATAGAGAGTGGTGTAATTTAGATCCCTTTTATTGTTGATAAAAATGCCAGAAATAACACTAGGGACATTTTTCTAATCTTATTTTTACAGATTCCTTCTTTGTTAGATTATTTCTTGCTCCACTGTTTGTGTTGAGCTTCGTTGTTAAAAAAAAAAACAATTTTATGTTACATTTTACTATATATATTAATTAGTGAATAGTGACCATAAAAAGAATTCATAAGTTATTTTTTGTAATAGTTATTAAAAATTATTATTCATAATTAAATATTCTTGACCTTCGTATAAAAATATAGTTATTATTTATTAATTATATATTTAAATTATTTCTTAATTAATAAAAAAATGTGCATTTGGTTATTAAAAAATATTGATATTAAAATAATATTTATTATAGAAAATGTAGACATACATGGCAAGGCTGATAATTATTTAGTTGGTATTGAATTCAAGCCACGTATATATTTCCGTTCTTTTTATGTAGAATTGTTGTTTTTAAAACGCACTCAGAGAATTCATTTTGACAATTCAACTGTGTGATTTTGCATAGATTACATACGAAGTAATGTTCAATTTGGGTTTTAAAAATTTCAACGCTCATCAGAAATGATTAAATTGATCTTTGAAGTCACAAATCGTAAATCTCTTTTAACTTTGTGCTAGCTTGGAACGTTAAAGTGTTAGTGTGACTTTTCCACCAGTATAGTGATATGGTCAAAACTTTAATACAATCAATTGGCGTCTTAAATGAGTTGATTGGACTCATTTCAGTTAATTGATTTTATATTAGTGTAGAGACTATAATAAGTTAACACTATAAGAAAAAGTTAACTATCATCGGATTTATTGGTAGAAAAATAAAATTTATTTGTCTATAATAAATTTACCTTCGAATTTTTTATCAATTTTAATCTGACAATATAAACTTTGACAGATTTTATTGTTCGCCAGTAACTTGCGACAAAATTGATTTTTCAAATTATGAATATCTGGTATCAGTTATTGGTGAATTTTATCTGACGATAACTTTAGCGCCAATTGTGTTGTTTCTGCATTTTTACCGTCGGATATTTTCTTAGGAAATTCCGACGGTAAGTTCAATTTTTTTAAAGTTTTTTTATGAAATTAGTGATAAATTCTAAATTTTTTATTTAAATTTATTTTTTATACAATTAGTAGTCAAATTTTAAATAATAGAAGTCAAATAAATTAAATTATCAAGTGCACAAATAAAACGAAAAGTCAAATATTAGATGATATGATATAATCAAATAGTGTATAAAAAATTTTAGTCACTGAAAATTGTCGCCATCGTTGTCTTGCTGGTCTTGCTGCTGAAGCAGCGGCCTAGGCGGTGATGTCTGTGCTCTTCCATCAGCACCGCTCCCACCAGCTACCATTGCTACCAGCGCAAATTTGATTTTTGTATGGTGCCATGTGTCGCTCCATCCGCTAAAGTTGCTCCAGCTCCCGTCTCCACTCTAGGCTAAGGTCATTTGTGCTTGTCATGCATGAGAGGATCGCTTGATACCTCTCCTCAGACTCCCACAGCTGCTGAGCTTGTTGGTGAAGGCCTCCAGGTGAGGAGTAACACCCGCTCTCTTAAATCGACACCGTCCTCAGGATCGACGGGTCGACTGGTGGCAAAAGTGGAAGAATGTCTCAATGTGGATGTACGGGGGTTGTCGGGGAAGAATGATCCGAGCCCATACACGCGATTCTTGTATGGCTTAGATGCGGTCTCGCGCTAAACATGATCAGGATCGACGACTGTATGGCGAAGTTGTTGTCGTCGTCTCTCGTACGCTGAGATTGTTGGGTTACGGCCTACAATCTTTCTGTGTATGATTCTTATGTAACATATTTTATGATTTCGATTGTAGTTAATTTAAAAATGGTATATCAAATGATGTTTACTCACGTAATGATCCGCGGCTCGTTGATTGACAAATCTCTCCTTGTAAGAACCAAAATTTAATTAACCGTTTAATTAAAATAAAATAATAATTCAATTTTCTAGAATAGGTTCAAAAATTTAGAAATATTAATTAAAAAATTAAAGGTAAAATTTAGATTTAGTAGATTTTTCCGTATGGAAAAAAAATATTTTTCTATGAAAAAATGTCTAAAAATGCGTACCGTTAATTTAACTGGTAGTACCAGTTTAAGTCTGTCCGGTACTGCGAGTGAGAAAATAATACTGTAGAAATACTTAGAAAAATATTTAGAATTAATAATCGGGCGCTAATTTTAAAGGTTTCAAACCAAAAACACTAAACAGTTGGACCAAATTCAAATTAGACATAAACCCAACATATATAAACTTCATTAATGAGCATTTAAGCTCATTTCATTCACCAAAGAGGAAGAGAGTGCAGTTGAGTTACAATGGAGAAGAGAAGAGAGGTAACATTCATCCTCTTCTTTAATCGCTCATAACTTGAGCTACGGAGCTCCAATTTACTTACTATTTGCGGCCACGTGAAATTCTTGCCGAGCTCTTCGATTTTATCTGAACAAAGTGGTAAGAAATTTTTAATCTCTTATCCAGTTCCCTGCCCTAACATATTTTGAATTTTTGGATTTAGTTATTGAGGCAATTTTATGATTTTGGTTAAGTGTAATCTAACATTGTATTATTGTTGGATTTTTTCTCAAATACTATTAGATGAGGTAAGCCACTTTAAAACCCTTGTGGTTTGATGTATTTATGAGTCCTAGTGATTAATTTTGGTAATTTATATGGATATAGCTTGAATTCTTGTTGATTGGAGTTGAATTGAAGAATTGGTGCACTTGAAATTGAGAATTTAGGCTGGGACTTGTTGATTTTGGTGACTAAGCTTGAAGGATTATGAGGAGGAGATTATTTTGGTGATTTTGTGCTTATGTGAAAATCGGCCATGGTATGGTTTCGATTTTCTTTAGTTAATATGTAATGTTGCATGAGACTTAGGCTAGTTACCTTAAGATTGGTTAAATGCGTATGAATGATTGAATTGTTGATTAAATGTACGTGTGGTATGTGAAATTGTGAATGGATGGGTGATATGATTGTTATGGAAGGATAATGAGTATAATGCTATGAAACGAATGGATATGGTTAATGGTTGATGGTGTTTGTTGATGATTATGTTGATAATAGTGTTGATGAGAATTTAGGGAAATTAATGAGTATTGATATGAATTATGTTGAATTGAGAATTTTGAATGAGTTGATGAGGTGAGAATTGAAATGGTTTAGATGGTTGAAAGATTGAGAAATAGTTGAAGAATGTTTGGTATGGATTTTTGGGTTATTTTGGTCTTGTTTGGGCTGTGTTTAAATTGGTGTGGTTTGAGAGATTTGGTATTATGAGGATTTAACAAATTTGGTAAAATTTTATTTTTAACCAACTTCGGAGGACATAACTTGGCCCTCGGAGTTTGGTTTAGAGATGAAGGAAATGAATTTTTATAGAGAAAGTTATGAACATTGGAAGTTAGGTATGAAAAACTAAATTCTGTGATGTTGCAGAGAATAAGAAATTCTGGTTTGTGTGCCCATGCATACTATCGTGCGCACGCACTGACTGAGCGTGTATTAAGACTCGTACATATGCATGATAGGCACACGCACACCCTGGAAGTTTTACAAGTTATGCGTATGCACACAATGATGTGTACGCACACGCTGGAAAATCCTTTTGGTGCGTGCGTACGCACGGCTATGATGCGTACACACAAGTCCTGTTTTTCACCTAAAATCCTATTTTTAACTATTTGACCTTCTTGGCAAAGTTGTAAACTTTCATAACACTTGTTTAAGATCTCCTAGCTAATATTTAATTTTTGAATCAAGGGAGAGCACAATAAGTGAATTTAAATGGGTATTTTCTGTTATGAGTTAGAGATGGTGACTTATGCTTGGGATGTACTATGGATGGACTGATCAGAGTGGATTGGAGGGTGTTGTGTTGATAATGAATTGATAAGGTTCTTATCGATGGTTTTCTGTGTCAATAGAACCGTGCTTACTAAACGATTTTGTAATTTGCCTCAAAAGAGCTTTATTCCCAATTTTGGTTAATACCTTATAATTCCTTGCTTGTTTTCATTTTTGATTTACTTTTATGCATTGAATAGAGTGAATTGATTTCATAATTGACCAAAATTTGAATTCTTTTGTGATTAGAGCTTCTTTTGCATGAATTTACAAGATTGAGGAATTCGCTTTTCGTTATGCTTAAACTACTTTAAGTTACATAGGGCATGGATTTTTTGTTTCTTATTTCAGTCCTATTATTTTAGTGCTGAAATGATTTTGGTGTTTGAACTTACCTTAATTGCTTTATTAATCACTGCTTTATCCTTTTCAACACCAATTGCTTAAGCTTATGCCAAATGACTTGTAACCATTATTCATTTGACTATATGCGCTATATATTACTTTAATTACTCATTTTGGCATAATACTTTTTGTGAAGTTGACTGTGAGCTTGCTTATTTTGAACTTTTGAAACCTTCTAGGGTTCAGGTTCATTCTTGCTATGCACACAATCATTAATTTTTATTTTTTTTTCAACTAACTATTTTCTTTTTTTTTCGTGCATAACAACAATGTTTGCTTTCTTTCTTTTTGATAAACACGCAAGTTAACTGACATTGATTGATTTGATTGATTGAAAAGTATTTCTATTTGATTTTACTTTAAATTTCACATATGCTTCCAATCAATTTGATAATATCCGTTCGCTTCACATCTTTGTTGTTATTTACTTTAGTTGCCTACTTCTTGCCTATTTGTTACATATTTTGTTCTGTGTGTCTTTGTTGTTTTTTAGGATGTCTGATAGGAAAGGGAAGGGTAAAGCCACAAGGTCAAGTAAAAGGAAAAGAACACAACAAGCCGCTGAAATAGTGGATGTGGTACTCTCTGAGAGACTGATCAGTGAGAGGGACAAAGCTGACCAAAATACACCTCCTGCTGATCTGTACAAGTTCATCAACCTTTACTGAGAGCTTAAGTTCCTAGATTTTCAGCATATGAACCTGCATGTTAAAAGGAAGCTCCAGATACCCGCTGAGTTGCAAAAGTTTACTGAGGATCGGATTGCTCAGCGGGGATGGGGGTTTCTAGATAGGAAACTTGTGACAGTGAACGTATCATGGGTCCGAAAGTTTTATGCCAACTACTACATAGGGGTCTTTAATGCGATTCACCTAAGGGATAAGAAGGTTCCAGTTACTAAGGATGTCATAGAGCATACCTTTCACTTTTTTCCTAGACCCAGTAGAAAAGATGCTTTTGAAGAAGCAAAAAGTAAAAAGAAGATGATGACTTTTGATCGGGATAAGGTGACGGTAGTCATTGCTAGGCCTAGGAACTCATGGATCTATGGAGCAGACAAGATAGCTCCCAGGGCTATCTCAATCCACGCTCTGATCTAGGACTGGCAATGGATAGGGTAGGGTAGGGGGTAGAAAATCTCAATAAAACTCTACCTTACCCTACCCGTGGGTTGAGAATCTCTCAACCCGAACCCTACCCGCACCCTAAATTACAAAACCCTACCCTACCCGCAGAAATATCAATTTTTTTAAAAATAAATATAAAACTCAATCATTCCAAATTTCAAATTAAAATAAAAGACAATAAAATCTTAAAGAAATTCAACATAAAATTATAAACATGCATATTGTTATATTAATAAAATAAAAAACTAAGTTTAAATTAAATTAAAAACAATAAAGTCCTAAACAAATCTAACATAAAATTACAAATAGCATAATTATCAAATTCTTAATAAAATTAAAATAACATAAACAAAGATAAATGTCTTCAAACATTTCTTTTAATTCCAAGTTCTTGCAACATTATTCTTCCGCCAGTTCAGAAAATGCATCATCATCTTCATTAGCAGTTTGATAATTAGGTTTTCCACCTAAAAATCAAATACAACAATTTTATTATATATAATTGTAACACAATTATAATTTCTAAACAAATTAAAAAACTTGAAAACATAAATAACCTCTTTTATAATATTCTGCCCACAACCAATTTTGATTGCACATAAGAGCTTCTACCGTATCTTCATGAAGACTACCACGATGAGTAGCAATTATACGGCCACTTGTGCTAAAAGAAGACTCAGAAGCAACAGTAGACACAGGAATGGCAAATATGTCTCTTGCAGTTTTCTGAAGAGTTGGAAACCTAACTCCATTTACCTTCCACCAAGCTAATATATCAAAATCAGGAGTTAAAGGATGAACATATTCCTCTACATAGTGATCAAATTCGGTCTTCACAAATGAACTTTTTTCCTTCTTCTTTTGTCTAATATACAATTGATAACCAACATCATCATCTTCATCTGCATTAATCCTAAGCTCTTGTGTAGATTCCACTGACATATTGCTTAAATTAGATGTATTCTTTTGATATTCATAAAGTAACTCATAACATGCCTGTTTGATTCTCTCAACTTTCCTTGTGCATTCATTAGGATCTTCAAATATCCTAGCAAACTTATATTCAAGCCCATCAAGCTTATTCCTAGGATCTAGAATTGCAACAACACCCATAATGCCATGAATTTCTTCCAAATACTTATCAAACTTTCTCTTTATCATACACCTGACTTACTACACCAACTCACAAAAGTTTCATGTCTTTTACTAGTTAAAGTCCAATACACCACACTATTACGAATTTTCTCCACACTTTCTTTAACTAAATTGAAACCATCCTTCACAATTAGGTTTAAAATATGAGCACAGCAACGCATATGCAATAACTTACCCCCTAACAACAAATAATTTGAGTTTAGACGTCCCAACAACACATCAATCATAGCATCATTTGTAGAACAATTATCTAATGTAATAGTTGATAATTTTCTATCTAAGTTCCACTCCAACAAAACTTTCATTAATGCATTAGAAAGAACTTCACTTGAATGAGCAGGAGGAACATAAGTAAAGCTGAAAATTATTATAAATATATCAGATAAAAAAATATCACAAGTACATCAAGCATTAGAAATCATATCTTATACTAGAAGCAAAGTTTAAGGTATACTCGCATTTCCAAATTCCATGAACTATCATTGTAGTGTGCTGTAACAACCATGTATCCTTTTTTCTGGTTGGACGTCCACATGTCAGTTGTAATAGCCACTCGACTATTATTTGCATCCATCATCTTGTTTATATTAGGCTTCTCCACTTCGTACATTTCAAGGATATCCTTCTTGATTGTGTTTCGTCTTGGCATCTTAAACGTTGGTTGCATTGAAGCAAACACTTCTCTTGTTGCAACATGATCCGCATATGACAGAGGATACTCATGCATACAAATCGACTTGGCAATCAATTTTCTTGTGTGAGATGCATCAAATATAAAAGCATCTGAACTATTCTTTCCATGTCTTTGAAGAGATTCGACAATTGTTGATTGTCTTGAATTTGCTAATTTTATTCTCTTACAATAATGGAGCACATGTTTCTTCAAATTTGTAGTCACATTCCTTGGATTGACACCAAAAACAGACTTACAATGGTTGCACTTTGCCTTCCACTCTTCCCCCTCTTTATATCTACTAAAGTATTGCGAATAAACACTTTTCAATAAAGATTTGTTGCTATTTTCACCCGAGGCAGACTCGTCTGGAACAAAATTAACAGTTTCTTCAACAGGAGTTTCTTCTTGTTATTCTTGAGCCACTACATCCATGTTGGTACTATCCATTATTGCCTACAGAATAGTAAAATAAATAATTAAATATTAAAAATTCAAGCATGCTGAAAAATCATTAAGATTCAGAAAAATCATTTATACATAAAAAACTTAGGAATCCAATTTTTATACATAAAATTTATCAAACTAAATTTACCATTTAACCAGTCCACCTTTACTCTTTCTTTCAATTACAAGTTTCTCTCCTTAAAAAAAATCCTTTTATAAAAATTGAAAAAATTTTTTATGACATGACTTCATATTGAAAAATTGTATGTGATTAAACTGATTTTCCATCGATTTTTGCCAAGTTCTAACCCTTACTTATCTGAGGGCCTTATTTTTTTCTCATCGTAAAATTAAATCTTTTTAGGATAATATTTAAGAATACAATTTTTCAATATATATTGCATTCACATCAACTGTAAATCTGAAGCAAAAAATTTGATCAATTCAAGCATTTACATTCCAAGAAAACAAAACTGAGCAGGTTGGGCACAGCAAGCATTGAATAAAACTAAATAATACAGATAATTATGGTGTAATGCAAAGGCATATATATACACATGCATATTGCATAAACTGTAATAGTAGGACTGAATAATTACATGAACTTGGTTTTTTTTTTCTTTTCTTTCTCTCTTATTTTTGTTATAGCTACTTCCCTACAGCTACCAATCACATCATCTAACCAAACTCTAGCATGAAAGACTTATGATTCACCACCAGTATAGATATCTAATTGCATCGACCGGAAAATAGGCAATATATGCATAAAAAATTCACCACTAGTATAATTATTATGATTGATACTTATATATTTAAATTAATTGAAAGAAAATAGCAGAGATACAGAGAAGGAGTAAAAGTCACAGATTCAAACACAAAGTATAGCTCCAATTTTCACAGATTCAAACGCAAAGTAAAGCCCCAGTTTTCACAGATTCAAACACAAAGTACATACCAAGAAGAGCACAGAGCAGTAGCGTAGAGAAGAGAGAAGGTCACAAATTAGCGGCGTTGCAAGGAGAGCACAGAGGAGGAAGAAGAGTGGCGGCAATGGAGGAACGAGGAAGGAGAGTTGGAGCTTGCAGTGAAGCACTGAGGCTTATGGCTTGGGAAGAAGCGGCGCTACCATCCTCCCACTTAGTCTTAGGGTTTCTGATTTGAGTGATTTTTGAATCATGAATTATATATGATTTTTATTTTTGTTTAATTTTTATTTTATGGTAACTTCATAAATATACAAATGCAATATATTATCAAAATAAGTAGCTAGCTTAGTGGTTACTTACTTGCTATACATGAAGGAGGTTGAGGGTTCAACTCTCACCTCTTTCACTATATATATATATAATTTTTAAAAAACATATTATATATTGGGGGTGCGGGTAGGGTAGGGTAGGGTACACGCTAAACCCGTACCCTACCCTACCCGTAGCGGGTCGGATAGCCTACCTTACCCGAACGGGTTGGGCCGGGTAGGGTACCTGCGGGTAAGGTATGTATTGCCAGCCCTACTCTGATCATTGAGACTTGGCTTTGACAGCGGAGGTGTTGATCTGGTGTGTCCTGGAAGGTAAGCAGTTGTACCTTCCAAGGCTCATCAGAAAGCACATGAGACGGAGAAAGCACATGGGACGGGCTCACTATATTGGCATCCTAGCCTTCCTGTGTATGATTACTGAGCTAGCTATGGAGGCCAACGTTGTCTGGCAGACCATTGATGAAAAGCTAACCGTCGTAGGAAGCATGTAGAGGCAGACATCAGGCAACATTCAGTTTAGAGGCAGGCCCTTAGCTTCAACAACCCCCTCCGCACCCTCAACATGATCAGCACCAGCAGCATTATGCACCCGTCCTGAGACCTGGCGATAAAGGAGCCGGAGAACCCCACAGAGCACAGCGTGGAAGAGGAGCAGGACCCACCAGTTGATAGTGGCAACGATGATGATTCCTTCTGCTCCACATGATTGCATGAGCACTAAAGACAGTGTAAATCTTAAGTGTGGGAAGGTCGTTCGACCGATTGGTTAAGCATTTTGGGTGAAAATTCTTCCATTTCAAACACTTCAGTTTGATTTTTTTTATGCTATTTTGATATATATATATATATATATATATATATATATATATATATACTTAGTTAAATTAATAAAATTTCTGGAAAACCTCTTTTTGTATAGGATATTGACATTCCATTTAATTTGAGTTGATATTTTTTATTGAAACTTGCTTGAATTATACATTGTAGAACATGATTTTTGAGCTAGAACACACAATTTTGATTTTTATTTTTCAAAATAACTCAACACTTTCACATTATATACATACACCACACGTACTCAATCAAACCAACCAATTCATTTAACAATTTCCAACAAAATCACTAATTCTCAATCAATCTTATAGTTCAACTTATCCTACGATCAACTACCCTAAGTTTTCATGTAACATTAAAAATTAACTACGAAAAATCAAAACCATACTTTGGCCGACTCCACCCTAAGTGTGGAATACTTCAAAAACCTCTTCTTTCACAAGTTTCAAGCTTCTAAATGCCAATTCCAGAAATTCAACTACTAGAATTTCGTTTCAATCCACAAATTGAACTCCAATTCAAGATACACAATCTAATTCATACAATATCACAATAATCAACATTGAGCTCACTAAATCACCAATTCACAAGGGTCATTACTTACGAGTCAAATGGATAAAATCCGATTATTATCCGCCGCTAGAGTTTACCTAAACCATCAAAACACCAAAATCCTCAACATCCAAAACTCAAAAATCACAAATTGAAGAGGGTAGAACTGAGCACGAAATCAGAATTTTCTTGCCAAATTGTTAGGTGCGTTTTGCAAAGAATTTCGAGATGAACGTGCGGCTATTAACGACTCGTCAATCGAAACATTGGATTGAAAATTACGAAGGATTAAAGTTTGAAGTGTAATATAGTGTGTTTTGTTTTCCTTCTTCTTCCCAGCTGTGAGAACTCAACGGGAAGGGAGAAAAAAGGCTGAAGCTTGCATTTATATGGGAGTTGGGTACGTGGGCTTGGATCCAGTTTAACCAGTTTAGTCCGTTGGCTTGTTTTTTGACAAAAAATTTTAAAATTAGTGTTAAAATTCATATTTTATTTATTTCTACTCCATTAAATTATAAAATTTTAATTTTTTAATTTTTTGAATAATAATTAATTTATCAGTTAATTATTTATTGATTACCCAAAAATTACAAAACATCTTGTTATTGATTTGAATTTTGTGATACTTTCACTAAACTTTGAAGAGTGTTGAATTCCAATTTAATTTAAAGTTACAATGAAACTTAAGCTTTTAAATTTGTGAATTCTCTAAATCGGTGTTTGGCGCTCGTCAACACCTCTTCAAGAATTGGGATTATGCCTGCAAATTATGGTTCTATAACCTACTCACCCTATGATCAGAAGCAAAGTTAGAGATGCCAATTGAGGAATGAATTGAAGAAATTCTTGGTCAACTTGATCTGGACAGACAAGGATTGTTCATTGCAAGCTTTCTCTTGTTGTGGACAGCCACGAATAAAACTCTGTTCAAACGAACCTTGACACCATCATCTGAAGTAGTAGAGAAGGTAGTGAGAAGGCACGAGGAGTTCGCCAAAGCTTAGAATCATGTTCCTGAGTCAGCTCCATCTTCCTCCACCTAGATCGAACAGCGCTACATGTAGGAAGGATCACCTACAACTTTTTCAAAAAAAAAAAAAATAGATGCATCCTGTATTGAAGATAATAAGGTGGGGATAGGAATTATTGCTCGTGATTGGAGAGAAGAAATCCTAATAGCAGCCACGTGGAGCAGTACCTCATCCTTTTAAATCCACGAAGCTGAGGCCCTGACATGCTTTATGGGCTTGCGAAAATTCCAAGAATTCTACCTCTTCAACATTATTTTCAAAAGTGATAGTATAGATGTCATATGCAGCCTGAGAACTCACAAGTAGGGGTGGAAACAGGTCAGGCCAGGCTAGACTTTGCTCTTAACAGGCCTGGCCTGTCATACAGTTGATTGGCCTGAGCCTGGCCTGCAACCTATTATAGACTCTTTATAAAGTACTAGGCCTGGCCTGTTATTCAGCCTGGCCTGGCCTGAAGCCTGTTAAAAGGTCTGATAATTTTTTTTTACAAAAATAAAAATATTATTTAAAAAATTATTTTTTAATAAAAATAGTTATATGTAATATGTCATATATTTAATATTTATAAAAATCTTTAAACTTTTAACATATTTAAAATATACAAAAATATTTATAATAAAATATAATAAATTTAAAATATATCATAATTTTATTAATAATAAATAATTATTTATATATTTAATTATATTTTGACAGGTCCAAGCAGGCCTGACAGGCCTATAAGGCTAATTAGTAAGTTTGGGCCTGACCTATTAATGTATTAAGGCTTTTAAAAGAGTTTGAACCTGTACCTATTTTATAATAGGCCAGACCAGACCAAACCAAATATAGGCCAGACTGCAGACCCCTGACAAGCCACCTGACCTTTTTCCACCCCTACTCACAAGAATGAAAGCAATTATTTTGACTTTTTTGTTACTGATTGCGTACACTTAGCATCAAACCTTAGATATATTTTGTAAAGTTGCTGTCTCTATACTTTTTCATATATTCCCGTGTTAAGCGTAACGGTAATAGGGTAATTGAATTGGCACAGTTAACTCTTACGGTTTCATGAATGATGCATCAAGTCATTTTTGTAATTTGGTCCTGTTAGATACTATGGGTCCAATTCATGAATGATTGTTACTTCTTTATACTGTCGAAAAAAAAAGAAATATACATATACAAAAACTACTGAAAAAGACAAATCGAAAACTAGACCAAAACTATTAAGGAAACAGAGAGTGCTAAAAAAAATACCAAAACTAACCATAGCAAGCCTGCAAAGAGAAATTAAATAAAAATTCACTCGGCAATGACAAGTAATAAAATGTGCTCAGAATGATGATTTAAAACATACTACAAAAGCAAAGCTGCTAAAGTTGGTAAAAATATATTAAAATAATACACTTATTTAATTAACTAATATATATTAATTAATCCAAATAGCGAATGTGATATGTCATATTAAAATTACACACTTGGTAAAAATGTTACTTAAGAGCATGTACTTATCATTATTCCCTCCCAAGTGTTCACAAACCCGAATCCAAACATACTTTCCCCTTCTTGAAAAGCAACTTTTGAAAGGTTACCTAGTACCTACTCTAAAATTCATATAGCATTGTACCTTTGTCCTGTCCTAATTACTAACATTAGTTATGTAATGCAGTAATTAAAACTAAACATATATAGGACACTAATAATTCTCAAAATTCATAACTGATTATTTGCATTATTCATGGGGCAATATAGCATGCAACTAACAACTACATATATATAATTGAACAAAACCGTTATTCATGAGAAATTATGCTCTAAATGTGCCTATTGTGCTGGTTGGAATAAAATTGGATAAGAAAATAATTTCATAAAATAGTATTAAAATCATATATAAAAGGAAATCTTTATGCATATTCTCATTTCTCAAATACTTAGCATGTATGTTGGCTATCGCTTTCTCATTACGCTTTACTCTATCTAATTGTACTTCAATCAACTTTTGCCAATTTAACTCGTCTGAAAATACAAATTTGAGGGAAGACACGGAATTTTTTGTTGATAATCTTGAAGCTACAAGAATAATAACTGCTCAGGCATGTCTCAAACAATAGTATGGAGATAAGAAATAGTGTGTCATTCATAAGCTGCAGTAACTGTACTTGTTGGTGCAAAGAAATAATTTATTTTTATTTTTTAGTACAAAAACATTGGACTAATAATTGACATCTTCGTTTTAGAGTACTAAAGCTTTTTTTTCCTCGTATAATATAATTTCTTATATGTTTGTTTTAATGTTGGAACTATGCGATATGAAGCAGCAACGCAAGAGGGGCAGAGGACAAAAACTCCTGAAACACCAAAACTAATCGAACAATTAGAGGAATTGGTGGAAAAAATTGCAAGCAGTGGGGTGAAAATAGCATTGGATTATGCAAAAAGTAAAAGTCCACAGTTTGAAAAGCAGAGTGGCAAAAAAAGTTTTAAAAAGTTTGAAATCCCTCTGAAGAGCAACGAGATCTCGGCTGAAATGAAAGAGAAATGTTACATCTGGGTCACATGTGTGAAGACATACGGAGATGGAAACACTAATGAGTATGACGCCATGTGCACCCTCAAAGTTCAAGATCGATTCATTTTGTCAAAAATCCACTTTACATCTCTAAAAGCTTATACAAATATAGAAGCTGAGGTAATATTAGAATAACGTTAATGATTTTATCATGAAATATAACTACAATTCATGTAAATTGATTTTGGTTTTTTTTTCTAGATTGTTAGTGCCATGTGCCTGATCCTAAATGAGCTGCACATTAAAATATTTCAAAAAGAAACATAATGTCTCCCCCCAGATATTGTGGTAAGGTGTATTTCAATTTAACATTGGGTGTATTTTCTGTATTCATTTGGGTATATTAATTATTTCATTTGGTGTTTCACAAATGTTGCAGAACATGGTGATTGGGAATCATCCATATGACAAACTTTTACAACATAAAACCAAAAAGCCATTTAGGGTTGAAGACTACCCAATGTTTATACCGTTTTTGGACCTCAAAAAACTTAGCATCACATCCATATGTAAGTTTTTGTTTCTAAAACTTCTTATCACAGTTCTTTACTTATGTGCCAATTAAACTAAAACACTGTTCAATGTGGACATGTTTCAGACTTTTGCACCTATTTGCTATTCAGAGCATTGGTGGCTATGGGTAGCTGATGTAAAAAAGAGAAAAATTTATATACTTGACCCGTATCACAAGACATGTCCCTATGTAGTCAGAATGAAGCTAAACACATTCATTGTTTCTGTTCAACATAAGAGGTAGTTTGTGATTTCTTGGGTGTATTTTTTTTATTTAATTTATTCATATATTTTGATTTGTTTTGTGTTTTAAGGGATATGTAATTTCAAGAATGAGGGTATATGCTGGGGGGGGGACCTCTCAAAAAAAAGGATCAGGAAATTGAACCACCATACAATAACATCTCAGACCAAAAAATAAGGTATAAATCTTTCACACCGAAAATTAATCTTTTCTATATGTAATTTGCTAATTTATTTTTTGTTTTTCAGCTATGATTGTGCTATTTATGTAATGAAGTAGCTTAAAGTAATTCAGCCTGAAAACGTTAAAAGGGAGAAGTATGAGTGAGACAATTGGACTCAGGTAATTCTCTTTAAAAAAATATAACTCTCTATTACTTTACTAAATTAACATGGTTGATTAAAAGGAATATTCTTTTAAACTGTAGGATGAGGTGGACCACTTTAGAGTAGAATATGCTTTCTGGATTCTATTCCATGAAATGAATCAAGACAGAGCTGAAGCCATTAGGGGAAGTGATGTAATAAGATTGTCCAAGCCATCCTCACTGTTGTTGAATCCTTATTGTCAGATAGATTCTAATGATATTGATACTGATTAATCTAACTGTTATGTAGTCTTGTAATGAATACATGGTGTAAAATTTTGCCAATATAATCCAGTTTTATTAAAAAAAATTCCATAATTAAACTATCTCTACTGTATTCAGAAGGTCTAAATTATAGGTTCTAAAAAAAGAAGGAAAAGATCAAAGCAGATATACACCCAAAATATGAAATTTTACACCCAAGGCAAGTTCAATATACACCCAAACTTCTATCCCCTGATGCTGGATCCCTAAAACCCTAAACACTAAACCCTAAACCCTGAATCCTAAAATCCTAAAACCTTAAACCCTAAACTTTAAAATCCTAAACCCTAAAACCCTAAACCCTAAAACCCTAAAACCCTAATCCCTAAACCCTAAATTCTATAACCTAAAACCCTAAACCCTAAACTACTAAACCTTAAACCCTAAGCCCAAACATGAAATTTCTAGTGACTGTCTCTGCTGTATTCAAAAGGTCTAAATTACAGGTTCTAAAAAATGAAGAAAAATATCAAAGTAGATATACACCAAAACATGAAATTTTACACCCAAGGCAAGTTCAATATACACCCAAACTTCTATCCCCTGATGTTGGATCCTAAAATCCTAAACCCTAAACCCTAAACCCTGAATCCTAAAACCCTAAAACCCTTAAACCCTAAAACCCTAAAACCTTAAAACCCTAGAACCCTAAACCCTAAAACCTTAAAACCTTAAATTATAATACCCTAAACCCTAAATCCTAAAATCCTAAACCCTAAAATCCTAAACCTTAAAACCCTAAACCCTAAACCCTTAAATCCTAAAACCATAAACTCTAAACCCTAAAATCCTAAAACCCTAAACCCTAAAACCCTAAAACCTAAATCCTAAACCCTAAAAGGTTAAACCATAAAACCTAAACAAAACAAAAATTTCTAACATAAGACAACAGCATCTGGAAATTATAAATGTAAAATGTCAAATACAAGAAAATTCAGAAATACACCCAAAAAAATCATCGTTACACCCATATTCGGTATCTATACCCCAAAAAACTATCCCTTGCTGCTAGTTTTCTGAACTGATAATTCATAACATGTCCGTGATATTGGCTTGAATTTGGATGCACCACTGATCCAGCATAAAAGAGATTTAACTGGAAGTAATAAACTCACATATTAGCAAAAACTATTAACAAGAAAATTAAACTCAATCACCACATTTTTAAAGAATATTACTTTTACCTCGTTTAAACCTTTCGTTTTCTTCTTCTTTGAGGCATTTGCAATCTGTTTGTCCAACTTTGAACCTAGCCTATTTTTTGGACGTCCTCTTGTTCGAATCCTTGGAGGGCTTTGAAGCTCGTTACTGGATTCCAAGTTGGCATCTTCATGAGATAACAAACATGACCCCTTCCTTTTGGCTTTCAGTTCTTCCATCTCAACCATGACGTTATCGTAGGCATGGTGCAAAATGGCAGTCAGCTTCTCCGATTCTGATGTAAATTTGCAAATATTTTGTGAACAAAACACCAATTCATCAAACCTCTTGCTTCTTGGCTCCAACAGTGGCTCGTCGTGGCTGCTCTTGATGTGTGTGTGTCACCTCTTTACCTTTTTGCTCCATCGTTCCAATATATATCTCGGTGACACTTGGGTTACTCGTTCAAAGCTTAACACACTTAGGGTGTGATGGCACAATATGCCTCTTGACTCGAATAATCAGCATTGGCATTTCACTTCGGCTGCTACTGAGTCGTAAGTAACCACAAACTTATTGAATATTGAGCTGGAAACTTGTTCTCCAACTTCATATACTGAATAGCCTAGAGCGGAGTTCGTTAATCTTGTGATGCAATTCGCTTTTTCTCTGAATTGTGCTTGGACTTCCTTAAACCTTTTGTGAGTTACACATGTTGAGATTGAGCTTCAATGGAAGATTTTGTTGCAGATGGTATGACCGTATGAAAATCTGCAGCATCCGATTCTCTCTCTGCTTGCTCCCTGCTTCCGAGGCAATTATCATATTATTTGACAAATTGGATAAGCGAGTTGTTTTGTGTAATGAACTTCTTAAAAAATGAATGCATGCTCTTGCTCCTTTGTGTGCTTCTCATCCCTGCCCAGAAGTGGTGATCCAGATAAATTGGAACCCATATATGACAGTTTTCGTAAAGATCTGTATAATACACCCAAATTAAACTATATTACACCAAAAAATATGAAATTTACACCTTTGTTGCAGATTTAAAAAAACATTACTTGAAAGCCACTTGTTGTCCACAAGACCATACTTCTGCAGAAAATCATTCCAATTCCTATCAAATGAGTCTTTGCTATGAGAGTTCCAAATAACTTGGCTCATTTCTTGTTCAAATTCTGCATGTCCCTTTTACCCATTTAATTTGCTTGGAATCTTCTTCGTGATGTGCCCAATACACCAACGGTAAATTGTTGTTGGCATACAAGCCTCTATAGCCCTTTTCATTGACACACATTAATCAGTGAGAATGCCTTTTAGAGCATTTCCTCCCATGCAACGAAGCCAACATTGAAATAACCATTTGAATGATTCAATTTCTTCATTTTTCAACAAAGCGTATCCAAGAAGTATTGACCGACCGTGGTGATTCACCCTGACAAAAGAACCACAAACCAAATTATACTTGAAATAAATTACGAGATTGCAGAATAAAAAATCATTATGTACACCCAAATAATGATTTTATACACCAAAAAACATCCAATATACACCTTTGCAGCAGATTCAGAAAACAACATTAATTTAGCATCATAAACAAGAATAGCATATCCCTTGTTTGTATTGTAGGTGGTGTCAAATGAAATAACATCTCCAAATACTCAAAGGCAGCTCTGCTCCTTGCATCGACCCAAAAAGGCAGCTTAATCGACTGATCGTCCTCGAGTTCGAGCTCAAAAAAGAAATTCTGATTCTTCTCTTTCATTCTTAATAAATATTTCCCGAATTCCTTTGCATCTTCTTATTTCAAAACATTTCGCACTTCTCTCGTGATGTAATTCCTCACGTCTTTTCGATAAAATTTAACTCGCGGTAACCCCCAGCTACCACAACAAATGATTGGTAAGTTTTGCTTGGTCTGATACCAGCCTCCTCGTTATTCTCTATTGTACGAAAAATGGACATGCTTAGTTCCCTGTGCTGTTTGAGCATATCTGCTTGAGTTGGACAGCAAGGATGTGAATGATGCAACAGACCTTCGAAATGATCCAAGCACCAACATCCTTCAATGTGTGTATATAAATTCTTGTAGGACAATTTAAACCAACTATGGAATTTGTCTTCTCGGTCAGAGATATTTTAGATTTCCATTTTCCCTCTCTACTACATGTAATCAATTGATTCTTAATTTTGTTT
Source organism: Arachis hypogaea (assembly GCF_003086295.3). Taxonomy (NCBI): domain Eukaryota; kingdom Viridiplantae; phylum Streptophyta; class Magnoliopsida; order Fabales; family Fabaceae; genus Arachis; species Arachis hypogaea. The sequence goes on along the minus strand of NC_092044.1, from coordinate 80,025,819 downwards.
CTCTTTTTATTTATGCTACGAACTCTTGTAGAAAAATCTACAGCCTTGGCATAGTCCTTGTAAAATTTTGCAGCATCTTCAAGGGTGGTAAAAGTCATTCTATACGAACTGATCATCAACAACACAGAGGGGCTGCAAAATACACGATGTTAAAAACAAGGATATACTATAGAGTTTCTGTACGTCATAAAAAAATTAACAATTCAACTAAAATATACCCAAGGATTTTTTATCTACACCCGAACGACAATGACTCAACTAAAATAACAAGAAAAGCCATAAACTGTAAATACACCCAAACTTCCCTAAAATACACCCAAAAAGTTCTGATCTACACCCCAATGTCTGGTATAAAATGCAGAAAATTAATCAATAGTAGATCATTAGATTCAATTCACAGTCAATGTTAACGCATTTATTTCATAATCAATGTTCACGCATTATTCAGCTAGACAATCATAAACGAATAGCTGCATCAAATTCGGATTCAATAATTAACTAAAACTAAATCACACCTCAGGAACTTCGTTCGATTCAAATTCAAAATCTACTTCGCCCTGGTTCAGCTGACGATCTGAAGTTGAATAATCCATTATCTTCAAAACGATTTCAAAGCTTGATTTCAGAAATCATGAAAATCGAAAAAAATGAAGCAAGAATACAGGGAGAGAAACACACGTAAATGACGAAGAAAAACTAGTGATAAACGTACGTAAAATAATGAATGAAAAGTCAAAGAGATACGCACAAAGGAGATCGAACAGATTTGGCAAGAATTTCGAAAAAGGAAACGAAATCTTTTAAAAATTGGAAGTTATATATTTGCGCGTTAATTGATTTGGATTGATTTAAAGAAGCGCGTGAAACACATATGCCACAAGAGGCGCGTTTGAGGGTAAAGGACTTGTAAGACTTATAAGCGTTAATTGCTTGTATGTAGAGATTAATCCAAAAATTATTACCCACTCAAGAGTAACTTAAGTGTTTAATTATTTCCAATGTATTAGAGCACTAAAAGTTTAGTAGAAGAATTTTACTTTAGTGAAATACAATTTTTTAGTTTTTTTCCAATTCAATGGAAGATCCTTTTTGTTCTCATGTAGAGAACAAATTATAATCTTAGCAAGGTAACTTGTGGTGATTATTTTAATCTTATCAAAGGATTTTGTGGTGATTATTCTAATCTTATCTGAAAAATTTGTGAGTATTGTTGTCAAACCGCGAGTTATGAATTTACGAATTTGGGTATTGGAATCGAGTTAACTCAAACACAAACTCAGTTCTTAGTAAACTCAGTTAGACTCGGCTGGACTTGGTCAAACTCGCAAGTCTAGATACAAGTTTGCAAGTTTTTTTTTTTTGCTCTTTTAATGCCCAAAATGGAGTCCTTTTGCCCAAAAAAAATAAAGACAAATCGTTTGTAGATGTAGGATTTTACAAGGAATCATGGACAAAATACATACTCCTCTCTCACTCTTAATGTGCTGTTTTCCACTCTCTCAAGTCCCAACTCTCACTCTCTTACTATTCATCACTGCTGATGTAACGACCTAGTTTTCTGCGAAACGAAACTCTTCCTGAAGAAATAAAAATTTTCTGGAAGTTCAGTGAAGTAAGCTCCTGCAAGCACCTCTACTACATCATTAAGCACCTCAATCTACATCATCATCATGTCATCACTAAGTAAGAACTTCTTTTAAGATAAGCTCGACGACACAGTCACGAAAAACCTAGTTTTTGAGCCGTTTCAGTTAGGAGTTTTAGACTCTGATTTTTGTAGCTAGTCTCTGTTTAATGAGACAAGCTTGATTCATGAGAGAAGAGAAATATTAATTTAATATTATTGTTATATTAATGTTAGAGATGCTTGAATAATATTATAACATTATTTGATCTGTTTTAGTTAAAATATGAGATTGGTTTAACCGAGTTCACAATCTTCTGGTGCAAGTTAACACCAGCACTCTCTGATTACTTTAGTAATGCTAATGCCACATCATATACTTTCTATTCTCATGTTACTAGTGTCATTTATACTAGTATCCCATATATTAATCTTTGGATGTGTTGTTAAGTGTGTATTCTAATACATCTAATTTTAGTAATTATACACCTGAAATATTTTAATATTACTTTAACCACCTCCCAAGCTAGTCAATCACGGCTCTCCCTTCACCCCCAAGACCTCCAAGGATGCTTCATTTTCTCATTGTGGCCAAAAATTTACAAGAGTAAAAAGAGAGAAAAGTTCTTGCTTCTTAATCTTCAAAGCTTGATTTCTTCTGAACTAAAACTTAAATCAAAATTCTAATCCGATCAAAATGATTCTCCCTTCTTTCTCTTCAAATCATATGACTAATCAATGCTGAAAATATGGTGGGATGGCAGTTCTCTTCTCTTTTGAATTCAGTTTCAAGAACACAGGCATAAACATGTATTTTCTTGATGTTCTTCCATAAGTATCATGCTTAGCTTAACTTGAGGGCCAAGGAACTTCAAATTCCAGCAAGATTAAGGTGAAGAATCTCATCCTAACTGGTGGTTGAAGGTTCAGTCAGTTAGAGTTTTGAGGATTTAAAGTTGTTCTTGATGTGATTTAGGAGGAAAAAGTGTTCTAGGAACACCTTGAAGCATAGCCAAAAATACGAGCAGATAATCAAGGTAGAATTTAGTGAAATTAGTCTTGATTAATTGTGTTTGAGTTTTGTGATTATGATATGGTTTGGTTATGCTTGAAATTGATTGTTTACATGAGTGATTCTTGGTGAATTTTGGTGAAAATTTGATGAAATTTGATGAAATTCAAGCTATGAATTTGTGTTGTTAGGCATATGGAAAAATGAAATCCTAACCCTAAAATTAGGGTTGAAATTGTGTTGAAATCAAGTGAAAATCATGGGGTTTTGGTGGCTCCAATTTTAATTTGAATTTTAGAAAAAATTGGCTACTGAAAAGATTGAAAAACGGGTAAGAATCAGAGAAATAATATGAAAAATTTACGAAGAACACTTTGAGTATGATGAAGAAAAATGAAGAATACCTTTTTGATCTTGGAATGGGCCAAATTTTAAATATTTTGTGTTAGTGGAGTTTAAAGTGTAAATACCAAAAATTTAGGGAGTTAAAGTATAAATATAAAAAATTAAGGAGCTCAAAATATAGTTTTTATAAAATTTTAGGGTCACTTTGTAAATTTTCGAAGATATATAATGAAATATTTATAAAAATTAATTAATAATAAAATATTAAATTTTATTATTTTTTTAAAATAATAAAATAATGGCGAAAAGATAATTTTTCGTAAAAGTCTTAGAAAGATAACTTTAAGCTCAGAATCTCATAATTCCTTTCATAAAATATCTAGGGAGTGGTAAGAACATGTTAGTGAGGAGAAGATAAAAGAAAGATAAAATATTGAAAAAAAGATAAAAATCGAAGAAAGAGTCGGTAAAGTTTTAAAGGCAAAGATAAATGTCGATTAAGGAAGCAATTTAGGAGCAATATCATTAGTGCTTGATTGTGTTTTGGGTTAAGTGTTATATGAATTGTTGAGATTTAGAAAGTTATTTTTTTTTAAAGGCGGAAAAACCCCACAAATTGTTAGTTGTTTAACTACGGGAAAAACCCACGAACTGAATGATCATCGGTTTCAACGAAACCTATGAATTGTTTTATATGTAGAAAAAATCCACGAATTGATAATTATTGATTATGGGCATAACCCACAAATTTTTGTATGTTGATCTCGGAAAAAAATCACAAACTGAGGATCGCTGTTCTGTTGTGGGTTGATCTCGGGAATGCCCACAAATTGAGGATCGTTGTTTCCCTTGTGCGTATATTATGGCGTCAAGCTTTGCGCCGACTGCTGGTAGTCACGAAGGAGTGGTATATATTCTTAACCACCGACATGTATACACGAAGGATGCAATGGAAAATCATATCTAGGACTAGTTCCTAGGTAATTTCGGGCTGCAGGGTGTAAATCAACACGTGAGCTCATGGCCTACATAGGACAGGCATGCATCATACTTGGTTGCGCATTCTCTCTGTTATGATTATTGTATGAATGTATGTTCTATTCTCTATATTTACTGTGTGTTATTATCATGTGTTTCTCTGTTTATATTCTATTTCTCAGTTTTCTCTATTTATCTATTCTGTATGTTTCTTTTTGTTTACCTGTAAAATATATTACTGATTGATAAGCACAACGAAAACTATTAACACGACTAATTATCCTGACTTTACTAAGAACTTTCCAGTTCTTACCCCTTCCTCCCCCTTCAGATGGAGGCAGGAATACTCTTCTGTAATCTGCTAGTGATCATTCCACAAAGAAAAATATGTTGTAGGTAGTCTTCTGAGTCTAGGGCAAACTCTATTCTCTGTTTATATATAAATACTGTGAGGCCAGTCAACGTCTACACCCCTTTTGAATACGAACTTTAATCTAAATCCTTTGTATGAGGTTCCTGTTATGTGGCTACCTGATGGAGTACCAATGAGACACCCTATGACAACGTATGATCGTGCAGAGGAGTAGTAGATGATGTTCCGCTTTTTGATGATGTTCCATCTTACTTGAGTTTTGACGACCTAGAATGTACTTTCCCTCGCTTTGTAGTTTAGAAGGATTTATGTGAGTATAGAGTCTAGGCTAGCTTGGGCACCAGCTCAGGGACTTTTTGAACAGGTCAGGGCTTGGAATGTGGTATGTATATATATGTATATAGTTATTATCTAGCTATATCTAGGGGTATTCTAACAAAGATCTATACTCTAATAAAGGCTAGATAACTGAATGTTGTTAACTACATGAGATGTATATAAGTGTGGTTGTTTATAACCGTTATATCTGTTATTATATGTGAAATTATTATAAATGATTCCGTATATTAACACAAACGTTTTAAAAAAAAACAAGTACCTCGCAAAATAATAATATTTTAACGATGAATCAGGCTCATATACTTAAATAATAATTAAAGTTGAGGAAAGCAAATTGGTAGTACTTGGCTTCTAGTATGATCATGACATACCAGAAATTGGGTCATTACAGCTTACAATCGGATTGCCATTGTTTGTTGCAGTTATCAGCACTCACTACAAAAAAGGCCTATGGTCACGGTAAAAAACCGTGACCATAGCTAGTGAAAAGGGTGACCATAGATCTATGGTCATGGTTTTGGACCTATGGTCACGGTTTTTTACCGTGGCCTATTCCTCCGTGGCCATAGGTCTATGGTCACGGTTTTTTTTACCTATGGTCACGGTTACAATTTTCAAATTCTAACACTTTAGGCCACGGTTTTGGCTGTGACCATAGCCTCTATGGTCACCCCTCCTTAAAACCGTGACCATAGCCTTATCTATGGTCATGGTATTGGCCATGACCATAGCTTTTATGGTCACCCTTCCTCAAAATCGTGACCATAGCCTAATCTATGGTCACGGTTTTGGCCGTGACCATAGAGCCTATGGTCACCCCTCCTTAAAACCGTGACCATAGCCATATCTATGGTCACCCCTCCTCAAAACCGTGACCATAGCCTTGTCTATGGTCACGGTTTTGGCCGTAACCATAGCCTCTATGGTCACCCCTCCTTAAAACCGTGACCATAGCCTTATCTATAGTCACCCTATTTTAAAACCGTGATCATAATTTATTCTGTTTTTTTAGATTTATTTTTTTAAAGCATAATCAGATCCCAAAATTATGATAATCACAAAATAAGTCTAAAAAGAAGAAATTCAATAAATCTAAATCATAAAATTTACATTATAAACTATATATGTTTTTAGTCCAAACAAGACAAATCAAAATATGGTATAATTTACCCATTACATGTAATACCAGGTAGAAGCTATTAAAAAAATTACAAAAGACATCAAAATATTATACTGTGAAAACAAAAATATTCTCTAATATAGTACATATTCTTCTCATCCTTTGAAAAACAAAAAAAAATCTTCTCTAATTTGTTCGCTCATCTTGTAATGTTTTTCACCTGAAACCCAAAAAAATTTGAACAATTGAACAATTGATTAGAAATTAGTTAGAACATGACAAATTACATTAAAAAAACACGCAAACACATTAGATTATTGGACACACAAGATCTGGAAAATCTGAAACAGTTGATCGCTTTGTTTGACTTTGAAGCAGACAGCAGATTCAATGCACGTTTGATTTTTGTAAACTAATTAATTAAGACTATATAAGAATGTTTATAGTTGTTAATAAAATATATATCAAGATAGAGATAGTGTTAAATTATACTCAGTTATGCTTACAGTAAAAGACAAAGAATTTAATACATGTTCAAGGGAAAACTCAAACACAATTGTTAATGTCGCAGTAACATCTCCATGAGTCCACAGTTTTAACATTTCTCAGAGAACTAATCACCTATTAGCTAAGTACAGGTTCAAATTGATCTAAACCTCATGCAATTTCTAAGGTGCAGACTTAACTCCCAACGAATAATTGCTTACTTCCTTATACATCGCTCGGATTATTTTCTTTAACACCTAAAATATAGAAAACTTGCAAATATAATAAATAATAAAATATATTTAATTTAACCAATTTTCTACTCAGATGAAAATTGAATATACTTAACCAATACAACACCACCATCGAAGCTAAAGACTTCAATTAATTAAAGGAAAAGGGCTAGAAAAAGAGAACATAGAATGATACCTTCACTTTCAGCAAGGTCAGCTACTATCTTGAAGAATTCTAAGCTTTTGGTGAAAGTCTTTACTTTCCATGTCCTCTTCAGTTTAAACATGCCATCTTCTTTTACCAAATTCCACTCAGAAACCTAATCAAAAAATGTCAATTTCCAAAACACTTTAAGTTGAAAAAGCTTCATTCTACATGAATGGAAACAGTTTTTGTAATCTTATTCGATATAGTAGAAGAAAAATGCAACTGCGAGTAACAGATAACCACAATTAAATACCCTTTTATAAAAAAAAAAGAAATCTACATAGTCAAAAGAAAAAAAATACAGAACATAGAGTAGGATAGGACTCCACACACACAAAAGTAGAAACATTAAAAACAATTCGAACAAGCAAGAAAATCAGTGTAACAAACCTTCAAACTCCTTCAGCATCTACCTCTGTTAAAAGAATTAGGAACCACGACATTATTATGTATGAATTAGTTAAGCAATCAAAAACATTCTAGTAATGCCAAAATCTTTACTGAGCAAAAATTATGGCTCTATAAATACATACTTTGACACAACAAATTAAATCATGATCTATTATTTCCCTTGCTTTAAATGAAAAATATTGGCTCCATATGGTTTAAGTTAAAAGAATAGCTACAAGCACAGACCAACATATCCCAAATAGCACAAGTTAGACCTTAGGGTTTGGAGTTGATAAAAAAGTCACATTGAAACATTTATATTTAATTAGGTCTACATAAGAGTTATCCATGCAGTACAACATTCTTATTTAATGTGATTCTTATATGAAACAGAGATGCAAGTATGAGCAATAAGCAAAGAATCAATCTTAGAGATTTTGGTCTATGGCATCCAAAAATTAACAATAAAATTAATTTTATTTGTATTCAATAGCTTCAGCTAAAACAGAATTAATATTTTTTTATTTGAATCAATGACCAAAATAGAGTAGTAATCAAAACAGAAAATAAATTTTCAGCCAGAGAATCAGTGACCAAAATAGAAAATGCACTTCCAGCCAGAGAACCAGGGACAAAAACAGGCAGCATTATACCAAATCAATATTCAAATCAAAATAGAAACCAAATCAACAAAAATCACATAACAAGAGACACTTGAGTTACCTAATTAGAGGTTGGGCCACAACAAGGAGGCAGAGAACCAGTGACAGGGTGATTCAAAAGCAGCAAAGTCCAGAAGGGCAGACGACGGTGTGACAGCAGAAGCAGGAGAGGTGACAACCCACAAACGACGAGGAGAAACATCGATGGTGACGATGAGGACGACAGTTTCACGCAGATCCAATGGTGACGATGGCGATGGAGCTGACAGTGACGAGGGATGGAGGGTTCCTCTCTAGTGGCTACAGCGCTACTAACACTCTTCCTTGCGAGCTCATCTCTCTTCTCTCTCTCTCTCTCTCTCTCTCTCTCTCTCTCTCTATGACTCTCCCGACGGTGATATGACGGCTGATAAACCACTATTTTATGGTTTATAATGTGTTTAATTGTGTGGTTTTATCATGGTCTTTACCCACTTATTCATATAATTAGCATGCATTTATATTTCCTTCCTAAAATTATTACATGATTGAAAACATGCTTCTTTGGTCTTAATTTAGATAATCTTAATCCTCTCTTATTACCATTCGATGCCTTGATCTGTGTGTTAAGTGTTTCAGGCTTTATAGGGCATGAATGAGTGAGAGATTGGGAAGGAAGCTTGCAAAAATGGAAGGAACACAAGAAATTGAGGAGATGACTAGCGAGAAGTGACGCGTACGCGTCAGCGACGCGACCGCGCGGAAGAAAGGAATTCGCAGTGACGCGGCCGCATGGCTCACGCGACAGCGCGGATTGGAAAAGCACAAGGGACGCGGAAGCGTGGACGATGCGAACGCGTCGCAGGGAAAAACGCGAATGACGCGTTCACATGGATGACGCGATCGCGTGACGTGCGCGATCTGCAGAATTACAAAGGTCGCTGGCAGAGATTCTGGGTCGCAATTCAACCCAGTTTTCGGTCCAAAAATACAGATTAAAGTCAGAGAACTTGTAGAGACTCAGCAAGCTCTCATAATTCATAATTTTAGTTTAGATGTAGTTTTTTGAGAGAGAGAGAGGCTCTCTCCTCTCTCTTAGGATTAGGATTAGGATTAGGATTTCAACTTCTTCATCACAGGTTCAATATTCCTTTTACTATTTATTTTCTCTTCTATTTTTGTTTACTCTGAAGCTTTTATTTGTGTTTGGTTTATGTTGCCCAATTGGCTTATGGATATTGTCCGTGTTAGAATTGACATTTTCATTCAATATAATTTGAGGTATTTCAGATATTTATGATTTTAGTTTAGCTTTCTATATTTTTGGCTTTGGTTGATTAATTGGTAACTCTTGAGTTATCAAACTCATTGTTGACTGAAAATTGGAATTCTTCAAGAATTAATTCGAGATCCAATAACTCTAACTTTTCCCAAGGAAAGACTGGGACTTGAGGATTCGAATTAATTCATTTACTTAACTTACTTTCATAGTTAGAGGTTAACAAAGTGGGGGAAAAATCCAATTCTCATCACAATTGATAAGGATAACTAGGATAGGACTTCTAATTTCTCATACCTTGCCAAGAGTTTATTTTACAGCTATTATTATTTTATTTTACTTGTCATTCAACTAACTTTTTACCTTAATCCAAAACCCCAAAACACACTTTTTCATAACCAATAATAAAAACATACCTCCCTACAATTCCTTGAGAAGACGACCCGAGGTTTAAATTCTCGGTTATCAATTTTAAAGGGGTTTGTTACTTGTGACAACCAAAACGTTTGTAGGAAAGGATTTTTGTTGGTTTAGGAGCTATACTTGCAACGAGTACTTAATTGTAAAGATTCTTAGACCATGCAAAAGTTCTCTCTTCAAAATGGCACCGTTGCCGGAAATTGCAAACGTGTGCCTTATTATTGGTTATTGTAAATATTTTTCAAAAAAAAATTTCTTTTACTTGTTTATTTGTTTCTCCCTTTTCCCCCCTTATTTCTGATAACTACTATGAATTCTCACCCCTCTCGCTTTGAGTTTGGTTCTAATTTTGTTGAAGGAAATAGAAACCACAGCAGGAATATGCATCAAGGTCAGACCAATCAAGGATGGATGGAGCCAAGAGGATCTAATCAACCCTTTAGGCAACAACACCCTCCAAGATATCATGGACAACGACCATTCTACAATGCATACTCAGCTGAAAGATTTGGTGGACCGCCTAGTAGCTACCAACAAGCCCCACCCTGTGCTTAGAGACCATCCTCTCGACATAACTTTAAACCACCATACTCACAAGCTCCTTTCCACCAAACACCTCTATATGACCCTAATCCTTATCCACCACACCAACCACCCTACGAGCCATACTTAGAACTACCACCTCAATATTCTCCATCTCCATATCATTATCAAGATGAACCACCTTCCTACCATGAACCCTTTCTACCAACAAATGAACCCTCCTATCTACCCCAAACCTCCATGGAGAAAGCATTTGCCGATCTAAACTCTACTATACAAGCTCTCGTCACCCAAATCGGAGCACCAAATACCTTCAATATTCAACTCTCAAGCTCCAATGCACTTCCATCTCAACTACATAATGATCCACCTATCCCATCACCACCATCCACGGAAGAACACCCACATCTATCAATCCAAGAGCAAGATGATCCCAATTATGCTATTGATATGGAACAAGAGAGAGAGGATCGTCTTCGCGAACCCATACTTCATAAGGAGCTAGAGGAGGCACTAAAGGTGAAGGTAGAAGAGACCCTTGAAGGTGAAGGAGTAATTGAAGGGAGTTGTCATGGAAACGTAATCATCAAGGAGGAGCAAGAGTCAAGTGATCATTTCAAGGAAACAGTAGATCAATTTCATGCAACCCTTCATCAATTGGAGCAAGCAATAAGTCAATTACCTTCCGGACGTTCGGACACTCAAGGGACCCCCATGGCTTCATGTGGAGAATCTAATGAAGAACGTAGCATGAAGGAGACACTAGAGACTCCAGTGGACAATAAGGAGCATGACTTTGTACTGGAACAAGTGGAGAAAGCCATAATATTTGCAGAGAAAGAAGTGGTTGAAGACTTAGGAGATGCAGAACCTCTAGGAGAGATTCAAGTCATAAAGCCTCCTTTCAAGGTATTTGAAATTGATGTTGAGGATAGTGTACAACCTCTAAGGCATGTCATAATAGAAGACTTGGAAGAGGTTAATCAAGAGATGGAGATTCAAGAAGAAGAGGCACAACCTCCCATGCCCTTGGTGAGCAATAAAGAAGAGATTAAATTGGAAGCAAGCTACCAAGTGGAAGAGGTTGAAATTGAAGAAGCTTACAAAGAGGTGGAAGATGTCAAAGAAGAGCACAAGGGAGTGGAGCTTGCACGTTCATTAAAAACATCTCCCCCTAAGTTGCCATCATCCTTCACAACATTCAAGTGGGTGAAATTCATATCCCTTAGCTTTCTAATTCCACTTGAATACGGGCTACTAGAGACTGATGGTCAACTTAGAGCTCTTTGTAACATTAAGAGTAAAAGGAAGATGGACAGTGGTAAGAATTGTCCTGCAAGGTTCATCATGGTTGGAAGCTCAAAGTTTAAACGTAAAGGTTGGTATAGAGCTCAGCTGAATGGGTCTAGGAAGTTGTTTGGTTACTTCAGTGAGAATTCTAAAGCTAAACCACCCGGATGGAATCATGATAATCAACTTGAAGACGGGTGCCGAAACAAGATTTGGGATCCCGGAGGATATTGGAATTGCAAACATTGGTGGAGATTCCTGGATCAGTACAAGCATAAGCCACCATGACAAGGAACTCACCAAATGTCCAACTTAAGAACTTTAACTAAAAGTGCTAGGTGGGAGACAATCCACCATGGTATGATCGTTCCTTTTTCAATTTTCATTTTTATTTAGTTTTGTTTGTTTTTTGAATTTTCTTTTATTTTATTGAACCTGAAATCATACATAGCATTCACATTAAGCATTGCATTCTGCATTTTGCATAAAAAAAATCGCACTCGAAGCGGCAGCGTCGCTGACGCGTCCGCGTCACTAGTGCGTTGGGTAGAGAGGAATTGAATAGAGAGTCACGCGAGAGCATGGCTGGAGGCGTGCCAGTGGCACAAACCGTCCCACGCGACCGCGTCGCTGACGCGTCCGCGTCACATGGGAATAATGGCCTTCCACGCGACCGCGTGCCCCACGCGGCCGCGTGCCCTGACTTTCGACGTAAAAAGGGTGCACAACGAATTATTGTGCGAGAGTGGTGCTGGATTGGTGCTGGACGCACAATCCCTATCACGCGTCCGCGTCATTCCTTTCTGAAGCCCACTCATGCGATCGCATGCCCCACGCGATCGTGTCACCTCAAATTTGGCAAATTAAGATTTTGAACAGAGAGTTGTGCGAGCGTGAGGCTGCCCTCGCGCCAGTAGTATAACCTGAGTCATGCGTCCGCGTGACCGATGCGACCGCGTCGATTAATTTAAGCGCAAGTCGTGCGACCTCATCCCCCACGCGTCCGCGTCGCTTGCGCCGCGCAACTTTTCCAACACAGCCAAATATCTTATCTTTTCTTCCCTGTATCTAATTCTTTTCTTCCTTTCTTATTTATTTTCTTCTTTTTTCTCCCTTTCTTACTTTCTTCTTCTCATCCCTCTTCACTTCTATTTATTTTATTTGCATAGTTTCATTCATTGCATTATTGTCATTGGTGTTAGAAATTTATTTATTTTGCTTGTGGGTTATTCAAGGAATTGTTTGACAATTATATATTATTTTTTATAGGGCTTCTTGCATGTTCTAATTAATATTTTCAATAACATATTCACCATGCATACTAAGTGTTTGTGAAAAAGTCCGTATGGCATTGTGCATTATTTTAAATTATTCTCTTCTACTATTCAATGCTTGCTTTTCACAAATTTCCTTTACTATTTTATTAATTAAATATAATTGTCAATACAAACGTTATTGTTAGTTTCTCATGACTAACAATACATTAAAGCTTTTGATGCTTGATCTATGCTACTCATGCCCTTGCCGGCATACTAATAAACATCTTGCATCCAATACTCCCCATGCCTTGCTATATTTCCATTGATGAACTGTCACATGGAATCACGACCATGTCTTTCATTCACTATTTTTTTTACTTGGCATGATTATCACTCGTACCGCCCTCCTCTTTGCTCCATCCCTTTGACTTCATGTCCCTTTCTCTTCTCCCTTTTTCAGGCTAGCCACCAGAACGGGTAAAGAGAAAGCTTCTACAACGAGAAACAGCTGAGAAACCACAACACCCACCCACCTGTACATCTCAGCATGCACCGAGGACGGTGCAATCTTTAAGTGTGGGGAGGTCAATACCGATCTCCACGGGTTAGTTAGTCCCTTCTCAACACCAACTTTTGTTTTTCAATGTTGCATTTGCATGTTTGATTGCATGTTTGTTTTTTGTGCATATTTTACCACTTGGTTAAAGTAATATTTTCTTTTTCAATAAATTTTTATAGTATTTCACTAATTTGAATAAAATTTTTTGAAAAACTTGTTTGAAGAAATATTATTTTGGAACATAGTTTAGAGCTCAAACACACAAAACCAGTGAGATTTTGAGCTTATTTGATTGGTTGCATTTTATCAACCAATATTTTATTTTTGGTGTGTGTTTCTCTCTCTAAAAATTGTGATCTTTGTCTTGCTTAATTCTATATTTCCATTATTTGATGTATGCATGCACTTATATGATTGAGGCTTTGTTTCACTGAGCTTACATAGCCTTATGGCCTTACCTTTTATTATCCTTTGCAAACCCATGTTGAGCCTATTTTACCCCTTGTTCTTTACTTTAGCTCATCACTAACTCTAAGCGGAAAACAATAATGTCCCTAATTTGAATCTTTGATTAGCTTAGACTAGTGAGAATGCTCATGAATTAAGTGTGGGGAAAATGGGTTTGGAAACGTTTGGTTTGGGAATTGAGTATGTTAGACTTTGTGTGAAAATTTGAAAAATGTTAAGAACATGTTTATGCATTCAAAACCTTAATCATATGCATTGAGAAGAATAAAAAAAAGCAAGTAATAAAAGGGGACAAAATGCCCCAAAGTAAGTGTTGGTATCAATGCATATGTACTAAACTCAATTTTAGGATGCATGAACATGTAGTAAACACAGTTAATGGGAAGTTAGATTTTGTATTTTAATTAAATGAATTGTCTTAAGTTAGGTGGAAAGTTTATGTTAATTAAGGATTCAAATTTTAGTCCACTTGGCCAAATACAATCCTACCTTGACCCTAACCCCATTACAACCCTTAAAAGACCTCTTGAATTGTGTATTGGTGCATTAAATTTTTGTTGATTGATAGATGAAGAGCAAGCTATAGAAAGCAAGATTAGTAGAGAATTGAGAGAATTGACCCTAGACACTTGAGAGTTAGAATGATATACACTACTAGTAAGGGTTCAGTACTTAATTCTATGTTCCCTGATTTTATGAGCTATCTTCTTCTTGCAAGTTATTTATATTGTATTTTGTGATTTGAATTAGTGAAATCCAGTTCATATTTATTCTTGAAAGATTTATTTACTTTTTCACCAAGTAGGTAGAATCATTTTAGCATATAGTTGCATTCACATTCATAGGTTGCATTGTATGAGTCTTGCCTTTCCCTACTCATTTATTTGGCCTCTTTGAGTTTAGCATGAGGACATGCTAATGTTTAAGTGTGGGGAGGTTGATAAACCACTATTTTATGGTTTACAATGTGTTTAATTGTGTGGTTTTATCATGGTCTTTACCCACTTATTCATATAATTAGCATGCATTTATATTTCCTTCCTAAAATTATTACATGATTGAAAACATGCTTCTTTGGTCTTAATTTAGCTAATCTTAATCCTCTCTTATTACCATTCGATGCCTTGATCTGTGTGTTAAGTGTTTCAGGCTTTATAGGGCATGAATGAGTGAGAGATTGGGAAGGAAGCTTGCAAAAATGGAAGGAACACAAGAAATTGAGGAGATGACTAGCGAGAAGTGACGCGTACGCGTCAGCGACGCGACCGCGCGGAAGAAAAGAATTCACAGTGACGCGGCCGCATGGCTCACGCGACCGCGTGGATTGGAAAAGCACAAGTGACGCGGAAGCATGGACAATGCGAACGCGCGCGATCGCGTGACGTGCGCGATCTGCAGAATTACAAAAGTCGCTGGCAGAGATTCTGGGCCGCATTTTAACCCAGTTTTTGGCCCAGAAACACAGATTAAAGTCAGAGAACTTGCAGAGACTCAGCAAGCTCTCATAATTCATAATTTTAGTTTAGATGTAGTTTTTAGAGAGAGAGAGGCTCTCTCCTCTCTCTTAGGATTAGGATTAGGATTAGGATTTCAACTTCTTCATCACAGGTTCAATATTCCTTTTACTATTTATTTTCTCTTCTATTTTTGTTTGCTCTGAAGCTTTTATTTGTGTTTGGTTTATGTTGCCTAATTGGCTTATGGATATTGTCCGTGTTAGAATTGATATTTTCATTCAATATAATTTGAGGTATTCCAGATATTTATGATTTTCAGTTTAGCTTTCTATATTTTTGGCTTTGGTTGATTAATTGGTAACTCTTGAGTTATCAAACTCATTGTTGACTGAAAATTTGAATTCTTCAAGAATTAATTCGAGATCCAATAATTCTAACTTTTCCCAAGGAAAGACTGGGACTTGAGGATTCGAATTAATTCATTTACTTAACTTACCTTCATAGTTAGAGGTTAACAAAGTGGGGGAAAAATCCAATTCTCATCACAATTGATAAGGATAACTAGGATAGGACTTCTAATTTCTCATACCTTGTCAAGAGTTTATTTTACAGCTATTATTATTTTATTTTACTTGTCATTCAACTAACTTTTTACCTTAATCCAAAACCCCAAAACACACTTTTTCATAACCAATAATAAAAACATACCTCCCTGCAATTCCTTGAGAAGACGACCCGAGGTTTAAATACTCGATTATCAATTTTAAAGGGGTTTGTTACTTATGACAACCAAAACATTTGTAAGAAAGGATTTTTGTTGGTTTAGAAACTATACTTGTAACGAGTACTTAATTGTAAAGATTCTTAGACCACGCAAAAGTTCTCTCTTCAACGGCGGCGACGGGGGCGGTGACACCCACCGGCGTCGTCTCTCCTTTTCCCCCTCTCCTTCCTTGTCCTTCTTCCCCCCTCCCCTCGAGCTCCACCCTTCCTCTTTTCTTTCCTTTTCTTTCTGTGTCTGTGTATATGGTGAGTGTGTGCGTAAATTAGGGGAAAAATGGTTGGCTTAGGGTTAAAGTTTGGAGAGTAGGGTAAAATAAGTTTTTATTTGGGAATTTTAATAAAATTAAGGTATAGAGTAGATAATTAATGAGTTGTAATTAATTTTAAATTTAAAATTTCATAATTTTGATTTAATTACTTTTTGATAAATAATTTTTTGAAAATAAAAGCATGAATAATTATAATAAATTACAAATAATTTGTTATTTATTTTCTAACAATCAGAGTTTTTAAGGCTTAATAATGTGTGTTGAGTTATAGTGGGTTCTATTTTTACAATGAGATGGTGGAGTTGTAAAGACAATAAGAGTAGACGATAGCAGCAAATAACAGAATAAAAAGAGAAAGTGAGGATTAGAATTAGGATTTTTATTTTTTATATTTATTTTTATTTTTAAATTTTAACTATTTTTATTTATATTTAATAATTAATTTTTTAATTTAAAAAATTAATTTTTAGTCAATATTTAAGATTTAATTATTAATAAAAATTATATACTAATTTTGTAAAAAAATATAAAACAATATATATAATTTTTAAAAATTAATTATTTAATCTTTTATTTTTTTATAAAAAATAATTAATTAATATAAATAATATTTTAAAAAGTTAAATTTTTGAAACAAAATAAAATTATCTTAAAGATTTTAACTGTTATCATAGACCCCTTTAAGTCACCCTCAAAACCGTGACCATAGACCCTTTTAGGTCACCCTTCCGAAAAACCGTGACCATAGACCATTTTTGGTCACCGTAAAAAATGGTGACCATAGACCCCTTTAGGCCACCCCCCAAAACCGTGACTATAGACCCATTTAGGTCACCCCCCAAAATCGTGACCATAGACCCATTTAGGTCACCCTCCAAAACCGTGACCATAGACCCTTTTAAGTCACCTTTTTTTGAAAAACCGTAACCATAGACTCCTTTAGGTCACCCCTAAAACCGTGACCATAGACTATTTTAGGCCACCCCCCAAAATCGTGACCATAGACCCCTTTAGGCCACCCCTCAAAACCGTGACCATAGACTCTTTTAGGCCACCCCCAAAACTGTGACCATAGACCCCTTTAGGCCACCCCTCAAAATCGTGACCATAGACCATTTTAGGTCACCCGCAAAACCGTGACCATAGACTCCTTTAGGTCACCTTTTTTCGAAAAATCGTCACCATAGACCCCTTTAGGTCACCTTTTTTCGAAAAACCGTGACCATAGACCCTTTTAGGTCACCTTTTTTCGAAAAATCGTGACCATAGACCCCTTTAGGTCACCCCTAAAATCGTGACCATAGACCCTTTTAGGCCACCCCCCAAAATCATGACCATAGACCCTTTTAGGTCACCCCCAAAACTGTGACTATAGACCTCTTTAGGGCACCCCCCAAAATCGTGACCATAGACCCTTTTAGGTCACCCTCTTTTGAAAAACCGTGACCATAGCCCGTTTTTTGTCACTGTAAAAAACTGTGACCATAGACCCCTTTAGGTCACCTCCAAAACCGTGACCATAGACCCTTTTAGGCCACCCCACAAAATCGTGACCATAGACCCTTTTAGGCCACCCCCAAAACCGTGACCATAGACCCTTTTAGGTTACCCTTTTTTGAAAAATCGTGACCATAAACCCTTTTTAGTCACTGTAAAAAACCGTAACCATAGACCCCTTTAGGTCATCCCTTAAAACCGTGACCATAGACTCTTTTAGGCCACCCTTTTTTAAAAAACCGTGACCATAGCTTTTTTTTTTATCACCCAAAAAAACTGTGACCATAGAAGGTCTATGGTCACGGATTTTTACCGTGACCAAAAAAACTATAGCCATAGACCCAAAATGTTGTAGTGACTGATGCGGACATTTCCTACCTCTGCTCTACTTCGCGCCTTCATATACTCTAGTTGTCTTTGGATCTGATGCTCTTGCTCATTGGTTTGCCTTGCTTCGCGTCTCTATCGTCTGCCCTGCTGCCATTTTTCACCACCATTTGCTTGCTTTTCCTACCTCTTTTTTGCTTTGTCGTCGCTTTCTATTTCTCATTCTCTGGCTCTCTGCTATGTTCTACTTCATGAGTCCATCTCTGTTGCCCTATTGTGATGTGTCTTGTTTTGATTTCATGCTAGTTCTCCGTCATAGTTGACCATCATGGGTTCACTTCATTCATATATATTTGTTGCATTTATTTGAAATTCAATGTTCATGGTTGTTAGTTGCTACAAAATGTTCAATATTCAATTTATAAATTTTATTGCTTTTAGTATTGAAGATTTAGTAAATTACAGAGTTAGTATATGTGCTTTGAATTTCGATTGTGGTTCAATGTTCATACTTGTTAGGGTCTATGGATAGAAAGTTTATTTAGAGTCAACTTTTGACAATTTACTTATTTGATATTATTGATTTAGAGATATATTAGTAAATTATATTGTGTGCTATTATTTTAGTTTATTATATGTTTTAAAGTTGATATTATTAATTTTAAATTATATATATATATATATATATTTAAAAAAATTATAAGGAATAAATTCGTACGAGTCTGCAAGTTAATTCACGAGTTAAGTTTAGGACAACTCAAGAAGTTTACATAGCTTGTGACAATTCTTGTTATCTTATCAACGCAACTCATAGCGATATTCTAATCTTATCAAGCAATTTTGGCAATCAAAACCAAAACTTATCACTTACCTCTTCTATTCTTGAATGTAGATCATTTTTTATAAAAAAAAAATCAAAAACAAACATCGCTCAGTCTGCTCCGATACTCATCAATGTAAAAAGATTCTCTAAAATAGTAATGCTAATAAAGTAGTAAAGTGATACTTTAATCATCTTTAAATTTGTAATATTTATTATTTGGAACCCTACTATTTTAATCCAAGAGTGATTAATGACATACTTTTCTCTTTAAAATGACAATATAATTTTAGAAGAAGAGAATCCAATACCCAACTTAACTTTTTTTTTCTTCATTTTTGTTGTCAATAACTAAATGTGAGAAAAAATGCTTCATTTTCATAGGCAGTATGTGGGAAATTAAAAAAAAAAATTTCCCTACATAAACCTTTTAAAAATTCAGTTTTACATTTAACAATTGCAAAAATATAATGTAATACTTAAATTAGTGGCTAATTTTTTTAATATGAAAAAAATATTGGTATTTTTATTAAAAATTAAATTATTTGGTGTAATTATAATTAGGTGGATTTTGCAGGTAGGAAGTCAACACGTAGAGGGTGTGTTGCAACATGTGAGAACGTGTTGGACAGGTGACAACATTCTGACCAATACGTGGGAAACGTGTTGGACACGTGGCAACATTTTAACTAACACATGGGGCGTATTGAAACACGTGAGAGGCGTATTAAATAACTTCCACAATAACTTCCACAATATTATAATACATTTTAAATATCAATATTCAACCAAAACACCATATCTATTTCTATATTAAAAATAATTTCTGTAAATTAGTAAATTTTTTATTTAGATAAAAAAAAAGCCACACATTTGATCATGTGAAATGCATTTTGTGCGTGTTGCACGAGGGATTGTACGGATAGATGAGTTAGCCAAAAAGTCGGTGAAAGAATTATGTTATTCAATCTGAGTGTGGCATTTAATTATAGGACGTAGGCCCTAGGAGGCTAGGATAGTTTTCGATAACGTAACGTAATAACAAAAAAATTCTTTGAAAATTAATTTTTTAATATATTTAATTTTCAAGAAAGACTAATATTACTACCTAGTTAAAATATAAAAAAATTTTAAATATATCTAAAATATCAGTATTTTAATAATTTTAATTTTTTATTTTAATTTATATATTATATATATTTTTTATAATTAAAATTATTAAAATATCAATGTATTTGATAAACTTAAATTTTTTTAAAATATATTGTACACACAACACACTAATTATTTTTAAATATATTAAAATTAATTATTAAAATTAATTATTAGTATAAAATATATATTATAAATAAATTAAATTACATATACATATTTATATAAAAGTATATATTAACTAATTTTAGTTTAAAATAATATTTTTATTAATTAATCACTGTTACGTGAATGAAGTCACGTGACAGACCACAGAGTATACGAGTATGTTGAGACTTTCGAGACCGAGCATAATTGAAGCCGATGTCCATTTCTCTTGTACTGTGTACACGTGATTGCCTTTTGAAAAATCTCTAATATTGGTTTAAACCTGTGAGGCTTTGACCATAAATAGTCTCCAGTACTCCTTCACTCTTCTTCACCAAAGAGTCCCACAAAAGAGATTTAAGAGAGTCAGAGAAAGAAAAAGAGTGTGATGGAGAATCAGAAGATGGTTGTGAAGGTAGCTCTGTTGCTTTTTCTTGTGGGACTTTCCGCCACCGTTGAAGCCGTCCGCCTTGACCCAAGTTTGATTATCTCACAGGTGACATTTTAGTAACAAAAACAAATATATGATAAGAAATTTTACATAATTTTTATCAATAAAATAAAAAAAATAAGAAGTGAATAAATTATTTTTGTAATTAAATTTAATTAATTTTTTCTTTTTTTTAAATTAATTTTTATTGTGTCAAGATGTTATTAAACTAATTTAATTAGAAAAATAACTTGTGTATCACCGAAAGGTAAAATATGCAAAATTGAAATTCATATATTTCTAAGCAAAGTGTCTTCACAAACAGGTGATAAACAATATTGGCGAACCATCAGCAGTGTCAGCAGCCAGTGATTGCTGCAGTGCCTGCATTTGTGACCGTAGGGCACCACCATATTTCGAGTGCACTTGTGGTGACACTTTTGACCATTGTCCTGCAGCTTGCAACAAATGCGTCTGCACCAGGTCTATTCCTCCACAGTGCCGTTGCACTGATAGAACTCAAGGCCGTTGCCCTTTAACACCATGTGCTTGAAGCAATTATGAGTTCCCATGTTAATTGCATATGCAGTGTGACTTGCATATGTAATACTCTGATGATGAGGCAAAGTCATCTTTATCTTTAGACTTTGTTTTCATGTATGGAAAATAATCTTAAATAAAATTGCTTCCTTCAGAATCAACATACATTGTTTGTGTTTATTTGTGTTGTTTTTTACTCTGATTAATTATTTTATCAAAAACAAATTAAATGGTTGTCTAGCAAATTTGGTAACAATAATGGATTTAATAAATAGTTAACATGCTTAATAAGCACAAGAGAAATATAGTCAAGAGGGGATGAATTGTTTATTAATGACAAATTAAAAACTTTGTTGAATATAAGATAGAACTTAAATTGTGGAAATGTAAACTTGCAAATAAAGGCAATCACGTACTTCTATTTTTTGTGGATTAATATTTTTTGTATCACTTATATAAAACAAATGAAAGCTTAAATATGGATATATTACAAAAAATTTTGGTTAAGATGAGGTCTTTAAAGATTATTATGACGGTTTGAACTGCCATTATTATATTAAATGGCGATTAAAAAAATTACTATAATTCAAATCGTCATTTGGTTACTACGACAGTTTTTAAAAAACAGCTATAATTCTCGTGATTAAAACGGAAGCGGTTTAAAACTATTATTTTTACCAGTTAAAATGACATTTTTTGTTTATAAATGACGGCTTTTGCTATTAAAATTGCATTTTTTTATAATGGCGATTTAAAGCCTCAATTTTTACTGGTTAAAATGAAAAAGTTTTATGTTTATAATAACAATCAAAATTGTCATTTTTATCGAGTAAAATGGTAATTTTTTTCGTTTAAAGTGATAATTAAAACCGTCGTTTTTTGCACGTTAAAATGACATTCTTTTCTCATTTAAAATGACAGTTAAAACCACAATTTTTACCTAATTAAAATGGCAGTTTTCTATCATTCAAAATGACAACTTTAATTGTCGTTTTACCTAATTAAAATAATAATTTTATATTATTTTTATCAGATTAAAATAATAGCTTTTATTCGTTTAAAATGACGATTGGAACAAATAATTTTATAATTCATATAATTTTTATAATTCACACATAGTCATCAAAAATTAAAAATCATAATTCAAAAACAAAGTACCAAATCTGATGGCATTCTTTTAGATTTATTAATATAAAAAAACAAAGTTACAAAATTACAACAAGAATTTTAAAAAAAGAAAATTGTAAATATCATGAACTCACTTTCTGATCCATTTTCTAACAACAAAAATCTAATAATAGAACGGGGAAGGAAGGAGGATCAATGCTTCTGGGATGCTCCAAGGGTAAGCATAAAGCCATTCTTATGATTCACCAAGATTTGATGAATGACACTTTTGCTGCACTTCTTGCTACTCAAAAATTTGTGAAAAGTTTACTTTCAAAACCTACGTTGACTTCATTTTGCTAAGACCTATTTATCAGAAAGAAGCAAAGCAAAATTATACCCAAAAAAATACATGTTATGAATTACATAATAAATTGTAAAACTGGTAAAATAAGATTAAGGAATAAATGTAGACCACAAAAGCAACATCAGATACATAAAAATTCTTAAAGAAGATACCCAGCAACCACCCTGTGAAAGGATTATAGCTATTCACCTTTAAACCTTGCCAATGAATAGTGCGCTTTCGCCAATAACTTCAGCTGACCGAAGAAATAAAATAAACTCAGCAAATAAATATTGGTAGTTCTATCTAACTCCTTCTAAAATAATATGTAAATTGTTTTCTATGATATGGCTCATTTTAATTGGATGTTTAATTTTAGTTTGAGTTAATTTAACCCAATAAAAATTAACATCTTAACTAAAGTAAAACCATTTTATAATTATATATTTTTTCAAGATAGATGATTATATAATTTTTGTAAATATTAAAAAGTAAATTTATATTTTTTTTTACCAAATTAGTATTAATTTAATTCGTTCGACCCTTCCATTGAAGAACACCTCCCTTGTTGACGTTGAGTGAAGTACATTTCCTCACTTCCATTGTTCCTTCATCAATCAAATTCCTTCCTGCTAAGCTTCGCCATCGTCGCCGCCGTTGCCATCGTGGCAAGAAGCATCTATTGCCCTTTCGCTCGGAACATATTTCTTCTTTCGATCATCCCTTAACGACTCGTTCAAGTACCGTCGCAGTGGGTGGTGGTGTTGTCATCGTGGTTCTCCCTGCAACCTCCTTACTTCTGCAATTAGTTTTTTGTTCTATCATTTTCTTTGTTTTATGTTCTTTAATTTTGTTCTGAACTGAATTAATTGGAATTGAAATAGGTATTTGGAACAAGAGTAGCTTTAATTTCGATTTAGAAACACCTTGGATGTTGTTTTGTTATTTTTCTGAACCTTTTCATCTTGTTATAGTTGCTGATGTTGTGTTGTGGTTGGTGTTGTGTTTTGTTTTTTTTAATTAATCTTCTTGCAATGCCCCTGATTGCTTGCTGGTGTTCTTGTGTTACTTTCTCAAAAGCATTACATAAGTTGAAGTTCTAATGAACATTGAAAAAAAAAAAACAGATAACACAACTAACTAATTAGCCCTCACTAGATGAACAACAATCTAGTTAATTAGCCCTCAGTAGATGGCCAGAAATGCCAAAAATGTATACTTTCCCGAAGGATGAACTTGAGATTATTTCAAACGATCCTGAATCATTACATCATAGCTATCAATTATTGGTTGTGCATGTGTTCAAAGCCTCTTCCTTCATATCAGTTGCAGTGCACAGGGCCACCATACATAGACCAGCATTTTCACTAGTGGACGCAGGCTCTATAAAACAAAATGCAGAGATTCTTTGTTAACTAAAACAATCTTTGTCCAAAGAAAAGAAACATATTTTTACTAATGTAACCAAGAATAATTTTACCTTGAAAACTAATACCATTTCCGTTTTCCCACGAATCATCAATGATAGTGTCCAGTAACAAGTCACTGGTGTCACACATTCTACTAGAACAGTTTTTAGAATCTTGTCAATGGGAACAAAGCATCTAACAATTTTTAATTCTTGTGACAAAGTATCAAAAGACAAAAATAAAGGTGATATACATAACCACCATGTTGGATAACTACTAAAATGACCTCAAAAATATTTACATATGTTGTAGATTGCTGATAGCTAAAAACAAATTAGGCAAGGTATTCTCAAATGTACAATCCAGATGTAAGCAGAGGCATACATTGAAAATGTCTCAAGCATGAACATTTTCAAAAGGCTGGGAAACCAGTGCCGGCGTTCAATTTTCTCAACCTTTTCTTTGAAAAGACTATTCTACGGAACAATTAGATATTACATTTGGCTTTTCACTTGGTCTTTACTAGCTTGTTGAAATACGAATAAATAATCAATAACTAAAAGCTATACCTCATATAGTGAGTCCCAAGTTGTACTCCAAAAGCTAGCATAATTACAATAGACTCTGTAACCAAAAGGCAAACAGAAAAAGATATATAAATAATAAAAAAATTCTTTCTTAGACTTGCAATTTGCAAGAGAGTTCTCACATTGTCGGCGATAAAAACAATAACAAGTTTATTGATTCAAGTAGTTTACATCTTAAGAGTATTTTTGGTTCGGTTGTAAAATAGGGGAAAAATTTTCATGCATAAATTTAATATGTAAATTTACAAATGAGCTCATTTATAAAAGTTTACACCCCAACCAAACATAACCTAAACTTTTAAAAGATTCGTCATAAAATAAAAAAGATTTGCTGAAAAAACATGCTATGTTAAACAGTAAAAGGAATTAAAGAACAAAGTTAACTAATCCATGAATTCAGATAATTGTCAAACTAGCGTTTGAAACTCTAGCTTATAATAGCTTTGAAAGGCAATCTTTTGTAAAATGTCATAGCACATCACACAACATGAACACAATAAATGCATTCGAAAAACAGGTATCGGAATCCCAACATACATGGAAACCTTCCTCAAGTTAAAAATTAAAACCTCAACTTAGTTTTAAGTCAATCTCATTGCCTGATTCTAACAGTCACATTCAAAATCACTAGCTAAAGGAAATCTATGGGTATTGGGTGTTGAGTACATTAGATACTATATAATCAAAACCTCCACAGCTAACATCGGAATGAGTTTGAAATGGTGAATGCCTCGTCTTTTCTTGTAAGTAGCAAATCTTTCTCATGGAAGATGATATTCACGATGATGAAGATTCCTGAAACCAATTTTTTTCTTTGTTTTTTGATGTTCAGTCTCCAAACGTAAAAGAGAATTAGAGAAGAGAGGAAGTTGGATTTTGACAATTGATTCTTGCGGGAAAATTCCTGCTTTGGAGCTCTGGAGGGAACTAAAATAATACCGAACATTTAAAGAAAATATTCCCCCTCCCCGTCTTGTGTGCTCCATTGTTCTAATTTTTTTTCGCCACTCACAATACATATAAAAACCCTTATTAAATCCACAGGTACTAATCACTAATCCATATCCTCTTGAACACACATTTAATTTTTATATTCAATCACATCATTCTAAGTATAAAATCATTGCATATTTCATGTATTAATAATAATAAAGTCTAATAAGCCTTCCTTCAATCATGAGGTTGCAATGTTTCATCTTTCTTATTTTATATTTTTAGTAAAATTAATGAAAATAAAATAATATTACCAATTAAAAATGGCAGAAATAAAAACAAATAAATTAAAATGGTTTTAATATAAAGTCTTACTAAAATAAATAACAAACACCATCCATGTATGAAATTCAAAAAGTTTTAACTTAGATAAATTAATAAACCTCATAAAAGAAATATAACAAATGTCTGCATCTTAATCTATTTTTGAGGGATCCATTTTTTTGCAGCATCAACGGTAATTTTTTTTGCCTTATTATGATTATTCAGCACTAAATCTAAGGCCAACAGCATACATGCAGTATCGTCCATTGACTGTACGTAGCAAAATTAATAAATTAGTGAAGAGTTTATTTAATAAAGATATAATGTAAACAATTTTAATTTATTTTGTACGAACTTGTATGATAAAAGAATTTATGGCCTCAGCATATAGTTGCCATCTAACAACACATATCCTAGAATCACATATGATTCATACGTATTAAATATTAGCCTCACTTTTGGTAAAAACTATTTGAATTTGTTTAAATTCATATAGTAAATTGTCTTACGAGTTTTCTTGTTGTGGAAGATTACGTGGATAATAAATTCGAAATTCACCAAGTTGGTATGCAACTTCATCGATATCCGACATACCCTCTAATCTCTTATCAAGCAGTTGTTCATGAATCATCTAGTTAAAATTTGCCTACATTGATAGAAAATATAATTGTAAGTAATTATTGGTATGAATTAAATATGAGTTATGGGGAACAAAATAAGAAGGAAGCATGAATAACTCACTAGTTGTCGAATCTGTCGCTCCCTTGCGGTTTTTTTTGATCTTTGTTACATCGAGTCTACACATATCAACTTCTTATTCTTCACGCCGACACATAATAAGTACCAGTGTTTATAGTTGTCATGAATTGGTATATAAATCTAAAATTTTCAATAAAACAAGGGTATAAGAAAATTTCATGGCAAATAATAGAAAATGGGTCGGTTTCAAATTAAAAAATAATACATTAGCTACCTTTGACAACCTACTAACATCAGACAAATATACTGAATAGTCCATTACCGCATTTAATATTGTGTAGCAAAACAAAAGTTCTTGTTCCTAAAAAGTTTAACAATCAAGATAAATTGCGATTAAAATTGTTTGTTTTATTATACTATACCATAAATATTGACTTTATATGACTTACTGAGACTCTAGGCGGAAGAAACCATGTCTTTGGACCTCCGAAACGAGATTTTCCCTCGTGTGTCATTGTGCATGCAACTATAGTTAATATCTACCAAGAGTAAAAATAACAATAAAATTAGTATCCAAGGTTTAAAAATAAAAAAATTAAAGTGCAATTTATAGTTTTACATTAAAATCTATCTGTCGCATAGGCTTAAGTGCATCAAATGTTCTTTTACAACTATATACACCTTCTTGTACTACTATTTTCTCACTATTGTAAAAAAAAATATATAAATAATATTAACGCATGATGATATAAAAGCACAAATATTTTTGGCATGAATACGTATATTAACATGATACGTATTCGGGGAAGCCATCAGCGTTATATAAATATATAGCTACCATTACTTCTTCTTCATTAATGAGCATTTCTTTGGAAATTTCAAAAGTCAATTGAAATACAAATAAATATGAAATCATGGTCAAATTATTCATGTTGAACGAAATCCTAATTAAATAAATCTTACTTACTGGTATTATCAGTAAATGCATCCTTTCAACTTCGCATTTACCGACATCTAACTTAAACTGTTTTCCATCATGCACTACAATAATATAGACTATTTTTTAGGATTATTATGTGTAAAAAAAATTAAAATTCATAAAAAAAATAAATTTTGACATTATTTTAACTGTGAAAATATGTTAATAAAAGTTTAAATCTTATTTTGACAAATATTGGCCGTCAAAAATAATTTGTTAGAAAAATTTGAGAATATATTTTTTGTGATACTTATTAATCGTCAAAAATACTATTTATTTTGACACTTATTGACTATAAAAAATTCTCAACAAAAATTTTTAATAAAGAATGAGATGAGATCTTGAAACTGAAAAATAAACTGAGATTTTGAAGATGAAGAATGAGTAATATGATCCTAAATTGAGAGTAGTGTGATGCCAAAATTGACGGAACTCAACGAAGAAAAAGAATAATGGAGTAAGTTGAAAATAAATAAGTGTCAAAATTGAGGAGTAATTTTCTACAATCAAATTATTCATCAAAAAACATAAAAAATTTGATATTTGTGATATTTGTCAAAAATATATATTAATTTTTACACTTAACTATGACCGTTAAAAAAAATCATGTTAAAATAGCTCTCTCTTTTTTGTAGTGATGCTTAGTTGCCTGCATATTAAATGTATACATTATAGTTCTTCATTTTGAGAATTTTCAGTTTTATTTATCACAATTTTTTATTGTTCATATGTTACTATATTGACTTCCTATTAACCATGAAATTCGCAGTTGGCAAAGTTTAAAAAATACATAAAACAGAGATAACTAAAATATATTACTTACCCTATTGCCATTTTCTTTTTCACCTCTAGAAATAGACATTACCCTATTTAAAGGAGGAGTTAATGTCTGGGCCAAATTCTGAAACTCTTGTTGCATCATTGCTTGGACCTCTTGTTTCACCATCAAAATCTTCGAATTCTGTATTCAGTTAAACACTGATACATAGGATCTTAAGTGTAAATTGAAATGTTGACTGCTGAACAAATAAACTATCGAATGAGGTTTCCGTGTTCTCTTTGAAAAGAGTTTGGCTGCACAAGTGCGAACTTAAATTACAGTTAATGGTTTCTTCTGTTTGAAATTGTCATACTGGTCTCTTATTATAAGAAAATACAAAAAATATTTTTTACCATACAAAGAATCTATTTAATTATTAATTAATTAACATAGTCCTAACATGTAAAAAATAAAACTAATAAAAGGACTATAAAAAAATTTGTAAGACAGTTAACTTTTATCGTTATAAAATTTTATATTTATTAATTTTAAATATTTATTTATGATTAAATAATTAATTTATGAATAAAAAATATTATTATAGTATGAATTTTAACTAATATGTATTTGATAAAGTATTGTATGTTTTACTTATACATTATCTCTTTTTATTTTCTTTTTATTCAGGTTTTTCATTTTAATTCCTATATTATATGTGTTTAGGGCAAAACATTTTAAGATACAAAAGTTATAAGGATAGAAAAATTTAATATACATTCGTTAGTACTCCTGAGAAGTTTAATTAAAGTCTTAAAAAATTAGAATTAATATCAAATTTTGTATGTCCCTAACTTTAAAAAATACTTTTAAATATGTTTTAAAATATGTTGTATATTGTTGATGGGTTTGGTTTATTATATTATATTTTACGAGCCATTAATTTGACTAATTTAAACATATATATAAAACCACTACCTCAATTAAGAATATTTGTTTTACAAAGCCTATAAGCATTAAGATTTACATTTTATGAAACGACATCGTGTAATTTTTTAAGTACTATATATTTTACATTACAAATGACCTCTAGATACATTATTAAATTCATAATTTTTTATTGTACTCTCTAGGTTAAATGTGACTTTTCTTTTAATTAAATAAAATAAAAGTGATAATTTTACTTGATTCTCCTGAGTGAAATTCAAAAACACGAATTTCCTAAATTTATTAACTCATGAATCGTCTCAGGAAACATCTTAGATGGTATATAATTCATCATAAGATAGCATGATTTTTTTTTTCAACTAAACCATTAGAAGGTAGGACATTTTATGTGCAACTAACTATCCCACACTCTTTAGTATGATTAACCTGCAACAACCTACCTCATACTAATCTGACACGATTAATGTGAGAAATCTTAAATCTCAATTTATTATATACGTTTAGTTTATTTTGTCAATAAAAATATCTCTTTAAGAATTTATTTTACTATTTGAGTTCTTTAAAACATATTTCATTAGAGTTGTAATTTTTAAAAGTACAAAATAGTTTTTTATTTTAAATAAAAGTGGCATATTAGATTAGGTTAAATATGATGGGTAACATTTTCGTGATAGAGGAGAGAAAACACTTATGATCTATATATAACCATCATATTAAATTAAGTACTTGGGATATATATTTTATTATAAAAATAAACTAATCCATTTAAATTAAGAAATTGTAATTAAATGTTTATTCTAAAATTTTCTTAAACCTAAATTATAATTAAAAATAAACAAAATTATCTAATATATCAAACCAACTCGATTAAATAGAAAGAAGGAGCACTTTCAGTCCCACTTCCAGGTGGGAATAAAAATGCATGGACAGGAGCAACCAAAGTGGAAAAGCATGTGTTGTCCTATAATCAGTGTACGAAAGGGGTTGGTATCACACTCCTCTTACTGTTAAAGTAACATCTCCGTCTTTGCTATCTATGCTTTCTGGTCGCTAGACTCATTCTTCTACTTGACCTTCAACTACTCTGCTCTGAGCTAAAGAAAAGTTCAAAAGTAGCTTTGGTTGCCGCTAAAATCGGATGTAATTTTTGTAGTGGTGAATTTCAAAACAGGTAAATTTTCCCTCTCTTTTCGGGAACTTAATAAAAGGTTTTTATTCAATCATAAAATATTAAAAAAATTTTAATTTTCAAAACAAAGTAAAATCACATTATTTTTTAGGATTTTATCTTTTTATTGTGTTATTTAAAATTTAATTAGATATAATTTAAATTAATAATTTAATTTATTTTTATAAATTTATATACAGTCTTATTATTGTATTTATATAATTAATATTATTTATTCGATTTAAAAAAATAATGGCTTAAAATAGTTAATTATTAACAACAAAACAAATACAATTGTATTTTTTTAAATTAAAATTTTTTAAAAATATATACTCTTATTATTTTAATTATTTAATTTGAATAAATATATTTGTATTAATGAATAGAATTAAATATTTTTTTTGTCCTTAAAGTCTGAGTTGAAAATCAAAATTGTCCCTAACCCTTTTTTATTATTAAAATCATCCCCAACATTCAAAACGTTATAAAATTATTATTTTCTACTTCAATTATATTTTTTTGACCAAATTATCCTTAATTATTAATAAAAATAATATTAAAAAAAATAAAAACCCCACCCTACCCACCCCACTCCAGCATCTCTTCTTCGCTCTCTTCCCTCCCTCCCCCAATCCCCTTCCTCCTACACTCTTAGCCTCTTTGAACTCCCTCACTCCCCCACCCCAAACCCCCATCCTACCATCATCATCAGTTCCCAACAAAAATTAAATCCCATCCCACCATCATCAGTTTCCAATAACCCTCCCTCATTAATTTCCTCTTATCTCTCTCACCTACATAGCTGCGCCGTCACCTCCCAACTGGTGCCAAAGAGCTTGCATCCGTAGCATACCGCCGCCTATCAACTCGCCGGCAACGACGACCACATCCACCACGAAGGGAGCCCAATCATTACTCCGCACAACCCGTACCCCTTGCCGTTCGTGGATTATGAAGACGGTGGCTTTAATTTCGTAGGTTGAAGACGGTGAAATTCTGGACCATGGGAAGTTTATCATCCCAAAGCTCTTTTCTTTTTGGTGTCACACACCCTTATCTGGGTTCAATTTCTTTCCTTTCTCTTCGATTTATCCCCAAAATGGGTTCATTTGATCGGTTGTTCAATAGGAAAAAAACTCTTCATGATCGGTTTTTCTATTTTTTTTTTAATTTCTTAACTTCATTGTCATTTCTTTGATTCATTATACTTTATTAGTACCTTAATTCAATATCACAATTTGGTGTTATTTATGTTCATTGAGTACTCTTTGATAGTGGGACTATGGGGTGTGGTGATATCATTTGCTATTCCAGGGAGAAAGCCAAAAGAAAAGAAAGTGAATTGACATCATTGACCTTGAATCTATGTTATTGAATCAATGCCATTGCTTTATTTATTACAATTGCAGATTTGATACTATGGAGACAGAAGAATATTACTGTGGGAATATTGTTAGTCAGAGAGTAGGAGGAAGGGGATTGAGGATGGGAGGGAAGAGAGCGTAGAAGAGATGCTGGGAGTGGGGTTGGGTAGGGTGGGGTTTTTCTTTTTTTAATATTATTTTTATTAATAGTTAAGGGTAATTTGGTAAAAAAAAAGTATAATTGAAGTAGAAAAGGACAATTATATAACGTTTTGTAACGTTAGGGATGATTTTAATAACAAAAAAAAGTAGGGGACGAATTCGATTTTCACCTCAAACTTTAGGAACGAAAAAAAGTACTTAATCCTAATAAATACAAGTAGATGTATTTAAAATATTTAAATTTTAATATTTTAAATAAACATCTTATTATTATTTTAAATTTTTTAAAATGATAATAAACGCTCGTATTATTGTAAATCATTTTAAAAGTAATACAAGTACATTCATTTAAAATTTTTGAATATAAAATAAATATATTTTTGTCATGTTAGAAAAACACAACATTTTAATTTAAAAATAATAGAATTGTTTTAAAATAAACATACGCATATTCTTTTAATTGTGCTTTGATAGTATGGGGGTGTGGGATAGTTGCATATAAATCGTGCTATCCATCGTGGTTTAGGTGTAAAAAAAAAAAGTAAATCATGCTACTCTAGAATTAATTATATACAATTTAGTTATTATTTTTATAATTTGCGGTAGTAATTAAGGATACATGATTGAGATTTATCTGAAGGAAAATTCTGTGATGCTGAAGAAAGATTCCTCAACACATGCTCAAGCTTATGTGTCAAAAGATGAAGGAAAACGCGTGTCCCTCAAGAATGATGGCAACTGCAGCACTGGGGATGTTGCTTTTCAGAAGTTGTCCCAACTTGATAGATGTGTAGATAATCATTAAGAAAGGCTAATTAATTAAGTTTACAAAAGTAAATTTTTTTTGAATGTAATATTTGGTTTTTGGTGGAGTTGTGTTATTGGTCCGCTGGGCCTTGGAAGTTGGATTTTTGGTGGGTTATGGGAAGTGATAAAAACGCCATGGATATAATCATGGGCTCCGCAAAATATATGGAGGTTACATCACCCTAACAAAAGTAATGGGCCTTAGTATGAAAACATAATGGGATTGAAATTCTTATGTGAGTTGCAACCAAAAAAAAAAAAGGAAATTCTTATGTGAAATAATTAAGTTTCAAGTAATTTATTAATAATTATAAACACTAATTATGTGTATACTTAATTAATAATTTATGTTATTATTTTAAATGATGGACATGATTAAATAATTTAATTATCTATCGAAGATAGTGAATAATTGATTCATGTTTAACTTATTAATAATTATAACAATTAATTATTATAAATAGGTATATCTTTATTTAATAAAAAATTTATATTAATGACGTATATTCATTATTTAAATAATAATTAATATACATAATTAATACTATATCAAAATTAAATATTTTTGTTAGTGTTAAGTTAAATTATAGTTAATAAAATTTATTTACGTAATAAAGTTAAGTTAAATATTTTTGTAAACGGATGACAGCTGAACTTTATCAGTAGAAACTGATATAAGTGGAATCATCATGATAATATGTTTTTCGCAAAAATGTTATTTGTATAGCTACATTATCCTGATTACTAAGATCAAATTATTCTACCTTCGCATGCACTCAAATTACTTACTTTTCAAAAGCTATAAATTAGTAAACCAACTAGAGATACGGTTGGAGTTTAGGGTTGATGAGAAAGGGTTTATGGTATAGAGTTGGACAAACATGGTTAAACTTTGACGGTGTACGATTTAGGAGTTATGATTTAGAGTTAATAGGTTTTGTAAGTTACATTTTGGAATTTATAGTTTATGTTAAGGTTGCGAGAACCGGACCGGTCAATAAATCGGTAAAATTATTGGTTCAATGATTTATTGGTTCGCCTGGAGTTTAACCGGAGTTCAACCGGTTTAATTAAATATTAAATAAAATAATTAAAAAATATGTATATAACTTTGAATATATAAATTCAATGATTTCTACGTTAATAAAATTAAAAATTTCACAATTTCACATCATAAATTATACATAATTTAATATTAAAAGTTCACAAACAACTTCAGTCATCAATGTTCATAACAAAAAAACAACCATAGGCCCAAGGCATGACCCAAATTGCTTTCATTTACACAACCACAGACGGTTTCTTCTTGCACATCACCTCAAGCAGATTTTCTAACATCCACTTGTAAGAACTGACACTCTCATCAAATAATAGACCAAACCCAAAGATCGTGGTTTGCTTGCGGTTGTTAGACCCTGGAAAAATCACAAAGAGGTTATGTCAAGAATCCGACGCTGATAATGGTTTGTGTTGGTGGAAATTGGCGGGACAGTGGTCGATTGTGAATGTGTGGTTGGTTGCACAGTGTTTAGAGTCTCTTGTAATATGAACTTACTGATAGACCGAATGTAGCTGATAAAAGGCTCTAGGGTTAGAAGAAAGTTAAGTAGTAGTCCGACAGCGGACTCCATAGGTATCTTCACTCGACCACAGTTACTTTGTAATAACTTTGTAGTTGATGGAGAGTGTGATACAACCCCCTGAATCGTGAGAATTTTCGATTAAGGATTCATGGTCAAAAATTTGGGTTGCAGAATTTAGATATTAGTGTTGATGACCATGGGTTACTGGTCAGAGAGTTCGAGGAAGACGGCTAGAATGTGACGGTGTAAGATTTAGAGGTTACGTTTTAGGGTGTATACTTTTAGGATAGTAGGTTTTATAAATTACATTTTGGCGTGTATAGTTTGTATTGTAGGATGTTGAATGAAATAAATTATCTCAATGTTGCAGGGTTAAAAGTTTTATTTTTGAAATTTGTATACACGGGTGTCACATCCAGGGACGGATCCAGAAAGTTTAATATGAAGGGGCCAAATTTCAGATAATTTGTTTTATTCTAAAAAAATAACTAACGTATAATTATCATAATTAGTTTTTTAAAGATTTATGAATATTAAATTAATTAAGTGAAAATTATGAGTAAATAAAATAATTAAGACATAAATATAATTAATAATAAAAAAATACGTATAAAATTACTAGATTACATAATATTTTGTATTTTTTTAAACACATGCGATATATCTAAATATAGTTTCTAAAAATTTTACGAGAGTCGAGATCACTACTCGCCCCCTTCTAGGTCCGTCCCTAGTCACAACACTTATATTTCGAAATTTAAATAATAATTAATATACAGATTTAACCTAAATCAACATTAAATAATTTTGTTAGTGTTAAGATTAAGTTATAATTAATTAAATTGCTTTACATGAATAAATAAATTTAAGTTTTAAGACTTAGAAAATAATCTAACATTGTTTTTGTATATTAAATAATTTGAGAATTCAGTAACATCTTGAGTTATAGGTTGGGTATTATTTTTATATATGATGTTTTTAACGTTTATATTGTTAAACAGTAACTTATTTTTAATAATCTGAATCTACATATATTATTGTACAAAAATGGTCACTGTGTTCATTTTAATAGAACCAACGTAGTTAAGAAATAATAAGAAATAATGAAAGAGACTCCATATGGCATAAATGAATTGTTTAATTACTGTCACAAATACCAATGTAGAAGTAATTACTAACAGAGTATATCGATGTGTAGATTATATGGTTTTTTACGTCAAGTGGTATTTAGAAAGCAAGTAAGTATTAAAGTTATTCATTACCAATGAGAAAATTTAATTTTCAGTTAATTATCAACTACTTAACTAGTATAATTTAAGTAATTATCTTCATATTTTGATTTTATGTAATTTTTTTCTATTTGTAATAATTAAAATTTAAAATATCATTATTATTAAATGAATTTTTTATCAAAAACTTTTTTTTTCACATGATTCACGAAAAAGATATTTTTATTTTAAATTGTATACAGGTAACATAATAAAAGCCATATGTTTATTGTATTTATGTATTAGCACGTAATAGTTTTTACTAAAAGACATCGACATTATTGCTAATATTTTACATGTAACATCGATTAAGACACGTGGACACGAATGACTGGACAGCATGAGTTATTAAATGTTGTAACCCACTATAATCGAAGAAGTTTAAGTGCCCACAAATTAAATACATTGAAGGAAAATGAATGCAGGTAGTATGATGATGAATGGTTGGACCGGTGGTTTTGACGGTTCAGTATGCTGGAAACTTCGGTAAGCTTCCTTTATAAGTCATTTCGTTTCACGTTTGTTCTGCCTGAAAAGAAACCCACTTAAGGTGCTGCATAGATGGATTCTGGTCGGTTCCGTTACTACGTCGTTAGGAGAGGACGAAAGCTAGGCATTTACACCTCTTGGGAAGAATGCAATCAACAAGTCTATGGCTTCAAGGGGAGTCAGTTAAAAGGCTTCATGGTAAGGCGCGAGCCGAAGGAGTGGCTGAGTTTGCCAAGACAAGACCCAGTTGGTGAAGATACTGCCCCGGAGCCTGAAGATTTGGTGTTAAGCTTTGGAGCTATGTCCGTCGGAGACTCTGGCAGCGTTACCGGAGACGAGAGCAGCGGATCTGTGGCCGCCGGGACGGACTTGCTGCCTCAGAAGCCAGGTGCGTGTAGCTTGTGTTTATGGTTTGTTTATTTATTTATTTTGTGTATGGTAACCATCGGTGTTGACCTGGATGTCATGTGTTGTGCAAAACTGTTCCTAGATATGGTGCCAGAGTTTGACCCCAAGGCGTTCGTCATAATGGAAGACATGGAGCAACTTTTGTTACAGGTTTGTGCTCGACTTGAAGTTGGACCGCCAGTGTTTTTCATGCGTGATGTCTTCCGCAGCGAAGGAAAGAAATATCATGGGTTTGGGGTTTCTTTGCAAAGCACCGCGAAGGGGATAAACTTTTTCGTTTCGGGGCGGTTGTCGACTGATGAGGGACTGGCAAGGCAGGATGCCGCCTTCATCACTTTGGAACGACTCCTTGAAGAGGCGGAGGTGAAAATTTTTGACTTCAATTTCCAAGTTGTTCTTCGATACAAGGAGGACCTTGCTGAGGCACACCGCATAGCAAGGTTGTCAGCCACAGAGCATGTAATGATGCTGGAGAAAGAGAACGCTGAGCTGAAGCAAAGGTTGAGCCTCTACAATCAGATGTTCATGTAGGTAGGAAGAATGGCTTTCGTTGTGTCCGGTTTGTGATGTCCCTTTTGTGTGCTTTTCACTACTTTTGTCTTTTAGTATTCACAAGAATGAGGAAGCTAAAAATTCCAAGTTATGATATGTACCTCAGTTTCAACATGGATTCTGTTGCAGAGAACGTTGTTTTTCTCCTTTAGGCTGTATTTATTCCGTTAAACTTACTTTACATGACGTCGGCGAAGTTCATTATTCCATTAGTTTATTTCCTTTCGGTTCTTATTTAATGGTATTTATTGTCATAGCTTAAGATTGTGTCTCCGATTCATTTTAGGGTTTAATTTTGTTCCCGGTTGAAGCAAAGTTTGATGTTAAAAGTTTAAATTTCAGTGGCACAAGGCTTTCCTAGTTATTAAGTGATAACCGTTACAGTGTACGAAGTTTCTGTAGATTAAAAAATTAAACTTAATTACTAATAGGGTTTCGACGAAGATAAGTAACATGAATAACAAGTCATCGTTGCTGGCCTTATTCTGTTTCAGGAAGACTAGGTGGCATCACCTGAGATTGAAGTGTTATCTTTGGGGTTTAAGGGATAAGTTATGAAGACGTGATGGAAACCCCGATTTCGTAAATAACGTGCATCTCTGGGAGGAGGCGTGTTGAAGGGGATGAGGGTCATATAGCCATCTTTTCAGAAATCAGACGTGGGTCAATCCTAAAGACCCTACACTACTGACGGTCACATCCAACGACTCAATTGGTTGATGTATTTCTTTTAGGCGGAGTTATCGTGGATTCTAATGAATAATCTCATTGATTAAAACAAAAAGAAGCTTCCGCGGAAGGTTTGTGACGATGTTGGTCATTTCGGTTTGAATTGGAATTGAGTTTTCCATTGCAACAGAACTGGATAGTAGAAAATAGTCGGTGAAAAGATATTTCGATAAGTATTTGTCGCATGTTTTGAACCACCAAATGGGCAACTACGTTTTGAATGTAACCGCTTTTTAAAAATTGCTTTTCGCGTATAAGTGATTCTTTGCTTACATAATTTGTATTTAGTCATTTTGACTGAATTTAAATTTGAAAAAGTGAATACTGTTTCTGTTATATTCATGTAAACAACTTTTAAATAAATAAGAAATTAATCACTAAAACGGTATAATACCAAATTATGCTATTAATATGTTATGTATAATTAATATAGGTTTTATATCCTTTTAAGTATTTGATATACAGTATTTTATAATCCATCAAGATATTTATAAGTGTTTAATATTTTTTATTATTATCATAATAAAACATTGTTTCTTTACCTTCCCCGGGGGTAGTGGTATATACGATACAGATTTCTTTTAGGAATGATCTATCCCTTTCAAGTGCCTATACCTGAGAGTTCTCTCCATTAGAAGATGCTAGTCTGACTCTGTACTTGGTAACAATCCCTTCTGTGCACACTTCCTTCCGGGTTGGCACAAAAGCAACAGAGATTGAAACGGCTCCTCGAACCAGATTCTATTAGATCTTATCCCGTAATTCGCTAATCTCGATACTTATTTTTAACACTTAAACAAGTTTTGGAAATTCAAAATTTGTTAGGCAAATTTTATATGTTGATAAATACTATTTCCCTAACAGATTAAGAATTAACATTCACCCTAGTTCATCCTAACACATCCTATTATCATCATTACCCTAACTCCTTAGACCATGCCGGTCAAATCGAACGAAACCATTGATTAGACATGGAGGAAGGTGTAGCAGGTTTCAATCTCCCCAAATGTCTACTCACAATTTTTGTGGTCTCGATAAGCTAATTTGCTGCTACTTTTGAGATAAAAAAAATATTGCCGTCATGCTTAAAGCCCATCTAGTCTTTGATATTTGATTTGTGTTATTTTCCTAAGGGATTTAAGTTACGTTTGGATTCCGAGCATAAAAGAAGCACGTTGGGACGTAACCGGGCATTGATGTTGGTTCTCTACATATTGGGCCTCCCTATACCCAATGGGTTCCACTATGACCCAACATGGTGTTACTAACCAAAATATAAACGCAAATTCCGTGCCTCGTTATCGTATGTAAAGTTATTGTAACGAAGTCACAGGAAATGAAGTTCCTGACTTTGGATGAGCAGCAAATCAACTCCATGAAGGATAAGAGTACTCTGCTCAACAAAGAGGGGGACGCCACGGACGTCGACGTCTCTCTAGCAAGGTATAAGTAGAGACTTTCGATTTAATGTAACTGTTTCAAGTTAGGGCCTCGTGCCCCTGTTACAGGATTGCCATTAATTTTTTTCCATACTTATCAGCGTGGTGGCTAAAGGGGCGGACGATGGGGGGAGATCACTTGAGGAGAAGATGTTGACGGTTTTGAACACGGTTCAGGAGGTAAATATAACATATTCCTTGAGGTTTTCTTTTTCATAGTTTAGACTTCAACATTGGGTTTTTCACGCCTCAAATATAACTATTGTTTGAACGCAGCATGTTTTGGAGGACAGGGAGGTGACGAAGACTATTCTGAAGACTCACAACGACCAGTTATGGACCATTACCGACCTACTGGCAGATCATGGTAAGGCCATTCAGTCATTGATATCCCTTGTTAATACGAGGGGGTATGACCAAGTTGGGGAGGAAAACTCCAAAGCACCGCTCGCTGCCTCTTTCAGGACTGGTAAAAGAAATCCAGGTAATGTCAATAAAAAAGTAAAAGATCCACCGGAAAAGAAATCCTCCAAGGGCCGAAAGTTCCATGCTCAAAGGACGCGCTCGAACGAGAAGTTGGCTTCCTCAACCGAAAGGAAGCCTCGACGCTGTACCGTTAAGCGTGAGGAAGCACCCAGTGAAGCAGCAACAGGAAAGACGAAGGCCATGTCAATGAAGGTAACATTATATTTTTTAACCAATGGGGTACATAATATACGTCTGCAATTTTTTAAGTCTCCTCATGTATTGCTTTGTCGTTGTTGCTTTACTCTGCAGAGGAAGCTTACGTTTGAGAATCTGGATTCCACATCCTCAGCTGGATCTGAGTTGAAGCAAACTGAGCCGGGGACTCCTTTCACCTACCACACTCACCATGGTCACCACGGCGCTGAAGACATGCCTCGGGTAAGACTCTCCTCGACGATATGCATGGTTAAAACACAAATCACCTATTGTGGAGCACTGCTTTGTTTTTTTGATCGAGCTGTATTTTCTTTTACTAGTGCCTCAACCTATCCTTTTGACCACCAGAAGGAATGCACTTCGTCGGGAAGGAACTCGCCGTTGCAGCATACATATTCTCGTCGGACCTGGACAACAGGTGCGTATGGGGATTAGGCCTAGTAAATAATGTGGAAATATTGTCCTCTTAGCGCTATTCTTTAGTTAACATTCCACACTGTTACGCAGAGAGGTCCTTGTACATGACGAGAACTCCCGTGGAGACCGGGATGCACTGCTGACACTCCGGCCGGGTCAGATGATCGTCGACGATGTAAGTATGAATTCCCTTGTGTCAAAACCCTAAGTCGAGGACCAAACTAACTGGACCTCCGATAACGATTTAGATATATAAGCATTTCATGAATATGCAGGTTATAAACCTTGCTTGCACTATGTTAACGCATGAAAATAGGAAGGAGTCCTGGTTTCTTCCGACGACCTTTTGTGTACGTCTAACGACCTCACCTATATTTTCATTAATTCAACCTCCCCTCATTAGTATTAACCGTGGTTTTTATTTTGTTGCTACTTCTCTTGCAGCAAGTTGCTCTTAGCCCGGTAAACCACAACATCGACACCTTCGAGTTTATCCGCAATAGGTTCATGGGATATGCAGATGACTTGTGGATGGTGAGTTCTTGATCGCATTAAAGTTTTTTGTGTTGTCTATTTTTCTAGCAACTCTAATCGTGAATTTATGTGAATGTTGGGCCATAGATATATGTACCCATGCACAGAGACAACCATTGGTTTTTAATGGTGGTAGACCTTGTCAACTGTAACTTGCTTTATCTCGACTCCGCCAAGGACAGCGACCGCCGGGATGCAAGGGTCTCACAGATGAAGTTTGTGGTAAGAGTAACCGAACCTCAAGAGTTCACCGTAGCCATATGTTGCCTTTGCATATTACTCTTAATCACTTTTGGAAATGCTGCTGTTTGGTTAATAACTTACATGACTTATTCATGGTCTCAGGCCTTCTTTCTGGAAAACATGCTAGAGGACAAGAGATTTTGGAAGAACGAAGAACATTTCAAACCACACCCATCATCTTTTGATGTTTCGGAGCCCCCAATAGGCCAGCAACCTGAAGGATCGTAAGCATCACCATATATGTTGCCCGTTACTCTGCATTTGCATTAAGGGATGCATCTGCATTAACTATTCCCTAATTTGGCAGTACATCCATTGCTGATTAATTTATGCTTGTTAATAACGCGCAGGAATGACTGTGGGGTTTGGGTTTGCCAATGGATGATGTTGAATTGGGTGTGGGGAAACGTTGAATTAGAGGTATCTTATATAAGGACTCAGTTTCATAATCATAATTTAATTGAGTCCCAACCCATTCCACATCCTTATTTAATTGTAATTGTTCCGTAGGATGTCAACGATCACACAAGAATGAGGCTTGCACTAGACTTGGTGATGGGACCTTATAATCCTATTGCTCATGACGTAGGTCGCAGAGCAGTTTGTCACTGGGATATTCAGATGCAACGGTCCACTAAGAAGGAAAAAAAGGGTCGAAAGAAAATTGCTATGGCAGTAGATTCTCCTAGCCAGAGCATCACAATTTGACATGTCCTACTTATACTAGTTGCATTTCTATTCCTAAGTCTCATGATCTACATCCATGGAACTTTAAGTATTTTGACAGCGTATTAGGAACCTAATATGAAACTAGTATGTGATATTAGGCACCATAATATGCTTATTTTGTAAAAACAGTATGAGGAATATATTTTGATATAGCTCTAAGAATGTTTTGGTTGAAACAACCTAGAATTATTGGAATGTACAGTTCAACGTAAAGGTTCCTCTTGTGACGGAAAGGAGAATTCTATGGTGCTTACAGCAAAAATAAGCATGATATACTTACCTTACGTGTCAATTGCTGAGAATTGAAGGCAATTTTGTTTTTAAAATTAAAAAAAATTAAACTAAAAGATAAAGTTCTAATATAAATACGTGAATGAGACATACAATCATACATCACCTCAATCCACAATATTTTCAATTTTATTGGAGTTGATGCATTTAGACCCATTATAAAAAAAATGAGATAAATTATTAGTTATGTTTGAGTAAAAACTGAAATTAAATTAATGCACATGAATAAAAATATACATTAATTTAATATTTATTAAATTATTTGATTATTTTTTTAATTTTTATAATTTTATTAAATTTATAATTAAATTATAATAATTTTTTAATTAAATTTTCATATTAATTTTAATTCGTAATTACATTTTTTTTAATTTAAAAATATTAAAATTAGCGAAATAACTTTTTACAAATTAAAAATGCCGACAATTAAAAATTTATTAAATCTTTGAACACATTTTTTTAAAAAAATATTTTATTAATTTATATTTTTGACTTAATCGTTTCCGGTTTAATGTGGCCACTAATAATTTCACGGCATGGTTATCCTGAAACGTAACTCTCATAATGCTTTCATTCCCATGGAAAACCTTGTCCACGGAAATCTTATTCATGACCGAACAAAAAAAATTATAAAGCCATTAAATTCAACCTTTCCCGTACATTGCTTGCACTACAGTGATGGGCTTTCATACCGGATCCATCAATTCCATACACATGTTGAGAAATAGTAGTATGAAAAGAAACAACACCAATCCACGGGAACCTAAAGAAGCACGAATTGTCTGTCCATGAAAATACCCAAAAACAAAAATTAAAAACCAACTCTTCTATCCAACAAAAAATAAAAATAACAAACAAGCATAACTTCAAGGACTGAAATAGCAACCGACAAAAAAAAAAAAGCGGATTCAGTTAGCAACAGATAAGGGCTCCATTTAAATTGGCGTTGCCCATATACAAAGAAATATTAGGAAAAGGGTCATTCTCGAACCAGACGTCCTTGCACCCTCTACCAACATACTGCGTAAAATTGGCAAGTTGTTAAATGAATCCTCCTATCGAATGCCAAATCCCACGATGCATCTGCAAGGGAATAAATTACTAATCATATATATAATCATCTAGCTCATATGAAACTAAACACTGTCGAGCATGAGGAGTTAATGATCTGTTGAGCATGTAATACATAATGGAAAGTTAACTAGTATCCTACCATGCCACCAACTATTGAGCCCAGTTAACCCACGAAGGACTGAATGTACGATAACAACCACACAGACATAACTTAGATAACAATATACTTATGTTAACGTTCAGCAATTCTTGCCGCCAGTGGACAGCACACTATATTTGGCCTTAACCCCTTACTACTGATCATATATTCCTTTCATAATTTTTCATTCTAAAATCATACCTTAACCGTTGTTGCTTTTTGGAACCCTTCAAACTAGTCCGCATTGAGTTTGCCCCTGGGTTCAGCACATAGATTATCACCGACGATAGACTCCTAGTCATCGTTGGAGATTACGCAGGTGGCATTAATTCCCCCACATTCCTCGGCCTGTGACCAAAAAATAATACTAAACAGATGCATTTTTTCAACTTTAAACATTTTCAAATTAAGCTTACAAATTAAATAAGTAACCTGATCAGGATTTTGTCTACCGGCACCCCTGTCTGGGCAGTTTCTCTTTGTGTGTCCCAAGCCCTTGCAGCCGGTGCAACGCCTCCTTTTACCAAGGGCCTTCTTCTTTGGAATTTTCGGGGCACCCTTTGTCTTAGCAATAACTGGATCTCTTACAACCGGATTGGCTTCACGAACGTTCTCTTCGGTCCGGTGCATGCTAGAACCGAATGCCCTACAGTCCATCTCCAGCTCTTTACATAAACTTTCAATTCCACGCATAGTCTTCTGGAAAATGGACAACCTTTGTGCCCCTAGGAAAAACAGCCATTGCGAGGCGGAATGGAGAGCCCCGTGACGAAGGATGACACCACGCTCACTATAGTCCCCCCAATTTTCTGTGTACTGCTCAGCGGACTTTGCATCAGTTCTCCACCTACGCAGAACTATATTGTCGGGAATCTCCTTTAAGTGCTCTGCCTTCATGACGAAAAACATGTGCTTGCATGGATAACCATGCTTCTTCCAGAAATTACACTGGCAACTTAATTTCCCAGTTGACCGTCCAAATGATGACATTATGTGGACATCAGGTTCTTCGTACTCCTCTAGGGTGTATATCATGGAATTCATGATCCTCCTTCTGCTAATCAGGATCAAGGCACCAACCCCTTCGATCTCCTTCTTTATATCACCAAAAACTTCTCTGGTGTACACCGAAGCGGCATGTCGTTCAAGACTTCTCAGGCATGTTGTCATGACCGGAACCGAGTTTA
Organism: Arachis hypogaea; assembly: GCF_003086295.3. NCBI lineage: Eukaryota > Viridiplantae > Streptophyta > Magnoliopsida > Fabales > Fabaceae > Arachis > Arachis hypogaea. Next base: position 79,981,474 of record NC_092044.1, on the reverse strand, counting down.
TGGATTGAAACTGGAGCAGCATTTCCTTATTCCGATATTCACGGGCAACCATCTCTAAGCATTGCACCAGCTCAAAAATTGTGTGGGTGGACTTGGAAAACTTGTTTACATATGCGTTAATTCCTTCACAGCGGGATGTGGTCCGGTACCCCGCGCAGAACTTGTCACGAAGATAGCTACTTGCCCACATCTCCTTTTTCTCATACATCTGGCACCACCACTGCTTCTGGCCGAGTCCATAGTCCTCTGCGACTTGCTCCCATTCCGACTCGAATACATCTGTTGCCATGTCCGCGTACAACCATCTTCTGAACAGCCCACGTAATTCGTCATCCTTGACATTCGATGTGACGTTCTTCTCCACATGCCATGCACACAAGCGATGCGTCGACTCGGGGAGGACTTCAGAGACAACCTTTATCATAGCTTTGTCCCCATCTGTCACCACTACAGATGGCTTCTTACGGCACATGATCTCCATCAAATTCTCCAGCATCCACCGATAGGACGCCAGACTTTCATCAAGCAACAACCCAAACCCGAATATGGTGGTATGCTTATGATTGTTTGATCCTGAGAAAATAACAACCGGCCTCTTGTATTTATTTTTCCTGTAGGTTGAATCGAACGCCAAAACATCGCCAAAGAATTGGTAATCGACTCTGCTAGATCCGTTGGCCCAAATCAGATTCGCGAGCCTGTTGTCAGAAGTCACGTTATATTTTGCGATTGCCATGGGGTCTGACTCGGCTTTTCCCTCTAGATAAACTAATGCAGAATTTGCATCGCCATCAGCTACTTTAATGCGCCGCATTTTGTCAGCATAGTTGTAGACATCCTTCTTCAGGAACCCCAACATCGAATATCCCCCGACCGTACCAGCCATGTACCCTACAATCTTAGAGGTCGCAATACCATGAGCTTGCATACCGGCTATCTGAGTCTTTGCAACTTTCGTTAACCGACGATGATTGGCAATCAGGTGCACCATTCCAACCGGTGTCAGGTCATGATTGTGTTCGGTTACTAACTTCCTAACCTTCCAATGCTTATCATTTTTGTCAAAATAAACCGATAACATTGCCTTGCAGTTGGTTCTTGTTTCCGGTTTGTGTACCCTTGTTCGGTCAACCCTGTCGTAGTGTTTACGCTCCCTCAACCCTTCCTTGTTACAAAAAAACCTGTACCTTACAACATTCCCGTCACAGTCTTTTCCGGAGTCACCCTTTCGCACCCCGAATCCATGCAATTTTCCGAAACCCCGATAGAACTCATATGCATTTTCAATGCTGTCCCATACCTTCTTGAGGATGTCATCCACACTTAGTCCAGCGAGGTCTTCCAAATCAGAATTTCTACTTCGTTAGCATCACCATCACTCCCTCCACAATCAGCATCCGCCTCGCTCAAAGACACCTCCATTGAAATAGTTTACCTAATTCAATATTACATAACAAGAGGATATTCCCACACAGTGAAAACTAAACCCAACAAACATGCTTACAACAAAACAATACTTCGCTAAGCAATGAATCACCTATTCCAAGAACATTCTTACAACAAAACAACCTAACTTTGATGACCTAGCTTTCATGACGAAGTTTATATCCAGGACATCAAACATAGTTTTCGCAAGGTTTCCTATTTGAGCATTCGTCACAACAACTAGGAGACCTGGAGCTAGAAAAAAAAAGGCATACCCACATCAATAGTTTCAACACTTATCACAAACAAATCTGAATTCCAGCAGAAATAAACCCCAACAACCACAACAGAACAGCATCCACATTTTGAATAGGCCAACACACAAAAATTGACTTCCATAACAAAACAAACCATTTTTGTATATACTGTTGTGCAGATTTTGTTTTCCCATTTAGAGGTACAAACCATTCGGTTTACAAGAAACCAATCATCACCAAAATTCAGCAATAATAACCCCGATAACACTAAATACAATAACACACTGTACCAAGTAATCAACTACAGGACCTAAATGCATACTCCAAGAAATAACTTCACACCGCCCTAGCAACTTCGCAAATTACATCATCATCAACCCTACAATCTACCAAAGTTTCAACTTAGCAACTTCACAGACAGAATATCAAAACAAAAGATATAAATTTGGAAATTAACCTACTAACAACAACAATATGAGAGCTACCAAATCCAGAACTTCCGAAAAATAGTGGTACATCTTCCAGAACATACTAATGCCAGTGGAGTCATCTTGCAAGGGTATTAACTTCTCTGCAAGCATGCTATTTGTGCAGGTTAACTTTCGTAACTAGTAACATCCACTTACTTTAATTTCTCACACAATTAACTTACTAACTATCCAACTGCTAGCAATTATGAAGCCACCCGGTCACATGGTAATACCACTTCATCATGCATGTCGAGTGTAGTAAAATTATAACTATAATAACATACTTCACAGCTAAACAACCACCTCAAACAGGAGAGACAATATCTTTGGTATACTTTATTTCATTGTATTCAAAATATCCAACCAACTACTGATTCAAAGACTTACTTGTTTTAATAGAATTCAAGACGTGGCAGACTTTGAATCAGAGCACTCTTCTGGTCTGGGTGTATTCTCTTCTGGCAGGCGTTGGGAAACTCAACCAGGCAACACAATACACCGGTTTCTCCACCGGGTGTGGCTCTCGCTTAGGTCCCAGCGTTGGGAGGCGACAGAGAGGGTTGGCTTCAGGGCAACCAGGGAATGCGAAGTCGTTTAAAATACAGCCACCGGGCGTCACCGGACGAGACGTGCACGACGCAGAACTCCGACAGAAGACGCGAACAAGATCGGCAATCGCACGACGGCTTCAACGCGCCTGAGGAGACAAGTACGTGGGAGCACGAGCTACAATTCGGAGTTGCAATCCTACACGTTTTCGACACCTCGATCACCACCGAAGCCACATATGCAGAACGCCGGCGCACTATAACCTCCACGAGAGCTACAGCTAGGGTTTCAATTTTCTTATAAATTATTAAATTTCATTAGCTTCATACAGGACGGTTGGGGGCACTTCACAGGTGACGGAGAAGTGGGGAAAAACTGACGGGTTGGGCCATTTTCTTTTTTGTTCCTTTGGGTATAATATTTTCTCCAAGCCCATCACTTCTTCCATCTAACTGAGGCCTCATCATAAAAAAACATAAAACCAATTCCGTTTTATAGGAGTTAATCTCCAATTAACTTCCATACTGTTATATATAATCTATTTAATTAGTCAACCTCGATTCCCGTACTATCACTGACTGTGGGACCTTCTACTGCACCACATGCCTTCCACTTCAACACATGCAAAAAAAAGTAATTCTTCTAACAGGACACGTGTTTCCACCATCTTCAGACATGCAACACTCACACCTGCTGAAGGATCTTTCTTTCAGCACACTAGCATCTCCCTTATCTGAAAGATACATCACAAATAGCCTCTTGAGTGGTCATGATTCTATTACGCTCATTTTTCCGTTCAACTTCTTTTTTTTTGCATTGAATTTAATCTTTAAAACAATAAAAACACATAAATAATGTCAGATTGATAATTAAATAAATTAACAATCAGATTAAAATCTTTAAATAATTGTTAACACATACACATAAAAAGACACATGTATGGTATGGAACGAATAAATGTAAAGAAAATTGACGTTACGACCTCTTTGAACTATTCTTAATTGCACGACCAGTCATGGTGCCGCATTGTTCGTAACGTGAGTGGTGAAAAATGGTGGTTAACGAAAAAATAAAACAAGTAAATGAAAATGCTGAGTAGTATTAACACAAATTACTCGAAGAGTTATTTGTAACGTTTTACACTCTCGTTTAAAATTTGAAAAGTTATAATCTCTAAATAATAAAAGGTTTAACTTAAGTTTTTTATTTTTAAACTAAAGCAAATACGTATACAAAATTTGTTACAAGATTTTAACGGTGACCTTCAACGATTTTCAAAGTAAAATTACTTTTTACACAAACGTGCCAAAGTGTTAAAATTTCAATTTAAAAATTTTGAATTTGAAATTTTATTTTAAATTTTAAATATAATTAAGATGAATTAATTGATTAATTTTGCCATAAATTAAAATCTAGATTATCATTTAATAAAAAAAGTTGAATATTAGTTCTCTATAATTTTTATTATTTCAGAAGAATACATAATATTAATTAACAAATACATTAATTGCAATACTAAAATTGTGTTTACAAATTACCAGACCTTTAAAATCAACTCTATTTTGTAATTTTTTTAATTTCTCCAATTCATCCCAATCCTGTACTTATTATTGATTTGAAAAAAAAGTAAACGTTGAGAAAAAACCCAAAAAAAAATCAAAAGGAAAAAAAATTGATCTCTCGTTGTCATGATGTCATGTGAAATGTGGGATCTTTATGACTATTAGACTAGGAGTGTTCGCGGTGCGATTTGGTTCGATTTTTTAATGAAAAGTCATCCGATCGAATGTTATATTAATAGTGCGGTTTGGTTTGGTTCGATTTTTTTATTAAGCCCATCCGAACCAAACCAAACCAATTAAATTCGATTTGATTATGTTCGATTTGTTCGGTTTTTAAATTGCTTTGAAAACCTTTCCTATTCTAATCATCAAATCATATCTAGGGTACTAAAATAATTAACAATTTCGCAAAATCAGTATATGCACATGGAACAATGATCAACTTATAAATCACTAACAAATTAACAGAAGTACAACAAATTAAAATCATTTTAACAATTTTTGTTGCAAAAACAGGAGAAGCAGATAGAACAATAATCAACCTGAATTGAATAAAAAAAAAATCAAGAAATACAATCAAATTAATTCCAAAAATTTTGCAAAAATGGTGCACCAATTCCAAACTGAATCAAGAAATAGAAGCAAACTAAGTAAAAAATACAACCAAACTAATTCCAAAAATGTTCATGTGGTGCACCAATTCCATAAATTCTTCCTTTCACCTAAGGTGTACATATCTGCCTGCAGCACAAGTAAACTCAAGAATTACATAAAATGGTTTCAAACAGATTATATGCAACAGAGGTTATGAAAAAGTATAAAATAAATGGTCGGAATCATATAATGGTGAATCTTTTACACCTTCTCATCAATCTTAGGCCATCCTTGTTCAATTCCAGGAGCTTCTCATCAATCATGTAATGGTGAACAGCTTCGTGAAAGTCAGCTTCGTGAACAGCTTCCAAAGCTTTCCTCTAAACTAAAAAGTTCAGAATCAACCCTAAACCAGAATTTTCCTAAATCAAAACAGAACAAAAATTTTTAAATTAAAAAACTAAATTAGAATCAACAACTCAACCATAGAATCAAGAACAAGCCAACCACAAATAAATTAAATAATGATCAAGAGCAGAAACACAACAACAAATAAAGAGCAACAAATAAAATAAGCAATGCTCAGTGAACTAGCAATCAGAACAATGAATCAATAACAAGTACAGCAATAAAACAATAGAACAGGATGGATGGATGTTCCGTTGTGCTCAATAACTGTTTAATCTATGTCAACTACTTGTTTATTCTTATAATTATGCATTATGAGTTTGGATCAAAGAACACCTAAATCACAGGATTATTATGTTGATGACAATAACTTTTCTTTGTTCTTGTTCACCATAAACAACTACCCTATGTTGGCTCTCTACCCTTTTTTATGTTGAACCTTTAAATTCCTTTTCTAGTTAATAGAAGAATCTAACAATGATGAAGTTAGTTCAGAGACTGAAGAGCGGTATGATAAATATTTAAATAATTACATACCTAACTCGGAGGCAACCACCCAAAACAAGGAAGAGCTTTCTATGTTAATTGTTAAGGACATCCTCTGAGCTTGGACATTGAACCATGAACAGTGAGCAATATAACAACGATCAGAAGCAATTTCAGGAAATCAACAACAAGTAAATTAAACCATGAACAACAATCAGACGCAATTTCAGTAAATCAACAACAAATAAATTAAACCATGAACAAAAACCAGCAACAAATATATACTGACGGAAATTGAACAACAATATACAAAAATCAACAACAAATTAAACTAAGAACAAAAATCAGCAACAAATATACACTGAAACAGAAATTAAACAACAATGAATCAATGATTATTGAACAGAAATTGAATACCTGAATTGGAGGCGCCATGACTCGATGGCTGGGTGGCGGGTGCTGTCCGCGTCTCTGTGAGGCCAGAAATGATGCTGTGGGTAGCTGGGTGGTGTTGTCTCCGCGAGGCCAGAAACGATGTTGTGGGTGGCGGGGGTGGTGCTGTGCTGCCCTGTTGAGTCAGTGGGCGACGGCGTCGTGCTGTGCTCTCTCTTCTGGGTCAGTGTTGTGCTGCCTTCTGGGTCAATGAGTGGCGTCTCCGCGAAGAGGAAGGCTTCGGCGTCAGGATTCGGAGGAGCGAGAGCGACTGAGTAGTGAGAGATTGGGGAGATTTGGGTGCGCAGGTGTGGAGATTTGGCGAAGAGAGAGCGAGAGCGACTGAGTAGTAGAGAGCGCAGGTTAGGGATTGGGGATTTGGGGGTTAGGGTCAGGGACGGCTGGGACGCTCTCACGCTCGCGCAACAGCTTCATTCGTTTGGGGGGTGGGGTTAGTCATTTTTAGGGTTTTTTCTAACCGGTTCAGTTCGGTTCGGTTAGGGTTTTCAAAATCAAAATCAAAAACCGAACTAAACCGTACAAAAAACAGTAAAATTAGTTTTTTTTTCGATTTTTTCGATTTTCGGTTAATTCGTTTCTCGGTTATTTCGGTTTGGTTCATCGGTTTAATTTGGTCCGGTTTGACTAAAATAAAATAATTTAGTTTATAATAAAGATCTGATGCTTGAAATAAAATGTTTAATTTTCTATTGGCAATTTTTTCTGATGATTACATCACATCTCTGTTTTAATTTTGTTATCCTTTGTAATCAAATTTAACGAGGTAGAATGAATTGAAATATTCGGTGCATTAAAAAGGAGATCAAATTTAAAAATTTAAAGTTTTTGAAATTTTTTTATTTTAGTTAAAAATTATATCATAGTTAAATTATTGTGTTTTCTTAATATTTAATTCCGTTAATAATAAGCAAATATTTCGTAGAGTTTAACTTATTGATTATCTAAACTTTCAAATCTCATACAGTGGGAGTACGTACTCCTCATCTAGCGCCCGACGCTCTGCTAGGGTTTCACTGCGTCGCCTCCATGGTTACACCTTTCTTTGTCTTTTCTTCGTCAAACTCTTTTCCATCTTCTTCTATTTTTTTATTTTTTTTCTTAATTTCTTTTCCACTTAGCTCCCTAATTTTTCGTTTTCTCTCCCAATTCATTGCTCTTTTAATTCATTCCGTTTTCTAATTCACTCATTCCATATATCTTATGTCTCTTTGGAATCATTGAATACCAATTCTGATTTTCTCTACAGCATGAGCAACAAATCAAAGACTCAGAACTCCCTCATATAATTGCTATGACGGTGGAGGGTGCCAGCCTTCAAGTGGCACCCAAAGAAATATGAAACTGCTCTCGTGGAATTGTCGGGGTTTGGGGAGACCCTGACAATCCACAATCTTAAAGGGATTTGCAAATCCTACTCCCCCGAGGTTGGTTTTATCTGTGAAACAAAAAATCAATCTCGACAAGTTGAAGGAAAACTAAGATCTTGTGGTTTCAAGGAATGCTTTATTGTAGATCCGAATGGATTATCAGGGGGTTTGGCAATGGCATGGAGGGATGGTTGCACTGTTCAGATTTTACAACATGGTAGATTTTTCATTGCGACATCAGTTCTGACAGCTGGTTCTAATGATCTCTATGGTGTTCTAGGTGTTTATCTCAGTTCAAATGATCAACATAGAATGGCTCAATTTGCTGAATTAACTTCAGTCACCCAACAGTTCGATGGTAAGGTTGTGTTAATGGGGGATTTTAATGCCATTTCTAATCAATTGGAGAAAGAAGGTGGAGGTGCTAAATCTCCTTCTTCTATTGAAACCTTTAATAGTTTTATTGATGATAATTCCCTGATTGATATTGGTATGGTCGGAAGACCATTCACTTGGTCAAATAGACGGAGGGGTGATGAGTTGATACAGGAAAGACTGGTCCGATTCCTGGTAGGAGTTGATTGGCAGCAACTCTATCCCAATGCAACGGTTCTTAGACTGTCAGAATCAGGCTCGGATCATGCCCCTCTTCTCCTAGACTTTAATCTGAGAACTGAAAGATCTAAACGCCGATTCAAATTCCAAGAAAGATGGTGTTCCAATGATGAAATAAGGCAGATTGTTAGAGAGGTTTGGCATGAACAGATTGATGGCTCAGCCATGTATATCCTAGCTCAAAAAATAAAGCGTTGTCGGCATAAGATTGTCAAATGACAGCAAGAACACAGATCTAATTCGAAGGTGGAGATTGATTTACTACAGTCGGAATTAGAGGAACTTCGTTTAGCAGGAATTCATGGAAGCGATATCATTTCAGAAATAGAGGATAAACTTGAAAAAGCATTGCAAAATGAGGAATCTTATTGGAAAGATAAGTCTAGAGTCAAATGGCTCAAATCTGGTGATCAGAATACAGCTTTCTTCCATCAGAAATTTAGAAATCGAACCCGAAGGAATAGAATTTGGCAACTAACTGGCAATGATGGTGAAGTGGCTACTTCAAATGCTGGTATTGCTTCTGTGGCTGAATCTTATTTCAAGGACATCTTTTCCTCCACTTGTCATGAGAACCTTGAACCTCTGTTTACTGATTTTGAACCTAAGGTTACAGCTCACATGAACCGTAGGCTTCAAAGACCAGTGACTATGGAGGAAGTGAAACGCGCAACATTTAGCATTCATCCTCAAAGTGCTCTAGGAGATGATGGTATGACAGCAAAATTTTTTCAAAGCTTCTGGAACATACTTAGTGGTGATGTGTTTCGAGCAGTTAAGAGCTTCTTTTCTGGGGGCAGAATCTTGAAGGGTTTTAACCACACTCAGATCTGTCTTATTCCCAAGATTTCTGATGCTAAAGATATGACTCAGGTAAGACCAATAAGTCTATCTTCAGTCTTTTACAAGATTATCTCCAAAGTATTTGTACATAGGCTTCAGAGTATGATGAATAGACAAATTAGCCCTACGCATAGTGCTTTTATTAAAGGCAGATTAATCTCTGATAATATCCTAATTGCTCACGAGTGTATGCATTACTTGAAGAACAAAAAAAGGGGTATCGAAAATGAAATGACGCTAAAATTAGATATGAGTAAGGCATATGATAGGGTGGAATGGCACTTTCTTTGGTTTATATTGGAGAAGTTTGGTTTTGACTCTCGATGGATCATGTGGATTCGAGAATTAGTGACAACTGTTTTTTATTCTGTTATTGTGAAAGGACAACCTTATGATTTCTTCAAACCAAATAGAGGTATTCGACAAGGAGATCCTCTATCCCCCTATCTTTTTCTTTTTTGTGCAGAAGGTCTCTCCTTCTTGCTACACAAGGCAGAACAAAACAGACTAATTCAGGGTCTTCAGATACATAGGCGATGTCCCAAGGTCAACCACCTCCTGTTTGCTGATGATTCCATTTTATTCTGTAAGGCTAATCCTGAAGCATGTTCAAATATCCTGCATTTATTGAATTCTTATGAAAGCATCAGTGGCCAGAGGGTAAATCTTAATAAATCTGCTGTATTCTTTAGCCACAACACTCCATCCACTACTCGTACACTACTGGCTAACTCTATGAATATTAATCATATTGGGGCTCAGGATAAATACCTTGGTTTGCCTTCTACAGTCTCTAAATCGAAAAAGGCTTCTTTTAGTATGATCAAAGAAAAGGTTCGGAAAAGAATCCAAGGGTGGAAGCGCAATCTTCTTTCGTCAGGTGGTAGACACGTATTGCTTAAGGCAGTGGGAGAAGCTATTCCTATTTATACATTGTCTTGCTTCAAGTTGCCTGATGGTTTAATTTCGGAAATTCACTCTCTACTTTCTCAGTTCTGGTGGGGACAAAAAGGTTCTGAAAGGAGGATGGCTTGGATTAGCTGGGACACTATGACTCGCCCACGAAAAGAAGGAGGCCTTGGATTTAAAGATCTCAGAATCCAAAATCTGGCGCTTTTAGGCAAACAGTTTTGGCGACTTGTAACACAGCCTATTTCCTTATTATCCAAAATCTTAAGAGGTAAATGCTTTAGCAATGGTAATGCTATAACGGCAGAAATTGGAGTCTTACCTTCTTGGGGATGGAGGAGCATAATCGAAGGCCGAAAGATTGTTGAAAAAGGTCTTAATTGGGCTGTGGGTACTGGTGAGAATATCCGAACCTTTGAGGATCCTTGGCTGCCTCCTCCGTATCCTTTAATGATTTCTGACATGCCAAATAGACAGACTATTTCTGAGTTGTTTCCAAGAGTTAAAGATCTAATTACTGAAGATAGAAATTGGAATCAGAATCTCATTCAAGAACTATTTCCCCAAGATGTTGCAAACAGGATTTTGTCAGTTAAAATTCAGCAGAGTAGGGACAAATTGCAATGGGATTTGAACAAATCCAAGCAATATGATACAGCTTCAGGTTACAGAATTGGCTATTTATTTTACCATCCGCCTCTAGAGCTTTGTCCTAATTATATGCAACAGAAAAAGTCATGGATTGATCTATGGAAGTTGAACTTGCCTCACAAAATTAAGCTATTTATCTGGAAAGCTCTCCATGGCCGACTTCCGGTGCTTGCTCAGATTCATCACCGCATCCCATCTATATCACCAATATGCCCTTGCTGTCATGAAGCAACGGAAACAGTCACTCATTGTTTGATCGATTGCTCTAGAATTAAAGACGTATGGTCTCAGAGTTATCTTCGTGACTGTCTTCCCCCTCAGAGTTTTAACGACTTTTGGACATGGTGGACTGCATCAATAGAGATACTTAACCCGTTGAAGAATGCTGACCGTAATCCTCAATTGCTTGCCATCATTTGCTGGAACTGCTGGAAAGCTCGCAACCAGTTGATTTTTGAAGGTTCTACTTCTATGCCGTCTGCTATTCTAGCAAGCTCTGTCAAGTTGCTCCGTAAAATCCAAAGAACTCCCAGTTTAGGTCGTCATCTCCATGAGACAAGCTCTTAGGTGCATTCAATTTAATTTATCATTATTTCTTCTTTAAGATTTTTCTTCGTTTTTCGACCACGCACCGTTGGATGAATACCTTCAGTGTAGTGTTTTTGGGAAATCCCCACCTTTTATTATGCTGTCCTGCTTTTGGACATCTTTGTATTTTATTTTTTAATAATTAATGAAATATAACCTATTGTCTTTAGAAAAAAAAAACATTGATTATCTTTTTTTGGTGATTAACTTATTGATTATCCATGATAGAGTTAGTTAGATATCATCACATTTAAATATCATTAATATATTTTTGATAATTTTTGAATCGACAGTGATGGAATGCGTGTTTAATTTTGTAGTTTTTATTTTTTTTTTGGGTACGTATACAAAAGATATGGGATAGAAGAAGATTCTCTGCGTTGTGCGTCTATAAAACCTAGTTGGAACAAGAGCGATCTTACTGTATTGTACGCCTGTCCCTGAACCCAGCACATGAGTCATTATTAGCGGCTAATATTACAAAATTATAATGATAGTGGCATCTTTTAACTACATAGTTTGAGACATGTATATATATCGTATACCGGTATACGTATTTTAGGCTATACATACTATTAAATGGTAATAAAATATATTAGAAAAATTGGAGTTATTAAAAATGTCATGACAAGCTGGTAATTTGCAATGGGTACATATATGATAATAATATGATATGATATGATAGGAGTAAAGATTAAGAATAATACTTAGACATGAAAAAGACATGAGAGAGCCGAAAAGAAAAGTAAGCTAAGGTGGGAAGTTGATTAGGAAGATGAGGTGCCCACAAAGAAAAAGCACTATACAATTTATTTACACTTGACACATAAAAAATATGTTACATGTATATTAAAATTGATCATCATGCTTAATTATTATATAGTTATATATGAATACATATATAATTTAATTTATTTTTAATTTGTATGTTATATTAATAAATAATTTTATTGTATACTTAACATGTGATATATAACACATTCACTCATGTGACATGTAATTGATCTTATTGTATAGTTAATTGATTTTAATCACGAAAGTGTGGAAGAGGTAGAATGAGAGAATATTCGTATTATTATTGGGGATTACAGGTGAAAAAAGGTGAGAGAAGTTGATATGATATCAAGATGCTTTGTGAAAATGTTTATAGTTAAAAAGAAAATACTTGATTGCCAAAAAATATTAAAATAGATAAAATCAAAATTTATTTTAAACACTAAAAATATTGTTACAAAATTTAAAAAATATGCTTGATCCTAAAAAATTTTAAAACTAAAATTGATTCCTTTATAAAAAAAAATCTTTACTTTAATTTTGAAATTTTGTACACTTATATATACGTGTACAGTATCATACACAATTCTTTCATAAAAATGTTGTTAAATAAAACAAGTGATATGAAAATAAAATTGTTGTTTTTAGTTGGCACAACAATACACTGTTAAACATTTATGTTATCACTATATTAAAATAAAATCTATATGTACTATACATTGCCTTAGCTGAATTAATGGTTAACTTCTTATTTTTCTTTTTTAAAAATATGTGTTTATATGTGTTCATGCCTTTCACTTTCAGTATTTTTTTAAATTATGCAAAATAAAAAATATAGAATAAAAACAAAAAATAAACTTTTTAAATTAAAATTATAGAAATAAAAACACGACCACAGTATTTATAAATTTTTTCTTATTCTTTTTTCATGATTAAAAAAAGTGAAAAAAAAGTCTATAACACCCATATCTACTCTTTTGTGTGTCAGCTATCTAAATATTACTCATCTTATCTTAAACTAATATATTTAATCTATCTATAGCTTATTTATCCTGCACATTAATTTTTATCTTTTTAAATTCAAATCATAACTCATCAAATTTTAATGAAATTTTGCTAGACTCATCGATCACTCTTGTATCTATGTATAATTAATATTTTTTATTTTTTTCTCCTTTGAAAAAAACGATTTTCTATTTAAAAACACAAACTAAATTTATACAATAATTTTGGAACATCGATGATCCTCTTGGACCCTATACTCTCGTGATCAATATTACATAAAAAGAACAAGCATCATTCACGGTTTTTGATAAATTTTAAAACCATCAAATAAATTTTAAACTGAGTGTATTATTTAAATGTGGCAAAAGGATGTGGATATTTAAAATTGGTTTTCAAAATTTTTAAATTGGTTTGTACAATGTTTAAAATTTGAAAATCCAATTTTTGGCATGGATTCAATCATTAGCCCTACTAAATTTGGAGTACCTCAGTCATGGATTGTCAAAAGTTTTATAATTTATCTCTTCATATGAGAGAAATCGTAGTTAATTTTAACTCGAGTTAACTATTATTATAAAAATTATGTCTACGAGAGGTAGGAGACCGAACAAGGAAATAGGTAGAACTACGATCAATGTCACTAACAAATCAACAGAGACTTGTATAAATTTTTTGGACAAGAGTAGGACATTGAAACAAATAGTAGATACATCATCAAGGTAACTGATCTAATTTTATTCTATATCTGAATATGGTCATTATATTATGATCGGTCTATGTGAATACTGAATTTAAACCCAATTTTGCTTCTTTCTTAACATTAAGTTAATTCTTAATTATTATTCCGTATTTTTTTATATAAGAAAAAAAACTATTATTTATTACTACATATTTTTAGATACAGAATTTTAAACCTTTTCTAAAATTATGTAAATTATTTTTAATTACAATTTTTAAATCATAAATCATTTTTCTTTGTCTAAATAATTAGTGTGCAATATAACTCATGAAAAATGTATTCAATTAATTTTTTTAGCATATTTTTCGTTAAAAATAATATAATTATTTTTATCATTTTCAAAAAGTTACCCTACTCAATTATGTTGATTGTTTATGATTACGAGTATTTTAGAATAAAAAGTATTTATATGTTTCTTCTTTCAATTTTATCATTTTTGATAATGTAATGCCAAAAAAATATAAACTGTACTTTCTTTAATTAAGAAAAAATATATTTTTTGTGATAAATTTTTTATATGAATTAATTTTCATTAAATTTTATGTACTCTTTGGAATATGGTAGTAATGTTTATTAATTTTTTGGTATATGTTACTGTATTAAATATATGTTCGTAATTTATGTGTTATTTTCATCATTTAAAATACAGTTTTCATGAAAATTAAAATATGGACAACAAGAAACAAAAGGAGGTGAACTCATCGCTCAACAATAACCAATCTCAACACGATGAAACTCAGCTACAACCCAACAACAATCAGTGCCATCCTTTTACCGAATGCAGTTGATATAGGATGAGAACAACCAAAACCTCTCTGACCAAAATTCTCGAAAACCAAATACAAATGGCCTATCCTTTGTACGTTGTGAATAGAACTAGATCGGATAATCCATACATAGAAAATTTAGCTATTAATAATATGACAACTATCAATAATTCTAAAACTGATAACAAAATAGATATAGATAAAATAATGATCAAATTCATTTGATCCCAAAAATATCATAAAACAAATGTACAACTCATCCTATGCAAATTTCCCACTAGCAACAACTATAATAAGCAAGCAAATGACATTATGGTCAAAGAGCTCTTCATACCAAATGTCTCCTCACAAAGATTATCTGAATTGGATTGGAATTTCAATACGGGAATATATATTGATAAAAATGGTACTTCATCATTTGATTTGTTGTGGCGTTCATGTGGCCCGAAAATTCTACAGGTATGTGTAAAAAAGTATGAACTTATATTGTAATGTCATTGTTTAGTAATTATTTTTGTCAATTTTATTATTTAATTACACATGATAATGACTTTGTGTTTGTAGTGGATGCCCATGAATTTTAGGCCATCGGAGGACATGATTCTAACAACGAATGAGCTTGCTTGTGCCGCTTACATTTTTGGCCTAGATTTAAAGTTCTAAGAATAATCGGAAAATCCTTATAACGCTATTCGATTTGTTGCAAGTCTATTTCATACTATGGAAACAACAAATTCCTAAAATAACTATTTGCATGCGTATTTCTATAGGGATGAAGTACTGGTATCAACTCGTACATCATATGCAAATAGAGAAAGTTTAGCCATATTAATTCCAGGAGAACAAGTCATCCAAGATGTAAATATTATTTTTTTATTATTTAACATGAAAAGTACAAAATATTAATGTTATGTATTGTAAAATTAAAAATATACAAATGTATTCGTTTGTAGGTTATAGATTCCCTTGCTTGCATTCTCACACAAGAGCATAAAAAACTTAACAAATTGCAATTCATATGGTTTATGCAAACAACCTTTTTGATAAGTTTCAATACATAAATATTCCGACAAAATTTTTAATAAATAATTTCTTTGGTTTAACTTTCACGTAGTATATAAATAACTTGATTTCATATTTTTTTATGGCAAATTAATCAGCAACTAGCACTTACACGGTCCAGACAACTCAATCAACTAAGGGAACAATTTTCAGATCACCACATGTATAAGATTGAGTATTTATCAAGGGTAAGTCCTTTAATTTTTAGTAGATAATATATGATTTATTTGATCCAAATTGTATGTTTATCTTACTAGCATAGACTCACAATCCTCTTTATTTTGTAAGTAATTAGATTTTTGTCCCAATCAACGACCTCAATGACTATTGGTTCCTGATGATCATAGACATAAAAAAAGAACATATATTTATGCTTGATTCTTGTAAAATCCAAGACAGAAACTATGATAGACTATTATCAGTTGAAACCATGATAAGTAGCCCAGACTTATTTTGTTCAATAAAAGTAATTTTTCAGCTTTTATTCTCTATTAATTTTAAATATTTTTTATATAACAAAAAACGAACCTCATTGTTTGAAATAACGATTTAAATTTGTATTTCAAGATCCTTGCTATATTCGGTTTGTAAGCTAATAGTAATTTGTTTATTTGAAATTAAGGTCTATTTTTTAACACTATTATCAAATTAATAATTTTTAAATTTTTTAAAACCTAACCATTTTAGACATATAATAAAAATTAACCTGTTAAATCGCTTGCTCTAGACAGTATCCAACTATATTTTATGTCATACAGGCTATATTTATTGAACGAATGTTAGAATACAAATCTTTCTACAATTCCAGTGAAATCACTGTACCTCGAATTTCTAAACTTTATATCGTGGAACCGTCTGACCTGCCACAGCTGAGGAGGGCTTGTAAGTAATATTAATTTATAAAAGATTTTACTTTCATGTCTATTAAGTTTGTTATGTACGAACCATGTGTTGGTTAAACTGATAAAGTAGTACAATCATACATTTAACTAAACAATAATGACTGTGGTATCTGGATTACTTAATGGATGAAAGAGTGCGGGTGGACTAATAATTTTGGTATCACGGTGACCAATCTAATTCATGTTCTAAATTTTTTATAATTATTAGAGAAAATTGTTTATATATATATATATATATATTATTCTAATTTCTTTGTACTTTTTAAAATTACTAGGTCTATGACAATGATCGGATGAGGCTATCAATTGACTTAGTGAACAAAGAATTCAATATGAAGAAGTTAGAAATTATGAATAAGGCACATGCATATATGCAAGATATACTATAAAAAACAGTCACGATTGCAAAAAGATTGAAGAATTATTTTTTTTTAAACTCATCACATTTTATATTTGCTGAGACACGTCATATTTTGTTAAGCAGTTTTTAGTTTAATTTGTTCTTTTATTAGTATCCTATCCTCGAAATACATTTCTAATAAACTTGGTGGAGTTAGTTTATACAATATTTTATTATCTAATCGAAACTACTGTTGAGTCATTTTGAAAGAAATATAAAAAAGTTACTCCACTCACATAATAATAACAATCACCATAATAATATAATCTGTCATGAACAAAGAATGACACACAGTCCTTACCCAAAATATTATAACTAAAAAATTATACGCATGATTTTATAAAATTAGATGATAATTAATACACATAAATTAAGAGTTTGATTAGCATATTTTGACAAAGAAATAAATATTTTTCTGATTTCATCCATTTATTAAGTATAGTTTAAACATAATTATTTATATAGTAAACTAAAAAAAGGCACAATTTTGGATATTTTGTTGTAAAATTAAATCACAGGTTTGAAGAAAATAGGGAGGGAATTTTGATAGTAGTGCATTGTGATTTGTGATAACTAGTTATTATTTGGTGAAAAAGAGATGGAATAGAAAAAAAAGAAATACCAAAGCCAAAAACAAAAAACTGCTCTGCAAAAAATTGATTAAAAAACAGGCCAAACTAATGGTAAACCGAAAAACCGGCCAAACCGGCTAGTATTTTTTTATTGCCCGGTTCGCTATATCATCAACAATGGTGTCGTTTTATTCGAAAACAAAAGGCACCACCCTTCCCCCTTCTTTCTCTCAGAATCCCAACCCTAAAACCCTGTCAGAGCAGAGCAACATCCCCCTTCTCTATCTCCAAGCTACTCTCCGTCAGCTAGAGGCTGCCATCACCGTCAGACTAGCCTCAACCCAGCCTCCCACTTCTCCCATTGGCATCACTCACGTTAATTTTTTTGCCAACGCTCTTCGATTTTCCGTCGCGGTCCTTTTCTTGTCGTCGGCTGGTCGGTGAGTTCTTCAATGACAATTCCTTTTCTTGTCATTGCGATCCTTCTCTACTCTCTCTGCCGTAGTGAGTTCTTTAATTTTTCAATTAATTTATTTTTATTTTGTTAACTTTTGCTCATGTAATTATTATAGGGTTTGCTTGCTTCAACAATTGTGTAATCAAATCTCAATTAAGAACCATTTCTAATCTAAAGGTGTGCGCCTATTGAAATTTCAAATTTAAATTGGGGATCATGGCCAAATTTGAAATTTTTTCGTTTCTGTTTATGCAATCATGCATGTTATAGCCCTTCTTCATCAACACTGCAAGAATCTAATTGCTACAAGAATTTTCAAATTTAAATTGGGGATCATGGTCAAATTTTTTCTTGTTAATTTTTATATATTCTGAGTTGATTTTTATATGATTGTTGTATATATTCTGCCTTCTGAGTTAATTGTATGGATTTTGAATTAATTATATGGATATTGGATTTTGGGTTAATTTTATGGATATTGGATTCAAACTGGGATTCTCTGCTTATTTTCTAGGTTTTTGTGGTTTGAAACTCGATATTGGGTTCTCTGGAATAAACTGCTGGTGGTAGGTAATGACCATCCATCTTCAAACCACAGAGTTTACAAATTTATTTAAGAGTAAAGTACCATTTCTACCCACGAAAGTTGAAAACGCTGACAAATCTACCCACGAAAGAAAGAAACTACCAAATGTAACCATCAATCGTGAGATCCGTGGGACGAAACTAACCAAGCCTTGTTCCGGCGTTGACTCCGTTAGCAACGCTACCTACGTGGCTATTCACGGCGTGACATGGCTTGGGGAGCTTCACACGTAGATTTTATAATTATAATTATATAAAAATATAAATGGATTTGAAAATTTTAATTTTTTTTAGTAAAAAAAAGGAAATTAGAATTGAAGAGTTATGAAAGGTACAAGTCTTCGCGCGTTTCACAGAACAGAGGGTAGAGCCCTAAGAAGAAACTGTTCATCTTCTCCATTCACAGAAAATCTCCGGTGCCGACGATAATCTTCGTGTTGAAGAGAGGGTGGTTGTTGTTGTGGATCGTGTTAGCTTCTGGAGTTCGGTGATGTCATCCATAGGTAAGTACTAACCTTTGAAATCTCTGTAATGTTTTCCTGGATTTTCGGTGCATGGTTGTGATTTTATGATTTTTTATTAGGGTGTCTTTGTAGTGGGTATGATGTGGTTGTGAATTGGTTTTGTTTTCTGTGTATGTGTATTTGCAGATGGCAACTATCCACATTACGTTAGTCATTAGTCACAGAGAAAAATTTGTGAAGGGTGATGATGGGAAACTGGCATATGTTGGAGGTGAGAAAACAGAAATTGAAAGAGTGAATGTGGATACTCTTAATAAGTTCTTCCTGACTGACTTAGTAAAGGACATAGGGTACAATGATGTGAGCGAGATTTACTGGCTTGAACCTGGGAAGGAGTTGGATGGTAGGTTGAAGTTGCTTAGACTAGACATGGATGTGGTGACTATGTACGAAGCAGCCATTGCTAATGGGAAGAGAGTTGAGGTGTTCACTGATCATCCAATTGACCTTCCTGAGTTTGTAGAAGAAAACAATGAGCCTGAACCAGAGATTGAGATATTACATGTTAATAGGACCCAGTCAAGCACAGAACCAAGATTTGTGTTAAGAGGACCCCAACCCCAAAGAAGAAGAGAAATAGAGTGGTGAAATTGAGTGAGAATGTAGGAGGTGTGCATGGACCGAATGCTGAAACAGGGGATGATCCGATAGATCAAGATTTCCATCATACCACAACAAACACACAACAACCAGATTTAAGCCATGATCAACCAAATATACCCAGCCATTCACCTAAGGTAACATTTGATGAGGCAGCAAGAATCGTTCGGCTCTCAGATGCACCCAATGAAACCAACTTACTGCCGTCTCAGCAGGTGGTGAGGACTCCTCCACATCCTGAACAACCAAATCTATCAGCTGCAAGTGAAGAAACTGGACACCAAATTCCAGTATTGGCGGAGTCAGTGGCTCCAACTGTTGATCAAGGGCCTGCTGAATCTGTTGAGGTTTTCACATAGTACATTCCACAGCCTTGTCAAGAACAAGAGTCTCAGGAGCAGAGCATTCAAAATGAAAAGGGAACAGTCGGTAGTGAGAGTCAACCCAGCAGTTCACAGCCCGGAGTAGATATAAATCCAGATGTGGGTGGTGGTAGTCAAAAGAAGAGGAAGAGAAGATCAACAGTCAGGCCTCCACCTTCAGGGCAAACATTCATACCTAATCAGGATCCAACCAAGCATCCTTCATTTTTTATACCTGTGGAGGGTGAACTTATGTCAGAGGCAAGTGCAGGGATGCATTGTTACGAGTCGGAGGAGCTCGATTCTATTGCAAGTGATGATGAAGACGGTCAGCATGCAGCATTTCCTCAAGCGAATCCAGATGCTCCAGTAAGGGAAGTAAGGTTGGAGGTTGGCATGGAGTTTGAAAATCTGGACCATTTCAAGAAGGCAGTTAGGAAGTTTAACATCAACTTAGGCCGAAGCATATTCTTTCCAAGAGTGGATTCAACTAGGTGCAAGGCCATATGTTATGATGAGAGTTGTCCGTGGCAGATATACTGTGCAAAACGGTCATTTCCATTAAGCTTTCAGGTGAAAACGTTTGTGAATGAGCATACCTGCAGCAGAGTTAATAAGAATAAATCTGCAGATGGTAAATGGGTTGTAGAGGAGCTTGAGGACAAGATCCGTGATCATCCAGACATGACTCAAAGGCAGGCACAAGATTTTTTCAAAAAGGAGTATGACGTGATTGTGAACGAAAGGAAGATATACAGGGCCATGGTGAAGGCCAAAGAACGAATAGAGGGCTCAGAAATAGCTCAGTATGCAGTTCTTAGGGACTATGCTAATGAAATTATGAGGACCAACCCTGGCTCCACTGTGAGGATTAGTACTGATTTTGTTGAAGGGATTGGGCATAAGTCCAAAAGGATATATATATGCTTGGAAGGGTGTAAAAATGGTTTTTCGAGTGGCTGCAGGCCCTTTATAGGGTTAGATGGAACTTTTCTAAAGGGATACTACCCTGGCCAGTTATTGACTGCAATTGGTCATGATGCCAACAACCACATATACCCTATATCGTATGCTGTTGTAGAGTGTGAATGCAAGGATAGTTGGAAGTGGTTTCTTGAACTCCTACAAGAAGACTTAGGTGACGCTGCAATCAATGGAATCAACTTCATGTCAGACATGCAGAAGGTAAGGGTTGAATTCGTATGCTATGTGTATGTGTTCACTTTTAGTTCAGTAAATGTATCATGCATACCTCTTGCTGTCATAGTTACTAACGCACATATGGTATATTGATATAATTGTGTTGCTTTTCTCATCTAGGGCCTCATCCCTGCTATGCGTGAAGTGAATCCAGGAGCACATCACAGATTTTGTGCTATGCACATATGGCAAAACTTTAGAAAACAGTGGGGGGATACAGAATTAAAAATTGCTATGTGGAGATGTGCCAAGGCCACAACCTCCCAAGAGTTCAATGCCGTACTGGATAGGATCAAACGGGTTAATCCCCATGCCGTACTGCTGTTTTATCAACCCACTCATATGTGTCTACTCTTATAGGAAACCAACCCAGCTCCTCAACCAGTTCCTAATCCAATGAGGTCTCCTTCAACTAGGCCACCAACTGCAAACAAGCCACCAAAGAAGAAGAAGAATCTACGAAGACCACCACCAACTACTCAGCAACCACAGTCTGCTCCAGCAACAACAACTACTAGTAGTGCATCACCTCTGCCATCTGATGTGCCACCCACTGTGACACCTCAAACCATGCTAGTTGCCTCCAAGGGCACTACTTCCAGGTTCATGGAATTCATGCCAACTCCCACAGTGAAAGGAGCAACTTCAAGTAGGTGGCCGCAGCCTGCCTTCCTTCCACCTCGAATTTTGAGGTCCACCACTGCACACTTGAAGGAAGGGTCAAGCGGAAGCAGCAACTCCACACCAAATCCTTGAAGGAAGATTATGTTCTTTTTTGTACTGTCCATGGCAGTTTATTTTACTTTTGATGGATATGTCAAATACTTTAGCTTCAATTGCTTATGTTTTGATTTTCGGTATGGGTGCATACTCGTTGTTGATAGCTCATACCTATAACTTGAACAATTAAGTAACTCAATTTCTACATACTTATCATGTTATTTTGCTTGTATTTCATGTTATTTTTGAGTAGAAAGTAAACAACGATTGCAATTAGTAATAGATAACATCTGCAAGTTACATATATGATATCACTCTGGTTGACATTTTCTGAATTCCAACTGTATACAAATGACTTATTCAGAATCGAACATGGGTATTTTTGTCCTTAAATAACACTAACAACTACATAGGCTCAAAACCTCCTAAGAATCAGATACAAAGTACAGACAATGTTACACACCACCACCATTGACATAATCACAACCCAAACCCTAAGTTTACTAACTTCAGCTTCAAACCTCCCTAACATCATTAGCATCTTCACTTCAGCCTCAGCCTCATTAACATTTTCCTGCACATTTCTTTCTGACAGTCCTCGTCTCAGACCCTCCCACTTCCCTTCGATTTCGTCTACCCATTCAAAGAAGTTGCAGTCCGAGTTCTATCCATGGCAAAAAAACTAAAATCAGACTCACATTCAACTCACATAGAACAGGGTGTAGAACGGGTTACCTTCCAATTGGGACAACGTACGAACCACCTCCCAGGATTCATCACCGTTCCTGACTGTAACAGCGTCACCCCCAACCCACAGTAACATCTGCCATTGAACTTCCTATCATGCACCCTCTTCGAAATTGAGCTTGCAGACACACTACCACCGCCGTTCGAAGGTGGAGTAAAGAGTCTTCTCCTCGACATTGCTATAATTTCCAAGATTTTCGTGAATTTAGGGTTAGTTATGGAACAAGGTTTGAATTTGGGAATTCTGGGGTTAAGGATATAGTATAACGGTCATACAACTCAGCAATCCACGTGTGAAGCTCCCCAAGCCATGTCACGCTGTGAATAGCCACGTAGGTAGCGTTACTAACGGAGTCAACGCCGGAACAAGGCTTGGTTAGTTTCGTCCCACGGATCTCACGATTGATGGTTACATTTGGTAGTTTCTTTCTTTCGTGGGTAGATTTGTCAGCGTTTTCAACTTTCGTGGGTAGAAATGGTACTTTACTCTTTATTTAATGTTTTTTTTTTCATGCGTGCTTACTGGTCTTTTTCTTGTTCTTTAGGCCTTGGCAACTTCTGTCGCATTCATGTCAACTTGGTACTGTTCTCAATGTTGTTGGCGAACAAGTATACTACAAATAAAATGACAATAACACAACTTCTATGTTCTCTTACTAGATATAAGTAAGAAATACAAAATAGGAAGTTTCCAATTGAAAGTAATTCTAACATTATTTTTTGTTTAGTTGTTTGGTTTATGCAAGAACCTGAATTTTTCCTTTGAATTTATTTTCTGTAATAAATAGGATGAGAAGGCGCATGAGGCAATCCTGAAAGCATTAAACTTGTTAGGGTTTGTTTGATAAACCCAGTCTTTGTCATTTTTGTGTATTTTTATTTTTATTAGTTATGAAGATTGATGTTTAAAGTTATTTGTAAACTTTTAGTGAATAATTTATTACGTGAAATTGTAAAATTTTAAATTTTATCATGTTAAAAATGATTGAATTTAAATATTTAAAGTATATATATTAAATTTTTAATATTTTTATTTTATATGTAATTAAATCGGTTAGACCCAATTGGACTTCTAAATTATTAAACCAGTTACTCTACCAGTTCATTGACCGGTTTGGTTCTCGCAATCTTGTTTCAAACACACATATTGGGTAAAGAAACCCATCAATCAAAATCAAATCAATAATCAATAATAATCATAAAATCCTAGTCACTACAAATATCTTCAGACCCCTTTTTCTCTTTTGTAGAGCTTTACCAATTTTCAATGGAGGTAAATTCTGTAACTATTTATTTGTTGGGGCCTGCTACACATACAAGTAAAAAGGCCGTACAAGTTTTACAAGTTATCAGCCTAAATTTCATTAACACGCGTATTAACTCTTTTTGAATGGAGCGTAACTACACGCGCCCCACTCAAACGGTTCCTCTTCGTCTTCTTCTTCTTCTTCTTCTCTTCTTCTTCGTCTTCGTCTTTGTCTTCTTCCTCTTCCTCTTCCTCTTCCTCTTCCTCTTCTTCTTCTTCGTTTTTTTTCGATTTTCATGGTTTCTGAAATTCTTCTTCTTCTTCTTGCTGCACGTTCTTCTTCTTCTTACTCTTCTTCTTCTCCTTTTCTTTCGTTTCTGCACGTTCTTCTTCCTCGTTTTCCTCTTCTTCTTCTTCTTCTTCATTTACGTCTTTTCTCTCTGTTTTCTCTTTTTTTTTCGATTTTTCATGGTAAAATCGTTTTTGAAGAAGAAGAAGCAGCAGAAGATGAGGAGGAGAAAGAGAAAGAGTTCTAAATTATGCATAAGATGTACTTCAACGAATTTTGGGTGTATTTTTTTAAATCCTTTGGGTGTATTTTCTGTAACCCTTTGGGTGTATTCCTATAATCGTTTGGGTGAATTCTTGTAACCGTTTGGGTGTATTTTCTGTAATCCTTTGGGTGCATTTCTGTAATCATTTGGGTGTATTTGAGTGATATCTGACTGATATCTATGGGTGTATCTGACTCATATCTATGGGTGTATCTTACTGATATCTATGGGTGTATTTTTCATTTCAGAAAAAATGGCAAGCATTACAGAAATACACCAAAACGATTACATAAAATACACCCAAGAGATTACAGAAATACACCCAAACGGTTACAGGAATTCACCCAAACGATTATAGAAATACACCCAAAAGATTACAGAAAATAGACCCAAAGGATTTAAGAAATACACCCAAAATCATGCATAATTCAGAACTCTTTCTCTTTCTCCTCCTCATCTTCTGCTACTTCTTCTTCTTCAAAAACAATTTCAGAGTTTGATGTCAAAAAAAAATAGAAATCGAGAATAACGAAAAAAGAAAACAGAGAGAAAAGCACGTAAATGAAGAAGGAGAAAGAGAAGGCAAGAAACAAAAGAAAAGAAGAAGAAGAAGAGGAAGAGGAAGAAGAACGTGCAGCAAGAAGAAGAAGAAGGTGCAATGAAAACGTGCCGTAACAGTATGTGGAGGAACTAACGTCAACGACGAAGAACAAACCAGTGAGAAAGGAGGAGAAAAGAACGATCGAAAAAGAAGGAGAAGAAGAAGGGATGTAGCGCGTGTAAGGAACGTAGCACTTGCAGCGAATTTTGGGGATTAGAGTTTAATTGGCTTGTAATACTTACAAGCCCTAATCGCTTGTACGCAGAGTTTTTCCCTTATTTGTTTTGTTGAATTTTGATCAAAATTTGTGTTTTCTTCTTTTTTAATTTATGTTTCAAAGATTAATTATTTATTATACTGAGTTCATTCCAATTGCACCCTTACATGATTCCTTTACTCTGAGCCGTTATTTTTTGTTCCATTTAATTTATTTTTTGGGTATTGTTATGATTTTCATATTCTAGCATATATTTGGTACATGTATAGAAAGATTAATATATGTTCCAGGGATAATTTTGAATGTATTTCTTAAGGAGAAAACTGATCAAATTTGTATTCTAGTGGCTAGGCTTAAGTAAATTGCCGGTTAAAGGTCTAAGCGACTTTGGGAAGGTTGAGGAAGGTAGAAGATTGATTGTAGATAGATGGGGGAAAGGTTGCGTGCCCCATGTTGTGTTCTACAATATGATTATTGAATGTGTTTTAAAATTTGTTGCTGAAAATATCACTGAACTAGGTTTTTTGTTGTTGAAAATGATTACTGACATGAATTTGTTACTGATTATCATCATTGGATCTTGAATTTGTTGCTGTCTTGCTCAAATAATTACTTTAATAAATCTTTTTATTGTTGAAAAGTATCATTGAGTTGATTTTGTTAGTGATTGAATCTTGAATTTGTTGCTGCCTTACTAAATATTTTTTTTGTGGCGATTAATTGCTATCATAATAATAACATTCTTATGCACAAATAACATTATATTATTTGCAGTTCAATCTTGACAACAAAGTTATATATGTGTAATTCAGGTTCATGGCATTATGATGTCTCACCCTTCATCCTTGGAAAACTCATAACTCAACCTAACTTCCAAGTTTCTGCAGTCTTTTCTTACCTTAATAGACCTCATCAATCGTCCATTACTGATACTCAAGGTGCAAATGGTTTCACCTCAGCCAATAATTGTTAAAGGTAACTCCTTTGTTTATGACTTAGTGGTTTTTGCAACCATTATAGTCCTTATTGGTTTTTGTTTTCATTTTCAATATCTTTTGTTTTAAGGATAATGTTTTCATTTTTGTCTCTTGTCTTTTTTCTCAGGGATGCCAAATGGGGTTGTAGCATTAGCTTGGATCTCAACAACAATAGAATCAATTTTGACATTGGTGTACTTAGCCAAGCAAATTGCCCATCATTTGCTTATCATTGTGGTGTTCATCCACCACCACCACCACCTATAAATTTGTTTCAAGGTGTTCTTTCAGACGGCACTATGCTCCCTTATAACCAAGTTATTGAAGCAAGTTGCAAAAAATTTCAGAATGTGAATATTCTTAACTCTTTGGTTTCGTTTAGTAACTGTATCAATCTTTTTAAGGAATGAAGAAAATAATTAAACAAATGCTCCTCTCATAAGATAAAATTTGTACATTTTCAATCTATCAAAATGTTTAGACAATGAAGGACAATTTTTCTTGATTATAGTTTGCATATCTAACCTTTTAGGATAGAACTGAGGACTCAAACCATCGTTCAGGATCAAATACATCAGTTGATAATCCTTTCTATAACTTCTTAGAAGTTAAGGATCCAGAGTGGGGGAAGGATGCAGCTGGGTCACAGGTGACGCGAAGTAGGATGCTGCGGCATTGATCTTAGCTTGAACTTTTGATTCTAGCAGGAAATCGTGAAGCAGTAACAATGGCTATGAGGAGTATGCATTTGCAATGGTTTTCTGCTTGAAATCCAATAATTTTAACAAGCTAAGAAAAAGTGAATAGTTTCCTAGTCTTGGTTTAGGCCAAGGTAACTCGGAATTAAAGAAAGAACAGACTTGTTACATTGCAAACTATGCCCCTGGATTCAACGAAACTGGAAATCAAAGATAAGAAGAAAGTTTGCATGGGAATTTCATTTGACTTATCTTAATTTTGAAATATCAATTTACCATTATTATTTGTTATTTACATGTTTTAATGCAATACATATTGATTCTTCCTTTTTATCATGCACATAATGTGTAATAAATTTAACAATGATATATGTATATT
Source organism: Arachis hypogaea (assembly GCF_003086295.3). Lineage (NCBI taxonomy): Eukaryota > Viridiplantae > Streptophyta > Magnoliopsida > Fabales > Fabaceae > Arachis > Arachis hypogaea. The sequence goes on along the minus strand of NC_092044.1, from coordinate 79,954,209 downwards.
ATAAAATTAATTATTATTAGCTAAAAATAGTTTAGTAAATAAATTTGTAATTTTATATTTTACTTGAGTCTCTGGGGTCATGTGGAGATAATTGGAATTTTCTGTGTTGGTTTCATTGCGCAGCACATGATGATGGTTGCAAGATGGATGTAATAATTTAAGGAGTTTTAACTACTCAGTTTTACGAGCAATGACACTGTTTCTTGGTTTAGTACAGACCCTGGACGGTTTTTAAGTTCCCATCTAATGATTATTGTTAATAACAAAATGGAAAAGAGGAGAAAATGATTACTTCTTGACGGTAAAAAGGACCTAGTAACTTGTCTAGGTGAACACGTTACACTAACTCAAAAAAACTTGAAAACTCCTCCTCTAAAGTTGGACACTTGTACCTGGCAAACAAAAGAATATCACTGAACATAGTTGCATCACTAAGAATTACTAAAAATAAAATTTAATTAATAAAAGAATAATTTATTAAAGGATATTTTTTTTAAGCAAAATTTAATGATAAAAAATAAAATTTTTGTTAATGGATATTTTTTCAAAAAATAATTTATTTTTTTTTTCATAAAAAATGGATAAAGTTAACATTATTAACACAAAAAATTTAAAATAGATTAAAGAAGAAATTTTTTAAAAGTTGGAAGAGAGAGAAATGTACATTTATAAAATAGAGGGGAGATGAGTGTCATTTTAGCATCTCACAGGAGAGAGAAGTGGAATTTTCTCTATTTATTATTATATACATGCTGTGTTCATGGAATTCGGTGCCTAGATGCTTCATTGCAGTTTCCAACACTTAAAAATTTTTGCGCATGCACGCATATAATTGGGATGTTCATCTTAACTAGGGAAAATTGGCCGAAGCATGTTGCAGCTGCATGTATGTGAATTTCACTCAAGTTTATTTGAATCCAAATACAGATAATAGTTCTTCACAAATATATATATTATTTTTTTTTCCTTGCAACATAAATGAAAAAATAAGTTTAATATGCTTCCTTAGCATCCCCATGGAGGCTAATCATCAAAAGTTATGATAAAATCAAATCCATCGGGAGTAATGATATATACCAGGAGACTCTTTATATTCTTCACTTCCAATTTGTTCTCAATGAAAACGTAATTATCACCCAAATTCTTAAGAGTTTCTTTCACTTCATCAACCCCAACCTTGTAGTAGACAGATTTAAAAGGTAAGAATATATTCAAAAGGGAGCAAGCAAGTGTTCAGTGTTAACTTTAAAAAACAAAAACATATAATATGGTCCAAGTAAATTAACCCATATAAACTAGGAAAATAACATTGCCATAACTATGACATCTTAGAAGCCCATTTGTTAAAAGCGTGTGACATCTTAAATCAACCTTTGCAGCACGGATACACCCATAGCATGAATCATCTAGAGAATATAAGTAACGGGCTTTTATTTGCTTGCCTCTTTCGATAAGAATGACTAACTGATAATTATAGAAATAAACTTATCACACCAAAATCACATTGGCAAAATAAACATAGCATTCAATGAAGATAGTGTTATCTCTTAATCCAAGTGATAAAAAAGGTAGAAAATACTTGAGAGAAGTGACAGCCATAGCAACAAATATAAAAGCAAATCAACACACAATTTTATAGTTGATTTTACAATTGCTCTATGCTCTTCAAATAAACAAGCTTCCTAATGTGTTTGACTATTTACTTATGCAAGCATGTTTATATAAAACTGAACAAAAAATATTATAACTATTCAAAACCCCTTTAAATAAAAATCCTACAAAATACGTGATTATATTTACCTTTTTTTGTAATCATAGAGGTGATCATTCTGGTTGTCCAAATCACTGAACTTGGTAGCCCTGACACTTCTGCTAAGAGAAGGCCATAGACAAGGACGTGTCTTGGTCCTTCTTCAGCAAGCAGCATCAATACAGAGAAATTCTCCCGAATGAAATCCATAAGTTCTGTGAGTTCATTTATATTAGAATATATACATTATGACAGAAGAATTGCAATACTTGAAATATGAGATATTGTAAACGCAACGAACCAAATGGATAAGATCCGTCTAACTTTGCATACATATGTTCATATCCCTAATTTTATAATTTAACTATTAAAATGAACTTATCAGTAATTTCGTTGCTTAAAACACATGCTAGATTAAAAATTTGTCTAATTTATGCACTATTAGTAATGAACAAAGAATAAATATGCCAAGCTTATGAACTTCTACATTAGCTAGTGCCCTCAGTAAGTAGAAATTACTACGATCAAGGCAAAACTATGTTCTGGTATAGCATTTCACAACTGTAGATTTATTCCTAGCATTCAACTACAACTTTCATTGGAATAAATGAAAAGTAGTCTTTTAAATAAGAAAAGTTAGCCAATAGTGAAAAATTAACAACTTACATCACTATCGACATCATTGGTTGAATTTGCAACCTAACACCTATCTTTTTTACTGCATCGTTAAACTAAATGCTCTCTTAGTTTCAACCGTTGAAGACACAAAAGAAATTGCAAGCCCCTTGGTGGAAAATCTACCAGCTCTTCCAATGGATCAGTTTAAACAAATATACAACCATGTAAATATGGATGGCATAATGGTTAAATTAGCAGTAGATAATGTGCTAATTTAATTCATATCATTTTTCGCAAAAAAAGTTTTAATGAAATGCAACCAATTACCCTGTGCAGCTAAGTGTCAGTACAATCAGGCATTTCATAGTTGATATCTATGGTACCGTTTGTTTTCGGAGACAGGACAGAGACATGGACATCACATATTTAAAAAGTGTTGAAAGCAAAGACATGGACACTAGACACATTGTCTCCGAGACGGTTTTTTTATACTTTTGTGTCCACTCTTTTACGAAGGACAATGATGGACACGGGATTTAAAAGAGTGGACACAAACTTTTTTATAAATTTTGTTTTTTTTGTTCATAGATATTTTTACCCCTTCTTATTTTTCCTATTGCGTTGTTCTGATAGAGGTACTTTCTTCTTCATGCTCTTTCTCTATCTCTTTCTTTTTCAGTACTCTCTCATTTTTGTAGAATTTTTTTTATTGGAATGGATAATTCTTTCTTTCTTATCGTTTTTACTTCAATACTATTTTAACCTTGTATTATATTATTTGATTTGTAATAATAATAATAATAAAAATAATTAATCTTAAAACTTTTGAAGGATAAATATTATCAAAAGTAAAATTGATCTTTTAAAATACTAAAAAATAATTTATAAGTTGTAATTGATTTTATATAATTTAAAGAAAAATCAGTTTTTTGAAAAGAAAAATTAGTTTTTAGATAAAAAAAATTGATTTTCTAAATAAAAATAGATTTTTATGTGCAAAAACTAATTTTTTTAATGTACGGATTCTTTTTTAAAACTAATTTTTTATTTAAAATTAATTTGGCTTATTAACCTAAACAAATTTTTTTATTAATCAAACTCAGATTTATTTTTTTTGTTAATTTTAACCACATGTATTCCTATATATTAACAATAAATTTAAAAATAAAATAATTTTATTTATAAATTTTATTTTAATATAAATACTATTATATATTTTTTTATTAAAATTTTTGGCCTCTTCGAACATTTTTTCAAATTCCGTCTGTACTCTTACGTACTCTCATTTTCTATTAAATTAGTGTGTATTTTATGTAGAAAATTTGGAATCACATGACTATTTTAGTCATTTCATATAATATTTTAGTCTTCTCCATGTGTATCCAAATATAATATTAGACATTACATTAGTGTCTTATACATCGTATCCAAATACAACACACAAAGAATAATTTTTACTGTCTCCGTCCTATTATCTCTGTCTTAGTGTCATGTTATATCATGTCTCTAAAAACAAACACAGCCTATGTTAACCCGTTCTATGATAATACCCCTGCCTACTAAATCTGTTGCCATAACAAGAATCCTTTGCCTCCCTTTTTGAAGCCTTTGTATCGTTTCAACCTGAAATACAAATTGCATGTTGTCAAAATGATACTATTCACTTGATAGGTAAAAATAAAAATAGCACGCAAATTTTTTACTTGATATAGTATCATCACTGATAGTCATGGATACCATGTATATCGTGCTTAGGAGATACCGTGAAAAAAATAAAAATAAAAAAAAACACACGGTAACAACAAACTAACTGTTGATCCAAACATAAAAATATACAACTCCTCATGACAAAATATATCAACCCATCTTGTAAATGGAATATGAACTTAAAGTCAAAAGTACTGTAAACAAATAAAATAATACATAAAGCACTCAACTTGTAATCTGTTATGCCATTTCATCAAATAGAAATTAGAACTAACTAAAATTACAAAGAAAACAACACAATATTTCTTTCACCAATCCATGAAAAAACTTTCAAGTTCCAAACTAATATATCTTTCCATTCTAAATAATTACACAGAAAATGATGCCTCGGAGCTGCAAAAGCTAGGCAATTTGCCGGTAGCTAAGCCAGCAACTAAGTCAAACCAAAACGAAAACTTATGATAAACTAATATTCTGCTGCTTTTAATTATTGTCATTGAACCTGTTATGTTATTACTGAGCTGAATCAGCGTATCAACTCAATTGCGGATTGAAGAACACAAATCTTCTTTGGAATGAACCCTAAATGCTCGCCGTCAGTTAGAATATAAACTCCACCTCTGCCTGAAATGTCCTCCACCTCAATAGGATTTACACTGACAAACACAGAGAAAACACTGAATTAGTACAAGCTCAACTGTAAACAAGCCTAAAAGAAATTAAAAGAGCTAAAGACTTGGAATATGATTTCAATGAATGTCATGCCTACATGTAAGCAATTATTATTCCAATTACCTATTTGTAATCTAATTAACTCAGTTTTGGACTAAATTAAATTGCATAAACCAAAAGAAAAACATAATAAAAGCCTAAAATAAGAAATAACGAGGTTACAGAGCGGTGATAACAACCACAATTACAACGACAGTGCTTGAACGACATCGTTAAGGGCTGAGAGAAGGAAGAAACAGAGACCGAGTGAGAGGGTAGGATACCTGAGGACGGTGGCACTGCTTGTGACGACAGCAGCGGTGATGCTTTAGAGGTCGGCGACGGCACGACAGACGGAGAGAACGGGACACCCAATGAGACGGTTATGCTCGGGTGGCGTGGCGACGGGGACGGAATGGAGGAGGAGCAACAGGCCGTAAGCCATTACCGAGAATTAGGGTTCATTCTTTGGAAACATGATTTGGGAAAGAAACAAAATTCAGTTTTTAATATTTTAATAAATTATACAATTACCCACTTTAAAAATGATTTAATTACAAAATAGTCTAACCATAGTTAACATAACAACCAATTAAAGAATGACATGTCATAAAATGTAATTTACATGTTATTATAGGAAGGGTAGAGTAGAATTTACCATAAATATTATGTTTTGCAACTTTATGCTTTAAAATTAATCTGTCAAATTCAGACTTACCCCCCGATTGTCTTCACATTCTTCCTTGCAGAAGGTTTAATAATGAAATTAGAATAGAAAAACTAGGAATACACTCTCCCAAAGAAAAAAACCATGAATACTGCTAAACATGAAGAATAATACCAACATACTTATCAATGGCTCTGAGAGGTTGATGAGTGGATAATTTATACGCTTTTTGGCATTTTTTACATAGTTTTTAGTATGATTTTGTTACTTTTTAGTATATTTTTATTAGTTTTTGAGCAAAATTCACATTTCTGGACTTTACTATGAGTTTGTGTGTTTTTCTGGGATTTCAGATATTTTCTGGCTGAAATTGAGGGACCTGAGCTAAAATCTGATTCAGAGGCTGACAAAGGACTGCTGACGCTGTTGGATTCTGACCTCCCTGCACTCGAAATGAAATTTTTGGAGCTACAGAAGTCTATACGGTGCGCCCTCAACTGCGTTGGAAAGTAGACATCCAGGGCTTTCCAGAAATATATAATAGTCGATACTTTGCCCGAGTTTAGATGACGCAAATTGGCGTTTAACGCCAGTTTTCTGCCCTATTCTGGCGTTGATAAACCACTATTTTATGGTTTATCTTGTGCTTAATTGAGTGGATTTTATCAACTCTTCACCCACTTATTCATACTATTTTCATGGTTTTACATTTGCCTTCCTAATTATGTGCTTTGATTGAAAACATGCTTCTTTGGCCTTAAGTTCCCTATCTTTAATCCTCCCTTATTACCATTAGATACCTTGATATGTGTGTTAAGTGTTTTCAGATATTATAGGGCATGAATGGCTCAGAGGATGGAAAGGAAGAATGCAAAAATGGAAGGAAAGCATAAAACGGAGTTTGTGAAGAAACTGGAGCGATGCGACCGCATGGACGACGCGGCCGCATGCCAAGCGCGAAGAAGAAGCGACGCGGCCGCATGACTGACGTGACCGCGTGCCTAAAGAAGAACACCTATGATGCTGCCGCATGACTGACGCAACCGCGCAACAAAGAAGACTCCAATTGACGCGACCGCGTGACCCACGCGGACGCGTGACAGAGGCCACGCACCAGAAATTGCAGAAAACGCTCATAGCTGATTCTGAAGTCCTTTTTGGCCCAAATCCAAGTCCAGAAGGCATAGACCAGATGTTATAAAGTGGGGGAATGCATCCATTCAGATCATGCTCTCATAATTCATAATTTTAGTTTTAGATGTAGTTTTGAGAGAGAGAGAGAGAGGTTCTCTCCTCTCTCTTAGGATTTAGGTAGGATTTTTAGAAATTAGGATTTAATTCGACTCTTCATCAGGTTCAATATTTCCTTTACTTTATATTTATCTCTTATCTTAGATACTTTAATGCTTTTATTGGTATTTGATTTGTGTTGTCCAATTGGCTTATGAACTTTTCATGTTAGGATTATACATTATTGAGATGTTTTTAGATTTATGATTTCAATTCAGCTTTCCACCCTTTTGGTCTTGGTTAAGAAATCAGTAACTTAGGAGTTATCTTAGCTCAACATAATTGATAACTGTTATCTTTGCTAATTGAATTGAACTTCAATAATCCCAACCTTTTCGTAGGAAATAAATAGGATTCGAAGGTCAAACTAATTAGTCCCTTAACTTTCCTTTGCTTTAGCAAAGGTTAACTAAGTGGAATTAAGATTCAACTTTCATTATTATTGATAAGAATAACTAAGTCTGGACTTCCAATTTCTCATACCTTGCCAAAGGATTTGCTTTATAGTATTTATTTATTTTAATTGCCCTTTAAATTATCTGGCGTATTCATTCCTCACTCTCAACAACAAAATACACTTTTTCATAACCAACAATAAGAACACACCTCCCTGCAATTCCTTGAGAAGACGACCCGAGGTTTAAATACTCGGTTATCAATTTATTAGGGGTTTGTTACTTGTGACAACCAAAACGTTTGTACGAAGGAATTTCTGTTGGTTCAGAATCTATACTTACAACGCGACTTTATAAAATTCTTAACTAGCAAAAATCCTAACGTCAGGCGTTAAACTCCAGAAACAAGTTGCAAAGCAGAGTCAAATGCCAGAAACAAGTTACAAACTGGTGTTCAACTCCAAGGAAGACCTCTACACGTGAAAGCTTCAATGCTCAGCCCAAGCACACACCAAGTGGGCCCGGAAGTGGATTTCTGCATCATTTACTTAATTTGGTAACCCTAGTAACTAGTTTAGTATAAATAGAACTTTTTACTATTGTAATAAGCGTCTTTTTCCCTATTTTCAAATTCATATACTATTTGGGGAGGCTGGCCATTCGGCCATGCCTAGACATTGTTCTTATGTATTTTCAACGGTGGAGTTTCTACACACCATAGATTAAGGGTGTGGAGCTCTGCTGTTCCTCGAGTATTAATGCAATTACTATTGTTTTCTATTCAATTCATGCTTATTCTTATTCTAAGATATTCATTCCCACTTCAATCTGATGAATGTGATGATCCGTGACACTCATCACCATTCTCACTTATGAACGCGTGCCTGACAAACACTTCTGTTCTACCTGTGAAAGCTAGAGTGTGTATCTCTTGGATTCGTGGTCCACGACGCATGGTTGCCTCTCCTGACAACAGAGCCTTCCATTCTGTAAGATCAGAGTCTTCGTGGTATAAGCTAGAATCCATTGGTAGCATTCTTGAGATTAGGAAAGTCTCTACCTTGTTTGTGGTATTTCGAGTAGGATCTGGGATGGGATGACGGTGACGAGCTTCAAACTCGCGACTGTAGGGTGTGGTGACAGACGCAAAAGGATAGTAAATCCTATTCCTACATGATCGAGAACCAACAGCTGATTAGCCCTGCAGGAGACCGTAGAGGAGCTTTTTCACTGAGAGGATGGGAAGTAGCCATTGACAACAGTGACGCCCTACATTCATCTTGCCATAGAAAGGAGTCAAAAGGATTGGATGAAGGCAGTAGGAAAGCAGAGATTCACAAGGAATGACGCATCTCCATGCACTTATGTAAAATTCCCACCAATGAATTATATAAGTATCTCTATCTTTATTTTCTGTTTATTTATCTTTTAATTATTAAAACTCCATAACCATTTGAATCCGCCTGACTAAGATTTACAAGATGACCATAGCTTACTTCAAGCCAACTGATGAGCGGATAATTTATACGCTTTTTGGCATTGTTTTTAGGTAGTTTTTAGTACGATCTAGTTACTTTTAGGGATGTTTTCATTAGTTTTTATGGTAAATTAACATTTCTGGACTTTACTATGAGTTTGTGTGTTTTTCTGTGATTTCAGGTATTTTCTGGCTAAAATTGAGGGACCTGAGCAAAACTCTGATAGGAGGCTGACAAAGGACTGCTGATGCTGTTGGAATCTGACCTCCCTGCACTCGAAATGGATTTTCTGGAGCTATAGAACTCCAAATGGCGCGCTCTCAACGATGTTGGAAAGTAGACATCCAGATCTTTCCAGAAATATATAATTGTTTATACTTTATTCGTATATAGACGACGTAAACTGGCGCTCAACGCCAATTCCATGCTGCATTCTGGAGTCAAACGCTAGAAACACGTCACGAACCAGAGTTGAACGCCAAAAACACGTTACAACTTGGCGTTCAACTCCAAGAGAAGCCTCAGCTCGTGGATAGATCAAGCTCAGCCCAAGCACACACCAAGTGGACCCCGGAAGTGGATTTATGCATCAATTACTTACTTTTGTAAACTCTAGTCGCTAGTTTAGTATAAATAGAACTTTTTACTAGTGTATTAGTCGTCTTTTGACCACGTTACATCTTTGGTCTCAGTTTTATTTTTCATCTTAGGAGACTATTGATTACGTTTTGGGGGCTGGCCATTCGGCCATGCCTGAACCTTCATCACTTATGTATTTTCAATGGTGGAGTTTCTACACACCATAGGTTAAGGGTGTGGAGCTCTGCTGTACCTCGAGTTTCAATGCAATTACTGCTATTTTCTATTCAATTCGACTTGTTCTTATTCTAAGATATTCGTTGCACTTCAACATGATGAATGTGATGATTCGTGACACTCATCATCATTCTCACCTTTGAACGCGCGTGACTGACAATCACTTCTGTTCTACCTTAGACCGGGCGCACATCTCTTGGATTCCTTAATCAGAATCTTCGTGGTATAAGCTAGAATTGATGGCGGCATTCATGGGAATCCGGAAAGTCTAACCTTGTCTGTGGTATTCCGAGTAGGATTCCGGAATTGAATGACTGTGACGAGTTTCAAACTCGTGATTGCTGGGCGTGATGACAAACGCAAAAGAATCAAGGGATTCTATTCCAACATGATCGAGAACCGACAGATGATTAGCCGTGCTGTGACAGAGCATTTGGACCATTTTCACTGAGAGGATGGGATGTAGCCATTGACAATGGTGATGCCCTACATACAGCTTGCCTTAGAAAGGAGTGACAAAGATTGGATGAAAGTAGTAGGAAAGCAGAGATTCAAAAGGAACACAGCATCTCCATGCACCTATCTGAAATTCCCACTATTGAATTATATGAGTAACTATTTACTATTTTATTCCTTCGCGTATACTATAATTTCTTAATACAGTTAAATCCGCCTGACTAGGATTTACAAGATGACCATAGCTTGCTTTATACCAACAATCTCTGTGGGATCAACCCTTTACTCACGTAAGGTATTACTTGGATGACCCAGTACACTTGCTGGTTAGTTGTGCGGAGTTGTGACAAAGTGTGATTCATGTTTGGGAGCACCAAGCCTTTGGAGCCATTGTTGATGATCACAATTTCGTCCACCATGTTTTTGGCGCCGTTGTCGGGGATTGTTCGAGTATGGACAACTGACGGTTCATCTTGTTACTCAGATTAGGTAATTTTCTTTTCAAAATTTTTCAAAAATATTTCAAAAATTTTTTTAATTATTTTCTTTTTTCTTAAAAGAATATTTTCGAAAAAAATTAATAAAATCATAAAAATAAAAAATATTTTGTGTTTCTTGTTTGAGTCTTGAGTCAATTCTTAAGTTTGGTGTCAATTGCATGTTTCTTTAAAAATTTTTACATTTTTCGAAAATTCATGTATTCATGGTGTTCTTCATGATCTTCAAGTTGTTCTTGGTAAATCTTCTTGTTTGATCTTGATGTTTTCTTGTTTTGTGTTTTTTGTTGTTTTTCATGTGCATTTTTGCATTCATAGTGTCCATGCATTAAAGATTTCTAATTTTGGTGTCTTGCATGTTTTCTTTGCATAAAAAATTTTTCAAAAATATGTTCTTGATGTTCATCATGATCTTCAAAGTGTTCTTGGTGTTCATCTTGACATTCATAGTGTTCTTGCATGCATCATGTGTTTTGATCCAAAATTTTCATGTTTTGGGTCATTTTTGTGTTTTTCTCTCTCATCATAAAAAAATTCAAAAATAAAAAATATCTTTTCCTTAATTTTCTCATAATTTTCGAAAATTTGAGTTGACTTAGTCAAAAATTTATAAAATTAGTTGTTTTTTACAAGTCAAGTCAAATTTTCAATTTTAAAAATCTTATCTTTTCAAAATCTTTTTAAAAAATCATATCTTTTTCATTTTTTTACTATTTTTTGAAAATTCTTTAAAATATTTTTTAAAAATATTTTTCTTAATTTTATCTTTCTTTTTGAAAAATATGCTAACAATTAATGTGATTGGTTCAAAAGTTTGAAGTTTGTTACTTTCTTGTTAAGAAAGGTTCAATTTTTAAATTCTAGAATCTTATCTTTTAGTTTCTTGTTAGTCAAGTAATTAATTTTAATTTTAAAAATTAAATCTATCTTATCTTATCTTTTATATCATATCTTTTTCAAAATTTTATTTTTTTCAAAAATTTGATTTTAAAATATCTTTTCTAACTTCTTATCTTCTTATATTTTCAAATTTGATTTTCAAATCTTTTTCAACTAACTATTTGACTTTTTGTTTGTTTCTTATCTTTTTCAGAACCACCTAACTACTTTTCCCTCTCTACTTTTCAAAAATATATCATCCCTTTTTCAAAAATTCTTTTTAATTAACTAATTGTTTTAAATTTTAATTTTAATTCTATCTCATCTTTAATTTTTCGAAAATCATTTAACTCCTTTTTAAAATTTATTTTCGAATTCTCTCTCTCATCTTCTATTTATTTATTCATTCACTAACACTTCTCTTCACCTCTCTTCATCTCCAATCACTGCCTCTATCCTTACCATTGTGTTTGGATTCTCCTTTCTTTATTCTTTTCTTCTTCTACTAATAATAAGGATCCTCTTTACTGTGACATAGAGGATTCCTCTTCTTTTCTTGTTCTCTTCTCTTTCATATGAGCAGAAACAAGGAAAAAAGCACTCTTGTTGAAGCTGATCCTGAACCTGAAAGGGCTCTGAAGAGGAAACTAAGAGAAGCTAAATTACAACAATCCAAAGGCAACCTTTCTGAAATTTTCGAACAAGAGAAGGAGATGGTAGCCAAACCCAACAATAATAATGTAAGGAGGATGCTTGGTGATTTTACTAAACCCACGTCCAAGTTTGATGGAAGAAGCATCTCAATTCCTGCCATTGGAGCAAACAATTTTGAGCTGAAACCTCAAAGTTGCTTTAATGCAACAGAACTGCAAGTTTCATGGACTTCCATCTGAAGATCCTTACTAGTTTTTAACTGAGTTCTTGCAGATTTGTGAGACTGTTAAGATGAATGGAGTAGATCCTGAAGTCTACAGGCTCATGCTTTTCCCTTTTGTTGTAAGAGACAAAGCTAGAACATGGTTGGACTCACAACCTAAAGATAGCCTGGACTCCTGGGATAAGCTGGTCACGGCCTTCTTGGACAAATTCTTTCCTCCTCAAAAGCTAAGCAAGCTTAGAGTGGATGTTCAGAACTTCAAGCAAAAAGATGGTGAATCCCTCTATGAAGCTTGGAAAAGATACAAGCAGATGACCAAAAAGTGTCCTTCTGACATGTTTTCAGAGTGGACCATATTAGATATATTCTATTATGGTCTATCTGAGTTTTCCAAGATGTCATTGGACCATTCTGCAGGTGGATCCATTCACCTAAAGAAAACACCTGCAGAAGCTTAGGAACTTATTGACATGGTTGCAAATAACCAATTCATGTATACTTCTGAGAAGAATTCCGTGAATAATGGGAGGCCTCAGAGGAAGGGAGTTCTTGAAATTAATGCTCTGAATGCCATATTGGCTCAGAATAAAGTGTTGACTCAGCAAGTCAACATGATTTCTCAAAGTCTGAATGGATGGCAAAATGCATCCAACAGTACTAAAGAGGCATCTTCTGAAGAAGAAGCTTATGATCCTGAAAACCCTGCAATGGCAGAGGTAAATTACATGGGTGAACCTTATTGAAACACCTATAATTCATCATGGAGAAATCATCCGAATTTCTCATGGAAGGATCAACAAAAGCCTCAACAAGGCTTTAATAATGGTGGAAGAAACAGGCTCAGCAATATCAAGCCTTATCCATCATATTTTTAGCAACAGACAGAGAGTTATGAACAGAATACCTCTAACTTAGCAAACTTAGTCTCTGATCTGTCTAAGGCCACTTTAAGTTTCATGAATGAAACAAGGTTCTCCATCAGAAATCTGGAGGCACAAGTGGGCCACCTGAGTAAGAAAATCACTGAAACCCCTCATAGTACTCTCCCAAGCAATACTGAAGAAAATCCAAAAAGAGAGTGCAAGGCCATTGATATAATCAATATGGCCGAATGCAAGGAGGATGAGTAGGACGCGAATCCCAATGAGGAAGATCTCATGGGATGTCTCTCAAGAAGGAAGGAGTTCCCTATTGAGGATTGATGAGCGGAAAATTTATACGTTTTTTGGCATTATTTTTAGTGTGTTTTTAGTATGTTTTAGTTAGTTTTTATTATATTTTTATTAGTTTTTAGTTTAAATTCACTTTTCTAGACTTTACTATGAGTTTTTGTGTTTTTCTGTGATTTCAGGTATTTTTTGGCTGAAATTGAGGGACCTGAGCAAAAATCTGATTCAGAGGCTAAAAAGGACTGCAGATGCTGTTAGATTCTGACCTCCCTACACTCGAAGTAGATTTTCTGAAGCTACAGAAGCCCAATTGGCGCACTCTCAATTGCGTTGGAAAATAGACATCCTAGGCTTTCCAGCAATATAATAGTTCATACTTTGCCCGAGATTTGATAGCCTAAACAGGCGTTCCAAGTCAGCTCAAGAATTCTAGCGTTTAACACCGGAACTGGCACAAGAATGGGAGTTAAACACCCAAACTGGGACAAAAGTTGGTGTTAAACTCCAAGAAGAGTCTCTACACAAAAATGCTTCAATGCTCAGCCCAAGCACACACCAAGTGGGCCCGGAGGTGGATTTTTATGTCATTTACTCATCTTTGTAAACTCTAAGCTACTAGTTCTCTACAAATAGGACCTTTTGCTATTGTATTTTCGTCTTTTGATCACTTGAATCTTTTGATCATATTTTTATGATTGAACCCTCTTTGGGAGGCTGGCCATTTGGCCATGCCTGGACTTTGTTCTTATGTATTTTCAACGGTGGAGTTTCTACACACCATAAATTAAGGTGTGGAGCTCTGCTGTACCTCGAGTATTAATGCAATTACTATTGTTCTTCTATTCAATTCGGCTTATTCTTGTTCTAAGATATCACTTGTTCCTCAACTTGATGAATGTGATGATCCGTGACACTCATCATCATTCTCACCTATGAACGTGTGCCTGACAACCACCTCCGTTCTACCTTAGATTGAGTGGATATCTCTTGGATTCCTTAATCAGAATCTTCGTGGTATAAGCTAGAATTGATGGCGGCATTCAAGAGAATCCGGAAGGTCTAAACCTTGTCTGTGGTATTCTGAGTAGGATTCAAGGATTGAATGACTGTGACGAGCTTCAAACTCCTGAAGGCTGGGCGTTAGTGACAGACGCAAAAGAATCACTGGATTCTATTCTAACCTGATTGAGAACCGACAGATGATTAGCTATGCTGTGACAGAGCGTGTTGAACATTTTCACTGAGAGGATGGGATTGTAGCCACTGACAACGGTGATGCCCAACATACAGCTTACCATGGAAAGGAGTAAGAAGGATTGGATGAAGACAATAGGAAAGCAGAGAGACGGAAGGGACAAGGCATCTCCATACGCTTATCTGAAATTCTCACCAATGAATTACATAAGTATCTCTATCTTTATTTTATGCTTTATTCATAAATCATCCATAACCATTTGAATCTACCTAACTGAGATTTACAAGATGACCATAGCTTGCTTCATACCAACAATCTCCGTGGGATCGACCCTTACTCGCGTAAGGTTTATTACTTGGACGACCCAGTGCACTTGCTGGTTAGTTGTGCGAAGTTGTGATAAAGAGTTGAGATTGCAATTGAGCGTACCATGTTGATGGCGCCATTGATAATCACAATTTCGTGCACCAAGGATCCAAAGGAATCTGAGGCTCATATAGAGACCAAAGAGATCCAATTAAATCTCCTTCTGCCATTCATGAGCTCTGAAGATTATTCTGCCTCTGAAGAGGATGAAGATGTAACTGGAGAGCAAGTTGCTCAATATCTAGGAGCCATCATGAAGCTGAATGCTAAGTTATTTGGTAATGAGACTTGGGAAGGTGAACCTCCCTTGCTTATTAGTGAACTAGATACATGGGTTCAGCAAACTTTACCTCAAAAGAAACAAGATCCTGGGAAATTCTTAATACCCTGTACCATAGGCACCATGACCTTTGAAAAAGCTCTGTGTGACCTAGGGTCAGGCATAAATCTTATGCCACTCTCTGTAATGGAGAAGCTGGGGATCATTGAGGTACAACCTGCCTTATTCTCATTACAATTGGCAGACAAGTCAGTAAGACAAGCTTATGGATTAGTTGAAGATGTGTTGGTAAAGGTTAAAGGCCTTTACATTCGTGCTGATTTCATAATCTTAGACACTAGGAAGGAGGAGGATGAATGCATCATCCTTGGAAGACCTTTCCTAGCCACAGCGGAAGCTGTGATAGATGTTAACAGAGGAGAATTAGTCCTTCAATTGAATGGGGACTACCTTGTGTTTAAGGCACACGATTATCCTTCTGTAACAAGGGAGAGTAAGCATGCAGAGCTTCTCTCAGTACAGAGTCAAACAGAGTCCCCACAATCAAACTCTAAGTTTGGTGTTGGGAGGCCACAACCAAACTCTAAGTTTGGTGTTGAATCCCCATAACCAAACTCTAAGTTTGGTGTTGGGACTCCACAATATTGACTTGATCACCTGTGAGGCTCCAAGAGAGCCCACTGTCAAGCTATTGACATTAAAGAAGCGCTTATTGGGAGGCAACCCAATTTTTATTTATCTAATTTTATTTTTTATTTTATTGTTCTTTTGTGTTTTATTAGGTTCATGATCATGTGGAGTCATGAAAAAAATATTAAAATTAAAAATAGAACAAAAAATAGCAGAAGAAAAATCACACCCTGGAGGAAGGACTTACTGGAGTTTAAACGCTAGTAAGGAGCATCTGGCTGGCCTTCAACGCCAGAACAGAGCATGGATCTGGCGTTGAACGCCAGAAACAAGCAACATCCTGGTGTTCAAATGCCAGGAATGCACCCTGAGGAGAGCTGGCGCTGAACGCCAGAAACAAGCATGGACTTGGCATTCAACGCCAGAAACATGCTGCACATGGGCGTTGAACGCCCAGAATGAGCATCACTTCGGCGTTTAAACGCCAGAATTGCTTGCAAAGGCATTTTACATGCCTAATTGGTGCATGGATGTAAATCCTTGACACCTCAGGATCTGTGGACCCCACAGGATCATCTCAGGATCTGTGGACGCCACAGGATCCCCACCTACCTTATTCTCCCCTCTTCTCAACATTCATCCTCTCTTCCCCATAAACACTCTTCCCCAAAAACCCTTCACCAATCACCTCAATCTCTCTTCCCAATTACCCCTTCACCACTCACATCCATCCACTCTTCCCCATAAACCCCACCTACCTTCAAATTCAAATTTCTTTCCCACCCAAACCCACCCTAAATAGCCGAACCCACTCCCTCTCCCCTCCCTATATAAACCCTTCCATTCTCCTTCATTTTCACACAACACAACCCCCTCTTCTATACCTTAGCCGAATACACCTCTCCCCATCTCCTCCATATTTTCTTTCATCTCTTGCTCGAGGGCGAGCAATATTCTAAGTTTGGTGTGGTAAAAGCATAGCTTTTTTGTTTTTCCATAACCATTGATGGCACCTAAGGCCGGAGAATCCTCTAGAAAAAGGAAAGGGAAGACAAAAGCTTCCACCTCCGAGTCATGGGAGATGGAAAGATTCATCTCCAAAGCCCATCAAGACCACTTCTATGATGTTGTGGCCAAGAAGAAGGTGATCCCCGAGGTCCCTTTCAAGCTCAAGAAAGATGAGTATCCGGAGATCCGACATGAAATCCAAAGAAGAGGTTGGGAAGTTCTAACCAACCCCATCCAACAAGTCGGAATCTTAATGGTTCAAGAGTTCTATGCCAATGCATGGATCACTAGGAACCATGATCAAAGTAAGAACCCAAACCCAAAGAATTATCTTACAATGGTTCGGGGGAAATACTTTGATTTTAGTCTAAAAAATGTGAGGTTGGCGTTCAACTTGCCCATGATGCAAGGAGATGCACGCCCCTACATTAGAAGGGTCAACTTTAATAAAAGGTTGGACCAAGTCCTTATGAGCATATGTGTGGAAGGAGCTCAATAGAAAAGAGATTCCAAAGGCAAGCCGGTTCAACTAAGAAGACTGGACCTCAAGCCTGTGGCTAGAGGATGGTTGGAGTTCATCCAACGGTCCATCATCCCCACTAGCAACTGATCTGAAGTTACTGTGGATCGGGCCATCATGATTCATAGCATCATGAATGGAGAGGAAGTAGAAGTTCATGAAGTCATCTCCCTTGAATTCTACAAAATAGCCGATAAGTCCTCTACTTTGGCAAGGCTAGCTTTTCCTCATCTTATTTGCCATCTATGTTACTCAGCTGGAGTCATCATAGAAGGAGACATCCTCATTGAGGAGGACAAGCCCATCACTAAGAAATGGATGGAACAAACAAGAGAGCCCACTCATGGAATCCAAGGGACGTATGAGGAAGCTCATCACCAAGAAATCCCGAAGATGCCTCAAGGGATGCACTTTCCTCCCAACAACTATTGGGAACAACTCAACACTTCCTTAGAAGATTTGAGTTATAATGTGGATCAATTAAGGGTGGAACATCAAAAGCACTCCATCATTCTCCATAAAATTAGAGAAGATCAGAGAGCAATGAGGGAGGAGCAACAAAGGCAAGGAAGGGACATAGAAGAGCTTAAGGACATCATTGGTCCTTTAAGAAGAAGACGCCACTAAGGTGGATTCATTCCTTGTTCTTATTTTTCTATTTTTCGGTTTCTATGCTTATTATATCATCTATATTTGTGTCTCTGTTACATGATCATTAGTATGTAGTAACTATGTCTTAAAGCTATGAATAAATTCCATAAATCCTTCACCTCTTTTAAATGAAAAATATTTTTAATTCAAAAGAACAAGAAGTACATAAATTTCGAAAATTGTCCTTGAATTTAGTCTAATTATATTGATGTGGTGACAATACTTTTTGTTTTCTGAATGAATGCTTAAACAGTGCATATTTTTGATCTTGTTGTTTATGAATGTTAAAATTGCTGGCTCTTGAAAGAATGATGAACAAAGAGAATGTTATTGACAATCTGAAAAATCATAAAAATTGATTCTTGAAGCAAGAAAAAGTAGTGAAAAAGCAAAATCTTGTGAAAAAAAAATTTGCAAAAAAAAAATATAGAAAGAAAAAGAAAAAGAAAGCAGAAAAAGCCAATAGCCCTTAAAACCAAAAGGCAAGGGTAAAAAGGATCCAAGGCTTTAAGCATCAATGGATAGGAGGGACCAAGGAAATAAAATCCAGGCCTAAGCGGCTAAATCAAGCTGTCCGTAACCATGTGCTTGTGGCATGCAGTTCCAAGTGAAAAGCTTGAGACTGAGTGGTTAAAGTCATGATCCAAAGCAAAAACAGTGTGCTTAAGAGCTCTGGACACCTCTAACTGGGGACTCTAGCAAAGCTGAGACACAATCTGAAAAGGTTCACCCAGTCATGTGTCCGTGGCATTTATGTATCCGGTGGTAATACTGGAAAACAAAATGCTTAGGGCCACGACCAAGACTCATAAAAGTAGCTGTGTTCAAGAATCAACAAACTTAACTAGGAGAATCAATAACACTATCTGAAATTCTAAATTCTTAGAGAAGCCAATCATTCTAAACTTCAAAGGAGAAAGTGAGATGCCAAAACTGTTCAGAAGCAAAAAGCTACAAGTCCCGCTCATCTAATTAGGATTAATATTCATTGATATTTTAGAATTTATAGTATATTCAATTCTTTTTATCCTAATTGATTTTCAGTTGCTTGGGGACAAGCAACAATTTAAGTTTGGTGTTGTGATGAGCAGATAATTTATACGCTTTTTGGCATTGTTTTTAGGTAGTTTTTAGTATGATCTAGTTACTTTTAGGAATGTTTTCATTAGTTTTTATGGTAAATTCACATTTCTGGACTTTACTATGAGTTTATGTGTTTTTTCTATAATTTCAGGTATTTTCTGGCTGAAATTGAGGGACTTGAGCAAAACTCTGATAGGAGGTTGACAAAGGATTGTTGATGCTGTTGAAATCTGACCTCCCTACACTCGAAATGGATTTTCTGGAGCTACAGAACTGCAAATGGTGCGCTCTCAACGGTGTTGGAAAGTAGACATCCAGAGCTTTCCAGCAATATATAATAGTCCATACTTTATTCGTAATTAGATGACGTAAACTGGTGCTCAACTCCAGTCCCATGCTGCATTCTGGAGTCAAACGCCAGAAACACGTCACGAACCAGAGTTGAACGCCCAAAACACGTTACAACTTGGCGTTCAACTCCAAAAGAAGCCTTAGCTCGTGGATAGATCAAGCTCAGTCCAAGCACACACCAAGTGGGCCCCGGAAGTGGATTTATGCATCAATTACTTACTTCTGTAAACCCTAGTAGCTAGTTTAGTATAAATAGAACTTTTTACTAGTGTATTAGTCGTCTTTTGACCACGTTACATCTTTGGTCTCAGTTTTATTTTTCATCTTTGGAGACTATTGATCACGTTTTGGGGGCTGGCCATTCGGCCATGCCTGAACCTTCATCACTTATGTATTTTCAACGGTGGAGTTTCTACACACCATAGATTAAGGGTGTGGAGCTTTGTTGTACCTCGAGTTTCAATTCAATTCGACTTGTTCTTATTCTAAGATATTCGTTACACTTCAACATGATGAATGTGATGATTCGTGACACTCATCATCATTCTCACCTATGAACACGCGTGACTGACAACCACTTCCGTTCTACCTTAGACCGGGTGCATATCTCTTGGATTCCTTAATCAGAATCTTCGTGGTATAAGCTAGAATTGATGGCGGCATTCATGGGAATCCGGAAAGTCTAACCTTGTCTGTGGTATTCCGAGTAGGATTCTGGAATTGAATGACTGTGACGAGGTTCAAACTCGCGATTGCTGGGCGTGATGACAAATGCAAAAGAATCAAGGGATTCTATTCCAACATGATCGAGAACCGAAAGATGATTAGCCATGCTGTGACAGAGCATTTGGACCATTTTCACTGAGAGGATGGGATGTAGCCATTGACAACGGTGATGCCCTACATACAGCTTGCCATAGAAAGAGTGACAAAGATTGGATGAAAGCAGTAGGAAAGCAAAGAGTCAAAAGGAACACAGCATCTCCATGCACCTATCAGAAATTCCTACTATTGAATTATATGAGTAACTATTTACTATTTTATTCCTTCGCATATACTATAATTTCTTAATATAGTTGAATCCGTCTGAATGGGATTTACAAGATGACCATAGCTTGCTTCATACCAACAATCTCTGTGGGATCGACCCTTACTCACGTAAGGTATTACTTGGACGACCCAGTACACTTGCTGGTTAGTTGTGCAGAGTTGTGATAAAGTGTGATTCATGTTTGAGAGCACCAAGCCTTTGGAGCCATTGTTGATGATTACAATTTTGTCCACCACCAACAATCTCCGTGGGATCGACCCTTACTCATGTAAGGTTTATTACTTGGATGACCCAGTGCACTTGCTGGTTAGTTGTGCGAAGTTGTGAAAAAGAGTGAGATTACAATTGTGCATACCAAGT
Source organism: Arachis hypogaea (assembly GCF_003086295.3). Lineage (NCBI taxonomy): Eukaryota > Viridiplantae > Streptophyta > Magnoliopsida > Fabales > Fabaceae > Arachis > Arachis hypogaea. The sequence continues at coordinate 79,933,404 of NC_092044.1, read as the reverse complement.
TGTTGGCGCCATTGTGTATCACAATTTCGTGCACCAAGTTTTCGGCACCGTTGCCGGGGATTGTTCGAGTTTGGATAACTGACGGTTCATCTTGTTGCTTAGATTAGGTAATTTTCTTTTCAAAATATTTTCAAAAATCTTTTAAATTTTTTTTCTTTTTCGTTTTTCTAAAGATAATTTTTGAAAAAAATACAAAAAATTAATAAAATCATAAAATCAAAAATATTTTGTATTTCTTGTTTGAGTCTAGTGTCAAATTTTTAAGTTTGGTATCAATTGCATATTTTTATTTTTCTCAAAAAAATTTTCAAAAAATTCATGCATGTGTTCTTCATGATCTTCAAGTTGTTCTTTGTAAGTCTTCTTGTTTGATCTACATATTTTCTTGTTTGGTGTCTTTTGTTGTTTTTCATATGCACTTTTGCATTCATAGTGTCTAAACATGAAAAATCTCTAAGTTTGGTGTCTTGCATGTTTTCTTTTCTTGAAAATTTTTCAAAAATAAGTCTTGATGTTCATCCTGATCTTCAAAGTGTTCTTAGTGTTCATCTTGACATTCAAAGTATTCTTGCATGCATTATGTGTTTTGATCTTAAATTTTCATGTTTTGAGTCTTTTTGTGGTTTTTCTCTTTCATCATTAAAAATTCAAAAATAAAAAATATCTTTCCCTTATTTCTCTCATAAATTTCGAAATCTTTGGGTTGACTTAGTCAAAATTTTTTAAAATAAGTTGTTTCTTGTTAGTCAAGTCAAGATTTCAATTTAAAAAATTTATCTTTTCAAAATCTTTTTCAAAAATCAAATCTTTTTCATTTTTTTCTTTTCTTTTACATTTTCGAAATTTTTTTTCAAATTTTTTCTTAATTTTATTTCAAAATTTCGAGAACTTTACTAACAATTAATGTGATTGATTCAAAAATTTGAAGTTTGCTACTTTCTTGTTAAGAAAAGTTCAATCTTTAATTTCTAGAATCATATCTTTTAGTTTTTTATTAGTCAAGTAATCAATTTTAATTTTAAAAATCAAATATTTCTAAATTTCTTTTTCAAATCTTTTTCAAAATAAATTTCAATCATATCTTTTCAAACATATCTTTTTCAAATCATATCTTTTTCAAAATCAATTTCAAAATCTTTTCTATCTTCTTATCTTTCCAAAATTGATTTTCAAATCTTTTTCAACTAACTAAATTGATTTCTTTGTTTGTTTTACTATTTCTTATCTTTTTCGAAACCACCTAACTACTTTTCTCTCTCTAATTTTCGAAAATTTCTCACCCTTTTTCAAAATTCTTTTTAATTAACTAATTGTTTCAAATTTTAATTTTAATTTATTTATTCTCTTAATTTTCGAATTTTAACTAATAATTAAAATAAAAACAAAAATATTTTTCTCTTTTAGTTAATATTCAAATTCCCTCTCTCTCATCTTTCTCTATTTATTTATTCATTTACTAACACTTCTCTTCATCTCAAAATTCGAACCCTCTCTTCCCCTCTGTGTTCGAATTTTTCTCTTCTCCTTCTTCTATTCTTTTCTTCTTCTACTCACATAAAGGAATCTCTATATTGTGACATAGATGATTCTTCTTCTTTTCTGTTCTCTTCTTTTTCATATGAGCAGGAGCAAGGATAGGAACATTCTTGTTGAAGCTGATCCGGAACCTGAAAGGACTCTGAAGAGGAAGCTAAGAGCAGCTAAAACACAACACTCTAAAGAGGACTTTACTGAAATTTTTGAAAAAGAAGTAGAGATGGCCGAACCCAATAATAATGGTGGAGGTGCAAGGAAGATGCTTGGTGACTTTACTACACTAAATTCCAACCTACATAGAAGAAGCATCTCAATCCCTGCCATTGGAGCAAACAATTTTGAGCTAAAGCCTTAATTAGTTTCTCTGATGCAACAGAATTGCAAGTTTTATGGACTTCCATCAGAAGATCCTTTTCAGTTCTTAACTGAATTCTTGCAGATCTGTGATACTGCTAAGACCAATAGGGTTGATCCCGAGGTCTGCAGGCTTATGCTTTTCCCTTTTGCTGTAAGGGACAGAGCTAGAGTTTGGTTGGACTCTCAACCTAAAGATAGCCTGAACTCTTGGGATAAGCTGGTCACGACTTTCTTGGCCAAGTTCTTTCCTCCTCAAAAGCTGAGTAAGCTTAGAGTGGATGTTCAAACCTTCAGACAGAAAGAAGGTGAATCCCTCTATGAAGCTTGGGAGAGATACAAGTAACTGACCAAAAAGTGTCATTCTGACATGCTTTTAGAATGGACCATCCTGGATATATTCTATGATGGTCTGTCTAAATTGTCTAAGATGTCATTGGACCATTTTGCAGGTAGATCTATTCACCTGAAGAAAATGCCTGCAGAAGCTCAGGAACTCATTGACATGATTGCAAATAACCAGTTTATGTACACCTCTGAGAGGAATCCTGTGTGTAATGGACGCCTCAGAGGAAGGGAGTTCTTGAAATTAATGCTCTGAATGCCATATTGGCTCAGAACAAAATGTTGACTCAACAAGTCAATTTGATTTCTCAGAGTCTGAATGGATTGCAAAATACATCCAATAGTACTAAAAAAGCATCTTCTGAAGAAGAAGCTTATGATCCTGAGAACCCTGCAATGGCAGAGGTGAATTACATGGGTGAAGCCTATGGAAACACTATAATCCCTCATGGAGAAATCATCCAAATTTCTCATGGAAGGATCAACAAAAGCCCCAACAAGGCTTTAATAATGGTGGAAGAAACAGGTTTAGCAATAGCAAGCCTTTTCCATCATCCTCTCAGCAACAGACAGATAATTCTGAGCAGAACCCTTCTAGTTTAGCAAACATAGTCTCTGATCTATCTAAGGCCACTCTAAGTTTCATGAATGAAACAAGGTCCTTCATTAGAAATTTGGAGGCACAAGTGGGCCAGCTGAGTAAAAAAGTCACTGAAACTCCTCCTATTACTCTCCCAAGCAAAACAGAAGAGAATCCAAAAAGAGAGTGCAAGGCCATAACCTTACTTGGTGTGGCCGAATGCATAGAGGAGGAGGAGGACGTGAATCCCAGTGAGGAAGACCTCCTGGGACGTTCACTGACCAATAAAGAGTTCCCAATTGAGGAACCTAAGGAATCTGAGGCTCATCTAGAGACCATAGAGATTCTATTGAACCTACTTCTGCCATTCATGAGCTTTGATGAATATTCTTCCTCTGAGGAGGATGAAGATATTACTGAAGAGCAAGTTGCAAAGTACCTTGGAGCAATCATGAAGCCGAATGCCAAGTTATTTGGTAATGAGGCTTGGGTGGATGAACCCCCCTTGCTCACCAATGAATTGAATGACTTGGTTAGGCAGACATTACCTCAAAAGAAATAGGATCCTGGTAAATTCCTGATTCCCTGTACCATAGGCACTATGACCTTTGAGAAGGCTCTGTGTGACCTGGGGTCAGGCATAAACTTAATGCCACTCTCTGTAATGGAGAAACTGGGAATCTTTGAGGTATAGGCTGCCACATTCTCATTAGAGATGGAAGACAAATCCATGAAAAAAGGCTTATAGACAGGTAGAGGACATGCTAGTAAAGGTCAAAGGCCTTTACATCCCTGCTGATTTCATAATCATAGACACTAGGAAGGATGAGGATGAATCCATCATCCTTGGAAGACCCTTCCTAGCCATAGCAAAAGCTGTGATTGATGTGGATAGAAGAGAGTTGGTCCTTCAACTGAATGAGGACTACCTTGTGTTTAAAACTCAAGGATCTCCCTCTGTAACCATGGAGAGGAAGCAAGAAAAGCTTCTCTCACTACAGAGTCAACCAAAGTCCCCACAGTCAAACTCTAAGTTTGGTGTTGGGAGGCCACAACCAAACTCTAAGTTTGGTGTTGAACCCCCACATTTAAACTCTAAGTTTGGTGTTGGGAGGTCCCAACAATGCTCTGAACATTTGTGAGGCTCCATGAGAGCTCACTGTCAAGCTATTGACATTAAAGAAGCATTTATTGGGAAGCAACCCAATTTTATTTATCTATGAATTTTCCTTTTTTTTAGGTTGATGATCATGTGGAGTCACAAAAACAATTACAAAAATTTAAGAAAAATAAAAAATAGCATTAAAAACAGCACACCCTGGAGGAGAAACTTACTGGCATTTAAACGCTAGTAAGGGCAGCAGAATGGGTGTTTAACGCCGAGTCTGGCACCATTTTGGGCGTTAAACGCCAGAAACAAGCACCAGACTGGTGTTAAATGCCAGAAAGAAGCAACAATTTGGCGTTAAACGCCAGAAACAGGTTGCAGCCTGGCGTTTAACGCTAGGAAAGGAATAAAAGCTGGCGTTTAACGCCAGAAACAAGCAGCAGTCTGGCGTTAAATGCCAGGATTGCACAACAAGGGCATTTTGTATGCCTAATAGGAGCAGGAATGATACATCCTTGACCCCTCAGGATCTGTGGACCCTACAGGATCCCCACTTACCCTCCCACGACACTCTTCCCCAAATACCCCTCACCAATCAACTCATTCACTCTTCCCCATCACCTCTTCACCAATCACCTCTATATCTCTTCCCCAAAAAACCCTACCTACCCCACTTTCAAATTCAAACACTTTTCCCTCCCAAACCCAACCTTAATGGCCGAAACCCAACCCTCCCCTCATCCCTATATAAACCCCTCACTACTCCTTCATATTCACACAACACAAACACCTTTCCCCCCTCTTGGCCGAATTCACTTCTCCCTCAATCTCCTCTATTTTTCTTCTTCTTCCCCTTGTTTCTTCCTTTTTTTGCTCGAGGACGAGCAACCTTTTAGGTTTCGTGTGGTAAAAGCATTGCTGTTTATTTTTCCATAACCATTTATGGCACCTAAGGTCGGAGAAACCTCTAGAAAAAGGAAAGGAAAGCCAAAAGCTTCCACCTCCGAGTCATGAGAGATGGAGAGATTCATATCAAAGGTCCATCAAGACCACTTCTATGAAGTTGTGGCCAAAAAGAAGGTGATCCCTGAGGTCTCTTTCATGCTCAAGAAAAATGAGTATGTAGAGATCCGACATGAGATCCGAAGAAGAGGTTGGGAAGTTCTTACCAACCCCATTCAACAAGTCAGAATCTTAATGGTTTAAGAGTTCTATGCCAATGCATGGATCACTAGGAACCATGATCAAAGTATGAACCCGAATCCAAATAATTGGCTTATAATCGTTCGGGGGAAATACTTAGATTTCAGTCCAGAAAATGTAAGGTTGGCGTTCTACTTGCCAATTATGTAAGAAAATGCACGCCCCTACACTAGAAGGGTCAACTTTGATCAAAGGTTAGACCAAGTCCTCATAGACATATGTGTGAAAGGATCTCAATGGAAAAGAGACTCAAGAGGCAATCCGGTTCAATTGAGAAGACCGGATCTTAAGCCTGTGGCTAGAGGATGGTTGGAGTTCATCCAACGCTCCATCATTCCTACTAGCAACCAATCTGAAGTGATTATGGATTGGGCCATCATGATCCATAGCATCATGATTGGGGAGGAAGTGGAAGTTCATGAGATCATACCTCTAGAACTCTACAAGGTGGCTGACAAGTCATCCACCTTGGCAAGGTTAGCCTTTTCTCATCTCATTTGTCATCTATGCAATTTAGCTGGGATTGACATAGAAGGAGACATCCTCATTGAAGAGGGCAATCCCATCACTAAGAAAAGGATGGAGCAAACAAGAGAGCTCATTCATGGACCTCAACAAGAGCATGAGGATGATCCTCATCAAGAAATCCCTGAGATGCCTCAAGGGATGCAATTTCCTCCACACAACTATTGGAAAAAACTCAACACCTCCTTGGAAGGCTTGAGTTACAACATGGACCAACTAAGGGTGGAGCACCAAGAGCACTCCATCATTCTCCATGAGATTAGAGAAGATCAAAGAGCTATGAGGGAGGAGCAACAAAGACAAGAAAGAGACATAGAGGAGCTTAGGCGTTCCATTGGTTCTTCAAGAGGAAGACGCCACCCTCACTAAGGTGGACTCATTCCTTAATCACTTTGTCTATTTATTTTTTCTGTTTTCGGTTTTTATGCTTATTGTGTCATCTATGTTTGTGTCTTCATTACATGATCATTATTGTCTAGTGTCTATGTCTTAAAGCTATGAATAACTCCATGAATCCTTCACCTCTCTTAAATGAAAAATGTGCTTAATTACAAAAGAACAAGAAGTACTTGGATTTCAAATTTTATCTTGAAATTAGTTCAATTATTTTGATGTGGTGGCAATACTTTTTGTTTTTTGAATGAATGCTTGAACAGTGCATATTTTTGATAGTGAAGTTTATGAATGTTAAAATTATTGGCTCTTGAAAGAATGATGAACAAAGTGAAATGTTATTGAAAATCTGAAAAATTATGAAATTGATTCTTGAAGAAAGAAAAAGTAGTGAAAAAAAGAGAAAAAAGTAGCAAAAAAAAAAAGAAAGAAAAAGAAAAAGCAAGCAGAAAAAGCCAATAGCCCTTTAAACCAAAAGGCAAGGGTAAAAAGGATCCAAGGCTTTGAGCATTAATGGATAGGAGGGCCCAAGAAAATAAAATCTAGGTCTAAGCGGCTAAATCATGCTGTCCCTAACCATGTGCTTGTGTCATAAAGGTCCAAGTGAAAAGCTTGAGACTGAGTGGTTAAAGACGTGATCCAAAAAGAGTGTGCTTAAGAACTCTGGATACCTTTAACTGGGGACTTTAGCAAAGCTGAGTCACAATCTGAAAAGGTTCACCTAGTTATGTGTCTGTGGCATTTATGTATCCGGTGGTAATATTGGAAAACAAAGTGCTTAGGGCCACGGCCAAGACTCATAAAGTAGCTGTGTTCAAGAATCAACACACTGAACTAGGAGAATCAACAACACTATCTGAAACTCTGAGTTCCTATAGATGCCAATCATTTTGAACTTCAAAGAAAAAAGTGAGATGTCAAAACTGTTCAGATGCAAAAAGCTACTAGCTCCGCTCATCTAATTGGGACTAAGTTTCATTGATATTGTGAGATTCATTGTATATTCTCTTCTTTTTATCCTATTTTGTTTTCAGTTGCTTGGGGACAAGCAACAATTTAAGTTTGGTGTTTTGATGAGCGGATAATTTATACGCTTTTTGGCATTTTTTTACATAGTTTTTAGTATGATTTAGTTATTTTTAGTATATTTTTATTAGTTTTTAAGCAAAATTCACATTTCTTGACTTTACTATGAGTTTGTGTGTTTTTCTGTAATTTCAGGTATTTTCTGGTTGAAATTGAGGGACCTGAGCAAAAATCTGATTCAGAGGCTGACAAAAGACTGCTGATGCTGTTGGATTCTGACCTCCCTGCACTCGAAATAAAATTTTTGGAGCTACAGAAGTCCAAATGGCGCGCTCTTAATTGCGTTGGAAAGTAGACATCCAGGGCTTTCCAGCAATATATGATAGTCAATACTATGCCCGAGTTTAGACGATGCAAACTAGCGTTTAACACCAGTTTTCTGCCCTATTCTGGTGTTAAACGGCAGAAACAAGTTGCAAAGCAGAGTCAAACACCAGAAACAAGTTACAAACTGGCGTTCAACTCCAAGGAAGACCTCTACATGTGAAAGCTTCAATGCTCAGCCCAAGCACACTCCAAGTGGGCCCGAAAATGGATTTCTGCATCATTTACTTAATTTTGTAACCTTAGTAACTAGTTTAGCATAAATAGAACTTTTTACTATTGTACTAAGCGTCTTTTTCTCTATTTTCGAATTCACATACTATTTGGGGAGGCTGGCCATTCAGCCATGCCTAGACCTTGTTCTTATGTATTTTCAACGGTGGATTTTCTACACACTATAGATTAAGGGTGTGGAGCTCTGCTGTTCCTCGAGTATTAATGCAATTACTACTATTTTCTATTCAATTCATGCTTATTCTTATTCTAAGATATTCATTCGCACTTCAGTCTGATGAATGTGATGATCCGTGACACTCATCACCATTCTCACTTATGAACGCGTGCCTGACAAACACTTCTATTCTACCTGTGAAAGCTAGAGTGTCTATCTCTTGGATTCCTGGTCCACGACGCATGGTTCCCTCTCCTGACAACAGAGCCTTCCATTCTGTGATATCAGAGCTTCGTGGTATAAGCTAGAATCCATTGGCAGCATTCTTGAGATCCGGAAAGTCTAAACCTTGTCTGTGGTATTTCGAGTAGGATCTGGGATGGGATGAGTGTGACGAGTTTCAAACTCGCGACAGTACGGCGTGGTGACAGACGCAAAAGGATAGTTAATCCTATTCCTACATGATCGAGAACCAATAGCTGATTAGCCATGCGGGAGACCGTAGAGGACCTTTTTCACTAAGAGGATGGGAAGTAGCCATTGACAACGGTAACGCCCTACATACAGCTTGCCATAGAAAGGAGTCAGAAGGATTGGATGAAGGCAGTAGGAAAGCAGAGATTCAGAAGGAATGACGCATCTCCATGCACTTATCTGAAATTCCCACCAATGAATTACATAAGTATCTCTATCTTTATTTTCTGTTTATTTATCTTTTAATTGTTAAAACTCCATAACCATTTGAATCTGCCTGACTGAGATTTACAAGATGACCATAGCTTGCTTCAAGCCAACAATCTCCGTGGGATCGACCCTTACTCATGTAAGGTTTATTACTTGGACGATCCAGTGCACTTGCTGGTTAGTTGTGAAAAAGAGTAAGATTACAATTGTGCGTACCAAGTTGTTGGCGCCATTGTGTATCACAATTTCGTGCACCAGAAGGGTGTGAATACTAAACCGGCAATTATTAGATGGGAAGGCTGACGTCCATCATGTGGAAAGGAAACTTGAAGGGAAGAGAGGTTAAAATATAAAAATTGCAACTTAGAGCATGAGAGCAAGAAATTCATGAATTGATTGATATATAACGTATGATATTTACATATCACATACCAACTGAACTCGTGGATTCAAAACAATTTAGGTTTTCATAAATTCTCCTGTTCTGCAGTGTCACCTACAAATCTGTACAAAAAAATTATTCTATGTTTCCATGCTAAAAATATTAGTGTCGATTAAAAAGCAGATGGTAGGTCATAAACTTCTTTCAAGATATTATCATAATATAGACATCATGGAATCTGATTGGTTTATTTTGAATAGAGAACTAAACCTTTCCCAATAGTTTTGGCTGGATTCAGTCCAATTGGTTTTTGGTGAAGCACTTATTATTTGGTAAATTTTTTAAAAAAATAGTCAACTTCAATTAATTCTTTCAATGATCCAACTAGACAGCAATGAAGGAGACCAAAGCATGTAATTGCACTTTGACAGCATCCATCTTTATACTCATGGGGAGTTCGTGGTTTCCAATCCTTGACTTATCAATTGACATGACTATAAGAGGAAATACAAGTAGAGATTTTTAATAAAATCTGTTCAAATCAAGTTAAGATTAATTTCTAAACAAATATTTAAGCCACCATAAATTGGAACTTTGGAAGAATGTAGCTTGAGGCTTAACATTATAAACCTTCCAACGGATATATAATAGAATGATGTTGCAGCTGTCCAAATCAAGTATATATGTCAAACTCAAATTCTAGCTTTAAACTTCCAAAATCTAATTGATCATGGGAAACAATTGTGATCATGGCATACTTGTAGAAAGAAGTAAATATTTTGCAAGTGATAAATATAGAACTTATTGGCAATAATACATATGTGGGAAAAACCCTCACATAAGAAAGCAAGCACCAATGATTAAGAAACAATGTGATGTGTTTGAGGCCATTATGCATTTATGCAGTAGTAAGTTCCATAGACATTATGCCTGAGAAATACAAGTTGTAAGCAGAATAAACACAACAAATCTATTTGATCTATTAACAGAATCCAATGAACTAAACTAGAAACAGAATTCTTAATTAGCCTAGTTACTAAGCCATTATATCCCTTATAAGTAAAACCAAGTCATTTGTTGTAACCATAATTCAATATACAAATTAAATAAGAATAGAAGAATTATATAGGAGAGAGAAATGGTTTCTCACTTTTTCAGAAGCCAAAGATGAAAAATTGTTTGATGGAGAAGAAATAAACAACTATCAATCTGAATCTCGACTCTGCCAAAAAAAAGTGGAGAAAAGTTAAACAAGAGAATAAGTGGAATATGCCAAAGTAGAAATCAAAATCAAAACTAGAGTCAATGCTAAGCTAGTTTAATCAAAATTCAGATTTAATTATTTATATATTCAGATAATAAAGTAACTTTATTGTCACAAGAGGCAATAGACATCACAAGTACTGTGCAGTCAAAACTAGGCCAGTAATTAAAACTGGTCACATATAACTGTAAAAAACAAAAGAAGGCATGTGGAGGTTGCTAGTGCTTGATAGGGTAACCCACTAGCCATATACCATGTCAATTCCAACTGAATCTTAGGTTAGATATACTTTGAAATTTTTTTTTGAAAAAAAATTGCATCAATTTGGAATAATATATATAATTAAAGTCTGAATATTAAAATAAAAGCAGCTAAAAATTGTGATTTGCTAGAACCTAGCAGGAGGTATTTAAATAGTGCATGATATATTATTCCGTCAACACTCATAATCAGAAATTAAAGGTAAATCACTCCATTTTAAAAAGACCAACTCAAAAGTCAAAGAGTAGATGGTGTGTGGAATTTAACTTTGCACAATTGAACTAGCAAGTGCACTGGGTCGTCCAAGTAATACCTGATGTGAGTTAGGGTCGATCCAACGAGAATTGTTGGCTTGAATCAAACTATGGACACCTTGTAAATCTTAGTCAGGCAGATAGAAAAGTTGTTTGTTTGTTTAAGCACATAAAAGTAAAATAAAGATAACGTTACTCAGTAATTGTGGATTCAATGATAAGAAGATGATTAAGGCTTCAGAGGTGCTTTATTCTTCTGGATCAATCCATTCTTACTGTCTGCTCCAACTGTGAATGATTTCTTCTATTGCAGGCTGTATGTGATCAACACCAGTTGAGAGGCCACTAATCTTCATCTAAGCTAAACACCAGGTTTAGTGCGCATCTAGTCTGAATGAGGGTGAAGCTCCTGCAGTTCATCTCTTTAACGATCCTACTCAAAATGTTACAGACAAGGTCGAATCTTCCGGATCAGAGAATGCTGCGCCTTGGTTCTAGCCTCTACCACAAAGACTCTAATCACTACAAGGTTTTTGTTTATTTGTGGCAGATTATTTTATTATTTGTGGAGGTTTCTAAAACCCCCAAAATTTGAGGTGCCACGAGGTCTTTTGTAGGCATTTTGTGTGTGTTTAGTGGGAATTTTATATTAAACTTTTGTGGCAGTTTTAAATCACTTTTGTGGCAGTTTAAAATCCCCACAAATTGATTTTTTAATTTAATGCAAATTAACTATTTTGTGAGATTTTCAAACCTCCTCAAACCTTGTAGTTATTATTTATTTTTAATTTCAAATCATTCATTAATCTCATCTCATTTACATATTCTCAAATTTAAAATTTATTTTTTAATATCAAAATTTAAAAACTAAATCTTTTATAACACAATTTCTCAATATAAGACATAACTCTCTCTATATAAAAAATTCTTAATATCAATAGTTGCAAGCATAATTTCATATGGTATTGTTCTACATAACTATTACTGTTTTTCTTTAAAAAGTAAAATAATACAACAACTTCAATATTTCAATATTATCTAATTACATAAAAGTCTCAAATATTTGTCCTCGGATGTCTGTTGCTATCACCAGCTGATCTCCTAACACCAAAGGGAGTAGTAGGCTCGCTTTCAGCATCATTAGCCTATATGTAAACATAAGATGTTATTAGTATTTTCAGTAAAGTTAAGCATTAAGATGATTTGATATAAGCCTAACAACTCAATTTTGAAGAGCATTTAAACCTATGTTCAATATTAAAATGGAGTCACATCTTATTATGAAGTATGACAAATTAAAGTGACACTCTTAAAATACAACAATACTTTTTAGAACCATCTATGTAGATAAGACGAATGCTAGCCAGTAGCCACTGTTATTCATCTTCAGTTGTAGAAATTAGAATTGATGATATGAACAACATGTTCAATTTAAATAATTAGACTCCACTTTTAATGAATATTACTCTATCTAAACTTATATTCCTAACAAATAAATTTACTATAAACTTACCTCTCTGGAAGAAAAGAAGCCAACAAGTGCTTCGGGAATTCCTCCTTCCTTCATCATTAGGTATGCTTTTATCATATCAAATGATTATTGCAACTTAGACTCTAGACTAGTGACCTTTTACTGAATTATGTAAATCGGACTCCAAATTATAGATCTTTTCCTGCAAAATTGCAGCAGTAGTAGGCGAAGAAGATCCAACTGAATTAGTGGAGATGGTCATCCTATTAAGCCAACTTCTCACATTCCTAAAGGTATTTGTAGGCGCTGCTCCATGCCCATGCAACAAACTCTCCCAGAGTGTTCAGGCCCCAAAACATTACCAATAGCATCATTAGGGGACAACTCAAATTGTTCATTTGACTGTGTCATATTCAACTCAATTTGTTCCTATTTAAAAGTAGTAAACAGAAACTATTCAATTTAAAAAAAATAAATAACAAAAATTTCAATTAGCAGTTCTTCACTTCTTCCTTCTCTTGTCTATATCACTTGCAAATCTCATAAAATCCAAGCGCATGAATATTTGAAAGCATGAATATTTCATTAATATTATCGAATACCAACATAGCTCAAAGCTCTAAACTATAGAATTAGAACAATATATAAAAGAACACTAGTAGCAGCATAGAAAAATTAGGATATGCAGAACTTTCAATTTAGAATCATGTGTCTTTACAAGAGAGCCACTAACCAAATAAGAATGTCTATTTAAAGTCCTCTGTAGCTTAGTACTTGCTGGAACTATAAGCTTGTGAGATCACAACCAAAACTTTATAGTGAAAAATGCATGCAAGTGAAGTGAACGACTTTCCTATAATCATTATATATCTTAATCCACAAGCAACCACACTCAAATTTCATTTTCACATGATCACATACAAATAAAATAAGATAACATAGAAAAGATTTACAAAACACTTACCACTATAGTTAATGTCTCGTTATTTACAAAAGACCTATCCTTTCTCTAATGTGTTTCAATGTACATCATTCCTTTACTAGGCTTTTTCCCTGTTTCCAAGTACTAAAAAAGAAGGAATAAAGAGTTAAACAATTAACATATATAATGCAAGTAAAATCATACATGTACCAAGTGTGTGTATATATATACCATCTCATGTCACCTTCGAGAGTTGGATTTAGATCCACAAGTGTGAGGAATGGTTTCCTTGCTTTGATTTTCCTTATTTTTCATTCAAAGCTCCTAAAAACAAATATAAAACTTCAATTAAGAGTTTTTTAATTAAAGTACAATAATAACTAAATGAATTGTTTAATGTCTTACAACTGTAGACGGTTTTAGTCGATAATTGGCAAAGAAAGCCCATTGATCTCTTAGAACATCATCGGGCACATTGTTCACCAATGCTTCTCTTCTCATGGTTGGATCATAGAATTCATTCCACAATCTTTGCCTATATGTTGCCCACTTCTTTGCAATACTTTGGATTTTACCTTTATCATTGTATCAAAGCACTCATTCTTGAAAGACTTAGGCATGCCACCATTTTCTTGTCATGACCACTTTTCAAAGCTAATTGGAAAGATACGTGCATTAGTTGCTAATATACCATAATAGCCAGCAAGTAAACCTTGTGTTTCACCATATGTCGCACCCTCTTTGTCAACCTCTACAATACACGATCTCCCCTAGATAAGTTGCAAACATCTTTGACTCTGATCTTAGCTTTCTTCTTCATATTTGTAGAGTCTTAAGAAAAATAAAAAAACTTCATTATTGAAAACATTAGGAGTTAGATCAGGAGGACATGTTCAACCTAGTAGAATAAATGATTTAAACTATGCTTTAATTACATTAATTAATTACGCAATATATTTTAATACCAATTATCTTCACATTCTAAGCAGATGAAGAGAGTTAGAACAACGTGTGGCTCCATCGGATGAAATGGAATTTACAGCGGCCTGAGAAGGAGCCTCACTAGCCTCTACACTAGTGGTATCTTCAGATGCTGCTGGTGTTGGAGGTTGAAGTGAATGAGAAGCATTGTTGTTTTTCCTCTCATCTACAAATTTCAGTAGATTTTTTATGCATTTTCCCCTTGACATGACTGTATATCAACACACACAAAACTGTTAAATATAGGGGTGTTCAAAAAATAACCAAAATGCGGTTAACCGGTTAAAAAATCATAACCACATTTTGGTTAACCAGTTTAATAAAACAATTTTAAAAACCATATCCATATTTTTTAGAATTGGTTAACCAAAATTAAATTAAAAGTAAAACCTAAATCAAAACCTAATTTGAAATTCACTCTTTGTCTTTGATACTTTGACAAAACCCAATTCTCCAGTTCACCGGCGTCAACAGTTCTTCTCCTTCGCTTCTCGCCGGAGCTCGCTGGTGGCTCGTCGGACCTCTACCTCTTCGAGTCTTTAGTTTGATTCGCGACTCTATCTCTGTTCCTCGACCTCCCATTCGTGACTCTGTCTTCACTTTGATTCACTTGAGTAACTCTCTTTTTCAGTTCTCTTCTTCTTTCATTGGTGGCTCGCCGGAGCTCATCAATTGAGGTAAACCCCCTCCTTGCCCTTGGTTCTGAGTTCTGAGTTAGATTTGTTATCTGTGTTTTTTCTATTTTTTTGATTTGTTCTGTTTTGTTTCTTCATTAGTATACTTCTGACTTCTTCATTTTAATGGATTGAAAATGTACAGATTTTAAATCAATCAGTATTGAACTCTTCTTTTCAATGGATCCTACTGTAAGTTTTTTCTTCACTGTGGTTCACTTTTTGATTGGTTAAGACTTAATTAATTTGTATGAATTGAATGGAGAATTGTTGTTCGAATTATCTGTCTCATTGAATGGAGAATTATTGTTCTGGCTGCTGCATTATGCTGTGTTTCTGCACCATTAAACTATAGTACATATCAGCTCCTATTTTTCTGTGATCAAGCTTTTATTTTGTTTTACTTGATTTGTCAATCATATGAAAAATCATTATTTTTTTGGTTGAACGGGAAGGAGGAAAACAGGTTTGCCTCACAAAGTAGTTACTATAGTTTTGATCATATAAATAGTATTTGGGACTTCTACTTTTGTACCAATTGTTTGATTTATCTTCCTGAAGGTTTATCACTTCTTGAGCTTTAGATATTCTTATCCGTTTAGGTTTTGGTTAGGAGAAACTTAAGACTACGAGAGTATTATTGAGGGATATTAGTGAGATGGCATGAAGTTGTAATTCTTATATTACATGCTTTCGTTGTTCTATTTTTGGTATGGTTTCATGTCTCCTGATCTTGATGTTGAACTCCTTAAGGGGTCCAGTGGTTCCTATTTCATAGCTTGACAAGTCTTAGCTTAGGGGTTGGTGTGTGTTGCTTCTATTTGCCTTTCAATTTTCACTTCACCCTTTTCTTTATTTGTATGACAGATACATTTTATTATTAGATCTTCATGCATGACTTTTGTGTACATTTGTACGTACATACTAGAGTAGAGTAGAGTAGAGTATAGTAGACTTATACCTACTACCAAATTTCCTTTTTATGCACTCACTCTTATTATTACTGGGGCAATAGGATTTATCCTTTCTCTCTTGGCTATACTAACATGCATTATTCACTCTATTGCAACTTTACAGTTGTAAATTTCTTCACTGGGCAACAATTTTTATTCTAATCTTAAAAGCATAATAACTAAACTTTTAGCATTCATTTCACAGAACTTGGAATATAATGGTCTTTTCTAATAACATAGAAAATATTGTATAGAAAGTAGAACTAATGAACTCAAGTTCTTTCAGATATACTAATTTCTTAATCTAAAGTTAATTAGCTCAAAATTCCATCATTATCTTATTGCCTTCAAGCTGTCATGAGGAATCTGCAAAAAATCTTAATTATAATAAATTGGCACTGCTAGTATTGGCTTTTTAGTAAGGTTGTATTTTGGACTGGTGATCAGCACTTCTATCAAACATTCAAGTCCATAGGTTTAATTTGTAACTTAAAATAGCCCAGCTGTAGATTTACTAAATTTTCATCATTTTAGTTTGGTGGGAGACTTTGACACCTTTGCTAGTGGTCTAGTATTTTAGAAAGTTGAATTTCTGCAGGGTATGATAAGCTACATGAATTCATGGGGGAAAACACTTGATATGCTTTCATTTTAATATGCTTTCATTTTTTATCCATTCCTTTTAATATGCTTTCATTTTTAAATATAAATAGGTATTAATCCTTATTTATTAGGTCAGCTATTAGATTTTAATCCTTATAGGAACAATACCGGTAGCTTAATACAAGTAATTTTGGTTCCAGACCTCTGTTTTGACTGTTGTTAAACTCTATAGTTATATTTCATTGTATTGGTTCTGTTTTATCTATGAAAAAAGGCAACAGAGAATGCATTTTTATTCATTTTTCAAATTATTTTATTTAGAGAGATACTTCATTGTATTTTGGTGTGATTTATGACTAATATTTAATTCATTTGAACACCCTTGGAATCAGTTTCAAAGTATATGTATATATTGTTTGATCTTGGATTTGTGCTTGATAACTTTGCTTTGCTGAAGTATTTAATAATTAGATTTTATGGTTTCTTATTCAAAATGAGGTAGCCGATCGTGATGTTCCCATGTCAGAGTCTGCAGAGCATTCGGCTTCTACATTACCTCCTCTCCCAACCACATCATCTGAGTGCAAAAATCGATCAACAGTTTGGGACCACTTCAAGAGAACATCTGATGATGAAAATAAGGCTCAATGTCAACACTGTTTGAAAGTGATCAAGTGCAGGAATGGAACAAGTGCAATGAGATCACATTTAAAGATTTGCAAAAGCAATCCTGGTTCAGATAAAGGCAAACGATAGAAAACAAGCACATCGCCTAGCCCAGAAGCACAAGTGGGTAGGTTTGATGTAGAATATCCCCGGGAAAAATTGATATCAATATTTGTTCGCGAGGAGCTTCTTTTTTGATTTGTAGAAATTCAAAGTTTTAAAGAATATTCGGCGGCTCTACAACCAGGATTCAACACTCTTTCACGTATTACATTGGCAGGTGACATCTTGATGCTCTATGAAACAAAGAAGGTTTAACTTCAAAAATACTTTTCCAAATACGGAGGAAGAGTTTGTCTTACAACTGATAACTGGAGTTCGTGTCAGAATATGGCGTATATGTGTTTGACTATTCATTTCATTGATGTGGACTAGAAGTTGCAAAAGAAAATACTAAATTTTTGCCAAGTCACCGGCCACACGGGGGAGATTATCGCTCAAAATGTTGAAGCTTGCTTGAATAGCTAGAAGTTGAACAAGATCTTGAGTTTGACAGTTGATAATGCATCGTCTAACGATGTAGGAGTTATGTATTTACAAAGAAGGCTGATTTCTTGGAAGAGTTCAGTTTTGAATGGAGAGTATCTCCATATGCGGTGTTGTGAACATATTTTAAATCTGATTGTGAAGGATGGATTGAAGGAGATTGATGATTTGGTCACTGAAATTCGGGATGCTGTGAAGTATGTTAGATCCTCAAATTCAAGATTAACTAGGTTCAAGGCATGTATTGCACAAGAGAATATTCCACATAAGAGTCTTGTTTGCATAGATGTTGAACCACGATGGAACTCTACATACTTAATGTTAGTAGCAGCCTTAAAGCATCAGAAGGCATTTGAGCTATTAGAGATGCAAGACAAAAAATTTGTTGAAGAATTAAACAAGGGAAGAGGGGTGCCTTCAATTCAAGATTGGGATTATGCTAAGTCCGTCTTACCATTTTTAGAGATGTTTTACGATGCTACACTTCGCATCTCTGGATCCTCTTATGTCACTAGTAACTTGTACATGAAAGAAGTGTTTGCTCTTGGAAGGAGGATTCAACAATACAACAAGTATTGGGGAAATGCAAAAACTATTAACATGTTATTGTTAATTGCTGTCGTTCTAGATCCTTGCCATAAGTTGGATTATGTTAAGTGGTGCCTAGTTAATTCTTTTGGTGTGGAAGTGGGTGGTGAATTGAAGACAAAGTTGTCTTCTTGTCTTTATTCGCTTTATAATTTATATCAAGGCGCAGATGAAGGAAACCAAGATGATACCCTCTCCCAACCTAGTGCAAGTGATAAAGCCAAAGACATTTATGATACGGGGTTATATCGTCGATCAATCTGTCACAAATCCAATCTTAACTCTGAGCTTGATCGTTATTTGAATGAAGACTGTGAGCCAGATGATAAGCCTTTGGATATTCTAGGATGGTGGAAGGTTAACTCGAATCTGTTTTCCGTCCTAGCAAATATGGCACGGGACATATTGGCTATACCAGTTTCAACAGTAGCTTCCGAGTCTGCTTTTAGTATGGGGGAAAGAATCATCGATCAATATCGTAGCTCATTGACTCCTAAGATGGTAGAAGCCCTTGTATGTACCGAAGATTGGCTTAAAGGAGACTTTTTCTCTTCTCTTGCACCTGAGAATTTCGAAGAGTTTGAAAAGGTCGAGCAAGGTAAATTGAATATTAAATGTTTCTTAAATATATCATATGATTTACTTAGAAAATGCTTTAGTTTAACTTATAATTATAATTTTTTAAAATTTTTAATTATAATTTTTTTTGTATGCAAATTTGATTTTATCAGAGGACTTTACTTGTTCAGTGGGTCTAAGTTCAATTGCGATTGAGGATGACTAGAAAGTCTTGATTGTTTGTTTTCTTTAGTTATTTTAAACACTTAGGTGGTAAAGAGATTAGACTTACTAAGTTAATTGTTGATAGGGGTAGCTTTCCCTAGATGAGAATTTCGAGTTCTTTTCTTTTTTAACATGGTTTATTTGGATGTGTTTCTTACTTTCACGGTCCATAATTTTTATCTTCTTTTGATGAGATTACTGAGTAGGCTTACACAGATATGTTCTGGTATCCAACTTATGTAAACCAATAAAAACAAGGGAGTTTCACTGTTTAATGCTTTGATGTTCATTCTTTGCTGCTTCTTTTAGTCTTGCAATGTATGATAAACTTGTCAAAAATTTATGTCCATTAATCTATGATGTTATACACCTTGTCTTGTCCACATTTCTAGTTGTAATTCCTGAATTTAGGTATTGTTCGCATTTTCCTTTGTGTATGCACTTTGTGCAAGTTGACACAGAAATGAATCTCATCATTAATCATGATAGAATAAACAGGGAAAGCTCTTGGGACCATTTTTTTTCTTTTATCACCCTATTAGCCTGCTTTACCAACTATTTTTGTACTCAATATTTAATGTTTCACTTCCATTATCTTTAGTAGGTGTATGTGAAAAGTATTGCCACCAAAAGTTTAGAAAAGTAATTATAATTTACAATGAAAGAAATTTTATTATTTACAAATGTTACTTGTATTATTTAGAAAGAAAAAAAAATAAATTTTAGATTAAAAAAATCAATTTAAAAGAAAAAAGATAAAAAAATTGGGTTTTTGTATGTAAAAAAATTAATTTTTGTATAAAAATTGGTTTTTGGGTGTAAAAACCAATTTTTTGGTATAAAAACCAATTTTTTTAGTGTAAAAATTGGTCTTTTGATATGAAAACCAGTTTTCAGTGTTAAAACCAGTTTTTTTTATATAAAAACCGATTTTTTATATAAAAACCGGTTAATTTTTTAAAATCGGTTTTTGTTTTAATAACCGGTTAAAAACCGATTTTAAATTTTACTAATCGGTTAATAATCGGTTTTATCATATGAAACTAATTTAGTTAATTAACTAATACTATATTTTTAATTAACCAAAAACTGGTTTGATTTTTGGATTAATCAAACTATAAACACCCCTAGTTAAATACACAAAAAAATAATTAGACATTATACTAATAATTAAAAAAAAAAGTGTTTGTATGTGTTATATGTAGTTTTGGTGAAACGTTGTTCAAGTTGTGGAGTAATGGAGGCAGTAAGAGTGTGAAGTGGAGGTTTATAAAGAAGGCCCAGCATTTCAGAATGGACGGGAAGTTGCTTGACAAGTGGTGAGAAAGTAAAGCTTTATATTGAGAAAGTAAAGCTTTATTATTTGAAGTAATAAAATATTTATATTGAGGAGGAAAATTATTAACAGTGAGGATACAGGTGGAGTGAAGTGGAAGCACATTTCTTAGTTATGAGGGGAGTTTCTTGGTAGCCAAGAATGACACTCAGTGTGGTCAAATGGTACGTCATTTGTGAGTTTGGTTTCATTGTATTTATACATACATCTACATTAATCGATATTGGGATTGCTGTTAAACTTCTTTTTTTCAAGAAATATCATTATTTTTCTTATATGAGGTTGATTTGTTAAGTGCTGTTTGTTTTAAAAAAATTTTAATTAAGTATTTAATTATATGTTAGTATAAATATTTCCTTACATTGAAAAATATATAATATTAGTATCGTATATCTAGAAACATGAAATTATATATATATATATATATATATATATATATATATATATATATATATACGTGTGAGGTAATTACTTAACAGAAACAGTCCACTAGCTAATTAATAAAGAAATAAAGTATATTTGAAGTGGAGTAATTTGCAACCTAAGAAAATAGTAATTGGTCCATTTTTAAAGATCTATGAAGTAAACTTATAATCATATACTGCCAAAAGAGAACCAGAACATGTACCTAATGCTGAACATTAATTGACCCTCGAAACAGCAAAATGCAGTATGGAGAAACGATAAAAGTATCGCGTAAAATATTCTGTTTGTTTCAACCTGAAATACCAATAGCTAGATTTATATCACAGATCCACATATATAATGCTTTAAATCTAAAATAGATGCAGATATTTATGTACTTTAACTTTGAGTATAGTCTTTTTCCAATAAAAGTTTATCCGAAGGAATTTTTCAAGAGATTGGAGCCTAGCAGCATCCTGAAAGAAACAGAACAAGTAATAACAAATTTCCAAGTAATAAAAAAATAGAACAAGGGTAATAACAAGAGTAATACAAAAAGAAACAGAACAAGTAATAACAAGAGTAATACATTTTCAAATCATATCAGAAAAGCATCTTGAAAGGGCAAGCTAACAAATTTCCACTTATAAATTACTAACAAACCTTTTCAAGGAAGCCAAGAAAGGGGTATTGAAAGGATGGATATGAACTTCTCTTCTTCCGTGTATGACCACTATTCGCAGTGTTAGAAGAATGGTTGAAGGTGCTAAGAATTGCTCCAACAATACCGTGTTCACTAGCTGCCACATTGGGATACAAACCAGCGCATAATATAGCCTGCAAGGGTATATTCTCAGGGATCAGCAACTTTTTTTTTTCTTTTCACTTGCATTGCTTTAGTTTGTTTATGGTTTGTTGAATTTCTAAATTTTGTAATCCAATTAGTCCTGTTAGGTTGTCCACATTTATTTTCCTTTACCAACATAAATCTAGCATTTATAAAATTAGTATAAAATTTACAGAAAATCTACGCATACAAGCGATTAAGACTTACAAGCCTTACAAGTCCAAAAAACAACTAACCCCCAAAATGCACTCCTAATGTTACGTAACTTTCACGCGCTATATAACAGAAGCGCGAATATATAACTTCCAATTTTTAAAAGATTTCGTTTCCTTCTTCGTTCTCCTTCTTGCCAAATTTCTTCGTTCTCCTTCTCGCGCGTCTTCCCTTGCCTTTTCAATCATGCTTTTCCCTGCGTTTATCACTCATTCTGTTTCTGTAGCTCTAGGTTCATTTATTTTCGATTTTCTAGTTTCTGAAATCAAAGTTCGAACTCGTTTTGAAGATAATGGATGATTTAACCTCAGATTGTGAGCCGAATCAGGGCGAAGTGGATTTTGAATTTGAATCTAACGAAGTTCATGAGGTTTGATTTACATTCAGCTTATTACGATTACTCTGAATTTGATGCAGTTATTCGTCTATAATTGTCTAGCTGAATAATTCGTGAACATTAACTGTGAAATTAATGTGTGAACATAAATCTGTGGATTGAATCTAATGTATTAGTTTTGATTAATTATCTGCAATTTATAGCAGACGCTCAGGTGTAGATCAGAATGTTTTGGGTGTATTTTAGGGAAAGTGTGGGTGTCTTTACAGTTTATGGCTTTTTTTGTTATTTAAGTTGAGTTGTTGTTGTTCGGGTGTAAATCAAGAATGATTGGGTGTATTTTTAGTTTTTGACATGGTGTATTCTACAGCCTCTCTGTGTTGTTGATGACCAGTTTGTTCCGAAGGTTGGAATGACTTTTGCCACCCTTGAAGATGCTGGAAAATTTTACAGGGACTACGCCAAGGCTGCAGGTTTTTCTACAAGAGTTTGAAGCACAAATAAGAAGGAAAACAAGATTAAGAATCACTTGATTACATGTAGCAGAGAGGGAAAATGGAAATCTAAAATATCTCTGACCGAGAAGACAAATCCCATAGCTGGTTTAAACTGTCCTGCAAGAATTTATATACACACATTGAAGGATGTTGGTGCTTGGATCATTTCAAAGGTTGTGCTGCATCATTCACAACCTTGCTGTCCAAGTAAAGCAGAGATGCTCAAACAGCACAGGGAACTAAGCATGTCCATTCGTCGTACAATAGAGAATAACGAGGAGGCTGATATTAGACCAAGCAAGACTTACCAATCATTTGTTGCGGCAGCCGGGGGTCACTGCGAGTTAAATTTTATTGAAAAGGATGTGAGGAATTACATTACGGGAGAAGTGCGGAATGTTTTTTAACAAGAAGATGCAAAGGAATTCGGGAAATATTTGTTAAGAATGAAAGAGAAGAATCATAATTTCTTTTTTGAGCTTGAACTCGAGGATGATCAATCGATTAAGTTGGCTTTTTGGGCCACTGCAAGAAGTAGAGCTGCCTTTGAGTATTTCGGAGATGTTATTTCATTTGACACCACCTACAATACACAAAGGTAATAAACTGTCCATGTTTATGATG
Organism: Arachis hypogaea; assembly: GCF_003086295.3. Taxonomy (NCBI): domain Eukaryota; kingdom Viridiplantae; phylum Streptophyta; class Magnoliopsida; order Fabales; family Fabaceae; genus Arachis; species Arachis hypogaea. Next base: position 79,910,268 of record NC_092044.1, on the reverse strand, counting down.
CTAAATTAATGTTGTTTTATGAATCTTCCGCAGAGGTGTATATTGGATGTTTTTGTGTGTATAAAATCATTTTATGGGTGTACGTAATGATTTTTCATTCTGCACTATGGTAATTTGTTTCAGGTATAATTTGGTTTATGGTTCTTTTGTCGGGGTGAATCACTACGGTTAGTCAACACTTCTTCGATGCTCTTTGATAAAAAATGAAGAATTTGAATCATTCAAATGGTTATTTCAATGTTGGCTTCATTGTATGGGAGGAAATGCTCTGAAAGGGATTATCACCGATCAATGCGCATCAATGAAAAATGCTTTAGAGGCTTGTATGCCAACAACAATTCACCGTTGGTGTATTTGGTACATCATGAAGAAGATTCCAAGTAAATTAAACGGGTACAAGGGACATGCAGAAATTGAACAAGAAATGAGCCAAGTTGTTTGGAACTCTCATAGTAAAGACTCATTTGATAGGAATTGGAATGATTTTCTGCTGAATTTTGATCTTGTGGACAACAAGTGGCTGTCAGGTAATGTTGTTTAAAATCTACAGCAAATGTGTAAATTACATGTTTTTTGGGTGTATTTATAGCAGTTTTTGGGTGTATTCTGCAGATCTTTATGAAGACTATCATATATGGGTTCCAATCTATCTGGATCACCACTTCTGGGCAGGGATGAGAAGCACACAAAGGAGGGAGAGTATGCATTCATTTTTTAACAAGTTTATTACCTGGAATAGCTCGCTTATTCAATTTGTCAAACAGTACGATAATTGCCATGGAATTAGGGAGCAAGTAGAGATAGAATCAGATGCTGCAGATTTTCATACGGTCATACCGTGTGCAACCAAATCCTCCATTGAAGCTCAGTTTCAAGATGTGTACACTCATAAAAAATTTAGCGAAGTCCAAGCACAATTTAGAGGAAAGGCGAATTGCATCACTAGATTAATGAATTCTGCTCTAGGCTATTCAGTATATGAAGTTGGAGAACAAGTTTCCAGCTCAATATTCAACAAGTTTATGGTTACTTACGACTCAGTAGCAGCCGAGGTAAAATGTCAATGCTTATTATTCGAGTCAAGAGGGATATTTTGCCGTCAGGCACTAAGTGTGTTAAGCTTTGAACGAGTAAGCCAAGTGTCATCGAGATATATATTGGAATGATGGAGCAAGAAGGTAAAGAGGCAACACACACGAATCAAGAGCAGCCATGACGAGCCATTGTTGCAGCCAAGAAGCAAGAGGTTTGACGAATTAATTTTTTGTTCACAAAATATTTGTGAATTTGCATCAGAATCGGAAGAATTGACTGCCATTCTGCACCGTGTGTACGATAATGTCATGGTTGAGATGGAAGAATTGAAAGCCAAAAGGAAGGGGTCATGTTCGTTATCTCATGAAGACACCAACTTGGAATCCGTTAACGAGCTTCAAAGCCCTCCAAGGATTCGAACAAGAGGACGTCAAAAAAATAGGCTAGGTTCAAAGTTGGACAAACAAATTGCACATGCCTCAAAAAAGAAGAAAACAAAAGATCTAAACGAGGTAAAAGTGATGTTCTTTAAACTTGTGGTGATTGATTTTAATTTTCTTGTTAATATTTTTGCTAATATGTGTGTTTATTATATCCAGTTAAACCTCTTTGATGCTGCATCAGTGGTGCATCCAAATTCCATCCAATATCAAGGATGTGTTATGAATTATTAGTTCATGGAACCAGCAGCAGGGGATAGTTTTTTGGGTGTATAGTTACATAAGATGGGTGTAAACCATAGTTTTTTTGGGTGTATTTTTGAATTTTCTTGTGTCTGACATTTTACATATATATATGGTTTAGGGTTTAGGGTTTAGGATTTAGGGTTTAGGGTTTTAGGATTTAGGTTTTAGGTTTTAGGGTTTTAAGGTTTAGGGTTTAGTCTTTACAGGTTTAGGGGCTTAGGCTTTAGGGTTTAGGGGTGGTTTAGGATTTTAGGGGTTTATTGATAAAGTATTAGGGGATAGAAGTCTGGTGTATATTTAACTTTCCTTGGGCGTAAGATGAGATCTTATGGGTGTAAAAATCAATATTTTGGGTGGTTTAGGGTTTAAGGTTTAGGATTTAGGGTTTAGGGTTTTAGGGTTTATGGTTTAGGGTTTAGGGTTTAGGATTTTAGGGTTTAGGATTTAGGATTTTAGGGGTTTAGGAATAAAGCATCATGGGATAGAAGTCTGGTGTATATTTAACTTTTCTTGGGTGTAAAATGAGATCTTATGGGTGTAAAAATCAATGATTTGGGTATAGTAGGTTTGGTGGTTTAGGGTTTAGGGCTAAGGGTTTAGTTTTTTAGGGTTTAGTGTTTAGGGTTTAGGGTTTAAGTTTTAGGGTTTAGGGTTTAGGATTTAGGATTTTAGGGATAAATCATCAGGGGAATAGATGTTTGTATGTATAATCAACTTTCTTTGGGTGTAAAATGTCAGGTTATGTGTGTTTATTTGGTTTGATGTTTTCCTTTATATTATAGTACCTGTAAATCAGACATTTTGAATACAGCAGAGAGAGTTTAATTATGGAAAAAAATTTTACTTATAATTGGATCAAATATGTTTACAACATGTATTCAATTTCTTACAAGACTATATAACAGTTACGTTAATCAGTGTCAATATCATTAGAATCAATCTGACAATATGGACTCAATAACAATGAGGATGGCCTAGACAGTCTTATTGCATCACTTCCCCTAATGGCTTCAGCTTTGTCTTGATTCATTTCATGGAATAGAATCCGGGAAGCATATTCTACTCTATAGTGGTCCACCTCGTCCTGAAGTTAATTTTCTTTTTAATCAACTATGTTAACTTAGTAAGGTAATATAGAGTTATTTAGTTTTTAAACACAATTACTTGGGTCCAGTTGTCCCACTCATACTTCCTCTTTTTAATGTTTTCGGGCTCAATTATCTCAAGCCACTTCGTTACATATATAGCACAGTCATAGCTGAAAAATAAGAAATAAATTAGCAAATTACATCTAGGAAAGTTTAATTTTTAGATTAAAAGATTTATACCTTGTCTTTTGGCCTGAGATGTTAATGTATGGTGTATGAATTTTTTGATCGTCTTTCTTCAGAGGTGCCCCCCCAACATATACTCTCATTCTTGAAATTACATGTCCCTTAAAACACAAAACAAATAGGTGATATATGAATAAATTTAATAAAGGAATATAAACAAATGAGCACAAACCTACACCTTATATTGAACAGAAATACACCCAATTATTAAAATATAGAACACAGAACCAACTTACAGTGAATATATTTATGTTCTTTCTTTCATCGGTTGGACAAGTCATGTGATATGGTTTGAGTACAAAAGATTTTCTTTTCCTTGTATCAGCTACCCATAACCACCAATGTTGTGAATGGAAAATAGGTGCAAAAATCTGAAGTATGTTCTGATTGAACAGTATTTTAGTTTATTTGGCAAATAAGTAAAGAATGGTAATAAGAAGTTTTAGAAATGAAAACTTACATAACGATGCGATGCTAATTTTTTAAGGTCTAAGAAAGGTATAAACATTGGGTAGTCTTCCACCCTGAATAGCTTATTGGTTTTAGGCTATAAGAATATCCCTTCTGGATGATTTGCAATGGCCATGTTCTGCAAAAATTGTGAAACACCAAATGAATATAAAAAATACACCCAAACGAATACAAAAAATACACCCAAACAAATACAGAAAATACACCCAAACGAATACAGAAAATACACTCAAATAAATGCAGAAAATACACCCAAATAAAAACAGAAAATACACCCAAACGAATACAAAAAATACACCCAAACGAATTCTAAAAGTACACTCAAGATTTGTTGAAGTACATCTTACCTCAATATTAGGGGAGAGACAGTATACTTCTTCTTGAAACCTTATAATCTTTTGCTGGTTAAGGATGAGGCACATGGCAGAGACAATCTAGAAATAAAAGCCCAAATCAATTTTACAGAAATTGATATTGCAGTTACTTTTCATGATAAAATCATTAATGATATTATAATATTACCTCAGCTTCTATATGTGTATCAGCTTGGAGAGATGCGAAGTGGAGTTTTGACAAAATGTATTTATCTAGGGCAAGGAATCTGCACACGGCGTCATACTCATTAGTATTTCCATCTACGTATGTTTTCACACGTGTGGCCCAGACATAGCATTTCTCTTTCAATTCAGCACTTAATTCATTTGTCCTCGCAGGAGTTTCAAACTTTTCAACAATTTGTTCACCACTTTGCTTTTGAAGAGGTGGAGTTTTACCTTCTGTTTTCGCCCCACTGCCTGCAATTTTTCCACCAGCTCCCCTAAATGTTCTATTAGTTTTGGCGTGTCAGGAGTTTTCGCTCTCTGCTCCTCTTGCGTTGCTGGACCCTCTTGCGTTGTCGTTTCTTCTTAGCTTGAATAAGTCAAGCCGAGGCTGAATGATGGCATCAGACCTTGTTTAGGAATGTACGATGCTGTCCGTGCCATCATCATCAGTGCAACAACATCTTCTGGGTCTGGATTACTGCATGATGAGATATAACATACTATAAGAGTAAGAATAGATGAATGACATTGAAAACAAAATTTAACTCTGCTGAACTTACACTTTAGATGGAGCTAGTGGAAGCGTGGGTGTGCTTTGTTCAGTATTTGCCGGCGATTCTGGAGTGCTGCAGTGTTACAAAACAATTGTAAGGATATACACCCCAACAAAGACAATATACACCCAAACAATAAACAAATACACCCAAAGATTACAGAAAATACAGAAAATACGTCCAAACGAATACAGACAATACACCCAAATGATTACAGAAAGTAGACCAAATGAATACAGAAAATACACCCAAACGAATACAAAAAATACACCCAAATGAAAACAGAAAATACACCCAAACAAAAAACAAATACACCCCAAGATTATTCCTTACCTGTTCGTAGTTTCTTCACTAATTTCTGGCACAGGGGTTGGTTCAATTTTCTGGCACAGTGGTTTTTTGGGATAGTGATAGACAAATTTGAATCGGAACTCTAAACAAGAAGAAAAATAAATGGTTAACAAAGCCCGCGAAAGTAAAATGGTTATAAGGTTGAAATTTTCTTGGGAAACTCACATTGAAAGCGCTTCGGTTTGTGCCTGTGTCTCTACCCGCACAACCATCATGTTCTCTTCAGCTGGCTCGCTGGCTGACTCTTCAGCTAGACTCAACCTGAGATACACCCTAAGAAAGTCAAAAATACACCCGAAGCATTCAAAAGAATGACATGCTTTGTTTTTTGAGAACTTACATAGTTCCAGTTTTGGCTTTTTTTTCCTGCCTTTTTTTTCTCGAATAAAACATTAAAGGGCTTTTTCTCTAAAAAAATATATACAGAATTAGAAGCAGAAGGTAAAAGATAAAAGTAACCAGTATTAGAAAGAGAAATTACATGCTCTCCGCCAGTTTGTTTACGCTACTTTGATCTGTGTGTCCTTGAGACAAAGGATCATCACTTCCTAAGTTTACCTCCGGTATTCTAAACATAGAGTAGATATTATTCAGTGAAAATACCATACTGTTAAATCAGGATAACAAGATTTTATCAAATAAAGGTTCTTACGTTTCAGATGAGACATAACGACCTTCTGTCGATCACAGGTCAGCTTCCTTCTCCCTGGCAAACCAGAAACAATTATTAGCAAAGAAAACACCTTAAAATCAGATATATACACCCCAACAAGACATACCCCTGTGTAGCAGATTTTTTATTATTTTTCTTCTTCCTAGATTCTCTTAAGATTTCTTCTAATTCTTCAGTTCCAATTTCAGATCTCACAGTACATGCATAAAAGAACATGTTAACAAATATAATTTTGATGATAAACGGTAATATAGCTTACAAAGTACTCTACCCATGATAGGATTGAGCTTGTTCAGGAGATGAATCATCAATGATGACCTTTTTCATTTTTGATTGTGTCCTGGTGGGAAAAAACAAGTATGAATCAGAAATACAAAATAAAATTGATCAGAAAATACTATCCAAAGAAGTGCTTACTTTTGGGGTGTTCTCTGAGTCTTTTTCTTTGTTTTTTTGCTTCTCTACTGGTGATGATTCTTCGCTTCTGAAAGTTAATAAGAGATACTCTGTTAATACATGAAATTTTGATAATAAACCAAAAGGAAAGCAATAATAATTTCAGAACATTACTCATCATTCGATTCAGATTCTAAATCAGAATCCTCCTGAATCTTCTTACTTTTTTTGGACTCCATTCTGGAAGGCAAACAATCATTATTTAAAAACATACTAAAAGGGACAAAATACACCCAAATAAATACACATAATACACCCAAATGAAGACACAAAATACACCCAAATAAATACACAAAATACACCCAAATGAATGCACAACATACACCCAAATGAATGCACAAAATACACCCAACTAAATAAACAAAATACACCCAAGTATGTTACTTACTTTTTGGCTTTTCAAGTGGGTTGTTTCCTTGTTGGATCCTCTGAGTCTTCTTCAGTCTCAGACTCAGAGGTAGAATGGTTTTCACTTTCAGTTGTTTCACTCTCAGATGATGATGATGAACTTGCATTCCTTTTTTTCTTTTTTCTTTATTTGTTTCAGTTTCTCCTTTGTTTCGACCATCTTTACAATTCCTTGAAACATTAGAAATGTTAGTTAACAGCATTCAGGTAAATAAAATACACCCAAGATATTTTGTTCACTTACCATATGTTCTTCCATTTCTGCCCTCATTCTTTCAACCAACTGCTCTCTAGTCCAGTTGGCAATCCAGGGTTCTTGAGGTCTTTCTTCCCCCTTCTTGTCTTTATTTTTTGATAGATAGAAGTAAACTATCATCAAGGCAAACAGGCAGCCGTCAATTGCCTTTTTCTTTTTCAGATTGTAATATGTTATTTCCTTGATGATAAAATTCAGGACATGTGCTCCCCAGTTCCCCTCTGTTATTGTGTCCATCTTGAAAATTGGTGCCAGGTGCACATGGGAGATTTTGTTTATTGTGGTTGGTAACAGGAAAGCCATCTGTATATAGAGGATGAAAATCCTCTTGAACATGAGGCGATCTTGTTCATTATCAACACCAATAGTCATCATTTCATCTGTCAGAATTTTTAGGGTCTTCTCCTGGAATCTTCTAAAAATTTGTTCGTTGTCTTTAGAAAGATCCTTATAATTGACTTTCTGAGAAAGTAGATCTCCTACAAAAAGGAAAACAACATTGTATGAAAAGCACTTAAAATACACCCAAACAATAATTGAAATATACCCCAATAGGGCTTATATACACCTATGTTTGTAACGAGTTACCTAACGCGTTGAGGCCAAGCGTAGCCCCTATTGTGCTTGGTCTTACTCTGAATGAACCGTAGGCGATTTCGAGTGTGTTTTTCCCTAATTTAAAGGAGTTAGCCATCTTCTTTAATATTTTGTGATGAACCCTTAGCGGCAGAATGTGCATCAGGCTACCAAACCCCAAATCCCTAACAATTGCTTTCTTCTCCTCGCTCATATTTCTGAATTTCTCACTCAATAAATGGGTTGCACACTTCAGGTCCTTGGTTTGCTGTAAACAAAGCAAAATTAGAGTCAGATATATTTCTATTACGAAAAACTGATTTGATCTAAGACATATATTTGTGCTTACATTTTTTGCAGCTTAGGTTTTGCTTGCCATTTTTACTGCAATGAAAAAGAGATGCTGTCAATATATAAAAAATACACCCACATGTCAGTTAGATACACCCAGAGATCATCCACATACACCCAAACTGATTTCTTAAGTATTTAATGAGATCAGTTTAAAATGATGTTCAATTCACTCAAACATGGATAAATATACAAGGTCAAGCAATATTATAATGTGAAGCAATATACCCCCAAGGACAAGCAATATTAGAACAGTTGCAACAGTTCTTTATATTACATTATATAGGTTCAGAAATATACGCCCAACAAATTATGCCATATACAACCAACAATCAACCATATACACCTAACACATTACGCCATGTACACCCAACAAATTACCCAATATACACACAAAAATCAGTTAGGAGAAGAACTAGAATAAGAAGAATAGTCAAAGCTATAACAACTTAGAAGAACAGTAAAACCTACAAGAAGTTAGAAGAACAATAAAACTTAGAATAAGATGAACGGTAAAAACTTAGATCAGGCACATACACCCAAACCGATTTCATAAGTAATTAATTAGATCAGAAATATACACCCAACAAATTATGCCATATACACCCAACAGTCAACCATATACACACAATAAATTATGCCATATACACCCAATAATCAACCATATACAGCCATATAAATTACGTCATATACACCCAACAAATTAAACAATATACAACAAAATCAGTTAGGAGAAGAACTAGAACAGGAAGAACAGTAAAACCTAGAACCACTTAGAAGAACAGTAAATCCTAGAAGAACTTAGAAGAAGAGTAAAACCTAGAATAAGAAGAACAGGAAAAACAATAATATGAGATTTAGAACAAGAGGAACAGTAAAACCTAGTTCTTCGATTTTGAAATCAGAAACAGCAATGTGGAAAATCTACAAGATCAGTAATACAGTAACGTACCTTGAATAATATTTCTTCCTTTTTTCTAGAGATTGTTAGTGGAGAGTTCTATCATTTGTTGTTGGTTTCTTCTAATCTTCGCAATGAGTTCGAACGTCTCTTCAGTTTGGAATGTTCCTCAAAACTTGACGGTTTTTGTTTTCTTTGAAGGAGAAGTCGAAGAGTGATCCATAATGAGCGCGGTTTGCAAAGCGTAACCGTCTGTGAGGCGCGTGGGATTGATGCTCCATTCTAAGGGAGTGAGTGCACGTGGATTATTTCTGGGCTGGGCCAACTTGTAAGGCTTGTAAGCCTTAATTGCTTGTATGTGTAGCAGGGCCCTAAAATTTAATAGTATAACATTTTTCTTTATATTTTATAATATTACAAATTCTAGTGGCTCTAAGGTACAATTATTTATTTAAAGTAATAAAATTACTACTAGACTAAGTAATAAGGATATTTTGGGACTTGACATTTGCTGCAATCACATCAATCCAAATATTCTGAAGGCTCCCACATTTCTATTATCTTAATCATATGATGTCTACACATCTTTTCCCTCATCATGCATATAAGTAACAACTATGTTTTTAGACACAGTTTGTACCATACTAACATAAGGGTAGTAAAAAAGAAAAAAGAAAAAAAAGACGAAAAATAGGAAGAGGAAATAAGATACAAGGAATGGTGTTACATTTTCAGGCAAAGAAGGCTAAAGACAGTGTCCGTGTGTATGACACGATATTGTCATGAGACAAATTTGATCAGCGCCATTCAAGAATAAAGCCAGCATTGCAAGAAAATCTTCTTCAAACTTTGAACACTTTTTGTTAGTAGCTTGAAAAAGAAAATGCAGGAGGAGGGATTGATGACATACGTATATGATTAATGTATATGATAAAATATGCTTCTTAAACACTTGTCCTCATAGAAACTGATGTATATGGATTGAGAACCATAAATTGCAAACTTAAGCATCATACATGACATGTCAGAGGCGGTGAAGGGCTTTCATGGACTCTCGAGTATACTAATTCTCTGAAAAGCATGAATAAGAGAATTGAAAGGAGATGAGAAAACATATGGTTGTTGTTGTTATAATTCTTATTTTCTTTTTTCTTTTTCTGTACAGACTATAGTAGTTACTTTTGGGTCACTGAATTACAAATAATATTCACTTCTTCTTCCTTTAAAGTTCTACAAATAATCCATGAGGAACTAGCCTATTTCCAACTACAGTTTGAATGTGTTAATAAATTCGTATTTTTCAACTCCTTGGCAATTCACCATTAATTTAAAAGTCACCGGAAAGAATAATCTTGCCTCAACCAATAACAATACTGAATTTTCATAATTTAAAAGACAACACATGTCAACATCACCATTAATCTATAGAAGACTCAATCAGAGTCCTAATAAAGTAACTAATAATCACTCCTAACACAAATAAATCCATTAACTACTGGCATGAAACAAAATAGCTTAAATAATCAATTATCATGTCTTTGCAGCCTCGTTTCCAAGACTCCTTGTAAATGCAAATGAAAAACATTAAAAAAATACAGAACAAGAGAGGATACAGTAAGAAAGTTGCAATAGAACTGACGAGGTGTGACAGAAGAAATTTATTGTTAACAAAGAAGATATATCAGCAAATTAATAGGAAAGAAGTAGAAAAAGAAGTACCAGCGGCAGTTCAAAGGAGAAATTCGAGTGAGAGAAATCGGCATTGAAGAAGAAGTTCGGAGTGAACAGATCTGCAAAAGCGTTGTACCACGGCAACTATGGTTGCATCAACGGCAAAAACTGTGGCACAACAGTGGCAGAAACTGCGATGGATGGCAACAGTGACAGCAACAACATATAGAGAGAACAGATCTAAAAACACGTTGATAGAAAAGTGGCTCGATCCAGAAGCTCTTTACTCCAATGGACACAGCAGTGGTAACGGCGCCGGCAGTGGAAACAGCAGCAGAAACAGCGGCAAAAATGGCGTAGAAACCTTAGGGTTTCATTCTCGCTAACTCGGCGCCCCTAATTTTGGGAGAAAGGAGAAAATGATGTTATGTTCCAAAATTTTTAATTTTAATTAATTATGAGTGGAGGTTTTTTAAATTGGCATAAATAAAATGTATTGTGGAGGTTTTCAAAACCTTCACCAAAATACTCCCTCAAATCAATATTAATCTTGTAGTGAATCTCCCCATACGACCTCGGTTGAACTGATGTCTCGAGAAGTCCCCAACGAAGTCGTGAATTAGCTGTCTAAGAGATGTATAATCAAGCTAGTGATTCAGTAATATCTTATGAAAGACGCTCACTGAACACATGTAGAATAGAGATAACTTGTGACGGTTCAACTCATTCATAAGGTTGAAGAACGAAGATACATCTTAGAATAGAATCAAATACAAATTGAAATAGAACAGTAGTGCTTTATCAATCCATAAAACTCAACAGAGCTCTTCACGTTAACCTAGGAGGTTTAGAGATTCATACTGTACATAAGTACAATACAATTCAAAAATATGGCATAAAGTTCTAAAGAAGGGTGATCCTTGTTCTATATATACTAATCTAATGACTAAAAATTACAAAAATATGATAGGCTTAGGCTTGTAGTGGGAAAATCCATTTACAGGTCCCACTTGGTGTGTGTTTAGGTTGAGTTAAGGGTGTCTCCACATGCTAGTAAGGCTGTTAGGCATTGAACGCCCACTTTGGACTCCCCTTTGGGCGTTGGACACCAGCTGCTCCCTTTTGGGCGTCCAACGCTAGGAAGGGGGTAGATGGCTGGTGTTGAACGCTAGTTTTGGGCCTTTGTTTCCAAAGACAAGTATAGACTACTATATATTGCTGGAAAGCTCTGGATGTTAGCGTTCCACAGCCATTGAGGACGCTCTATTTGGATATCTATAGCTCTAGAAATATTTGCTTGAATGTACGGAGGTAAGATCCTAATAGCATCTGCCATGCTTTCCTTGCCTCTAAGTCTGACTTTGTTAAAACTCTCAGATTTTAGCCAGAAAATACCTGAAATCACCATAAAACATAACAACTCATAGTAGAATCCAAAAATGTGAATTTTACACTAAAACCTATGAAAACATAATAAAACTTAAACAAAACATGCTAAAAACTATATGAAAATGATGTCAAAAAGCATATAAAATATCCGCTCATCACAACACCAAACTTAAACTGTTGCTTGTCCCCAAGCAACTAAAAATAAAGTAGGATAAAAAGAAGAGTAAGATACAATAAATCTCAGAGTTTTCAATGAAGCTCAGTTTCAATTAGATGAGCGGGACTTAGTAGCTTTTTGCTTCTGAATAGTTTTGGCATCTCACTATCTTTTGAAGCTCAGAAGTGTTGGCATCCTTAGGAACTTAGAACCCAGATGATATTATTGACTCTCCTAGTTTAGTTCCTTTTTTAACACAGCTTTTAGAGTCTTGGCCGTGGCCTTAAGCACTTTGTTTTCAAGTACTACCACAGGATACATAAATGCCACAGACACTTAACTGGGTGAACCCCTTAGGATTGTGATTTAACTTTGTTAGAATCCCCAGATAGAGGTGCCCAGAGTTCTTAAGCACACTCATTTTGTTTTGGATCATGACTTTAACTGCTCAGTCTCAAGTTTTTCACTTGACACCTTCACACCACAAGCATATAGTTAGGGTCACTTTTCATTTGGAGTGCTTAGGCCAAGATTCTGTTTCTTTTAGGCCCTCCTAACCATTGATGCTCAAAGCCTTGGACCTATGCTCTTGCCATTTGGTTTAAAGAGCTATTTATTGGCTTTTTCTGCATTTTATTTCTCTTTTTTTTGCAACGTGCTTTTTCTTTTTGTTTTGGCTTCTTTTTCTTGCTTTAAGAATAAAATGTTTTTGGATTTTTCAGTGGACCAATAATACTTCTCCCTTTTCATTATTCTTTCAAGAGCCATCATTCTTACTCCAATTTTAAATATGCACTATTCATTCATACATTCAGAAAACAAAAGTAATGCCACCACATCAAGATAATTGGACTACTCTTAAGATAAAACTTGAAATTCAAGCATCTTAATTTTCTTTTTCAAATAAAATTTTCTCTTAAGTAAGGTGAGAGATATATGGATCATTTTATAACTTTAAGACTGATAAACCATTATTTTATGAATTATATTGTGTTTAATTGAGTGGTTTTGTCAAGTCTTTCACCCACTTATTCATATAATTAGCATGATATTACAAGTCCTTCCCAAAATTGTTCTATGGTTGAAAACTTGCTTCCTAAAGATCTTTTAATTGTATATTTTTTCTCCTTTATACCATTCGATGCCGTGATCTGTGTGTTAAGTGTTTCTGGCTTCATACGGCAGGAATGGCTTAGAGAATGGAGAGGAAGCTTGCAAAAATGGAAGGAACACAAGAAATTGAGGAGATGACCAGCGAGAAGCGACGCGGACGCATGGCTCACGCATCTGCATGAATTGGAGAAAATCACAGCGGCGCGAACGCGTGCCTAATGCGAGCGCGTGGATTGGAATCTGCACGGGTGACGCGAACGCGTGGACGAAGCACACGCGTGGCAAGGAAAAACGCTTGATGACGCGAATGCGTGGACGACGTGGTGGCGTGACGTGTGCTATCTGCAGAATTTGTAGGAATCGCTGGCGTGGATTCTGGGCCATGTTTTAACCCAGTTTTCGGCCCAGAAATGCAGATTAGAGCTAGGGAACATACAGAGACTAAGGACAATTCTCATTCTGCATAATTTTAGTTTTAGTTTTTAGATTTGATTTTATTCCTCCTCTAGGTTTTCTCTCTACACATTCATAGTTCTTAGAATTTTTTTTTGGATTGCGATATTGAGAAGAATTATTACCTCCGCCAAGACTTCATCATTCTAGTTTGTTTTCTTACTTTTTGCTTACTCTTTCATATCCTTAATTTGTCCAGAGTTACAATTGGATTATTTTTATAATTTATTAATACAAGAACCATTTTTAATTTTAATTGATCTTTTTGATTATTGTTTATCATGTCTTTTTTTATTTCCCTTTTTAATTTTGTAAAGTTTACATTCATGATAATGGAGTAGTTCTTTAACTTGATTGGGAGTTGATTAAAAGGAGAACCTTGAGTTGAAATACTCAAGAGTTAAATTGTAATTGGGTTTATTGTTGGCTGGCTCTCTAGTCACTAACGCTAATCCTTCCTAAGGAAAAGGATCAGAACTTGTGAATAGAAGTAGACTTCCAACTTACTTGACTTTCCTTTACTCAGTAAAGGATAACTAAGTAGAAATAACCTTCAATTATCAATTAATCTTGAGAGAAATCCAACAAGGATAGAACTTCTGATTAATCTTCTCCCGGTCAAAGTTTTTATTTGAATTACATAAATTCTCTGATTTAATTTCCTGTTTATCAAACTCAAAAACATTTTGGAAAACCTCTGATTAATAAAATAGCACATCTTTCTGCAACTCGTTGGGAGACGACCTGGGACTCATACTCCCAGTATTTTCATTCTAATTTTGTGACAACCCTTCTAAATTGATGAGCAGATTTTTGTTGGTTAAGAACTGTACTTGAAACGTATCTCTTACATTAATTTCTTAATCTGCCAATTTTCGCCACGTCAAAGACGTAGATAGAAATGATCATGCAGTAAGAGCATGAGAACAGACAATAAAACATGATGGAAAATAGAAAAATGACATAAAAGCAAGGGGTAATGGAACGGAACCACCTTAGTGACAGCAGCTACCACTTCTTCTAGAGAATCCAATAGAGCGCTTGATGTCTTTAATGTCATGCCCTTGTCTCTGTTGTTCTTCCCTCATAGCTCTTTGATCTTCTCTGATTTCATTGAGAATGGTGGAATGCTCTTGATGCTCCATCCTCTGTTGATTTATGTTAGAGCTTAATTCTCCCATAGAAGTATGTCATTGATCCCAATAGCTTTGATTAGGAAAATACATCCCTTAAGGCATCTCATGGATCTCATGTTGAGGCGGCTCCACATGCTCATGTTGTGGTTCATGTGCCGGCTCTCTAGTATGCTCTATCCTTCTTTTAGTGATGGGTTTTCTTCCTCAATTGGAATGTCACCTTCTATGACAATCCCAGCTGAATTTCATAGGTGACAGATAAGATGAGGGAAGCTAACCTTGCGTGAGTGGAGGGCTTGTCCGCTACTTTGTACAACTCTTGAGGTATTACCTCATGTACTTCCACCTCAGTTTCGAGCATGATGCAATGGATCATGATGGCTCGGTCTATGGTCACTTTGGACCAGTTGCTAGTAGGGATGATAGAGCGTCGGATAAATTCCAATCATCATCTAGCTTTGGGCTTGAGGTCAGGCCTTCTTAGTTGGATAGGCTTGCCTTGGGAATCTCTTTTTCACTGTGCTCCTTCCACACATATGTCTGAGAGCACTTGATCCAGCCTTTGATCAAAATTGACTCTTCTAGTGTAAGGATGTGGGTCTCCTTGCATCAAAGGCAAGTTGAACGCCAACCTCACACTTTCCGGACTAAAGTCCAATATTCTCCCTCGAACCATGGTGCTACAATTTTTAGGATGTGGGTTCACACTTGTATCATGATTTTTTGTGACCCATGCATTAGCATAGAATTCTTGCACCATTGAGATCCCATCGTCTTAGATGGGATTGGTTAGGACTTCCTAATCTCTTCTCTGGATTTCATGTCAGATCTCTGGATACTCATTCTTTTTAAGCTTAAAAGGGACCTCAGGGATTACCTTTTTCTTTGCCACTACTTCATAGAAGTGGTCTTGGTAGGCTTTGGTGATGAATCTCTCCATCTCCCAAGATTTGGAGGTAGTGGCTACGGCCTTTCCTTTCCTCTTTCTAGAGGGTTCTCCGACCTTGGGTGCCATAAGTGGGAACGTAAAGTAAAAAGCAACGCTTTTCCACACCAAACTTAAAACTTTGCTCGTCCTCGAGCAAAAATAATGAACAAAAGAGAAGAATGGAGTAGAAGAAAAAGAAAGTAGATGGAGATGGAGGGAGAAGGGCAATCAGCCTAGTGAGGGCAAAAGATGTATGTGTAGTGTGTTGAATAAGTAGTATGATGGGGGTATTTATAAGGAGAGTATGGTTAGGGTTTTAAATGAATGTGGGAGAAATATGGGTAGGAAAATTTGGATTTTAGTGGGTGGGGGTTGGTGGTAGTTATGATGGTTTGAGAAGAGGTACGGATGTGATTGGTTTAGGATTTATAAGGAAGAGTGTGTGAAGAAGTGTGAAAAGAAGAGAGAAGAAGGTGAGGTAGGTGAAGATGCTGTGGGACCCACTGGTCCTGAGAGGCTAGGGAATTCAAATTCCCTGCCCCCTTTATGGGCGATGAACGCCCAGCTCATGCTCCATAGCTGGCGTTCAACGCCAACTTGCTGCTCCACTCAGGGCGTTGAACGCCTAGGAGGGACATTCTTTTTGGCGTTCAACGCCAGGTCTTCTATCTTTGTTGGGCATTGAATGGCTAGCCTTTGCTCCCTGGCTGGCGTTCAACGCCAGTAATATTACCCTTTGTGGGCGTTGAACGCCTACTCTTGCCTTCTTGTCTAGCGTTCAACGCCAACAAGACATGTACTCCAGGGTATTCTGTTTCTACTTCTGAACGTTTCTATCTCTGTTCTGACTAATGCACATGATCATGAACCTAAAGGAAATAACTAAGAAAAATAAACTCGAGGAAATAATTATGTAAAATAAACTTTAAAAGAAATAGAAATAACTAAATATGGTTGGGTTGCCTCCCAACAAGCGCTTCTTTAATGTCATTAGCTTGACGGTTAGCTCCTTACGGAGGTTGATATGGGCTCAGAATTTAGCCCCTTACAGTAAACTTTCTTCCTATCTTCTCATGGATGAACTCCACATGCTCTAGCGACAAGATGCGATTTACTGTATGTGGAATGAATGATTTCTTGGTAAAGACAACTTTCATACCAGGTGAGAGGCCTTCAGTGAGGATCTTTATGTCCCTCCAGCCTTTAGGTACTTTCCTCTTAGTACCTTTGTTCTCAGTGCTTGTTGATGGCTGCCCAACACCAAACTTATAATTGGTGTTTGGGGGATTAGTAAAGTTCTGCACAGAGAGTGATAGTTGGAACACTAAGTGTTGCACAGTTATCCCCCTTTTTTCAGAGGGAGATTTGGGTTGAGGGATCTTGAACAAGAGGTGCTCCTTCTCTAGTTGTAAAATCAATTCTCCCTTTGCTACATCAATAATAGCATTGGCAGTGGCTAGGAAACGTCCTCCAAGGATGATGGATTCATCCTCATCTTCCTCAGTATCTAAGATTATGAAGTTTACAAGGATGTAAAGGTCTTCAACCTTCACTAAGACATCCTCTACTAAGCCATATGTTGTTTTCATTGACTTGTCTGCCATCTCTAATGAGATATTTATAGCTTGTACCTCAAATATTTCCAACTTCTCCATCACAGAGAGTGGCATGAGGTTTATACTTGACCCTAGGTCACACAGAGCCTTCTTAAAGACCATGGTGCCTATGGCACAAAAAATTTGGAAGCGTCTGGGATCCAGAAGCTTTTGGGATAGTCTCTGCTAAACCATAGAATTGAGTTCTTTGGTAAGCATGGAGGTTCTTCCTCCAATATCTCTATTCCAAATAGCTTGGCATTTAGCTTCATGAGAGCTCCTAGGTACCAACCAACTTGCTGTTCTCTAGTTTCCTCATCCTCATCAGAGGATGATTGTTCAACAAGACTCATGAATTGTAAGAGTGCATTAAGTGAAACCTCTATGATCTCTACATGAGGCTTGGCTTCTTTTAATTCTTGAATAAGGGCTTTCTTAGTGGGCATTGAGCACTCAATAGGAACACCCTTACTGGCGTTCAACGCCATCTTTGGTGCGTTTGTGGGCATTGAACGCCCAGTAAGGTCTTCCTTACTGGCATTCAACGCCAGTGATGGTGCTTATGTGGGCGCTAAACGCCAAGTGGGGGGTACCTCACTGGCATTCAATGCCAGGAATGGTGCTTCTTTGGGCGTGGAACGCTGGTGCACAAAATTGTGATCTCTAATAATGGCATTCAACTTGGTATGCGCGTTTATAACTCAGCACTTTCTTCACAACCTCGCACAACTAACCAGCAAGTGCACTGGGTCATCCAAGTAATAAACCTTACGTGAGTAAGGGTCGAAGATGGCAGATAATATATGGTTATGGAGTTTTCGAATAATAATAATAAATAAATAGAAAGTAAAGATAGAAATACTTATGCAAATTATTGATGGGAATTTCAGATAGGCATATGAAGATGCTGTGTTCCTTCTGATTCTCTGCTTTCCTACTACCTTCATCCAATCTTTCCTACTCCTTTCCATGGCAAGCTGTATGTAGGGCATCACCGTTGTCAATGGCTACATCCCATCCTCTCAGTGAAAATGGTCCAAATGCTCTGTCACAGCACGGCTAATCATCTGTCGGTTCTCGATCATGCCGGAATAGAATCCATTGATTCTTTTGCGTTTGTCATCACCCCCAACAATCGCGAGTTTGAAGCTCGTCACAGTCATTCAATCCTTGAATCCTACTCGGAATACCACAGACAAGGTTTAGACTTTCCGGATTCTCATGAATGCCGCCATCAATTCTAGCTTATACCACGAAGATTCTGATTAAGGAATCCAAGAGATATGCACCCGGTCTAAGGTAGAACGGAAGTGGTTGTCAGTCACGCGTTCATAGGTGAGAATGATGATGAGTGTCACGGATCATCACATTCATCATGTTGAAGTGCAACGAATATCTTAGAACTGGAATAAACTGAATTGAATAGAAAATAGTAGTAATTGCATTAAAACTTGAGGTACATCAGAGCTCCACACCCTTAATCTATGGTGTGTTGAAACTCCACCGTTGAAAATACATAAGTGATCAAGGTCCAGGCATGGCCGAATGGCCTGCCCCCACGAATGATCAATAGTCTCCTAAGATGAATAATGGAATAAAAACGAGACCAAGGATGTCTAATACAATAGTAAAATATCCTATTTATACTAGACTAGCTACTAGGGTTTACAGAAGTAAGTTATTGATGCAGAAATCCACTTCCGGGGCCCACTTGGTGTGTGCTTGGGCTGAGCTTAAGCTTTACACATGCAGAGGCTTCTTTTGAGTTGAACGCCAAGTTATAACGTGTTTCTGTCGTTCAACTCTGGTTCGTGACGTGTTTCTGGCGTTTGACTCCAGAATGGAACATGGAACTGGCGTTGAGCGCCAGTTTACGTCGTCTAATCTCAAATAAAGTATGGACTATTATATATTTCTGGAAAGATCTGGATGTCTACTTTTCAACGCCGTTAAGAGCGCGCCATTTGGAGTTCTGTAGCTCCGAAAAATTCATTTCGAGTGCAGGGAGGTCAGAATCCAACAACATTAGCAGTCATTTGTCACCCTTTTATCATAGTTTTGCTCAGGTCCCTCAATTTCAGCCAGAAAGTACCTGAAATCATAGAAAAACACACAAACTCATAGTAAAGTCTAGAAATGTGAATTTAGCATAAAAACTAATGAAAACATCCCTAAAAGTAGCTTGATCCTACTAAAAACTACCTAAAAATAATGCCAAAAAGCGTATAAATTATCCGCTCATCACAACACCAAACATAAATTGTTGCTTGTCCCCAAGCAACTGAAAATCAATTAGGATAAAAAGAAGAGAATATACTATAAAGCTCAGAATATCAATGAATGTTAATTCTAATTAGATGAGCGGGACTTGTAGCTTTTTGCTTCTGAATAGTTTTGCCATCTCACTTTATCCTTTGAATTTTAGAATGATTGGCATCTCTAGGAACTTAGAATTTCAGATAGTGTTATTGATTCTCCTAGTTAAGTTTGTTGATTCTTGAACACAACTACTTTTATGAGTCTTGGCCGTGGCGCTAAGCACTTTGTTTTCCAGTATTACCACCAGATACATAAATGCCACAGACACATGACTGGGTGAACCTTTTCAGATTGTGACTCAGCTTTGCTAAAGTCCTCAGTTAGAGGTGTCCAGAGCTCTTAAGCACACTCTTTTTGCTTTGTATCATGACTTTAACCACTCAGTCTCAAGCTTTTCACTTGGACCTGCATGCCACAAGCACATGGTTAGGGACAGCTTGATTTAGCCGCTTAGGCCTGGATTTTATTTCCTTGGGCCCTCCTATCCATTGATGCTCAAAGCCTTGGATCCTTTTTACCCTTGCCTTTTGATTTTAAGGGCTATTGGCTTTTTCTACTTGCTTTTTCTTTTTCTTTCTATTATTATTTTTTTTGCCACTTTTTTTTTGCAAGCTTTTGCTATTCACTGCTTTTTCTTGCTTCAAGAATCAATTTCATGATTTTTCAGATTATCAATAGCATTTCTCTTTGTTCATCATTCTTTCAAGAGCCAACAATTTTAACATTCATAAACAACAAGATAAAAAAATATGCACTGTTCAAGAATTCATTCAGAAAATAAAAAGTATTGTCACCACATCAATATAATTAAACTAAATTCAAGGATAAATTTGAAACTTATGTACTTCTTGTTCTTTTGTATTAAAACATTTTTCTTTTAAGAGAGGTGAAGGATTCATGGAATTATTCATAGCTCTAACACATAGACACTAATTACTAATGATCATGTAGGAAAGACACAAACATAAATAAACATTAAGCATAAAAACCAAAAAACAGAAAAATAAAAACAAGGAATGAGTCCACCTCAGTGATGGTGGCGCTTTCTTCTTGAAGAACCAATGATGTCCTTGAGCTCTTCTATGTCTCTTCCTTGCCTTTGTTGCTCCTCCCTCATTGCTCTTTGATCTTCTCTAATTTCATGGAGAATGATAGAGTGTTCTTGATGTTCTACCCTTAATTGATCCATATTGTAACTCAAGTCTTCTAGAGAAGTGTTGAGTTGTTCCCAATATTTGTTGGGAGGAAAGTGCAACCCTTGAGGCATCTTCGGGATTCCTTGGTGATGAGATTCCTCATGCATCTCTTGGGTTCCATGAGTGGGCTCTCTTGTTTGCTCCATCCTCTTCTTAGTGATGGGCTTATCCTCCTCAATGGGAATGTCTCCTTCTATGATAACTCCAGCTAGCCTTGCCATGGTGGAGGACTTTTCGGCTATTTTTTAGAATTCAAGGGAGATGACTTCATGAACTTCTACTTCCTCTCCATTCATGATGCTATGAATGATGATGGCCCGATCCACAGTAACTTCAGATCGGTTGCTATTGGGGATGATAGAGCGTTGGATGAACTCCAACCATCCTCTAGCCACAGGCTTGAGGTCCAGTCTTCTTAATTGAACCGGCTTGCCTTTGGAGTCTCTTTTCCATTGAGCTCCTTCCACACATATGTCCATAAGGACTTGGTCCAACCTTTAATCAAAGTTGACCCTTCTTGTGTAGGGGCGTGCATCTCCTTGCATCATGGGCAAGTTAAACCCCAACCTTACATTTTCCGGACTGAAATCTAAGTATTTCCCCCGAACCATTGTAAGATAATTCTTTGGGTTCGGGTTCATACTTTGATCATGGTTCCTAGTGATCCATGCATTGGCATAGAACTCTTGAACCATTAAGATTCTGACTTGTTGAATGGGGTTGGTAAGAACTTCCTAACCTCTTCTTTGGATTTCATGTCGGATCTCCGGATACTTATTTTTCTTGAGTTTGAAAGGGACCTCGGGGATCACTTTCTTCTTGGCCACAACTTCATAGAAGTGGTCTTGATGGGCTTTTGAGATGAATCTTTCCATCTCCCATGACTCGGAGGTGGAAGCTTTTGTCTTCCCTTTCCCTTTTCTAGAGGTTTCTCCAGCCTTAGGTGCCATCAATGGTTATGGAAAAATAAAAAAAGCTATGCTTTTACCACATCAAACTTAGAACATTGCTCACCCTTGAGCAAGAGAAGAAAGAATAGATGAAGAAGAAGAAAATATAGAGGAGAGGAAGAAAGGGTTGTGGTTCGGCTAAGGAGGAGAAGAGAGGGTTGTGTTGTGTGAAAATGAAGGAGAATGGAGGGGTTTATATAGTGGAGGGAGGGGGGTTAAGGTTCGGCCATATTGGGTGGGTTTGGGTGGGAAAGTGATTTTTGAATTTTGAAGGTAGGTGGTGTTTATGGGGAAGGGTGGATGGATGTGAGTGGTGAAGAGGTGATGGGAAAAGAAAGATTGAGGTGATTAGTGAAGGGTTTTGGGGAAGAGTGTTTATGGGGAAGAGAGGATGAATGTGAAGAAGATGAGAGAAGGTGAGTTGAGGTAGGTGGGGATCCTGTGGGGTCCACAGATCCTGAGATGATCCTGTGGGGTCCACAGATCCTGAGGTGTCAAGGATTTACATCTCTGCACCAATTCGGCATGTAAAATGCCTTTGCATGCAATTCTGGCTTTTAAACGCCGAAGTGATGCTTATTTTAGGCGTTTAACGCCCAATTGCAGCATGTTTCTGGCGTTGAACGCCAGTTCCATGCTTGTTTCTGGCATTCAGCGCCAGCTCTCCTCAGGGTGTATTCCTGGCGTTCAAACGCCAGGATGTTGCTTGTTTCTGGTGTTCAACGCCAGGTCCATGCTCTGTTCTGGCGTTGAACGCCAGCCAGATGCTCCTTACTAGCATTTAAATGCAAGTATGACCTTCCTCCAGGGTGTGCTTTTTCTTCTGCTATTTTTGATTCTGTATTTAATTTTAGTATTTATTTTGTGATTCCACATGATCATGAACCTAATAAAACATAAAATAAAAATAAAAATAAAAATAGAATTAGATAAATAAAAATTGGGATGCCTCCCAATAAGCACTTCTTTAATGTCAATAGCTTGACAGTGGGCTCTCATGGAGCCTCACAGGTGATCAGGTCAATGTTGTAGACTCTCAACACCAAACTTAGAGTTTGGATGTGGGGATTCAACACCAAACTTAGAGTTTGGCTGTGGCCTCCCAACAGCAAACTTAAATTTTTATTGTGGGGGCTCTGTTTGACTCTGTACTGAGAGAAGCTTTTCATGCTTCCTCTCCATTGTTACAGAAGAACACCCTTGGGTCTTAAACACAAGGTAGTCCCCATTCAATTGAAGGACTAATTCTCCTCTATTAACATCTATCATAGCTCCTGTTGTGGCTAGGAAAGGTCTTCCAAGGATGATGCATTCATCCTCCTCCATCCTAGTGTCTAAGACTATAAAATCAGCAGGGATGTAATGGCTTTCAACCTTTACCAACACGTCCTCTACCAATCCATAAGCTTGTCTTACTGACTTGCCTACCATTTACAATGAGAATATGGCAGGCTGTACCTCAATGATCCCCAGCTTCTCCATTACAGAGCGTGGCATAAGATTTATGCTTGACCCTAAGTCACACAGAGCCTTTTCAAAGGTCATGGTGCCTATGGTACAAGGTATTAAGAATTTACCAGGATCTTGTTTCTTTTGAGGTAAAGTTTGCTGAACCCATGTATCTAGTTCACTAATGAGCAAGGGAGGTTCACCTTCCCAAGTCTCATTACCAAACAACTTGGCATTCAGCTTCATGATAGCTCCTAGATATTGAGCAACTTGCTCTCCAGTTACATCTTCATCCTCTTCAGAGGAAGAATAGTTTTCAGAGCTCATGAATGGCAGAAGGAGGTTTAATGGGATCTCTATGGTCTCTATATGACCTTCAGATTCCTTTAAGTCCTCAATAAGGAACTCCTTCTTGCTTGAGAGACGTCCCCTGAGGTCTTCCTCATTGGGATTCACGTCCTCTCCTTCCTCTCTAGCTTCGGCCATGTTGATTATGTCAATGGCCTTGCACTCTCTTTTTAGATTCTCTTCAGTATTGCTTGGGAGAGTACTAGGAGGAGTTTCAGTGACTTTCTTACTCAGCTAGCCCACTTGTGCCTCCAAATTTCTGATGGAGGACCTTGTTTCACTCATGAAACTTAAAGTGGATTTAGATAGATCAGAGACTATGTTTGCTAAGTTAGAGGTGCTTTGCTCAGAATTCTCTGTCTGTTGCTGAGAAGATGATGGAAAAGGCTTGCTATTGCTAAACCTGTTTCTTCCACCATTATTAAAGCCTTGTTGAGGCTTTTGTTGATCCTTCCATGAGAAATTTGGATGATTTCTCTATGAGGGGTTATAGGTGTTGCCAAAGGATTCCCCCATGTAATTTAGCTTTGCCATTGCAGGGTTTTCAGGATCATAAGCTTCTTCAGAAGATGCCTCTTTAGTGTTGTTGGATGCATTTTGCCATCCATTCAGACTTCGAGAAATCATGTTGACTTGTTGAGTCAATATTTTGTTCTGAGCCAATATGGCATTCAGAGCATCAATTTCAAGAACTCCCTTCCTATGAGGCGTCCCATTATTCATGGAATTCCTCTCAGAAGTGTACATGAATTGGTTATTTGCAACCATTTCAATAAGTTCTTGAGCTTCTGTAGGCATTTTCTTTAGGTGAATGGATCTACCTGCAGAATGGTCCAGTGACATCTTAGAGAACTCAGACAGACCATAATAGAATATATCTATCATGGTCCACTCTGAAAACATGTCAGAAGGACACTTTTTGGTCATCTGCTTGTATCTTTCCCAAGCTTCATAGAGGGATTCACCATCTTTTTGTTTGAAGGTCTGAACATCCACTCTAAGCTTGCTCAGCTTTTGAGGAGGAAAGAACTTAACCAAGAAGGCCGTGACGAGCTTATCCCAAGAGTCCAGGTTATCCTTAGGTTGTGAGTCCAACCATGTTCTAGCTCTGTCTCTTATAGCAAAAGGGAAAAGCATGAGCCTGTAGACTTGATGATCTACTCCATTAGTCTTAACAGTCTCATAGATCTGCAAGAACTCAGTTAAAAACTGGTAGAGATCTTCTGATAGAAGTCCATGAAACTTGCAGTTTTGTTGCATTAGAGCAACTAGTTGAGGTTTCAGCTCAAAATTGTTTGTTCCAATGGCAGGAATTGAGATGCTTCTTCCATCAAACTTGGAAGTAGGTGTAGTATAATCACCAAGCATCCTCCTTGCATTATTGTTGTTGGGTTCGGCTGCCATATCCTTTTCTTGTTCAAAAATTTCAGTAAGGTTGTCTCTGGATTGTTGTAATTTAGCTTCTCTTAGTGTTCTTTTCAGAGTCCTTTCAGGTTCAGGATCAGCTTCAACAAGAATGCCTTTTTCCTTGTTCCTGCTCATATGAGAAAGAAGAGAACAGAAAAGGAAGAGGAATCCTCTATGTCACAGTATAGATATTCCTTTATGTTAGTAGAAGAAGAAAGGGAATAAGAGTGAAGAAGAATGAATAATCCAAACACAAGGGTGAGGATAGGAGCAGAGATTTGAGATGAAGAGAAGTGTTAGTAAATGAATAAATAAATAGAATAGATGAGAGAGAGAAGTTTTCAAAAATAAATTTTAAAAAAGAGTTAGTGATTTTTGAAAATTAAAGAAAGAATTAAAATTAAAATTAAAATTTAAAACAATTAGTTAATTAAAAGAATTTTGAAAAAGAGGGAGGTAATTTTTGAAAATTAGAGAGCTAAAATTAGTTAGGTAGTTTTGAAAAAGATAAAAAATAAACAAAAGTTAATTGGTTAGTTGAAAAAGATTTGAAAATCAATTTTGAAAATATAGAAAGTTAGAAAAGATATTTTGAAATCAAATTTTTGAAAAAGATATAATTTTAAAAGATATGATAAAAAAATATGATTTTTAAGAAAAAGATATTTGAAAAAGATTTAATTTTTAAAATTAAAATTGATTACTTGACTAACAAGAAACTAAAAGATATGATTCTAGAATTTAAAGATTGAACCTTTCTTAACAAGAAAGTTACAAACTTCAAATTTTTGAATCAATCACTTGTTAGTAAAGTTTCAATTTTGAGATAAAGATAAGAAAAAGATTTTGAAAATAAATTTTAAAAATTTCGAAAATAATAAAAAAATGAAAAAGATTTGATTTTAGAAAAAGATTTTGAAAAAGATAAGATTTTTAAAATTGAAATTTTGACTTGAATAACAAGAAATAACTAATTTTAAATTTTTTTTGACTAAGTCAACCCAAAATTTCGAAATTTTTGAGCAAATTAAGAAAAAGATATTTTTTATTTTTAAATTTTTAATAATGAGTGAGAAAAACACAAATATGACCCAAAACATGAAAATTTTGGATCAAGACACATTATGCATGCAAGAACACTAGGAATGTCAAGATGAACACCAAGAACACTTTGAAGATCATGATGTACATCAAGAACATATTTTTGAAAAATTTTTGATGCAAAGAAAACATGTAAGACACCAAACTTAGAAATCTTTAATGCTTAGACACTATGAGTGCAAAAATGCACATGAAAAATAATAAAAGACACAAAACAAGAAAACATCAAGATCAAACAAGAAGACTTACCAAGAACAACTTGAAGATCATGAAGAACACTATGAATGCATGAATTTTCGAAAAATGCAAGAGCAAGATGAATATGCAATTGACACCAAACTTAAAATTTGACTAAGGACTCAAACAAGAACACAAAAATATTTTTGATTTTTATGTTTTTATGATTTTATAAATTTTTTGGATTTTTGTATATTTTTTTCCGAAAACATATAGGAAAAAGAAAATAAGAATTTCAAAAATTTTTAAGAAGAATTCCAGGAATCTTTCAATGTTAGCCTAAAGCTCCAATCCAAGGGTTGGACATGGCTTAATAGCCAGCCAGCTTTAGGATGGCATTACATGCATTGAGGTGATTAGTTGAAGTCTCATTCCAAAAGGATTTGGATATGGCTTTACAGCCAGCTAGGCTTCAACATGTTACATGAAACTCTAGAATTCATTCTTAAAAATTTAGAATAATTTTCGAAAACAGATGAGAAATTTTGAAAAATATTTTTTTGAAAACATTTCGGATAGAAAATAAAAAGAAAATTACCTAATCTGAGCAACAAGATGAACCGTCAGTTGTCTAAACTCGAACAATCCTCACCAACGGCGCCAAAAACTTGGTGCACGAAATTGTGATCTCTAATAATTGCATTCAACTCGGTATGCACGTTTATAACTCAGCACTTTCTTCACAACCTCGCACAACTAACCAGCAAGTGCACTGGGTCGTCCAAGTAATAAACCTTACGTGAGTAAGGGTCGATCCCACGGAGATTGTTGGTATGAAGCAAGCTATGGTCATCTTGTAAATTCTCAGTTAGGCAGATAATATATGGTTATGGAGTTTTCGAATAATAATAATAAATAAATAGAAAGTAGAGATAGAAATACTTATGTAAATTATTGATGGGAATTTCAGATAGGTGTATGAAGATGCTGTGTTCCTTCTGAATCTCTGCTTTCTATCCAATCCTTCATACTCCTTTCCATGGCAAGCTGTATGTAGGGCATCACAGTTGTCAATGGCTACATCCCATCCTCTCAGTGAAAATGGTCCAAATGCTCTGTCACAGCACGGCTAATCATCTTTCGGTTCTCGATCATGCCGGAATAGAATCCATTGATTCTTTTGCGTTTGTCATCACGCCCAACAATCGCGAGTTTGAAGCTCGTCACAGTCATTCAATCCTTGAATCATACTCGAAATACCATAGAGAAGGTTTAGACTTTCCAGATTCTCATGAATGCCGCCATCAATTCTAGCTTATACCACGAAGATTCTGATTAAGGAATCCAAGAGATATGGGCCCGGTCTAAGGTAGAATGGAAGTGGTTGTCAGTCACGCGTTCATAGGTGAGAATGATGATGAGTGTCACGGATCATCACATTCATCATGTTGAAGTGCAACAAATATCTTAGAACAGGAATAAACTGAATTGAATAGAAAATAGTAGTAATTGTATTAAAACTTGAGGTACAGCAGAGCTCCACACCCTTAATCTATGGTGTGTTGAAACTCCACCGTTGAAAATACATAAGTGATCAAGGTCCAGGCATGGCCGAATGGCCAGCACCCATGAATGATCAATAGTCTCCTAAGATGAATAATGGAATAAAACTGAGACCAAAGATGTCTAATACAATAGTAAAATGTCCTATTTATACTAAACTAGCTACTAGGGTTTACAGAAGTAAGTAATTGATGCAGAAATCCACTTCTGGGGCCCACTTGGTGTGTGCTTGGGCTGAGCTTGAGCTTTACACGTGCAGAGGCTTCTTTTGGAGTTGAACGCCAAGTTGTAACGTGTTTCTGGCATTCAACTCTGGTTTGTGACGTGTTTCTGGCGTTTGACTCCAGAATGCAACATGGAACTAGTGTTGAGAGCCCATTTACGTCTTCTAATCTCAAATAAAGTATGGACTATTAAATATTGCTGGAAAGCTCTAGATGTCTACTTTGCAACGCCGTTGAGAGCGCGCCATTTGGAGTTTTGTAGCTCCAGAAAATCTATTTCGAGTACAAGGAGGTCAGAATTCAACAGCATCAGCAGTCCTGTGTCAGCCTTTTATCAGAGTTTTGCTCAGGTCCCTCAATTTCAGCCAGAAAGTACCTGAAATCACAGAAAAACACACATACTCATAGTAAAGTCCAGAAATGTGAATTTAGCATAAAAACTAATGAAAACATCCCTAAAAGTAGCTTGATCCTACTAAAAACTACCTAAAAACAATGCCAAAAAGTGTATAAATTATCCGCTCATCAAACGCCTAATAAGGACTTCCTTACTGGCGTTCAACTCCAGTGCACTCTCTTGCTATTCGGCCTCAGTCTCTACATAGATGGCCTTGCACTCTTCTCTTGGGTTTGCTTCATTGTTGCTAGGAAGAGAATTGGGAGGAGTCTCAGGGATCCTCTTGCTCAGCTGATTGACTTTTACCTCCAGATTTCTGATGGAGAACCTCATTTCAGTTATGAAACTGTGGGTGGTCTTAGAGAGATTGGAGACTATAGTGACTAGGTCAGAAATGCTCTGCCTAGGAGTCTCCATATGTTCCTGAGAAGATGGGAATGGTGGTTTTTTGTTGAACCTATTCTGGTTTCTTCCACCTTGATTATTGTTGAAGCTTTGCTGAGGCTTCTGTTGATCCTTCCATGAAAGACTAGGATGGTTCTTCCATGAAGGGTTGTAGATGTTTTCATAGAGTTCTCCCATGTAATTCACCTCCTTTATCATGGGTTGTTTAGGATCATAAGCTTCTCATTCAGAGGAAGCTTCTTGAGTGCTGCCAATTGCAGCTTGCATTCTAGTCAAATGCTGAGAGATCATATTGACTTGTTGGGTCAAGATCTTGTTCTGAGCCAATATGGCATTCATAGTGTCTACTTCAAGAACTCCTTTCTTTTAAGCTACCCCAATGTTCACAGGGTTTCTCTCAGAAGTGTACATGAATTGGTTGTTTGCAACCATCTCAATGAGTTTTCTTGCTTCTGCATGCATTTTCTTCAAGTGGAGTGATCCTTCAGCTAAACTGTCCACTGATATTTTGGACATCTCAGAGAGACCATCATAGAAGATACCTAAGATAGAGCATTCTGAGAGCATGTTAGACGGACATCTCCTGATCAGTTACTTGTATCTTTCCCAAGCTTCATAGAAGGATTCACCCTCTTTTTGTCTGAAGGTTTGAACTTCCACCCTCAGCTTGCTCATCTTCTAAAGAGGAAAGAACTTGGCCAAGAAAGCATTGACCAATTTTTTCCAAGAGTCTAGGCTTTCCGTAGGTTGAAAGTCCAACCATATCCTAGCTCTGTCTCTAATCGCAAAGGGAAAGAGCATAAGTCTGTAGACCTCAGGATCCAC
This sequence comes from Arachis hypogaea, assembly GCF_003086295.3. Lineage (NCBI taxonomy): Eukaryota > Viridiplantae > Streptophyta > Magnoliopsida > Fabales > Fabaceae > Arachis > Arachis hypogaea. The sequence continues at coordinate 79,880,871 of NC_092044.1, read as the reverse complement.
TGTAAAGGTCTTAACAGTATCACAGATTTACAAAAATTCAGCTAGAAACTGATGTGGATCTTCCAGTGGAAGTCCATGGAATTTGCAATTCTGTTGCATTAGAGAGACTAATTGAGACTTAAGCTCAAAGTTGGTTGCTCTAATTGCAGTTATGGAGATACTTGATGAGCGGATAATTTATACACTTTTTCGCATTGTTTTTATATAGTTTTTAGTATGTTTTAATTAGTTTTTAGCATATTTTTCTTAGTTTTTAAGCAAAATTCACATTTCTGGACTTTACTATGAGTTTGTGTATTTTTCTGTGATTTCAGGTATTTTCTAGCTGAAATTGAGGGACCTGAGCAAAAATCTGATTCAGAGGCTGACAAAAGACTGCTGATGCTGTTGGATTCTGACCTCCCTGCACTCGAAATGGAATTTTTGGAGCTACAGGAGTCCAAATGGCGCGCTCTCAACTGCGTTGGAAAGTATACATCTAGGGCTTTCCAGCAATATATAATCGTCTATACTTTGCCCGAGTTTAGTTGACGTAAACTGGCATTTAACGCCAGCTTTCTGCCATATTCTAGCGTTAAACGCCAGAAACAAGTTGCAAAGCAGAGTTAAACGCCAAAAACAAGTTACAAACTGGTGTTCAACTCCAAGAAAGACCATTACACATGAAAGCTTCAATGCTCAGCCTAAGCACACAGCAAGTGGTCCCGGAAGTGGATTTCTGCATCATTTACTCATTTTTGTAACCCTAGTAACTAGTTTAGTATAAATAGAACTTTTTACTATTGTATTAGACATCTTTGGACGTCTAGTCCTTAGACCTACATCTTTGGATTATCTTTTGATCCTTTGATCTTGTTTTGGGGGCTGGCCTCAAGGCCATGTCTAGACCATCATCACTTATGTATTTTCAACAGTAGAGTTTCTACACACCATAGATTAAAGGTGTAGAACTCTGCTGTTTCTCGAGTATTAATGCAATTACTACTGGTTTTTATTCAATTCATGCTTATTCTAAGATATTCATTTGCACTTCAACCTGATGAATGTGATAATCCGTGACACTCATCACCATTCTCACTTATGAACACGTGCCTGACAAACACTTTTGTTCTACTTGTGAAAGCTAGAGTGTGTATCTCTTGGATTCCTGGTCCACGATGCATGGTTGCCTCTCCTGACAATAGAGCCTTTCATTCCATGAGATCAGAGTCTTCGTAGTATAAGCTAGAATCCATTAGTGGCATTCTTGAGATCCGGAAAGTCTAAACGTTGTCTGTGGTATTCCGAGTAGGACTGGGATGGGATGACTGTGACGAGCTTTAAACTCGCGACTGTAGGGCGTGGTTATAGACACAAAAGGATAGTAAATCCTATTCCTACATGATCGAGAACCAATAGTTGATTAGCCATGCGGGAAACTGTAGAGGACCTTTTTCACTGAGAGGATGGGAAGTAGCCATTGACAACGGTGACGCCCTACATACAGCTTGCCATAAAAAGGAGTATGAAGGATTGGATGAAGGCAGTAGAAAAGCAGAGATTCAAGAGGGATAAAGCATCTCCATACACTTATCTGAAATTCCCACCAATGATTTACATAAGTATCTCTATCTTTATTTTACGTTCTATTTATCTTTTAATTATTAAAACTCTATAACCATTTGAATCCGCCTGACTGAGATTTACAAGGTGACCATAGTTTGCTTCAAGTCGACAATCTCCGTGGGATCGACCCTTACTCACGTAAGGTTTATTACTTGGACGACCCATTGCACTTGCTGGTTAGTTGTGCGAAGTTGTGAAAAAGAGTGATATTATAATTGTGCATACCAAGTTGTTGGCGCTGTTGCCGAGGATTGTTCGAGTTTGGACAACTGACGGTTCATCTTGTTGCTCAGATTATGTAATTTTCTTTTTGTTTCAACCTTTATTTTAATTTAAAAAAGTTTTCAAAAATCTTTCAAAAATTTTTCTTCTTTTTCGTTTTTCTAAAAATCATTTTCGAAAAATCCAAAAAATTTTATTGAAATCATAAAAACCAAAAAATTTTGTGTTTCTTGTTTGAGTCTAGTGTCAATTTTTAAGTTTGGTGTCAATTGCATGTTTTTAAAATTTGTGCATTTTTTTCAAAAAATTCATACATTGCATTCTTCATGATCTTCAAGTTTTTCTTGACTAGTCTTCTTGTTTGATCTTTATATTTTCTTGTTTTGTGTCTTATCTTGTTTTTCATATGCATTCTTGTTTTGTTAGTGTCTAAACATGAAAGTTTCTAAGTTTGGTGTCTTGCATTCTTGTTTTGATCTTCAAAGTGTTCTTGGTGTTCATCTTGACATTCATAGTGTTCTTGCATGCATCATTGGTTTTGATCCAAAATATTCATATTTTAGGTCATATCTGTGTTTTTCTCTCTCATCATTAAAAATTTAAAAAATAAAATAATATATTTTCCTTATTTTACTCATAATTTTCGAAATCTTTGGGTTGACTTCGTCAAAAAATTTTTAAAATAAGTTATTTCTTGTTAGTCAAGTCAAGATTTCAATTTTGAAAATCTTATTTTTTCAAATTTTTTTCAAAAATTAAATCTTTTTTATTTTTTATTATTTTTCAAAATTTTAAAAAGTGATTTCAAAATCTTTTTCTTAATTTTATTTCATAATTTTCGAAAACTTTGCTAACAATTAATGTGATTGATTCAAAAATTTGAAGTTTGTTACTTTCTTGTTAAGAAAGGTTCAATCTTTAAATTCTAGAATCATATCTTTTAGTTTCTTGTTAGTCAAGTAATCAATTTTAATTTTAAAAATCAAATCTTTTTAATCTCCTTTTCAAATCTTTTTCAAAATATCTTTTTCAATCATATCTTTTCAAAATATCTTTTTTTAAATCATATATTTTTCAAAATCAATTTCAAAATCTTTTCTAATTTCTTATCTTTTTCTCTCTCTAATTTTTGAAAATCACCTTCCTCTTTTTCAAAATTCTTTTTAATTAACTAATTGTTTCAAATTTTAATTTTAATTTTATTTTTTCTCTTAATTTTCGAATTTTAACTAATAATTAAAATAAAAAAATATTTTTCTTCTCTTTTAGTTAATATTCGAATTCCCTCTCCCTCTCATCTTTTTCTATTTATTTATTCATTTACTAACACTTCTCTTCATCCTAAAATTCGAACCCTCTCTTCTCCTCTGTGTTCGAATTTTTCTCTTTCTTTTCTCATTCTCATTCTTTTTCTTTTCTACTCACATAAAGGAATCCCTATACTGTGACATAGAGGATTCCATACCTTCTTTGTTTTCTTCTCTTTCATTTGAGCAGGAACAAGGAAAAAGGCATTCTTGTTGAAGCTGACCCTGACCCTGAAAGGACCTTGAAGAGGAAGCTAAGACCAGCTAAAGCACAGTACTCTGAAGAGGACCTAACTGAAATTTTCGAACAGGAAAAGGATATGGCAGCCGAACCTAACAACAATGCAAGGAAGATGCTTGGTGACTTTACTGTACCAAATTCCAACTTCCATGGAAGAAGCATCTCAATCCCTGCCATTAGAGCAAACAATTTTGAGCTAAAGTCTCAATTAGTTTCTCTGATGCAACAGAATTGCAAGTTTTATGGACTTCTGATGCGTGAGCATCTTGTCTATCTTTTTCCTAGTGAATTTGCACTTAAATTGTTGAGTTTATATAAGAATTAATTATATTTTAGCCACTATGGATGCTATTTTGAGTCTTAGGCAATTTTATCTATTTCAGGTAGCATTCAGTGGAATTTGACGGAGTTTCTGTAGCACAAGAATCAAAGGAGATATCTGCAAGGAGCGACGCGCACGCGTGCCTGACGCGTGCACGTGATCTGGAAGTATCCATGGCGACACGTGCGCGTGACTGACGCGCACGCGTGAATTGAAGATTTGCTCAGCAACGCGTCTGCATGACCGATGTGTCCGCCTGACGTGCGTGATCTGAAAAATTTACAGAAATCGCTGACGTGGATTTTGGGCCGCATTTTGAACCAGTTTCCAACCCAGAAAACACAGATTAGAAGCTGCGGAATGGATAAATCAAGTGGTCCCCACCCATCAGCGGAAGACTGGTTAAGTAATTCGAATTTAAATTCAAAGATGATTTTTAGGAAAAGATATTTTTTTTAGATAATTAGATTTTAAATTTATTAGGATTAGTTATAAATAGGAACTCTGTACATTTAGACAGAGTACACAATTTTTACCAGAATCCTTATTTTTCTTCTCTGAACCATGAACAATTAATCCTTCATTGTTAAGGTTAGGAGCTCTGTCTATTTGTATGGATTGATTCGTTTGATCTTTTTAATTTAATTCATGTCTTGATTTATATTTCAATAATTGTTTTCGTTATTTATTTTATGAATATGGGTGGAACGGAAGTATGACACATGTTCTAATTGAGTTCTTGTAAAACTTGGAAAAGCTCTTTACTTGAACAACAGCTTGAAAATATATTATACTGCATTTTTAATTGTTTGTATTTAACGGGATACGTGACATATAATCCCTTTATTTTTGGATAATTAGGATTCTTTTGGCATATAAACTAGAAATTGATCATCACCCTCTAATTGGATTTAATTGACCAAGGAATTGGTAGTTGATGAATTTTAGAGGAGACTAGGAAGGTCTAAGGAATTAGGGTCTAGTCACATATAGTTTTCCATGAAATTAAATCTTGCATGATTAAATTAATTAGTAATAAAAGTTAATCCAGAAAATAGATAACTCTGAAGTCTTAACTGCCCTATTAATATTTTATTCCAAAGCTATTTATTTTATTATTTTAGTTTCTGTATGATTGAACATCCAAATACTATTTCCTGCTTGCTTGACTAAGCCAATTACTCAATCATTGTTGCTTGATCCATCAATCCTCATGGGATCGACCCTTAATCACATAAGGTATTACTTGGTACGACCCGGTGCACTTGCCGGTTAGTTTGACGTTGTGCTTATGGGTTTTCTGGCACAAAAGGGAGGCGAATCATCTTCATTTAGGAGCACAACCTGAAAAATAAAGCGACCGCTAGGATAACTAAGGTGGTTGAGTTCCTTTCATATTTTTATATCTCCCCTCTTTTTCTATGTTATGTTCCAGTTTTCTGCTATTTTGCTTTATCTGTTACATGATCCTTTATTAGTTAGAATCCTAGGACTAGTTTAGTTTTCTTTTAATTGTTTTAATGCTGAAAGGATGTTTCATGTACCACTCACTGAACTTGAATCTAAAAAGAAAAGAAAAAGAAGTGATGTATTGCATGAGAAATTTAGTTAATTTTAATAGTCTTATTTACTTAAATGTGGTGGTATTAATGGTAATTCTAAATGGATGATATGAACACTGCATATTTGAATTTGAATCAAGGGATGTTAATGTATAAGGAACAGAAATTTAGAGAATTATTATGACTTCTCTGAAATTTAGAAAAATTTAATCCTTGAAGCAAAAGAAACAGCAAAAAGAAAAAAAATAAATAATAATAAAAGCAAGGTCCAAGGCTCTGAGCATTAATGACTAGGGAGGTCAGACATGGTTAAAAGCTCAAAGAGTTGTTTCCCTAATCATATGCTTGTGGTGAGATTGTGTCAGGTAATCCTTGAGACAGAACACTTAGAGTCGAGACCAAGTGCGTTTAACAGAGTATGCCAAAGGCTTTGAGCACCACTGTCTGGGAGTAACTGAAAAAAAAAATCAGAACTCAAAGGGAGTTCCCCAATTAAGTGCTTGTGGTGTTTCTGTGTCAAGAAAAGTTTAAGACAAAACATTTAAAGTCACGGCGAGGCTCAAGGTGCAAAGCACCAAAGAAAAATAAATTAAAGTGAATTTTGCTATGTTCAAGGATTAAACTGAAATATAAAAAATCAAAGAATTCATAATATTATCTGGATTCTAATTCCGAATGACATTAACATTATTCTGATTCAAGGGAGAGTGAGATGCCAAACCTATTCAGGATTGCAGTTGTAAACCCCACTATAAGAAGAGACACGAGCTTAATCAAACTCTCATTCTCATACAAATTCACATCATAAGCTTATATTAGTTTTGGTTGCTTAAGGACAAGCAACAGTTTAAGTTTGGGGTTGTGATGTGTAAGCATATTGTCTATCTTTTTCTAGTAAATTTGCACTTAATTTGTTGAGTTTAATTAAGAATTAATTATATTTTAGCCACTATGGATGCTATTTTGAGTCTTGGGCAATTTTATCTATTTCAGGTAGCATTCGGCGGAATTTGACGGAGTTTCTGCAGCACAAGAATCAAAGGAGATGGCTGCGAGGAGCGACGCACATGCGTGCCTGACGCGTGCGCATGATCTGGAAGTATCCATGGCGACGCGTGCACGTGACTGACGCGCACGCGTGAATTGAAGATTTGCTCAACGACGGGTCCGCGTGACCGACGCGTCCGCGTGACGTGCGTGATCTGCAGAATTTACAGAAATCGCTGACGTGGATTTTGGACTGCATTTTGAACCAATTTCCAGCCAAGAAAACACAGATTAGAAGCAGCAGAATGGACAAATCCGGTGGTCCCCACCCATCAGCAGAAGACTAGTTAATTAATTCAAATTTAAATACAAATCTGAATTTTAGGAAAAGATATTTTTTTTAGATAATTAGATTTTAAATTTATTAGGATTAGTTATAAATAGGAACTCTGTACATTTAGACAGAGTACACAATTTTTACCAGAATCCTTATTTTTCTTCTCTGAACCATGAGCAACTAATCCTTCATTGTTAAGGTTAGGAGCTCTGTCTATTTGTATGGATTGATTCGTTTGATCTTTTTAATTTAATTCATGTCTTGATTTATATTTCAATAATTGTTTTCGTTCTTTATTTTGTGAATATGCGTGGAACGGAAGTATGACCCATGTTCTAATTGAGTTCTTGTAAAACTTGAAAAATCTCTTTACTTGAACAACAGCTTGAAAACATATTATACTGAATTTCTAATTGTTTGTATTTAACGGGATACGTGACATATAATCCCTTTATTTTTGGATAATTAGGATTCTTTTGGCATATAAACTAGAAATTGATCATCACTCTCTAATTGGATTTAATTGACCACGGAATTGGTAGTTGATGAATTTTAGAGGAGACTAGGAAGGTCTAAGGAATTAGGGTCTAGTCACATATAGTTTTCCATGAAATTAAATCTTGCATGATTAAATTAATTAGTAATAAAAGTTAATTCGGAAAATAGATAACTCTGAATCCTTAACTATTTTCTCAATAATGTATTCCCAACTTTTTATCTGACTGTCTTTAATATTCCAAATTTGTTGTTTAATGCTCTTTGAATACCAAACCACTCTTTTCTGCTTGTCTAACTAATCTTATCAAATGCTATTGTTGCTTAATCCATCAATCCTTGTGGGATCGACCCTTACTCACGTAAGGTATTACTTGGTACGACCCAGTGCACTTGCTGGTTAGTTTGTGGGTTGTAAAATACCGCACCAAGTTTTTGGCGCCGTTGCTGGGGATTAACTGTGATTAACAACTATAAGTTGTTTGATTGCTTAAATTAGGCACTTTATTTTTAATTTTATTAAAATCTATTTTTAAAAAATTAAATAAATAAATAGCACCAATATTTTTCTTAATTTCTGAAATTAAGTTTGGTGTTGACTATTTATTATTTTTTTCCTATTTATTTATTTATTTTATTTAGTATTTTTTCACAGGTTACCTCACTGGGAATTCTCTGCACTCTGACGTAGAGATTCTCGTTCTTTCTTGTTTGCTGTTTGTTTATGCGCAGAAACAGAGACAAAGAACATCTCTTAGACTTTGATCCTGAACCTGAAAGGACTTTCAGGTGGCATTTACAACAAGCAAAACTTTACAAGGCTGCAGAATCCACTATGGATCCAATTAATACTGATAATACCAATGCGGCAAACCCAAAGAGGAATGAACAAAGGAGAGTACTTAGCTTTTTCTCTGCTCCTGCTGCAGATCTGTATGGAAAGAGCATTGTGGTGCCTCCTGTTGCTGGGAACAACTTTGAGTTGAAGCCTTAACTGGTCACTCTGGCGCAACATAACTGCCAGTATGACGGTCTTCCCCATGAAGACCCAAATCAATTTATTTCTAGTTTTCTGCAAATTTGTGATACTGTGAAGACAAATGGAGTAAACCCAAATGTGTACAAACCCATGCTCTTCCCGTTTGCTCTGAAGGATAGAGCAAAGCTATGGCTAGATTCCCAACCCAAGGAGAGTTTGGATACTTGGAACAAGGTGGTTACTGAGTTTCTCACAAAATTTTTACCACCAAAGAAGCTGACAAAGCTTAGGATGGAGGTTCAGACCTTCAGACAGAAGGATGGTGAGACTCTGTATGAAGCTTGGGAGAGATACAAGCTACTTATTAGGAAATGCCCTCCAGACATGTTCTCCAAATGGACTCAACTTGATATCTTTTGTGAGGGCTTGGGTGAAATGTCCAAGATGTGCTTAGACAATTCTGCAGGAGGTTCATTGCACAAGAAGACGACACCGGAGGAGACTATTGAGCTGATTGAATTGGTTGCAAGTAACCAATATTTATACTCCTCTAACAAGAATCCTGTGAATTCTGAAACTCCTCAGAAGAAGGGTTCATAGAAGTAGACACTCTAAATGCTATTCTTGCTCAGAACAAGCTTATGTCTCAGCAAATAAATCTACTTACTCAACACATGGGTGGCATGCAAGTCTCAGCTATCAACACCCAAAATCCACCACAGGAAGTCTCCTATGACATTGCAGGTAATTTTGTGCAAAATGATAATTATGATTATGCTCAACCTTCTTTTGAACAGGTGAATTACATGGGGAGTGGTCCTAGGAATCCCAACAATGACCCATATTATAAGACATACAACCAGGGATGGAGAAATCACCCAAATTTTGGATGGAGGGATCGACCTCAGAGACCTCAGAACTTCAACAATAATTCTCAAGGCGGTTTCCAACAGAACAATGGTTTAGAAGCAATATTGACAGGTTTTAGACAGGAAACCAGAGCATCCATCAAGAACCTGGAGATTCAAATGGGTCAAATAGCCACTAGAGTTAACAAAATTGATCAGAGAACCACAAATAGCCTTCCTAGTAACACAATTCCAAATCCAAGAGAGGAATGCAAGGCTATCACCTTGATAAGTGGACAAGTGGCAAGTACGGAACTACAAGTTATGCAGGAAACCAGAGCTTCCATTAGAAATTTAGAGGTGCTAGTGGGCCAACTGAGCAAGCAATTACTTGAGAGGTCTACAAGTACATTTAAAGGTGATACATTGGTGAACCCAGGAGAAGATTGCAAGGTCATTCAATTGAGAAGTAGTAAAGTAGCTGGCTCTGAGACCAAGGTCAATGAAGAGCTAGTTGAAAAAGAAGCTCCAGAGGAGAAGAAGGAAGAAGTAGTGCTCTACCTTCCAAAGCATGTGGACAACCCATTCCCATACTCTCTTGACACTTATCCTACTTTGCCAAAGGCTCCTGAGTACAAGCCTAAGATGCCGTATCCTCAGAGACTTCAACAGGAGACCAAGGACAAGCAGTTTTCAAAGTTCTTGGAAATCTTCAGAAAGTTACAAATCAATATTCCTTTTGCTGAGGTTTTGGAGAAAATGCCTATCTATGTCAAGTTCATGATGGAGCTGTTGTCAAAGAAAAAAACGTTTAAAGGGAGATAAAACAGTAGTCCTGACTAAGGAATGTAGTGCTATCATTCAGAATGACTTGCCAAGGAAGATGCCAGATCCAGGGAGCTTTCAAATTCCATGCACCATTGGGAGCACAACCTTTGAGAAAGTCCTATGTGATCTGGGGGCAAGCATAAATCTAATGCCCTTATCTGTGATGAAGAAGCTGCAAATCCAAGAGGCACAACCCACAAAGATAGCATTGCAGATGGCAGATAAATCTATGAACCCTGCATACGAATTATTAGAGAATATCTTGGTCAAAGTGGGTAAGTTCTTCCTCTCAGCAGACTTTGTGATTCTTGACACGGGGGAGGATGAGAATGCCTTTATAATTCTGGGAAGACCATTCCTAGCCACTGGAAGAGCTCTTATTGATGTAGAAGTGGGCGAATTAGTGCTTTGAGTGCATAATGAGCATCTAGTCTTTCATGTCTTCAAAGATATACATCCAACAGGTGAAGAAGTGAGGTGCATGCAGGCTGAGCTTATTGATCCAACCCTTCAAAAACCCCCTGATGATACACAGCAGGATCTACAGCTCAAACCTCCATTGGTAACAATCAATAAAATTTCTCCTGACATCAAACCTAAGTTTGGTGTTGGAAATGCATCATCTACCAAGGAGGAGGTTCCCAGAAAGAAGAAAGTACCCAGAGGATGGAGAAACAAAAAGATCCCCACTGAAGGTTTCTCCCCAGGAATGAAGGTGGTGTTGACCAGCAATCTAGCATGAGTTTATACAGTAATCAGAATTCTTTCTCTGGAGCATATTAAGCTACGTTATGGAGACATAGGAAAGAAGTTCAAAGTAAGGGGTGAAGAGCTGAGCCCCTATGATCCTCCTCCTTAGAGGAGCTGACTATCAAGCTAGTGACGATAAAGAAGCGCTTGTCGGGAGGCAACCCGATAATCTCGTATCCTTAGCTATTTCTATTTTTTGTAGTAGTAGTTTTTTATTTATATTATTGAATTCTTACTAATTTTTTTATCATGCAGCTATGTTATTCCAGGAACCGAGCACCTCAAGTTAAAAAAAACACACACACGATGCGCAAGCGTCACCGACGCGAACGCGTCAATCATGTGTGCATGAAAAAAAAAGTAGACAGAGAGTTGCGCGGGAGCGGCACTGGACCCAAGCTTGGCGCACAAGCATGACCGCGCGTACGCGTACTCCACGCGTGCGCGTCGTTTGCAATTATCGCCAATGACGCGTACGCGTGACCTGCAAAATCGACGTAAAGGAGTGTTTGGGCATAGAGTTGTGCGTGCGCGTGGCTGGCTTCGTGATGAGCGGATAATTTATACGCTTTTTGGCATTGTTTTTAGATAGTTTTTAGTATAATCTAGCTACTTTTAGGGATGTTTTCATTAGTTTTTATGCTAAATTCATATTTCTAGACTTTACTATGAGATTGTGTGTTTTTCTGTGATTTCAGGTAATTTCTGGCTGAAATTGAGGGACTTGAGCAAAACTCTGATAAGGAGGCTGACAAATGACTGCTGATGCTGTTGGATTCTGACCTCCCTACACTTGAAATGGATTTTCTGGAGCTACAAAACTTTAAATGGCGCGCTCTCAATGGCTTTGGAAAGTAGACATCCAGAGCTTTCCAGAAATATATAATAGTCCATACTTTATTCGTGATTAGATGACGTAAACTGGCGCTCAACGCCAGTTCCCTGCTGCATTCTGGAGTCAAACGCCAGAAACACGTCACGAACCAGAGTTGAATGCCAAAAACACGTTACAACTTGGCGTTCAACTCCAATAGAAGCCTCAGCTCGTGTAAAGCTCAAGCTCAGCCCAAGCACACACCAAGTGGGCCCGGAAGTGGATTTCTGCATCAATTACTTATTTCTGTAAACCCTAGTAGCCAGTCTAGTATAAATAGGACCTCTTACTATTGTATTTTGAGGCTGGGTCCTGGATTGTATTTTTTGATCCTGTGATCACGTTTATGGGGGCTGGCCATTCGGCCATGCCTGAACCTTCATCACTTATGTATTTTCAACGGTGGAGTCTCTACACACCATAGATTAAGGGTGTGGCGCTCTGTTGTCCCTTGAATTTTAATGCAATTACTACTATCTTTTATTCAAATACAATCTTATTTCTGTTCTAAGATACTACTCATACTTCAACCTGATGGATGTGATGATCCGTGACATTCATCATCATCCGTCCCTATGAACGCGTGCCTGACAACCACTTCCGTTCTACAAGCGAAAGCTAGAGTGTGTGTCTCTTGGATTCCTGATGCACGACGCATGGTTGCCCTCGCCTGACAACCGAGCCTTCCAATCCGTGAGATCAAAGTCTTCGTGGTATAAGCTAGAATTGATGGCGGCATTCATGAGAATCCAGAAAGTCTAAATCTTGTCTGTGGTATTCCGAGTAGGATTCCGGGATTGAATGACTGTGACGAGCTTCAAACTCGAGATTGTTGGGCGTGATGACAAACGCAAAAGTATCAAGGGATTCTATTCCGACATGATCGAGAATCGACAGATGATTAGCCGTGCCGTGACAGAGCATTTGGACCTTTTTCACTGAGAGGATGGGATGTAGCCATTGACAACGGTGATGCCCTACATACAGCCTGCCATGGAAAGGAGTAAGAAGGATTGGATGAAGGCAGTATGAAAGCAGAGATTCAAAAGGAGCACAACATCTTCATACGCCTATCTGAAATTCTCATCGATGATCTACATAGGTATTTCTATCTTTATTTTCTGTTTACTTATTATTATTATTCGAAAATTCCATAACCATTTATTATCCGCCTGATTGAGATTTACAAGAAGACCAGAGCTTGCTTCATACCAACAATCTCGTGGGATCGACCCTTACTCACGTAAGGTTTATTACTTGGACGACCCAGTGCACTTGCTGGTTAGTTGTGCGAAGTTGTGAAGAAAGTGTTGAGTTAGTAAATGTGCACACTAAGTTGAATGCCATTATAAGAGATCACAATTTCGTGCACCACTTCGCGCGAATCGCGCAAAACCCCGGGCACGCGGACGTGTGCCTGACGCTAATGCGTCCTAAAGAAAATTCGCGACCTACGCGTACGCGTGCTGCACGCGTACGCGTCGCCTTCGCCGCACAGTCATCACTTTTCTTTCTCTCTCTCCCACTCCTAATTCTCTCTTATTTTTATTTTCAGTTCTTCTTTGCTTGAGGACAAGCAAACCTTTAAGTTTGGTGTTGACGCTGCGCTTATGGGTTTTCTGGCACAAAAGGGAGGCGAATCATCTTCATTTAGGAGCACAAACTAAAGAATAAAGCAACCGCTAGGATAACTAAGGTGGTTGAGTTCCTTTCATATTTTTATTCCTCCCCTCTTTTTCTATGTTATGTTCCGGTTTTCTGCTATTTTGCTTTGTCTGTTACATGATCCTTTATTAGTTAGAATCCTTGGACTAGTTTAGTTTTCTTTTAATTGCTTTAATGATAAAAGGATGTTTCCTGTACCACTCACTGAACTTGAATCTAAAAAGAAAAGAAAAAGAAGTGATGTGTTGCATGAGAAATTGAGTTAATTTTAATAGTCTTATTTACTTAAATGCATGATATGAACAGTGCATATTTGAATTTGAATCAAGGGATGTTAATGTATAAGGAATAGAAATTTAGAGAATTATTATGACTTCTCTGAAATTTAGAAAAATTTAATCCTTGAAGAAAAAGAAACAGCAAAAGGGAAAAAATAAATAAATAAATAATAATAAAAGCAAGGTCCAAGGCTCTGAGCATCAATGACTAGGGAGGTCAGACATGATTAAAAGCTCAAACAGTTGTTTCCCTAATCATATGCTTGTGGTGTGATTGTGTCAGGTAATCCTTGAGACAGAACACTTAGAGTCGAGACCAAGTGCGTTTAACAGAGTATGCCAAAGGCTTTGAGCACCACTGTCTGGGAGTAACTGAAAAAAAAATCAGAACTCAAAGGGAGTTCCCCAGTTAAGTGCTTGTGGTGTTTCTGTGTCAAGAAAAGCTTGAGACAAAATATTTAAAGTCACGGCTAGACTCAATGTGCAAAGCACCAAAGAAAAATAAATTAAAGTGAATTTTGCTGTGTTCAAGGATTAAACTGAAATATAAAAAAATCAGAGAATTCATAATATTATCTGGATTCTAATTCTGAATGACATTAACATTCTTCTGATTCAAGGGAGAGTGAGATGCCAAACCTATTCAGGATTGCAGTTGTAAACCCGACTATAAGAAGGGACACGAGCTTAATCGAACTCTCATTCTCATGCAAATTCACATCATAAGCTTATATTAGTTTTGGTTGCTTAAGGACAAGCAACAGTTTAAGTTTGGTGTTGTGATGTGTGAGCAACTTGTCTGTCTTTTCCTAGTGAATTTGCACTTAAATTGTTGAGTTTAATTAAGAATTAATTATATTTTAGCCACTATGGATGCTATTTTGAGTCTTGGGCAATTTTATCTATTTCAGGTAGCATTCGGCAGAATTTGACAGAGTTTATGCAGCACAAGAAACAAAGGAGATGGCTGCGAGGAGCAATGTGCACGCGTGCCTGATGCGTGCGCGTGATCTGGAAGTATCCATGGCGACGCGTGCGCGTGACTGACGCGCACGCGTGAATTGAAGATTTGCTCAGCATCGTGTCCGCATGACGTGCGCGATCTACAGAATTTACAGAAATCGCTGATGTGGATTTTGGGCAGCGTTTTGAACCAGTTTTCAGCCCAGAAAACACAGATTAGAAGCTGCAGAATGGACAAATCAAGTGGTCCCCACCCATCAGCGGAAGACTGGTTAATTAATTCGAATTTAAATTCAAATCTGATTTTTAGGAAAAGATATTTTTTTAGATAATTAGATTTTAAATTTATTAGGATTAGTTATAAATAGGAACTCTGTTCATTTAGACAGAGTACACAATTTTTACCAGAATCCTTATTTTTCTCCTCTGAACCATGAGCAACTAATCCTTCATTGTTAAGGTTAGGAGCTCTGTCTATTTGTATGGATTGATTCGTTTGATCTTTTTAATTTAATTCATGTCTTGATTTATATTTCAATAATTATTTTCGTTCTTTATTTTATGAATTTGGGTGGAACGGAAGTATGACCCATGTTCTAATTGAGTTCTTGTAAAACTTGGAAAAGCTCTTTACTTGAACAACAGCTTGAAAACATATTATACTGAATTTCTAATTGTTTGTATTTAACGGGATACGTGGCATATAATCCCTTTATTTTTGGATAATTAGGATTCTTTTGGCATATAAACTAGAAATTGATCATCACCCTCTAGTTGGATTTAATTGACCAAGGAATTGCCAGTTGATGAATTTTAGAGGAGACTAGGAAGGTCTAAGGAATTAGGGTATAGTCACATATAGTTTGCCATGAAATTAAATCTTGCATGATTAAATTAATTAGTAATAAAAGTTAATCCGGAAAATAGATAACTCTGAAACCTTAACTGTTTTCTCAATAATATATTCCCAACTTATTTATTTGCCTGTCTTTAATATTCCAAATTTGCTGTTTAATGCTCTTTGAATACCAAACCACTCTTTTCTGCTTGTCTAACTAATCTTATCAAATGCTATTGTTGCCTAATCCATCAATCCTCGTGGGATCGACCCTTACTCACGTAAGGTATTACTTGGTACGACCCGGTGCACTTGCCGGTTAGTTTGTGGGTTGTAAAATACCGCACCAAGTTTTTGGCGTCGTTGCTGGGGATTGACTGTGATTAACAACTATAAGCTATTTCATTGTTTAAATTAGGAGTTTTATTTTTAATTTTATTAAAATCTATTTTAAAAAAATTTAAATAAATAAATAGCACCAATATTTTTCTTAATTCTTGAAATTAAGTTTGGTGTTGACTATTTATTATTTTTTCTATTTATTTATTTATTTTATTTAGTATTTTTACACAGGTTACCTCACTAGGAATTCTCTACACTCTGACGTAGAGATTCACATTCTTTCTTGTTTGCTGTTTGTTTATGCGCAGAAACAGAGACAAAGAACATCTCTTAGACTTTGATCCTGAACCTGAAAGGATTTTCAGGCGGCATTTACAATAAGCAAAACTTTAAAAGGCTACAGAATCCACTATGGATCCAATTAATACTGATAATACCAATGCAGAAAACCCGAATGAGAATGAACAAAGGAGAGTACTTAGCTCTTTCTCTGCTTCTACTGTAGATCTGTATGGAAAGAGCATTGTGGTGCCTCCTATTGCTGCGAACAACTTTGAGTTGAAGCCTCAACTGGTAACTCTGGTGCAACAAAACTGCCAGTATCACGGTCTTCCCCACGAATACCCAAATCAATTTATTTCTAGTTTTCTGCAAATTTGTGATACTGTGAAGACAAATGGAGTAAACCCAGATGTGTACAAACTCATGCTCTTCCCGTTTGCTCTGAAGGATGGAGCAAAGCTATGGCTAGATTCCCAACCCAATAAGAGTTTGGATACTTAGAAGAAGGTGGTTACTGAGTTTCTCACAAAATTTTTCCCACCAAAGAAGCTGACCAAGCTTAGGATGGAGGTTCAGACCTTTAGACAGAAGGATGGTGAGACTCTGTATGAAGCTTGGGAGAGATACAAGCTACTGATTAGGCAATGCCCTCCAAACATGTTCTCCAAATGGACTCAACTTAATATCTTTTGTGAGGGCTTGGGTGAAATGTCCAAGATGTGCTTAGACAATTCTGCAGGAGGTTCATTGCACAAGAAGACGACACCGGAGGAGACTATTGAGCTGATTGAATTGGTTGCAAGTAACCAATATTTATACTCCTCTAACAAGAATCCTGTGAATTCTGAAACTCCTCAGAAGAAGGGTTCATAGAAGTAGACACTCTAAATGCTATTCTTGCTCAGAACAAGCTTATGTCTCAGCAAATAAATCTACTTACTCAACACATGGGTGGCATGCAAGTCTCAGCTATCAACACCCAAAATCCACCACAGGAAGTCTCCTATGACATTGCAGGTAATTTTGTGCAAAATGATAATTATGATTATGCTCAACCTTCTTTTGAACAGGTGAATTACATGGGGAGTGGTCCTAGGAATCCCAACAATGACCCATATTATAAGACATACAACCAGGGATGGAGAAATCACCCAAATTTTGGATGGAGGGATCAACCTCAGAGACCTCAGAACTTCAACAATAATTCTCAGGGTGGTTTCCAACAGAACAACGATTTGGAAGCAATATTGACAGGTTTTAGACAAGAAACCAGAGCATCCATCAAGAACCTAGAGATTCAAATGGGTCAAATACCACCTAAGTTAACAAAATTGATCAGAGAACCACAAATAGCCTTCCTGGTAACACAATTCCAAATCCAAGAGAGGAATGTAAGGCTATCACCTTGATAAGTGAAGCCTATGGAAACACCTATAATCCCTCATGGAGAAATCATCCAAATTTCTCATGGAAGGATCAATAAAAGCCTCAACAAGGCTTTAATAATGGTGGAAGAAATAGGTTTAGCAATAGCAAGCCTTTTCCATCATCTTCTCAGCAACAGACAGAGAATTCTGAGCAGAGCCCCTCTAGCTTAGCAAACATGGTCTCTGATCCATCTAAGGCCACTTAAGTTTTATGAATGAAACAAGGTCCTCCATTAGAAATTTGGAGGCACAAGTGGGCCAGTTGAGTAAAAGAGTCACTGAAACTCCTCCTAGTACTCTCCCAAGTAATACAGAAGAGATCCCAAAAAGGGAATGCAAGGCCATAACCTTACTTGGTATGGCCGAATGCACAGAAGAGGGGGAGGACGTGAATCCCAGTGAGGAAAACCTCTTGGGACGTCCTCTGGACAAAAAGGAGTTCCCAATTGAGGAACCTAAGGAATCTGAGGCTCACCTAGAGACCATAGAGATTCTATTGAACCTTCTTTTACCATTCATGAGCTCTTATCACTATTCATCTTCTTAAGAAGATGAAGACATTGTTGAAGGGCAAGTTACCCAGTATTTAGGAGCAATCATGAAGCTGAATGCCAAGCTATTTGGTAATGAGAATTGGGATGATGAGACTCCATTGCTCATTAATGAATTAAATACTTGGGTTCAGCACACTTTACCTCAAAAGAAACAGGATCCTGGTAAATTTATAATTCCCTGTACCATAGGCACCATGACCTTTGAGAAGGCTCTGTGTGACCTGGGGTCAGGCATAAACTTAATGCCACTCTCTGTAATGGAAAAACTAGGAATTCCGAGGTACAGGCCGCCACATTCTCATTAGAGATGGCAGACAAATCCATGAAAAATGCTTATGGACAGGTAGAGGACGTGCTAGTAAAGGTCAAAGGCCTTTACATCCCTGCTGATTTCATAATCCTAAACACTGGGAAGGATGAGGATGAATCCATCATCCTTGGAAAACCCTTCCTAGCCACAACAAAAGCTGTAATTGATGTGGATAGAGGAGAGTTGGTCCTTCAACTGAATGAGGACTACCTTGTGTTTAAAACTCAAGGATCTCCCTCTGTAACCATGGAGAGGAAGCAAGAAAAGCTTCTCTCACTGTAGAGTCAACCAAAGCCCCCACAGTCAAACTTTAAGTTTGGTGTTGGGAGGCCACAACCAAACTCTAAGTTTGGTATTGAACCCCCACATTCAAACTCTAAGTTTGGTGTTGGGACGTCCCAACAATGTTCTAAACATCTGTGAGGCTCCATGAGAGCTCACTGTCAAGCTATTGACATTAAATAAGCGCTTATTGGGAGGCAACCCAATTTTATTTATCTATGTATTTTCCTTTTTTTTAGGTTGATGATCATGTAGAGTCACAAAAACAATTACAAAAATTCAATAAAAATAAAAAATAGCATTAAAAATAGCACACCTTGGAGGAGGAACCTACTAGCGTTTAAACGCCAGTAAAGGTAGCAAAATGGGCGTTTAACGCCCAGTTTGGCACCATTCTGGGCGTTAAATGCCAGAAACAAGCACCAGACTGGCGTTAAACGCCAGAAAGAAGCAACAATCTGGCGTTAAACACCGAAACAGGTTGCAGCTTGGCGTTTAACGCCAGGAAAGGAATAAAAGCTGGCGTTTAACGCCAGAAACAAGCAGCAGTCTGGCGTTAAACACTGGGATTGCACACTAAGGGCGTTTAGACGCCTAATTGGAACAGGGATGAGAAATCTTTGACCCCTCAGGATCTATGGACCCCACAGAATCCCCACCTACCTCACCTCTCTCTCTATCTCCATCCATTTCCTCCATTTTCTTGTTTTTCCCCTTCTTTCTTTCTTCTTTTGCTCGAGGACGAGCAAACCTTTTAAGTTTGGTGTGGTAAAAGCATTGCTTTTTGTTTTTCCATAACCATTTATGGCACCTAAGGCCGGAGAAACCTCTAGAAAGAGGAAAGGAAAGGCAAAAGCTTCTACCTTCGAGTCATAGGAGATGAAAAGATTTATCTCAAATGTCCATCAAGACCACTTCTATGAAGTTGTGGCCAAGAAAAAGGTGGTCCCTATGCAATTCAGCTGGAATTGTCATAGAGGAAGACATCCTCATTGAAGAGGACAAGCCCATCACTAAGAAAAGGATAGAGCAAACAAGAGAGCCCACTCATGGACCTCAATAAGAGCATGAGGAATTCCCTCATCAAGAAATTCCTGAGATGCCTCAAGGGATACATTTTCCTCCACACAACTATTGGGAGCAACTAAGGATAGGAGCACCAAAATCACTAGGGATGGAGCAACAAAAGCAAGAAACAGACATACAGGAGCTCAAGAGCACCATTGGTTCTTTAAAAGGAAGACGCCACCCTCACTAAGGTGGACTCATTCCTTAATCTCCTTGTCTATTTATTTTTCTATTTTTGGTTTTGAGCTTTATGTTTGGCGATGTTTTGTGTCTTCACTACATGATCATTAGTGTCTAGTGTCTATGTCTTAAAGCTATAAAAAATTTCATGAATCCTTCACCTCTCTTAAATGAAAAATATGTGATAAACCCATATTTTATGATATAATTTGTGCTGAATTTAAGTGTTTTATTCAATCCTTCACCCACTTATGCATGTGAAATTGCATGGTTTTACCTTCCCTTCCTTATTATGAGATGTATGTGAAAAACATGTTTTCTAGGCTTTAAAAGTATTAATTTTAATTATCTTTTATTGCCATTCGATGCCGTGATTCGTGTGTTGAGTAATTTCAGATCTTCTAAGGCAGGAATAACTTAAAGGATGAAAACAGAACATGCAAAAATGGAAGGAAAGCATAAAACGGAGTTTTTGAAGAAACAGGCAGTGACGCGATCGCATGGGCGACGCGGCCGCATGCCAGCGCGAAATGGCAATGACGCGATCGCATGATTGACGCGATCGCGCGCCACAAGCGAAACGCATATGACGTGGACGCATGACTGAAGCGACCGCGTGACAAGGAGAATTTCACATGACGCGACCGCGTGACCCACGTGGACGCGTGACAAAGGCCACGCACCAGAAATTACAGAAAGCGATCCCAGCGATTTCTGAAGCCCTTTTTGGCCCAAATCCAAGTCCAAAAAGCACAGACCAGAGGTTATGAAGTGGGGGAATGCATCCGAAAGGATGGAGAGCTAGCCAATTAGTTACTTTTCATGGTTTAGATGTAGTTTTAGTGAGAGAGGTTCTCTCCTCTCTCTTAGGATTTAGAAATTAGCATTTTTTAGAAATTAAGGATTTAATTCAACTCTTCATATCAGGTTCAATATTCCTTTATTTTGACCTCTCTTCTACTTTGAGATACTTTAATGCTTTTATTTATGTTTGATTTATGTTGCCCAATTGGCTTATGAATATTTTCCATGTTAGATTTGACTGCTTTAAATGAATGTTATTTGAGGTATTCCAGATATTTATAATTTTAATTTAGCTTTCTACATTCCTGGCTTTGGTTAAGAAATCAGTAACTCTTGAGTTATCAAACTCAACGTGATCGATAATCGCTATCTTTGCTAATTAGCTTGAACTTCTATAATCCCAATCTTTTTCTAGGAATTAACTAGGATTTGAAGATCAAACTAATTACCCACTTGACCTTCCTTCGCACCAGCAAAGGTTAATTAAGTGGAATTAAGATTCAATTTTCATCATCATTGATAAGGATAACTAGGATAGGACTTCCAATTTCTCATACCTTGCCAAAAGTGTGTTTTAAAGTTATTTATTTATTTTACAGTCTTTTACTTATTTTAATTGCAATTTAAATTACTTGTTCCTCGTTTTTAAAACCCCGATTTACAATCTTCATAACCAATAATAAGAACATACGACCTGAGGTTTAAATACTTCGGTTATCAATTTATTTAGGGTTTGTTACTTGTGACAACCAAAACGTTTGTAAGAAAGGTTGATTGCTTGGTTTAGTAACTATACTTACAACAAGAGTTTACTATAACTTTTAAACCATCAATCTTCAGTTCTTCAAAATGGTGCCGTTGCCGGAGAATTGCAAACGTGTGCCTTATTATTGGTTATTGTAAATATTTTTCAATATATATATATATATATATATATATATATATATATATATATATATACACATATATATTTTTCTTTTACTTGTTTATTTGTTTTCTCTCTTCCCTCTTATATATATATATATATATATATATATATATATATATATATATATATGTATAGCTATTATGAATTCTCACCCCTCTCGCTTTGAGTTTGGTTCTAATTTTGTTGCAAGGAATGGAAGCTATAGCAGGACTATGCATCAAGGTCTAAGCAATCAAAGATGGATGGAGCCAAGAGGATCTGATCACCCCTTTAGGCAACAACATCCTCCTAGATATCATGGACAAAGATCATTCTACAATGCATGCCCAACTGATAGATTTGGTGGACCACCTTGTAGCTACCAACAAGCCCCACCCTATGCTCAGAGACCATCCTTTCAACATAACCTTAACCCACCATACTCACAAGCTTCTATTCACCATTCGCCACCATATGATCCTTATCCGCCCCAACGCTAATCCAATTACTTCCAAGAACCACCACTCTCCTACACACCATGTCTATATCCATCAAGCCAAGAATCACAGGTTCACTTCGAAGAATCAGTAAACCAATTTAATGTAACCCTTCATCAACTGGAGCAAGCGATAAATCAATTATCTTCCAGACGTTCGGACACTCAAGGAACTCCTATGGCTTCATGTGGAGAATCTAATGAAGAACGTAGTGTGAAGGAGACACTAGAAGCTCCAGTGGACAGCATAGAGCATAACTTCGTGCTGGAACAAGTAAAGGATGCTGTCATTGTAGAAGAAGAAGAGTTGGTTGAAGATTTAGGAGATGCTGAACCTCCGCAGGAATACAGAATTGTGGAGAATTCCATCAAGGACGTTATAATTAATGCTAAGGAGGATAGTGCACAACCCCCAAGGCAGGTATCTTATGAGGAACTGGACGGAATGACCCAAGACTCATGTTTTCTTGATGATGATAGTCACCACTCAAGTTCCCCTAGTAATGCTCTTGCATCTGTAAGTGAATTCTTTGCGACAGAAGAATCTTTCCCAAGTGAATACGAAGATGATACAGAGGTCGACTTCTCTCAGCCTCCCAATTATGACTCGAGTGATGAAGAAGATATCGATGACCTTGATCAAGACATGGTTGAAGTGGAAGAAAATTGCCAAAAAGTGGAGGAATTCACTGAAGACCACAAGGGAGTAAGTCTTGCAGAACCACCGGAAACACCTATCCCACGGCCATTACCACCCAATACAAACTTCAAGTGGGTAAAATCCTTAACTTTCATCTTTACTTTTCCACTTGAATATGGTTTACTTGACACAGATGGCCAGCTTAGAGCTCTTTGCGGCTTTAAAAGCAAACGGGAAATGACTCGCACTCAGAGCTGGTATGCAAGATTCAATGAGGTTTCACACTTCAATTTGAGGTGCAAGGATTGGTGTCAAGCTCAATTGAAAGGATCTCGGTAGTTGTTTGGTCACCGCAGTAAGAATTTCGACTACTCACCACCCGGCTGGATAAATGTAGATCAAGACAAAGATGGGTATAGAAGAAAAGTTTGGGATCCTGGAGTCTGTTCTGACATTCAATACCCCGGGAGCCTTGAAGCCTGTTTGAATTCACCTGAGGGCTTTACATGCCTTGTCTGGGACCCCAGAGGCTGTTGGAATTCCAAACACTGGTGGAGATTTCTGGACGAATTCAAGCACAAGCCACCCTAGCAGGACGCTCATCAAATGTCCAACTTAAGGACTTTAACTAAAAGTGCTAGGTGGGAGACAACCCACCATGGTATGATCATTCCTTTTTTAATTTTTATTATTAGTCTATTTTGTTTGTTTTTAAATTGTTTGAACCTAAATTTGTGCATAACATTCACTGCATTCTGCATTCTACATACTGCATAAAAAAATTTGGTGAGAGCATGCGACGCGACAGCGTCGCTGACGTGTCCGCGTCACAAGTGCTTTAAAAGATTAGGAAAGTGAACAGAGAGTCACGCTGGAGCGAGGCTGGAGGCGTGCCCGTAACACACCTGTCCCACGCGACCGCGTTCCACCACGCGATCGCGTCACTTGTGAAACGACCTCCCACGCGTCCGCGTCACTCACGCGAACATGTGAGCTAGATATCGACGTAAAGATCCAACGCCCAGAAAGTTGGGCTGGAATCGTGCCACTATTGCGCGTTGAGCACCAACACGCCACGCGAATGCGTCCCTGATGCGAATTCGTCACTTACACAACACCCATCCTATGCAAAGGCGTGAGCGACGTGATTGCGTCGCGCAGATATTTTGAACCCCAAACCAAATAGAGAGTTGTGCTGAAACGAGGCAAGAATTGTGCGTTTAGCACAATTTCAATCGATGCGATCGCGTGCCTCATTCGACCGCGTCACTCGTCCCTTTTACCCATTCCATGCGATCGCGTCCTCCACGCGATCGCGTCAACCCTTTTGCATCTATGTCACGCGATCGCGCACCTCACGCGTTCGCGTGGACTCACGATCACTAACCCCAAGTCACGCGAACCTTACCCTTCACACGACCCAAACCCTACCCTCTCTCTCTCTGACCTCTGAAACTCTCTCTCTCTCTCAACCCACCACTTCCGCAACCACCCACGACCACCGCCGCACCTCCGACGACCACCTCGACTCAACCGAACCACCCCCTTCTCTCTTTTCCTTCTCTTTCTTCTTTTCCCCTTCTCTCACTCTCACCTACCCCCAAACCCCATCGCCTCCGACGACCACTGCCCCACCGGTGCACCGCCGTGCACCACCCATCACCGCCACCCTTCCGCCCTCATCACTGCCCCATCTCATCCCTCTTTACGCACCAGGTTCCGCCATACGGTGATCCATCCCTGCGACTCTTTCATTCGTTTTTCAATTTCTGTTCCGAATAGGCTAGGTAGAGATGCATGTTTGTAGTGGATTCTAGGTGGTTAGGTAGCTAGGATCTGGATAGTGGATTTAGGCTTGATAATTGCACCGTTCCTGTTATCTGTTACCTGTTTTGCAATTTTATTCTGGCTGTGTTATTCGTACTGTTCATCTGATATGTTCATGCTGTTAAACTATTCTTTAATATTCCTACTGTTTGTGACTGTTTGCAGCATCTGTTAATCTTATTTGAACTGTTTTTCTTGATATCTATTTTTCGGGAACGTTCAATTTTAGCCGGAATGCTGCCCAATTTTCTGCAAATTAATTTTGTCCTTTTACATTCAGATATTGGTTTTGGCATTTCTCATTTTTGTCTTGCTCTACAAATACGAAACCAATTCTTGAATGACCGGGCCAGCATTCTTATTATTTTTGTTTTCCTGATCATTAATATAGACTCTTGATGATGTAATTCTAC
This sequence comes from Arachis hypogaea, assembly GCF_003086295.3. Lineage (NCBI taxonomy): Eukaryota > Viridiplantae > Streptophyta > Magnoliopsida > Fabales > Fabaceae > Arachis > Arachis hypogaea. Next base: position 79,856,238 of record NC_092044.1, on the reverse strand, counting down.
TCTTTACTACTTCTATATCTATGTAAATCATCATCCATACCCTGTTATCCATGCTTGAATATGAGTTGCCTGTTTCTTCAATTTGTGTAATTCTTGTTACTTAGACACCAATCTTCATGCCACTTACTCTAACTTCCTTTTTACTAACTCACTGATTTTTAACTTTCTCACTTCCCATTTCTCCTTTTCAACTAATTTCACTCACGACATGATTATTGTTTTTCTATTTAACAAGCTTTCCACTTCTAACAAATTTTGGAATGTGATTTCTCATCTTAGCTTTTTAACTCCAAAACATTCCAAAAATATGCATCTACTTAACTCATTTCATTTTTCTACTGTTCCTTTACCACTTATTGCTTATCTTGTTATTTGCTGTCTTATTTTCCTGCTTTTACTCCTCAATTACATCTTAGATATTCTATTTTTCAGGATGTCTGACTCTCAAGGCAGGGGAAAGGGCAAAGTTACCACTGGCAAACGGAAAAGAAATGAATTCTCTGGTTCCATCCTGGGCATTTTACATGATGATTCCTGGCGGGAGAAGAACTTTACCCCGCAAGAAAAGGCTGATCAGTTGGTACCTTCAGCTGACCCGATAAAATTTACAAACAAATACTGTGAGGTGAAATACCCAACCTTTGCCACCGGCAGGAACCTACACCTGGAAAGGACCCTCAAAATTCCAGAAGAACTTCAACAGTACACCTCAAATCAGATCAAACAGAGAGGCTGGTTCTTCCTGGAGAGGAACCTAACTGAGGTCAATTCATCCTGGGTTAGAGAATTCTACTGTAACTACTTTCTATCTTCCCTGGATGCTGTCCAGCTTAGAGGCAAACAGATTCTGGTTACTGAGGAAGCAATTGAAGAAATCCTCCATCTTCCACCTAAATCAGATCAACCAGATGGTTATCAGAAGGCTGAGGAAGATATGAGATTTATGAGATTTGATTGGGATGCAATAAAGAAGGATATCACTCTTGATCCTACTGTTCCTTGGGTCATGGGAACTAGCACATTGGTACCCAAAGCAATCAGGCTTATATATCTGAATGATGAGGCTCGTCTATGGCAACAGATTTTGAGCAACTATGTGATGCCAAGTACTCATGAGACAGAGGTGCCAGCTGCCATGATTACCCTCATCTGGTGTGTGATGACGAGTAAGGACCTTTATCTACCTCGCTTCATCTGGCATTACATGGCCAAGGTCCATGTTAGAGGCACCCTCTCTTTTCCTTACATGATTACTCAGTTGGGTCGCCGAGCTGAGGTACCTTGGGAGGCTGTTGATGAAAAGCCACCTGCCGCAGAGTGCCGAAAGATCATCCCTTATAGTCAGAAGTTCCTGGCTTTCGGCTACCGTCTCCCATTTCTCACTGACACTACTGAGGCCGCCACTTCTCCAACTACTGATGAGCGGATAATTTATACGCTTTTTGGCATTGTTTTTAGTATATTTTTAGTATTTTTTAGTTAGTTTTTATTATGTTTTTATTAGTTTTTAATTAAAAATCACATTTCTGGACTTTACTATGAGTTTTTGTGTTTTTCTGTGATTTCAGGTATTTTCTGGCTGAAATTGAGGGACCTGAGCAAAAATCTGATTCAGAAGCTGAAAAAGGACTGCAGATGTTGTTGGATTCTGACCTCCCTGCACTCGAAGTGGATTTTCTGGAGCTACAGAAGCCCAATTGGCACGCTCTCAATTGAGTTGGAAAGTAGACATCCTGGGCTTTCCAGCAATGTATAATAGTTCAGACTTTGCCCAAGAATTGATGGCCCAAACCGGCGTTCCAAATCAGCTTCAGAATTGCCGGCGTTTAACGCCGGAACTGGCACAAAAGTTGGAGTTAAACGCCCAAACTGGCACAAAAGCTGGCGTTTAACTCCAAGAAAAGTCTCTACAGATGAAAGCTTCAATGCTCAGCCCAAGCACACACCAAGTGGGCCCCGGAAGTGAATTTTTACGTCATTTACTCATTCTTGTAAACCCTAGGTCACTAGTTCACTATAAATAGGACTTTTTGCTATTGTATCTAGACCTGATGACACTTTACACGTTTCATATTGTATCTTCTACGGCATGAGTCTCTAAACCCCATGGTTGGGGGTGAGGAGCTCTGCTGTGTCTTGATGAATTAATGCAATTACTACTGTTTTTCATTCAATCATGCTTGCCTTTATTCTAAGATACCACTTGTTCTTCAACCTGATGAATGTGATGATCCGTGACACTCATCACCATTCTCACCTATGAACGTGTGCCTGACAACCACCTCCGTTCTACCTTCGAGTGAGTGTGTATCTCTTGGATTCCTTAATCAGAATCTTCGTGGTATAAGCTAGAATCCATTGGTGGCCATTCTTGAGAATCCGGAAAGTCTAAACCTTTTCTGTGGTATTCCGAGTAGGATTCAGGGATTGAATGGCTGTGACGGGCTTCAAACTCGTGAGTGTTGGGCGTAGTGACAGACGCAAAAGGATCAATGGATCCTATTCCAGCATGATCGAGAACTGACAGATGATTAGCCATGCAGTGACAGCGTGCGTTGAACATTTTCACTGAGAGGATGGGAGATAGCCATTGACAACGGTGAAACCCAACATACAGCTTGCCATGGAAGGAGCCTTGCATGCATGAAGAAGAAGACAGTAGGAAAGCAGAGATTCAGAAGATAGAGCATCTCCTAAACCTCAATCTGTTCTCCATTACTGCAAAACAAGTATTTATTTCATGTTCTTTTACTTTTTACAATTAAATATGAGAATTATTGATATCCTGACTAAGAGTTACAAGATAACCATAGCTTGCTTCAAGCCGACAATCTCCGTGGGATCGACCCTTACTCACGTAAGGTATTACTTGGACGACCCAGTGCACTTGCTGGTTAGTTGTGCGGAATTGCAAAAGTGTGATTGTGATTTCGTGCACCAAGTTTTTGGCGCCGTTGCCGGGGATTGTTCGAGTTTGGACAACTAACAGTTTATCTTGTTGCTTAGATTAGGAATATTTTATTTTTGTTGGTTTAGAGTCTTTTATTTGAGTTTAGTTTCATATTTTAAGTTTGGTGTCAATTGCATGCTTTTACTTTCTTTTAATTTTTCGAATTTGCATAGTCTTAGTTGTTTCTTGATCTTTAAAAATTCTAAGTTTGGTGTCTTCTTTGTGTTTACCTTTAAATTTTCGAAAATTTGTGTTTGATTTTCTAAAAATTTTAATTTTGGTGTCTTTTGTGCTTTTATTCACTTAAAATTTTTTTTAAAAAAAATTTGTTCTTGGTGTTCATCTTGATCTTCAAAGTGTTCTTGGTGTTCATCTTGACATTCAAAGTTTTCTTATTTGTTCTCTTTGTTTTGATCTAAAATTTCTAAGTTTAGTGTCGTTTTGTTGTTTTTCTCTTTCCTCATTAAAATTTAAAAATAAAAAAAATATCCTTTCCTTATTTTACTCTTATCATTCAAAATCATATCTTTTTTTAGTCAAGTTAAAATTCTAATTTCAAAAATTGATCTTTTCAAATCTTTTTCAAAAATTAAATCTTTTTAATTTCTTCAATCATATCTTTTCAATCTTTTTTTTTAATTGCAATCATATCTTCTCAATTATATCTTTTTCAAAATAATTTTCAATCATATCTTTTTAATTGCTAATTCCAAAATCTTTTTAATTAATTAATTAATTTAGTTTTCAATTTGCTTTGATTTTATTTTCTTTTAGTTTTCGAAATTTTATTTTATTTTCCATTTATTTTATTTTATTATTTTTGGTCACTTTTAATTAAATAAAATAAAAAATAAAAAATAAAAATATAATTTACTTGCAATCCACATCATCTTCCTTTCTCATTCATGGACCTAAGTGGAATTGAGAAGTCCAGAAGGATTCTAGGGTCATATGCTAACCCCATGACAGCTGCATATGGAAGTAGCATCTGTATACCTCCCATCAAAGCAAGCAGTTTTGAGCTAAATCCTCAACTCATTATCATGGTGCAGCAAAATTGCCAGTATTCCGGTCTTCCACAGGAAGAACCTACTGAGTTTCTGGCACAGTTCTTACAAATTGCTGACACAATACATGATAAAGAAGTGGATCAAGATGTCTACAGATTATTACTGTTTTCATTTGCTGTAAAAGATCAAGCTAAGAAGTGGTTAAATAACCAACCCACAGCAAGCATAAAAACATGGAGACAGTTATCAGACAAATTCCTGAATCAATTTTACCCTCCAAAAAGGATGACACAGCTGAGGCTGGACATCCAAGGCTTTAAACAAGAGGATAATGAATCCCTTTATAATGCCTGGGAGAGGTACAGAGGTATGCTAAGGAAATGCCCCTCTAAAATGTTTTCAGAGTGGGTACAGTTAGACATCTTCTACTATGGGCTTACAGAAAAAGCTCAGATGTCTTTAGACCACTCAGCTGGTGGATCTATACACATGAGAAAGACGATTGAAGAGGCTCAAGAACTCATAGATACTGTTGCTATAAATTAACATTTGTACTCTAGCAGTGAGTCCTACATAAAGGAAGAGGCCAAGGCAGTAATTACTGATCCTAATCCTCAAGAACAGATTATTGAGCTTAATAAACAATTACTCCTTATGACAAAATAATTAGCAGAATTTAAAGAGATGCTCCAAGACACTAAAAATGTTAACAAGAATATGGAAGCACAATTGAATCAGACAAGACAGCAACTATCTAAACAGATAACAGAAGAATGCCAAGATGTTAAATTAAGGAGTAGGAAGACATTGAATGTATCAACTCAAAGCAGTAGAAAGCTAAGAAAGGAACAACTGACAGAGGATGACCAACCAACTACCCAAAATCCCTCTGAGGACAGTAAGAGCCCAGAGAGGAATGATTTTGGTGTTCAAACGCCAGAAAAGGGTAAGAAAGTGGCGTTAAACGCCTAATGGGTAGCCAATTCTGGCGTTCAAACGCCAAAAAAGGGTTGCAATCTGGCGTTAAACGCCCAAAAAGCACCGAATCCTGGCGTTCAAATGCCACAAAGGGGTCAGACACTTGCAAGTGCTGATAACAACCCCCTTAAGCAGGCTTCTCCAACCACTTCTGTAGGAAATAAAACTGCAGCAACTAAGGTTGAAGAGTATAAAGCCAAGATGCCTTATCCTCAGAAACTCTGCCAAGCGGAACAAGACAAACAATTTGCCCGATTTGCAGACTATCTCAGGACTCTTGAAATAAAGATTCTGTTTGCGGAGGCACTTGAGCAAATACCATCTTATGCTAAGTTCATGAAAGAGATCTTAAGTCATAAGAAGGATTGGAGAAAAACTGAAAAAGTTTTTCTTACTGAAGAATGCAGTGCAGTCATTTTAAAGAGCTTACCAGAGAAGCTTAAAGATCCTGAAAGCTTTATGATACCATGCACATTAGAAGGTACTTGTACCAAGAAAGCTCTATGTGATCTTGGGGCAAGTAATCAACCTAATACCTGCATCCACTATCAGAAAGCTTGGCTTGGCTGAAGAAGTCAAACCAACCCGAATATGCCTCCAACTTGCTGATGGCTCCATTAAATATCCATCAGGCGTAATTGAGGACATGATTGTCAAGGTTGGGCCATTTGCCTTTCCCACTGACTTTGTAGTGCTGGAAATGGAAGAGCACAAGAGTGCAACTCTCATTCTAGGAAGACCTTTCCTAGCAACTGGACGAACCCTCATTGACGTCCAAAAAGGGGAATTGACCCTGAGAGTTAATGAGGATGAGTTTAAGTTGAATGTTGTCAAAGCTATGCAGCATCTAGACACCCCAAATGACTGCATGAGCGCTGATATCATTGACTCTTTGGTGGAGGAGGTCAATATGACTGAAAGTCTCGAATCAGAACTAGAGGACATCTTTAAAGATGTTCAACCTGAGAAATCAGAGGAAATAAAAGAACCTCTAAAAATCCCTCAGGAAGAGAATAAGCCTCCTAAACCCGAGCTCAAACCACTACCACCATCCCTGAAATATGCATTTCTAGGAGAGGGTGACACTTTTCCAGTGATCATAAGCTCTGCTTTAAATCCACAGGAAGAGAAAGCACTAATTGAAGTGCTAAGGACACACAAGACAGCTCTTGGGTGGCCATAGGTGATCTTAAGGGCATTAGCCCAGCAAGATGCATGCACAAGATCCTATTGGAGGAAGATGCTAAGCCAGTGGTTCAACCACAGAGGCGGCTAAAGCCAGCCATGAAGGAGGTGGTGCAGAAAGAGGTCACTAAGTTACTAGAGGTTGGGATTATTTATCCTATTTCTGATAGCCCCTGGGTGAGCCCTGTCCACGTTATCCCCAAGAAGGGAGGCATGACAGTGGTTCATAATGAAAAGAATGAACTGGTTCCTACAAGAACAGTTACAGGGTGGCGTATGTGTATTGACTACAGAAGGCTCAACACAGCCACCAGGAAGGATCATTTTCCTTTACCATTTATAGACCAGATGCTAGAGAGACTAGCAGGTCATGAATATTATTGCTTTTTGGATGGCTATTCAGGTTACAACCAAATTGCAGTAGATCCTCAGGACCAAGAGAAAACAGCATTCACATGTCCTTCTAGAGTGTTCGCTTATAGAAGGATGCCTTTTGGTCTGTGTAATGCACCTGCAACTTTTCAGAGGTGCATGCTCTCTATCTTTTCAGATATGGTAGAGAAATTTCTGGAAGTCTTCATGGATGACTTTTCAGTATTTGGAGACTCATTCAGCTCATGCCTTATCCATCTAGCACTTGTTCTGAAAAGATGCCAAGAGACCAACCTAGTTTTAAACTGGGAAAAATGTCACTTTATGGTAACTGAAGGGATTGTCCTTGGGCATAAAATTTCAAACAAGGAAATAGAGGTGGATCAAGCTAAAGTTGAAGTAATTGAAAAATTACGACCACCTACCAATGTTAAGGCAATCAGAAGCTTTCTGGGGCATGCAGGATTCTACAGAAGGTTTATAAAGGATTTTTCAAAAATTGCAAAACCTCTGAGTAATCTGCTAGCTGCAGACACACCATTTATCTTTGATAAGGAGTGTCTGCAGGTGTTTGACCTTCTGAAAGCTAAGCTGGTCACAGCACCAGTTATCTCTGCACCAGACTGGACACTGCCATTCGAACTAATGTGTGATGCCAATGACCATGCCATTGGTGCAATATTGGGACAGAGGCATAACAAGCAACTACATGTCATTTATTATGGTAGTCATATTCTAAATGATGCACAGAAGAACTACACAACCACAGAAAAGGAGTTACTTGCAGTGGTTTATGCCATTGACAAGTTCAGATCTTATTTAGTAGGATCAAAAGTGATTGTGTACACTGACCATGCTGCTCTTAAATATTTACTCACAAAGCAGGATTCAAAACCCAAGATCATAAGATGGGTGTTGCTTCTGCAAGAGTTTGATATAGAAATAAGAGACAGAAAGGGGACATAGAATCAAGTAGCTGATCACCTGTCCCGGATAGAACCAGTAGAAGGAGCATCCCTCCCTCCTACTGAGATCTCTGAAACCTTTTTGGATGAGCAATTGTTTGTTATTCAGGAAGCTCCGTGGCTTGCAGACATTGTAAACTATAAGACTCAAGGTTCTCCTTCTACCACCATGGAGAGGAAGCATGAAAAGCTTCTCTCAATACAGAGTCAAACAAAATCCCCACATTCAAACTCTAAGTTTGGTGTTGGGAGGCCACAACCAAACTCCAAGTTTGGTGTTGAGAGGCCACAACCAAACTCTAAGTTTGGTGTTGAAAGGCCCCAATCATGCTCTGAGTATCTGTGAGGCTCCATGAGAGCCCACTCTCAAACTACTGACATTAAAGAAGCGCATGTTAGGAGGCAACCCAATTTTATCTATTTATTTCCATTGTTATTTCATGTTTTCTGTAGGTTGATGATCATGTGAAGTCACAAAAACAATTGAAAAAGCAAAAACAGAATGAAAAACAGAATGAAAAATAGCACACCCTGGAGGAGAAACTTGCTGGCGTTTAACGCCAGAAATGGGCACCAGACTGGCATTTAACGCCAGAAAAGGGCAAGAAGCTGGCGTTAAACGCCAGAAATGGGCAGCAGCCTGGCGTTTAAAACCAGGATTGGCAGCAAGGGGCATTTTGCACGCCACATGGTGCATGGATGAGAAATCCTTGACACCTCATGATCTGTGGACCCCACAGGATCCCACCTACCTCACCTCTTCTTCTCTCCTCTTCACACCCTTCCATAACACTCTTCCCCAAAATAACCTCACCCAATCACCTCCAGTACCCCTCCAAAACCATCATACAAACCACCTACACCCACCCACTCAAATTTAAACCACCACTCCTTCCTTTTCCCACATCATAACCACCTAAAACTCCCCTTGGCCAAACCACTCACACCTCTCCATCTCATCTATTTTCTTCTTGTTCTACTCCCTCTTCTCTTCTTTTGCTCGAGGATGAGCAAACCTTCTAAGTTTGGTGTGGTAAAAGTGTTGCTTTTTGTTTTTCCATAACCATGTATGACACTTAAGGCCAGAGAAACCTCTAGAAAGAGGAAAGGGAAGGAAAAAGCTTCCACCTCTGAGTCTGGGAGATGGAGAGATTCATCTCAAAAGCTCATCACTAAGAAAAGGATGGAGCAAACAAGAGCTTGAGCAAATTCCTCATCATGAAATCCCTGAGATGCCTCAAGGGATGCACTTCCCTCCACAAAACTATTGGGAGCAAATCAACACCTCCCTAGGAAAATTAAGCTCTAACATGGGACAACTAAGGATGGAGCACCAAGAGCATTCCATCATCCACCATGAGATTAGAAAAGATTAAAAAGCTATGAGGGAAGAGCAACAAAGACAAGGAAGAGACACAGACGAGCTCAAAAGCACTCCATAAGATCTTCAAGAGGAAGAACAAGCCGCCATCACTGAGGTGGACCCGTTTTTTATTCCTTGTTCCTTATTTTCTGTTTTTCAAATTTTTATGCTTTATGTTTATCTACGTTTGTGTCTTTATTACATGATCATTAGTGTCTTAGTGTCTATGCCTTAAAGTTATAAATGTCCTATGAATCCATCACCTTTCTTAGATGAAAAATGTTTTTAATCACAAAAGAACAAGAAGTACAGGATTTTGAATTCATCTTTGAAACTAGTTGAATTAGTTTCATGTGGTGACAATACTTTTTGTTTTCTGAATGAATGCTTGAACAGTGCATATGTCTTTTGAATTTGTTGTTTTAAGAATGTTAAAATTGTTGGCTCTTGAAAGAATGATGGAAAAGGAAAAATGTTATTGAGGATCTGAAAAATCATCAAATTGATTCTTGAAGCAAGAAAAAGCAGTGAATACAAAAAAAAAGAAAAAAAAAGCAAGCAGAAAAAGCCAATAGCCCTTTAAACCAAAAGGCAAGGGTAAAAATAAAAATGATCCAAGGCTTTGAGCATCACCGGATAGGAGGGCCTACAAGAATAATATCCTGGCCTAAGTGGCTAAACCAAGCTGTCCCTAACCATGTGCTTGTGGCGTGAAGGTGTCAAGTGAAAACTTGAGACTGAGCGGTTAAAGTCGTGATCCAAAGCAAAAAGAGTGTGCTTAAGAACCCTGGACACCTCTAATTGGGGACTCTAGCAAAGCTGAGTCACAATCTGAAATGGTTCACCCAGTTATATGTCTGTGGCATGTATGTATCCGGTGGTAATACTGGAAAACAGAGTGCGTTGGGCCACGGCCAAGACTCATAAAGTAGCTGTGTTCAAGAATCAACATACTATACTAGGAGAATCAATAACACTATCTGAATTCCGAGTTCCTATGGATGCCAGTCATTCTAAACTTCAAAGGATAAAGTGAGATGCCAAAATTGTTTAGAGGCAAAAAACTACTAGTCCTGCTCATCTAATTGGAGCTAAGTTTCATTGATAATTTGGAATTTATAGTATATTCTCTTCTTTTTATCCTGTTTGATTTTCAGTTGCTTGGGGACAAGCAACAATTTAAGTTTGGTGTTGTGATGAGCGGATAATTTATACGCTTTTTGGCATTGTTTTTAGTATATTTTTAGTATGTTTTAGTTAGTTTTTATTATGTTTTTATTAGTTTTTAATTAAAAATCACATTTCTAGACTTTACTATGAGTTTGTGTGTTTTTCTGTGATTTCAGGTATTTTCTGGCTGAAATTGAGGGACTTGAGCAAAAATCTGATTCAGAGGCTGAAAAAGGACTGTAGATGCTGTTGGATTCTGACCTCCCTGCACTCGAAGTGAATTTTCTGGAGCTACAAAAGCCCAATTGGCGCGCTCTCAATTGCGTTGGAAAGTAGACATCCGGGGCTTTCTAGCAACATATAAAAGTCCATACTTTGCCTAAAAATTGATGGCCCAAACTGGAATTCCAAATCAGCTTTAGAATTCCCGGCGTTTAACGCCGGAACTGGCACAAAAGTTGGAGTTAAACGCCCAAACTGGCACAAAAGCTGATTTAACTCCAGGAAAAGTCTCTACACATGAAAGCTTCAATGATCAGCCCAAGCACACACTAAGTGGACCCCGGACGTGGATTTTTACGTCATTTACTCATTCTTGTAAATCCTAGGTCACTAGTTCACTATAAATAGGACTTTTTGCTATTGTATCTGGACCTGATGACACTTTACACGTTTTATATTGTATCTTCTATAGCATGAGTCTCTAAACCCCATGGTTGGGGGTGAGGAGCTCTGCTGTGTCTTGATGAATTAATGCAATTACTACTATTTTTCATTCAATCACGCTTGCTTCAATTCTAAGATACCAGTTGTTCTTCAACCTGATGAATGTGATGATCCATGACACTCATCACCATTCTCACCTATGAACGTGTGCCTGACAACCACCTCCATTCTACCTTCGAGTGAGTGTGTATCTCTTGGATTCCTTAATCAGCTAGAATCCATTGGCGGCAATTCTTGAGAATCCAGAAAGTCTAAACCTTTTCTATGGTATCCCGGGTAGGATTCAGGGATTGAATGGATATGACGAGCTTCAAACTCGCGAGTGTTGGGCGTAGTGATAGACGTAAAAGGATCAATGGATCCTATTCTAGCATGATCGAGAACCAACAGATAATTAGCCGTGCGGTGACAGCGTGCGTTGAACATTTTCACTGAGAGGATGGGAGGTAGCCATTGACAACGGTGAAACCCAACATACAACTTGCCATGGAAGGAGCCTTGCATGCATGAAGAAGAAGACAGTAGGAAAGCAGAGATTCAGAAGATAGAGCATCTCCAAAACCTCAACCTGTTCTCTATTACTGCAAAACAAGTATTTATTTCATGTTCTTTTAATTTTTACAATTAAATCTGAGAATTATTGATATCCTGACTAAGAGTTACAAGATAACCATAGCTTGCTTCAAGCCGACAATCTCCGTGGGATCGACCCTTACTCACGTAAGGTATTACTTGGACGACCCAGTGCACTTGCTGGTTAGTTGTGCGGAATTGCAAAAGTGTGATTGTGATTTCGTGCACCAGCTACCCCTTCTGCCCCTACTGGCCCAGCACCACCCACTGCACCCCCACCTGCTCCTGAGCCTGTCTACCGTTTGGTGCACCGCCTCTTTGACCGCCTAGATCAGATGGAGTGCCATCACCAGCAGCAGATTGAGAGATCTAACCGCCACACCAGGTGACTTTTTGAGAGGTCTGAGCGTCGCCACAAGCGACACTATGAGCACCTCAAGCTGATGATCCGCTCTGGTGGTGACATTCCCTCCGAGCCCGACACGCCCTCCGACACTTCTGAGGAGGAGGTGAGCGATCATGAGGAAGCACCTACCCAGGCTGAGCAGGGAGGTCCCAGCCATACTGCACCACATCGTGAGGAGCACCACCAGTTACAGACTGCAGATCCAGAGATTCCTCTATGGACAGAGCCCCCGCTTCAGTAGACCACTCCTCCGATCCTCACAGCGACTGCAGACCCTCAGCCTACCATCGAGACACCAGCAGCCCATCCTTCCGGAGATGACACTCCTTCACACCCAGCTTGAGTGAGCATCGAGGACGATGCTATTATTTAAGTGTGGGAAGGTTGCCATCTCTGGCATCTATTTATTTTGGTGAACTACTACAGACTCTCCTCTTATTTTGTCTATTTTTTGTATTTTTGCACATTTTTCTCTTTTGCTTTTATTGTACTTTTTACATTATGCACTTTGGGCTGTATAATATCTTAGACATTTTAGCTCGATTGCACTATAGTTTACTAGTTATTTATTAAGTGGATCAATTAGTATAGTTTACTCTTTTTAGCATATGATAGTTTAGCTTAGATTGAAAAGAAAAAGGAAGTAAGCTAGAAACTTTAACAGAATAAAAACAATCCACACCTTATATATATATAGCATTACATGTTAGTTAGTTAACAACATTTCATCAAGGAGGAACACTGAAAGTTTAAAGCCATCCAATATATATGTTACATTGAGAATAATGGGAACTCTTGATTTCTACCTGCATGACATATATAAGTGATATATGATTTTTGAGTTAGAGAACACACAGCCTGTGAGTTTTGAGCTTAATTGTATGGTTGCATTTAAACCATAATATTTTATTCCTGTGTGTTCTGCCCTTCTTATTTATTCTGGTGTTCTTTACTTTGTTTTAATCTGTATGTCCGATTATAGAACATAGATACATACCAAGAAAGTGATTGAGGCCATTGTTTGATTCTAGCTCACCACTCCCAAATTAGCCTACCTTTTACATCACCCTTGTTAGCCCCCTTGAGCCTTTTAATCCCCTTCTTCCTTATAACCACATTACTATCCTTAAGCAGAAAAACAAAATAAAAATCCCAAGCTGAATCCGTGGTTAGCTTAAGATAGATTTTGTGTAAAATTTAAGTATAGGGAACTTTATGGGAACATGGGATGATAGAAAAGTAGGAAATTAAATTAAACAAGTTATGTGAAAATAATTTGGGAAGCATGCTCATGTGAAGTCAATATAAATTAATTACCATGTGTAGAAAAAAAAGTGATGCACATAGAATACAAATAAATAAAAAAAATCAGAATATGAGCATGTAATATAAAAATGGGAGAAATATGGGAAAATAGGTGAAGAAGCTTTGCTTTACAAAATATGTATGTTAGGTGAGATCTTAGACTAATCAAGGATTCACTTAATTAGCTCACTTAGCCTTATACATATATCCTTACCTTTACCTTGGCCCCATTACAACCTTAATCAAAGACCTCATGATTTTTGTATGCCTATATTCTATAATTGTTGATTGGATAGATGAAAAACAAAGTTATGGAAAACAAGAATAAAAAAAGAATAGAGTGTTTAACCCAATAAACACTGAGTGACTAGAGAGTAAACACAAAATCCAATAAGGGTTCAATAGCTCATCACCATATATATCTACTTCTATTATTAATTGTCTTGCAAGTTTAAAAAATATTTTATTTACCCATCTCAATTGTAAAAGTGCCTTAACATTATCTAAGGTTGGCTATGCATATATGATTCCTTGAGAATGTGAATTAATTTAACTACATGTAAAGTTTTATATATAAGTGGATAATAACTAGATTTGCATGACTCATTTAGGTAGATGCATTTAGAATAGATTGCATTGCATGAGATTCCACCACTTTACCTTACTCTTTATCTTGGATTTAGCATGAGGACATGCTATTGTTTAAGTGTGGGGAGGTTGATAAACCCATATTTTATGATATAATTTGTGCTAAATTTAAGTGTTTTATTCAATCCTTCACCCATTTATGCATGTGAAATTGTATGGTTTTACCTTTCCTTCCTTATTATGAGATGTATGTGAAAAACATGTTTTCTAGGCTTTAAAAGTATTAATTTTAATTATCTTTTATTGCCATTCGATGTCGTGATTCGTGTGTTGAGTAATTTCAGATCTTCTAAAAAAGGAATAACTTAAAGGATGAAAAGGAAACATGCGAAAATCGAAGGAAAGCATAAAACGGAGTTTTTGAAGAAACTGGCAGCGACGCGATCGCATGGGCGACGCGGCCGCATGCCAGCGCGAAATGGCAATGACGCGATTGCATGATTGACGCGATCGCGCGCCACAAGCGAAATGCATATGACGTGGACGCATGACTGAAGCGACCGCGTGACAAGGAAAATTCCACATGACGCGACCGCGTGACCCACGCAGACGCGTGACAAAGGCCACGCACCAGAAATTACAGAAAGCGATCCCAGAAATTTTTGAAGCCCTTTTTGGCCCAAATCCAAGTCCAGAAAGCACAGACCAGAGGTTATGATGTGGGGGAATGCATCCGAAAGGAGGGAGAGCTAGCCAATTAGTTACTTTTCATAGTTTAGATGTAGTTTTAGTGAGAGAGGTTCTCTCCTCTCTCTTAGGATTTAGAAATTAGGATTTTTTAGAAATTAAGGATTTAATTCAACTCTTCATATCAGGTTCAATATTCCTTTATTTTGACCTCTATTCTACTTTGAGATACTTTAATGCTTTTATTTATGTTTGATTTATGTTGCCCAATTGGCTTATGAATATTTTCCATGTTAGATTTGACTGCTTTGAATGAATGTTATTTGAGGTATTCCAGATATTTATGATTTTAATTTAGCTTTCTACATTCCTGGCTTTGGTTAAGAAATCAGTAACTCTTGAGTTATCAAACTCAACGTGATCGATAATCGCTATCTTTGCTAATTAGCTTGAACTTCTATAATCCCAATCTTTTTCTAGGAATTAACTAGGATTTGAAGATCAAACTAATTAGCCACTTGACTTTCCTTCGCACCAGCAAAGGTTAATTAAGTGGAATTAAGATTCAATTTTCATCATCATTGATAAGGATAACTAGGATAGGACTTCCAATTTCTCATACCTTGCCAAAAGTGTGTTTTACAGTTATTTATTTATTTTACAGTCTTTTACTTATTTTAATTGCAATTTAAATTACTTGTTCCTCGTTTTTAAAACCCCGATTTACAATCTTCATAACCAATAATAAGAACATACCTCCCTGTAATTTCTTGAGAAGACGATCCGAGGTTTAAATACTTCGGTTATCAATTTATTTAGGGGTTTGTTACTTGTGACAACCAAAACGTTTGTAAGAAAGGTTGATTGCTTGATTTAGTAACTATACTTACAACGAGAGTTTACTATAACTTCTAAACCATCAATCTTCAGTTCTTCAAATTTTATCTTGAAATTAGTTTAATTATTTTGATGTGGTGGCAATACTTTTTGTTTTCTGAATGAATCCTTGAACAGTGCATATTTTTTATCTTGTTGTTTATGAATGTTAAAATTGTTGGCTCTTGAAAGAATGATGAACAAAGAAAAATGTTATTAATAATCTGAAAATCTTGAAATTGATTCTTGAAGCAAGAAAAAGCAGTGAATAAGAAAGCTTGCAAAAAAAAAAGAAAAAAAAGTGGCAAAAATTAAAAGAAAAAGAAAGAAAAAGAAAAAGCAAGCAGAAAAAGCCAATAGCCCTTAAAACCAAAAGACAAGGGTAAAAAGGATGCAAGGCTTTGAGCATTAATGGATAGGAGGGCCCATGGAAATAAAATCCAGGCCTAAGCGGCTAAATCAAGCTGTCCCTAACCATGTGCTTGTGTCATGAAGATCCATGTGAAAAGCTTGAGACTGAGTGGTTAAAGTCATGATCCAAAGCAAAAGAGTGTGCTTAAGAACTCTGGACACCTCTAACTGGGGACTTGAGCAAAGCTGAGTCACAATTTGAAAAGGTTCACCCAGTTATGTGTTGTGGCATTTATGTATCCGGTGGTAATACTGGAAAACAAAGTGCTTAGGGCCACGGCCAAGACTCATAAAGTAGTTGTGTTCAAGAATCAATATACTAAACAAGGAGAATCAATAACTCTATCTGAAATTCTGAGTTCCTATAGATGCCAATCATTCTGAATTTTAAAGGATAAAGTGAGATGCCAAAACTGTTCAGAAGCAAAAAGCTACTAGCTCTGCTCATCTAATTGGGACTAAGTTTCATTGATATTGTGAGATTCATTGTATATTCTCTTCTTTTTATCCTATTTTGTTTTCAGTTGCTTGGGGACAAGCAACAATTTAAGTTTGGTGTTGTGATGAGCAGATAATTTATACGCTTTTTAGCATTATTTTTATATAGTTTTTAGTATGTTTTAATTAGTTTTTAGCTTATTTTTATTAATTTTTGAGCAAAATTTACATTTCTGGACTTTACTATGAGTTTGTATGTTTTTCTGTGATTTTAGGTATTTTCTGGCTGAAGTTGAGGGACCTGATCAAAAATCTGATTCAGAGGCTGACAAAGGACTACTGATGCTGTTGGATTCTGACCTCCCTGCACTCGAAATAAAATTTTTGGACCTGCGCTCTCAACTGCGTTGGAAAGTATACATCCAGGGCTTTCCATCAATATATAATAGTTCATACTCTGCCCGAATTTAGACGACGCAAACTAGCGTTTAACACCAGCTTTCAGCCATATTCTAGTGTTAAACGCCAGAAACAAGTTGCAATGCAGAGTTAAATGCTAGAAACAAGTTACAAACTGGCGTTCAACTCCAAGGAAGACCTCTACATGTGAAAGTTTCAATGCTCAGCCTAAGCACACACGAAGTGGACCCGGAAGTAGATTTTTGTATCATTTATTCATTTCTGTAACCCTAGTAACTAGTTTAGTATAAATAGAACTTTTTACTATTGTATTAAACATCTTTGGACGTCTAGTCCTTAGACCTACATCTTTGGATTATCTTTTGATCCTTTGATCACGTTTTGGGGGCTGGCCTCACGGCCATGTCTGGACCATCATCACTTATGTATTTTCAACGGTGGAGTTTCTACACACCATAGATTAAGGGTGTAGAGCTCTGCTGTTCCTCGAGTATTAATGTAATTACTACTGGTTTCTATTCAATTCATGCTTATTCTAAGATATTCATTTGCACTTCAACCTGATGAATGTGATGATCCGTGACACTCATCACCATTCTCACTTATGAACACGTGCCTGACAAACACTTTTGTTCTACCTGTGAAAGCTAGAGTGTGTATCTCTTGGATTTCTGGTCCACGACGCATGGTTGCCTCTCCTGACAATAGAGCCTTTCATTCCGTGAGATCAGAGTCTTCGTGGTATAAGCTAGAATCCATTGGCGGCATTCTTGAGATCCGGAAAGTCTAAACCTTGTCTGTGGTATTCTGAGTAGGATCTGGGATGGGAAGACTATGACGAGCTTCAAACTCGCGATTGTAGGCCGTGGTGACAGACGTAAAAGGATAGTAAATCCTATTCATACATGATCGAGAACCAACAGCTGATTAGCCATGCAGGAAACCGTAGAGGACCTTTTTCACTGAGAGGATGGGAAGTAGCCATTGACAACGGTGACGCCCTACATATAGCTTGCCATAGAAAGGAGTATGAAGCATTGGATGAAGGCAATAGGAAATCAGAGATTCAAGAGGGATAAAGCATCTTCATACACTTATCTGAAATTCTCACCAATGATTTACATATGTATCTCTATCTTTATTTTACGTTCAATTTATCTTTTAATTATTAAAACTCTATAACCATTTGAATCCGCCTGACTGAGATTTACAAGGTGACCATAACTTGCTTCAAGCCGACAATCTCCGTGGGATCGACCCTTACTCACGTAAGGTTTATTACTTGGACGACCCAGTGCACTTGCTGGTTAGTTGTGCGAAGTTGTGAAAAAGTGATATTACAATTGTGTGTACCAAGTTGTTGGCGCCATTGAGATCACAATTTCGTGCACCAATACTTCTTCCATAGAAGTTGGAAGTTAGTATGGTGTAGTCACCAGGAACCTTTCTTACATCTCCTTCATTATTAGGCTCGACTGCCATATTTTCATCTACTTGTTCGAAAATCTCTGTGAGGTTTTTTCTATAGTGTTATGCTTTAGCTTGTTGTAAATGCCTCCTTAGAGTCCTCTCAGGTTCAGGATCAGGATTAAAGAGAGGTTTTTTATCTCTGTTCCTGATCATAAACAAGAAAAAAAGCAAAGAAAGGAAGAAAGAAAGCTTCTATACTTGAATATAGAGGACTTCTAGTGAGATGTGAGGAAGAAAAGAAAAGAAGAATGAAAATAGAAGAAAAGAGAAAAAGAATTCGAAAAGAGAGGGATAAAAATTCGAAAATTAAGAAAAAAAAGAAAAGCTAGAATTAAAATATTTTTTGGTTTTTTATTTTATTTATTAATTGAATTTAAAAAGATTTGAAAACTTAAGTGTGATTTTCGAAAAAAAAGAAAGAGAAAGAGAAAGGAAGTTTTCGAAAATAGAAGAGAGATAAATTAGTTAGGAAGTCTTGAAAAAAAAGAAAGAGAAAACAAGTAACTAATTAAAAAAGATTTGAAAATAAGATAAATTAAAAGGTTTGAAAAATATTTGATTTTTAAAATTGAAACAAGATAAGATAAAGATTTGAAATTGAGAAAGGTTTTGAATTAAAAATAGGATAAGTTAGGGAAGGTTTTGAAATTGAAAAAGAAAGATAAGATAAGGAAGTTAAGAAAGATAAGTTTTAAATTAATAAGATTTGAAATCAAAATAAAAAAAAAGATAGTTTTTAATTTAAAAAGATTTGAAGTTTAAATTTTAAAATAAAGTTAAGATGAGAAAGAATCAAATTAAAAGAAAAGATTTTAAAAATATGATTTTAAAATTTAAATCTCGACTTGACCAAGAAAAAATCAAATTTAAAATTTTTGAAATCAAATATGTAAAATTTTCGAAAATTAAGGAATGATAAGAAAAGATATTTAAAGTTTTGATTTTTGATTTTAATGAAAAAAGAGAAAAACAACAAAAAGATACCAAACTTAAAATTTTTAAATCAAAGACGTTTAGAACCCAAAAATTTTAAAGAAAAACACAAAGAAGACACCAAACTTAAAATTTTAAGTCAAACTGATTGAATGTGAAGCATCAGTACGAGGGGTCTCATAATTGGAGCATAGCCCTTAAGCATTTGATTATCAATAGGAATGAAAATAAGATAAGGATATCCCCAAAGTTTTCAATAAAATTCCTTGTCTCTTCATTTGTGACTATATTTCCTTGAGAATTATTAAATTATTTTACTCGAGCTTCATTTTCCAACAGGCCACAATGAAATTTCTATCCCAAAAAGTAAGTTGTCTCTTTTTTTTGTGTGTTTTGAAAATTCTATCACAATACTTTTTTCTTCTGTGACTATATTAGTTAACTAACGAGCATTACCCTTATCCATGATAAAAATTTGATGATATCTTTATGAGATTGGACAATGTATATACAATATAACTATTTGTATATTTTTATTAAATAATTTAATTTTTAAAATAAATAATTTTATGGCATAATAACAAAATTTCTATAATAAAAAAAACAGATTTCATCACAGTGTTGGACTTTTTAAATAAATAAAATAAATATTTTAATCACGAATATACATTAATTTAAAAATATTTATCGATTTTTATAAAGTAGTTTATCTTATTTACGGTGTAAATAAGATAAAGCATGAACACGTGGCACGGTTACAAATGTGATATGACACATGCCTTATATCGTTTACAGTGTAAACAAGATATGGCCAAATTTATCCGATTAATATCGATAGGTTTTTTACCACTATTGGACGGAGAGAGGATGGATGGTGTCCTACTCACCTTCAGGTGTGGTATGATGGTTTCAAAGCCGAATTTGAGGAAGGCCACAAGATCTCTATTCCTAATCCTTTTATAAGAGTTTGATTTTTGTCCTATTCTATCTCGTTTACTGTGTAAATGTTTTTCACTCCCACGTATGTACTTTACACTGTAAATGAGATAACTTTGGCCATATACAAGATATGACTAAAAAACTATTTTTCATGTATCACGTTTGTAAACTTGATACATTACCACGTGTTCGTGCCTTATCTCGTTTACAGATTTTGTCAAACTTATCTCGTTTACACTGTAAATGAGATAAGGCACTTGATGAAAATCAATAAATACCTTTAAATTAACATATATTCGTAATTAAAATATTTATTTTATTTATTTAAAAAAATCTTCAGTTTCACCTTTTATCTATATAATAAAAATACGCATAGAAATACCTAGATGTCTAATTTTTTGTTTAGACTTGAAAGAAATAATTCAGATACATCATTTAGACATCAATGTTGAGTCACTGGCCCACAACACATGCAAACATGTGGGGCTGACTGTTTTGCTTGAATGCTAGGTAAAGGATGACACACCATATATATTAACTATTTTGCTACCAACAAAAGAATATAAGTTACATAGATGATATTTTAATTCTTTTTATGACTCTATTAATCAAGTTATTAATTGAAACATGACAATAGAAAAACATTGCTTACCTCTTCAAACCAACCAATGAATATAATAGTGCGTCCTGTAGATGTTACCTCTTCACAAAAACAAAAAAGCAACTAACCCGTGGAGATATTATAAAGAGAGGAAGAAAAATTATGAGAGTTAAACAAATGAGGCAAGATGATGTTATTAGTAAGGGTGGTGGTGGTCGTCTTGCTTTTCCTCATTAGTTTTTTTACCACCATTATTGAAGCTTTCGGACACCATCGACTCGAACCAAGTTCCATCATCACCCCCAAAAATTTGTTCAAAATTGATAATGATGATGTAAATCACAACAACTTTCTCAAATCATCATCATCGTCCCATGAACAATGCTGCAAAAATTGCTACCACCATGAAGGGCTCTTGTTTGATTACTACCTATGTCAAGATACAGCTGAATCTTGCCATGAATCTTGTAAAAATTGCATCTGTACCGGCTACTTTAGTCCACAACGGTGCCACTGCAGAGATATAGATTCAACACAGTGCCCTATACCAGAATGCAAGTGAACAAATTGGATTGTAGTCACTATATCTTTTCATTTGGGATAATATTATGTATACCCTAAAAGTGTTACAAATTATTATAACTAGTTAAGTTATCCGGAAAAAAATTAAATATATTTATATTCTTAAGATATATTTAATATGATAATAAAAATATCTAAAGGAATTTATTTTTATGTATAATATTTAAAATAAAATAATATAAAAATATCAGTATTAAATGTTTCTAGTCTAAGATGTCTGACAAATTCAATACCAAACTAATTGGATTAATTTCATTTATGTGAACTACACCAATTTTGGCATTAGTTTTTCGTCAACAATTTTTTTACAACCACTGCTAAAAAATGCATATACGACCAAAATTCACTTTATCTATCGATGGTTTTGCATCAACCGCTAATTTATATGTCCGGGACATATGTGCTACCAAATCATACTGATTTAGCGGCTTTTTTTTATTAACCACCACTAAATGAACCTCTTACCCATTTTTCAATTTCCACTCAATTTTTTTTCTTCATAAAATTAAGGTTAAAAATATAATAAAAGATGATATTGTATTGACTTTTGCACACTTAGATTAATAAAATTCATATATATTTAGATGCATAGTAAGATAGCATTTGGTTAGGGATATTGAGACTAAGGCTTAGTTTGATAAAGTTTTTACTTTTCAAAAGTAGCTTATAAAAGTTAACTTTTAAAAGATGGCTTTTTAAAAGTTGTAGCATTTATGTTTGATAAATCAAATCAAAAATAACTTTTAATAAACATAAGCAACATCAATTATGTTTGGTAAAATAGCTTTTAAAATTTAAAAATACTATAATAAACATAAATGCAAGCATTAAATTTGAAAATTAGTTAACATATGAGATTATATTAGACTTTTAAATTTTGAAAAGCACAAGCTAACTTTGAAAAGTTCTATCCTAGGTGCTTTCAAAAGTACCCCGATCTTTTAAAAGCTGCAAGCACAAGCACATGATCTTTTTGATTTACCAAATACAAAATGAGGAGTTTGAGCTTTTAAAAAGTACAAGCACCTCTTCAAAAGCCTTACCAAACCAAGCCTAAGACTGGGGAACTGGAATTTAGTATTATGTTTGGTAATCAGAGACTGGAACTAAAAGTTCAATCTCTGTCTCCAAAATTTTAGTCCCTTTAGTACCTCCAAAAAGTGGGGATATAGGAGACTGAAATTTTTAGAGACGGAGACTAAAACTTAAATAACACTTTCCACCTAAAATTTTGTCATTATATTTTAAAATTTCCAACATTACGCCTCTAAAATCAAATAAGAAAAAAGCTTTATGACCATGTTTTTCCTTTCAGTATATCTTCTTCCTTCATTCGACAATCCCTCCCCTTCCCTCTCTCACCGCTACCCTCACCACCTTCATCAGCATTTGCTTCTTCTACCATTTCCCTTTCAAAATCTTCTTTAACCGTGCCTTCAAGGACTCCACCGACACAAAGATCGAAAATTGCCCTCGCATGCTCGCGCCCTTTGGATTCTCCACCAAAGAATTGATCTCTCTCCGCGACTGCACCATGCAAGTTGATGAGCGGATAATTTATACGCTTTTTTTGCATTATTTTTACAGAGTTTTTAGTAGGATCTAGCTACTTTTTAGTATATTTTTATTAGTTTTTAAGCAAAATTCATATTTTTTGACTTTACTATGAGTTTGTGTGTTTTTCTGTGATTTCAGGTATTTTCTGGCTGAAATTGAGGGACCTAAGTAAAAATCTGATTTAGAGGCTGAAAAAGGACTGCTGATGCTGTTGGATTCTGACCTCCCTGCACTCGAAATGGAATTTTTGGAGCTACAAAAACTCAAATGGCGCGCACTCAATTGAGTTGGAAAGTAAACATCCAGGACATTCCAGCAATATATAATAGTTCGTACTTTGCTCGAGTTTAGATGACGCAAACTGGCGTTTAACACCAGCTTTCTACCCTATTCTGGCGTTAAACGCCAGAAACAAGTTGCAAGCCAGAGTCAAATGCCAGAAACAAGTTACAAACTAGCGTTTAACTCCAAAGAAGGCCTCTACACGTGAAAACTGTAATGCTCAACCCAAGCACACACTAAGTGGGCCCGGAAGTAGATTTCTGCATCATTTACTTATTTCTGTAAACCCTAGTAACTAGTTTAGTATAAATAGAACTTTTTACTATTGTATTAGACATCAGGGATTATCTCTTTTGATTATCTTTTGATCATCCTTGATCTTGTGATCAGGTCTTTGAACCTTTTTTCGATTGTTTCATGTTATTTGGGAGGCATGGCCATTCGGCCATGTCTGGACCTTCATCACTTATGTATTTTCAACAGTGGAATTTCTACACACCATAGATTAAGGTGTGGAGCTCTGCTGTTCCTCGAGTATTAATGCAAAGTACTATTGTTCTTCTATTCAATTCATGCTTATTCTTATTCTAAGATATTCATTCACACACAAGAACATGATGAATGTGATGATTATGTGACACTCATCACCATTCTCACTTATGAATGCGTGATTGACAACCACTTTCATTCTATATGCAAACAAGCTTGAATGTTTATCTCTTGGGTCTCTAATCAACGATTCACATCGACTCCCCTCTGACAATGGGGAATCTGAATCTGAGATTAGAATCTTCGTGGTATAGGCTAGAATCCATTGGCAGCATTCCTGAGATCCAAAAAGTCTAAACCTTGTCTGTGGTATTCTGAGTAGGATCTGGGATGTGATGACTGTGACGAGCTTCAAACTCGCGACTGTAGGGCATGGTGACAGACGCAAAAGGATAGCAAATCCTATTCCTACATGATCGAGAACCAACAGCTGATTAGCCATACGATATATGTGCATGGTATTTTTCATCCGAGACAAGAAATCCGACAGTTGATTAGCCGTACAGAAACCGTAGAGGACCATTTTCACTGAGAGGACGGGAAGTAGCCATTGATAACTAATAAACCACTATTTTATGGTTTATATTGTGCTAAATTGAGTGGATTTTATCAATCTTTCGTACACTTAGTCATACTAATTGCATGAGTTTACGTTTTCCTTCCTGATTTTGTGCTATGATTGAAAACATGCTTCTTTGGCTTTTATTTTCTTTTATTTGAATCCTCTCTTATTATTATTTGATGCCTTGATATGTGTATTAAGTGATTTCAGGGATTACAGGGCAAGAATGGCTTAAAGAATGGAAAGGAAACATGTAAAAGTGGAAGAAATACAAGAAGTTGAAGAAATTGCTAAGCTGTCCAGCCTGACCTCTTCGCACTCAAACGACCATAACTTGAGATACAGAGGTCCAAATGATGTGGTTCCACTTGCGTTGGAAAGCTAACGTCCGGGGCTTCGATTTGATATATAATTTGTCATAGCGGCCATATAGATAGGCAACGCGAACGCGCACTTCACGCGGACACGTCGCATCTGTGAATCTCATTCCACGCAAACGCGTGGACGACGCCTCTGCGTCACTTTGCCGCGACCTGTATGGACCAGAAAGCGCTGAGAGTGACTTCTGCGCTGTTTTTGACCCAATTCTCGGCCCAGAAAACACAGATTAGAGGCTGGGAGTGGAGCAGAATCAAATCATTCAATCATTACTCACAATTTTAGGTTTTAGATGTAGTTTTTAGAGAGAGAGGTTCTCTCCTCTCTCTTAGGAATTAGGATTAGGATTTCTATTAGTATTAGGATTGTTTCTTCATACCAGGTTCTATAATTTATGTTTCTCTTCTATTTTTGTTTACTTTGAAGCTTTTATTTGTGTTTGATTTATGTTGCTCAATTGGCTTATGAATATTTTCCATGTTAGAATTGACATCTCCATTCAGTTTAATTTGAGATATTCCCGTTATTTATGATTTTTATCTTGCTTTTTATATTCTTGGCTTTAATTGATTAATTGGTAACTCTTGAGTTGTCAAACTCATTGTCGACCAAAAATTAGAATTCTTCAAGAATTAACTTGAGTTCCAATAACTCTAGCCTTTTCCAAGGAAAGACTAGGACCTGAGGAACCAAACTTATTCCATCCACTTGACTTACCTTCATAGTTAGAGGTTAACTTAGTGGAAGAAAAATCCAATTTTCATCACAATTGATAAGGATAACTGGGATAGGACTTCCAGTTTTCATACCTTGCTAAGAGTTTTATTAGTTATTAATTTCTAATTCTTGCAATCTATTTCTCTTGCTTAAAACCTTTTTCAAACCCAAACATTGTTTTTCCATAACCAATAATAAATCATACTTCCCTGCAATTCCTTGAGAAGATGACCCGAGGTTTGAATATTTCGGTTTATAAATTAATTGGGTTTTGTTACTTGTGACAACCAAAACGTTTGTACGAAGGGATTTTCTGTTGGTTTAGAATCTATACTCACAACGCGACTATATTTTTACAAAATTCTTTACTAGCAAAAATCCTAACGTCAAAATGGCACCATTGCCGGGAAATTACAAAGGTGTGCCTTATTATTGGTTATTGTAAATATTTTTCACAAAAAAATATCTTATCTTATTTTTTTTCAAAAATATCTTATTTTTTTCAAAAAAAATCAAATTTTTTTCAAAATATTTTCTTTTTGTTAGTTTTTGTTTTTTTATTTTCTTCTACTACTATGAACTCTCACCCCTTTGGCTATGAGTCTGGTTATAACTATGTTGCAGGAAGAGGAAGTTATAACAGGAATATGCATCAAGGTCAAAGCAATCGAAGATGGATGAAGCCAAGAGGATCTGATCAACCCTTTAGGCGACAACACCTTCCAAGATATCATGGACGAAGACCATTCTATAATGCATACCAAGATGATAGATATGGTGGACCCCCTTGTAGTTACCAATAAGCCCCATCATGTGCCAATGAACCACCTCCTCAACATAGCTTTGAACCACCACACTCACAAGTCCCTTTCCACCATTCACCTCCATATGACCCCAACCCTTGTCCACCACACCAACCACCATATGAACCATACCCAGAACCACCACCTCAATATACACCATCTCCATATCCTTATCAAGAGGAACTACCTCCGTGTTATGAATCTTTTCTCCCAACAAATGAACCCTCCTATCCACCTCAAACCTCCATGGAGAAAGCATTTGCCGATCTAAACTCTGCTATACAAGCTCTTGCCACCCAAATTGAACCACCAAATACCCCCAATATTCAACCCTCAAGCTCCGATGCACTTCCATCTCAACCACATAATGATCCACCCATCCCATTACCACCATCCATGGAAGAGCACCAACATCCATCAATCCAAGAGCATCATCTTCACGAATCCATACTTCATAAGGAGCTAGAGGAGGCACTAAAGGTGAAGGTAGTAGAGACCCTTGAAGTTGACAGCGCAATTGAAGAACTAGTGAAAGAAGACAACAAGGAGGATTTTGTACTTGAAGGTGAAGAAATAGTTGAATAGGAAATCATCAAGGATGAATATGATTTCATACTTAAACACCTGGATCAAGCAATAAATCGATTACCTTTCCGATGTTCAGACATTCAAGGAACCCCCATGGCTTCATGTGGAGAATCTACTGAAGAACTTAACAGGAAGGAGAAGTTAGGCACTCCGGTGGATAGTGAGCAGCATGATTTGGAATTGGAACAAGTGGAGGAAGCCAGAATTATTGAAGAAAAAGAGGAGGCAGTAATTGAAGACTTAGGAGATGCTAAACCTCCATGGGAAAGTCAAGTTATAGAGCCTCCTTCAAAGACGTTTGAAATTGATGTTGAGGAGGGTGTACAACCTCCAGAGCATATCATGGTTAAAGACTTTGAAGGAGACGATCAAGAGATGGATTCAATCATTAATGAATTTTTGTCTACAATTGCATCCTCTCCCATTGAACTTGACATGGAGATTAAAGAAGAAGAAGCACAACCTCCTATGCCCTTGGTGAACAATAAAGAAGAAATTGAATCAGAAAAAAGCTACCAAGAGGAAGAGGTTGAAATTGAAGAAGCTTGCAAAGAGGTGGAAGATGTCAAAGAAGAGCACAAAGGAGTGGAGCTTGCAAGTTCATTAGAAACCCCTCCCCCTAAGTTGCCATCACCCTTCACAACATTCAAGTGGGTAAAATTCATATCCCTTAACTTTCTAATTCCACTTGAATATGGGCTACTGGAGACGGATGGTCAACTTAGAGCTCTTTGTGGCATTAAGAATAAGAGGAAGATGGTCAGTGGTAAGAATTGCCCTGCAAGGTTCATTATGGTTAGAAGTTTTAAGTTTAAATGCAAAGATTGGTGTAGAGCTCAACTGAATGGGTCTAAGAAGTTGTTTGGCCACTTCAGTGAGGATTCAGACTGCTTGCCACCCGGATGGAATCATGATAATCCACTTGAAGATGGGTGTAGAAACAAGATTTGGGATCCAGGAATATATGAGGATCAACTTTGGGAGCTCGAAACTTGTGGAGAACTTCATCAACGCTTGGTAAATTTACTTGGTATTAATAGAGCTTATTGGAAGTCCAAGCATTGGTGGAAGTTTCAAGATGAGTTCAAGCACAAGCCACCATAACAAGGAGCTCGCCAAATGTCCAACTTAAGGACTATAACTAAAAGTGCTGGGTGGGAGACAACCCACCATGGTATGACCGTTCCTTTTTCTATTTTAATTTTAGTCTGTTTTTGAGTTTTGATTGAACCTGGAATCATGCATATCATTCATATTAAGCATTGCATTCTACATACTGCATTAAAAAAAATTCACGCACGCGACGCGACAGTGTTGCCAACGCGTCCACGTCATAGGTGCGTTGAGAAGAAAATAAAATTGAATAGAGAGTCATGCGAGAGCGTGGCTGGAGGTGTGCCTTTGGCACAAATTGATCCACACGACCACGTCGCCTACGCGTCCGCGTCATGTGGGAAAAATGCCTGACGCGAACGCGTGCCCTGTAAATCGACGTAAAAAGGGTGTATGGCCGAAAGTTGAGCTGGATCGTGGCTGGACTTATGCTAGAAGCACAAGCCCTACCACGCGAACGCGTGCCCCACGCGAACGCGTGCCCCACGCGTCCACGTCATTTTTTAATAGGCCATCCACGCGATCGCGTACCCCACGCGACCGTGTCACCCAGATTTTTGGCAAAATGTATTTACACAGAGAGTTGTGTGAACGCGAGGCTGCACTCGCACCACTAGCACAAATCGAGTCACGCGTCCGCGTGCCCCATGCGTCCACGTCACTTGAATTTATCACACCCCATGCGATCGTGTGCACCACGCGTCCGCGTCATATGCGACGCACAACTTATCCAGACTAGCGCCAATTATCTTATCTTTTCTTTTCTAATCCTAATTTCTTCTATCTTTTCTTCTTTCTTCCTCCTTTCTTACTTTCTTTTTCTTTTCCATTGGTGTTAAATTTTCTTATTCAACTGTTGTATCTTTTCTGGTATTATCTTGGTGCTTAGTGACTTGTTTTATTCTTGTTAGGTAATATTAATTAAATCAATGCCTATCCTTTATCCCTGTATTACTTTTGCATTGACATGAATTTATATTATCTCTCTTTACCCACTCTCTTCCCCATTGTTGCAATTTTTGCACTTTTGATTTGCCATGTGCCCCTACTATTTTCTCACTTGCATGTTGTAGCTACCATGTAATTGAAACCCTTATTATCTGGCATTCACACCCATATTTTATTTATCTTCTCAACTTTATTTTTGGGTTACTTTCCTTTCTTTTTCTCTTCTTTCAGGATGGCCACCACGAAGAGAGAGAAAAAGCTTCTTAATGGGGAGACAGACAAGTCAATCTGCACAATCTATAGAGAAAGACATCAGTTGGAGCAGCCCGTCCACTTGTACATCTTAGCATGCACTGAGGACGGTGCAATCTTTAAGTGTGGGGAGGTCGATACCGATCTCCATGGGTTAGTTATTTCTAACTCAACACCAATGTCTAAACTTCTCTGTAGTTAGTTCTTGCATTTGCATGTTTGATTGCATTATAGTTAGATTTTGTGCATATTTTACCACCACTTGGTTGAAGTAATAAATTTCTTTTCAAGACTTTATTTTATAATATTTCACTAATTTAAATTAAAAATTAAAATTTTCTATATGTTAAATTTGTTTGAAGTTGTATTTGGAACATGATTTTTTGAGCCAAAGAACACACAACCTGTGAGATTTGGGCTTATTTACATGGTTACATTATTTAACCATAAATTTTTATTCTTGTGTGTTTTCTTCTCTATGATTGCAATCGTTGCTTTGTTCCATTCTATATGTCCATTATTTAGTGTATGTACATGCTTTCATATGATTGAGGCCATATTTGATTATTAACTCACTTATCCCAAATAAGCCTACCTGTTATATCACCCTTGTTAGCCCCGTTGAGCCTTTAATCCCCTTCTGTTCTATAACCACATTACTAGCCTTAAGTAGAAAAATAATTTAAAAATCCCAAGTTAAATCCTTGGTTAGCTTAAGATAGAAATTGTGTATCAACTAAGTGTGGGGAAATTTATGGGAACATGGGATGATAGGAAAAAGGTATTAAAGTGAATAAATTATTTGAAATTTGGGAGCATGCTCATGTGAAATCAAAATAATTAAAATACTATGTGCATTGATATATTATTCTTATATTTCAAAAAAAAAAGAAATTCATTAAGAAATTAAATAAGGGGACAAAAATTACCCCAATGCAAAAATTAAAGAATCAATGCACATTGGATAAAATCAAAAATAAAATTGGTGCATGAGTATGTAACACACAAGTGGGAAAATTGGGCAGCTAGGCAAGATTTCTAGATTATATAGAGTATGTATATGTTAGGTGACATCTTAGACTAATCAAGGGTTCAATTATTAGCTCACTTAGCCTTATATATATACCCTTACCCTTACCTTAGCACCATTACAACCTTGAAAAAGACCTCATGATGTTTGTATGTATACATTAAATATTTGTTAATTGGTTGGATGAAGAACAAGGTTTAGAAACCATGACTAGGAAAGAGTAGAGTGATTACCCTATACACTAGAGAGACTAGAGTGATATACATTACCAGTGAGGGTTCAATGCTTGATTCTATGTTCCCTACTTTCATTAGCTATCTTCTTACAAGTTTACTTACTTTTTATTGTATAATTTGAATTAATGGAATTTGATTCATATTTGTCTTGAAGAACTTATTTACTTTTAACCAAGTAGGTATAAACATTTTGCATGTAGTTGCATTCACATAGGTAGGTTGCATTGCATACATTCTATCATTCTTCTTCACTCCCTTATAGTTCTCTTGAGCTTAGCATGAAGACATGCTAATATTTAAGTGTGGGGAAGTTGATAAACCACTATTTTATGGTTTATATTGTGCTAAATTGAGTGGATTTTATCAATCTTTCGTACACTTATTCATACTAATTGCATGAGTTTACGTTTTTCTTCATGATTTTGTGCTATGATTGAAAACATGCTTCTTTGGCTTTTATTTTCTTTTATTCAAATCCTCTCTTATTATCATTCGATGCCTTGATATGTGTGTTAAGTGATTTCAGGGATTAGAGGGCAAGAATGGCTTAGAGGATGGAAAGGAAGCATGCAAAAGTGGAAGGAATACAAGAAGTTGAAGAAATTGCTAAGCTATCCAGCCTGACCTCTTCGTACTCAAACGATCATAACTTGAGCTACAGAGGTCCAAATGATGCGGTTCCATTTGCGTTGGAAAGCTAACGTCCGGAGCTTCGATTTGATATATAATTCGCCATAGTGGCCATATAGATAGATGACGCGAACGTGCACTCCACGTGGACGCGTCACATTTGCGAATCTCCTTCCACGCAAACGCGTGGATGACGCCTCCGCATCACTTTGCCGCGACTTGTACGGACCAGAAAGCGCTGAGAGTGACTTCTGCGCTATTTTTGACCCAATTCTTGGCCCAGAAAACACATATTAGAGGCTGGGAGTGGAGCAGAATCAAATTATTCAATCATTACTCACAATTTTAGGTTTTAGATGTAGTTTTTAGAGAGAGAGGTTCTCTCCTCTCTCTCAGGAATTAGGATTAGGATTTCTATTAGTATTAGGATTGTTTCTTCATACCAGGTTCAATAATTTATGTTTCTCTTCTATTTTTGTTTACTTTAAAGCTTTTATTTGTGTTTGATTTATGTTGCTCAATTGGCTTATGAATATTTTCCATGTTAGAATTGACATCTCCATTCAGTTTAATTTGAGATATTCCAGTTATTTATGATTTTTATCTAGCTTTTTATATTCTTGGCTTTAATTGATTAATTGATAACTCTTAAGTTGTCAAACTCATTGTCGACCAAAAATTGGAATTCTTCAAGAATTAACTTGAGTTCCAATAACTCTAGCCTTTTCCAAGGAAAGACTAGGACCTGAGGAACCAAACTTATTCCATCCACTTGACTTACCTTCATAGTTAGAGGTTAACTTAGTGGGAGAAAAATCCAATTTTCATCTCAATTGATAAGGATAACTGGGATAGGATTTCCAGTTTTCATACCTTGCCAAGAGTTTTATTAGTTATTAATTTCTAATTCTTGCAATCTATTTCTCTTGCTTAAAACCTTTTTCAAACCCAAACATTGTTTTTTCATAACCAATAATAAATCATACTTCCCTGCAATTCCTTGAGAATACGACCCGAGGTTTGAATACTTCGGTTTATAAATTTATTGGGTTTTGTTACTTGTGACAACAAAAACGTTTGTACGAAGGGATTTTCTGTTGGTTTAGAATCTATACTCACAACGTGACTATATTTTTACAAAATTATTTACTAGCAAAAATCCTAATGTCAACAACGATGACACGTAACATACATCTTTCCATAGAAAGGAGTATGAAGGATTGGAAGAAGGCAGTAGAAAAGCAGAGATTCAAAAGGAATGAGGCATCTCCATACACTTATCTGAAATTCCCACCAATGAATTACATAAGTATCTCTATCTTTATTTTATGTTTATTTATCTTTTAATTATCAAAACTCCATAACCATTTGAATCCGCCTGACTGAGATTTACAAGGTGACCATAGCTTGCTTCAAGCCGACAATCTCCGTGGGATCGACCCTTACTCACGTAAGGTTTATTACTTGGACGACCCAGTGCACTTGCTGGTTAGTTGTGCGAAGTTGTGACAAAGAGTTGAGATTACAATTGTGCGTATCAAGTTGTTGGCGCCATTGAGATCACAATTTCGTTCACCAAGTTTTTGGCGCCGTTGCCGGGGATTGTTCGAGTTTGGACAAGTGACGGTTCATCTTGTTGCTCAATTAGGTAATTTTCTTCTTGTTTTAACCATTATTTTATTTTCAAAAAGTTTTCAACAATCGTTCAAAAAATTTTCTTCTTTTTCGTTTTTCCAAAATAATTTTCGAAAAAAATCCAAAAAAATTAATAAAATCATAAAAACAAAAAATATTGTTTCTTGTTTGAGTCTAGTGTCAAATTTTTAGTTTAGTGCCAATTGCATGCTTTTATTTTCCTAAAATTTTCGAAAAACTCATGCATGGTGTTCTTCATGATCTTCAAGTTGTTCTTGGTAAGTCTTCTTGTTTGTTCTTCATATTTTCTTGTTTTGTGTCTTTTGTTGTTTTTCATATGCATTTTTGCATTCATAGTGTCTAAACATGAAAAATCTCTAAGTTTTTTGGTGTCTTGCATGTTTTTCTTTTCTTGAAAATTTTCAAAAGTAATTTCTTGATGTTCATCATGATCTTCAAAGTGTTCTTGGTGTTCATCTTGACATTCATAGTGTTCTTGCATGCATCATTTGTTTTAATCCAAAATTTTTATGTGTTGTGTTATTTTGTGGTTTTTCTCTTTCCTCATTAAATTCAAAAAAATCAAAAAATATCTTTTCCTTATTTTACTCATAATTTTCAAAATCTTTGGGTTGACTTAGTCAAAAATTTTTTAAAATAAGTTGTTTCTTATTAGTCAAGTCAAGATTTCATTTTTAAAAATCTTATCTTTTCAAATCTTTTTCAAAAATCAAATCTTTTTCATTTTTTTCTTAACATTTTCGAAAATTAAAAAAATTGATTTTCAAAATCTTTTTCTTATTTTATTTCATAATTTTCAAAAACATTACTCACAATTAATGTGATTGATTCAAAATTTGAAGTTTGTTACTTTCTTGTTAAGAAAGGTTCAA
Source organism: Arachis hypogaea (assembly GCF_003086295.3). Taxonomy (NCBI): domain Eukaryota; kingdom Viridiplantae; phylum Streptophyta; class Magnoliopsida; order Fabales; family Fabaceae; genus Arachis; species Arachis hypogaea. The sequence continues at coordinate 79,823,117 of NC_092044.1, read as the reverse complement.
TCTTTAAATTCTAGAATCATATCTTTTAGTTTCTTGTTAGTCAAGTAATCAATTTTAATTTTAAAAATCAAATATTTTTAATTTTCTTTTCAAATCTTTTTCAAAATATCTTTTCAATCATATCTTTTCAATCATATCTTTTTAATCATATCTTTTTCAAACTTTAATTTCAAAATCTTTTCTAACTTCTATCTTTTCAAAATTGATTTTCAAATCTTTCTCAACTAACTAATTGACTTTCTGTTTGTTTTACTATTTCTTATCTTTTTCAAAATCACCAACTACTCTTCTCTCTCTAATTTTTGAAAATCACCTTCCACTTTTTCAAAAAAAAAATCTTTTTTTATTTAACTAATTGTTTTAACTTTTAATTTTATTCTTTTTCTTAATTTTCGAATTATAAACATATTTTAAAATAAAAACCAAAAATATTTTCCTTTTCTTCTTAATTATTTTCGAAAACTCCTCTCTGTCATCTCCTTATATTTATTTATTTATCTACTAACACTTCTCTTCTACTCATAATTCGAACCCTCTTCTCTTCTCTCTCTGTGTTTGATTTTTTCCTCTTCTATTCTTCTTCTCTTCTACTCACATAAAGGAATCTCTATACTGTGACATAGAGGATTCCTCTTCTTTTCTGTTATCTTATTTTTCATATGAGCAGGAGCAAGGAGAAGGACATTCTTGTTGAAGCTGATCCGGAACCTGAAAGGACTCTGAAAAAGAAGCTAAGAGAAGCTAAAACACAACACTCTGAAGAGGACTTTATTGAATTTTTCGAAAAAGAAGTAGAGATGGCCGAACCCAATAACAATGGTGGATGTGCAAGGAAGATGCTTAGTTACTTTATTGTACCAAATTCCAACTTTCATGGAAGAAGCATCTCAATCCCTGCCGTTGGAGCAAACAACTTTGAGCTAAAGCCTAAATTAGTTTCTCTGATGCAACAGAATTGTAAGTTTCATAGACTTCCATCAGAAGATCCCTTTCAGTTCTTAACTGAATTCTTCCAGATCTGTGATACTGTTAAGACCAACGGAGTTGATCCTGAGGTCTATAAGCTTATGCTTTTCCCTTTTGCTGTAAGAGACAGAGCTAGAATATGGTTGGACTCTCAACTTAGAGATAGCCTAAACTCTTGGGATAAGCTGGTCACAGCTTTCTTAGCCAAGTTTTTCCTCTTCAAAAGCTGAGCAAGCTTAGAGTAGATGTTCAAACCTTCAGGCAGAAAGAAGGTGAATCCCTCTATAAAGCTTGGGAAAGATACAAGCAACAGACCAAAAAGTGTCTTTTTGACATGCTCTCAGAATGGACCATCCTGGATATATTCTATGATGGTCTGTCTGTCTAAGATGTCATTGGACCATTCTGCAGGTAGATCTATTCACATGAAGAAAATGCCTGCAGAAGCTCAGGAACTCATTGACATAGTTGCAAATAACCAGTTCATGTACACCTCTGAAAGGAATCCTGTGAATAATGGGACACCTCAGAGGAAGGAAGTTCTTAAAATTGATGCTTTGAATGCCATATTGGTTCAGAACAAAATGTTGACTCAACAAGGAATTTGATTTCTCAGAGTCTGAATGGTTTGCAAAATGCATTCAACATTACTAAAGAAGCATCTTCTGAAGATGAAGCTTATGATCCTGAGAACCCTGCAATGGCAGAGGTGAATTACATGGGTGAAGCCTATGGAAACACCTATAATCCCTCACAGAGAAATCATCCAAATTTCTCATGGAATGATCAACAAAAGCCTCAACAAGGCTTTAATAATGGTGGAAGACAGGTTTAGCAATAGCAAGCCTTTTCCATCATCCTCTCAGCAACAGACAGAGAATTTTGAGCAGAGCCCTTCTAGCTTAGCAAATATAGTCTCCGATCTATCTAAGGCCACTATAAGTTTCATGAATGAAACAAGGTCCTCCATTAGAAATGTAGAGACCATAGAGATTCCATTGAACCTACTTCTGCCATTCATGAGCTCTGATGACTATTCCTCCTCTGAAGAGGATAAAGATATTACTAAAGAGCAAGTTGCTAAGTACCTTGGAGCAATCATGAAGCTGAATGCCAAGTTATTTGGTAATGAGAATTGGGTGGATGAACCCCTTTTGCTCACCAATGAACTGAATGACTTGGTTAGGCAGACATTACCTCAAAAGAAACAGGATCCTGGTAAATTCTTAATTCCCTGTACCATAGGCACCATGACCTTTGAGAAGGCTCTGTGTGACCTAGGGTCAGGCATAAACTTAATGCCACTATCTATAATGAAGAAACTAAGAATCTTTGAGGTACAGGCTGCCAAATTCTCATTAGAGATGGCAGACAAATCCATGAAAAAGGCTTATGGACAGGTAGAGGACATGCTAGTAAAGGTCAAAGGCCTTTACATCCCTGCTGACTTTATAATCCTAGACACTGGGAAGGATGAGGATAAATCCATCATCCTTGGAAGACCCTTCCTAGCCACAGCAAAAGCTGTGATTGATGTGGACAGAGGAGAGTTGATTCTTCAATTGAATGAGGACTACCTTATGTTTAAAACTCAAGGATCTCCCTCTATGACCATAGAGAGGAAGCAAGAAAAGCTTCTCTAAATGCAAAGTCAAACAAAGCCCCCACAGTCAAACTCTAAGTTTGGTGTTGGGAGGCCACAACCAAACTCTAAGTTTGGGGTTGAACCCCCACATTCAAACTCTAATTTTGGCGTTGGGAGGCCCCAACAATGCTCTGAACATCTTTGAAGCTCCATGAGAGCTCACTGTCAAGCTACTGACATTAAAGAAGTGCTTATTGGGAGGCAACCCAATTTTTAATTATCTATGTTATTTCATTTTTTAGGTTGATGATCATGTGGAGTCACAAAAACTACTGCAAAATTATAGAAGAATAAAAAACAGCATTAAAAATAGCACACCCTGGAGGAGAAATTTACTGACGTTTAAACGCCAGTAAGGGTAGCAGAATGGGCGTTTAACGCCCAGTCTGGCACCATTCTGGGCGCTAAATGCCAGAAAGAAGCACCAGATTAGCGTTAAATGCCAGAAAGAAGCAAAAAACTAGCGTTAAACGCCAGAAACAGGTTGCAGCCTAGTGTTTAACGCCAGAAAAGGAATAAAAGCTGGCGTTTAACGCCAGAAACAAGCAGCAGTCTGGCGTTAAACGCCAGGATTGCACACTAAGGGCGTTTACACGCCTAATTGGAGCAGGGATGAGAAATCTTTGACCCCTCAGGATCTGTGGACCCACATGATTTCCACCTACCCCACCTCTCTCTCTCCCCCTCACACATCTCTATAACACTTTACCCAAAACACCACTCACCTATCAAATCCTATTCTCTTTCCTATATTCTCTTCACCAATCACCTCCACCCATCTTCCCTAAAACCCCACCTACCTCACTTTCAAATTCAAACACTTTTCCTTCCCAAACCCATCCAAGTCCATTCGGCCACTCTCCCTCTCTTTCCCTATAAAAACACCTCTTCACTCCCTCATTTTCACACATCTTATACACTTTTCCCCTACTTGGCCGAACTACTTTACCCCCTCCATCTCCTCTATCTTTTCTTCTTCTCCGCCCTTCTTTCTTCCTTTGCTTGAGGACGAGCAAACATTTTAAGTTTGGTGTGGTAAAAGCGTTACTTTTTGTTCCATAACCCTTTGTGGCCCTTAAGGCCGGAGAAACCTCTAGAAAAAGGAAAGGGAAGATAAAAGCTTCCACCTCCGAGTCATAGGAGATGGAGAGATTCATCTCAAAGGTCCATCAAGACCACTTCTATGAAGTTGTGGCCAAGAAGAAGGTGATCCCCGAGGTCCCTTTCATGCTCAAGAAAAATGAGTATCTGGAGATCCGACATGAAATCCAAAGAAGTGGTTGGGAAGTTCTTACCAATCCCATTCAACAAGTCAGAATCTTAATGGTTCAAGAGTTCTATGCCAACGCATGGATCATTAGGAACGATGATCAAAGTATGAAACTGAATCCAAAGAATTGGCTTACAATAGTTCGGGGGAAATACTTAGATTTCAGTCCGGAAAATGTAAGGTTGGCGTTTCCCTTGCCAATGATGCAAGAAAACGCACACCCCTACACTAGAAGGGTCAACTTTGATCAAAGGTTGGACCAAGTCCTCATGGACATATGTGTGTAAGGAACTCAATGGAAAAGAGACTCAAGAGGCAATCCAGTTCAATTGAGAAGACCGGACCTTAAGCCCTTGGCTAGAGGATAGTTGGAGTTCATCCAACGCTCCATCATTCCTATTAGCAACCGATCTGAAGTGACTGTAGATCGGGCCATCATGATCCATAGTATCATGATTGGGAAGGAAGTGGAAGTTCATGAGATCATACCTCTAGAACTCTACAAGGTGGTTGACAAGTTATCCACCTTGGCAAGGTTAGCCTTTCCTCATCTTATTTGTCACCTGTACAACTTGGCTGGGATAGACATAGAAGGAGACATCCTCATTGAAGAGGACAAGCCCATTACTAAGAAAAGGATGGAGCAAATAAGGTAGCCCACTCATGGACCTCAACAAGAGCATGAGGAATTTCAACATCAAGAAATCCCTAAGATGTCTCAAGGGATGCATTTTCCTCCACACAACTATTGGGAGCAATTCAACACCTCTTTGGAAGGCTTGAGTTACAACTTGGACCAACTAAGGGTGGATCACCAAGAGCACTCCATCATTCTCCATGAAATTAGAGAAGATCAAAGAGCTATGAGGGAGGAGCAACAAAGGCAAGGAAGAGACATAGAAGAGCTCAAGAGCACCATTGGTTCTTCAAGAGGAAGACGCCACCCTCACTAAGGTGGAATCATTCCTTAATCTCCTTGTCTGTTTATTTTTCTATTTTCGTTTTTATGCTTTATGTGTTATCTATATTTGTATCTTCGTTACATGAACATTAGTGTCTAGTGTCTATGTCTTAAAGCTATGAATAATTCCATGAATCCTTCACCTCTCTTAAATGAAAAAATGTGCTTAATTACAAAAGAACAAGAAGTACTTGGATTTCAAATTTTATCTTGAAATTAGTTTAATTATTTTGATGTGGTGGCAATACTTTTTTTTTCTGAATGAATGCTTGAACAGTGCATATTTTTTATAGTGAAGTTTATGAATGTTAAAATTGTTGGCTCTTGAAAGAATAATAAACAAAGAGAAATGTTATTGATAATCTGAAAAATCATGAAATTGATTCTTGAAGCAAGAAAAAGCAGTGAATAAGAAAGCTTGTGAAAAATAAAAGTGGAAAAATTAAAAGAAAAAGAAAGAAAAAGAAAAAGCAAGCAGAAAAAGCCAATAGCCCATAAAACCAAAAGGCAAGGGTAAAAAGGATCCAAGACTTTGAGCATTAATGGATAGGAGGGCCCAAGGAAATAAAATCCAGGCCTAAGCGGCTAAATCAAGCTGTCCCTAACCATGTGCTTGTGTCATGAAGGTCCAACTGAAAAGCTTGAGACTGTGTGGTTGAAGTCGTGATCCAAAGCAAAAAGAGTGTGCTTAAGAACTCTGGACACCTCTAATTGGGGACTTTAGCAAAGCTGAGTCACAATCTGAAAAGGTTCACCCAACTATGTGTCTGTGGCATTTATGTATCCGGTGGTAATACTGGAAAACAAAGTGCTTAGGGCCACGGCCAAGACTCATAAAGTAACTCTGCTCAAGAATCAACATGCTGAACTAGGAGAATCAATAACACTATCTAAAATTTTGAGTTCCTATAGATGTGGTGGACGAAATTGTGATTCAATTGTTATTCCATTTTGCAAAATTCATTGCTTTTCATTCCCTGGTAATGGCGCCAAAAACATGATGCCAATACCATAGTTCACAACTCCGTTCAACTTAACCAGCAAGTGTACTGGGTCATCCAAGTAATACCTTACGTGAGTAAGGGTCGATCCCACAGAGATTGTTGGTATGAAGCAAGCTATGGTCATCTTGTAAATCTCAGTTAGGCAGATTAAATAGTTTTGGGTTTCGAAAATTAATAGTAAAAGGAAAATAAAAGGGATAGAAATACTTATGCAGATTCATTGGTGGGAATTTCAGATAAGCGAATGGAGATACTGTATGGCTCAAGGACGCCTGCTTTCCCACTTCTTCAACTCAATCCTTCTTACTCCTTTCCATGGCAAGCTGTGTATAGGGGTTCACCATCAGCGGTGGCTACTTTCAATCCTCTCGGGAAAATGATCCTCTGCGGCTGTCACTCGCATGGCTAATCGTCTGGAGGCATCACCCATGGTTGATGGCTACATCCCATCCTCGCAGTGAAAACTACGCTCACGCGCTCTGTCACAGCACGGCTAATCACTGGTTGGTTCCCGCTCCTACTGGAATAGAATCCCTTGATTCTTTTGCGTCTGTCACTAACGCCCAGCACTTGCGAGTCTGAAGCACGTCACAGTCATTCATTACCGGAATCCTACTCGGAATACCACAGACAAGGTTAGACTTTCCGGATTCTCAGGATCCTACTCGGAATACCACAAACAAGGTGAGACTTTCCGGATCCTCATAAATGCCGCCATCTATCTAGCTTATACCACGAAGATTCTGTTGGGGAATCTAAGAGATACACATTCAAGCTCGGTTGCATGTAGAACGGAAGTGGTTGTCAATCACGTGCGTTCATAAGTGAGAATGATAATGAGGGTTACTTATCATCACATTCATCATGTTCTTGGGTACGAATGAATATCTTGGAATAAGAATAAGAGAGATTTGAATAAAAGAGAATAGAATTGCATTAATACTTGAGGTACAGCAGAGCTCCACACCCTTAATCTATGGTGTGCAGAAACTCCACCGTTGAAAATACATAAGTAAAAGGTTCAGGCATGGCCGAATGGCCAGCCCCCATGTGGTCACAAGACCGACTGATCAAAGACCTAAAGTGATCAAAGATATATCATACACTAGATAAATGTTCTATTTATAATAAACTAGCTCCTAGGGTTTACATGAGTAAGTAATTGATGCATAAATCCACTTCCGGGGCCCACTTGGTGTATGCTTGGGCTGAGCTTGATTAATCCACGAGCTGAGGCTTCTCTTGGAGTTGAACTCCGAGTTATGACGTGTTTTGGGCGTTCAACTCCGGATCATGACGTTTTTCTGGCGTTTAACTCCAGACAGCAGCTTGTACTTGGCGTTCAACGCCAAGTTACGTCGTCAATTTCCGAATAAAATATGGACTATTATATATTGCTGGAAAGCTCTGGATGTCTACTTTTCAAAGCCGTTGAGAGTGCACCATTTGGAGTTCTGTAGCTCCAGAAAATCCATTTTGAGTGCAGGGAGGTCAGATTCCAACAGCATCAGCAGTCCTTTTGTCAGCCTTCTTCAGAGTTTTGCTCAAGTCCCTCGATTTCAGCTAGAATTTACCTGAAATCACAGAAAAACACACAAACTCATAGTAAAGTCTAGAAATGTGAATTTAACATAAAAACTAATGAAAACATCCCTAAAAGTAGCTTGAACTTACTAAAAACTACCTAAAAACAATGCCAAAAAGCGTATAAATTATTCGCTCATCACAACACCAAACTTAAATTGTTGCTTGTCCCCAAGCAACTGAAAATCAAATAGGATAAAAAGAAGAGAATATACTATAAATTCTAAAATATCAATGAATATTAGTTTAATTAGATGAGCGGGACTTGTAGCTTTTTGCTTCTGAATAGTTTTGGCATCTCACTTTTTCCTTTGAAGTTTAGAGTGATTGGCGTCTCTGGGAACTTAGAATTTGGGATAGTGTTATTGACTCTCCTAGTTAAGCATGTTGATTCTTGAACACAGCTACTTATGAGTCTTGGCCGTGGCCCTAAGCACTTTGTTTTCCAGTATTACCACCGGATACATAAATGCCACAGACACATAACTGGGTGAACCTTTTCAGATTGTGACTCAGCTTTGCTAGAGTCCCCAGTTAGTGGTGTCCAGAGCTCTTAAGCACACTCTTTTGCTTTGGATCACGACTTTAACCACTCAGTCTCAAGCTTTTCACTTGGACCTTCATGACACAAGCACATGGTTAGGGACAGCTTGATTTAGCCGCTTAGGCCTGGATTTTATTTCCTTGGGCCCTCCTATCCATTGATGCTCAAAGCCTTGGATCCTTTTTACCCTTGCCTTTTGGTTTTAAGGGCTATTGGCTTTTTCTACTGCTCCTTCTTTTTTTTCTATATATATATATATTTTTTTTTGTAAGCTTCCTTTTTCACTGCTTTTTCTTGCTTCAAGAGTCAATTTCATGATTTTTTTCAAATCATCAATAACATTTCTCTTTGTTCATCATTCTTTCAAGAGCCAACAATTTTAACACTCATAAACAACAATATCAAAAGACATACGCGCTGTTCAAGCATTCATTCAGAAAACAAAAAGTATTGTCACCATATCAATATAATTAAATTAAATTCAATGATAAATTCGAAATTTATGTACTTCTTGTTCTTTTGAATTAAAACATTTTTCATTTAAGAGAGGTGAAGGATTAATGGATTTTATTCATAGCTTTAAGGCATGGTTACATACTAATGATCATGAAGTAGAGACACAAAACATAGATAAACACAATATTAAAAACCGAAAACAGAAAGAAATAAAGAACAAGGAATGAATCCACCTCTAGTGGCGTCTTCTTCTTGAAGGACCAATGATGTTCTTCAGCTCTTCTATGTCCCTTCCTTGCCTTTGTTGCTCCTCCCTCATTGCTCTTTGGTCTTCTCTTATTTCTTGGAGAATGATGGAGTGCTCATGATGTTCCACCCTCAATTGTTCCACATTGTGGCTCAAATCTTCTAAGGAGGTGTTGAGTTGCTCCCAATAGTTGTTGGGAGGAAAGTGCATTCCTTGAGGTATCTTAGGAATTTGTTGATGATGAGCTTCCTCATGCACTTCTTGAGGGCCGTGAGGAGCTTCTCTTGCTTGCTCCATCCTTTTCTTGGTGATGGGCTTGTCTTCTTCAATGGAGACATCTCCTTCTATGATAACTCCAGCTGAGTAACATAGATGACATATAAGGTGAGTGAAGGCTAGCCTTGCCATGGGTGAGGGCTTGTCGGCTATTTTGTAGAGTTCATTGGAGATGACCTCATGAACTTCTACTTCCTCTCCAATCATGATGCTATGGATCATGATGGCCCGATCCACAGTAACTTCAGATCGGTTGCTAGTAGGAATGATGGAGCGTTGTATGAACTCCAACCATCCTCTAGCCACAGGCTTGAGATCCAGTCTTCTTAGTTACACTGGCTTACCTTTGGAGTCTATTCTCCACTGAGCTCCTTCAACACATATGTCCATAAGGACTTGGTCCAACCTTTGGTTAAAGTTGACCCTTCTAGTGTACGGGCGTTCATCTCCTTGCATCATAGGCAAGTGAAACACCAACCTCACATTTTCCGGACTAAAATCTAAGTATTTCCCCCGAACCATTGTGAGATAGTTCTTTGGATTCGGGTTCATACTTTGATCATGGTTCCTAGTGATCCATGCATTGGCATAGAACTCTTGAACCATCAAAATTCCGACTTGTTGCATGGGGTTGGTTAGGACTTCCCAACCTCTTCTTTGGATTTCATGTCGGATTTCCGGATACTCATTCTTTTTGAGCTTGAAAGGGACCTCGGGGATCACCTTCTTTTTTGCCACAACATCATAGAAGTGGTCTTGATGCATGCAAGAATGCTATGAATGTCAAGATGAACACCAAGAACACTTTGAAGATCATGATGAACATCAAGAACATAATTTTGAAAAATTTTTAATGCAAAGAAAACATGCAAGACACCAAACTTAGAAATCTTTAATGCATGGAAAATATGAATGCAAAAGTGCACATGAAAAACAACAAACAACACAAAACAGGAAATCATCAAGATCAAACAAGAAGACTTATCAAGAACAACTTGAAGATCATGAAGAACACTATGAATGCATGAGATTTTCGAAAAGAATGCAAGAAAAATTTTAAAAGCATGCAATTGACACCAAACTTAAAGATTAACACAAGACTCAAACAAGAAACACAAAATATTTTTTTGGTTTTTATGATTTTCTAATTTTTTTTGTATTTTTATTAAATTTTTTTTTTCGAAAAACATTTTTGGAAAAACGAAAAAGAAAAGAAAAATTTTTGAAAAAGTTTTTGAAAAGAAAATTACCTAATCTGAGCAACAAGATGAACCGTCAGTTGTCCATACTCGAACAATCCCCGGCAACGGCGCCAAAAACTTGGTGGACGAAATTGTGATTCAATTGTTATTCCATTTTGCAAAATTCATTGCTTTTCATTCCCTGGTAATGGCGCCAAAAACATGATGCCAATACCATAGTTCACAACTCCGTTCAACTTAACCAGCAAGTGTACTGGGTCATCCAAGTAATACCTTACGTGAGTAAGGGTCGATCCCACAGAGATTGTTGGTATGAAGCAAGCTATGGTCATCTTGTAAATCTCAGTTAGGCAGATTAAATAGTTTTGGGTTTCGAAAATTAATAGTAAAAGGAAAATAAAAGGGATAGAAATACTTATGCAGATTCATTGGTGGGAATTTCAGATAAGCGAATGGAGATACTGTATGGCTCAAGGACGCCTGCTTTCCCACTTCTTCAACTCAATCCTTCTTACTCCTTTCCATGGCAAGCTGTGTATAGGGGTTCACCATCAGCGGTGGCTACTTTCAATCCTCTCGGGAAAATGATCCTCTGCGGCTGTCACTCGCATGGCTAATCGTCTGGAGGCATCACCCATGGTTGATGGCTACATCCCATCCTCGCAGTGAAAACTACGCTCACGCACTCTGTCACAGCACGGCTAATCACTGGTTGGTTCCCGCTCCTACTGGAATAGAATCCCTTGATTCTTTTGCGTCTGTCACTAACGCCCAGCACTTGCGAGTCTGAAGCACGTCACAGTCATTCATTACCGGAATCCTACTCGGAATACCACAGACAATGTTAGACTTTCCGGATTCCCAGGATCCTACTCGGAATACCACAGACAAGGTGAGACTTTCCGGATCCTCATAAATGCCGCCATCTATCTAGCTTATACCACGAAGATTCTGTTGGGGAATCTAAGAGATACACATTCAAGCTCGGTTGCATGTAGAACGGAAGTGGTTGTCAATCACGTGCGTTCATAAGAGAGAATGATAATGAGGGTTACTTATCATCACATTCATCATGTTCTTGGGTACGAATGAAGTATGGACTATTATATATTGCTGGAAAGCTCTGGATGTCTACTTTTCAACGCCGTTGAGCGCGCGCCATTTGGAGTTCTGTAGCTCCAGAAAATCCATTTTGAGTGTAGGGAGGTCAGATTCCAACAACATCAGCAGTCCTTTTGTCAGCCTTCTTCAGAGTTTTGCTCAAGTCCCTCAATTTCAGCCAGAATTTACCTGAAATCACAGAAAAACACACAAACTCATAGTAAAGTCCAGAAATGTGAATTTAACATAAAAACTAATGAAAACATCCCTAAAAGTAGCTTGAACTTACTAAAAACTACCTAAAAATAATGCCAAAAAGCGTATAAATTATCCGCTCATCAAGATGCCAATCATTCTGAATTTCAAAGGATAAAGTGAGATGCCAAAATTGTTCAGAAGCAAAAAGCTACTAGCCCCGCTAATCTAATTGGGACTAAGTTTCATTGATATTGTGAGATTCATTGTATATTCTCTTCTTTTTATCCTATTTTGTTTTCTGTTTCTTGGGGACAAGCAACAATTTAAGTTTGGTGTTGTGATGAGCGGATAATTTATACATTTTTTGGGATTGTTTTTACATAGTTTTTAGTAGTATCTAGCTACTTTTTAGTATATTTTTATTAGTTTTTAAGCAAAATTTATATTTCTTGACTTTCCTATGAGTTTGTGTATTTTTCTGTGATTTCAAATATTTTCTGGCTGAAATTGAGAGACCTGAGCAAAAATCTGATTCAGAGGCTGGAAAAGGACTGCTGATGCTGTTGGATTCTGACCTCCCTGCACTCGAAATGGAATTTTTGGAGCTACAGAAACTCAAATGGCGCGCACTCAACTGCGTTGGAAAGTAGACATCCAGGGATTTCCAGCAATATATAATAGTCCATACTTTGTCTGAGTTTAAATGACGCAAACTGGCGTTCAACGCCAGCTTTCTGCCCTATTCTGGCGTTAAACGCCAGAAACAAGTTAGAAGCTGGCGTTTAAATCCAAAGAAGGCCTCTACATGTGAAAACTGCAATGCTCAGCCCAAGCACACAACAAGTGGGCCCGGAAGTGGATTTCTGCATCATTTACTTATTTCTGTAAATCCTGTTTAGTATAAATAGAACTTTTTACTATTTTATTAGACATCAGGGATTATCTCTTTTGATCATCTTTTGATCATCCTTGATCTTGGGATCAGGTCTTTGAACCATTTTTCGATTGTTTCATGTTATTTGGGAGGCATGGTCATTCGGCCATGTCTGGACCTTCATCACTTATGTATTTTCAACGGTGGAGTTTCTACACACCATAGATTAAGGTGTGGATCTCTGCTGTTCCTTGAGTGTTAATGCAAAGTACTATTGTTCTTCTATTCAATTCATACTTATTCTTATTCTAAGATATTCATTCGCACACAAGAACATGATGAATGTGATGATTATGTGACACTCATCACCATTCTCACTTATGAACGCGTGATTGACAACCACTTTCGTTCTATATGCAAACAAGCTTGAATGTATATCCCTTGGGTCTCTAATCAATGATTCACATCGACTCTCCTCTGACAATGGGGCATCTAAATCCAAGATTAGAATCTGCATGGTATAGGCTAGAATCCATTGGCAGCATTATTGAGATCCAGAAAGTCTAAACCTTGTCTGTGGTATTCCAAGTAGGATCTGGGATGGGATGACTGTGACGAGCTTCAAACTCGTGACTATAGGGCGTGGTAACAGACGCAAAAGGATAGTAAATCCTATTCCTACACAATTGAGAACCAACAGCTGATTAGCCATACGATATCTGTGCATGGTATTTTTCATCCGAGACGAGAAATCCGATAGTTGATTAGCCGTACAGAAACCCTAGAAGACCATTTTTACTGAGAGAACGAGAAGTAGCCATTGACATCGGTGACACCCAACATACAGCTTGCCTTAGAAAAGAGTATGAAGGATTGGAAGAAGGCAGTAGAAAAGCAGAGATTCAAAAGGAATGAGGCATATCCATACACTTATCTGAAATTTCCACTAATGAATTACATAAGTATCTCTATCTTTATTTTATGTTTATTTATCTTTTAATTATCAAAACTCCATAACCATTTGAATCCGCCTGACTGAGATTTACAAGGTGACCATAGCTTGTTTCAAGCCGACAATCTCCGTGGGATCAACCCTTACTCACGTAAGTTTTATTACTTGGATGACCCAGTGCACTTGCTGGTTAGTTGTGCAAAGTTGTGACAAAGAGTTGAGATTACAATTGTGCGTACCAAGTTGTTGGCGCCATTGAGATCACAATTTCGTGCACCACAAGTGTAGTTGAATATCAGCATTACGTGTTCTTGCTTAAATATGAGAACTTGTTTATTTATATTTGTTGATATGTACATCTAATGCAATATTACTATGACATGTAATAATTTAGATTAACGTTATAATTTTTTAGACTATAATTTAATTTTTAAAACCTTTTTAGAATAAATTTTTGGTTTAGTTCTTCCAACGTTTGTAGTTGTGCCAGGTATTTATGCATGTGGATAAGTGTTTTGTTATTTCCTGCTATATATTCCCAAAAGTTATTTAGTATGAGATGAATTTCACTTATTTTGCCTTTGAAGAATTATATAATTATTGTTGTTTTTGACTAGTTAAATATTTATTATTAACCATAATGAATAGAGATAAAGGAAGTACGTGAACTTGTTAAACTAAAGAACAAAGTATAGCCAAACACTACAACAAATACTGTTAAAATTAATGGCAAAATTGACACCGTGACATGTTGCTTTTAAACCTGTCGATTTTTCAAAAATCTAATAAAATCGACGGCTTGTCAAACCGATGATAAATTTTAAACAAAATCAACAATTTTTTCGTCGATAATATGAGTTTTATATTTTTTCGGATTGTAAAATTCATTATCAACCTTATTTCACTTCATTCATAGTCATACTCATAATCAATCATCCCCATCTCTTAATATCATAATCATCCTCATCATATCTTAATTATAATCAATCATCATCATCATCTCGATATCATAATCGTCCTTATTACATTTAATCCATCTTTCTTCAATTTACTATCTCGACTCATTAGGTCTCATTCCTAACCCCTCCACCCTCTATTATACCGACTCTAAACTCATAACAGGGTTTACAAAAGTTTAGAAAGTTAGAGGAATGGTTGAAAACTCAAAAATTTATTTTTCAGCAAAGCAGCGTGGTCGTGTATGCAAGCACCTTCTGCGTACGCAAGAGTTCAAAGTTTGGCAAAGTCGCATACGCAGACCACCTTTGTGTACGCGAGAATATTGAACAGAAACGGTCCCACGTACGCATGATTGGTGGACGAAATTATGATCATCAATGTTGTACTCTTTATTGTTGTATGGAATTTAATTCGAGATAATAGCTCTTTACTATGTGTGGACACAACTCCGTTCAACTAACCAGCAAGTGTACTGGGACGTCCAAGTAATAAACCTTACGTGAGTAAGGGTCGATTCCACAGAGATTGTTGGTATGAAGCAAACTATCGTCATCTTGTAAATCTCAGTCAGGCGGATAGTAATTGATTATGGATTTTCGAAAATTAATAAATAATAAACATAAAATAAAGATAAAGTTACTCATGTAATCCAATGATGGGGATTTCAGATAGGCGTATGGAGATGCTGTGCTCCTCCTGAATCTCTGCTTTCCTACTGCTTTTATCCAATTTTATCACTCCCTTCTATGGCAAGCTGTAAGTAGGGCATCACCGTTGTCAATGGCTACATCCCATCCTCTCAGTGAAAAAGGTCCAAATGCTCTGTCACAGCACGGCTAATCATCTGTCGGTTCTCAATCAGGTTAGAGTAGAATCCCTTGATTCTTTTGCGTCTGTCACTAACGCCCAGCCTTCAGGAGTTTGAAGCTCGTCACAGTCATTCAATCCCAGAATCCTACTCGAAATACCACAGACAAGGTTTAGACTTTCCGGATTCTCATGAATGCCGCCATTAATTCTAGCTTATACCACGAAGATTTTGATTAAGGAATCCAAGAGATATGCGCCCGGCCTAAGGTAGAACGGAAGTGGTTGTCAGTCATGCGCGTTCATAGGTGAGAATTATGATGAGTGTCACGGATCATCACATTTATCATGTTGAAGTGCAACGAATATCTTAGAACAGGAATAAATGGAATTGAATAGGAAATAGTAGTAATTGCATTAAAACTTGAGGTACAGTAGAGCTCCACACCCTTAATCTATGGTGTGTAGAAACTCCACAAATACATAAGTGAAAGGTTCAGGCATGGCGAATGGCCAGCCCCCCAAAACATGATCAATAGTCTCCTCAGATGAAGAATAATATAAAACTGAGACCAAAGATGTCTAATACAATAGTAAATTATCCTATTTATACTAGACTAGCTACTAGGGTTTACATGAGTAAGTAATTGATGCATAAATCCACTTCCGGGGCCCACTTGGTGTGTGTTTGGGATGAGCTTGATCTATCCACGAGCTGAGGCTTCTTTTGGAGTTGAACGCCAAGTTGTAATGTGTTTTGGGCATTCAACTCCGGGTCGTGACGTGTTTCTGGCGTTTTACTCCAGTCAACAACATGGAACTGGCGTTGAGCGCCAGTTTACGTCATCAATTCCCGAATAAAGTATAGACTATTATATGTTTCTGGAAAGCTCTGGATGTCTAATTTTTCAACGCCGTTGAAAGCGCGCCATTTGGAGTTCTATAGCTCCAGAAAATCCATTTCGGGTGCAGGGAGGTCAGATTCCAACAGCATCAGCAGTCTTTTGTCAGCCTCCTATCAGAGTTTTGCTCAAGTCCCTCAATTTCAGCCAGAAATTACCTGAAATCACAGAAAAATACACAAAATCATAGTAAAGTCCAGAAATATGAATTTAACATAAAAACTAATGAAAACATCCCTAAAAGTAGCTTGAACTTACTAAAAACTACCTAAAAACAATGCCAAAAAGTGTATAAATTATCCGCTCATCACAACACCAAACTTAAACTGTTGCTTGTCCCCAAGCAACTGAAAATCAAATAGGATAAAAAGAAGAGAATATACTATAAATTCCAAAATATCAATGAATATTAATTCTAATTAGATGAGCGGGACTTGTAGATTTTTGCTTCTGAACAGTTTTGGCATCTCACTTTTTCCTTTGAAGTTCAGAATGATTGGCTTCTCTAGGAACTTAGAATTTTGGATGGTGTTATTGATTCTCCTAGTTAAGTATGTTGATTCTTGAACACAACTACTTTTATGAGTCTTGGCCGTGGCCCTAAGCATTTTGTTTTCCAGTATTACCACCGGACACATAAATGCCACAGACACATAACTGGGTGAACCTTTTCAGATTGTGACTCTGCTTTGCCAGAGTCCCCAGTTAGAGGTGTCCAGAGCTCTTAAGCACACTCTTTTTGCTTTGGATCACGACTTTAACCACTCAGTCTCAAGCTTTTCACTTGGACCTTCATGACACAAGCACATGGTTAGGGATAGCTTAATTCAGCCGCTTAGGCCTGGATTTTATTTGCTTGGGCCCTCCTATCCATTGATGCTCAAAGCCTTGGATCCTTTTTACCCTTGCCTTTTGGTTTTAAGGGCTATTGGTTTTTTCTGCTTGCTATTTCTTTTTCTTTCTATTATTTTTTTCACCATATTTTTTTTTCACAAGATTTTGTTTTTCACTGCTTTTTCTTGCTTCAAGAATCAATTTCATGATTTTTCAGATTATCAATAACATTTCTCTTTGTTCATCATTCTTTCAAGAGCCAACAGTTTTAACATTCATAAACAGCAAGATCAAAAATATGCACTGTTCAAGCATTCATTCAGAAAGCAAAAAGTATTGTTACCACATCAATATAATTAAATTAAATTCAAGGATAAATTCGAAATTCATGTACTTCTTGTTCTTTTGAATTAAAAGCATTTTTCATTTAAGAGAGGTGAAGGATTAATGGAATTATTCATAACTTTAAGACATAGTTACTAAACACTAATGATCATGAAGTAGAGACACAAAACATAGATAAACATGTAAATAAAAACCGAACAGCAGAAAAGTAAGAACAAGGAATGAATCCACCTTAGTGGCGTCTTCTTCTTGAAGGACCAACAATATCCTTAAGCTCTTCTATGTCCCTTCCTTGCCTTTGTTGCTCCTCTCTCATTGCTCTTTGATCTTCTCTTATTTCATGGAGAATGATGGAGTGCTCATGATGTTCCACCCTTAATTGTTCCACATTGTAGCTCAAATCTTCTAGGGAAGTGTTGAGTTGTTCCCAATAGTTGTTGGGAGGAAAGTGCATCCCTTGAGGCATCTCAGGGATTTCTTGATGATGAGCTTCCTCATGCATCTCTTGAGATCCGTGGAGGGTCTCTCTTGCTTGCTCCATCCTCTTCTTGGTGATGGGCTTATCCTCTTCAATGAGGATGTCTCCTTCTATGATAACTCCAGCTGAATAACATAGATGGCAAATAAGATGAGGAAAAGCTAGCCTTGCCATGGTGGAGGATTTTTCGGCTATTTTGTAGAATTCATGGGAGATGACTTCATGAACTTCTACTTCCTCTCCAATCATGATGCTATGAATCATGATGGCCCGATCCACAGTAACTTCAGATCGGTTGCTAGTGGGGATGATGGAGCGTTGAATGAACTCTAACCACCCTCTAGCCACAGGCTTGAGGTCCAGTCTTAGTTGAACCGGCTTGCCTTTGGAGTCTCTTTTCCATTGAGCTCCTTCCACACATATGTCCATAAGGACTTGGTCCAACCTTTGATTAAAGTTGACCCTTCTAGTGTAGGGGTGTTCATCTCCTTGCATCATGGGCAAGTGGAATGCCAACCTCACATTTTTCGGACTAAAATCTAAGTATTTCCCCCGAACCATTGTGAGATAATTCTTTGTACTCGGATTCACACTTTGATCATGGTTCCTAGTGATCCATGCATTGGCATAGAACTCTTGAACCATTAAGATTTCGACTTGTTGCATGGGATTGGTTAGGACTTCCCAACCTCTTCTTCGGATTTCATGTCGGATCTCCGGATACTCATTTTTCTTGAGTTTGAAAGGGACCTCAGGGATCACCTTCTTCTTTGCCACAACATCATAGAAGTGGTCTTGATGGCTTTTGGAGATGAATCTTTCCATCTCCCATGACTCGGAGGTGGAAGCTTTTGTCTTCCCTTTTCCTTTTCTAGAGGATTCTCCGGCATTAGGTGCCATTGATGGTAATGGAAAAACAAAAAGATTATGCTTTGACCACACCAAACTTAAAAGATTGCTCGCCCTCGAGCAAGAGAAGAAAGAAGAGAAGAAGAAGAAGAAGAAGAAGAAGAAAGTATGGAGGAGAGTGAGGGAAGGTGTTTCGGTCAAGGTGTAGAAGAGGGGGTTTGTGTTGTGTGAAATGAAGTAGAATGGAAGGGTATATATAGGGAGGGGAGTGGGTGTAGTTTCGGTCATTTAGGTTGGGTTTGGGTGGGAAAGATTTTTGAATTTTGGAGGTGGGTGGGGTTTATGGGGAAGAGTGGATGGATGTGAGTGGTGAAGGGGGTAATTGGGAAGAGAGGTTTGAGGTGATTGGTGAAGGGTTTTTGGGGAAGTGTGTTTATTGGAAAGAGAGAATGAATGTTGAAAAGAGGGGAGAATATGTTAGGTGGGGATCCTGTGGGGTCCACAGATCCTGAGATGATCCTGTGGGGTCCACAGATCCTGAGGTGTCAAGGATTTACATCCCTGCACCAATTAAGCATGTAAAATGCCTTTGCATACCATTCTGGCGTTTAAACGCCGAAGTGATGCACACTCTGGGCGTTCAACGCCCATGTGTAGCATGTTTCTGGCATTGAACGCCAGTTCCATGCTTGTTACTGGCGTTCAGCGCTAGCTTTCCTCAAGGCATATTCCTGGCGTTCAAACGCCAGGATGTTGCTTGTTTCTGGCGTTTAGCACCAGAAACATGCTCTGTTCTGGCGTTGAACGCCAGCCAGATGCACCTTACTGGCGTTTAAACGCCAGTAAGTCCTTCCTCCAGGGTGTGATTTTTCTTCTACTATTTTTGATTCTGTTTTTAATTTTAATATTTTTTTCGTGACTCCACATGATCATGAACCTAATAAGACACAAAATAACAATAAAATAAAATTAAAATTAGATGTATAAAAATTGGGTTGCCTCCCAACAAGCGCTTCTTTAGTGTCATTAGCTTGACAGTGGGCTCTCCTGGAGCCTCACAGATATTCAGAGCATGATGAGGGCCTCCCAACACCAAACTTAGAGTTTGAATGAGGGGGCTTCTCAACACCAAACTTAGAATTTGGTTGTGGCCTCTCAACACCAAACTTAGAGTTTGACTGTGGGGGCTCTTTTTGACTCTGTACTGAGAGAAGCTTTTCATGCTTCCTCTCCATGGTTGCAGAGGAAGGTCCTTGAGCTTTAAACATAAGGTAGTCCCCATTCAATTGAAGGACTAATTCTCCTCTGCTAACATCAATCACAGCTTCTGCTGTGGCTAGGAAGGGTCTTCCAAGGATGATGCATTCATCTTCTTCCTTCCGAGTGTCTAAGATTATGAAATCAGCAGGGATGTAAAGGCCTTCAACCTTTACTAACATGTCCTCTACTAATCCATAAGCTTGTCTTACTGACTTGTCTGCCAATTGAAGTGAGAATAAGGCAGGCTGTACCTCAATGATCCCCAGTTTCTCCATTACAGAGAGTGGCATAAGATTTATGCCTGACCCCAGGTCACACAGAGCCTTGGTAAAGGTCATGGTGCCTATGGTACAGGGTATTAAGAATTTACCAGGATCTTGTCTCTTTTGAGGTAGAGTTTTCTGAATCCATGTATCTAGTTCACTAATGAGCAAGGGGGATTCACCTTCCCAAGTCTCATTACTAAACAACTTGGCATTCAGCTTCATGATAGCTCCTAGATATTGAGCAACTTGCTCTCCAATTACATCTTCATCCTCTTCTGAGGAGGAATAGTTTTCAGAGCTCATGAATGGCAGAAGGAGATTTAGTGAAATCTCTATGGTCTCTATATGAGCCTCAGATTCCTTTAGGTCCTCAATTGGGAACTCCTTCTTGTTTGAGAGACGTCCCAGGAGGTCTTTCTCACTAGGATTTTTGTCCTTCTCCTCCCTTGTGCATTCGGCCATATTGATTACTTCAATGGCCTTGCAATCTCCTTTTGGATTCTCTTCTGTATTGCTTGGGAGAATGCTAGGAGGAGCTTCAATGACTTTCTTACTTAGCTGGCCCACTTGTGCCTCCAGATTTCTAATGGAGGACCTTGTTTCACTCATGAAACTTAAAGTGACTTTTGACAGATCAGAGACTAAGTTTGCTAAATTAGAGGGGCTCTGTTCAGAATTTTCTGTCTGTTGCTGAGAAGATGATGGAAAAGGCTTGTTATTACTGAGCCTATTTCTTCCACCATTGTTAAAGCCTTATTGAGGCTTTTGTTGATCCTTCCATGAGATGATTTCTCCATGATGAGTTATAGGTGTTTCCATAAGGTTCACCCATGTAATTAACCTCTGACATTGCAGGGTTCTCAGGATCATAAGCTTCTTCAGAAGTTGCCTCTTTAGTACTGTTGGATGCATTTTGCCATCCATTCAGACTTTGAGAGATCATGTTGACTTGCTGAGTCAACACTTTGTTCTGAGCCAATATGACATTCAGAGTATCAATTTCAAGAACTCCCTTCCTCTGAGGCATCCCACTATTCACGGAATTCCTCTCAGAAGTGTACATGAATTGGTTATTTCCAACCATGTCAATAAGTTCTTGAGCCTCTTCAGGCGTTTTCTTTAGGTGAATCGATCCACCTGCAGAATGGTCCAATGACATCTTGGAAAATTCAGATAGACCATAATAGAATATATCTAATATGGTCCATTCTGAAAACATGTCAGAAGGACACTTTTTGGTCATCTGCTTGTATCTTTCCCAAGCTTCATAGAGGGATTCACCATCTTTTTACTTGAAGGTCTGAACATCCACTTTAAGCTTGCTCAGCTTTTGAGGAGGAAAGAATTTATCCAAGAAGGCCGTGACCAGCTTATCCCAGGAGTCCAGGCTATCTTTAGGTTATGAGTCCAACCATGTTCTAGCTCTGTCTCTTACAGCAAAAGGGAAAAGCATGAGCCTATAGACATCAGGATCTACTCCATTTGTCTTAACAGTCTCACAAATCTGCAAGAACTCAGTTAAAAACTAGTAAGGATCTTCAGATGGAAGTCCATAAAACTTGCAGTTCTGTTGTATTAAAGCAACTAGTTGAGGCTTAAGCTCAAAATTGTTGGCTCCAATGGCAGGAATGGAGATGCTTCTTCCATCAAATTTGGACGTTGATTTTGTGAAGTCACCAAGCATTCTCCTTGCATTATTGTTGTTGGGTTCGGCTGCCATCTCCTTCTCTTGTTCGAAAATTTCAGAAAGGTTGCCTCTGGATTGTTGTAGTTTAGCTTCTCTTAGTTTCCTCTTCAGAGTCCTTTCAGGTTCTGGATCAGCTTCAACAAGAGTGTCTTTTTCCTTGTTCCTGCTCATATAGGGAAGAAGAGAACAAGAAAAAAAGAGGAATCCTCTATGTCAAAGTATAGAGATTTCTTTATGTTAGTAAAAGAAGAAAGGGCAGAGTAGTGAAGAAGAATGGTTAAGGATAGAGGTAGTGATTTGAGATGAAGAGAGGTGAAGAGAAGTGTT
The DNA here is from genome assembly GCF_003086295.3 of Arachis hypogaea. Lineage (NCBI taxonomy): Eukaryota > Viridiplantae > Streptophyta > Magnoliopsida > Fabales > Fabaceae > Arachis > Arachis hypogaea. The sequence continues at coordinate 79,801,122 of NC_092044.1, read as the reverse complement.
AGTAAATAAATAAATAAATAGAAGAAGGAGAGATAGAGAATTTTGAAAATAATTTTGAAAAAGTGGTTAGTGATTTTTGAAAATTAAAGATAAGATATGATTAAAATTAAAATTTAAACAATTAAAAAGAATTTTTTTTGAAAAAGAGGGAGGTATTTTCGAAAATTAGAGGGGGAAAAGTAGTTAGGTGATTTTGAAAAAGATAAGAAACAAATAAAAAGTCAAATAGTTAGTTGAAAAAGATATTAAAATCAAATTTGAAAAGATAAGAAGATAAGAAGTTAGATAAGATATTTTGAAATCAAATTTTTGAAAAAGATAAAATTTTGAAAAAGATATGATAAAAAGATAAGATATAAAAGATATGATAAGATATGTTTGAAAAAGATTTAATTTTTAAAATTAAAATTAATTACTTTACTAACAAGAAACTACAAGATAAGATTCTAGAATTTAAAGATTGAACCTTTCTTAACAAGAAAGTAACAAACTTCAAATTTTTGAATCAATCACATTAATTGTTAGTGTAATTTCGAAATTTTTGAAATAAAGATAAGGAAGAGATTTTGAAAATATTTTGAAAAAGATTTTAAAAATTTTCGAAAAAAAGAAAAAAATGAAAAAGATATGATTTTTGAAAAAAAAAGATTTTTGAAAAGATACAATTTTTAAAATTTGAAAATTTGACTTGACTTGTAAGAAACAACTAATTTTGAAAATTTTTGACTAAGTCAACTTCAAATTTTCGAAATTTTGAGAGAAAAAGGGAAAAGATATATATTTTTTATTTTTGAATTTTTAATGATGAGAGAGAAAAATTAAAAACGTCATTTTTGTGTTTTTCTCTTTTCTTTATGGATCAAAACAAAGAATGCATGCAAGAACACTATGAATGTCAAGATAAACACCATGAACACTATGAAGATCATGATGAACATCAAGAACATAATTTTGAAAGATTTTTTATGCAAAGAAAACATGCAAGACACCAAACTTAGAAATCTTTAATGCATGGACTCTAACAAACAAAAATGCATATGAAAAACAACAAACAACACAAAACAAGAAAACATCAAGATCAAACAAGAAGACTTGTCAAGAACAACTTGAAGATCATGAAGAACACCATGAATGCATGAATTTTCAAAAAATGCAAGAAAATTTTTTTTAAAGCATGCAATTAACACCAAACTTAAAAGTTGACTCAAGACTTGAACAAGAAATACAAAATATTTTTGATTTTTATGATTTTATGATTTTTTTTCGAAAATATTCTTTAGAGAAACAAAAATAAAGAAAAAAATTTTTGAAAGATTTTTGAAAAATTTTTTTGAAAAGAAAATAAAAAAAATTACCTAATCTGAGCAACAAGATGAACCGTCAGTTGTCCATACTCGAACAATCCCCGGCAACGGTGCCAAAAACTTGGTGGACGAAATTGTGATCATCAATGTTGTACTCTTTATTGTTGTATGGAATTTAATTCGAGATAATAGCTCTTTACTATGTGTGGACACAACTCCGTTCAACTAACCAGCAAGTGTACTGGGTCGTCCAAGTAATAAACCTTACGTGAGTAAGGGTCGATTCCACAGAGATTGTTGGTATGAAGCAAACTATGGTCATCTTGTAAATCTCAGTCAGGCGGATAGTAATTGATTATGGATTTTCGAAAATTAATAAATAATAAACATAAAATAAAGATAAAGTTACTCATGTAATCCAATGATGGGGATTTCAGATAGGCGTATGGAGATGCTGTGCTCCTCCCGAATCTCTGCTTTCCTACTGCTTTTATCCAATTTTATCACTCCCTTCTATGGCAAGCTGTAAGTAGGGCATCACCGTTGTCAATGGCTACATCCCATCCTCTCAGTGAAAAAGGTCCAAATACTCTGTCACAGCACGGCTAATCATCTGTCGGTTCTCAATTAGGTTGGAGTAGAATCCCTTGATTCTTTTGCGTCTGTCACAAACGCCCAGCCTTCAGGAGTTTGAAGCTCGTCACAGTCATTCAATCCCAGAATCCTACTCGGAATACCACAGACAAGGTTTAGACTTTCTGGATTCTCATGAATGCCGCCATCAATTCTAGCTTATACCACGTAGATTCTGATTAAGGAATCCAAGAGATATGCGCCCGGCCTAAGGTAGAACAGAAGTGGTTGTCAGTCACGCGCGTTCATAGGTGAGAATGATGATGAGTGTCACGGATCATCACATTCATCATGTTGAAGTGCAATGAATATCTTAGAACAGGAATAAATGGAATTGAATAGGAAATAGTAGTAATTGCATTGAAACTTGAGGTACAGCAGAGCTCCACACCCTTAATCTATGGTGTGTAGAAACTCCACCGTTGAAAATACATAAGTGAAAGGTTCAGGCATGGCCGAATGGCCAGCCCCCCCAAAACATGATCAATAGTCTCCTCAGATGAAGAATAATATAAAACTGAGACCAAAGATGTCTAATACAATAGTAAATTATCCTATTTATACTAGACTAGCTACTAAGGTTTACATGAGTAAGTAATTGATGCATAAATCCACTTCTGGGGCCCACTTGGTGTGTGTTTGGGCTGAGCTTGATCTATCCACGAGCTGAGGCTTCTTTTGGAGTTGAACGCCAAGTTGTAACGTGTTTTGGGCGTTCAACTCCGGGTCATGACGTGTTTCTGGCGTTTTACTCCAGACAACAACATGGAACTGGCGTTGAGCGCCAGTTTACATCGTCAATTCCCGAATAAAGTATGAACTATTATATATTGCTGGAAAGCTCTGGATGTCTACTTTCCAACGCCGTTGAGAGCGCGCCATTTGGAGTTCTGTAGCTCCAGAAAATCTATTTCGAGTGCAGGGAGGTCAGATTCCAACAGCATCAGCAGTCCTTTGTCAGCCTCCTATCAGAGTTTTGCTCAAGTCCCTCAATTTCAGCCAGAAATTACCTGAAATCACAGAAAAACACTCAAACTCATAGTAAAGTCCAAAAATGTGAATTTAACATAAAAACTAATGAAAACATCCCTAAAAGTAGCTTGAACTTACTAAAAACTACCTAAAAACAATGCCAAAAAGCGTATAAATTATCCGCTCATCAATGATACCGCTGTGTACGGATGAGCGGATAATTTATACACTTTTTGGCATTATTTTTAGGTAGTTTTTAGTATGATTTAGTTAGTTTTTAGTATATAATTATTAGTTTTTATGCAAAAATCACATTTCTGGACTTTACTATGAGTTTGTGTGTTTTTCTATGATTTCAAGTATTTTCTGGCTGAAATTGAGGGCCCTGAGCAAAAATCTGATTCAGAGGCTGAAAAAGGACTACAGATACTATTAGATTCTGACCTCCCTGCACTCGAAATGGATTTTCTGGAGCTAAAGAAGCCCAATTGGCTCGCTCTTAATTGCCTTGGTAAGTAGACATCTTGGGCTTTCCAACAATATATAATAGTCCATACTTTGCCCAAGTTTTGATAATGCAAACTGGCGTTTTAACGCCAATTTTCTACCCTTTTCTAGCGTTAAATGCCAGAACTGGCATAAAAGCTGGAGTTAAATGCCCAAACTGGCACTAGAGCTGGTGTTTAACTCCAAGAAAAGCCTATGCACATGAAAGCTTTAATGCTCAGCCCAAGCACACACCAAGTAGGCCCCGGAAGTGGATTTCTGCATCATTTACTTATCTTTGTAAACCCTAGGTTACTAGTCATTATAAATAGGACCTTTTACTATTGTATTTGGATAGATGGGAGATCTTTAGATCATTTTGGAGACTATCTTTGTATCACTGTTGATCTCTTAATCATGTTTAGGGGGCTGGCCATTTGGCCATGCCTGGACCTTCATCACTTATGTATTTTCAACGATGGAGTTTCTACACCTCATAGATTAAGGTGTGGAGCTTTGCTGTTCCTCATGAATTAATGCAAAGTACTATTGTTTTTCTATTCAATTCACACTTATTCTTGTTCTAAGATATTCACTCGTACTTCAACCTGATGGATGTGATGATCCGTGACACTCATCATCATCCTCCCTTATGAACGTGTGCCTAACAACCACCTCTGTTCTATCTGCAATAGCTTGAGTGTGTATCTCTTGTTCTCCTGGTCCACGATGCATGGTTGCCTCTCCTGACAACAGAGTCTTCCATTCCGTGGGATCAGAGTCTTTGTGGTTTAAGCTAGAATCAATTGGCAGCATTCTTGAGATCTTGAAAGTCTAAACCTTGTCTGTGGTATTCCGAGTAAGATCTGGGATGGGATGACTGTAACGAGCTTCAAACTCATGACTATTGGGCGCTATGACAGTGCGCAAAAGGATCATTGGATCTTATTCCAATACAAGTGAGAACCGACAGATGATTAGCCCTACGTAACCCGTAGCCGGACCATTTTCACTGAGAGGATGGACGGTAACCATTGACAACGGTGATCTCCCAACATGCAGCTTGCTATGGAAAGGAGTACGCATGACTGGATGAAAGCAGTAGGAAAGCAGGGATTCAAAAGGAACAAAGCATCTCCATATGCTTATCTGAAATTCCCACTAATGAATTGCATAAGTATCACTATCCTATTTTATGTTTTATTTCTCTTTTAATTATCAAAACTTCATAACCATTTGAATCGGCCTGACTGAGATTTACAAGATGACCATAGCTTGCTTCAAGCCGACAATCTCCGTGGGATCGACCCTTACTCACGTACGGTATTAGTTGGACGACCCAGTGCACTTGCTGGTAAGCTGTGTGGAGTTGTGAAGAAAGTATGTGAATCACGATTTCGCATACCAAGTTTTTGGCACCGTTGCCGGGGATTGTTTGAGTTTGGACAACTGACGGTTCATCTTGCTGCTTAAATTCGGTATTTTTTTCTTTTTATTTTATTCTTCAGAATTTTTAAAAACGAATTCTAGAGTTTCAGATGATGCTTTTATCATCACAGGAGCTAGTTGATTCCCATTAATTTGGCTGTTGTATGTAATGTCCTGCTAAAGCTTGGCTAGCCATGTCTAATATTTTTAGACTGAAGCTTTAGACTAACATTGCATGATTCCTGGAATTCTTATTAAAAATTTTGAGTTCCTTATTTTCTTTTTCAAAATAATTTTCAAAAAATAAAAAAATTACAAAAAAATTTATAAAATCAAAAATAATTTGTGTTTCTTGTTGAGTCTAGTGTCAAATTTCAAGTTTGGTGTCAATTGCATGTTTCTATTTTTCTTGCATATATGCATTGTGTTCTTCATTGATCTTCAAGTTGTTCTTGATGATTTTCTTTGTCTGATCTTTAAATTCTCTTGTTTTGTGTCTTTTGTTGTTTCTCATGTGCATTCTCAAATTTTTAGTGTCTCTAGTATGAAAACTTCTAACTTTGGTGTCTTACATGTCTTTCTTTTCTTAAAAATTTTCAAAAATATGTTCTTGATGTTCATCATGATCTTCAAAGTGTTCTTGATGTTCATCTTGACATTCAAAGTGTTCTTGCATGCATTCCTTGTTTTGATCTTAGTTTTTTATGTTTAATTTCATTCTGTTGTTTTTCCCTTTCATCATTAAAAATTCAAAAAAAATTCAAAATTATGTCTTTTCAAGTCAATAATACAGAGAATTAAAGATTCAGAACATACAGCAGAGGAATCACAGAGAAAAAGCTGGGTGTTCAAAACGCCCAGTAAGAAAGGATTTTTGGCGTTTAAACGCCAGCCAGGGTACCTGGCTGGGCGTTTAATGCCCAAGGAGGTAGCCAAGTGGGCGTTAAACGCCAGAATGGATACCATTCTGGGTGTTTAACGCCAGGATAACACCAAGGAGGTAATTTTGTTTTCAATTCAATTTTTTTTTTCAATTTTTCAAGTTTTAAAACTAATTTTTCAAAATCTTATCTTTTTTCATATCCTCTCTTATCAATCACATCTTTTTCAAAATCAAATCTTTTCCATTTTTCTTTTAATATTTTCAAAAATCCTTGCTAACAATTAGTGTCTTGAATCAAAATTTCAAGTTTGTTACTTTCTTGCTAAGAAAGGTTCAATCTTTGAATTCTAGAATCATATCTTTTAGTTTCTTGTTAGTCAAGTCATCAATTTTAAAAATCAAATCTTTTTCAAAAAATCTTTTTCAACCATATCTTTTCCATTATATCTTTTTACAAAAAAAATCAAATTTTCTTCAATCAAATCTTTTCAAACACATCTTTTTAAATCATATATTTTTAACTCATATCTCTTTTATTTTAATTTCAAAATATTTTTCTAACTTCTTATCTTTTCAAAACTTACTATTTCTTATCTTTTTCAAAACCACTTAACTACTTTTTTCTCTCCAATTTTCGAGAACCATTAACAACTTTTTCAAAAATCTTTTTAATTAACTAATTGTTTTAAACTCTAATTTTATTGTATTTAAAAATTTTTGAAACTTCTCTCTCTACCATCTCTTTCTATTTAATCACTAACACTTATCCTCCTTTAATAATTCGGACCCCCTCCCTCTCTATAAGTTCGAATTCTTCTCTCTACCTCATCCTTCTATTCTTCTTTTCCTCTGACACATCAAGGAATCTCTATACTGTAACATAGAGGATTCCATACCTTCTTTGTTTTCTTCTCTTTCATATGAGGAGGAACAAAGATAAAGGCATTCTTGTTGAAGCTGATCCTGAACCTGAAAGGACTCTGAAGAAGAAGCTAAGAGCAGCTAAAGCACAATACTCTGAAGAGGACCTGACAGAAAATTTTGAAAAGGAAGCAGACAAAACAGCCATGGCCGAACCCAACAACAACAATGCAAGGAAAGTGCTTGGTGACTTTACTGCACCTACTCCCGACTTCTATGGGAGAAACATCTCTATTCCTACCATTGGAGCAAACAACTTTGAGCTTAAGCCTCAATTAGTTTCTCTGATGCAACAAAATTGCAAGTTTCATGGACTTCCATTGGAAGATCCTCATCATTTCTTGGCTGAATTTTTGCAAATCTGTGACACTGTTAAGACCAATGGAGTTGATCCCAAGGTCTACAGACTTATGCTTTTTCCTTTTGCTGTAAGAGACAGAGCTAGTATATGGTTGAACTCACAACCTAGAGACAGCCTGAACTCTTGGAAAAAGCTGGTCAATACCTTCTTAGCTAAATTCTTTCCACCTCAAAAGATGAGTAAGCTTAGAGTGAAAGTTCAAACCTTCAAATAGAAGGAAGGTGAATCCCACTATGAAGCTTGGGAAAGATACAAGCAATTGATTAGAAGGTGTCCTTTTGACATGCTTTCAGAATGGAGCATCATAGGTATCTTCTATGATGGTCTGTCTGAGTTATCCAAGATGTCATTGGACCATTCTGCAGGCGAATCTATTCATCTGAAGAAAATGCCTGCAGAAGCCCAGGAAATCATTGAAATAGTTGCAAATAACCAGTTCATGTACACTTCTGAAAGAAATCCTGTGAACAATGGGACAACTCAGAAGAAAGGAGTTCTTGAGATTGATACTCTAAATGCTATATTGGCTCAGAACAAATTATTGACTCAACAAGTCAATATGATTTCTCAGAATCTAACTAGATTGTAAGCTGCATCCAGCAGTAATAAAGAAGCATCTTCAGAAGAAGAAGCTTATGATCCTGAGAACCCTGCAATGGAAGAGGTGAATTACATGAGAGAACCCTATGGAACACCTATAATCCTCCATGGAGAAATCATCCAAATCTCTCATGGAAGGACCAACAGAAGCCTCAACAAGGCTTCAACAACAATAATGGTGGAATAAATAGGTTTAGCAATAGCAAGCCTTTTCCATCATCTTCTCAGCAACAGACAGAGAACTATGAGCAGGGTCGCTCTGGCTTAGCAACCATAGTCTCTGTCTATCTAAGACCACACTAAGTTTCATAAATGAAACAAGATCCTCCATTAGAAATTTGGAGGCACAAGTGGGTCAGCTGAGTAAAAAGGTTACTGAAACTCCTCCTAGCACTCTCCCAAGCAATACAGAAGAAAATCCCAAGAGAGAGTGCAAGGCCATAACCATGACCAACATGGCTGAACCTAGAGAGAGTGAGGAGGACGTGATTCCCAGTGAGAAAAAGAGGTTGTGGAAGTTGTGGCCAAGAAGTTGTGGCCAAGAAGAAGGTGATCTCTGAGGTCCCTTTCATGCTCAAAAGGAATGAGTATCCGGAGATCCGACATGAGATTCGAAAAAGAGGTTGGGAAGTTCTCACCAATCCCATTCAACAAGTCTGAATCTTAATGGTTCAAGAGTTCTATGCTAATGCATGGATCACCAAAAACCATGACCAAGGTGTGAACCCGAACCCAAAGAATTAGCTTACAATGGTTCGGGGGAAATACTTAGATTTCAGTCCAGAAAATATAAGGTTGGCATTCAACTTGCCAATGATGAAAGGAGATGCACGCCCCTACACAAGAAGGGTCAACTTTGATCAAAGGTTAGACCAAGTCCTCATGGACATATGTGTGGAAGGAGCTCAGTGGGAAAGAGACTCCAAAGGCAAGTCGGTTCAATTGAGAAGGCATGATCTTAAACCCGTGGCTAGAGGATGGTTGGAATTCATCCAACGTTCCATCATTCCTACTAGCAACAGATCTGAAGTGACTGTAGATCAGGCTATCATGATCCATAGCATCATGATTGGAGATGAAGTAGAAGTTCATGAGGTCATATCTCTAGAACTCTACAAAGTGGCTGACAAAACCTCCACCTTGGCAAGGTTAGCCTTTCTTCATCTCATCTGTCACCTATGCAATTTAGCTGGAGTTATCATAGGAGAAGACATCCTCATTGAAGAGGACAAGCCCATCACTAAAAAAAGGATGGAGCAAAAATGAGAGCCCACTCATGGAACTCAACAAGATCATGAGGAAGTCCCTCATCAAGAAATCCCTGAGATGCCTCAAGGGATGCATTTTCCTCCACACAACTATTGGGAGTAAATCAACACCTCTTTGGGAGATTTAAGTTCCAATATAGAGCAACTAAGGATGGAGCACCAAGAGCACTCCATTATTCTCCATGAAATTAGAGAGGATCAAATAGCCATGAGGGAAGAGCAACAAAGGCAAGAAAGAGACATAGAGGAGCTCAAGCGTTCCATTGGATCTTCAAGAGGAAGAACTAGCTGCCATCACTAAGATGGACCCGTTCTTTGATTTCCTTGCTCTTATCTTTTTGTTTTTCGATTTTTATGCTTTATGTGTTATCTATGTTTGTGTCTTCATTACATGATCATTAGTGTCTAGTATCTATGGCTTAAGGCTATGAATATCCTATGAATCCTTCACCTTTCTTAAATGAAAAAGGTGCCTAATTACAAAATAACAAGAAGTACTTGAATTTTGAAATTTATCTTGAAATTAGTTTGATTATTTTGATGTGGTGGCAATACTTTTTGTTTTCTGAATGAATGCTTGAACAGTGCATAATTTGGATAGTGAAGTTTATAAATGTTAAAATTGTTGGCTCTTGAAATAATGATGAAAAAAGAGAAATGTTATTGATAATCTGAAAAATCATAAAATTGATCCTTGAAGCAAGAAAAAGCAGTGAATAACAAAGCTTGCAAAAAAAATGGCGAAAAAGAAAAAGAAAGAAAAAGAAAAAGCAAGCAGAAAAAGCCAATAGCCCTTTAAACCAAAAGGCAAGGGTAAAAGGGATCCAAGGCTTTGAGCATTAATGGATAGGAGGGCCCAAAGGAATAAAATCCTGGCCTTAGCGGCTAAATCAAGCTGTCCCTAACCATGTGCTTGTGTCATGAAGGTCCAAGTGAAAAGCTTGAGACTGAGTGGTTAAACTCGTGATCCAAAGCAGAAAGAGTGTGCTTAAGAACTCTGGACACCTCTAACTAGGGACTTTAGCAAAGCTGAGTCACAATCTGAAAAGGTTCACCCAGTTATGTGTCTGTGGCATTTATGTATCCGGTGGTAATACTGGAAAACAAAGTACTTAGGTTCACGGCCAAGACTCATAAAGTAGCTGTGTTCAAGAATCAACATACTGAACTAGGAGAATCAATAACACTATCTTAATTCTGAATTCCTAGAGATGCCAATCATTCTGAACTTCAAAGGATAAAGTGAGATGCCAAAACTGTTCAGAATCAAAAAGCTACTAGTCCCGCTCATCTAATTGGAGCTAAGCTTCATTGATATTTTGGAATTCATTGTATATTCTCTTATTTTTATTCTATTTTGTTTTCAGTTGCATGAGGACAAGCAAGAATTTAGTTTTGGTGTTGTGATGAGCGGATAATTTATACGCTTTTTGGCATTATTTTTAGGTAGTTTTTAGTATGATTTAGTTAGTTTTTAGTATATAATTATTAATTTTTATGCAAAAAATCACATTTTTGGACTTTACTATGAGTTTGTGTGTTTTTCTGTGATTTCAGGTATTTTCTGGCTGGAATTGAGGGACCTGAGCAAAAATCTGATTCAGAGGCTGAAAAAGGACTGCAGATGTTGTTGGATTCTGACCTCCCTGCACTCGAAATAGATTTTCTGGAGCTACAGAAGCCAAATTGGTGCGTTCTCAATTTCGTTGGAAAGTAGACATCTTGGGCTTTCCAGCAATATACAATAGTTCATACTTTGCCCGAGTTTTGATAACGCAAACTGGCATTTTAACGCCAACTTTCTACCCTTTTCTGCCATTAAACGCCAAAACTGGCATAAAAGCTGGAGTTAAATACCCAAACAGGCACCAGAGCTGGCGTTTAACCCCAAGAAAAGCCTATGCATGTGAAAGCTTCAATGCTCAGCCCAAGCACACACCAAGTGGGTTCCGGAAGTAGATTTATGCATCATTTACTTATCTCTGTAAATCCTAGGTTACTAGTCATTATAAATAAGACCTTTTACTATTGTATTTGGATAGATCAGGAGATCTTTAGATCATTTTAGAGACTATCTTTGTATCACTGTTGATCTCTTGATCACGTTTAAGGGGCTGGCCATTCGGCCATGCTTGGACCTTCATCACTTATGTATTTTCAACGGTGGAGTTTTTGCACCTCATAGATTAAGGTGTGGAGCTCTGCTGTTCCTCATGAATTAATGCAAAGTACTATTTTTTTCTATCCAATTCACGCTTATTTTTGTTCTAAGATATTCACTCGTACTTCAACCTGATGCATGTGATGATCCGCGACACTCATCATCATCCTCCCTTATGAACGTGTGCCTAACAACCACCTCCGTTCTATCCACTCAATTCTCCCCTAATCATGCTTTCCAGGATTTATCTTTTATCTAACAATTAACAATTATTCAATGCATGCATACATATATCATGAGGTCTTTTCTTGGGTTGTAATAGGACTAGGGTCAAGTGAGCTTGAGATTTGGATCTTTGATCAACTTAAACTTCCCAACTAGCCTATTTTTCAAAGCTAACCTAACTACCCATTCTTCACTTTTTCACATACTCGTGCATTCTTTTCTTGATCACAACTCATATGCATTGACTTTATTGAACTTTACTTTGGAGCTTTTTGTCCCCTTTCTATTTCTCTTTTTTTCTTTTTCTTTTTCTTTTCTTTCTAATTTTTTTCTTCTTCTTTTCTTTTATTATATATTTTTTTCTTTTCTAATTTCTCATTTCTTTTTTTTCTTTTTGCAATAAAGTATTGATGAGCGGATAATTTGTACGCTTTTTGGCATTGTTTTTAGTATGTTTTTAGTATGATCTAGTTAGTTTTTAGTATATTTTTATTAGTTTTTAGTTAAAATTCACTTTTCTGGACTTTACTATGAGTTTATGTGTTTTTCTGTGATTTCAGGTATTTTCTGGCTGAAATTGAGGGACCTGAGCAAAAATCTGATTCAGAGACTAAAAAGGACTGCAGATGCTGTTGGATTCTGACCTCCCTGCACTCGAAGTGGATTTTCTGGAGCTACAGAAGTCCAATTGGCGCGCTCTCAACGGCGTTGGAAAGCAGACATCCTGGGCTTTCCAGAAATATATGATAGTCCATACTTTGCCCAAGATTTGATGGCCCAAACCGGCGTTCAAAATCACCCTCAGGAATTCCAGCGTTAAACGCCGGAACTGGCACAAGAATGGGAGTTAAACGCCCAAACTGGCACCAAAGCTGGCGTTTAACTCCAAGAAGAGTCTCTACACGAAAATGCTTCATTGCTCAGCCCAAGCACACACCAAGTGGGCCCGGAAGTGGATTTTTATGTCATTTACTCATCTCTGTACACCCTAGGCTACTAGTTCTCTATAAGTAGGACCTTTTACTATTGTATTTTCATCTTTGGATTATTTTACATCCTTTGATCATCTTTGGACATCTAGTTCTTAGATCATTGGGAGGCTGGCCTCACGGCCATGCCTAGACCTTGTTCTTATGTATTTTCAACGGTGGAGTTTCTACACACCATAGATTAAGGTGTGGAGCTCTGCTGTACCTCGAGTATTAATGCAATTACTACTGTTCTTCTATTCAATTCCGCTTGTTCTTGTTCTAAGATATCACTTTTTCTTCAACTTGATGAATGTGATGATCCGTGACACTCATCATCATTCTCACCTATGAACGTGTGACTGACAACCACCTCCGTTCTATCTTCGATTGGGTGAATATCTCTTGGATTCCTGATACACGATGCATGGTTGATCGCCTGACAAATGAGCGCTCGCCTGACAACTGAGCCAGCCATTCCGTGAGATCAGAGTCTTTGTGGTATAGGCTAGAACTGATGGCGGCATTCAAGAGAATCCGGAAGGTCTAACCTTGTCTGTGGTATTCTGAGTAGGATTCAATGATTGAATGACTGTGACGTGCTTCAAACTCCTGAGGGCGGGGCGTTAGTGACAGACGCAAAAGAATCACTGGATTCTATTCCGGCCTGATCGAGAACCGATAGATGGATAGCCGTGCCGTGACAGGGTGCGTTGAACATTTCCACTGAGAGGATGGGAGGTAGCCACTGACAACGGTGAAACCCTTGCTTGAGCTTGCCATGGAAAGGAGTAGGAAGGATTGGATGAAGACAGTAGGAAAGCAGAGAGACGGAAGGATCAAGCATCTTCATACGCTTATCTGAAATTCCTACCAATGATTTACATAAGTATCTCTATCTTTATCTTTATGTTTCATTCGCATATCACCATACCCATTTGAGTTTGCCTGACTAAGATTTACAAGGTGACCATAGCTTGCTTCATACCAACAATCTCTGTGGGATCGACCCTTACTCGCGTAAGGTTTATTACTTGGACGACCCAGTACACTTGCTGGTTAGTTGTGCGAAGTTGTAGTGATCACAATTTCGTCCACCAAGTTTTTGGCGCCGTTGCCGGGGATTGTTGAGTTTGGACAACTGACGGTTCATCTTGTTGCTTAGATTAGGTATTTTTTTTCGGAATTCTTGAAGATGAATTCTAGAGTTTCATGATGATTTGTTGAAGTCTGGCTGGCTGTGAAGCCATGTCTAATTTCATTGGACCGAGGTTTCAACTTATCATCACAAGAGCTTGTTGATTTTTATCAATCTTGCTGTTGGAGCAGTGATCTGCTAAGGCTTGGCTGGCCATTGGCCATGTCTAGTGTTTTGGACCGAAGCTTTCCTTGAAAGCTTGGCTGGCTGTGAAGCCATGTCTAATTCCTGGACCGGAGTCTTAGACTAAACATTGCATGATTCCTGGAATTCTCATTAAGAATTTTGATATCTTTTTCCACTTAATTTTCGAAAATCATAAAAAAACCAAAAATATTTTGTGTTTCTTGTTGAGTCTAGTGTCTCATGTTAAGTTTGGTGTCAATTGCATGTTTCTGTTCTTATTGCATTCATGCATGTGTCTTCATTAATCTTCAAGTGTTCTTGATGATTTCATTGCTCTGATCTTTGAATTCTCTTGATTTGAGTGTTTAAGTGTCTCATATGCATTCTCATTAGTGTCAGTAGTATACAAACTGCTAAGTTTGGTGTCTTGCATGCATTGTTATTTGATTCTTGTTGCATTTTAATTTTTCCTTATTATTAAAAATCCAAAAATATTTTTAATTTGCATCTTCTCAAGTCAATAATACAGAGAATTGAAGATTCAGAACATACAGCAGAGGAATTACACAAAAAAAGCTGGGCGTTCAAAACGCCCAGTGAAGAAGGACAGACTGGCGTTTAAACGCCATCCAGGGTACCTGGTTGGGCGTTTAACGCCCAAAAGGGTATAGTTTTGGGCGTTAAACGCCAGAATGTGCACCATTCTGGGCGTTTAACACCAGGATGGCACAAGAGGGAAGATTTTGTTTTTAATGCAGATTTTTTTTCAGTTTTCAAAGTTGTTCAAAATCAAATCTTTTTCAAATCATATCTTTTCAATCATATGTTTTCAAAATCAATTTCTTTCTATTTTTAAAAATACTTGCTATCAATCAATGATTTGATTCAACATTTCAAGTATGTTGCCTTTTCTGTTGAGAAAGGTTTAATGTTTGAATCATATCTTTTCTTGTTAGCCAAGTCATTAATTTTCAAAATCAAATCTTTTTAAAATGTTTTTCAAATCATATCTTCTCAATCACACCTTTTTAAAACTAATCATATCTTCTTAACCACATCTTTTTCAAAATAGTTTTCAATCAAATCTTTTTGATTTCTAATTTCAAAATCTTTTTCAAAAATCACTTGATTTCTTTTCCACTTTCATTTTCGAAAATCAATTAGTGTTTTTCAAAAATGTTTTCAAAATCTTTTACTTAAATTTTCGAAAATTACTTCCCTTCTTCTCACATCCTTCTATTTATGGACTAACATTATTCCTTAATGCAAAATTCGAACTCCATCTTCTTTGATAAGTTTGAATTTTTCTGTCTTCTACTTTTCTTTTCCTCTGATACCTAAAGGAATCTCTATACTGTGACATAGAGGATTCCACATTTTCTTGTTCCCTTCTCTTTCTTATGAGCAGGAGCAAGGACAAAAGCATTCTTGTTGAGGCTGATCCTGAACCTGAAAGGACCTTGAAGAGAAAGCTAAGAGAAGCCAAAGCACAACTCTCTGTAGAGGACCTAACAGAAATCTTCAAAGAAGAAGAACCTATGGCAGCCGAAAACAACAACAACGCCAACAATGCAAGGAAGTGCTGGGTGACTTTACTGCACCTACTCCCGACTTTTATGGGAGAAGCATCTCTATCCCTGCCATTGGAGCAAACAACTTTGAGCTTAAGCCTCAATTAGTTTCTCTAATGCAACAGAATTGCAAGTTCCATGGACTTCCATTGGAAGATCCTCATCAGTTTTTAGCTGAATTCTTGCAAAGCTGTGACACTGTCAAGACTAATGGGGTTGACCCTGAGGTCTACAGACTTATGCTATTCCCTTTTGCTGTAAGAGACAGAGCTAGGACATGGTTGGACTCACAACCTAAAGAAAGCCTGGACTCTTGGGAAAAGCTAGTCAATGCCTTCTTGGCAAAGTTCTTTCCACCTCAAAAATTGAGTAAGCTTAGAGTGGAAGTCCAAACCTTCAGACAGAAGGAAGGAGAATCCCTCTATGAAGCTTGGGAAAGATACAAACAATTAATCAGAAAGTGTCCTTCTGATATGCTTTCTGAATGGAGCATCATAGGTATTTTCTATGATGGTCTCTCTGAACTGTCCAAGATGTCTTTGGATAGCTCTGCTGGAGGATCTCTTCATCTGAAGAAGACGCCTACAGAAGCTCAAGAACTGATTGAAATGGTTGCAAATAACCAATTCATGTACACTTCTGAAAGGAATCCTGTGAACAATGGGACTAGTCAGAAGAAAGAATTTCTTGAGATTGACACTCTAAATGCCATATTGGCTCAGAATAAAATATTGACTCAACAAGTCAATATGATTTCTCAAAGTCTGTCTGGAATGCAAAATGCACCAAGCAGTACTAAAGAAGCTTCATCTGAGGAAGAAGCTTATGATCCTGAGAACCCTTCAATGGAAGAGGTGAATTACATGGGAGAACCCTATGGGAACACCTATAATTCTTCATGGAGAAATCATCCAAATTTCTCATGGAAGGATCAACAGAGACCTCAACAAGGTTTCAACAATAATAATGGTGGAAGAAACAGGTTTAGCAATAGCAAGCCTTTCCCATCATCTTCTCAGCAACAGACAGAGAGTTCTAAGCAGAATACCTCTGACTTAGCAACCATGGTCTCTGATCTAATCAAAACCACTCAAAGTTTCATGACTGAAACAAGGTCCTCCATTAGAAACTTGAAGGCACAAGTGGGTCAGCTGAGCAAGAAAATTACTGAACTCCCTCCTAGTACTCTCCCAAGCAATACAGAAGAAAATCCAAAAGGAGAGTGCAAGGCCATCAACATGGCCGAATTTGGAGAGGGGGAAGAGGCAGTGAACGCCACTGAGGAAGACCTCAATGGACGTCCACTGGCCTCCAATGAGTTCCCCAATGAGGAACCATGGGAATCTGAGGCTCAAAATGAGACCATAGAGATTCCATTGGACTTACTTCTGCCATTCATGAGCTCTGATGAGTATTCTTCCTCTGAAGAGGATGAGTATGTCACTGAAGAGCAAGTTGCTAAATACCTTGGAGCAATCATGAAGCTAAATGACAAGTTATTTGGAAATGAGACTTGGGAGGATGAACCCCCTTTGCTCACCAAAGAACTGGATGACTTGTCTAGGCAGAAACTACCTCAAAAGAGACAGGATCCTGGGAAGTTTTCAATACCTTGTACCATAGGCACCATGACCTTCAAAAAGGCCTTGTGTGACTTAGGGTCAAGTGTAAACCTCATGCCTCTCTCTGTAATGGAGAAGCTAGGGATCTTTGAGGTGCAAGCTGCAAAAATCTCACTAGAGATGGCAGACAACTCAAGAAAACAAGCTTATGGACTTGTAGAGGATGTTCTGGTAAAAGTTGAAGACCATTACATCCCTACTGATTTCATAGTCCTAGAGACTGGGAAGTGCATGGATGAATCCATCATCCTTGGCAGACCCTTCCTAGCCACAGCAAAAGCTGTGATTGATGTTGATAGAGGAGGGTTGATCATTCAAGTGAATGAAGAATCCTTGGTGTTTAAGGCTCAAGGATATCCCTCTGTCACCATGGAGAGGAAGCATGAAGAGCTTCTCTCAAAACAGAGCCAAGCAGAGCCCCCACAGTCAAACTCTAAGTTTGGTGTTGGGAGGCCACAACCAAATTCTAAGTTTGGTGTTGAACCCCCACATTCAAACTCTAAGTTTGGTGTTGGGAGGTTCCAACATTGCTCTGAGTATTTGTGAGGCTCCATGAGAGTCCTCTGTCAAGCTACTGACATTAAAGAAGCGCTTGTTGGGAGGCAACCCAATGTTATGTTTTTATCTATTTTTCTTTGTTATTTTATATTTTTTGTAGGTTGATGATCATGAGAAGTCACAAAATCAATAAAAAAAGCAAAAACAGAATGAAAAGCAGAAAGAAAAACAGCACACCCTGGAGGAGAGCGTGCTGCCGTTTAAACGCCAGTAAGGCTAGCTGTTGGGCGTTTAACGCCCAGTCTGGCACCATTCTGGGCGTTTAACGCCAGAAAGGGGCACCAGACTGGTGTTAAACACCAGAAAAGGGAAAGAAGCTGGCGTTAAACGCCAGAAATGGGCACCAGCCCGGCGTTTAACGCCAGAAATGGCTAAAAACGCATTTTTGCATGCCATTTGGTGCAGGGATGACTTTTCCTTGACACCTCAGGATCTGTGGACCCCACAGGATCCCCACCTACCCCACCACTCTCTCTCTTCTTCTTCACCCATTCACCAATCACCTCAACACCTCTTCCCCAAAAACCCTTCACCTATCAAATCCCATCTTTCTCTTCACCACTCACATCCATCCTTCATGAAACCCCACCTACCTAACCATTCAAATTCAAAACACTTTCCCTCCCAAACCCACCCTCACATAGCCGAACCATCACCACCCCCCCACTCCTTCATTTTCACACAACCTAAACACCACTTCTCCCCCTTTTGGCCGAACACAAAGCCATTCCCTTCTTCCTCATTTCTTCTTCTTCCACTCTCTTCTTTCTTCTTTTGCTCGAGGACGAGCAAACCTTTTAAGTTTGGTGTGGTAAAAGCACTGCTTTTTGTTTTTCCATAACCATTTATGGCATCCAAGGCCGGAGAAACCTCTAGAAAGAGGAAAGGGAAGGCAAAAGCTTCTACCTCCGAGTCATGGGAGATGGAGAGATTCATCTCAAGGGTGCATCAAGACCACTTCTATGAAGTTGTGGCCTTGAAGAAGGTGATCCCCGAGGTCCCTTTTTCACTCAAAAAGATTGAATATCCGGAGATCCGACATGAGATCCGAAGAAGAGGTTGGGAAGTTCTTACCAACCCCATTCAACAAGTCGGAATCTTAATGGTTCAAGAGTTCTATGCCAATGCATGGATCACCAAGAACCATGATCAAAGTGTGAACCCGGATCCAAAGAATTATCTTACTATGGTTCGGGGGAAATACTTGGATTTTAGTCCGGAAAGTGTAAGGTTGGCATTCAAATTGCCTATGATGCAAGGAGATGAACATCCTTACACTAGAAGGGTCAACTTTGATCAAAGGTTGGACCAAGTCCTCACAGTTATTTGTGAAGAGGGCGCCCAATGGAAGAGAGATTCAAGAGGGAAGTCGGTTCAATTGAGAAGGCATGACCTCAAACCTGTGGCTAGGGGATGGTTGGAGTTCATTCAACGCTCAATCATTCCCACTAGCAACCGGTCCGAAGTTACTATAGACCAGGCTATCATGATTCATAGCATCATGATTGGAGAAGAAATAGAAGTTCATGAGGTTATATCCCAAGAGCTTTATAAGGTGGCGGACAAGTCCTCTACCTTGGCAAGGTTAGCCTTTCCTCATCTCATTTGTCACCTCTGTTATTCAGTTGGAGTTGACATAGAGGGAGACATCCCTATTGATGAGGACAAGCCCATCACTAAGAAGAGGATGGAGCACATAAGAGACCCCACTCATCATGAGATCCCTGAGATGCCTCAAGGGATGCAATTTCCTCCACAAAACTATTGGGAGCAACTAAACACCTCCCTAGGAGAATTAAGTTCCAACATGGGACAACTAAGGGTGGAGCACCAAGAACACTCCATCATCCTCCATGAAATTAGAGAAGATCAAAGAATCATGAGAGAGGAGCAACAAAGACAAGGAAGAGACATTGAGGAGCTCAAGCACTCCATAGGATCTTCAAGAGGAAGAAAGAGCCGCCATCACTAAGGTGGACCCGTTCCTTAATTTCCTTGTTCTTTATTTCCTGTTTTTTTTTCGAAAATTATGCTTATGTTTATCTATGTTTGTGTCTTGTGATCATTAGTGTCTTAGTGTCTATGCCTTAAAGTTATGAATATCCTATGAATCCATCACCTTTCTTAAATGAAAAAATGTTCTTAATTGAAAAAGAGAAGAATTGCATGAATTTTGAATTTTATAACAGTTTAATTGTTTTGATGTGGTGGCAATACTTTTGTTTTCTGAATGTATGCTTAAACAGTGCATATGTCTTTTGAATTTGTGGTTCATGAATGTTGGCTCTTGAAAGAATGATGGAAAAGGAGACATGTTACTGAGGATCTGAAAAATCATAAAAATGATTCTTGAAGCAAGAAAAAGCAGTGAATACAAAAAAAAAGGGAAAAACGAAAAAAAAAAAGAGAGAAAAAGAAAAAGAAAAAAAAAGAAAAGAAAGAAAAAGAAAGAAATAAAGTTGTGATCCAAGGCAAAAAGAGTGTGCTTAAGAACCCTGGACACCTCTAATTGGGGACTCTAGCAAAGCTGAGTCACAATCTGAAAAGGTTCACCCAATTATGTGTCTGTGGCATGTATGTATCCGGTGGTAATACTAGAAGACAGAGCGCTTTGGGCCACGGCCAAGACTCAATAAATAGCTATGTTCAAGAATCATCATACTTAACTAGGAGAATCAATAACACTATCTGGATTCTAAATTCCTAAAGAAGCCAATCATTCTGAATTTCAAAGGATAGAGTGAGATGCCAAAACTATTCAGAGGCAAAAAGCTAAAAGCCCCGCTCATCTAATTAATACTGATCTTCATAGATGTTTTTGGAATTCATTGCATATTCTCTTCTTTTTTATCTTATTTGATTTTCAGTTGCTTGAGGACAAGCAACAATTTAAGTTTGGTGTTGTGATGAGCGGATAATTTGTACGCTTTTTTGCATTGTTTTTAGTATGTTTTTAGTATGATCTAGTTAGTTTTTAGTATATTTTTATTATTTTTTAGTTAAAATTCACTTTTCTGGACTTTACTATGAGTTTGTGTGTTTTTCTGTGATTTCAGGTATTTTCTGGCTGAAATTGAGGGACCTGAGCAAAAATCTGATTCAGAGACTAAAAAGGACTGCAGATGCTGTTGGATTCTGACCTCCCTGCACTCGAAGTGGATTTTCTGGAGCTACAGAAGCCCAATTGGCGCGCTCTCAACGGCGTTGGAAAGTAGACATCCTGGGCTTTCCAGCAATATATGATAGTCCATACTTTGCCCAAGATTTGATGGCCCAAACCGGCGTTCAAAATCACCCTCAGGAATTCCAGCGTTAAACGCCGGAACTGGCACAAGAATGGGAGTTAAACGCCCAAACTGGCACCAAAGCTGGCGTTTAACTCCAAGAAGAGTCTCTACACGAAAATGCTTCATTGCTCAACCCAAGCACACACCAAGTTGGCCCGGAAGTGGATTTTTATGTCATTTACTCATCTCTGTACACCCTAGGCTACTAGTTCTCTATAAGTAGGACCTTTTACTATTGCATTTTCATCTTTGGATTATTTTACATCCTTTGATCATCTTTGGACATCTAGTTCTTAGATCATTGGGAGGCTGGCTTCACGGCCATGCCTAGACCTTGTTCTTATGTATTTTCAACGGTGGAGTTTCTACACACCATAGATTAAGGTGTGGAGCTCTGCTGTACCTCAAGTATTAATGCAATTACTACTGTTCTTCTATTCAATTCCGCTTGTTCTTGTTCTAAGATATCACTTTTTCTTCAACTTGATGAATGTGATGATCCGTGACACTCATCATCATTCTCACCTATGAACGTGTGACTGACAACCACCTCCGTTCTATCTTCGATTGGGTGAATAACTCTTGGATTCCTGATACACGATGCATGGTTGATCGCCTGACAAACGAGCGCTCGCCTGACAACCGAGCCAGCCATTCCGTGAGATCAGAGTCTTCGTGGTATAGGCTAGAACTGATGGCGGCATTCAAGAGAATCCGGAAGGTCTAACCTTGTCTGTGGTATTCTGAGTAGGATTCAATGATTGAATGACTGTGACGTGCTTCAAACTCCTGAGGGTGGGGCGTTAGTGACAGACGCAAAAGAATCACTGGATTCTATTTCGGCCTGATCGAGAACCGACAGATGGATAGCCGTGCCGTGACAGGGTGCGTTGAACATTTCCACTGAGAGGATGGGAGGTAGCCACTGAAAACGGTGAAACCCTTGCTTGAGCTTGCCATGGAAAGGAGTAGGAAGGATTGGATGAAGACAGTAGGAAAGCAGAGAGACGGAAGGATCAAGCATCTTCATACGCTTATCTGAAATTCCTACCAATGATTTACATAAGTATCTCTATCTTTATCTTTATGTTTCATTCGCATATCACCATATCCATTTGAGTTTACCTAACTAAGATTTACAAGGTGACCATAGCTTGCTTCATACCAACAATCTCTGTGGGATCGACCCTTACTCGCGTAAGGTTTATTACTTGGACGACCCAGTACACTTGCTGGTTAGTTGTGCGAAGTTGTAGTGATCACAATTTCGTCCACCAAGTATACACAAAAGCATCGATGCATATGGTTTTTCATTTAATTAACACATGAGTATGTACCCAATTCCCAATACTTTCAATAAAAATACAACACACACCTTTTCCCAACCAATATCCCAAGTTTTCCCACACTTAAATGATGAACACACTCACTAGCCTAAGCTAATCAAAGATCCAAATAAAGGACAATTATTATTTTTCGCTTTAAGGCTTGTAATGTGCTAATATTGAGGGGATTAAAATAAGCTCAAAATTGGCTAACAATGGTTGAAGGAAGGTAGGCTATTTGGGTAAGTGAGCTAAATGAAATGATGGCCTCAATCATTTAAATGCATGTATACAAGGAATAATAGACATAGAGTCACACAAATCAAAGGTCACAATCATAGAGAGAGAACAATGCACACAAGAAGGTAAATGGTGCACGAAATTGTGATCATCAATAATGGCACAAAAGACTTGGTAGTGCTCTCAAACGTGAATCACACTTTGTCATAACTTCGTACAACTAACCAGCAAGTGCATTGGGTCGTCCAAGTAATACCTTACGTGAGTAAAGGTCGATCCCACGGAGATTGTTGGTATGAAGCAAGCTATGGTCATCTTGTAAATCTCAATTAGGCGGATTCAAATGGTTATAATGGTTTTCAAAATTAATAATAAATAAAGCATAAAATAAAGATAGAAATACTTATGTAATTCATTGGTGGGAATTTCAGATAAGCGCATGGAGATGCTTAGTCCCTGTTGAATCTCTGCTTTCCTACTGCCTTCCTTCAATCCTTCATACTCCTTTCCATG
Source organism: Arachis hypogaea (assembly GCF_003086295.3). Taxonomy (NCBI): domain Eukaryota; kingdom Viridiplantae; phylum Streptophyta; class Magnoliopsida; order Fabales; family Fabaceae; genus Arachis; species Arachis hypogaea. The sequence continues at coordinate 79,778,472 of NC_092044.1, read as the reverse complement.
GGAAGCTGTATGTAGGGCATCACCGTTGTCAATGGCTACATCCCATCCTCTCAATGAAAATGGTCCAAATGCTCTGTCACAGCACGGTTAATCATATGTCGGTTCTTGATCATGTCAGAATAGAATCCATTGATTCTTTTGCGTCTGTCACCATGCCCAACAATCACGAGTTTGAAGCTCGTCACAGTCATTCAATCCTTGAATCCTACTCGGAATACCACAGACAAGGTTTAGACTTTCTGGATTCTCAAGAGTGGTCACCAAAGGATTCTAGCTTATACCACGAATATTCTCATCAAGGAATCCAAGAGATATGCGCTCGGTCTAAGGTAGAACGGAAGTGGTTGTCAATCACGCGTTCATAAGGATGGATGATGATGAGTGTCACGGATCATCACATCCATTAGGTTGAAGTGCAACAGATATCTTAGAACAAGAATAAGCTTAATTGAATAGAAAATAGTAGTAATTGCATTAAAACTCGAGGTACAGCAGAGCTCCACACCCTTAATCTATGGTGTGTAGAAACTCCACCGTTAAAAATACATAAGTGATGGTCCAGGCATGGCCGAATGGCCAGCCCCCATGAATGATCAAAAGACTAGACAGTCAAAGACACCTAGTACAATAGTAAAAAGTTCTATTTATACAAAACTAGTTACTAGGGTTTACAAAAATAAGTAATTGATGCAGAAATCCACTTTCGGGGCCCACTTGGTGTGTGCTTGGGCTGAGCTTGAGCTTTACACGTGCAGAGGCTTCTGTTGGAGTTAAACACCAAGTTATAACATATTTTTGGCATTTAACTCTGGTTTGTGACGTGTTTCTGGCGTTTGACTCCAGAATGCAGCACGAAACTGGCGTTGGACGCCAGTTTGCGTCATCTAAGCTCAAACAAAGTATAGACTATTATATATTGCTGGAAATCTCTGAATGTCTACTTTCCAATGCAGTTGAGAGCGCGCCATTTGGAGTTCTGTAGCTCCAGAAAATCTATTCCGAGTGCAGGGAGGTCAGAATCCAACAGCATCAGCAATCCTTTTTTCAGCCTGAATCAGATTTTTGCTCAGGTCCCTCAATTTCAGCCAGAAAATACCTGAAATCACAGAAAAACACACAAACTCATAGTAAAGTCCAAAAATGTGAATTTTGAATAAAAACTAATAAAAACATCCCTAAAAGTAGCTAGATCCTACTAAAAACTACCTAAAAACAATGCCAAAAAGCGTATAAATTATCCGCTCATCACTAAATAAGTGGTTATTGGATGTAATCACATCATTAGGCTTAAAATCCACAAGCTTGTGTTCTTAGCTCAAAATATGTTCCACAAGATATAAATCGAGGAAGTTCAATAAAAAAATTTTTACTCAAATCAATTGGGGCCCTATAAGTAAACTTCTTGGAAAATCTAATCATTTTGACAAAGCTTATTTCCGAAATGCAATGTTGTGATTGAGAAAGGTAAAAATTCTTAGTTTAATCCCTTTTCTGGTCAAAACAAATCTCATAAGCAAAAGGAGTAAATTAAGCTTAATAATCCATATTTTTTTCCAATCACAACTAAACTCATAAACTAAAATACTATATATGTGCTATCAACTAGAAATATAAATCAAACTAAAAATCTCAAAATATACACAACCAAAGATGCTAAATGCAATAAACTAAACTAAAGTATCCAAAATACCAATACAATAATCCAAAATAGAGGTGCAAGTACTACAGTAGGATAAAATAAGGTAACTAAGCTGAAGTCTGAAATTTTCACCCAAAATGTAAACTCCGCCGATGACGTCGACCTCCCCACACTTAGAAGTAAGCATCGTCCCCGATGCTACAAGTGAGATTGGGTGGAGGGATCAACATCTGCATCTGGCTGGGGCTCTGGCTGTGGTTGCGGCTGTGGTTGTGGCTGAATCTCTAGAGGTGCCTCTACCTGCCTAGCCTCCTCCTCAAGATCTGTATCCTCCTCAGAATGATCGAAAGTGTCAGAATCAGGGGGTATGATGGCTCCCAACGATTCCAACATCTGAGTCACGTGCCGAAAGTGTTGCTCGATGCGATAATCACTATGATCCATGTGCCCGATCAGATGTTGAACTAGTCTATAGGTCAGCTGAGGTGCTGATGAGGGTGGTGGTGGTGGCTGACTGGCCAATGCGGATGGTGCAGAGGGTCCTGCTGCTGCTATAGAAGATGATGGTCCAGACACTGCTGCCGTTGAAGAAGGTGGTGGTCTAGATGTTGCTACTGCTGCTGAGCGGGCTCTAGATCTGCGCCGGACTGGTCTCTCATCCACCCAAGTCCCCCACGGAATCACTTTCTCCTTTTCGTGGATCAGGGGTGGTGACTCATCATCCTGGTGCTAGGGAACGTCATCCCGCTGAGCCATCTCAGTGACTAAAGCTGGGAATGAGAGAGTGCCACGGACATGCGTTCGCCACATGGACTTCCTGATCAGGCGGGGGAAATTTAGCTGGTGCCCCTCTATAATGCACCTGATCAGAACGAGCATGTCCACCGGGATCTCTGAGAAGTGCGTGGTAGGCATCACATAATGAGCAAAGATCTGCTGCTATGTCCTTGCCTATCGAGTCAGATAATCGAACATCATCCCCTTGGGTTTCATTTTGTTGGCATCCATTTCCCAAGGAGCGTCTGGGGTGGCAACTATGCTCCTCAGCGCATCATAGTCATGTGTCATGCAGTGCATCTCCACCTCAACCTGTGTAAAAGCATATGTATCACCGGTCTTAGGCTGACAGCGGAGTGCATCCTCAATATTAGACTCTGTAATCAGGATCCGTCCGCCTCTCAGGTGAATCAAGTCAAGGTTCGGTGTATAGAAGTTGTAATAAAACTCACGCACCCATGACTCATTCACCCTAGCGAGCTCCCTATCCACGAAGGACAGGTCCAACCCATCAAGCCAGAGCTCCATGGACTTCCTCAGATCTGAAGGGATGGCAAGCTTATTCTCTAGGTTGAGCTTCCGCCCCTGAAAGATTAGGAAGCGGAGCTCACAGTACAGGTTTAGAAACTTCTCTCTGTTGGTAGGGGGCAGTAACTGATCTACTTTCTCCTTTTCTAAAAGAGGGTTCTTGGCATAACTAGAGAAGGGAGAAGCAGTGGAAGATTGAGATTTCTTCCTTTTTCAAGAGGTAACCTTAGCTTTTCCCCTTTCATACATCCTAGAGAAAATAGAAATCACAGGATATAAACAATTAAGCCAAGTAGAGGGGTATAAAGTAAGGAATTATGCAATAGACAGAAAACAGATAACAAAGGGATTGACATATTCATGAAGTGAGTTAAAGGAGAGAGTTCTTGGAATGCAAGCAAACATAATTCAGATAACAATCAAACACAATCAAAAAACATGCAATAATAATAAAATGCTTGTTTTCTAAGCAATCATCATCATCATGCCCGAAAGAATATAAAAAGAGTTAATGGGAAAACTAAAAAGAAGAGTTAAACAGTTAATCAAAGTTAGAAAAGTCAGATATTAAGGGCAAGACAAATATGGAACTTAACCAAGAGCGGCTCAAAAAGTATAGAGAACATGCATACTCACATTCATGAGGATGATGCAAGGCATTGATGATGAAATGTGAATTGATAAAAACATGTGAAAGGAGGCAAGTCATCATCAATGTTTATGGTTACTAAAATTGTAAACATTGGTGTTAAAAGAATTAGGATTAGCACTTGGTATAACCAAAAGAAACATGAAAGCAATTTGAGTTCAAAAGGGTTTATACCAGTGGAAGGCACCAATTGCTACAAATGTATGAACCTCTATCAAGAAAGACAAGATTAAATCAAATAGTATGCTTTGGCATTAGCTTCATTGGTCAAGTAAACTGAAAATTGAACCTTAACCAATAAGTCAAAAAGCATTTAACTTAACTTGAAATGTGAAAAACACAAGGGGGTTCACATGGATTAACCAAATTTAATGCACATCAACGGGAATCCAAACAAAATGGGAATGCTGACCAACTTGACTAAGGAATTGCACCTTGGTATAAATTGAATGAATTTAAAGTGCTAAGTGCAATCCCTAAGTTGCAAGTTAACAACAGATTGCTTCTCAAAAAAAAATTGGCAGCATTCCGGCAGTAAATTGGACGTTCCTGGATGGCTAACAGCAGTAAAAACAGTGTCATATGAATCCAAAATTCATCAAACATGTCTACAAGCAAGGATTTCATATTATTTAGGCAACATCAAGCAAACCAAAACATCTTAAATCACGTAGCAGTGCCCAGAAGTAACAACCAGCAATATGGAAAAGCGCATAACACCAACATCATCACCATTCAGCAAGCAAGTAACATTCAGAAACTAAACAAGAACGGAGCACTTATCGGGTCTAGAATCCTCTAACCACAACCTAGCTACCTAACCACAAGCAATGCTATATATCCTAAGTCTCTAGAAATTAAACTATACTAACTAAGTAACTAAACAGAATAGAAAGTCAAGAGCAGAAAATGCAGAGCAAACAGGGGAATTGAAAGAATGAGCAGGGACAAGAAATGGACGAAAAAGAGAATGGACGTGGCGCCACCTATGGATGGTGGCAACCTGGTGGTTGAGGCGGTGGTGTTGAACGGAGCCGGTGCAGGGCAGAGGAGCAGAAAGTGACACATGCTCAGAGAGCAGGGAAGCAGGGCACCATATTCTGCCTCAAGTACCGCGACAGAGAGGGAGTGGCTGAGAGAGAAGGACAGGTTAGGTGGTGGTGGAGGTGATGCTCGCCGGCGGCAGTGGAGGCCGCAACGGTGCTATTGGTGGCAGAAGGGGAGACGGTTGAGAAAGAGGGTAGAGAAAAGAGGGGAAGAGAAGAAGAAAGAGAAGAGGAAGGAAAGAAGGTGATCGGCGGTGGTGGGTGTCGCCGGAGTGGTGGCGATTGTGGTGGTTGCGGAATTGGAGAGGGAGGTAAGAGAAATGGAACGTTGGTGGAGAAGAGGGGTGAAAAGGGACGCGATGGCTAGGGTTCTTCACATGGATGGCTTTAATGAATTTGAATCCACGCGTACGCACAGTGCACGCGTACGCGTGGGTGGGCAAGAAAGAGAATCGACGCAGCTGCGTCAATCATGCGTAAGTGTGGATGTGCCAAGGTAAAATTGACGCTTATGCGTCATGGACGCTTGCGCATAGATGAGGAGTGTGTAAATCGACGCGTATGCGTGATGTACGCATACGCGTGGGTGGGAATTGGGCCAAAGGCATAAAATGGGCATGAAATAGGGCACAACTCTCGGGTATGATGTATGTGGGCATGTTGGCGCATCGATGCGTACGCGTGAGGTGCGCATACACGTGGAATGAGAATTGTGCTAGAAGCACAATTCTGGCGCTAAGTTGGCATGACTCTCTGGAAAGAATATGGGTGCTGCACTGCCGCATCGACGTGTACGCATATAGTACGCGTACGCGTGTCTGCCCCCTCTTTTTTTTTTTTTGAAACTCCAAAAACAGCTTAAAATCCTACAATGGGTTTTGAAGAATTTTCAAACACAAAATAAACATACCTTGCACCTCAAAAAACAAGACTTTATCAAGAGGAAAACTACCTACAATGGCAACTCAAATCACTTATTAATCAAATCTACAAGAAAATGGAAAGAAGTTACCATGGTGGGGTGTCTCCCACCTAGCACTTTTAGTTTAAGTCCTTAAGTTGGACAATTGAGAGCTCTTCATCATGGTGGCTTATGCTTGTACTCATCCTTGAACATCCAAGGATGCGTGCTCCTCAATTGGTTGTCAGAATTTCCAACCGTCTTTACCAAGCTTGGGTGAAGTTCTACCCAAGATATGAGCTCCCAAAATTGGTCTTTATATTGTGATCCGGGATCCATATCTTATTTTTACACCTATCTTTTAATTGATCATCATGATTCTTCCTTTCGGGTAGTTGACACATAGAATTCTCCTTAGAACACCAAATTTTTCTTTTAGACCCACACAAACTTGCATTCATCCAACCATGGTGCCTACCCCTTGAAAGTTCAACCTTAATGAGCCTAATTCTAAACTTTCAACCACTACACAATTCCCTCTTACTTTTAACTCCACAAAGAGCTCTAAGTTGTCCATACGTTTCAATCAAACCATATTCAAGTGAGAAAGTGAGGCTTAAGGGTAAGAATTTTACCCACTTGAATGTTATGTTGGATAGTGACTTAGGAAGGGATATCTCCAGTTGTTCTTCAAGCATTATTCCCTTATGCTCTTCTTTAGTTATTTCCACCTCTTGACAACTTATTTCAACTTCTCCTCGCTTGTCAACTTTTTCTGATTCCTCTTCATCATCAATCAAGTCAAACTTCAGAGGTTGTGTGAAATCTACTTCAACATCAACTTCACATTCATTGGAAGAGTCTTCAACAAGGTCACCAACATCAATTGGTGTAGAGTTGTCTTCAATAACTTCAACTTCATATTCCATAGGAGAGGATTCCATTCTGGACAAGAATTCATCAATGATGGAATCTTCCTCTTGATCGACCTCCTTAGAATCTCCAACTATGATGTGCTTTGGAGGTTGTACACCTTCCTCAACATCAATATTAAGCTCCTTGAAGGGAGGTTCTTGAGATTCCCATGGTGGTTCCACATCTCTTAGGTCTTCAACCACTTCTTCCTCTTCTTCAATAATCATGGCTTCCTCCAATTGTTCCAATACAAAATCCAACTCCTCCTTCTCCACCAGATTTTCCAATCTCTCTTTCATGATATTCTCTTCTTTTGATCCTTCACATGTGGCCATGGAAGTTCCTTGGGTGTTCAAGCATCGGGAGGCTAAAGTGTGTACTACCTCGGTCAAGTTAGTCACAAACTCTAATGCATTCCTTTGCATATCCGCTTGCCCTTGAAGTAGTAAGGTGAGAGAGTCATCTATTGGGGCTTGTGGTGGATAGGAGGGTTCATTAATTTGGAGAAAGGGTTCATAATAGGAAGGTGGTTCTTCTTGGTATTGGTATGGAGATTGTGTGTATTGAGGTGGTTCTTGATAGTAATCATGGTGGGATTGTGGTGATTCTAAAGCTTTTTGCTCATAGTGGTTACAAGAATGAGGTAGGAGTGATTGGTCATATGATAGATATGGATCATAGGTAGGTATTTGGTAAAAATGGGCTTGTGATTATGGTTGGGGATTATGTTGAGGATGAGGTTCATAGGCATATGGTGGTGGTTGTTGCTTGTCACAAAGAAATTCACCATAGCCATTGAATTGACATGCATTAGAATGGGAATTATACCTATAGGAAACCAGAGGTTGTTGTCACGAAGAGTGATCAGGTCCTTGAGGCTCCTCCCATCTTTGATTGTTCCATCTTTGATACATGTTGTCGTTAATATTCACATTTCCTACAACATAGTTTGAACCAAACTCATAGCCAAAATGGTGAAAATTCATAGTGAAAAATAGAAAATAAAAACAAGAACTGATAAGAAACAAGAAATCAACTCCTAAAACTAGCAAGAGCTAACAAGGAAACAAAAGGCAAACCTATTCACAATAATCACAATATCTACAATAACCGATAAAAAGCGCACATTTGCAATTCCCCGACAACGTCGCCATTTTTTGATGAAGATATTTTTTGTGGTATAGAATTTCACAAATGAAACCTCGTTGCAAGTATAGTTTCTAAACCAACAAATAATCCTTTCATACAAACATTTGGTTGTCACAAGTAACAAACCCCTAAAATTAATAACCGAAGTATTCAAACCTCAGGTCGTCTCTCAAAGGAATTGCAGGGAAGTGTTCTTGCTATTGGTTATGAGATGTATATTTTGGGGTTTTGGATAAAGGACGAGAAAGGTAAATGGTAAGAATAAAACTAATAGGTAAGAAAGTTTTTGGCAAGGTATGAGAACTAGAAATTGTATCCTCATTATCATCATCAATTGTGATGAGAATTGTCCATTGTTCTACTTTGTTAACCTCTAACTATGAAGGAAAGTCAAGTGGAAACAGTCAATTTGATTCCCCAAGTCCTAGTCAACTCCTAAAGAAAGGCTAGCTTTAGTGGAATTCAAATTGACTAGCAGTTTTCGACAATTATCAATCAAAAAAGGAGTTTGATAACTCAAAAATCACCAATTACTCAACCTAAGCCAAGAGGAGAAAATTCTACTCTAGCATCCTTTCAAGCATTCAATCAAACACTTGGAAGGCATAAAAGGAAAGCATAGTAAAATGACAACAAGAGTAAGATCTAACAACTACTAATTGCAAAGAATTAATAACAACAATCAAAGAAGGCACAATTAACATGAATTACCTCAAATTGCATTAAAATAAAATAAAAGGAACAAGAGTGTATCAACAACAAAGTAAGAAATTACAAGAATTAAATGCTAAACTAGAGAGAGGAAAGGTAGAGGAACAAGAAATTGTAAAGGAAAAGTAAATCAAAGCATGAATTAAACCTAGATCTAAGAGAAAAATTAAACCTAATACTAATCCTAAGTCTAGAGAGAAGAGAGAGCTTCTCTCTCTAGAAACTAACTCTAAACTACTTTTCCACTAAAACTATGACTACATGGTAACTAACTCTTGGTAAACCCCTAAAAAGTAAAAAGTCCTCATCCCCTTCAACCCTTGATCCTTTAATAGCATCATATGTGAGTTGGATTTGGGCCTAGAAAGCCCAAAAAGCGCCCACAGCGGATTCACTTTATGTGGGCCACGTGTGAGCACAGACGCGTACACGTCATGTACGCATACGCGTCTCTTGGCATGTTTTCTATCCCCCCCCCGTACGCGTCATATACGCATACGCGTCGCCACGCGAGCCCGTTTGCTGTGCGTGAGCGTCAATGAGTGCATCCCAAATCTTTGGTTTTCCATGATTTCTCCACTTTGCATGCTTTCCTTTTCACTCCTTTGATCTTTTCCTAGCCTTTTCATCCTGAAATCACTAACAAACACATCAAGGCATCTAGTGGAATCAAAGATGAATCAAAATTAACAATTTAAGGGCCTAAAAAGCATGTTTTTACACTTAAGCACAATTTAGGAGAAAATTGTGAAACCATGCTATTTCCTTGAATAAATGTGGGAAAAGTGGGTAAAATCCAACTAATTTAAGCACAAAATGTACCACGAAATAGTAGTGCATCACTCTCCTCACAGTCGGACATCCACACCAATGGTGCGTCCTTACGAGTCAATTTGAAAAAATCAGAGCTTTATAACTCCGCATGATGTCGCATATGCACAAGTTTGGTGACTAGACTAGAGCTTGACATGTATCTCATTTGGATGCTATGTTATACATACATATATATCTCTTTGACTTCTGTTTGTTAGCACTTTGCCTTTGAACGCATATTTGTGTGACGCGATCTTTCTATTTTGTATACCTTTGTTTTCAAGTCTCCTAGTTAAATTATCATTCATATATATATATATACTTATTTTGCTTTTAGAGGTAGTAGCGCCTCACTACCTCTGTTTTATGACTTAAGCATAAAGTTTTGTGTGGTAGGGTGTTACATCGTGGATAGTTTTCTTAGGTCTTCCTCTACCTTTCACCCCTTGTCCATCCTCCATCTCATCCACCCTCATGGCTGAGTGTTCTGCTGGTCTTCTTCTCACACATCCAAACTACCTGAGACGCGATTCTATCATCTTTTCCATATTGGGTGCTACTGTAACTCTCTCTCTTATATCTTCGTTCCTTATTCTATCCAATCACGTATGACCACTCATCCATCTCAACATCTTCATCTCTACCACACTTATAAAGAAGTTTCAGAGTTTACGTAAGAAAGTATATGATGAATTAAAATTGATCCTATAAAAATTCAAAGAAAGGCTGTGGATACCATCAAATAAGAAAATGATTGAACCGAAATTTTCTTAAAGAGGATTTGAAACAAGTACCCAAGAAAGAAATTACAAGAAATGATATATCGCACCAAAACAAGTCCGGGATTTATCAAGGGGTTATGTCTTCCATGTAGAGGAATGCAAAATCAAAGATAATCCTATATAAGAATCAAATCAAAATAACTCGAGAGAGATAAAAAAATAAAACTTCGAGAAGATACTATAAAATATGATGCATTATAGTAGAACAAATTCAAATCATGTCAAGGGTTTATAAAGCTCTAGTAGAAAAAAGTGTAATCAATGATTGTGTTGCAAGGATCTTAACATAATCAGAAGTGTGAGTATATCAAGACATATGGGTTACGAAATATGAAGCACAATTAAAACAAGAAATTCTAAAATAAATGTTAGAAGAATATACGATATGGTAAATCACGTAGCACAATTAAAACGCATACGTCAGCACAATCCAACTGAAGGGGGATACCCAACATTTCCAAAGATTCAAGGATCAGTGTCATAACAAAACAAGTTTGAAATTACATCAAAGAGTACATGAGTCAAGGAGAAGAGATCAAATAGATAAAGACAGATACCCCAAGGAATTTATGTAGACATATGCAGTCAGGATCAAACAAAAATGCATATGAACAAAAGAATTAGATTGGAAAATAATCAAACTACTTTTTAAGAAAGAAATATCAAACAAGGACTTCAAGACAAACCATGAAAGAACAAGATAAGTAACTGAGTAACCTTGAGAAGTAACCTCTATCATTTCCCAAACCCCATGATAAGCACTACCTATTACTTTTATTTTGTTTATGATAACCTGTTAGGACTCTCATATACCAAAACCATTAGTGTTAAGCTGGCCAAACTTAATACCATGAAGTATGCAATCATAGACTAATGGCATTAATCAATAGACAATCATGTGCATAAAGCTCTGACTCTTGTCATCTGGACAAGATCTATAACATGACAGATGCTCAGAGTATGCAATTGAAGCATAGTTAGTCCATTTTCCCTAGCTCTACGGCAAAGACTACTCTGATACTATACTGTAACACCCTTATTACCAGAATGTCACACTTCTGTCTACACCACTCTAATAGCACAGATATTACGACAACTTTCATATACTTAATAATAAAATATAAGCCTTTAATTTGATATTGTATAAACTGTTCTTTGAAAAATGGGAATACTTTTTCTTTCTTTTCACAAGCACACATGCATACAAACCAATCACAGAACTTCATATATACACACACACACATTAATAAAAGTCCTTTATACAAGCAACTTACAAACATTATTATAATCATGTGAAAAAATTGTAACTAATACATCCAAATAAAAATAGCACAGCTAAGAACTCAGCAAAACTACATAAGCTTTTTCGTCTGTCATGAAAAGAGAAATCTATAGGGGTGAGAACATCATCCTTTCGGGTTCTTAGCGGGGAGTTTTTAAAAATTGTCATAAGAAGATATTTGTTAAGAAAACTATTTTTTATTTCAGTGACTATCGCTCGTCTTGTGAATCCTTTTGATAACCAATAGTTAATCATCCAAAAATCCAAAGCTTTTAAAAAACCATCAGTTAATTTTCCAAAATCCAAAACTCATATTTTTCTTATAAAAATCTTAAAAGTTATCTACATAGTGTGAATGACCAACATGTTTCAAGCATAGGTTCATTAAGTGTATGTTGAACCAGCTTGATTTTTCATACTTTGCTAAACCTCAAATACAAACCATTCACGGCCTCCCACCCATCACAATATCAATCAGACCTCCGGCACAAGCAACTCAATTAACACCCAATCACCACAATCCAATCAACCAGTCATAATCACAAGTAATGAAGTTCAAACAGAATCAAGAGCAATTATAGCAAGTATGGCAATTAAAAGATAAACAGAAATATTCACATAGACAAACCCAAATACAATATGCAAACCCAAATAATGTCACGTAAATGCATATGATGCATATCTGCCCTATGGCCAATAAGCTTATCTGTCGGTTATATAGTCAAACCCGACATGTCTGGTAGAAAATCCTGGACAGTCCCTCGATGCACAATCCCCAAGAGGTATTCACTTCCCTTGGAGGAATTATTTGAAAAGGTCTAAGTGTCCGGCCACATCTTGTGACGGAGGGTCAACAAAGTCTCAAACCTCAACCTGGAGCAAGTGGGGTGAACCACTGCATCTACCCAAGAAGACTCTTGACTCATATATCTCAAATCACATATCATTTGAATTTCAATCGCGATTCATCATAGTCATTATCGTCCTCAACCATACCTCAACATCTCAAGTATTCATAGATATACATATACACATAATCCCCATCATTATCATATCATCATCCAATCATATCAACCAAACTCATTTCATAATCTTAATCAAACATAAGTCTTGATGGGAGCCGATTGTCGGTCTAGAATTTCTCATAGAAAATACGATCTCGTCAAAGTATAGTTTCAAACTGACAATTAGCTCTCGATCAAAGTTTAATTTGGTTGTCATAAGTTTAACCCAATAAAAATAACTGAGGGTATTACTCCCGAGTCGTCCTCACAAGAATGAGCAAATGTGTGTATCAAACTCGGTCAAAGTATCCAGGGTTGAAAGGCATAAACAAAAATTTAAACTAACAAAACTTAAATTGCAAGAAATTAAATCAAGGTAATGAAAGTACTATCTAAGTAAGTATCAATCTAACAAGACAATGTATGAATTCAAATCTATTCTAAAACTAATTAAACTAGCTAAAAGTAACTAAAGCAAGAATTGAGTAATTAAAGTTTTGGGCTTTTAATGTGTATTGCAAAAGAGATCTTGGCTAAGGTATGGGAATGAAGATTAGTATCCTTGTCTAATAACCATATAATAACAATTGTCACTACAACAATAAGGGTTTTCGCAATGGTCAAAAACCGTTGTCATGGATCAGAAAACCGTTCCTAAAGCTTTAGGCAACGCTTTGGCAACGGTTTTTGACCTGTGGTATATGCGGCCGCTACCAATGCTCAAAGGCAACGGTTTTTTGCCTAAGGCAAGGACAACCAAAAAACTGTTGCCATAGTTACTGGCATAGACAACGGTTTTGACAATAATTTTTAAAGAACGGTTTAACACCATTATTGGATAGGCAATGGTTTAAAACCGTTCTCTTTGATGACGTAACGGTTTAAAATAGTAACTGGATAGACAACGGTTTTAAATTGTTGTAATTTTGTTGTTCATAAAGACAACGGTTTAAAAGCGTTGCCTTTGGTGGTGTTTTTTGCAACAGTTTTAACACCATTGTCATTTTGTAGCTATCTTTGACAATCATTTTAATACCATTTCCTTTTGTGACTTTTGATAACGATTTTTTATAACTATATTATTCTTTATTTACAATAGTTTTCTCATGTTACATTGAAATTAGTTCCAACTATTTTTTTAATTTAATGTCAATAAACAAGGTTAAACTATTTGAATCAAATTACTAAAGAAAACTAATTGAACACTTACCATAAAAAATAAATATTTATATACTTAGTGAACCAAAAATTTCCGGATACAATATAGTTGTATTAGTGTTGGTTACAAGTAATTTCGGATATTTTCTAATTATCCCAGGAAAATAAGCTTAAAAAACGCCAACCCTAGAAAGGAATTCAATCTTCCTCTAAAGAGTTTTATTAATGCTAGCAGCGAAAAATAATTCTCCCAATAGTTTCTTTATCCAAGCCCATATTTTCAAAAAACAGAACCACCTGCAGACAACAAGGAACACAAGCTTCTTAACTGGGGAAAAAATGAAGCATTTTAAATCAGTAAAATACAAAATAAAGAACAATGGCATGCATATAACATGTATCACTAGCACAATGGATACAAGCACATAGGTACTTAAGAAATTCAATTCTTAATAAGGCATCAAAAAGAACAAGCAACCATAGTGTAGTTATTTTCAAGCATGATTGTTATAGCCAGTAAGGAAAGCAATATTTGCATTGCTAATAAATACGCTTCTTAATACATCAAATCAAAAGGTTGTAATTGATGAGGAAAAAACGATTCCACACAAACTCACCGGCAAGTGTATCAGGTCGCATCAAGTAGTAATAACTCACAAGAGTGAGGTCGATCCCAACAGGGATTGATGGATTGAGCAACTTTAGTATGGTGATGAATTTAGTTAAGCGAATATTTGATGATTTGAGTGAAACTTGATTAGCAGAAGTAAAATTTCAAGAAAATAAAAGGGAGAAGGTAAATTGACAAAATCTTAAAGTGCAGAAGAGGTAAATTTCAGAAACTTGAAGTGCAAGAAAATAAAAGAGCCGAAACTTAAATTGCAAGAAAGATAAATAACTGAAACTTAAAGGGCAAGGAATTTAAATTGCTGAATCTAAATTGCTAGGAAACTTAAATTTCATGAAGAATAAAGGGATTTGGGTACTGGGATTCAAAATAAAATTGGACTTGTAAATTGCAGTAACTCAGAGGAGTATAAGACAAAGAGATTCAGATCAGGATCTCAATAGCAAAACAGAAATGGTAAATTGAAGATGAATTCAAAACAGCAAGGAAACTTAGATTAATTGTGAAATCCTAAAGAGAAATTGACAAATTCAGTGAAGTAACAAAAACAAAACGAAAGCCTAGAGCTCAATTGCTCTCTTGTCAAAACAAAAAAGATAAAATTGAAGAAAGAAAATGAAACTCAGAAGAAAAGGAAACCCAGATCTGATCTCAAACTCTAAAATTCTAATAGGGGTGTAAGTTATCGAACCGGACCGAAATTTACCGCAAAACCGAACCGAATTTTACAACAACCGAATGAAAAACCAAAAAAATCGGTTTTTTGATTTTTTCGAATTAAACCGATCGGTTCAGTTCGGTTTTTGGTTGGTTCGGCAAAAACCGAACCGAACCGAACCGAACCGAATAATAGGTTCAGAAATACTCGTTTTTACAAATTTGCCCTCTAACCTAATAACTAAACCCCCAAATCCCTAACTTACCACACCACTCAGTGCAACCACACACAACCCCCAACACAAAGCTTCAGTAAACTCACTCTCCCTCTTTCTCCTCCATGCCTGAGACTCTGAGAGGTTGAGAGCCTGAGAGAGCCAGTGAGCTAGAGAGCTGCCGCCATCCTTCAGAGTTCAGTCGCAAGTCGTCCATCGTGACCGTGAAGGACGCCGTCGATCTCCATCGCGCCATCTCTAACCGCAGTCTTCATGCCGTCGTCGATCTTCGTCTGATCCGTTCTTCTCTGTCGCCGAGCAACAGTCTCCGTCGCCGAACAAATCCTTAGTCCGAGCCCTCTCCTGCAGCTCAGTGTCTTCTTCTGAGGTTAGTAACTTGATTTTTTCACAATTTGTTGTAATTTATGATATGTTCTTGTTGCTGGTCTGTTCTTGTTGCTCTCATAAAAATTCATTGTCACAAGGTTGTTCATGCATGTCTGTTGATACCTGGTGGAAATTTGGCAACAAAATCGAATCTTTGTGATAAGATTTGCCACTCACATACATACATACATGATACATGATGGAGAAATTTTCATTCTACTGCCAAAAGCACGCGTTGCATTTTCTATATATGTTTTTATTTTATTTTATTTTGTTTCGTATCTTATGGTGAATGAATGTGTTTTTTGGCATCTTGGAAGCTGATCTCACAAATAATTTTATTTATGCCAAAAATATTATATGCCAAAAAGTCTTGAAATGTATTGAAATGTATTGAAATGAAGAGCAAGTTAGAGATAATTTATGCCAAAAATATTATATGCCAAAAAGAATATTTAAGAATCCATTGAGATGAAGTTTGAAATGGAAAGAGTGCAAGTGATAAATATTTCCTGTAAAAGTTTAGGAAGAATTTATCTTTTTAGTTGTGTTTATCTTTTTCTTTCATAAGAAAAAACAATATATTAGGAACATATAAAAGAACTATAAATTATTAAGTTGTTTGATAAAAATATTCTTTAAATGCTGTGCTACTTTATCTTTTTAGCCTTTGATTGTTTTTATCTTTATATATTGCTGTTGCTTTAATAACCTAATATGTTGTTGCTGTTGCTTTAATGACCTAATATGTTGCTGTTGCTTTATTTTGCTTTAGTTAATGTGTTTTGAACTTGGTATATTTCATAATTTGTTGTTGTTGCATAAATGCTGGAAAGTGGCTTTTTGAACAAGTTTGAATGCTGATTTCCAATAAAATTGCTGCCTTTGTTGTTCATTATTATGTATTCATAGTTTATCTTTATAATCTATATTGATTTCTTTGTTTTGTATTTGTAGAAATTGCATTAACCGGAGAAGATGATGATGAGTCTAGTGTGGATTCAGATTAAGCATGGTGGCTGTTTTGGTTTTTATTTGGTTTAAAGTGGTTGTTTCACTTTTTAAAGTGTGTTTGTTTTTATTGTTTGCTAGACATTTTTAATTGTCTTTGTTTTATGTTTAATTGTTGGTACAAGTTGAATTTGTATTGAATTTGGATGTCATGTACTCTTGTTATTTTAGTTGATTGACGGTTTTAAATTTCATTTTATGATAATTTAATTCTGATTATTAGGTTTAAAAAAACGAAAAAACCGACCGAACCAAACCGCTGTTGGTTCGGTTCGGTTGTCTAAAAAACAGCAAACCGAACGGTTGGTATTATTGTAAAACCGAACAGGTCGGTTCAGTTGGTTTTCGGTCCAAAACCGAACCAAACTGAACCGATTACACCCCTAAATTCTAAAAAGAAAATTGTAAGAGAAAAAAAAGTAAAAGAGAAGTGTGAGGTAAAGGCCCCTCCTCAAATCAAATTTAATCTTATTTATACACTTTCTATTTTCAGTCCTCGAGCAATCAGAGTGGGCTTTTTAGGTTTTTGAAGAAGTGGATCTAAGGTGCTTGGTGGCTTGGGTCAGGGTGCATGCTTGCTCCCAGTAGAGCGCTCCGTGCACTTTGTGAGCGCTACATTCCTTTCCTTCAGCGTACATCCCTCGTGTGCCTTTTTTCTTCATTAGCACTCCCCTAATGAGCGCTACGCTCACTCATAGAGCGCTGGCTCTTTGGTGCTTCTTTGGTGCGCAATTCCCTTCCTTGGCGCTCCCTTACTGAGCGCTACGCTCACTCATTGAGCGCTGCACCTTGCGTACGGACGGCACAAGCTTGCCTCCCAAGCTCAAAATCCACGAAAAAGGTAACTAAGTGAGCGTGGCGCTCACTTTAGAAGTGAACGCTAGCCATGTTTGCTCTTTGAGCATGGCATTCTCTAATTGCACGCAACGCTTCCCTTATTCTTCCTTTCTTCATTTCTTCACCTACAAGCAACCAAACAAGCAATCAAAGTTTCACCAAAATCAAAGTTTCACCAAAATCACAAGGTCTTTGCATCATTCATAAAATCAATTAATTCTAGCATAAACCTTATGATTTTTTGTAAAATCAATGATGTTTGATTGATTCAAAATAATCATGAAAATCCACTCCAATCACTTACTTATTGTGCAAGAAACTGCATAAAACCTAATGAAACAAATGAAAAATTCTTGTAAAACTAGCATAAGATGACTTGTCATCAGTAATTTATAAAAGATATTAAACCCAAGAACTTCTTTGCGCTGAAAGCACCACATAAGGTCACAAGACCCACCTCCCCCTCCTGTCCCCTCCTTTGACACTACCAGAAGGTAAACCAACAGTGGCAATAAATATAATAGCAAATCTTAGACTTCAGATTCAAACATACTTATTCAAGCATACCTAAAAGAAACCAGACTCATCATGGACCCCTTTGTCAACATCAGCAGTTGCTTTGCTTAGTATAGACTCTCACACAGCAGAAACTTTAGACCACCAACCCCAACTTGCGATAGCCAGTTAAACATGAAATCTTATGCACTAAATTAAATTGATAGCACATGAACTCTTATTTCTTCCATGTAACTGCAAAGAGATGATTAAACAAGACTAAGTATGAATGGAAAAGGTTTAGAACTAAACAAATTGCAACTGAAGCTCAGGTTGTGTTGCCCCTAAATACATAATCAAGATAGAACAGTCTCATAATAAAAAAAATAACATTCTTCAAGAGTGTAGTGTTGTCAGTTCAAGATAGAGACAAATTATGACCAGCCTAAGTGTAAATCGATGACTATGCACACTGATAAAAGAAGAATGTTTCCAAGTACCCACATGAACTATAAATTCTATACTCACAGGTTGTTTCTATTGAAATGATTAGATTATGTGCACAACAAACAAACAAAAAAGTGCCAAAAGAATAAAGGAAAAAAACCTACAATGGTGCTAACTTGTTCAAGGTAAATCAATCATGGATGAAGACAGAGTCTATCACATTTCAAACAAGCAGCTTTACAGGTAAGCTACCAAGGTTGAAATGCTGGTCAACACAGAGGAATTAAATAGAAATTGAAGTGATCAAGAGAACGTTAAAAGGAGACACACCCAGTAGAATGCTGTCAATTCCACCATGCTGGGACTGTCTGTCTTCAAGGATTATCAACTGTTGTAGCTGTAATTCGTAATTGTCTTGTCTATTCTTACTCTCCATTCCGCTTCCAGAAAGTTCTTCTCCACCAAACTTCAAATCCTATTTGAATATTTGGGCAATCTTCTCCAGAATTCTAAGATTTTTACTTGAGTCATTCAGGCCATCAAAATCAAATGCAGCAATTTTACTTGAGTCATTTAGGCCATTGAGAGAATCAACTCAGATTTCCCAGCCACTTTACATGCTAACAAAATAAACCAACCAACAATTAAGAAACAACCATTAACATTAACATTATGCTCCATAAAACAACTTAGCTTAATTTCAAACCAAATTGAATTAAAACAAAACTTCTATGCTTAACTTTTTACATAGAGAGAACATGTTCAGCTAAATAACTCTTTGATTTATAATAGAAAATAAGCTTAATCCAAACACACACAGTAACCGAACCTCAGCGGACGAGGTGGGGGATGGCATAGTAGATGCAAGCGGAGAGGAGAGTACGGAACAGCAGCAGATGACAGAGTAGGAACTGATGACAATCATCATAGTAACAATCAACAATCATCAAGATTCATAATAAGCGAAACCAATTCATAAACCAAACAAAATGAAATCATGTGGTTCTTCCCAAAAGATTTTACCATAATAGAAGAATAGTCTTTATAGTTTATACCTCAAAGCAAACAGTGCAATTCTGATGCATTGCTCTTTTCAAACAGCGATGACCATCTTCCAATCATTTAGAGTAGCAGCACCCTAAAACATATAATAATTAATTTACTAGGATCAAGAAAAAAAAGATATAACTATGAAGAGAAAACAGGAAAAAAGTAAGGAACAATGAATGAAACCCACCACATTTCTCACCTCAATCCACCATTCACAGCAACATCATTAATCAATTACTCACCTGATGCTTATTGATGCACCGAGCAGCGATGGACGAATTTATAAAAAAACAAAGTCTTAAGAGTTTTATAAAAATTTTGACAACATCACCACAAAAATTCGGACTTAAACCACCCTAACGGGTTCCCTCCTTCTCAACAGTTTACCAGCCTTTCATCAGCAATTATCAAACAAATAGGTTCTCAATAATCAACATATTTTATCACTATTTGGTTCCACTCATTGTAAAATTATTTATAAACCATAAAAATTACGACTTTTAGTTAAGAAATCAATTTTAGGTACTTAGTTTAGAAATCTAAACTCAATCTATTTATCATTCATCAAGCCTCAATCTCATAAATTACTCATTATAATTTGATTCAACCACCAATCACAACATTATTAAGTAAAAAAAAAAAAAAAAAAACAGAACTTCCAACAAGCATTCATCCCCAAACAACCTTGCAAGATGCACACAAGAGCTAAACAAATTTCAATTCACACGCACGTAATCATCATCATACCAGTCACATTCACAGCCATAATCCAAACTCAATAAACTAATTGAAACACTAGAACATCATCTCAAAAACTAATCCAAATTTTACATCCTCAAACCAAGTTTATTTCCTGGCTGCGGAAAGTCACCAAAAAAAAAAAAACCAAGTTTATTTCTACCAATTAATCACACAAGACATTTATAAATTATTTGTAGATACTCACTAAACTTCAATGATATTCATAAATTAAAACGGTTAATTTTAAAATAAATCCCCTACCTCTGAGTGTCCAAATTAGAAGAAATTCGAGACGGGTTGTGGCGGCAATGGCTGAACCAGCGTAAACAGCAGCAAAAACAGGGGCTGAGCAAGGACAGTGGCTCCAATAGTGGTATTTTCCGGCGTCAATGGCGGTGTTCCCCGGCGACCAGCGGTGCGGCGGCAAAACCTCCCTCTCCTCTGCGAGTTTCTCCTCCCTCTTCACGTTCTGTTCATCCCATCAACAGTAGCAACTTCTAATCATTGACGATGAGACAGCCTCGTTCTCCTCCTTCTCCGTCAGAGCATCCTTCGCGCGTCACTCCCCTGGTTCTCTCTCTCTCTCGGACGCGTCTTCTTCAGAAGCGGTGACAACCCCGAGCAGAAACGGCGACGGCTTCGCAGCTTCCTTCTCCCTCTTCTGTTCGCGCATCCTTCTTCCTTCTTTGCCACAGCGTCGACGGCGACGGCGACGGCTAGGTTTGACAGTGACGGCGATGGCTAGGTTTGACAGTGACGGCGGTGGCGTCTTCGAAGGCGAGCTCGACAGCGATCAGGCGCGACAGAGCTGGCGGCGTCCTCTCCACCATCGCGTCTCCCGCAGCAGCAGCTCTCTCCCTCGCACGGTTCAGATTGACGATGACATGACAGCGGCGACGCGTGTGATGGGCTCTACGTCGGCGAGGCGCGACGCCGGCGAGGCGCGACGCCGGCGAGGCGCGACGCCGGCGAGGCGCGACGCCGGCGAGGCGCGACGCCGGCGCGCTCTTCTCCCTCTCCTTCCCTTCTTCTTCCTCGCGGGGTTTAGCTTTCTCTCTTTTCTCTGCGTTTCTCTTTTCTCAGGAGGGCTGGAGTTTTATGGTTAGTTTTCTCAGTTTGGGAACTAGAATTTTTTATTTAATTTGAAAATTTAGCATTAGAGCTAAATTTTTATAAAACAATATAGACAAAATAGATATTTTAATAAAATTATTGAATAGAATAATAATTTTAAAATTAAATATATTTTATTTATAATTATTTAAAAGTATTATTCATTAATATATTATTGAATAAAAATAATTATTTTTAATTTAAATTATAAATAAACATATTAATTATGATTTATTAATTATTGTTTAAATTAAATTATATAACTTTTTATTATTTTTTATTATAAAAATTTTAATTTTAAATTATATAAAATAATTAACTATAATAAAATTACACAAAAATATTAATTAACTGAAGTTTAAAATATTTATAAAAATTAATTTAATTATTTTTTATAGATTATTTTTTAAAAATAAAAAATTCGAATTAAATAAAAAAATTTATAATATAAGTTATTTAAATTAAATTATATAGTTTTTTTATTTTTATTACCAAAATTATAATTTTAAAAATATCAAATATTCAATTATAATAAATATTATATAAAATTTTTAATTAATTTAAATTTTAATTACTATGAAAAATTACATATCACTCCTAATTACTTTAGATTCAGTATATATTTAATTATTTTTAGTAAAGAGTGTTCCTCAAAATTTGGTTATGTTAGAATTTAGAGAGAGTTTAAACAAAAATATATAATATTTATTATAAATTTATTTTAATTTTATTTGTTTTAAATAATATTTGTTATATATTTATATCAAAAATATATAATATTTACTATAAATTTATTTTAATTTTATTTTTTTAAATTTATTTTAAATTTATTTTTTAAATAATATTTCTTATATATTTATAACAAAATAAATTTATTTTAATTTTAGTTTTTTAAAATAATATTTGTTATATATTTATAACAATAGTTTTTTAGTATTCTATAAATTATAGTATTTATAGAAAAAATTGTTTAAATTTATATGATTATTTATAATTATTTTTATATGTATCTTTTAATTTGGATAATTATTTAAAAAATATTAGAAAATTATTGTTTGATAAAAAATTGTTGTAATAGTTATAAAACTGTTCTTTAAAATAGTCAATGAGAACGGTTTTATTTTATTGCTATAACGTAATGAAAAATTGAACTTCAACAGCAACACTGTAAAAACTATTGGCTAAGACCATCTAATAGAACGGTTTTAAAGTGTAGCATTTTGACAACAGTTTTTATGCGTTTCTTTTGTACAATTATTTAAACAACAATAAAAAACCTTGCTTAAAAACAAATCTTGGTAACGGTTATAAAACTGTTCTTTAAAATAGTCAAAAAGAACAGTTTTAGTTTGTCGCTATAAAATAATGAAAAATTGAATTCATTGGTAACACTAAAAAAACCATTGTCTAAAACTATCTAAGAGAACAGTTTTAAAGCGTTGCAAAATTTGATGTTACTAAATCCCATATTTGTTGTAGTGTGTAAGGAATCAATCCCATTAAGTTTACTTCTATGATTGAAGTATGTCAAACAGGCATAGTCAATATCATCCCATAAGTTGCAATATAGCTACCAATTGACTTAGTAGAAGATTAGTGTCAATGGGTATTAAATTGACTAACATAGACTCTCAAATCATCAATCCAATTAGAGACAATGACTCAAGGTCATTCAATTCCTTTAACCTAGGCCAAGAGTATGAAAAACTACTCCACAATTAAAGAAAACATTTCATCGAACACTTGGTATATACTAATTAAAGACATGAATAAATTACAAATTAAATGGAAATTAAAGCTACCCACTACATAAAATCACTATCAAAGCCTATAATAAGCATAAAGAGAACATAAAACTACAAATTCAATTAAGGTAAATTCAATATCCAGAAGTATTCAAACTAGAATCAAAAGTGACAAGAAGAACAATTAACAAATAACTATGAAATTGTAAGAGTAACAACTACTAATTTAAGAAGAAAACTGAAATTAAATAAGATTCAAATCTAAATGTAGCAACAAAATTATAATAACCCTAAGAAAACCTAGAGAGAAGGTAGAGTTTCTCTCTCTAAAACAAAAAAAACTATCTATTTTTTCTATCTAAGTGTGTATTGTATTGCTTGTGCGTTGACCCCATCCATTCTCGTCTTCATTAGCTTTAGATTGGGATTGAAAATAGGTCCATAAACACCCAAAAATCGCCCCTTATGTGTTCCTTCAATAAGGCACGTTTTGGCTACTCGCGTACGCAGCCATATGCTTGCATACGTGAGCTTGCTAATCTCAAGAGTTGCGTACGCGGCCACGTGCTCACGTATGTGGGCTTGCAAAAATCTATGGTTGCGAACACGGACATGAACTCGCGTACGCGGAACTGGAAAAACTCCGAGCTCCCAATTTTTCATGATTCTTCATTTTAGCATGCTATCTTCTTCATTTTTCATGCTATTCTCACCCTATATAGCCTTAAACGCTTAAACACACATGTCAGGTACCAAATAGAATGAAATAGTAAAACACATAATTTAATTAAAGCATCAAACAGTATCCTTTTATCATTCAAGCACAAATAGGAGAAAATCATAAAAACATGCAAAATTCAATGAATAAATGTAACATAAGTTGATAAAACCACTCAATTCAACACAAGATAAATAATAAAATTATGATTTATCAAGTCTTTATACTCATCTTTATGCCGATTTAAAAATCATTCTTGACCCATTTACTTTCAAGAGAAATATATATTCAGTTCACATCACGCTAAGAATTGCTTTTCTTCAAATAATTTTCCTTTGAAATCGAGTCCACTTTTTTTAACATTTTTCGAAACCTTCAAAACAACTTCACTCTAAACCAATTCTTTTTCAAAAAACTCATTTCTCACCTAACCAAAATCCTTGAACTAACTTCAAAACCATTTCAAGTTTAAATTTCTTTCAAAAGACTCAAAAATTATTTATTAATTAAACTCCATGGTAGAGTCTCAAGACTTCAAGGAGGTGACAACCAATCTCACTACTTTAAATTCATTAAAAATCCTTAAATCATAGCTTCTTCAATTAAAATCAACCAAATAAAGTTTTCAAAACAAAGCCTCTAGCTTTCATGAAATTAGAATGAAAACACTTAAATAAATAGATTTCTTTCCAAATTCAATCTTTTGAAAACAGTTAAATCTTTATTTCATCCTTTTCAAAACTTCACTTATAAAATTTTCGGCAGCACCTCCTTTAAACCATTTCTCAAACTATTCTCAACTATTTTAATATCAAAATTATTTTCAAAATCAAACCAATTCTAATATCAAATCAAACCAATTCATATATTAAATCTTTTCCAAAATCTCAAATAATTTCAAATAAATCATGAAAATCCCTACCTCGAATCGTCGAAACCCAAAAGCTACAAAATGATCCAAAACTCTTTCTCCCTGCCTGCAACAATGGCAACCGCAACACAGCTCCATACTACTTTCGCAGCAACTTAAATTGTGACATGCAATAACCGAAACTTGACCCAACGTTACTAAAACCTCTGACTTTCAAACGAACTTATAACACAATACTGATTTCAAAGGCTCCAGATGAAAACGTTTACTGTAACAAAGGAAGAACACTAAACTGAATAGCAATAGCGCTAGCAGTAGTTTTGGTGGGCACAGCCATGATAAACCACCATTTCATGGTTTATATTGTATTTAATTGAGTGGTTTTATCAAGCTTTTCACCCACTTATTCATAAGATTTGCATGATTTTACAATTCCTTCCTAATTTAGTTCTATGATTGAAAACATGCTTTTTTGTTCTTAATTTAGCTAATCTTAATCCTCTCTTATTACCATTCGATGCCTTGATCTATGTGTTAAGTGTTTCAGGCTTTATAGGGCATGAATGAGTGAGAGATTGGGAAGGAAGCTTGCAAAAATGGAAGGAAGACAAGAAATTGAGGAGATGACCAGCGAGAAGTGACGCGTACGCGTCAGCGACGCGACCGCGCGGAAGAAAGGAATTCGCAGTGACGCGGCCGCATGAGTGATGCGGACGCGCGGATTGGAAAAGCAGAAGCAACGCGGAGGCATGGACGACGCACCCGCATGGAAAAGAAAAATGCCGAATGACGCGTCCGCGTGACGTGCACGATCTGCAGAATTACAAAAGTCACTGGCAGAGATTCTGGGCCAGATTTCAACCCAGTTTTCGTCCCAGAAACACAAATTAAAGTCAGGGAACATGCAGAGACTCAAAAGACATTCATAATTCATAATTTTAGTTTTAGATGTAGTTTTTAGTGAGAGAGGTTCTCTCCTCTCTCTTAGGTTTTAGGATTAGGATTTCTTTTCAATTCAGGATTATTTTATCTTCATCAGGTTCAATAATTTATGTTTCTCTTCTACTTTTATTTACTCTGATATTTTTAATTGTGTTTGATTGATGTTGCACAATTGGCTGATGATATTGTCCGTGTTAGAATTGACATTTTTATTTAATATAATTTGAGATGTTTCAGATTTATATGTTTTGGATCCTTTGGCTTTATCCAATTTATTTTCATTCAAGTAGATTTTATTCCCTTTTGGTTTTGGTTAAGAAATCAGTAACTCTTGAGTTATCAAACTCAACATGATCGATAACCGCTATCTTTGCCAATTAGCTTGAACTTCTATAATCCCAATCTTTTTCTAGGAATTAACTAGGATTTGAAGATCAATCTAATTAGCCACTTGACCTTCCTTTGCACCAGCAGAGGATAACTAAGTGGAATTAAGATTCAATTTTCATCATCATTGATAAGGATAACTAGGATAGGACTTCCAATTTCTCGTACCTTGCCAAGAGTTTATTTTACAGTCATTTATTTATTTTATTCGTCATTTATCATAATTGCCCCTCATTCTTAAAACCCCCAATTTATAAACTCGTAACCAATAATAAGAACATACCTCCCTGCAATTCCTTGAGAAGACGACCCGATGTTTAAATACTTCGGTTATCAATTTATTTAGGGGTTTGTTACTTGTGACAACCAAAACATTTGTAAGAAAGGTTGATTGCTTGGTTTAGTAACTATACTTACAACGAGAGTTTACTATAACCTCTAAACCATCAATCTTCAGTTCTTTCAAAATGGCGCCGTTGCCAGGGAATTGCAAATGTGTGCCTTATTATTTGTTATTGTAAATAGTTTTCAAAAAAAATATTTTTCTTTTGCTTGTTTATTTGTTTTTTCTCTTCCCCCTTATTTCTGATAACTACTATGAATTCTCACCCCTCTCGCTTTGAATTTAGTTCTAATTTTGTTGCAAGGAATGGAAGCTATAACAGGAATATGCATCAAGGTCAAAGCAATCAAAGATGGATGGAGCCAAGAGGATCTGATCAACCCTTTAGGCAACAACACCCTCCTAGATATCACAGACAAAGACCATCCTACAATGCATACCAAGCTGATAGATATGGTGGACCGCCTAGTAGCTACCAACAAGCCCTACCGTATGCTCAAAGACCATCCTCACAACATAACTTTGAACCACCACACTCACAAGCCCCTTTCCACCATTCACCTCCATATGACCCCAATCCTCATTCACCACACCAACCACCATATGAACCATACCCAGAACCACCACCTCAATATATACCATCTCTATATCCTTATCAAGAGGAACCACCTCCGTGTTATGAACCTTTTCTCCCAATAAATGAACCCTCTTATCCACCCCAAACCTCCATAGAAAGCAAACTTGCCTCTATCACTAGTCTCACCTCTACTCTTCAAGCACTTATATCCCGCTTGGGCCAACCCTCTACACCCAATAGTCCCTCAAGCTCCACTGCACTTCCATCTCCACCACATAATGATCCACCCATCCCATCGCCACCATCCATGGAAGAGCGCCGACATCCATCAATCCAAGAGCAACATGATCCCACTGATACTATTGACATAGAACAAGAGAGAAAGGATCATCTTCGCGAATCCATACTTCATAAGGAGCTAGAGGAAGCACTAAAGGTGAAGGTAGTAGAGACCCTTGAAGTCGACAGCCGGTTGAAGAACTAGTGAAAGAATGATAAACCACTATTTTATAGTTTATATTGTGTTTAATTGTGTGGTTTTGTCGTGATCCTTACCCACTTATTCATTAATTTAGCATGCATTTAGATTTCCTTCCTGAATTTATTACATGTTTGAAAATTGCTTCCCAGAGACTTTAATTATTTAATTTTAATTCTCCTTTATTCCATTCGATGCCGTAATCTGTGTGTCAAGCGTTTCAGGCTTTATAGGGCATGAATGAGACGGAGATTGGAGAGGAAGCTAGCAAAAATGGAAGGAACACAAGAGTTTAAGGAGATAACCAGCGAAAAGTGACGCGGTCGCATTGCTCACGTGACCGCGCGAAGGAGCGCAAATCGCAGTGACGCGGCCGCATGGCTTGCGCGGCCGCGCGGATTGGAAAGCACAAGCAACGCGATAGCGTGGACGACGCAAACGCGTGAAGAGGAAAAGCGCCAGCGACGCGTCCGCATGGACGACGCGATCGCGTGACATACGCGATCTGCATAAACTGCAGAATCTGAAACCAGCGATTTGGACCCTATTTCGGCCCAGTTTTCGGCCCGAAACAGCAGACCAGAGTCAGAGAATATGCAGAAACAACAGAGAAGACATTCATTAATTAGTTTAGATCTAGTTTTTTACTCTCTTAGGTTTTTTTTCTCTCTAGTTTTAAGAATTTTAATTTTCAATTGATCTTAGCATTGGAACATTGAGAATAGTTATTTTCCTCATCAAGACTTCATCACTCTAGTTTGTTCTCTTAACTTGGTTTTATTCTTCCATGTTCTTTGTTATTTTCAATTTTGTCATTCAGATATTTTTATGATTAATTAATGCAAGGATTATTTCTTTTTAATTTAAATTCCATTCCAATAATCATGTCTTCTTTTAATTCCCTTTCATATGCCATGGATTCTTTATTTATAATGCGTGAGTAGTTTCATTACTTGATGGGGAGTTGATTAAAAAGAACTCTTGAGTTGGAAGGATTGAAAGAAAAATTTATAATTGGGTTGAATGTTGGATTGCTATCCTGTCACCGACGCCAATCCCTTTGAACTAAGTGGGTTGCAACTTGTGAACAGATCTGGCATTTCCACTTGTTTGACTTTCTCTTACCTAGTAAGGGATAACCAAATAGAACAACTATTAATTATAAATTAATCTTACAATCACACCATCAATGATAGAGATTCTAACCAATCAATTCCCAGTCAAGGCCTCTTATTTTTATTATTTAAAGTTCCTCAATTTAAATCCCCATTTACTTAGCTCAACTCTTTTTGGAATATCTGATTAATAAAACAGCACATTTTTCTGCAACTCGTTGGGAGACGACCTGGGACTTAAAACTCCCAGTAATTTTAATTTAAACTTTCAGTGACATATTTCTAAATTGATAGGCAGATTTTCGGTGAGTTAAGAACTATACTTGCAACGTAACCATTTTAATAAATTTTTAATTCACCAGCTTCTACACTCCATCAATTTTCGGCGCCGTTGCCGGGGAGTTGCAATAGAGTGCTTATTTTATTAACTAGAATTTATTTATTTGCATTTTCTTTAATTTTGCTACTATGAGCTGCGTGTTTCTTCTGTCAAATGACACGTTCACTTCCTGATCCGCGCTTGCTAATATTCGATCCTGAAATTGAAAGAACAATTTCATGAATAAGGCAAGAACAGCGTAGGTTAGTCCGCTCTGAGGGCAGATCTGAAAGTGAATCTGAGGAAGAAACCAGCCCCCGTTCTACTGATTCGGTTGTTTTACGTGTAGAAAACATGGCAGCTAGAAGAATTACCATTCAGGAGGAAGGAGCTCCTGATTTTACACTGCAACCGTTTCAAGCGTATCATCCAGCGGTAACTACGAATTTTGAAATAAAGACCGCACTGCTAAATTTGATGCCGAAGTTTCATGGCCTACCTGCTCAAGAGCCTATCAAGCACTTGAGAGATTTCCAGGCAGCCTGTTCTACTGTCAGGCGTGATGGCACTGATGAAACTTCAATTCTGCTGAAAGCTTTTCCATTCTCTCTTGAGGGAAAAGCAAGAGAGTGGTACTACACTCAACCTCTAGCAAACGTATCCAACTGGGATACACTCAAAAGGGAGTTCCTGGAGAAATTCTTCCCATCTAAAGTTACTGATAAACTGAGGAAGGATATCTCTACAATTGTTCAGGATGACAATAAGACTCTCTTTGAATACTGGGAGCGCTTCAATAATCTTCTGGAAGCATGCCCCCACCACATGATTGACAAGATCGTGCTACTCAGCTATATCACACAAGGTATGAGACCCCAAGATAAGACCACATTGGAAAGTGCCAACAATGGGTCTATGAAGAAGTACAAGACCACTGATGAAGCTTGGCAATTGATCAGTGATTTAGCTGAATCTACTTGGAACCACAGACAGAAGCAAGGCCGTTCAAGGGCCGTTGCAGAAGTATCTTCTGGCATAGAGACTGCTGCTCTAAATCGAAGCATCTGTGAAATGACCAACCTGTTGAAGCAAATGCAGTTAAATCAACAAGCTCAGCAAACTCAACCGCAGCAAAACCAACAACTAATTCCACAAAGAATTTGCGGAATTTGTGCTGATTACAGCAATTACACTGATGAATGCCCGCAGCTCCAACAAGAAGACAACATGGTGGCATCCACTCACAACTTCTATGACTGCCCCAACCAAGGGTACAATCAAAGTGGAAATAATAACCATGGATGGCAGGACAATTCAAACCAGAATTGGAGGGATAACAATAATAGGGGAGGCAGAGATAGTCAGAGAAATCAGAGGTGGAATAATTACAACAACAGGCAGCAAAATCAACCATACCGAGTACTTCACCTGAGGCAAAACCAAGGACCACCGAACAATCAGCATCAAACCTCTCAATTTACTCATTCTTCTGTATCTTCTAATGAAAAATTATTACAAGCTTTTGAGAAAAGACAACTGGCCATGGAAAATACCATCGTGAACAGTATTAACGCTAGTCTGAATGGTTTCACCTCTACTCTACAAGCTTTTATGACACAACTTGGTTCAGCACAAAATTCCAGTAACCAACCTTCAAGCACCACTGGAATCCCCCTCTCAACCATTACCCAATCCAAAGGGAGGAATTAATGCCATCACCCTAAGGTCCGGAACCACACTACAGGAGAGGAATCAGGAGGAACCAAGCTCACCAGTATACGCCTCAGCTGAAGAGGTGGTAGAAATCGAAGATGTTGAAGAGGAAGAGGATATACAGGACATAGCCAAAGAAGAGATAGCTCAACCACAGGAAGAGGCACAAAAAGGTGCAGGCACCACAAAAAACACTACTCCCATTCCATTTCCACAACTTGCAAGGAAGCCTAGGAAGCAGCTGGAACCTAATCCTAAAATGGTAGAGATATTCAAAAAGGTTGAGGTAACTGTTCCCCTTTTTGATGTTATTCAGCAGGTACCTAAATATGCAAAGTTTCTAAAAGACTTATTTATCCATAAAGATAAAATTAATGAATTAGAAACTATTCCTTTAGGTAGTTCTGTATCTGCTTTAATGGGAGGATTACCTGAAAAATGTAGTGATCCAGGTCCTTGCATAGTTAGTTGTACTATTGGTGGTGTAGTAATTTATGATTGCATGTGTGATTTAGGAGCATGTGTCAGTATAATGCCTTTGTCTATATATGATGTTTTAAGGCTCCCTCCCTTAAAAAGGTCGGCAGCTCGTTTTGTGTTAGCAGATAAAAGCATTATTACAGCTGCTGGAGTTGCTGAAGATGTTTTGGTGAACATTAAAGGGCTCACATTTCCCACTGATTTTTATATCTTGGAGATGCCCCATAATGATTCAGATAAGCCATCATCAATCCTACTTGGAAGACCATTCCTGAAGACATCAAAATTCAAATTGGATGCTTTTTCAGGGACATACTCCTTTGAAATAGATGGCCGCATAGTAATCTTCAATCTGAATGGAGTCATTGACAACCCCCCAGAAGATCGTTCTATCTTCCAGTGTGATGTCATAGACGAAAGTGTGGCTGAAGTTTAAAAGGAAGAGTTTGAAGAGAGGCACACTGGACAAGGTCCAAGTGTGGGGACCCTCTTAACTGACAATGAGGACACTTCACCATTTTCACAAGCCCCAGATAACCTAGAGCCTGTCCATGATCAAAAGTTAGAATTGAAACCTCTCCCTCCACATCTCAAATATGCTTACCTTGAGGATGAGCAGAAGCTTCCGGTTATTATTGTAAGAGAACTGACTTCTCAACAAGAAGAACAGCTACTTGATGTGTTGAGGAAGCATAAGAAGGCAATAGGGTGGAGTTTGGCAGACATAGTGGGAATCAACCCTCAAATATGCGAGCACAGAATATTTTTAGAAGAGGGAGCAAGACCTGTCCATCAACCACAAAGAAGATTGAATCCTACCATCTTGGAAGTTGTCAAAAAGGAAGTGACCAGACTATTGGAGGCCGGTATCATATATCCCATTTCAGACAGTGAATGGGTAAGCCCAGTGCAAGTGGTGCCCAAGAAGTCCGGAGTCACTACAGTGAAAAATGAGCTTGGAGAGCTCATAGCGACTAGAGTTCAGAATGCTTGGAGAGTCTGCATTGATTACAGGCGTCTCAACCAAGCTACTCGTAAGGATCACTATCCACTTCCATTCATTGATCAAATGCTGGATCGCCTGTCAGGTAAATCACATTATTGCTTTTTAGATGGTTACACATGTTATTTCCAGATTCATATAGCTCCTGAGGATCAGGAAAAGACTACTTTTACATGTCCTTTTGGAACCTATGCTTATAAAAGAATGCCCTTTGGCTTGTGCAATGCACTAGCTACTTTCCAAAGGTGCATGATAAGTCTTTTCTCTGATCTTATTGAGGACTGTATGGAAGTTTTTATGGACGATTTTAGCGTTTATGGTGATTCTTTTAACCTTTACTTAGATGGATTATCTAGAGTATTAGATAGATGTATTAATACAAACCTTGTATTGAATTTCGAAAAATGCCACTTTATGGTAAAGCAAGGGATTGTATTGGGACATGTGGTATCTAATAATGGCATTTCTGTAGACCCAGCAAAGGTGAATGTTATTTCTAGTTTACCTTACCCCTCTTCTGTGAGGGAAGTCCGTTCGTTCCTTGGCCATGCAGGTTTCTACGGGAGATTTATTAAGGACTTTAGTAAGGTGGCACTTCCCTTATCCAGATTACTACAAAAGGATATTGAGTTTGAGTTCAGTGAGGATTGCAAACAAGCATTTGATAAGCTAAAGACTGCTCTAACTCAAGCTCTAATTGTGAGAGGACCCGACTTGAGCCAGCCATTTGAAATCATGTGCGATGCTTCCAACCATGCAGTAGGAGCAGCACTGGCTCAGCGTGAAGGTAAAAATCCTTTTGTTATTGCCTATGCGTCTAAGACTTTAGACACTTCCCAGTCCAATTATACTACTACTGAGAAAGAGCTACTCGCTATTGTTTTTGCTCTGGATAAATTCCGGGCTTATTTACTTGGTACTAGAGTAGTAGTGTATTCGGACCATGCAGCTCTAAAGTATCTATTGGCTAAAAAGGAATCCAAACCAAGACTTATACGTTGGATACTGTTGTTACAAGAGTTTGATTTAGAAATCAAGGATAGGAGTGGTAATCAAAATTTAGTTGCAGACCACTTGAGTCACCTTGAACATATTAAGGATGATTCTACTCCTATAGATGATAATTTTCCTTTTGACAACCTGCAAGCAGTATCTGAAGTAGTCCCTTGGTATGCACCTATTGCTAATTATTTAGTTAGCCGCACATTTCCTCCACATTTTTCTAAACATCAAAGAGACAAGCTGAAAAGCGAGTCTAAATATTATATATGGGATGACACATATTTATGGAGATGTGGCGCTGACCAGATAATTAGACGTTGTATACCTCAATCAGAATTCCAGTCTATTTTAGAAGCATGTCACTCATCTGAAAGTGGAGGACATTTTGGCCCTCAACGAACAGCTAGAAAAATCTTAGACTGTGGATTCTGGTGGCCTACTCTTTTTAGAGATGCTGCTGAGTTTTGTAAATCTTGTCACCCATGCCAGAAATTTGGTAACATATCCAAGAGGGATGAGATGCCTCAACAATATATGCTTTTCTGTGAAATTTTTGATGTTTGGGGCATTGACTTCATGGGTCCATTTCCAAATTCTAGTGGATATTTTTATATATTGTTAGCGGTAGATTATGTTTCCAAATGGGTGGAAGCAATTCCTACCTGCACTGATGATGCTAACACTGTTGTTTCCTTTGTGAGAAACCATATTATATGCCGCTTTGGATCACCATGAGCGATCGTGAGCGATCAAGGCACCCATTTTTGTAACAGGAGACTAACAGGATTGATGAAGAAGCATGGGATAATCCATAAAGTTGCAACAGTTTACCATCCCCAAACTAATGGGCAAGCCGAGGTGTCAAACAGAGAAATTAAACGTATCTTGCAAAAGATAGTAAAGTCTCACAAAAAAGACTGGAGCACCAGACTACAAGATGCACTGTGGGCATATAGAACAGCATACAAGACACCCATTAGGATGAGTCCCTTCCGCTTAGTTTATGGAAAAGCTTGTCATCTCCCAGTTGAAATCGAATACAAAGCCTTCTGGGCAGTTAAAGAGTACAACATGGGGATTGAGAATGCTGGAGCTGAAAGAAAGTTACAACTGCAGGAACTGGAGAACCTTCGCCTAGAAGCTTATGAGAACTCCAGAATATACAAGGAAAAGATGAAAGCTGTGCATGATCAAAACATCAAGAAGAGAGAGTTCCAACCTGGAGATTTTGTTCTCCTTTACAAATCTCGACTGAGGCTCATGCCCGGTAAGTTGAGATCAAAATGGGAATGTCCATACAGAATAGAGAAGGCTGAACCGTACGGAGTTTATCACCTAAGCCATCCTTCAAGTTCTGAACTTATTAAGGTCAATGGACACCGTCTGAAGCTATACCATGGTGAGAAGGTGCAGAAGAGCAAGGAGCTTGAGATCTTCCGCCTGGAAGATCCCTACATAGCAACAGATTGAGCTAGTGGAGCGTCCAACTTACGGACGTTAAAGCAAAGTGCTTGGTGGGAGACAACCCACCGCGGTATGATCGTTCTTTTCTTTACTTTTAGTTTTTCTTCTTTAAATAACTATTCTCTTTATTAGTGCTTTCGTGCTCTTTCAATTACATGTCTTTATCTTTCTAAAAAAAAAAAATTTTCGCCGTACAACGCGATCGCACAAACGACGCGTCCGCGTGGCAGGGGGAGTAAAGAAAAATAAAAATGAACAGAAAGTTTCGCAGGATCAGCGCTAGAGTCGTGCCAAAGGCATAATTTACTCCACGTGACCGCGTCGCTGACGCGACCGCGTCGCATGGAAATCATGGCCTCCCACACGACCGTGTACTCCACGCGGCCGCGTGCCCTGCATTTTCGACGTAAAAGGGTGCACAATGCTATATTGTGCGAGAGTGGTGCTGGATTGGTGCTGGAAGCATAATCCTGGTCACGCGACCGCGTCGCCGACGCGGCCGCGTCAATTAATTTCTGATGCACACTCACGCGATCGCATGACCCACGCGATCGCGTCACCTTAATTTGGCAATTGAATTATATTGAACAGAGAGTTGTGCTGGAGCGAGGCTGCACTCGCGCCAGCAGCACAATGTAGGTCACGCGACCGCGTGACCGACGCGATCGCGCCCCCTTCCTGACGCACATCCACGCGAACGCGTGCCTTCCGCGGCCGCGTCGCATGCGCCGCACAGCTCAACCCAATAAGCCAACTTATCTTATCTTTCTCTTCTCCAAACCTACTTTTTCTTTTCCCCCCTTCTTTCTTCTTTCTCCCTTTCCCCTTCTACCTCACCTTTCACTTTCTCTCTCTCACCACCATTAACAAGGTTTTACCTTCTTCTTCCTTCTTCTATTTTTTATCATTCTTATTATAGTATGTATATATATTATTATTTTCTTTTTATTTTCTTTTTCTTTTCACATCTTTATTTTTCCTTCTTCTTCTTTTACATGGTGTTAGAAACCTTTTGAGTCATCATTCCTCATTATATGCTTGTGGATTATTGCAAATTGTTTGACAATTATTTTTCTCCTATTTAAGGGATTGCTTGCATGTTCAATTCCATACTTTTTATATCTTGTTTACCGTGCATGCCATGTATTTGTGAAAAAGCCCATATAGCATTATGTACTTTTCTATATTACTTTACTCTACTCTGCAATGCTTGCTTTTCACAAATTCCCTTTCATATTTTATTATTTAAATTTAATTGTCAATACAAACGTGATAGTTAGTTTGTTACAAATGGTAACCTAACTTGGACATTAAATGATTGATATATGCTACTCATGCCTTTGCCTGCATGCCAATAAACCTCTTGCATTCCATTGTCCTACATGCACTTGCTATATTTCCGTTGATGAGCTTTTCACATGTAATCCAGACCATGTGTTCATGCCATTTATCTTTATTGTGCATTGACTATCACTTACAATACCCTCTTCCTCGCTCTATCTCTATGAATTTAATTTTCTTTCTCTTTCTTTCTTTCAGGATGGCCACTAAGAAAGGACAAGAGAAAGCTACTTCCAAACCATCAGCAAGAAGAGGAACTAAAAAAGCATTAGTGGCAGAGCCTTCTTCAACCGCAGTCAAGCCCTCAACAAAAAGAGTTAAGAGGATAATAAAGGTTGACGACAAAGAGAAAGCCTTTCCAGCAAAGGACACTGCGCGATTTCCCAATCGCTACTGTGAGCAGATGTTCCCTATCCTAGCAGAAGGGAACTATAACAATGAATACCTTCTCATCCTCCTGCCCAATATTACCACCTTTGTTGAGCCACAAATTGAGCAAAGACAATGAGGTTTCCTACGGAGACAGCCAAGAAGCAAGTCCCCATTACAGAAGAGGCCATTCAGCAAGTTCTGAGTCTTTCCCCTATTCCAAAAGGAATGGACGCTTTTCAAGAAGCCACCCTTCAGCGCCAGAGATACCAATTTGACTGGGACTCTGTTCTCAGAGTCATTACTTTACCTGGCAGCCGTTGGATCTACGGATACCACCGCAACCGCCCTAAGGGAATCTTGGCTTCCGCACTTACCTTGGAGGCTCACGTATGGGCACAGATCATGTCCCATTACGTCTTTCCAAGCACTCATGAGTCCTCCTTCACTGCGGATATGGCTGTTCTACTATGGTGCATCCTTACAGAGCAACCTCTAAATCTCTCAAGACACATCCGGCATACTATGGAGCATGTACAAATCGCGGGCAACTTACCTTTCCCCGCCTTGGTCTCAAATCTTGTCTCCGCAGCTGGAGTCTCCTGCAGAGCTGGGGACACCAAAGTCATGCTTCCACGGGATGATCAATATGTCCCTAATGGGAAATACCTCAGACTTTCAGCAGCCACTACAAGCCAGCCTACTGAGCCGGTTGAAGATATTCCTTCTTCAACACCACAAGCATCTACCACTGAGAAAGTGCTCCAGCAGATACTTGAAAAGTTGGATCGGCATGAACAAAAAGCAAAGATGAGAGAGCGCCGTAATGAGCGCCGATTCAAACACCTCAAGGAGCTACTCAAGGGACGCTTCAGAGACTCAGACACCCCGGACTCCACTTCTTTTACCAGCACCGGGAGCCATACTGGTCCCGACTGTGGAGATACTGCCACCAGCCCACCCCTGTTCCTGACAGATGGCACCGAGGACGGTGCAAAGCCTTAAGTGTGGGGAGGTCGGTCAGTACCTGACTTCCGGAGGTAAATTCTCTTCTCTGACACCAATAATTAGGATATTTTAGTTAGATTTTTTCTTTCTTTTATAGAATAGAATAAATTGCATAGGTTAGGATAGTTGCATGCATGTTCTACTTGATTGAAAAGACAATAAGTTTCTTTTAAAAAAATCTATCTTTGGAACAAAATTTCACTAATTTTTTTCAAAGTTTTTATGATAAATCTGCTTGAGTTGTATTTGGAACATGATGTTTGAGCTAAAGAACACACAACCTGTGAAAGATTTGAGCCTTTATGTATGGTTACACTATTTAACCATAATTATTTTATTCTTGTGTGTTTACTTCTCTATGATTGTAATCTATATTTTGTTTTATCTTATATGTCCAATATTTATTATATTTACATGCTTGCACATGATTGAGGCCATTATTTGTTTAAACTCACTTATCCAAATCAAGCCTACCCTTTTCAATTACCCTTGTTAACCACTTTGAGCTTTTAAAACCCCATTTGTTCTATATTTCACCACATTACTAACCTTAAGCTGAAAAACAATTGCATATCCCAAATTGAATCTTTGGTTAGCTTAAGATAGAATTGTGTGTGCTAGTTAAGTATGGGAAATTGTGGGAACAGAAGTTGTTAAGGGAATGTGTCATGAAAATTTAAAGGAAATTTGGATACCCACTCATGTGAAAATATAAAAATGAAAAATCTATGTGCATTGATAAGCTTTATTTATTCAAAAAAAAATATTCAATAAATAAGGGGACAAAATTACCCCAATGTTAAATTCAGAATTCAAAGATCAATGCACATATGATAGAATTAAAATACAAGGTTGAAACATGAGTATGGGTTGAAAAAGGGAATTATGGGTAGCTAGGCATGAATTTAAAAGTATATAGAATATATGTATATTAGGTGAGAGCTTAGGTTAATTAAAGATTCAATTTATAAAGCTCACTTAGCCATATGTATATCCTTACCTGCACCTTGACCCCATTACAACCCTGAAAAGACCTCATGATGTTTGCATTGGTATATTAACTGTTGTTGATTGGTTAGGAGAAAAACAAAAGTTAGAAAGCATGACTAGAGAAGAATAGAGTGATTACCCTATACACTAGAGATTAGAGCGTACATACATTATCAGTGAGGGTTCAATGCTTGAATTTTCATGTTTCCAGCCTTCATAAGCTATCTTCTTGCACTTTTATCGGTTTTATTATATGATGATAGAATTAGTGGAATTTGATTTGTAATTATTTTGAAGGGCTTATTTACTTTTGATCAAGTGGATAATAATCATATAGTTGCATTTATTTATGTATGTAGGATTGCATTGCATTTCATGAGTTTCTGCATGTTCATACTTATTTCCTTGTCTCCTTCAATTTAGCATGAGGACATGCTAATGTTTAAGTGTGGGGAGGTTGATAAACCACTATTTTATAGTTTATATTGTGTTTAATTGTGTGGTTTTGTCGTGATCCTTACACACTTATTCATCAATTTAGCATGCATTTAGATTTTCTTCCTGAAGTTATTATATGTTTGAAAATTGCTTCCCAGAGACTTTAATTATTTAATTTTAATTCTCCTTTATTCCATTCGATGCCGTAATCTGTGTGTCAAGCGTTTCAGGCTTTATAGGGCATGAATGAGACGGAGATTGGAGAGGAAGCTAGCAAAAATGGAAGGAACACAAGAGTTTGAGGAGATAACCAGCGAAAAGTGACGCGGTCGCATGACTCACGCGACCGCGCGAAGGAGCGCAAATCGCAGTGACGCGGCTACATGGCTTACGCGGCCGCGCGGATTGGAAAGCACAAGCAACGCGATAGCGTGGACGACGCAAACGCGTGAAGAGGAAAAGCGCCAGCGACGCGTCCACATGGACGACGCGATCGCGTGACATGCGCGATCTGCATAAACTGCAGAATCTGAAATCAGCGATTTTGGACCCTATTTCGGCCCAGTTTTCGGCTCGAAACAGCAGACCAGAGTCAGAGAATATGCAGAAACAACAGAGAAGACATTCATTAAGTAGTTTAGATCTAGTTTTTGACTCTCTTAGGTTTTTTTTCTCTCTAGTTTTAAGAATTTTAATTTTCAATTGATCTTAGCATTGGAACATTGAGAAGAGTTATTTTCCTCATTAAGACTTCATCACTCTAGTTTGTTCTCTTAACTTGGTTTTATTCTTCCATGTTCTTTGTTATTTTCAATTTTGTCATTCAGATATTTTTATGATTAATTAATGCAAGGATTATTTATTTTTAATTTAAATTCCATTCCAATAATCATGTCTTCTTTTAATTCCCTTTCATGTGCCATGGATTCTTTATTTACAATGCGTGAGTAGTTTCATTACTTGATGGGGAGTTGATTAAAAGGAACTCTTGAGTTAGAAGGATTGAAAGAAAAATTTGTAATTGGGTTGAATGTTGGATTGCTATCCTGTCACCGACGCCAATCCCTTTGAACTAAGTGGGTTGCAACTTGTGAACAGATCTGGCATTTCCACTTGTTTGACTTTCTCTTACCTAGTAAGGGATAACCAAACAGAACAACTATTAATTATAAATTAATCTTACAATCACACCATCAATGATAGAGATTCTAACCAATCAATTCCCAGTCAAGGCCTGTTATTTTTATTATTTAAAATTCCTCAATTTAAATCCCCATTTACTTAGCTCAACTCTTTTTGGAATATCTGATTAATAAAATAGCACATTTTTCTGCAACTCGTTGGGAGACGACCTGGGACTTAAAACTCCCAGTAATTTTAATTTAAACTTTCAGTGACATATTTCTAAATTGATAGGCAGATTTTCGGTGAGTTAAGAACTATACTTGCAACGTAACCATTTTAATAAATTTTTAATTCACCAGCTTCTGCACTCCATCAGAAGACAACAAGGAGAATTTTGTGCTTGAAGGTGAAGAAATAGTTGAAAAGAAAATCATCGAGGACGAATACGATTGCATACTTAAATACCTGGATCAAGCAAGAAATCGATTACCTTTCCGACGTTCGGACATTCAAAGAACCCCATGGTTTCATATGGGAAATCTACTGAAGAACGTAGCAGGAAGGAGAAATTGGGCACTCCGGTGGATAGTGAGCAGCACGATTTGATATTGGAACAAGTGGAGGAAGCCGGAATTATTGAAGAAGAAGAGGAGGCAGTGGTGGAAGACTTAGGAGATACTTAACCTCCATGGGAAAGTCAAGTTATAGAGCCTCCTTCAAATACGTTTGAAACTGATGTTGAGAAGGGTGTACAACCTCCAAAGCATATCATGGTTGAAGACTTTGAAGAAGATGATCAAGAGATGGATTCAATCATTAATGAATTCTTATCTAGATTTGAATCCTCTCCCATTGGACTTGACATGGAGATTGAAGAAGAAGAAGCACAAGCTCCCATGCCCTTGGTGAACAATGAAGAAGAAATTGAATCAGAAGAAAGCTACCAAGAGGAAGAGGTTGAAATTGAGGAAGCTTGCAAAGAGGTGGAAGTTATCAAAGAAGAGCACAAGGGAGTGGAGCTTCCACGTTCATTCCAAACACCTCCCCCTAAGTTGCCATCATCCTTCACAACATTCAAGTGGGTAAAATTCATATCCCTTAGCTTTCTAATTCCACTTGAATATGGGCTACTGGAGATGGATGGTCAACTTAGAGCTCTCTGTGGCATTAAGAGTAAGAAGAAGATGGTCAGTGATAAGATTTATCCTGCAAGGTTCAACATGGTTGTGTGCTCAAAGTTTAAATGCAAGGATTGGTGTAAAGCTCAACTGAATGGGTCTAGGAAGTTGTTTGCCTGCTTCAGTGAGAATTCAGACTACTTGCCGCCCGGATGGAACAATATTGTTCAACAAGAAGACGGGTGCAAAAGCAAGGTTTGGGACCCCGGAATTCAGACTAAAAATCAATACTCTTGGGGCCTTGTCACTTGCTTTAGCTTGCTTAAAGGCTTTCTGCGCCTAGTTTGGGATCCCAGAGGCTACTGGAATTCTAAACACCGGTGGAGATTCCTGGATCAGTACAAGCACAAGCCACCATAACAAGGAGCTCACCAGAATGTCCAACTTAAGGACTTTAACTAAAAGTGCTAGGTGGGAGACAACCCACCATGGTATGATCATTCCTTTTTCAGTTTGAATTTTAGTCTGTTTTTGAGTTTTGATTGAACCTGGAATTTTGAATAACATTCATTGCATCTGCATTTGCATCTTATTCGAAAAAAAAGGGAAAACACGCACGTGACGTGGCAGCGTTGCTGACGCGTCCGCGTCACTAGTGCGTTAGGTAGAAAAGAATTAAACAGAGAGTCACGCGAGAGCATGGCTGGAGGCGCGCCTTTAGCATCATTTGACCTCACGCGACCGCGTCATCCACGCGGCCGCGTGCCACGAAAATCGACGTGAAAAGGGTGCATAGCCGAAAGTTATGCTGGAGTGGTACTGGACTGGTGCTGAAAGCACAACCTTACCACGCGGACGCATGGCTCATGCGTCCGCGTCATATCCCCATATTGGCCACTCACGTGATCGCGTTGACCACGCGATCGCATCACCCAAAATTTGGCAAAATAATATTTTGAACAGAGAGTTGTGCGAGCGTGAGGCTGCCCTCGCGCCAGTAGCATAAAACGTGTCACGCGACCGCGTGACCGATGCGACCGCGTCGATTAACTTCAAACGCAAGTCACGCGACCGCGTGCCCCACGCGTCCGCGTCACTTACGCCGCACAGCTTATCCTAATTTGCCAAATATCTTATCTTTTCTTCCCCAATCCTAATTTTTTCCTCCCTCCTTTCTTACTCACTTCTTTCCCTTCTCATTCTTCTTATCTTTCATTTTATTTATTTGCATATTTCATTCATTGGATTTTAATTTAGTGCATATTTTTCTTTTTTTTCTAAATTTATTATTTTTTTCCTTTGGTGTTGATTTTCTTATTTAACTGTTGCATCTTTTCTGGTATAATTTTTTGTGACTTGTTTTACAATGTTGGGTGATGCTATTTTTCTGTCAATGTCAATCTTTTATCATACCTGTATTCCTTTTGCATTGACATGAACTTACATTGTCTTTCATTACCCACTCTCTTCCCCATTGTTGTACATTTTGTACCACTAGCATGCCATGGCTTCTATTGTTTCCTCACGTACATGTTGAAGCTTCCATGTAAATGAGACCCTTATCATTTGGCATTAACCCATCCATACTTCATTTACTTTCTTATCTTTATTTTTGGGTTACTTTTTCTTCTTTTCCCTCTTCTTTCAGGATGGCCACCACAAAGGGAGAGGAAAAGCTTCTTACTGGGAAGACAAACAAGTTCATCTGCTCAATCTTTGGAGAAAAGCATCAGTTGAAGTAACCCGTCCACCTGCACATCTTAGAATGCACCGAGGACGGTGCAATCTTTAAGTGTGGGGAGGTCGATACTGATCTCCATGGGTTAGTTACTCTTCTATCTCAACACCAATGGTTTATTTTCCTTGTTAGTTATTGCATTTGCATGTTTGATTGCATATTTTACCACTTGGTTGAAGTAATAAATTTCTTTTCAAGACTTTATTTTATAATATTTCACTAATTTAAATTGAAAATTAAAATTTTCTATGTGTTAAATTTGTTTGAAGTTGTATTTGGAACATAGTTAAAAGTTCGAACACACAACCTGTGAGATTTGAGCTTAATTACATGGTTACATTATTTAACCATAAATGTTTTATTCTTGTGTGTTTTCTTCTCTATAATTGTAATCTTTACTTTGTTCCATTCTATATGTCCATTATTTAGTATATTTACATGCTTGTATATGATTGAGGCCATTGTTTGATTCTAGCTCACCATTCCCAAATTAGCCTACCTTTTACATCACCCTTGTTAGCCCCCTTGAGCTTTTAATCCCCTCTTGTTCTATAAACCACATTACTAGCCTTAAGCAGAAAAACAAAATAAAAATCCCAAGTTGAATCCTTGGTTAGCTTAAGATAGAAATTGTGCAATTGTTTAAGTGTGGGGAAACTTTATGGGAATACGGATGATAGAAACAAGGTAGAAAGTAAAAAGAATAAAGATATTTCAAAATAAATTTTTTTTGGGAAGCATGCTCATGTGAAATCAAAGTAATTAAATCACCATGTGCATATAAAAAAATTCAGTATTTAAATAAAGGGGATACAAAAGAATTCCCCAAATGCAAAATAAAGCAATGCACATGAGACAAAATTCAAAAATAAGTTTGATACATGAGCATGTAATACAAAAGTGGGAAAATTTGAGTAGCTAGGTAAAGAATTTTAAATTTTATGAAGTATGTATATGTTAGGTGAGATCTTAGACTAATCAAGGATTCACTCTGTTAGCTCACTTAGCCTTATATGTACATCCTTACCTTTACCTCAGCCCCATTACAACCCTGAAAAGACCTCATGATGTCTGCATTGGTATACTAAATATTTGTTGATTAGTTAGATGAAGAACAAAGTTTAGAAAGCATGATTAGAGAAGAATAGAGTGATTGACCTTAGACACTTGAGAGATTAGAGTGATATACACTACCAGTGAAGGTTCAATACTTAATTCTATGTTCCCTGCTTTCATTAGCTATCTTCTTACAAGTTTATTTGCTTTTTATTGTGTAATTTGAATTAGTGGAATTTAATTCATATTTGTTCTTGTTTTCACCAAGTAGGTAGAATCATCTTTGCATGTAGTTGCATTCACATTCATAGGTTGCATTGCATAAGTCTTGCCTTTCCCTACTCATTTATTTGATCTCCTTGAGTTTAACATGAGGACATGCTAATGATTAAGTGTGGGGAGGTTGATAAACCACCATTTCATGGTTTATATTATATTTAATTGAGTGGTTTTATCAAGCTTTTCACCCACTTATTCATAAGATTTGCACGATTTTACAATTCTTTCCTAATTTAGTTCTATGATTGAAAACATGCTTCTTTGGTCTTAATTTAGCTAATCTTAATCCTCTCGTATTACCATTCGATGCCTTGATCTGTGTGTTAAGTGTTTCAGGCTTTATAGGGCATGAATGAGTGAGAGATTGGGAAGGAAGCTTGCAAAAATGGAAGGAAGACAAGAAATTGAGCAGATGACCAGCGAGAAGTGACGCGTACGCGTCAGCGACGCGACCGCACGGAAGAAAGGAATTCGCAGTGACGCGGCCGCATGAGTGACGCGGACGCGCAGATTGGAAAGCAAAAGCAACGCGGAGGCATGGACGACGCGCCCGCATAGAAAAGAAAAACGCCGAATGACGCGTCCGCGTGAATGACGCGTCCGCGTGACGTGCGCGATCTGCAGAATTACAAAAGTCACTGGCAGAGATTCTGGGCCAGATTTCAACCTAGTTTTCGGCCCAGAAACACAGATTAAAGTCAGGGAACATGCAGAGACTCAAAAGGCATTCATAATT
This sequence comes from Arachis hypogaea, assembly GCF_003086295.3. NCBI lineage: Eukaryota > Viridiplantae > Streptophyta > Magnoliopsida > Fabales > Fabaceae > Arachis > Arachis hypogaea. The sequence continues at coordinate 79,734,182 of NC_092044.1, read as the reverse complement.
CATAATTTTAGTTTTAGATGTAGTTTTTAGTGAGAGAGGTTCTCTCCTCTCTCTTAGGTTTTAGGATTAGGATTTCTTTTCAATTCAGGATTATTTTATCTTCATCAGGTTCAATAATTTATGTTTCTCTTCTATTTTTATTTACTCTGATATTTTTAATTGTGTATGATTGATGTTGCCCAATTGGCTGATGATATTGTCCGTGTTAGAATTGACATTTTTATTTAATATAATTTGAGATGTTTCAGATTTATATGTTATGGATCCTTTGGCTTTATCCAATTTATTTTCATTCAAGTAGATTTTATTCCCTTTTGGTTTTGGTTAAGAAATCAGTAACTCTTGAGTTATCAAACTCAACATGATCGATAACCGCCATCTTTGCCAATTAGCTTGAACTTCTATAATCCCAATCTTTTTCTAGGAATTAACTAGGATTTGAAGATCAATCTAATTAGCCACTTGACCTTCCTTTGCACCAGCAGAGGTTAATGATGACAAGTCATCTTAGCCTAGTTTTACTAGTCTTTTTCTTTGATTTTCATAGGGTTTTATGCACTTTCTTGAGCCACAAGTAAGCCATTTAGGTAGAATTTCATGCTTCCTTAGATTCAATCAACCATGGATGAATTGATGCATTTTCATGAGTTTTTGTGCAATAATTGCTTATATATCAAGAAGAAGAAGAACTCTCATGATTATAGCAAAGCTTTGATGCAATTGTTGATTGATGATAGGTGGAAAAAGGCTTAGAAGAAGGTTGAAGAAAATGGGACAGCAAGGAGCAAGAAGAAAGACTCACGTTTGAGCTTAAGTTTGCCTCAAACTTGGACTCAAACGTGAGGCAGAGAGCAATCATACCCTGGAGGCACGCCCACGTTTACGCCAACGTTTGCCTCAAACTTGAGGTCAAACATTGGCTAAGAAATTTCACCCAGGGAGGCCAACATTTGCGCCAACGTTTGCCTCAAACTTGAGGTCAAACGTTGGCACCACAAGAAGCAAGGAAGGATGCCCCTAAGCTTGGCAACGTTTGCACCAACGTTTGCCACAAACTTGAGGTCAAACGTTGGCACCAATTGAGCATAGAGGAGCACCCCTGATTGATGCCTTGGATGCGCCACGTTTGCACCAACGTTTGCCTCAAACGTTGGCTAGAAGAGAAGCAAGGGAAGGACCACGTTTGAGCTTGCGTTTGATCTCAAATGCTGGCTCAAACGTGGATGGCAGCAGAACATGGCCGAGCTGCATAATTGGCACACGAAGGCGTTTGAGTCAATGTTTGCCTCAAACGTTGACTCAAACGTAAATCCCCAAGGCCCAAGTTGCAAACGGATTTCTTCCCAACACCAAGAGCAATCAACAGAGGCTTTTGTCAACCCAATTCCATCAAGAGCAAGGGCCCAATTCAAGGCTTGAAGATCATTTGAAGAAAGTGTATAAATAGCTTAGAATTTAAGTTTTCAAAATGCTTTTCTTTTCAGAATTTTTAGAGAGCCTTTTCTTGGAGAATTAATTTTGAGTTTTCGTTGCTGTTAGCATTTCCTGGAAGAAGAATTGATTTCTCTTCCTCTGGATTTTCTTGTTTTCATTTCCTGCATACTTGCTTAAGTCTTGGGTGTTGAGAATTGGGGAAATTCTGTCTCAATCTCACCTTGAGATCTCTCTTTGTTTGAGTTACTGCACTATTGAGAAATTGGTATTTGAATTCCTTCATTCCACTGCTGGATCTTTAATTCTCTTGCAATTATTTTCTGAATTTGGATCTAGGAAGGCATTGAGATCTAGACTTAGTTATCTAGTCCCTTAAGTTCTGAGATCTGGAATTTACATTTTAATTTTCCTTGTTTCATTGCCACATCAAGCTTATTTTCTTTTTTGTTTAAGATCCGGTTCAATTGAATTCATCTTCTACTCTTCCGTTTGTTGAATTTCACTTTCCTTGTTTAATTTCTACAATCCCACATCCCTAACCCATTTTAGATTTCTTGCAATTTAAGTTTCTGCAATTTACATTTCTTGCAATTTAAGTTTCTGCAATTTACATTACTTGCACTTTAAGATTCAGCTCTTTTTCCTTTTGTTCTCTTTAATTTCCTGCAATTCACCCACTCCCCTTTACAATTCATGCAATTCAGTTTCAGTCAAACACAAATCACTCAAATCAACTTCTATTTGCTTGACTAAATCAACCACTAAGCTAAAATTGCTCAATCCTTCAATCCCTGTGGGATCGACCTCACTCCCGTGAGTTTTATTACTTGATGCGACCCGGTGCAATTGTCGGTGAGTTTTGTGTCGGATCATTTTCTGCACATTAAGTTTTTGGCGCCGTTGCCGGGGATTGAATAGATTGACAATGATTAAGTAAGGTGGTGGTCTAGATCAGGCACTTTTTCTTTAATTATGATTAACTCACTAACTGTTTGAGATTTTGTCTCAACCAACTGCACTCCATTCTGAAGAGTGCTGCTATTTGTTCTTTGTGATTTTGTGTTTGTCACAGGTAAGAGAAGAAATTCCTCGCTTCTCCGAGTAAGACGAATGAACTCTCAGGAGGTTGAGAAGAGAAGTTAGAGGAAAGGCTGTTGTTGGGGAAGAAGAAAGTTCAGAGGAAGAAGAGTATCACGAGATGGAAGGGAATCCTTCAAATTCGAATCCAACAGGGGGAGTGACCAACAATAACCCTCCTCAAAGAAGAGTTCTAGCTTCTTACACGTTTGCAAACCCAAGACACTGTGGGAGCAGTATTCTCACTCCCAATGTCAATGCGAACAACTTTGAGCTGATGCCACAACTCATTACACTTGTCCAGAACAATTGTTCCTATGGAGGAAGCCCATTGAAAGATCCAAATCAGCACCTATCTACCTTCTTGAGGATTTGCGGCACTGTTAAATCCAATGGTGTGAATCCTGAAACTTACAAGCTTCTTCTGTTTCCATTCTCACTGAGAGATAAGGCTGCACAATGGCTTGAGACTTTTCCCCAAGGAAGTATCACTAGTTGGGATGATTTAGTGACTAAGTTTCTAGCCAAATTCTACCCACCCCAAAGGATCATCAGGCTGAAAACTGAGGTGCAGACATTCACCCAATTAGATGCTGAATCGTTGTACGAAACATGGGAGAGATACAAAGCGTTGATCAGAAAGTGTCCTCCAGAGATGTTCAACAAATGAGACGTGCTGCAGAATTTCTATGAAGGCTTAACATTGAAATCTCAAGAGGCATTAGATCACTCTGCTGGAGGTTCTTTACAACTGATAAAAATTGCTGAAGAAGCCCAGAATCTTGTGGATATGGTGGCCAATAACCACTACTTCTTTGCTCATCAAAGAACCCGTCAACCATCACAGAGGAAGGGAGTGCTAGAACTGGAAGGAGTGGACTCCATTTTGGCTCAAAACAAGATGATACAACAACAAATTCAACAACAGTTTGAGCAGATGGCCAAGAGAATTGACAGTCTTCAGGTAGCAGCTGTGAATACAAGCCAACCATCAACTACATGGGTGCAAAATAAAGAAAGCCAAGAAGAGCAGCAACAGGAGCAAGTGCAATACATGCATAACCAAAGTTCTGGACAGAATGAAGTTTATGGTGAGATAACCATAGCCAAAGCCAATAGCCATGGCACAGAAACACAAACCAAAATAACTCAAGGAATAACCAGCAAAACGGTAACCAAAATTCATTCAGAAAACCACAAAACACTTACCCCAACTCTAACTATTATCCAACCCATAACCAGCCCACCAACCAAAATGCTTACCATCTACCACCCACATCTTACAACCAACCACAAGCATCACCAGAATCTCAAAGAATCACCAACCTAGAAACCTTGATAGACAAAATATGGAAACACCAAGAAATGACAGCCAAGAATCAAGAAGCCTCCATAAAGAATATGAAGAGGCAAATTAGCCAGCTCTCTAAACAATTTGCAACAGAGAGGCCATCAAGTTCTCTGCCAAGTGACACAATTCCCAATCCTAAGGAAGAGTGCAAGGCGATACAGTTAAGAAGTGGGAGAACATTGATGAGCAACAATGACAGTACAAAGAAGCAAGTGGAGAGTAGCAAAGGGCCAATAGAGGAGGAAAAGCCAGCAGACGCAGAGGAAGCCAATGATCAAGATGTGATGCCAAGCAAGAACACAGAGAAGCCAAGAAGGAAAGAAGACCAGCCAACCAATTTACAAAAGGGAGAGGAAGAATTAATCCAAGGACAACAGAAAAAGGAGAAAGTCTTCACCCCTCCATTGCCATATCCACAAAGGTTCAACAAAGAAACTAAAGATCAATATTTCCACAAATTCCTGGAAACTTTCAAGAAATTGGAAATCAACATTCCCTTGGCTAAGGCATTGGAGCAGATGCCCCTATATGCCAAATTCTTGAAGGAGCTCATCAACAAGAAAAGAAGTTGGCTGGAGAAGGAGACTGTGCTTCTTACTAAAGAATGCAGTGCACTAATCAGAAAAGGACTCCCTCCCAAGCTGGAAGATCCTGGAAGTTTCTTCTTACCTTGCACCATTGGAAGTCTATTCATCAACAAGGGGATGTGTGACTTAGGAGCAAGCATAAATCTAATTCCATCCTCTTTAGTGAAAAAGCTTGGCATAGGAAAGGTGAAGCCAATACAGATGTCCTTGGAATTGGTGGACCAATCAGTGGTACATCCCAAAGGAATGATTGAAAACCTCTTAGTTAAGGTTGACAAGTTCATCTTTCCTGCGGACTTTGTAATCTTGGACACCGAAGAAGAAGGAAACAATTCAATCATCTTGGGAAGGCCATTTTTGGCCACTGCTAGAGCCATCATAGATGTAGAGCAAGGAGAGCTAATCCTCAGGATGCATAAGGAAAGCATTATCCTAAAAGTGTTTCCAGAACCACAAATTTGTGAAGAGAAACGCAAGACAATTAATGACTATTTTCCAAAGCAAGAAACCAACAACACAGTGGAGCAAAAGAATGAGCATGTGCAAGGAAAAGAAGGAATTCAAAAGGGAATTGGGATGATGAACAAGAAAGGAAGTATCAAAACTAAAGTCACTGTCAAGGAAGAGAGATTAACAAGAAAAAGGAAGAAAAACAAGAAGAAGGCTTACAAAGGGTGGAAGAATAAGAAAATCTCAACTGAAGGATTTTCCAAAGGTGATAAGGTGCAATTAGTATACCAACAGCTGGGAACAAAAGATCACTACACTGTCAACTAAGTACTCTCTCTGGAGCACATTGAAATCGAGCATCAAGGCACACAAAGGAGGCTTACAGTGAGGGGGGATAAGCTGCGACATTTCAGTCATCAACCACCCTAAGGGGACCAATGTCAAGCTAGTGACAATAAACGAGCACTCCATGGGAGGCAGCCCATGATTTAATTTTCCTGTCTTTAATATTTTAATATGAATAATTGTTACACCAACATGAATTCAATTCTTTCTGGACAAAATTGACAATTACTCATGACATTGGAGGGCATATGATTGAATTTTAAGTTTGGTGTGCCCACGGGCACACCAATACATATTGCTAGAACAAGTCATGAAAGTCAATGTTCTTTTGAGTTTTGAATCCCATGGAAGTATAACAATGGTTATAATTAAAAAAAATGAAGTGGGAACTTCAAAGGATAATGATTGGAGGAAATGACATTTCGAACCATATAACCAAACATTAAGTTTGGTGTCCTCCAAGGCTACGTACAAGAGAAGTCATGGTTAAATGAACATGAGGAATGATATTTATATATTTGTTTAATATAAGGAACTCTCTTGTCACCGTTTGATAATATTTGTCTTTGTCGTTTTATGGCTAGGTGGTCAAAAAGATATTCAATGAAAAGGACAAGACAAGGAGGGGGCATAGCATGAAGACAAAATTTCATCACATGCTTCACAGAGTGACTCTGCACACCCTTGGAATGAGTACGTTGAAGACCCTTGAAGAAGCAAGTTTTGTCCTCATTCAACCTTGCATGCACACCTTTGATTAGAAAATGCCCAATTACATCCTAGCCCTCCATTATCCAATTGAGTGATTATAAAACGCTACCCTTAAGCCATGCACATGAACGAAGAAGTAGCACACTCCTTGCATTCCAACTATTTGAACTATATTTCCTTCATCATTATTCATCATACATTTTCAGCCCCAAACACCTTTTCTCCCAAGAATACATAAAATTCTCCAACCTCCCTCACACACCCTTAACCTCAAAAAGGTCAACCAATCAAGTGATTATGGCCTCTTCCTCAAGAGCTAAACGGAGAGAATGAAAAGAGCCCGCGGTGGAAGAAAGTACACCTGAATATGACCGGTGGAAATTCAAATCTTGGTACCATCAATTACAACTTGAATGGATGAATGAGAAAAAGATATATCCGAAGGTTCCAATCCTGCTGCCAGATGAAGGGTGCCAAGAAATGAAGGACAAGATCAGAAAGAGGAAATGGGAAGAACTCACATCGCCAATTACTCGGATTAATGCAAACATCATAAGAGAGTTCTATGCCAATATCCCAAGGCTTAATGTGAATGAAGCCCCAACTTACAAGAGCTATGTATGGGGAATAGAAGTAGATTTTAGTTTAAATGCCATTAAGAAAGTCTTAGGACTAAGAGCAGCACATTTTGATGAACCAGGATACCACCAAAGGGTAAATGGAGATCCGGATTATGATGAAATCGCTAGTGATATATGTGTGGTGAATGTAGATTGGGAAGGAGATGCCAATAACAAGCACAAATACTTGAGGAGAGGAGATCTCACCCCTGAAGCAAAGGGGTGGTATGAGCTTATGAAGAGATCAATCTTGGGTACAGTGAACACTTCGGAGGTCAACAAGAAAAGGGCTATCATGTTACATTGCATCATGGTAGGAGGAGAAGTGAAGGTTCATGAAATCCTTGCAAAGGATATTCAAAAAGTTGTAGAGAAGAATGCGGCTAGGGCTTGGGTATACTACCCAAGCACCATTATGCGGTTGTGCATAAAGGCTAAAGTGCCAATGGAGGACGAGAACCCAATATGGTTGAATCCGGGAATGCCTATAACCTTTGAAAGAATGATGATTGTTACGGAAGCACAGCAAAGCCGAAGGCCACAAAGAAGAAGGCGAAGAGAAGAACCAAGGGAGGAAGAAGAGTCACAAGAGGAACAAGAGGAACAGCAACAATTCCAACCACATAACAACATGGACATGACTCAGATGCAAGAAGCAATTGAGGGTTTGTCACAATAATACATGGGACTTCAAGAGAGGCAAGAAGAGTACCATTCACAGTACAAGAAACATCAACAAAGACAAGAGGAACGTCAGCTGAGAATGATGAGTCAACAAAGGGATTTTGAGTCAAAATTCCTAGTGATACAAGAGGAGCAAGCTTTTCAATCTCATGAATCATTCGATCAGTTAGCCCAAATGCAAGCCGAGAACATGAGAGCCCTCAAGGAATTCACGACCCTTCAAGATGCAAGGTATGAAGTTCAAGCTGACTATAACATAAATAGTCAAATAAAGTTAAGCTACATTGCGGAACACCTACACAATATGGAACCAGCATTTCCAACTTATGATGAATACTTCAAGGGGAGGAGTGAAAGAGAAGTAGACAAGGCAATACTCCTTGAAAACAGAATAGAAGAAACAATGAAGAAAGCTAGATTCTGGCAAAAACTAAAAGGCAAAGGCAAGGGAGAAACCAGTGAACAAGCAAGTGAGAAGAAAAATAAAGACAAATGAAAGGTGGAATTGCTCCTTGCTTACCATATTCAATAAAGAAAGATCATGCTTTTCTAGTTGGTAGTCGTTTGTTTTAATTGTGCATCTTGCCTGTTTAACTTTGCAATAAGTAGGCTAGTCTAAGTGTGTGCTTGTGTGTTTACTTTCACTTAACTAATTGCATGCTTTGTCCCCTGTATCTTTTTAATTCAATAAAAGGAATGTTTGAAACATGAAGTAAGATAAGTTCTTTGTTAGTTGGAAGTACAATAATAGCAAGTGGTGGTATGTGTGTTTGATTGTGTGATAACTTACTTTTAGTGAATAAAAGGATTAGACTGTTATCCTTTTAAGTAGAAAATAGCTCACTGTCTATGAATCTCAATCAAATAAAAGTCCTTGGTTAAAAAAAAAAACAAAAAAAAAGAGAAAAGAAAAAGCCAAAGGTGGCAACAGAACAAAAGAAAAAAAAGAAATAAAGCTAGACACCAATAGCTTGAACCTTAGAATATATGCCTGTGGTGTCTCTGTATTAGGATCTGCTTGGATTATTAAGTTCTTTGGAGTGCATCAACACTTGGTAACTTGGGTTAACTAACCCAGGATTATCAACTGAAAGTCCACTATCAAGAGCAACCTAGCTACAAGACATTTAGTAACCCAAAGAGGTGCTGGGCATCAATGTTCTAAGAAGGAATGTGAGTCAAGTGTCTACAGTGAATAATGTGTTGAGTACAAATAAAGTAAAGAAAAAGAATTGCTGCACACATGACACTGAGCTGAATTTTACAGAGAAGGAAAATAAAGAGAAAACAACCATTAAGGACAAGTAAATAATGAGAGGTCATAGCAGTGTGTTAGTTGATGCTTGAAGAAGACTTTCTATGCCTAAACGTCAATAAGAAGTGAGTTGTTTCATATCTGCATAAAACCTCATGAGTTACCAATGATACTCTGCTAGCATGAACATTCTCTTCCATTTCATTCTTTCTTCTTAATAAGTCTTTTCTTGCTTGGGGACAAGCAAGCTTTAAGTTTGGTATTGTGATGACAAGTCATCTTAGCCTAGTTTTACTAGTCTTTTTCTTTGATTTTCATAGGGTTTTATGCACTTTCTTGAGCCACAAGTAAGCCATTTGGGTAGAATTTCATGTTTTTTAGATTCAATCAACCATGGATGAATTAATGCATTTTCATGAGTTTTTGTGCAATAATTGCTTATATATCAAGAAGAAGAAGAACTCTCATGATTATAGCAAAGCTTTGATACAATTGTTGATTGATGATAGGTGGAAAAAGGCTTGGAAGAAGGTTGAAGAAAAGGGGACAGCAAGTAGCAAGAAGAAGGACTCATGTTTGAGCTCAAGTTTGCCTCAAACTTGGACTCAAACGTGAGGCAGAGAGCAATCATACCCTAGAGGCACGCCCACGTTTGTGCCAATGTTTGCCTCAAACTTGAGGTCAAACATTGGCTAAGAAATTTCACCCAGGGAGGCCAACGTTTGCGCCAACGTTTGCCTCAAACTTGAGGTCAAACGTTGGCGCCACAAGAAGCAAGGAAGGATGCCCCTGAGCTTGGCAACGTTTGCGCCAATGTTTGACTTCAAGTTTGAGGTCAAACGTTGGCACCAATTGAGCATAGAGGAGCACCCCTGATTGATGCCTTGGATGAGCCACGTTTGCGACAACGTTTGCCTCAAACGTTGGGCCAAACATTGGCTAGAAGAGAAGCAAGGGAAGGACCACGTTTGAGCTCACGTTTAATCTCAAATGCTGGCTCAAACGTGGATGGCAGCAGAACATGGCCGAGCTGCATAATTGGCACACGAAGGCGTTTGAGTCAACGTTTGCCTCAAACGTTGACTCAAACGTAAATCCCCAAGGCCCAAGTTGCAAACGGATTTCTTTCTAACACCAAGAGCAATCAACAGAGGCTTTTGTCAACCCAATTCCATCAAGAGCAAGGGCCTAATTCAAGGCTTGAAGATCATTTGAAGAAAGTGTATAAATAGCTTAGAATTTAAGTTTTCAAAAAGCTTTTCTTTTCAGAATTTTTAAAGAGCCTTTTCTTGGAGAATTAATTTTGAGTTCTCGTTGTTGTTAGCATTTCCGGGAAGAAGAATTGACTTCTCTTCCTCTGGATTTTCTTGTTTTCATTTCTTGCATACTTGCTTAAGTCTTGGGTGTTGAGAATTGGGGAAATTCTGTCTCAATCTCACCTTGAGATCTCTCTTTGTTTGAGTTACTGCACTATTCAGAAATTGGTATTTGAATTCCTTCATTCTACTGCTTGATCTTTAATTCTCTTGCAATTGTTTTCTGAATTTGGATCTAGGAAGGCATTGAGATCTAGACTTAGTTATCTAGTCTCTTGAGTCCTGAGATCTGGAATTTACATTTTAATTTTCCTTGTTTCATTGCCACATTAAGCTTATTTTCTTTTTTGTTTAAGATCCGGTTCAATTGAATTCATCTTCTACTCTTCCGTTTGTTGAATTTCACTTTCCTTGTTTAATTTCTGCAATTCCACATCCCTAACCCATTTAAGATTCAAGCAATTTAGATTTCTTGCACTTTAAGTTTCTGCAATTTAAATTTCTTGCAATTTAAGTTTCTGCAATTTACATTACTTGCACTTTAAGATTCAGCTCTTTTTCCTTTTGTTCTCTTTAATTTCCTGCAATTCACCCACTCCCCTTTACAATTCATGCAATTCAGTTTCAGTCAAACACAAATCACTCAAATCAACTTCTATTTGCTTAACTAAATCAACCACTAAGCTAAAATTGCTCAATCCTTCAATCCCTGTGGGATCGACCTCACTCCCGTGAGTTTTATTACTTGATGCGACCCGGTGCACTTGCCGGTGAGTTTTGTGTCAGATCGTTTTCCGCACATCAGTTAACTAAGTGGAATTAAGATTCAATTTTCATCATAATTGAAAAGGATAACTAGGATAGGACTTCCAATTTCTCGTACCTTGCCAAGAGTTTATTTTATAGTCTTTTATTTATTTTATTCGTCATTTATCATAATTGCCCCTCATTCTTAAAACCCCTAATTTACAAACTCATAACGAATAATAAGAACATACCTCCCTGCAATCCTTTGAGAAGACGACCCGAGGTTTAAATACTTCGGTTATCAATTTATTTAGGGGTTTGTTACTTGTGACAACCAAAACGTTTGTAAGAAAGGTTGATTGCTTGGTTTAGTAACTATACTTACAACGAGAGTTTACTAAAACCTCTAAACCATTAATCTTTCAGTTCTTTCAAGCAACTATTTTATGGTTTACAATGTGTTTAATTGTGTGGTTTTATCATGGTCTTTACCCACTTATTCATATAATTAGCATGCATTTATATTTCCTTCCTAAAATTATTACATGATTGAAAACATGCTTCTTTGGTCTTAATTTAGCTAATCTTAATCCCCTCTTATTACCATTCGATGCCTTGATCTGTGTGTTAAGTGTTTCAGGTTTCATAGGGCAGGAATGGCTTAGAGAATGAAGAAGAAGTGTGCAAAGATGGAAGGAATATAAGGAATTGAGGAGATGACCAGCGAAAAGTCACGCGGTCGCATGGCTCACGCGACCGCGTGAAATAGAAGAAATCAGAGTGACGCGATCGCATGGCTCACGCGACCACGCGGATTGAAAAAGCACAAGTGACGCGGAAGCGTGGACGACGCGAATGACGCGTTCGCATGGATGACGCGACCGCGTGACGTGCGCGATCTGCAAAATTACAAAAGTTGCTGGCAGAGATTTTGGACCGCATTTCAACCCAGTTTTCGGCCCAGAAACACAGATTAAAGTCAGAGAACTTGCAGAGACTCAGGAGGCTTTTTCATAATTCACTTTCCATGATTTAGATCTAGTTTTGAGAGAGGTTCTCTCCTCTTTCTTTTTAGGATTAGGATTTAGGATCTAGGACTTCTCTTAATTTTAGGAGTAACTCTCGATCCCAGGTTCAATGTTCTTTTACTTTATACTTATCTCTTTTTTTCAGACATTTAAATGCTTGCTTGTATTAGTTATGTTGCCTATTTGGCCTATGCCACCTTCATGATGATTTTCTTATTTAATAATATTTGAGGTATTTCAGTTTATGATTGTTCCTTTTTATTATCCCCAATCTGAAGATATTGTTATTCCAGTAGATTTAATTTCTTTTCCTTTTGGTCTTGGTTGAGAAATCAGTAACTCAGGAGTTATCTTAGCTTAACATAATTGACAACTGTTATCTTTGCTAATTGAACTGAACTTCAATAATCCCAACCTTTTCTTAGGAAATAAATAGGATTCGAAGGTCAACTAATTAGTCCCTTGACTTTCCTTTGCTTTAACAAAGGTTGACTAAGTGGAATTAAGATTCAACTTTCATTATTATTGATAAGAGTAACTATGTATGGACTTCCAATTTCTCCTACCTTGCCAAAAGATTTGCTTTACAGTATTTATTTATTTTAATTGCCATTTAAATTATTTGCCATATTTATTCTTCATCCTCAAAACCACAATTTTACCTTTTCATAGCCAATAATAAGAACATACCTCCCTGCAATTCCTTGAGAAGACGACCCGAGGTTTAAATACTCGGTTATCAATTTTAAAGGGGTTTGTTACTTGTGACAACCAAAACGTTTGCACGAAGGGATTTCTGCTGGTTTAGAATCTATATCTACAACGCGACTATTTTTATAAAATTCTTTACTAGCAAAAATCCTAACGTCAAAATGGCGCCGTTGCCGGGAAATTGCAAATGATTGCCTTATTATTGGTTATTGTAAATATTTTTCAATATATATATATATATATATTTTTTCTTTTACTTATTTATTTGTTTTTCTCTTTTCCCCCTTATTTTTGATAGCTACTATGAATTCTCACCCCTCTCTCTTTGAGTTTAGTTCTAACTTTGTTGAAGGAAATAGAAACCACAGCAGGAATATGCATCAAGGTCAGACGAATCAAGGATGGATGGAGTCAAGAGGATCTAATCAACCCTTTAGGCAACAACACCCTCCAAGATATCATGGACAACAACCATTCTACAATGCATACCCAGCTGAAAGATATGGTGGACAACCTTGTAACTACCAACAAGCCCCACCTCGTGCCTATAGACCATCCTCTCAACATAACCTCGAACCACCACACTCACAAGCTTCTTTTCACCATTCGCCACCACACGATCCTTATCCACCCCAACACCAATCCAATTACTCCCAAGAAACACCACTCCCCCTTACACCATACCCATATCCATCAAAGCCAGAATCACAGGTTTGCCTTGAAGAATAAATAAAACAATTTACTGCAACCCTTCATCAACTGGAGCAAGCAATAATTCAATTATCTTCCAGACGTTCAGCCCCTCAACAGACTCCCATGGCTTTATGTCGAGAATCCAATGAAGAACACAGTACAAAGAAGACGCTAGAAGCTCCAGTGAACAGCATAAAGCATAACTTCGTACTGGAACAAGTAGAGGAAGCTGTCATTGCAGAAGAAGAAGAGTTGGTTGAAAATTTAGGAGATGTCGAACCGCCACCTGAATCTAGAGTTGTGGAGAACTCCGTCAAGGATGTTACAATTGATGCTGAGGAGGATTTTGCACCGCCTCCACTGTAAATATCTTATGAAGAACTGGACAGAATAACCCAGGACGCAGGTTTCCTTGATGATGATGATCACAAGTCAAGTCCTCTTAGTAATGAACTTGCATCCGCAAGTGAATTCTTTGAGACAGAAAATCTTCCCCAAGTGAATATGAAGATGATGCAGAGGTCAACTTTTCTCAACCTCTTAATTATGACTCAAGTGATGAGGAAGATATGGAAGACTTTGACCAGGACATGGCTGGAATGGAAAAGGTTTGCAAGGAAGTGGAGGAATTCACTGAAGACCACAAGGGAGTAGAGCTTGCAGAACCACTAAAAACACCTATCCCAAGGCCACTACCACCCAATACAAACCTCAAGTGGGTAAAATCCTTAGCTTTTATCTTTACTTTTCCACTTGAATATGGTTTACTTGAAACAGATGGCCAGCTTAGAGCTCTTTGCGGCTTTAAGAGCAAAAGGGATATGACTCGCATTCAGCGCTGGTATGCAAGATTCAATAAGGGTTCGCACTTCAACTTGAGGTGTAAGAATTGGTGTCAAGCTCAATTTAAAGGATCTCGGATGCTGTTTGGTCACTGCAGTGAGAATTCAGATTACTCATCACCCGACTGGACCAATGTAGATCAAGACAAAGACGGGTGTAGAAGAAAAATTTGGGATCCTGGAGTCTATTCTGACATTCAATACTCCGGGAGCCTACAAGCCTGTTTGAACTTACACAAGGGCTTTACGTACTTTGTTTGGCACCCTGGAGGATGCTGGCATTCCAAACACTGGTGGAGATTTCTGGATGAATTCAAACATAAGCCACCATAACAGGAAGCTCATCCAATTTCCAACTTAAGGACTTTAACTAAAAGTGCTAGGTGGGAGACAACCCACCATGGTATGATCGCTCTTGTTTCCATTTTATTTCGTTTTATTTATTTTATATTGTTTTATTCCTATTGAACCTGGATGCCATTCATAACATTTGCATTCTGCATACTGCATTATAAAAAAACAAAGCACGCATGCGACGCGGCAGTGTCGCTGACGCGTCCGCGTCACATGTGCATTGTGAAGAAGAGAAATCAAACAGAGAGTCACGCGAGAGCGTGGCTGGAGGCGTGCCAATGGCACAAATCGTCCCACGCGACCGCGTCATATGGGAATAATAGCCTCCCACGCGACCGTGTGCCCCACGCGGCCGCATGCCCTGATTTTCGACGTACAAAGGGTGCACAACGAATTATTGTGTGAGAGTGGTGCTGGATTGGTGCTGGACGCACAATCTCTATCACGCGACCGCGTCGCCGACGCATCCGCGTCATTCCCTTCTCAAGCCCACTCACGCGATCGCATGCTCCACGCGATTGCATGCTCCACGCGATCGCGTCACCCCAAATTTGGCAAAAATAAAATTACGAACAGAGAGTTGTGCGAGCGCGAGGCTGCCCTCGCGCCAGTAGCATAACTTGAGTCACGCGTCCGCGTGACTGACGCGACCGCGTCGATTAATTTAAGTGCCAGTCGCGCGACCGCGTCCTTCCCGCGTCCGCGTCACTTGCGCCGTACAACTTTTTCAACGCAGCCAAATATCTTATCTTCTCTTCCCTATACCTAATTCTTTTCTTCCTTTCTTATTTCTTTTCTTCCTTCTTCTTCCTTTTCTTACTTTCTTCTTCTCATCTTTTTCACCTCCATTCTATTTTATTTAATTTATTTGCATACTTTCTTCCATTGCATTTCAATTTTGTGCATCTTTTTATTTTCTTTTCTAAATTTATTAATTTTTTCATTGGTTTTACTTGTTCATATTCAACTGTTGTGTCTTTTCTGGTATTATTTTGGTACTCAATGACTTGTTTTACACTGTTAGGTAATATTGTTTAAGTCAATGCTATTCTTTTATGATATTTGTATTAATTTTGCACTGACATGAATTTATATTATCTTGCACTCTCTTTCCCGTTGTTGCAAAATTTTGCCCATGTACTTTTACTATTTTCTCACTTGCATGTTGTAGCTACCATGTAATTGAGACCCTTATTATCTGGCATTAACACCCATATTTTATTTATTTTCTATTTTTATTTTTGGGTTATTTTTCTTCTTTTCCATCTTCTTTCAGGATGGCCACCACGAAGGGAGAGGAAAAGCTTCTTAATGGGAAGACAAACAAGTCCACCTGCACAATCTTTGGAGAAAGGCATCAGTTGGAGCAGCCTATCCGCTTGTACATCTTAGCATGCACCGAGGACAGTGCAATATTTAAGTGTGGGGAGGTCGACACCGATCTCCATGGGTTAGTACTTTCTTGTCTCAACACCAATGTTTAAATTTTCTTTGTAGCTAGTTGTTGCATTTGCATATTTATTTGATTTTGTGCATATTTTACCACTTGGTTGAAGAAATATTTTCTTTTTCAAGAAATTTTTATAGTATTTCACTAATTTAAACTGAAAAATTTGTGTTAAACTTATTTTGAAGTTGTATTTGGAATATGGTTTTTGAGCCAAAGAACATACAACTTGTGAGATTTTGAGCTTATTTATATGGTTACATTAATTAACCATAAATTTTTATTCTTGTGTGTTTTCTTCTCTATAATTGTAATCTTTGCTTTGTTCCATTCTATATGTCCAATATTTAATATATTTACATGCTTGCATATGATTGATGCCATTGTTTGATTCTAGCTCACTTATCTCAAAATTAGCCTACCTTTTACATCACCCTTGTTAGCCCCTTTGAGCCTTTAATTCCCTCTTATTCTATAAACCACAACACTAGCCTTAAGCAGAAAAACAAATTTAAAAATCCCAAGTTGAATCCTTGGTTAGCTTAAGATAGAAATTGTATAATTGTTTAAGTGTGGGAAAGCTTTATGGGAACATGGATGATAAAAACAAAGGGTAGGAAGCTAAAAAGAATGAAATAATTCAAAATAAAAATTTTGGGAAGCATGCTCATGTGAAATCAAAATAATTGAATTACTATGTGCATTAAAAAAAAGTTAATTCAATATTTGAATAAAGGGGATACAAAAGAATTCCCCAAATGCAAAATAAAGCAATGCACATGGGACAAAATTAAAACTAATACATGAGCATGTAACATCAAAAGTGGGAAAAATATGGAAGAATAGGTAAAGAAGCTTTGCTTTACAAAGTATGTATGTTAGGTGAGATCTTAGACTAATCAAGGATTCACTTAATTAGCTCACTTAGCCTTATATATACCTTTACCTTTACCTCAGCCCCATTACAACCCTGAAAAGACCTCATGATGTTTGCATTGGTATGCTAAATATTTGTTGATTGATTAGATGAGGAATAAAAGTTTAGAAAGCATGATTAGAGAAGAGTAGAGAGATTGACCCTAGACACTTGAGAGATTTGAGCGCATATCCACTACCAGTGAGGGTTCAATGCTTGATTCTATGTTCCCTGCTTTTATGAGCTATCTTCTTCTTGCAAGTTATTTATATTGTATTTTGTGATTTGAATTAGTGAAATCCAGTTCATATTTATTCTTGAAAGATTTATTTACTTTTTCACCAAGTAGGTAGAATCATTTTAGTATGTAGTTGCATTCACATTCATAGGTTGCATTGCATGAGTCTTGCCTTTCCCTACTCATTTATTTGGTCTCCTTGAGTTTAGCATGAGGACATGCTAATGTTTAAGTGTGGGGAGGTTGATAAACCACTATTTTATGGTTTACAATGTGTTTAATTGTGTGGTTTTATCATGGTCTTTACCCACTTATTCATATAATTAGCATGCATTTATATTTCCTTCCTAAAATTATTACATGATTGAAAATATGCTTCTTTGGTCTTAATTTAGCTAATCTTAATCCTCTCTTATTACCATTCGATGCCTTGATCTGTGTGTTACGTATTTCAGGTTTCATAGGGCAGGAATGGCTTAGAGAATGAAGAAGAAGTGTGCAAAGATGGAAGGAATACAAGGAATTGAGGAGATGACCAGCGAAAAGTCACGCGGTCGCATGGCTCATGCGACCGCGTGAAATAGAAGAAATCAGAGTGACGCGATCGCATGGCTCACGCGACCGCGCGGATTGGAAAAGCACAAGTGACGCGGAAGCGTGGACGACGCGAACGCGTGGCAGGAAAAAACGCGAATGACGCGTCCGCATGGATGATGCGATCGCGTGACGTGCGCGATCTGCAAAATTACAAAAGTCGCTGGCAGAGATTCTGGGCCGCATTTCAACCCAGTTTTTGGCCCAGAAACACAGATTAAAGTCAGGGAACTTGCAGAGACTCATGAGGCTTTTTCATAATTCACTTTCCATGATTTAGATCTAGTTTTGAGAGAGGTTCTCTTCTCTCCCTTTTTAGGATTAGGATTTAGGATTTAGGACTTCTCTTAATTTTAGGAGTAACTCTCGATCCCAGGTTCAATGTTCTTTACTTTATAATTATCTCTTATTTTCAGACATTTAAATGCTTGCTTGTATTAGTTATGTTGCCTATTTGGCCTATGCCACCTTCATGATGATTTTCTTATTTAATGATATTTGAGGTATTTCAGTTTATGATTGTTCCTTTTTATTATCCCCAATCTGAAGATATTGTTATTCCAGTAGATTTAATTTCTTTTCCTTTTGGTCTTGGTTGAGAAATCAGTAACTCAAGAGTTATCTTAGCTTAACATAATTGATAACTGTTATCTTTGCTAATTGAACTGAACTTCAATAATCCCAACCTTTTCTTAGGAAATAAATAGGATTCGAAAGTCAACTAATTAGTCCCTTAACTTTCCTTTGCTTTAACAAAGGTTGACTAAGTGGAACTAAGATTCAATTTTCATTATTATTGATAAGAATAACTAAGTCTGGACTTCCAATTTCTCCTACCTTGCCAAAAGATTTGCTTTACAGTATTTATTTATTTTAATTGTCATTTAAATTATTTGCCATATTTATTCTTCATCCTCAAAACCCCAATTTTTCCTTTTTCATAGTCAATAATAAGAACATACCTCCCTGCAATTCTTTGAGAAGACGACCCGATGTTTAAATACTCGGTTATCAATTTTAAAGGGGTTTGTTACTTGTGACAACCAAAACGTTTGCACGAAGGAATTTCTGTTGGTTTAGAATCTATATCTACAACGCGACTATTTTTATAAAATTCTTTACTAGCAAAAATCCTAACGTCAGTAATGTAGTAATTTTAATAAAATAAAAACATAGATTAATAATTTAAAATCAAATTAAATATAAAGTAATTATTTTTGAAATACCATTTTATTATCAAACTTATAAATTTATTTTCAAATAAATACTAATTCAATGAAAATTAGAGATAATTAAATTAATTATCCTTTATTTATAAAATAAGGTTCAAAAGCTTGTCGCTTAAGTTAAAGCACGTAAAATTCTCATTATTTTCCAGTTATTAAAGCTCTAACTTATAAATACTAGATTGTCCAACTTATATATAAAAGTCTCTGAAAATATAATCTTAAATAAATATAATAAATTGAAAGTAACTTATTATTTAATTTTCAAAAATCTAAAATCTTATCGTATCCAAGGCATGGATCTGAAAATGGAATCAGACCGGCTAGTTAGACCAGTCCAATCGCGAACTAGAAACATTAACTGTCCCATCAAGCATGTAAAACCGTTGATCAGAAAATCAGTGAAAAATCATTGAATCGGTCAAAAACAGATTAGTCAGACCGAACCGGAACCTGGCTAGTTTACACAAAAACGGAAGCTCCTTCGTTTCTTTCTCCCTTTCGTTCTTTCTTTCAGAAAGAAATTAGAGAAACTCAGCCAAGAACCCTAGCACTGTAAGCCTACACCACCTTTGCAAGGAGTGGCATACAGCCACCGTCTATCGCACTCAAAGTTTGCCATTGGTCTGTACATCTAGCTTCCCTCGTACACTAATCTTCAACCCCTGTTTGCTGTCAACGATCGCAGATGTTTCCTCGAGCTCGGTGTCCGTCGTCTTTGTCCGCTCAACCTCGCTTCTGCCGCCGTTTGTTTGTAATCCATGTTTGCATCTTCGTTCAGCCGTCGACTTTGTTTGCGTTCTTCACCGTTCACCATTCGAGTTCGTCTGGAAGCCACATTGCTCTGCTTCAAACTCTGTGGCCAATCCGTGCGCAACTCCTAGTTGTTGAACTGCTCTCTTTTGTCACCACCGTGAGTTCCCTAAACGTGCCACTAGACAATACACTCACACAACACCAATACTCTGCTTCTAACTCTACAACTTCTGATTTCTATTATAATAAGTAACTATTTAATTTGGTAGTGGTTTGGATTTTTTTCATAGGTTGAACTAAAGTATACATTAGTTATGTTCTCTTTTCTATCAGATTGATATTAAGCTTTGATTTCTATTATTTTGTTTGATTTTACCGCACTCAACATATTTGATGAAATGCTTTAACCATATTTCTGGTTGGTTTTATAATTTCTAGTTTTTTAGAAACTTAGTAAGTTGATTGCATGTGAAATTAGAATAATTGGATATTAGTAATTAGGAAATTTTAGCTGCACAAATAGCATCTTTGTAGAAAACATATTAGCGTGATGATTCCACTTGCATTAATGTTCTTCTGGTAAATTTTAACTGTTATTGTGAACTTGTTAATTTGCTAATTGTTCTTGTGTTGTTGTTTTGTTGTTCTTCTATTATTTTTAATATTTTTTGTTTTTGTTGTGATTTTCTATTCTTGAATTTGTTAAGTGGATAATTTGCTAAATTGTTGGGCTACTGTTATTTTAATTTGCTCAATTGTTAGGTTACTGCGATTTAATTTGTTGGATTTTCTATTTAGGTCTTGTTCTTGTTTATTTGCTAAACTGTTGTTGTGTATTTATTGTTGTCTTTGAGATTATTATTGGATATTGGTGATCATTGATTTATTATATGCTTCATGTTTTCATTGTTTACTTCTTCTGAAGGAAAAAAATATTCTATTTTCATTGTTTTGTCGATTGTTTATTTTGTTTTAGAAATCAATTTTTTGTGATCAATGCTCAAACTCTGAATGCTGTTCTGCTGATTTTGCTGTGTTTGTTTCTTTTCATAAATCAATTTTTTGTGATCACACTACTAGAAAATTAGTTATTACAGACGGATATTTCCGACGGATTTTATCCCACAGAAATACAGACGGAATTTCAGAAGGATTTTTTATCGGAAAACCAAAAAAATGCATTAGCATAAATTACAGACGGAAAAGAGAATCCGTCGATAATTCCATCGGAAAATTTATTTTTTTCAGTGAGAAATGGTTACAGACGAAAAATTCGTCTGTAATTAAGTAGACAAAATGGTGCATTTTGTTAAATTATTACAGATGGAAAATCCGTCTGTAATTTACAATTTTCCGTCGGAAATTATTATATTCTGCGTTTTATGATTGATTTTGCCCAAAGCCCCAAACTCTATTCATTTACAGCACCAAATCAAACGAGCTCAATCCAGCTTCTTCTTCTCCGTCGACCAGCTTCTTCTTCTCCTTTCCTCACCCACAGTGCCACCGCCGGCTACCCTAACCGCCGCAGCTACCTTCTCCTTCTTCTCCTCTTCTTCTTCTCTTTCTTCTCCATCATCTCCTCCAGTCAATGCCGCGGCTACCATTGTGCAAGCCCTAGCTCCGTGGTGACCAAAATCGGTTCCACCGTCAGCCGCGGTTCCACCTCTCCTTTCCCCCGTTCGAACCGTAGAGAGTTCAATTAATTTTATTTAGTTAGTTTGATTGTTTCTGCTTCCAGGTTTTGGTTTCAAAGTTCTTTTAATTTCTGTTGAGTTCAATTAATTTTGTTTAGTTAGTTTGATTTTAGTAATTAGTTTAGTTAGATTTGTTTTCTGATTAGTGGATTTTTAGGTTGTTAAAATAGGATTAGATTAGGTTTTGATTCTGAATAGCTGAGAAATGTTTAGATTGTTAATCTGGATTGCTGAACAAACAAAATTCAGAGAAACACTCGTGAGTTTTTCTTTTTTTTCTTCCCTTCCCTCTATGAATTTCGCTGTGCACACCAAGTGTTTGATGGTTTGCTTATTTGTTGGTTTGACCTAACATGCACATCAAATGTTTGCTGCTTTTCTTTTATGTGTACATAAGTAGTAATATGTATCTTTATTCTTGCTATTTCACTCTTAATTAATTATTTTTATGTTGCAAGTTCTGTCAAGGGGAGGGGAGGCTGTAGAGATGACTACTGACCATGAACCTAATACTGAGCGGGGCAGCATTGAGAACAGAGGTGGCTTTGTCTCAAACATGCCAGGTTCTTTAACTAACCCTGAATTCTATGCTTTATTGCTACTAATATTCAGTGCTGATTTTTGTGTTTTCATTCATCATTCCTTTTACTATAGGAACTTGAGTTTCGTATGCTGTGATATTAGTTTACTCAATTCCTTTTACTATAGGGCAGTGTTTCTTAGAGAATATTTCTACTTCTACCCTCCTAGCTAGAACAACAATCTCTGCTGTCTATCAAACTGCAAAATTAATCAGTTACATCCCTAATATCAGAAGAAGGCAAGCATTCCTACATAGACTGGAAATAACATTTCTACCCATTCAGCTTTATTCATTTATCTAAAGACATAGGGTGTTTTCTGGACTTATTCCTGTCTTTCCCTGATGCCTTGTTCCATCAATTGCTTGCGGCCATGGCTCATCCGGACCGTGAAACACAAATTGGAGCACATAATGTCTTCTCTATGGTGCTTATGCCATCAATGGTTTCTCCTTGGTTGGACCAGAAAACAAAGATGGCTATGAAGGTACAGAGTTATAGCTTCCACATTCAGCAGGATAGTTTTTCTGAAGCAGAACACTTAAATGGAAAACTACTAGAAGGAAACACGGTTGCAGGAGTTACTGGGGATAAAAATGCTGTTCATCCATATCGTGGTTATAGCTTTACTCGTGCACTAACTGATGGAAAAGAGGTATGACATTTTCTACTTATCGGTATTAATTGTATTATCTTAATAGTGCCATAGTGGGAGCATATGATATGATGGAGTTCGTGTCGATCATATTTAAATTTTATTGATTTTTCTTGGATTCAATTTTATTACATACATCTATCAGTTGGTTTGGTCATTTATTTTTTCTTGTCCAACAATGGAGACCCTTGGTTGTTCCTAACCATGGGGTTATTCTTTTCAGGATTTAGGTTCTCTTAGATTGAGCAGTCACCAAGTGAGTCTGTTGCTTTCTTCCATCTGGGTTCAGGCAACCTCTGTAGAAAATGGCCCTGCAAATTTTGAGGCAATGGCACACACTTTTAGCATCTCTTTATTGTTTACTCGTTCTAAGGTGAGATTGATGTATATCAAGTGTCATGATTGGTTTTAAATATATGTGATATGTGAAAACAACAAAATAATGACTTTGCCATTTTGTTCATTACTCATATATTGTCTAAATTTTGAATTATATGTTTTCTAGTAGCTGGGTTGCTTTTTTTTAATTTATAAGAGGATGATGAAGAGGATGATGAAGTCCCAAAACTAGTTCATCAGTTTTATTTTCTGAAGCTTTGGCCATCATTAGAGCCTGATTCAATATCTCAAATCAAGAAACAAGAGCTCACGGTGGAGAAAATGAACCGAGACATTCGTGAAATCACTGATAAAATCAAAGAGAAAATTGTAAGCATTGATTTTAGCCTTCAATTTTGATATAGAAGACAGAGAATAATATAATGATGTTATGCTGTTTTTGTTAACAGTCAGAAAAGGACTATGATGCGTCTGGGATGAGAAGCTCATACTACTGGAAAATGGAATGGAGACGCCACGTCGCGCGAAAAGGGAAGATACTAAGTAACTTGTATGTGGCTCTTGATGAATTGTGTTTCATGAACAATGCACCTAGGAGAAGATCTAAGAAGGAGAAATGCTTCACGGAAGAAGAGATTGATAACCATGTAAGAGCTTAGAACTTTAGTAGGATATATATTGTGCTGTGATTAATCTCTATTTACATCTTACACTTGATAACAATGTACATTGTATAGAATCTGAATTCATTGATGCGACACAGAAGCATGAGTCTCGCGGACAAAAAGCAAATTCTGAGGAACATAATCACTCATCCGAGAGATGCTGATAAATTTCAGTCACTAGAAGTGCTTAGAAATACTGTAATTTAAGGACTTATAAGTTATGATCTTTGATTTGATTAAAAATTTATACCAAGGTAAGCATTGAAGTTTGGAGTGTTGAAAAATTTAAACAGATTAAATGGGGTTACTATGAAAATCATTGCTATAAGCTACTAAGAGAAATTGAACAATTCCAAGACCAAAGGAAAAGAGCTGCTGCCAATGCTTCTGCGAAGGGGAAGATTCTGGGCTATGTATCGATGAAAAACTCCGTAAAGGACCAAATCAAGGTGAGCTATGGCATTGACATCAAAGCAGCACATTCAATTATTCATGTCATAAGATGCTACTTGTAACAGATTTTTTTTCTTAACTTGTTATAGGTGTTATGTGATGAATCTTGGGAGAACAGAAAAAAAGAGATGGCAGAATGTACCAAAATTAGAAATGCAGAGAAAAAACAAGAGGTCATAAACCAAGAATTCTGAGCTTACAATAATATTTATTCTTACAATAATATTTATTCTTCAATTTTTCTTTTTCTTTTTTATTTCTCCCTGAGATTGGATATCCATTATCAGACATGACTAATCTTTTTTCAATTATACTATATCTACACAAAAAATTTGCTGTCAAGCCTATCCTTCACTTCATTAAAGTAGTATAGTATGGCTAAAATGACAGTACTTGAATCTTTTTTATGCAGGAAAGAATGACTCTGCTGAAGCTCCTAGTTGAGAAAAAATATCCTCTCATGTAATCTAAGGAAATATATAATTAGGAAGAATTTGCTTTATTTTCCTTGATTAAAATTGGAAACAGTAAAATAATTGAATAGACTAAAGCTGAGATGCAGATGTTAAGAGGCAATGTTCAAAAACTGCAACTACAAAATTAGAATCTTGCTCAATCAAACACACATGCTACGGTACATTTTACATCTTATACATTCATTTAATATCATTATTTTTACAGGGATAATAATTCTATCTAGTTGCTCTTGCAGGTGCTTAATTTAGGAAGGAAAAGGGTGAGTTTATATATATATATATATATATATATATATATATATATATATATATATATATATATATATATATATATATATATATATATATATATATATTTAGACTGCAAAATTAAATTTTATTATCTTGCAATGATATAAACCTTTTGATGAAACTCATTTTCAGATAAAAGCATTGCAACATGAACTCGTATAGAGGGCTGCTTTATTTAAAGGGGCCAAGACCAACACTGAGGTTGTAGTGGTATGTTTCTAACATATAATTCTGAGCTTCATTTAGTTTTGTACCTTAGAAAATGTTACATGCTAGGAAAATGTGGAGATGAAGAATGGAATTTGCATGCATATTCTTGTTCCTTCCTGTTCTTGTTATGACTTGATTTTGGGTCCTCCTTCTTATCCTTGTTTGAGCAGGTATGGGGAGACCAAAGGAAGATTTCCTGATTTAGGATTAGAAATAGGTGGTGATATGAACCTAGCCGCTGGCATTTAGGTGGCACAATTGCCTCTTAAGCATCGGCAAAATAAGAAGCAGCAGCAAAGGATTATTGTCTTTGCTGGAAGGTACAAAAAACTGTCCCTTTTTGAAATATTTAATTCATTTGTTTGTAGCTATTTTCTCATCCAATTCATATAATGGATCCTGATACAAATAACCATGTTGAGAAGCTGAAGAAAATGGATCCTATAAATTTTGAAATTGTGAGTTGATTGAATCTTCTATTCATTTTGTTAAATGACATGCTGACAACTCTTCTCTATCATAAGTAACTTCAGATGTGAAACTTAGTGGCATCATATGATAGAGATAGATGCACTTTGAAAATATCATTAACAACTATTATTGAATAAAGTAAAACTTCTAGGATTTATAGTAAATTTATAATGGATATTTGATGAGGATAATGACGAAGAAGTTAATCCTTATGTGGTCCCTAGTAGCATAAAATGATATAGCTATTCTTTAATTTAATTTTTGCTCCTGAATAACATTTTTTAATGATTGAGTTTGTCAAAGCAAGATTTGGGAGGACTACTTGATTATATCCATGTGGACTCATTCGTAAATTTTCCCCAATTCATCTTCCTTACCTTCCCTCGTTTTTGCATGCAAGTGAATTTCTTTTCAGTTGAAATGATAAATTAATTTTAAATTTCTGGTTCAGTGGGAATTGACTTGCTTGTATTATTGTTGTTCTGCTGGTTTTGTTGTTAATGAGAAACCTCACTGTCAACTTGTCTAGCCCTGAATTTGAGCCGATGGTAAGTTTTGAAATCAATTCATGAATTGATTATATTGTTTGGCATCAAGTTTGCAAAGAAAAGTATATCCCTTTTTAAAAGAATGGAAATATAAGATACTCCATGAACACCAAAAAATAGCCATCAAATCATATATCATGCATATATTTATATTGAACAAAAACAGAATATCTTGCTATTGCTGATGGTGTTTCTGGGTATGCTACTCTCTCTCTCTATCTGTATCTAGCCCTTTCCTAGTGTAAAACTTCAATCATTGAACAAAAACAGAATATAAAACTTTGAAACTGGTTTTGATTAATTAACTTAACTGGAGTAAGATTGCATCATATGTTAAAATTGAGCTGTATTAACATTATAGTTTTCTCATTCTGTGCCACAGTTGGGCAGAAGAGGATGTGGATCCTTCGTTGTTCCCACGTTGCCAGGAGAAAGAGAAAACATTGAATGGATCTTTAGAAGAATTGGACAACTTTAACTTGGTTTGGCCCTAATTTTAGACTAGGTTTATGTTTATATTTAGGCAATTTTGATAGTGGTTAGCTACAAGAGCAGATTGTTTTATACACCTTTAGTGTATGCCATAGTACAGATTTTACAGGTTTTCTTTTTTTCAATAGTATTTGTTTTGAATTATAGTTGATGTATCAATACACTTTGTTGATGTATGGTTGTTACTTATTATTATAGTTGATGTATCAATATATTTTGTTTGTGTTTTGAATTATATTGACTTGTTTGTTTATAGTACTTTTCTTTTAATTTAATAATAAGATGAATTTGTTTATTTTTTGAAATAATATAAATATTCAAATACAAATTAGATAAAAATTTGTATTAAATTTATATTTATTTTGTATGAAAATAAGTTTATTTTGCAATGGAAAAATTTAAATAAAAATTATATTTTTTCTCACTGACGGATTTACAGACGGATTTTCTGTCTGTAATCAGAGTGTGAGATGATTTTTCAAAGTTTAAATTACAGATGAAAAATTTATCGGAAAATTTGTCTGAAAATCCGTCTGTAATTACAGACGGAAAATCCGTCTAAAAATCTGTCTGTAATTACAGATGGAAAATCCGTCGGAAAGCTCATCGTCTTCTGGAAATGGATGGAGAATTTACAGAGGGAAAATCTGTCGGTAACTGGTAAAAATCTGTCGGTAATTTTTCGACGGAAAAAAATTCTTTGGTAAATAATTTTCAACGAGGCTTTTACAGAGGGACAAAATCCGTCGGTAACCAAAAATCTGTCTGTAATAAAGACTAAATCTGTCTGTATTAATCCATTTTCTAGTTGTGTCAATGTTCAAACTCTGAGTGTTGTTCTGTTGTTTTTGTCTTGTTTGAAAAATCAAATTTTTGTGATCAATGCTCAAACTTTGAACGTTGTTTTGCTATTTTTTTTGGTTTCAGAAATCAATTTGGTGAATAATGCTCATACTCTAAATGTTGTTCTGTTTTGTTTTAAGGCTATGTTTGGAAGAGTTGATTGATTTTTGAGTGATGTTTTGTTTTCGGTTAAAGGCTGTGTGTTGTGTTCAATTTTTATTTTGTAAAATATTCTTTGAGGTATATAAGAATTAAGAAAGAAGACAATTTCAATGGTATTACTTTGTTGATTCTGGTCTGCCACAAGCTTGAAGATATAATTGAATAGAGAAACCCTTTATTATTTCGTTATTGGCCTATTTTTGGCATTGCATATCATTGTAGTTTGTTTATTTACAGAACTAATTGTTTATGATCCCCTTTTGAAGTAAAAAAATGCAGTTCTAAAGGTGTTTAGAATTAGTTGCTTTATTTATTGAACTTTTATATAATCAAGTATTTATTATAAAACGAATTTTTCAGTTGAACTACGGTTGAAATAATAAATCAATATAAACCAGTAATTAAAGTGGTTCGATGACCGGTTAAGTTTTTAGAACCTTGATCCAAGGTTAATTCACCTTTTTTAAAGACCTATATCATTGAAAAAAGGTAATAAAGTTAACACTCTGCAAGTGCAAAAGAACATTCTGCAAAATCAAAACTTCATGCTATAGTCTTGCTCCAATAAATTAACATCCCTTTCCTCTCTAATCATTACATGGCTGAATTTGTCTTCTTAAAAATCACGAAAACAAACTGAGCCAATAAGTTTTCTTCACCAGGAAACTCCCACAACATTTTAAAATTTCCTCAAACCTTATCAAATATATATCTGTATACATACATTATATATAATAAAAAGAAATAAAGGACGAAAGCGACACTTAAAAAAGCCATGCATACACAGAAACATTACTCTTCAATGATCTTTACCTATAATAGTAAAGTGTATATATATGATTATATGTTAGAAAATTAAAGAAGCATGGTTAAATTCAAAGGCCAACGTGGTGGTACTACGAACTATATATATATATATATATATAGCTAGGGAAGTAGTAATAATAAATAATAAAAATCATAAACTATATATATGGTATATTAATTATTGGAGTGTGGGAACGAAAATCAGACCTATAATTTGTACAATAGATAAATTAGCCACAAATTATTTAACAAGAAGAGTACACGGTAAACAGAAGTTTGTGTTTATGCAGTATGTACAAGACAATGACCATATCACTCGGTGACAATGACACAAGGGCAACTAATGATCCAGTGGTAAAACAACTGCGGCAAATAACTACACTAACATGTGGGGAACCATCTTGTATTCCCGGTCTATACTCTACGCGCAATGCTGGCAAACTTCAACAGCTTTATCCACAATATTAAGTCACTACAAGAAACGTCGTTAAAATCGACGGCCAAATCGACGGTTTAGCCGTCGATAATATTGAAATTCGACGGCAAAATAAACGGCGCAGTTGGTCGCTATAAAGCTTGTCGATTTTTTAAAATGCTAATAAAATCGACGTCCGTTCCGTCTGTAATATGGGTGTGAGAATTTTACATTCTTAATAAAATCGACAACATTGCCGTCGATATTATTATTTAAAATCGACGTCCTCTTTGTCGATAATTGATTCAATAAAATCGACAGCCTTTTTGTCGATATTTAACTTAATAAAATCAACAACACTGTTGTCCATAATATGTTTAAAAAAATCGACGCTAAAGCCGTCGATATGTGCTTGAATAAAATTGACAACGTTGCCGTCGATATTTAACTTAATAAAATCAACAACACGGTTGTCTATAATATTTTTAGTAAAATCGACGCTAAAGCCGTCGATATAGGCTTGAATAAAATCGACAACGTTGCCGTCGATTTTAATAGTTATATGTTTTAATTTTTTTTTTTATTTGAAAAATAGTAAACCGTTAATACAAATAAACTTTTAAATATAAAATAAAATTTAAACAGAGTATTAGATAACAAGACAAATAAACTTTTAAATATAAAAATAAAATTTATACTAAATATTAGATAATGAGTTTACAAACTTATCAAAATAATAAATGAGGATGCTTGGTATCAAAATGTTTCCATGCTTCACCATGGGAAGGATGTGTCATCACGTCGTCATTTCTGCGATTTTGATGATGCCACAATATATGAGGGGCAGTACTCATTGATACATACAACCTTTGTAGCCTTGGAATCAATGGCAAATAATACATTCTTTTATATGGCACCTCTTTATTTTTTCCCTTCCTAGGCTTAAATCTCTGCTCCCCACAAAATTTATATTGTCTAAGATCTTTGTCATCTTTGTAATATATCATACAACCATTGACACAACAATCTATCTTAACCTCCTTAAACCCAAGTTGGAAAACAATTTTTTTAGCTTCATAGTAATTAGCAGGAATTTCATTTGGAGTTGTTTGCATTTCTCTAAACAAAGTTTTCCACTGGTCAAAAGATCCCTGGGATTGATTTTCCTCTGATTTTATACTCAGCATCCTACTAGCAAGTGACAATCGTGAATGGATACAATTTTCCCACAAGGGTTTACTAACTAAATCTAAGAGGTCATAAAATCTCTTAGCATCTCGATTTGGCTCCTCCATTGTTGGTTGCATGTACATATGAAACTCAGGTTGCAAAGCATCAACAACCATCTCATGATAACGATCAAAATTTTCTTCCCATGTAACACTACCTAATTCAGAGCTACTTTCAATGTCTTCTTCTATCCTAATCTGATTCTCTGTGGGTATCTCTTCTCCATGCTCTGTCCAAACCCAATAATTAGGTTTAAACCCATGAGTATATAGATCAATCTTAATGTCGATCAACTGTTTAAATGTCCCACATTGACATCTGGCACATGGACACCTAACTAAACCTCCTCTGAGAAATTCATGAGTTCTAGTACACACATCCACAAATTCATTTACCCCTTTAATAAAACTGGGTTTAAGACCCCGCTTCTGATCATATGTTCTATCATACATCCAACTTCGGTTCTAGTTTTCCATTATTAATGAATTTAATTTCCTACATATCAAAGGGATAATATTCACTTTTTAATTTTTTTTATTCAATGAGAAACCACAACAAATAAAAATCTTATCATCAATATAATTTATACTTTCACTATGAATGGTTTACACAAACAAGCATACATAAGTAAGTATAGATAAGCATGCATAATAATTTAACAGAGATAATAAAAATAAAGATAAAGATAAAATAAAACTCAATAATTTAACAGAGATAATAAATAAATAAATAAGTAGAAGGTTAAACCTTGAATAGCTTTTCTGGGAGTCTTAAACTCTATTAATATTTTGTGATAGTGTATATGCTGAAGAACCAAATACTCCACTATTGTTTCTTTGATCAAAAGATTCCATTGACCCACACCACTACAGTTCCCATTGTGAACTGCTGCATAGAAATATCAAATGTTGCAAAAGAGTATATCAGAATCTTGAGTTCGATAGCAGAAAACTGAATATTCTTTCAATATTAATAATTCCTCATACTTCACAAAGAAGCAGAAAACTAACTAAGCTCCAAGAAGTTAAACCAGAAAACAGAATCAGCTAGTAACAAAATGCTTAATCAGTAACCGAATTTCAAATTCCAACAAACTTAAAACTAGCTAACAAGAAATCAAGCAAGCAATCAACACATGAAGAATTTGAATATATCCCTATTGAGTACTCAGTTTCATAACTCTAAAGAATTTTATTTTATATCTCTTTTTTTAATTTATTTTTAAATAATTTTGACATATACTAAAAATTAGTGATTATTAATTAATTGTGTAAAATGTAAATTAAATATAAAATATATATTAAAATTATATAAAAAAGTATATATAAATATATAATAATTAATTTGTTGATTAATTTTTGAGGTGGAGAGAATATTTTTATTTTCTTTGAAGAAATTAAATTCGCAGTACTAGTTGATATTTTTGTGTCCAGCTACTATGTCCAAAAACGGGCAGAACAAATGAAGGATGAGAAAAGAATAAAATAACAGCATTGAAGATTATTAAACATATTTCTTAGTAGCTAACATTAGTTATAAAGCAATTTACAAGAAATGAAAAGAAAAAAAAGGAAAGGAAGGGAGGCCAAAAAAAGAAAGAAAGCTAAGCTTGAAGAAATGAAAAGGGTAGTGTACCTGAGCTGAAATTCAAGACTAATGTAATATACAAAGATTATATGCTGGAGTAGTGTTTGGAATTTGAATGTCAAAAGTGGATATCAAAATGGATTTATCATGAAAAAAGAAACAGATTATTTGATGATATGCTCTTGATATTCACTGTTAATGCGAGACAGAAAGAGTAGGATTTTTGTTCTTTACTTGTTGGAAAGCTAAGCAGTTGGTTTGGTTATGCCTATAAAATTATATATTAACTGAAACTACATGTGATCTAGTATTTGATTGATCATTGATCTTAATCATAAAACATAGAAAATCAATAATTAAAATTCCTAAAAATTTTTAATATATCTAAAATGCATTCAATAATATATAGATATTCTTTTCCATACACATATGTTATTAGAAACAAGAAGATTGAAATGAGACATTGACCATAAATGAATTGTTGGAATTACTATGAGTAAATGACAGGGCATGTGAGTTAGTGGAAAATGACAATTTGAGAGTTGCAGTGATCAGAGTTGAGAGAAGAAGAATCTTAGACATGTGCATCATTGGAATTAGGGAGATGCACATGTCCCAAACCTAAATCCACAAGCTTGGCTCGTGGCTAGTGACCAAATTAAAGGGGTCCTCCCACTTTCTATCTGCTCTATATAGAGTGGTCTCTCTTCCAAACCAATTCAAACTCAACACAACAATCGAATAATAGTGCACCAATTCAGTAACATACATACACTTGCATTATTCGTTCAACTACTTACTCTAGAAAAATGTGTTCCACTTGTAAGGTTAATGTTGCCCCTTGCTGCAACAAGCTTGAAAACGATGATCCTGATGATGGCTATGCTCCTGCAACTACTAATTGCTTTCGACAAGAGGATAATAATGAATATGATCATTCAAGTTTCATGGAAGGTGATGATGACGATGATGGCTATGACTACGCTCCTGCTGCCTAATATACTAAAGCAAAAAGTTCAAGGGTCAGCACAATTTAGTGTATTTAGTCAGCACTTATAGCTAGTTATCGGTCTAATTCTTTTAGTTTAGTAGTGGTTCTAACAAAATCAATTCTAGTTTGTAGTTATAGTTAACCAAAAAACCGGCTGATCAAACATAGAAATTAAATCAAAAATTCCATTCAGGAATTTCTCCGAACATGTGGTGTGCAGAGTTCAAAACAGTAAATTTCAATTCAATCTAAGCAACATTCAACCCAGTAATTTCAGAAAGATGTAGCCAACAACAATTTCAATCCAGAAACACAAGTTTTAACAAACCTAAGCCTAACCAAAATTTCTAGAAATAGAATTAAAAAGCAGTGAAAATAAAGAAAAGAAAGACATGGAACAGGGGAAGGGAACCTGCATTGATGAAAGGAGGAAGAAGAACGAAGAGGCGGTGGGGTGGTGGTGATGTCGCGGTGGCACAGAAGGTCGCCGCTGCTGGTGGTTGCTTGTCGGTGCTTGAAGACGCGGACAAAGGGTGACTCCACGAATAGGGGTGTCGCACGCAGGAACGAAGAAATGGAGAAATGGGGAAGAAAGAGAAGAAGGAAGAGAGAGAGGGTAGGCGATGGTGGTCGCCGGTGGTGGTGTCGGACGGAGGCGGTGGTGAAGAGAAAGTGACGTCAACCAAAGATACCTAACTTGAAGAATACCTAGCTTGAATTTGGGGAAGTTTGCGTTTCTGAATTTGGAAGCCGGAGTGGACGCGAGGACATATGTTTTTAGTGATAAAAATCGATAGAATATTTGTCGATTTTAATTAAAAAAACAACACACAAAGCGTCTATTTTATAGATTAAATTTACACCGTCCACTTCATTTTAGGAAGCAATCAAGACCGTTCAAATTTATCGACGGCAAAGGTGTCGATAATTTAAATAATAAAATAGACGCTATATTTGTCGATTTTAATATAAAAAAACAACACATATGGCGTCTATTATATAAATTAAATTTAGATCGTTTATTCTATTTTAGAAAGTAATCTAGACCGTTCAAATTTATCGACGGCAAGGTTGTCGATATTTAAAATAATAAAATAGACACCATATTCGTCAATTTTATTTTCGACTTCTGGTTTGACCCTACCATGACGATAATACAGAAATAAATTAATGCCTTATAAAAATATCGACGAATAAGCCATCGATTTTAATATTTTTATTTTTAATTATTTTTTTAGTAATATCGACATCAAGCCGTCGAAAATTATCGACGGCAGAAATAGCCGTCGATAAACACGCTTTTTCTTGTAGTGAGTGAACCAAAATGAGAAACAAAAAAATATAAAATGTGCAACAAGGAATCAAAATAAAAAGAAGTGAATAACAACAAGGAATCAAAATATAATATGCGAAAGAAATGAACAGTTGATTATTTGATGAAAACGAACATACTTCGGGCAATGGAAGTGAATATCACAAAAGGAGGAGCAACTTATTTTTGTTTGAGCACTGTCAATTGAAGAAAAAATTTAGGGCAACCACAACAGAAAGAAGGAGTGATGGCAAAACGGACAGCAGCGGAGAAAATGTGAGGAGCAACAGTTGCGCAAACGTGAGGAGCGACAGCAGCACGTCAGCAACAGAGCGCGATAGCGGCGCGAGCAAGAGGAGTGATGACGGCGTAATTGTGACAGAGCGACGACGGCAGCAGAGAATGAGGGTTGAAAAAAGTGAATTCGGGGTTAAACGAGGGATGGTAATGAAATGGGAAATTTGGGGGAAATGGTGAATTGTGTTTCTGAACTTTGGACGGGAAGTGGAAGTAGGATCTGTGTTTTTAGTGATAAAAATCGACAGCATATTTGTCGATTTTAATTTAAAAAAAACAATACCCTAAGCGTCTATTTTATACATTAAATATACACAATTTATTTGATTTTAGAAAGCCATCTAGACCATTCAACTTTATCAACGGCAAAACACTATCGATATTTTAAATAAAATAGACGTCATGTTCGTTAATTTTAAAATAAAAGTCATTTCCACCCATGGTTCGTCAACAATGGGAGGATGAAAGGAGAAGGGTTAATGCATTATAAAAAAAATCGACGACTTGAATGTCGCTTTTAATATTTTATTTTTAGTTATCTTCTTTTAACAATATAGACAGCAAGCTGTCGAAAAATATCAGCAGAAGATATAACCGTCGATTTTTAGCTTTAAAAAATATGTTATTTTTTTTGTGGTGGTAATTCATTAATCTTCTTCAACCAAAACCTATTGAATCTTATTTAGTTGAATAATAACTACTCACTACAAGAAAAAAACAATATTTATAACGAAAAAAAAATATTACAAAAAACCAAAATTTTGAAACAAAAGAAATTTGTAACAAAAAAAGGGGTCGTTATAGTGTGTTCCATTAAAAAAGGTTTTGTAACAAAAAATGGAACTGTTATAATTCAAAATAATATTTTGTAACAAATATTTTTGATACAAAAACCAAAATTCGAAAGTGATAACAAATTTTGATCTTCAAAATATTTTTGGTTACAATATATTTTTTCCTATCATAAAATTTTGTTACAAAATATAATTTGATTTTGTAACATTCTTTTTGTTAGTTACAAAAGCACAATATTTATTTTGTAACAAAAATTTTTTAATACAAATTGCATTCATACTTTACCAAATCAATTTTTTAATTAACTGATTTATTAACTACTTTACTAAGCAAGTCAACCTTTATATAATATATAAAAATATAGAAATTCAAGCATGCTTCATTTAACTAAAAATGTTTTAAAATAAAATAACATTAATGACTACATTGATTAGTTCTACAAGTTATATTTCTTCCACAAGTTCAACCAAAAGTTAAAAGTCTAACATAGATTAGTGTCTCTATGAATCAAAATGTTCTTGAGTCTTTTAGGTAGCATGTTGTCACCATTTTAGCACTCCTATATATGAGAAAAACCGAAACAAAAATTAGAAATAAGATATAACACCAATTATAATTTTTTCCATTAACTTTATCCAAAACTTTTAGAAAAAATTTGGCAGAACCTCACCTGAAACTTAGATATTTCCATCGTTTATGGTTCCATAAAAAGCAACCAATTCATTACTTGCTTCTCAGTAAATACACAACCAATTTATCAAACCAAATAATTGGACCTTATCCATATACAATTAAACTATACTAAAAATATGAATCATCTATGAATATGTATTAAAACCATAAGCAATTTTAGGGGTACCTTTCATTGTCAAGGCACGCTATAAATGAGTTCACAACAGCATGTTGAGTTTCTAGTTGAGCTTTCACTCGAGCTAATTCTTCCTCTTGCCATGTTCATTGCTCTTCAAGTTTTTCTTTGAACACCTCAATAGTTGTCACAATGAAAAATTCAAACCTGAAAAGAAGAACTTGCAAAGTATCAACAACGGCCTTAGATGGTTTCTCTTGCACTGAAATAGGAGAGTAACCTAGAAAAGTTCAGCTTTGTGCAACGTAAATAGTCCCTTTATGATGTTTGAAAAGATTAATTTGGATTGTATGATCCACAATATAGAATGAGAAATAAATTACTTACCTAAGATTAAAGGGAGGATAATAAGGCAGACAAGGAAAGTCATGCTCACGAGAAATGAACAGCCCAGCGCATTCAACCAAAGGCCTAACATCAAAATTACAAATAAAGAAGAAAAGAGAAGAGCCAGTTACAAAAGAGTTGAATTGCATGTTTGAATCATCAGAAAAGAGCTAAATTTGTAGCAGATAAAACATAAAAATAGAAAAGGCGATAGATTAAGACATAAAATGGTCAATTGGGCATATTCACAAACAAATGGAGTACTTAAACCAGATAGCTCTGTGGCCTCAATATGGTGGTGGTGCAGATGCCCATGATGATAATGATGATGGCAATGATCATGGCCATGGTCATGAGGATACCCAAAGCCATAAAGTTTTATATCTTCCTCCTCCGCCAACTCCTCGGGAAGCTTGTGGTTATTTTTTTAATATTTTTACAAAGAAAAAAATAAAGTCATTGGTATATACATAAAAGAGAACACAAAAATGAGTATGGTCTGGAGAACATGGTTAACAATTGAGTTAGAGAAACAGGCTCCTATTATGAGTTCTTACAAGAGAGGAGTGAATTTATATATGTACACAAGAAATAGAGGCTAATCAACTCCTAGCTTCTAACAACCTTTAACTTTTAACATATATCCATCACATGGTTTAATGATTTTCATGGTATTTCCTGAGTTCATCAAGGTGTGATTTCCCACCAAGCTGTCATGTATCATCTACAGTGTTCTACTACACATGTAACTCCCTAATTATCCTAAGCCATACCTCATGCCATAAAGCCAAGGATAATTAAAGGTCATGACAATTTTAAGGCTTATACGATAATATATATATAATAAATAATAATTCTAAAAGCCCGATGATGTAATAAGTTCAAAACAGAGTTCCAAAAGCACAAACGTTCACACAAAGCTAAAATCATAAAAGGTACATGATATAGATACAAGATAATAATGCATATGTAGATATAAGAGTATAATAATCATAAGATACTAGCCTCAGCCCACGGAGTTTAGGCCGACTAGTTATATACAAATATATAGAGTTTTGAAAGTTAAAACAGTGTACAACATATCTCTTTTAAAGTAAGCTTCTAAGGAAAATATAAATAGAAAAGTGAGAGTACTAAGCAAAATATCCAAAAGACTCCAAAATATGATAAAGATCCTTTTGTCACCATCACGCAACTCACCGAGGTGGGTTACAACCTGCATCTGAAAAACAACAACAAAGTATGCAATGAGAACCAGAGATTCTCAAAATGGTAATAGTGGCCAGTAATGTAAGATATAAGATTCCGAGACGCCAGAGGAAATACTAGAACTTCATATCCATCATAATATTCAAGCTTATGAAACTTGTAGTTAAATCATTAAACAAGTCATCAAACTTAGGGGATTTCTAAACTATTAGTTCACCGCTGTCCCACAGCCTTCACCAGCCTAACCCCATTGCCACCGCCTACCGAAGCTCCCCATTCCCAGTAGAAAACACAAGTAATTTATACAAATAAAGCACAAGTACTTATCATGTATCGCAAGTAAAGCAAGAAGCAATTAGACATGCTATACAATTAGGAAAATGGTGTGCGTGTACGCAAAACCCATACTATTTCGTATAGCAGCAGTACCAGCAAGTGCACTAGGTCGTCCAAGTAATATCTGAGCGAGTCAGGGTCGATCCCACGAGGATTGTGGCTTGAAGCAAGCTATGGTTGTCTTACAGGTCTTAGTCAGGCAGAATTAGAAGGAATTGGATTATGTAAACCTTGAATGATTATGAAAAGGGTAAAACCGATTGGATTAGCTAATAGGAATTATATGCTGGGAATAGAGTTGAGAGTTGGAGTTGCTTTGTCTTTCTGAATTAACTCTGGTACTACTGCTCTCTTTGCTTGTGAGTGATTTCTTCAATGGCACGCTGTCTGTGATTGACACTGGTTTGAGCAGCTTTCAATACTCCTCCAGATCTGAACCCCAGGTTTAGTATGGATCCATCTCTACTTGAGGGTGAAGTGCGTACAGTCCATTCTCCTTTATGATCCTACTCAAAATGCCACAGACAAGGTCGGATCTTCTGGATCAGAGAATGCTGCATCGTCAGATTCTAGCCCCTACCACAGAGACCCTAATCTCCCGGAAATCAGCTGAATTGATGTCTCGAGAAGTTCCCAACGAAGTCACGGATTAGCCATTTGAGAGATGTATATTCAAGCTGTTGGTCATCCTTGTCCGGTGAAAGACGCATTCTGACCCAAGTTGACGTGGGTGTTTGTCTAGCACATTCATCTTAATGTGATGAACATAGCTAATTGGTTACATCATTCTATTCACCACGATGAAGTACGAATATACATCTTAGAATTAATCAAACATGGATCGAAGAGAAATAGTAGTACTTTTATTAATTCATAGGACTCAGCAGGGCACCTCCCCTCAACCTAGGAGCTTTAGAAACTCATACTGAAGTAAAAATACAATGAAAAAAAAATAAAAATATGTCAGACCTCCGCTAGAGAGAGCTGTAAAAGGTTTGAAGTCTCCTGAATTACATAAATAAAATCCCATAAATACCAAATAGAACTGTAAAAGGTTTGAAGTCTATTTAGTGCTAAAATCCACTTCTGAGGCCCACTTGGTGAGTGTTTAGGCTGAGCTTTGATGAGATCCACGTGCTATGAGGCTCCTTGGGCATTGAATGCCAGCTAGGGGGTCCTCTCTGGGCCTTTGGACGCTAGTTTCTGCTCTTTGGGCGCTGGACGCTGGAAGAGGGCAGGTGGCTGGCGTTGCACGCCAATTTTGGGCCTTTTAATCCGAAGCAAAGTATAAACTGTTATACATTGCTGGAAAGCTCTTGAAGTCAGCTTTCTTTATCTATTGAGAGTGCTCCATTTGGACTTTTGTAGCTTTAGCAAACCTATTCCGAATGCATGCAGGTCAGATCTGAACAGCATTTGCAATGCTTTCTCTGTCTCTGAATCACACTTCTACTCCAGCTCCTCAATTTCAGCAAAAAATACCTGAAATTGCTCAAAAACACAAAAGCTCATAGTAGAATCCAAAAATGTGAATTTAACACTAAAACCTATAAAAACATAATAAAGCTAAACAAAAACTACTAAAAACTATATGAAAGTGATGTCAAAAAGTGTATAAAATATCCGCTCATCACAACACCAAACTTAAACCATTGCTTGTCCCCAAGAAACTAAAATCACAGTAGGATAGAAAAGAAAATTAAGATACAATAAATTTCTAAGTTTCAAATGAAGCTTAGTAAAATCAGATGAGCGGGACTCAGTAGCTTTTTGCTTCTGAAGAGTTTTGGCATCTCACTATCCATTGAAACTCAGAGATGTTGGCATCTTTAGGAAGTTAGAATCCAGATGATATTATTAATTCTTCTAGTTAAGCTTATTTTGATTCTTAAACACAGCTTTTTGAGTCTTGGTCGTGACCCTAAGCACTTTGTTTTCTAGTATTATCACCGGATACATTCATGCCATAGACACTTTACCTAGGTGAACCCTTTCAGATTGTGACTCAGCTTTTCTAGAGTCCCCAGATAGTGGTATCCAGAGTTCTTAAGCACACTCTTTTTGCTTTGGACCACGACTTTAACCGCTCAGTCTCAAGCTTTTCGCTTGACACCTTCATGCTACAAGCACATGGTTAGGGATAGCTTGGTTTAGCCGCTTAGGCCAGGATTTTATTTCTTTGGGCCCTCCTAACCACTGATGTTCAAAGCCTTGGGTCCTTTTACCATTGTCTTTTGGTTTAAAGGGTTATTGGCTTTTTCAATCTGCCCTCCTTTTCCTACATTTTTGCACAGTAATGGATTTTTCTGCTTTTTTTTCTTTTTCTTTTGCGCCATTTTTCTTTCTTTTTCGAATGCATCTATTTTTTTTCTTTTGTAACATGCTTTTTCTTTTTCTTTTTGCTGCTTTTTCTTGCTTCAAGAATCAATTTTTAGATTTTTCATATCACCAATAATACTTTTCCTTTTTCCTTATTCTTTTAAGAGCCAACATTCATAAATTTCAACTTTAAATTTGCACTATTTATTTCATACATTTAGAAAGAAAAAGCAAATGACACCACATCAACTAATTAAACTAATCTTATTTTCAACTTGAAATTAATGCATCTCTCAATTCTTAATAAAAAATATTTTATTTAAGCAAGGTGAGAGATATATGGAACATTTTACATCTTTGAGACATCAAATGCAAATGATCATGCAACTAGAACAAGAGAACAGATAAATAAACAGAAAAAAACAGAAAAATAAAATAGGAAAAGGGTGTAAAAGAGAACGAATCCACCTGAATGATGGTGGCCAGTGCTCCTCCTTGAGGATCCCATGTAGTGCTTGATCTCTTCTATGTCACTCTTTTGTCTTTGTTAAGGTGTCTACACAGGTTCATGTACATGCTCTCTGGTTTGCTCCATCCTTTTCTTCTATACTTAAGAGTGGTAGAAGTCACAAAGTAAAGCTTTTACAACACCAAACTTAACAATTTTGCTCGTCCTCGAGCAAATATGATCAATGGGGAAAAAGAAGGTGGGGGTAGGTGGAGCTTCCGTGGGACCTCTTGGTCCTGAGAGGATAGGGAATTCCAAATTCCCTACTTCTCTGCATTGGCATTTGAATGCCCAGGGGCTGCTCCCTGGCTGGCGTTCAACGCCAGCAATATTCCCCTCTTGGGGCGTTGATCACCCAGTGAGGGCTTCCTCACTGGCGTTCAACTTTGACACTCTTTCCGGAGTGTTTTGTTTTCACTGCTATGAATTTTGTCTTTTGACTAAATATTACATAATCATGACTCTAACAATTGAAAGGAAAAATAAAATGAAAATAAATGGTTGAGTAAGGTTGGGTTGCCTCCCAATAAGTTCTCTTTTAAACTCAATAGCTTGATCTTTAGCTCCTTACGGAGGTGAGTATGGGCTCAGATTTTCACCCCTGACAATGAATTTTCTTCCTGTCCTCTCATGAATGAGCTCTACATGCTCTAGAGATAGGACATGGCTCACTGTATGTGGTAAGGCTGGCTTCTTAGTGAAGACAACTCTCATGCCAGGTGAGAGGCTTTCAGTTGGGACTTTCTTATCCCTCCAGCCTTTTGGTACTTTTTTTTAGTACCTTTGTGCTTAGAGCTTGTTGAGGGCTGCCCAACACCAAACTTAGAATTGATGTCTGACGGCTCTGTTGAGATCTACACAGAAAGAGAGGGTTGGCACACTAGGTGTTACACTGTTATCTGTCTTTTAGAGGGAGAGGAAGGATGAGGCATCTTGAACAAGATGTGATCCTCTCCTAACTTTATGGTCAGTTCTCCCTTAGCCACATCAATAATAGCATTGGATGTGGCTATGAAAGGTCTTCCAAGGATGACACAGTCATCCTCATCCTTTCCTTTGTCCAAGACTATGAAGTTTGCAGGAATGTAGTGGTTTTCAAATTTAACCAAGACATCCTCCACTAAGCCATATGGCTTCTTCATGTTCTTGTCTGCCATATATAAAGAGACGTGTGCAGCTCGTACCTTAAGTATTCCCAGCCTCTTCATTACAGAGAGTGGCATAAGGTTGATGCATGAACCTAGGTCACACAGAGCCTTATCAAAGGTCATAGTGCCTATGGTGCAAGGAATCAGAAAGCGTCCAGGGTCTGGAAGCTTCTGAGGTTCCTTTTACTGAACTAAAGCATGGAGTTCTTTGGTAAGAAGTGGAGGTTCTTCCTCCAGAGGCTTTGTACCAAATAGCTTGGCATTCAGCCTCATAAGAGCACCTAGGAAACGAGAAACTTGCTCTTCCCTAATGTCTTCATCCTCACTTGAGGATGACTAGTCATCAGAACTTATGCACTGTAAAAGTGCATTCAAAGGAACCTCAATTGTCTTTATGGTTTTCTTTGGTTATGAGCTAGAGGGTTCTTGAGTGGGATTTAGGCACTCAAAGGGTGTGCTTGGGCTGGCGTTCAACGCCAGCTCTGTCAGCTTATTGGGCATTGAATGCCCTTGCTCTCCACCATGACTGGCGTCAAACGCTAGTCCCTCTAGCATTCTGGGCGTTGAACGCCTAGCAGGGATGTCCTTGCTGGCGTTCAACGCTAGCTTTCCTGGGTTGGTGGGCGTTGAACGCCCAGTGAGGGGTTCCTCACTGGCATTCAGCGCTAGAATAGCTGCCTGGTTGGGCGCTGAACGCCCAATGAGGGGTTCCTCACTGGCGTTCAGCACCAGAAAGCCTTCCTGTTTGGGGGTTGAATGCCCAGCCAATGCTCCGTGGCTGGCATTCAGCGCCAGCTTTTCTGCCAGGATAGGCGTTAAATGCCCAGCAAGGGCTTCCTTACTGGCATTTAATGCTAGGCTTACTGCCATTGTGGGGGTTGAACGCCCAGTGAAGGCTTCTTCACTGGCATTCAATGCCTTCCCATTCTCTTCTAACTCGACCTCAACCTCCATGGTTATGGCCTTGCACTCATCTCTATGATTTACCTCATTATTACTGGGAAGAGTGTCAGCAGGGATCTCAGGAATCCTCTTGCTCAGTTGACCAACTTATACCTCCAAGTTTCTAATGGAGGACCTTATTTCACTAATGAAACTATGGGTGGTCTTAGTGAGGCTGGAAACCATAATGGCTAAGTCAAAAAGGCTCTGATTAGAGGTTTCCATGTTCCCTTGAGAAGATGGGAATGGTTGTTTGTTATTGAACCTATTCTGGTTCCTACCACCTTAATTGAAACCTTGCTGAGGTTTCTGTTGATCCTTCCATATGAGGTTAGGATGATTCCTCCATGAAGGATTGTAGGTGTTTTCATAGGGTTCTCCCATGTAATTCACCTTTTCCATGGTGGGTTGATCAAGATCATAGGCTTCTTCTTCAAGAGAAGCTTCCTGATTACTGCTAGTTGTAGTTTGCATCCTAGTGAGATGTTGAGAGATCATGTTGACTTGTTGGGTCAAGATCTTATTCTGGGCCAAGATGGCATTCAGAGTCTCAACTTCATGAACTCCTTTCTTCTGAAAGTTACCATGGTTTACAGGATTCCTCTTAGAGGTGTACATGAATTGGTTGTTTGTAACTATCTCAATGAGCTCTCTTGCTTCTGCAGGTATTTTCTTCAAGTGGAGATATCCACCTGCAGAGCTGTCCAATGAAATTTTAGATATCTTAGACAGACCATCATAGAACTCGCCTATGATGAACCACTCTAAGAGCATGTCAGAAGGACATCTCCTGATCAGTTGCTTGTATCTTTTCCAAGCTTCACAGAGGGATTCACCTTCTCTTTGTTTGAAGGTTTGAACTTCCACTCTAATCTTGCTCATCCTTTAAGGAGGAAAGAACTCAGTTAGAAAATCACTAACTAGCTTTTTCCAATAGTCAAGACTCTCTCTAGGTTGGACATCCAACCAGAATTTAGAGCATCAGCTTGTAGACTTCAGGTTTAACTCCATTAGTCTTTATAGGATCACATATCTGTAAATATTCTGCTAAGAATTGATGTGGATCTTCCAGTGGAAGTCCATCAAATTTGCAGTTCTACTACAAAAGATAGACTAATTGAGGCTTAAGCTCAAAATTGTTAGCTCCAATGGCAGGTACAGCAATACATCTGCCATAAAAGTCAGAGGTAGGTATGGTGAAGTCACCTAAGACCTTTCTAGGCTCCTCTTATGGTTCGGCCATGTCCTCTGTTTCTTGTTCAAAACTTTCTGAAAGGTCTCTTCCGGAGTGTTGTGCTTTTTGTGCCAATTGGCAAGAAGCTCCAAGTGAAATGTAAAGAAAGAAGATAAAGAAGTTGAGGTAGATGAAGAGAAGGAAGTAGAGTTGAATAAATAGAGACAAGAAGAGAAAAAGTAGAAATAGAAAAAGTAAATAAAAATTAAAATATTTTTTGTTTTTATTTAATTAATTAATGTATTAATTTCAAATGATTTAAATTTTAATTGTTAAATTTTCAAAAATAGAGGAAGGAAGAGAAGAAGAAATTTTCGAAAATTAAGAAGAGAGAGTTAGTTAGGTAGTTTTGAAAAAGAAGAGAGAGAAGAAGGAGATATGTTTTCAAAAATTAAGGAGGGAAGAGTTAGTTAGGTGGTTTTGAAAAAGAAGAGAGAGAAATATGAGAAGTATTTATGAAAATTAAGAATAGAAAAGTTAGTTAGAATGTTTTGAAAAATAAGAGAGAGAAGAGGGAGAGATATTTTTGAAAATTTGAGAGGGAAAAGTTAGTTAGGAGATTATGAAAAATAAGAGAGAGAACATACGATATTAATTAAGAAAAGATTTTAATTTAAAATAAAATAGAAGATAGGATAAGAAAAGATTTGAAATTAAAATTTGAAATTAGAAAAAGATAAGATTTTAAAAATTGAAATTTGAAAAAGATAAGATAAGATTTTTAAATTTTGAAAAAGATATGATAAGATTTTGAAAAAGTTAAGATTTTTTTTGAAAAATATATGCTTTTTCTTTTGTTTTTTAAAATTTGATTTTTGCAAATTTGACAACTAAGATATGATAAGATAGAAATTTAAAATTGAAATCTGAATTTTTTTTCTAATTTTCGAAA
Source organism: Arachis hypogaea (assembly GCF_003086295.3). Classification (NCBI taxonomy): domain Eukaryota; kingdom Viridiplantae; phylum Streptophyta; class Magnoliopsida; order Fabales; family Fabaceae; genus Arachis; species Arachis hypogaea. Next base: position 79,689,700 of record NC_092044.1, on the reverse strand, counting down.
ATTATGGTTGAGATAAAATAGAAAAGATATTTTTTTGATTTTTTGAATTTTATGATAAAAGAGAAAAATACAAAAAAGACACAAGTCTTAAAATTTTTAGATCTAGCATGCTTATTTTTCAAAAATTTTGGAGGGAAACACAAAAGGACATCAAACATAAAAATTTTAAGATCAAAACACATAGAAGACTCACAAGAACTTAAGAACATGAAAAAAAGAACACTAAAGTTAAAATTGTTAGAAAACTAAAACAAGATTTTCGAAAATAAAAGAAAATAAACAAGAAAACACTAAACTAAAAAAATTGATACAAGAATTAAACAAAGAAAAATTATTTTTGAATAGTTTTTCGAAAGAAGGACTCAAAGACAATTCTGAGGATGCTAAAAATAAAATATATGAAAAAGGGTTTTGAAAAATTTTAAAATTTTTGTAACTGAAAAGCATGCACATACAGGACTCAATACCAAGAACATGAATTAAACAAAGAAAAGAAAAATATTTTTGAAAAAAAAGTTTTGAAATTTTTGAAAATTTGAAGAAGAAAATAAATAAAAAAGACTCAATAAGAAGATAAAGAAAGAGACTCAAACAAAAATAAAAATTACCTGATGTAGGGAGCAAGACTATTCGGCAGTTTTTCTAAACTCAACAATTCCTGGCAACGGTGCCAAAAACATGGTGTGCGTGTACGCGAAACCCACACTATTTTGTACAGCAGCAGTACCAGCAAGTACACTGGGTCGTCCAAGTAATACCTGAGCGAGTCAGGGTCGATCCCACAAGGATTATGGCTTGAAGCAAGCTATGCTTGTCCTGCAAGTCTTAGTCAGGCGGAATCAGAAGGAGTTGGATTACGTAAACCTTGAATGATTATATGTCATAAATGCTTGGAAAGGGTAAAACCAATTGGATTAGCTAATAGGAATTAAATGCTGGGAATAGAGTTGAGAGTTGGAGTTGCTTTGTCTTTCTGAATTAACTCTGGTACTACTGCTTCCTTTGCTTATGAGTGATTTCTTCGATGGCAGGCTGTATATGATTGACACTAGTTTGAGCAGCTACCAATACTCCTCCAAATCTGAACCCCAGATTTAGTGTGGATCCATCTCTACTTGTGGGTGAAGCGTGTACAATCCATTCTCCTTTATGATCCTACTCAAAATGCCACAGACAAGGTTGGATCTTCCGGATCAGAGAATCCTGCATCTTTGGATTCTAGCCTTTACTACGGAGACCCTAATCTCCTCGAAAATTGGCTGAACAGATGTCTCAAGAAGTTCCCAACGAAGTCGCAGAATAGCTGTCTGAGAGATGTATATTCACGTTGTTGGTCATCCTTGTCTGGTGAAAGACGCATTCTGACCCAAGTAGACGCGGGTGTTTGTCAGGCACGTTCATCTTAATGTGATGAACAGAGCTAATTGGTTAGATCATCCTATTCACCATGATGAAGTATGAATATACATCTTAGAATTAAACAAAGACAGATTGAAGAGAAACAATAGTACTTTTATTAATTCATAAGACTCAACAAGGCTCCTCCCATCAAACTAGGAGGTTTAGAAACTCCTACTGAAGTAAAAATACAATGGAAAAACGAAAATATGGCTGACCTCCCCTAGTGAGAGGTGTAAAAGGTTCGAAGTCTCCTGAATTACATAAATAAAATCCCTTAAATACAAAACAGATGACTAGTAAGGGTAAAACAGTCTATTTAGTGCTAAAATCCACTTTTAGGGCCCATTTAGTGAGTGTTTGGGCTGAGCTTTGAAGAGACCCACGTGCTATGAGTCTCCTTGGGCATGGAACGCCAGCTAAGGGGTCCTCTCTGGGCCTTTGGATGCTGGGCTCTGCTCTTTGGGCGCTGGACGCCTGGAAAGGAGCAGGTGGCTGACATTGGACGCCAGTTTTGGGCCTTTTAATCCAAAGAAAATTATAAACTGTTATATATTGCTAGAAAGTTATGGAAGTCAGCTTTCCATAGCCGTTGAGATCACTCTGTTTGGACTTCTGTAGCTCTTGAAAAGCTCTTCTAAATGCGTGCAGATCATATTTGGACAGCATCTGCAGTGCTTTCTCTGTCTCTAAATCAAACTTCTGCTCCAGCCGCTCAATTTCAGCCAGAAAATACCTGAAATTGCCCAAAAACACAAAAACTCACAGTATAATTCGAAAATGTGAATTTAACACTAAAACCTATAAAAACTTAATAAAAACTAAACAAAAACTACTAAAAACTATATGAAAGTGATGTCAAAAAGCGTATAAAATATCCGCTCATCAGAAAATAGTGAAAGTCGGCAAAGCAAACAAACATATAGAATATGCACATGATGAATACCTATCTATTTGGCTATGATATCACATTGTCCGTTCAATTGCCAACCCAACACATTTCCAAGGGAATGTCGCCTTTCAGTCACGAATATAAGTGGGAACCCTAGGAATATCGTGCCCGGCACAAGGTCCATGGATATAGTGCCCGACACAACCTCTTGTGATTCCGAAAAAATACGAGCAGGATACTTTGCCACAGACCTCACATCTCAAGGTAAGTGGGATTAACCACCGACCTCGACACGAGGGATTAACCAACCGTCCTTGCCAGGCGCATAGTGTTTCAACAATACCAGTAATAAACAGTATATCCAAATTCCTCAGTGATCACTTTTAATATTCATAATTTCATCATTATTCTTCGAGTCATAGACTCATCACAATATTATCAATTAACATTCCCACAGCTCATCATACTCATCATCCATACAGTACTCTTCTAATCTACACAACTATTTCATCCTTAGTACTCCAGAAACCTATGGCTCCGTTTTCTAACTCATGATAGAAAATTACCAAATTCAACCAAATAACTTGTAACACCCTAACTTTTAGCACCTCATGATCATACTAAAAGTTTGAGTGCTAATTACATCTATTCCTTTAATTATATACTATGTTTATTTAATATTGAGCCTTCGTGAATACGAACAGAAACTCTTATTAAGAAAGGAGACTTTGTTTTAAACCACTTAATCACAAAAGTATATATATTCACATTGCTTTATATACATAGACTTATTCAAAGAACCTCAATACAAGTCCTAACGTAGCTTTTTTTGAGTTTGGTTTCCAGTGTCATAACCTCTGTAAGCAACCTCTGTCTTATAGGTGCGACTCTCTTGAGCCGATGTATGCAAACATAACCTCTGTAAGTAACCTCAGCCTTACAGGTGAGGCTCTCTCTGGCCAATGTAGGTATCGATAACCTCTATAAGCAACCTCTGTCTTACAGGTGCGACCATACCCTGGATTGGCCGATGTATCTCTGGAAGCAAATCTCGGTAGACTCACCACCATATCTCTACTCATTTTCTGCAGGTACACAATCATCTCAGCTCGTTCTTAGTGCCAAACAATACTTCTACTTATCTCCTTTTCGTTTCATTCTTTCTTTCGTTTCTTTTATTCCTGCTCTCTGCTCTCCTGTGGCAGAGGTTCTTTAGATTCTTTTAATCTTTTCTTTTCTTCTTCTTTTATTTTCCTTGTTTTAATACGAGAAATTATCTTCACACTCTTTCCTCATCTCTCCCTAGATGTTTTATGAAGAGTGAATAATAAGATTCTTAACATAGGTTCGTCTTTCTACAGCTTTTAAGTAAGTTACTATTTAACTCTTCTATTTTGTTATAGTACAAATTACTAATGTATAATATATTTTAAAAATACTTTGACAATAATCTTAATAAATTAATAACAATATGAATGATTTTTTTTATTACTCAAAACTTATAACTTAAGCTTTTATAAATTATTTTGAATCTTTGAGCTTTCTAAAATATTTATATTTTTATCCCAATATATTTTTATAACTTAAGCTTTCTTATAATTTATTAAAATACTCTTACATATAGTATAATTACCAAAATAACTTTGCATCTTTTTTAAAATACCCATTTTATTCCTGAACTTTCTAATTATTCCCAAAGTATCCTAGAACGTCTATAATTACAAAACTAACTTTAATTTTTATTAAATTACTATTTCAATATCAAATATAAATTTTATTTCCTTGATTATAACTTTACCAAATGACTGAACCCTATTTCCAAAATTCTTCAAGTTTTCAATTTGAGTTTTAAGTCCGTTTTTAAGCTTTATTGTTACCGACTTTTTGCTACTTTTCATTTAATCTCTCGGCCATCAAACTTCATCAATATTTTTCAGTATTTTCATATAAACTAGTCCCAAAATTCACTCAAAACAATTCAACTGGATGTTCATACATAGCCGACCCAACAAATCACAAGCAATAACAATAATTCAACATAAACTCATTCAAACTTAACAATAATCAATCAAACCACCATTCACTTATTATATTCACAATTAATTATTATAAAATTATCAGGTACGAAATCAAAACAACAGAAATTTCGGAGAAATTTTTTGATCGAGCGGTTGAAGAAGAAAGCGTCAAAAATCGTTTATTCTTCGTAGAATTCTAATTGGTCGAAATCAAGAAAAAAAGGAGTCACGTCACCGTTAACTTCCACCAAATAAAAATGACACCAACACATAGTAAAAAAAGTTACTAATAGCACTATCGCATTAGATTTTTTATTGAAGTTATGAATCTCAAAAAATCAAGTTCGGAATATTTGGTGAGGGTCACGGTTCCATGAAAGTTCACCCTCTCTCTCGTCTTTCTTTTTTCTTCTTGTCCCTGACAAGAATGAATGAATGGAAAGGAATATGTAAATATTATGATTAATAATAATTTGTAGTGTAAACCTTATTAGCTGTCATAACTAATCAATGAAAGAAAGCATGTGTCATGCTTATACATACATACCCACGTTTCTAATTTTCTTTCTTTTGCTCCTTTGGATGCTGCGGGAAATGATGATGTTTAATAAAAAAGAGGTATATATATGTTACTAAGTGTCCACATGTCAAGAATATATATATATATATATATATATATATATATATATATATATGCCAATTTCTTTTCCTTTGCTTTCAAATGGCTTCATTGAAAACTTTTCCATAATAGTAATAATAATAAAAAATAAAATTAATTTAATTTTACCGATCAAAATAATTTTTAATAAATAATTTAAACTAATAAAATAAGTTATAATTAAATTAAATTTTAATAATCATAAAATTCTATTTAATTATTTTTGTTAAAAATTTTTTTTAAAAACAAAATCTCAATATTATATAATAACTCATAAATAATTAATTATTTAATTTTTAAAAATTCAGAATGTTACATAACTCATCTTTGTTAGCCTTAGAGCCTAAATTTTAAGTAGTAATCTCAAAGAGCAATTTAAGGAAGTTTAGAAAGCACGAGAACCCTTAAAAATGAAGAAGAATAATTTTTCAGCAAAAAACAGGCTCCATGCGTACACACACCTCAATTTTTGATTATCAGGTCGCGTACGTGGGGTGCTGGATAGAAACCATCACCCACGTATGGTGTAGGAGGCCGCGTACACATCTTTGCGTTTTGTCCCACCTCGCGTATGCATTGCATAGACCGTGTATGCATTAGGGCCTAGCAGAGACGCACGCCCGCGAATAGGGTGCCCGTGTATGCATGACATCCAGAAGTTGCAAAATTCTGTAAAGTTATAGAAATCAGTTTTAAACACCAAACTTAAACGTTCATAACTTCCTCTACAACATTCTATTTTCTTCAAACTTTATTTCAATTTAAAAATCTTTAAATGAGCTTTAATTTAATACAAACTTCAACCAATTTCGAAAACTGAGTCTCAAGTTATGATCTACCAAAGTTCACCAATATTTAATTTTCACCAAAAGTTAGCTAGGTTCTCAAACTTTCAAAACTCACAATCAAACCAAATCAAAGCATACTCAATTTCACAACAAAACACTACAAAATAATATACTTTACCTTTCCATCACAATTCAATCAATTCAACATCTACTTTAAATCAAGTCATCCACCATAACTCAATAATTCCACAATTTCTACATCAAGATTCCAATATCAAAAAATTTAACACAATCTCTCTACTCATAAGCATCACTTATCATAACTTATCATAAATTTTCATGATTACAATAATCCAGCTTCAACATCAACAATTCTTATCACAAGTCATCAAAATCATTACAAGCATCAAATATCATAATCTATTATCAACAATTCAAACCTATCCTATGGTCCACTAGCTTAAGGGTTTAGAAATATTACATATTATATAGAGAAAACCGAAACCATACATTAGCCGATTCCCAAATTTGACCCCAAACAAGCTTTCAACCAAAATCAAGCCACCAATTCCAATCCAAATGCTTCCAATTATCCAAGACAACTCCAACAAGCACGAATGCTCAAACTAACATTATATATTTCATAAAAATTAAAACCTAATATTCACAATATACCAAACTACATGGTTTTTGAGAAACTTTACCTTATCCACTGAATTTTGAGATAGAACCCAACAATCCCTCACTAATGGTTAGTACCTAAACAACCAAAACACAAAATTTCAGTCAAAATCAAAACCTAAAATTCAAATTTCACAAGGGAAAAAAACTGGCAGGGATTCTCGAGATTCTTACCACTTTGGTTAGATAAAACTAACGGGCTCGGCAAGAGTTTTGCGTAGCTGTAAATGGCATGGGAATCGGAGCTCCGTAGCTCAAGTTATGGCCAATTGAAGAGAGGAGTGAATAATGTTTCTTCTCCTTCCTGTCTTTCAATTTCCAGTAGCTAGGTTTAGTGTGTGTGAGTTATGAGCTGAATTGGGTTCATTAATGGGTTTATATATGTTAGGCTAGGCCCCAACTTGGACCGGTCCAACCTGTTAGCATTTTTGGCCCGTTTGACCCAATTTTGCATCAAACCTTTAGAATTAGTGCCAGATTTTCAACTTTAACTAATTTTCTAAGTTTTTCTACTGTTTTGACTGCTTCCACACAGTACCAAATAGATTTAAGCTGGTACTGCTGGCCAATTTTTCAGTACGCATTTTGGCGTAATTTTTTCACAAAATATTACATTTTCCAACTTAGAAAAATCTATTGAGTCCAAAAATCATATTTAAATTTTCTAATTAACTTTTTAAATTTTTGGATCCTATTTTAGGCAATTAATTTATTTAATTAAGTGGTTAATTAAACGCGGTTATTTTTTTCTCCCCACCAAATAAGAAATTTTGTCCTAAAAATTTAGTAAATACCTGAGAATAGCTCGGGATAATCCTTCTGCATCTCGAACTCCAATTCCCAAGTATGCTCTTCCACTTCCACTCTTCGCTAAGCAACTTTGACCAATTGAACTTCTTTTCCTCGCAGTTTCTTCACACTAGTGTTGTCAATCCGCAAGGGTGTTACTTGAAATGTCAAGTTCTTCGACTCGGGCTGTAACACCCTAATTAGCCTAAGCTTTACCTTGCGTCGTAAAGCAAAGGTTAATCAGAGATTACGATAGTTCTAAACTCATACATGTATTATATAGAAAGAATTAATATAATCTAGAAGCCCAATGAAGGATATAGCTCAAAACAGGATTTACAAAACGCAAAACGCACTAACGAAGCTACTAACTTAAGGCACAACAAACAGATACAATATAACAAAATATCATAGTATAATAGGGTAATACCACAAGATTCTAGCCACGGCTCGCGGAGTTAAGCCGGCTAGCCATATATACAGACAAAACAGGACCAGATAGTAAAAATCAGATTAAACAAATTTTTCTCTCTCAAATACAAGCCTCTAGGCAAAACAAAATACAAAAGTGAGAGATGTATAAACAAAATAAATAAAAAAGAATCCAAGAGTAACAGGATCCTCCGCTTCTGTCACCATGCAAACAACTCACCGAGGTGGGTTGCGACCTGCATATGAAAAACACAACAGAAAATATGGTATGAGAACCGGAGGTTCTCAGTATGGTAACAGTGCCCAGTGATGTAGGATATAAGACCCCGGGACGCCAAAGGCAATCCTAGGCTTCATATCCACCACAAGATTTATCTTAAAATATACTAAAACATTAAAACATAACTGATAAACCACTATTTTATGGTTTATATTGTATTTAATTGAGTGGTTTTATCAAGCTTTTCACCCACTTATTCATAGGATTTGCATGATTTTATAATTCCTTCCTAGTTTAGTTCTATGATTGAAAACATGCTTCTTTGGTCTTAATTTAGCTAATCTTAATCCTCTCTTATTATCATTCGATGCCTTGATCTGTGTGTTAAGTGTTTCAGGCTTCATAGGGCAGGAATGGCTTAGAGAATGAAGAGGAAGCGTGCAAAAATGGAAGGAACACAAGGAATTGAGGAGATGACCAGCGAGAAGTCACGTGGTCGTGTGAGCCACGCGATTGCGCGAAATGGAAGAAATCAGAGTGACGCGTTTGCGTGCCTGACGCGACCACGTAGATTGGAAGCTACACGAATGACGCGAAAGCGCGGACGACGCACACACGTGGTACGAGAAATGCTGAGTGACGCGAACGCGTAGACGATGCGGACGCTTGATGTGCGCTATCTGCAGAATTACAGAAGTCACTGGCACAGATTCTGAGCCGCATTTCAACCCAGTTTTCGGCCCAGAAACACAGATTAAAGTCAGGGAACATGCAGAGACTCAAAAGAGAATACATTCATAATACACCCTTTTGATAATTCAGATGTAGTTTTAGAGAGGAGAGAGCCTCTCTCCTCTCTCTTAGGATTTAGGATTAGGATTTCTATTAGGATTAGCATTTATCTCATCTTCATATCAGGTTCAATATTCCTTTTACTTTGTATTTCTCTTATACTTTCAGATACTTTGATGCTTGTATTACTTATGTTGCCTATTTGGCTTATGCACCATTCATGTTAGGATTTTCTTAAATAATATAATTTGAGGTATTTTCAGATCTATGATTTTTATCTAGCTTTTTTATATTCTTGGCTTTAATTGATTAATTGGTAACTCTTGAGTTGTCAAACTCATTGCCGACTGAAAATTGGAATTCTTCAAGAATTAACTCGAGTTCCAATAACTCTAGCCTTTTCCAAGGAAAGACTAGGACCTGAGGAAACAAACTTATTCCATCCACTTGACTTACCTTCATAGTTAGAGGTTAACTTAGTGGGAGAAAAATCCAATTCTCATCACAATTGATAAGGATAACTAGGATAGGACTTTCAGTTTTCATACCTTGCCAATAATTTTATTAGTTATTAATTTATTAATTCTTGCAATCTATTTCTCTTGCTTAAAACCTTTCTCAAATCCAAACACTGTTTTTCCATAACCAATAATAAATCATACTTCCCTGCAATTCCTTGAGAAGACGACCCGAGGTTTGAATACTTCGGTTTATAAATTTATTAGGTTTTGTTACTTGTGACAACCAAAACGTTTGTACGAAGGGATTTTCTGTTGGTTTAGAATCTATACTCACAACACGACTATATTTTTACAAAATTCTTTACCAAAAAAATCCTAACGTCAATAACTTAAAAGCATAATATAATAACAGGGTAATCTAACTTAGGGGATTACTAACTAAACTAATCACCACTGTCCCATAGCCTCCACCAACCTACCCTCCATGTGATCCCTTCGCCACCGCCGACCAAACCTCCTCAACACCATATAGTCATAGACAATTGCAAGCAAGGAAAACATAGGTAATATTCAAATATATAACAAGTAATTCAAGAAGCAAGTAGGCATATTATACAATTAGGCAAACTCAAGTAATCAAAGCAAGCAAGCACATAAGAGATGCATATAATCAATACCTATCCTATTGTCTCGTGATATCACTTGTTGGTCCGAAAATGCCAATCCGACACATCCTCCCGGATGTAGCCTTTTCTGCCACGCCAGAGATATAGTACCCTGCACACTCGTGCAGCAGTGAATCTGCTACATCAGAGATATAGTGCCTTGCACACTCATGTAGTCAGGAGTTTACTACGCCAAGGATATAGGCCTGCACACTTCCTGTAGCAGAGAAGGAAATAACCACAACAAATCATGCAGTAGAAGAATCTGCCACGCCAGGAATATAGGCCTTACACACTCTCAACAACACTAATCATGCAGCAGGGAAATCTGTTATGCAGGGGATATAGGCCCCGTACACTCTCAACATCAACTCGTCATGCAGCAAAACATTATGTTTCGCCGGAGATATAGGCTTCGCACACCCTTATATAACCCTAACATTTCCTCATTATTCCTTTCCAAGTTCTCAACTCATCACAACCATCATCAATTCGTATTTTTCCCTTCCAGACTCATCATTTCATCAATTTCTCTATTTGTTGTCAGTAATCACCAAGTTCACTACTCCTCCTTCTCTCTCAACCAAATACATCCCCAGTACACCAGAAACCTAGCCTCCGTTCTCTAACTTTTCAAAGAAATACCAAATAAAATCCTCCTAGGATCGTTCTCATATTCGATACACGAATATAATCCCAAGGGTCTTAAAATGGTGTTATAGAAGCTTGCAATCTTGTTGGTGATGAGCGGATAATTTATAAGCTTTTTAGCATTATTTTTAGGTAGTTTTTAGTATGATTTAGTTAGTTTTTAGTATATAATTATTAGTTTTTAGGCAAAAATCACATTTCTAGACTTTACTATGAGTTTGTGTGTTTTTCTGTGATTTCAGGTATCTTCTGGCTGAATTTGAGGGACCTGAGCAAAAATCTGATTCAGAGGCTGAAAAAGGACTGCAAATGATGTTGGATTCTGACCTCCCTGCACTGGAAATAGATTTTTTAGAGCTGCAGAAACCCAATTGGAACTCTCTCAATTGCGTTGGAAAGTAGACATCTTGGGCTTTCCAGTAACATATAATAGTTCATACTTTACCCGAGTTTTGTAATGCAAACTAGCGTTTTAACGCCAACTTTCTACCATTTTCTAGCGTTAAACGCCAGAACTGGCATAAAAGCTAGAGTTAAATGCCCAAACTGGTACCAAAGCTGGCGTTTAACTCCAAGAAAAGCCTATGCACGTGAAAGCTTCAATGCTCAACCCAAGCACACACCAAGTGGGCCCCGGAAGTAGATTTCTGCATCATTTACTTATCTTTGTAAATCCTAGGTTACACGTCATTATAAATAGCATAGTTCTGAAAACCGAACCGGACCGTCGGTTCAACCGGGTTAACCAAAAACTGGTCACCAGGCCGGTTTGGTTAGCCTTCTAAACCATTTGGCAAAAAACCGATCAAAAAACCGATCGAACCGGCAGTTAATCGGTGTACCGCCAGTACCAATCGGTTTTTTACAAGATTTCCAGTTTAGGAGCCCTCTCTCAAAGTTCAAACGGCGCCGTTTTAAATTCTAAAAAATTCATAAAAAGAAACCCTGATCCCCAATACATCCAACCCCATTCCTCTCTTCTCCTCACCTCTCTGAAACTGAACTGCCAATTTCCTCACCTCTCTGAAACTGAACTGCAAATTTTAAACTGAAAGCACAAAGAACCCTAGCCCTCCAGCCACCGAGCCACCGTGCCCCGCAGCCCCCAGAGCCCCACAACCACGCTTCATTGTCATCAACAAACTCGTCTCCGCTGGGTAGAGGCGTCGCATTCGGAAGCTCCGTCGCCGTCGCAGGAGCTATGTCGCCATTGTAGGAAGCTCCGTTGCTATCCTGGGAAGCTGTGTCACCGTCGTAGGAAACTCCCTCACTGTCGTGTGGAAGCTCTGTGGCCGTCGTCTCCTCTGTTCGAGTGCGCTCTCTTTCTCTCTCTCTCTCTCTCTCTCTCTCTCTCTCTCTCTCTCTCTCTCTCTTCGCCGGTATCACCGTCTCCTTGGTTTTCGCTGTCACTCCCTTTCCTCCTCACTGCCGGTAAGCACTGTGGCTTGGATTTTGATAATACTATGTTCGCCGGTATCACCTCCTCCTCCTTGTCTCCTTTGTTTGCTGATTTTACTGTTAATAATTGAATTGCTAATTTAGGGTTTGTCTTTTTGAGTTACTGATTTTGTTAATTTGTTCTTATTTTGTTAAATTTTCTGGAAAGAATTTGTTGTTGATCCTCAGATATTGTGTTACTGATTTTGTGAATTTGTTATTTTATTCTGAGTTGCCAATGTTTATGAAACTTGTGATTATTTTGTTAAATTTACTGGAAAGAATTTGTTACTGATCCTCAGATATTTGTGTTACTAATTTTGTGAAATTTTTATTTTATTTTGAGTTGCCAATGTTTATGAAATGGGAGTTGATTATAATGATCCTCAGATTTTAGATTGCTCTTCCGTTGAATTTGGAGTCTGATTTTTGGACAGAACTTTTGTTACTGTTGCATTTTTTTTGGTTGATTGTAACCATTCTGAGTTGTTGTTTTTGTTTTTATTTTATTTTATTTTTGTTGATTATAATTATAAGTCCGAGTGGTTGTTAATTATGATTTGTGATGAAGAGTTTCTTTATTTTGGTTTTACAAAGCATGAAACCCAGAACATCTCAGTTCTATTGGTAAAAAATTATAGGATGAATATATATGTTTAAAATTATATATAAATTTTTTAATAATTTTTTTAATATTTAATTAAAACCGGTTGAACCCCGGTTGAACCTCGGTCGAATCAGGAACCAGTAAACCAGTAACTTTACCGGTTATTGACCGGTCCGGTTCTCGCAACCTTGATAAATAGGACCTTTTACTATCGTATTTTGATATCGGGAGATCTTTAGATCATTTTTGACACTATCTTTGTATCACTGTTGATCTCTTGATCACGTTTAGGGGGATGGCCATTCGACTATGCCTGGACCTTCATCACTTATGTATTTTCAACGGTGGAGTTTCTACACATCATAGATTAAGGTGTCGGGCTCTGCTGTTCCTAATGAATTAATGCAATTACTACTGTTTTCTATTCAATTCAAGCTTATTCTTGTTCTAAGATATTTATTCGCACTTCAACCTGATGGATGTGATGATCCGTGACACTCATCATCATCCTCCCTTATGAACGCGTGCCTGACAACCAGCTCCGTTCTATCTGCAAGAGCTTGAGTGTGTATCTCTTGGCTTCCTGGTCCACAATGCATGGTTGCCTCTCCTGACAACAGAGCCTTCCATTCCGTGAGATCAGAGTCTTCGTGGTATAAGCTAGAATCAATTGGCAGCATTCTTGAGATCCGGAAAGTCTAAACCTTGTCTGTGGTATTCCGAGTAGGATCTGGGATGGGATGACTGTGACGAGCTTGAAACTCATGACTGTTGGGCGCAGTGACAATACACAAAAGGATCATTCGATCTTATTCCAACACATGTGAGAACCGACAGATGATTAGCCCTACGTAACCGGTAGCCAGACCATTTTCACTGAGAGGACGGACGGTAGTTATTGACAATGGTGATCCCCCAACATACAGCTTACCATGGAAAGGAGTATGCATGACTGGATGAAAGTAGTAGGAAAGCAGGAATTTAAAAGGAACAAAGCATCTCTATATGCTTATCTGAAATTCCTACCAATAAATTACATAAGTATCTCTATCTTATTTTATGTTTTATTTATCTTTTAATTATCAAAAACCCATAACCATTTGAATCTGCCTGACTGAGATTTACAAGATGACCATAGCTTGCTTCAAGCCGACAATCTCCATGGGATCAACCTTTTCTCACATAAGGTATTACTTGGACGACCCAGTGCACTTGTTGGTCAGCTGTGTGGAGTTGTGAAGAAAGTGTGTGAATCACGATTTCGCATACCAAGTTTTTGGCGTCGTTGCCAGGGACTGTTCGAATTTGGACAACTGAAGGTTCATCTTGTTGCTTAGATTAGGTATTTTTTCTTTTTATTTTGTTCTTCAGAATTTTTAAGAATGAATTCTAGAGTTTCAGATGATGCTTTTATCATCACAGGAGCTAGTTGATTCCGATCAATTTGGCTGTTGTATGTAATGTCCTGCTAAAGCTTGGCTAGCCATGTCTAATCTTTTTAGACTGAAGCTTTAGACTAACATTGCATGATTCCTGGAATTATTATTAAAAATTTTGAGTTTCTTATTTTCTTTTTCAAAATAATTTTTTATAAAATTATAAAATAAAAAATAATTTGTGTTTCTTGTTTGAGTCTAGTGTCAAAATTCAAGTTTGGTGTCAATTGCGTGTTTCTATTCTTCTTGCATATATGCATTCCGTTCTTCATTGATCTTCAAGTTATTCTTGATGATTTTCTTTGTCTGATCTTTAAATTCTCTTGTTTTGTGTCTTTTGTTGTTTCTCATGTACATTCTCAAATTGTTAGTGTCTCTAGTATGAAAACTTCTAAGTTTGGTGTCTTGCATGTCTTTCTTTTCTTAAAAATTTTCAAAAATATGTTCTTGATGTTCATCATGATCTTCAAAGTGTTCTTGGTATTCATCTTGACATTTAAAGTGTTCTTGCATGCATTCCTTGTTTTTATCTTAGTTTTTCATGTTTAACTTCATTCTGTTGTTTTTCCCTCTCATCATTAAAAATTCAAAAAAAAATTTCAAAATTATGTCTTTTCAAGTCAATAATACAGAGAATTGAAGATTCAGAACATACAGCAGAGGAATCACAGAGAAAAAGCTGGGCGTTCAAAACGCCCAGTAAGGAAGGATTTCTGGCGTTTAAACGCTAGCCAGGGTACCTGGCTAGGCGTTTAACGCCCAAGGAGGTAGCCAAGTGGGCGTTAAACGCCAGAATGGATACCATTCTGCGCGTTTAACGCCAGGATAACACCAATGAGGTAATTTTGTTTCCAATTCAAAATTTTTTTTCAATTTTTCAAGTTTTAAAACTAATTTTTCAAAATCTTATCTTTTTCATATCTTCTCTTATCAATCACATCTTTTTCAAAATCAAATCTTTTCTATTTTTCTTTTAATATTTTCAAAAATCCTTGCTAACAATTAGTGTCTTGATTCAAAAATTTCAAGTTTGTTACTTTCTTGTTAAGAAAGGTTCAGTCTTTGAATTCTAGAATCCTATCTTTTAGTTTCTTGTTAGTCAAGTCATCAATTTTAAAAATCAAATATTTTTCAAAAAAATCTTTTTCAACCATATCTTTTCCATCATATCTTTTTACAAAAATAAAATCAAATTTTCTTCAATCATATCTTTTCAAACACATCTTTTTCAATCGTATCTTTTTAAATCATATCTCTTTTTTTTTAATTTCAATATCTTTTTCTAACTTCTTATCTTTTCAAAACTTACTATTTCTTATCCTTTTCAAAACCACTTAACTACTTGTCTCTCTCCAATTTTCGAAAACCATTAACAACTTTTTCAAAAATATTTTTAATTAACTAATTATTTTAAACTGAATCTCTATACTGTGACATAGAGGATTCTATACCTTCTTTATTTTCTTCTCTTTCATATGACCAGGAACAAAGATAAAGGCATTCTTATTGAAGCTGATCCTCAACCTGAAAGGACTCTGAAAAGGAAGCTAAGAGCAGCTAAAGCACAATACTCTGAAGAGGACCTGATAGAAAATTTTGAAAAGGACGCAGAGAAAACAGTCATGGTCAAACCCAACAACAAAAATGCAAGGAAGGTGCTTGGTGACTTTACTACACCTACTCCCGACTTCTATGAGAGAAGCATCTCTATTCTTGCCATTGGAGCAAACAACTTTGAGCTTAAGCCTCAATTAGTTTCTCTGATGCAACAGAATTGCAAGTTTCATGGACTTCCATTGGAAGATCCTCATCAGTTCTTGGCTGAATTTTTGCAAATCTGTGACACTGTTAAGACCAATGGAGTTGATCGAGGTCTACAGACTTATGCTTTTCCCTTTTACTGTAAAAGACAGAGCTAGTATATGGTTGAACTCACAACCTAGAGATAGCCTGAACTCTTGGGAAAAGCTGGTCAATGCCTTCTTAGCTAAATTCTTTCCACCTCAAAAGATGAGTAAGCTTAGAGTGGAAGTTCAAACCTTCAAACAGAAGGAAGGTGAATCCCTCTATGAAGTTTGGGAAAGATACAAGCAATTGATAAGAAGGTGTCCTTCTGACATGCTTTCAGAATGGAGCATCATAGGTATCTTCTATCATAATCTCTCTGAGTTATCCAAGATGTCATTGGACCATTTTACAGGTGGATCTATTCATCTAAAGATAATACCTGCAGAAGCCCAGGAACTCATTGGAATGGTTGCAAATAACCAGTTCATGTACACTTCTAAAGGAAATCCTGTGAACAATGGGACAACTCAGAAGAAATGAGTTCTTGAGATTGATACTCTGAATGCCATATTAGCTCAGAACAAATTATTAACTCAGCAAGTCAATATGATTTCTTAGAATCTGACTGGATTGCAAGCTGCATCCAACAGTAATAAAGAAGCATCTTCTGAAGAAGAAGCTTATGATCCTGAGAACCCTGCAATGGAAGAGGTGAATTACATGGGAGAATCCTATGGAAACACCTATAATCCTTCATGGAGAAATCATCCAAATCTCTCATGGAAGGACCAACAGAAGCCTCAACTAGGATTTAACAACAATAATGGTGGAAGAAATAGGTGTAGCAATAGCAAGCTTTTTCCATCATCTTCTCAGCAACAGACAAAGAACTCTGAGCAGAGTCATTCTGGCTTAGCAACCATAGTCTCTGATCTATCGAAGACCACACTAAGTTTCATAAATGAAACAAAATCCTCCATTAGAAATTTGGAGGCACAAGTGGGTCAGCTGAGTAAAAAGGTTACTGAAACTCATCCTAGCACTCTCCCAAGCAATACAGAAGAAAATTCCAAGAGAGAGTGCAAGGCCATAACCATGACCAACATGGCCAAACCTGGAGAGAGTGAGGAGAACGTGATTCCCAGTGAGAAAAACCTCATGGGATGTCCTCTGAACGAAAAGAAGTTCCCCTTTGAGGAACCAAGGGAATCTGAGGCTCATATAGAGACCATAGAGATTTCATTGAACCTACTTCTGCCATTCATGAGCTCTGATGACTATTCTTCCTCTGAAGAGGATGAAGATATTACTGAAGAGTAAGTTGCTAAGTACCTTGAAGCAATCATGAAGCTAAATGCCAAGTTATTTGGTAATGAGACTTGGGAGGATGAACACCCCTTGCTCACCAATGTACTGAATGACTTGATTAGGCAGACATTACCTCAGAAGAAACTGGATCCCAGAAAATTCATAATACCTTGTACCGTAGGCACCATGACCTTTGAGAAGGCTCTGTGTGACCTAGGGTCAGGCATAAACCTCATACCACTCTCTGTAATGGAGAAACTGGGAATATTTGAGGTACAAGCTGCAAGAATCTCACTAGAGATGGCAGACAAATCCTTGAAACAGGCCTATGGACTTGTAGAGGATGTTTTAGTGAAGGTTGAGGGCCTTTACATCCCTGCTGACTTCATAATCCTGGACACTGGGAAGAATAAGGATGAATCCATCATCCTTGGCAGACCCTTCCTAGACACAGCAAAAGCTGTGATTGATGTTGACAGAGGAGAGTTGGTCTTTCAAGTGAATGAGGACTACCTTGTGTTTAAGGCTCAAGGATTTCCTTCTTTACACATGGAGAAGAAGCATGAAAAGCTTCTCTCAATACAGAGTCAAATAGAGCCCCCACATTCAAACTCTAAGTTTGGTGTTGAGAAGCCATCATCATGCTCTGAGTATTTGTGAGGCTCCATGAGAGCTCACTGTCAAGCTATTGACATTAAAGAAGCGCTTGTTGAGAGGCAACCCAATTTTTACTTATCTATGTTGGATTTCTATTTTCTATTGTTATTTTATGTTTTCTTTAGGATGATGATCATGTGGAGTCACAAA
This sequence comes from Arachis hypogaea, assembly GCF_003086295.3. Classification (NCBI taxonomy): domain Eukaryota; kingdom Viridiplantae; phylum Streptophyta; class Magnoliopsida; order Fabales; family Fabaceae; genus Arachis; species Arachis hypogaea. The sequence continues at coordinate 79,671,872 of NC_092044.1, read as the reverse complement.
AACAAAAGCAAAAATAAATAACAACATTGAAAACAGCACACCCTGGAGGATGAGCTTACTGGCGTTTAAACGCCAGTAACGGTAGCAGAATGGACGTTAAACGCCCAGTCTGGCACCATTCTGGGCATTTAACACCAGAAAAGGGCACCAGACTGGCATTTAATGCCAGAAAAGGGCACCAAGCTGGCGTCAAACGCTAGAAAGGGAAGAAAAGCTAGCGTTAAATGCCAGAAATGGGCAGCAACCTGGCATTTAACGCCAGGATTGGCACTCAAAGGGGGCGTTTACACGCCAAAACGGTGCAAGGATGAGAAATCCTTGACACCTCAGGATCTGTGGACCCCACAGGATCCCCACCTACCTTAACTCACTCTCACTCTTCTTCACACCTTCCCATAACACCCTTCCCCAAATACCCCTTACCAATCATCTCCATTTCTCTTCCCCATCAACTCTTCACCAATCACCTACACCCACCCTTCCCCAAAAACCCCACCCACCTCACCATTCAAATTCAAATCCTTTCCCTCCCAAACCCAACCCCTAACACACGAACCCTACCCTCTCTTTCCACTCTTATATAAACCCCTCATCCATCCTTCAAATTCACACATCACAAACACTTCTTCTCCCCCTTGGATGAACCACTCACAACTCTCCATCTGCTCCATTTCTTTTTCTTCTTCGTCCTTCTTTCTTCTTTTGCTCGAGGACGAGTAAACCTTTTAAGTTTGGTGTGGAAAAAGCATTGCTTTTTGTGTTTCTATAACTATTTATGGCACCTAAGGCCGGAGAAACCTCTAGAAAGGGGAAAGGGAAGGCTAACGCTTCCACCTCCGAGTCATGGGAGATGGAGAGATTTATCTCAAAGGTCCAACAAGACCACTTCTATGAAGTTGTGGCCAAGAAGAAGGTGATCTCTGAGGTCCCTTTCATGCTCAAAAGGAATGAGTATCCGGAGATCCGACATGAGATTCGAAAAAGAGGTTGGGAAGTTCTCACTAACCCCATTCAACAAGTCGAAATCTTAATGGTTCCAGAGTTCTATGCTAATGCATGGATCACCAAAAACCATGACCAAAGTGTGAACCCTGGTGCACGAAAATTACACTCACACTATGTAATTCCGCACAACTAACCAGCAAGTGCACTGGGTCGTCCAAGTAATACCTTACGTGAGTAAGGGTCGAATTCCACAGAGATTTTTGGCTTGAAGCAAGCTATGGTTATCTTATTATTCTTAGTCAGGATACCAATAGGGTTCTTTAGTTTCAATTGTAGAAAGTAAAAGAGCATAAAATAAGTAATTGTTACACAGTAATGGAGAATGTGTTGGAGTTTTGGAGATGCTTTGTCTTCTGAATCTCTGCTTTCCCCATGTCTTCTTCTTCATGCACGCAAGATTCCTCCTATGGCAAGCTGTGTGTTGGTGGATCACCATTGTCAATGGCTACCATCCGTCCTCTCAGTGAAAATGGCCCAAAGGCGCTGTCACCGCATGGCTAATCATCTGTCGGTTCTCGATCATGTTAGAATAGGATCTATTGATCCTTTTGCGTCTGTCACTATGCCCAACACTCGCAAGTTTGAAGCTTGTCACAGTCATCCAATCCCTGAATCCTACTCGGAATATCATAGACAAGGTTTAGACTTTCCGGATTCTCAAGGATGCTGCCAATGGATTCTAGCTTATACCACGAAGATTCTGATTAAGGAATCTAAGAGATATTCATTCAATCGAAGGTAGAACGGAGGTGGTTGTTAGGCACGCGTTCATAGATTGAGAATGGTGATGAGTGTCACGGATCATCACCTTCATCATGGTTAAGTATGAATGAACATCTTAAAGAGAAACAAGCGTGTTTGAATAGAAAACATAAATAATTGTATTAATTCATCGAGACGCTACAGAGCTCCTCACCCCCAACAATGGAGTTTAGAGACTCATGCCATTAAAAAGTACAAAGTTCAGATCTAAAAATGTCATGAGATACAAAATAAGTCTCTAAAAGTTGTTTAAATACTAAACTAGTAACCTAAGTTTACAGAAAATGAGTAAACTAAGATAGATAGTGCAGAAATCCACTTCTGGAGCCCACTTGGTGTGTGCTGGGGCTGAGACTTGAGCTTCTCACGTGCCTGAGCTGTTTCTGGAGTTAAACGTCAGGTTGTAACCTGTTTCTGGCGTTTAACTTCAACTTGCAACCTGTTTCTGGCGTTCAACGCCAGAATGCAACATGGAACTGGCGTTAAACGCCAGTTTACGTTGTTTATCTTCGCGCAAAGTATGGACTATTATATATTGCTAGAAAGCCCTGGATGTCTACTTTCCAACCCAATTGAGAGAGCGCCTATTGGACTCCTGTAGCTCCAAAAAATTCATTCCGAGTGCAGGGAGGTCAGAATCCAACAGCATCAGCAGTCCTTTTTCAGCCTGAATCAGATTTTTGCTCAGCCTCAATTTTAGCCAGAAAATACATGAAATCACAGAAAAACACACAAACTCATAGTAAAGTCCAGAAATAGGAAGTTTGCCTAAAAATAAATAAAAATATACTAAAAACTAACTAAAACATACTAAAATCTATATGAAATTACCCCCAAAAAGCGTATAAAATATCCGCTCATCACAACACCAAACTTAAACTGTTGCTTGTCCCCAAGCAACTAGATAAATAAAATAGGATAAAAAGAAATCAAGAAGCAATAATATCTCAGAGTTTTAAGTGAAGCTCAGATTCTAATTAGATGAGCGGGACTAGTAGCTTTTTGCTTCCGAACAGTTTTGGCATCTCACTTTATCCTTTGAAATTCAGAATGATTGGCATCCATAGGAACTCAGAATTCAGATAGTATTATTGATTCTCCTAGTTTAGTGTGTTGATTCTTGAACACAGCTACTTTATGAGTCTTGGCCGTGGCCCTAAGCACTTTGTTTTCCAGTATTACCACCGGATACATAAATGCCATAGACACATAATTGGGTGAACCTTTTCAGATTATGACTTAGCTTTGCTAAAGTCCCCAATTAGAGGTGTCCAGAGTTCTTAAGCACACTCTTTTGCCTTGGATAACGACTTTAACCACTCAGTCTCAAGCTTTTCACTTGGACCTACATGCCACAAGCACATGGTTAGGGACAGCTTGATTTAGCCGCTTAGGCCTGGATTTATTTCCTTGGGCCCTCGTATCCATTGATGCTCAAAGCCTTGGATCCTTTTCACCCTTGCCTTTTGGTTTAAAGGGCTATTGGATTTTTCTACTGCTCCTTCTCTTTTTTTCTTCACTGCTTTTTCTTGCTTCAAGAATCAATTTCATGATTTTTCAGATCAACAATAATATTTCTCTTGTTCATCATTCTTTCAAGAGCCAGTAATTTTAACATTCATAAAATTTAATATAAAAAATATGCACTGTTCAGGAATTCATTCAGAAGACAAAAAGTATTGCCACCACATCTAACTAATTAGAATTTTCCTTATTAAAAACTCAAAAAAATATTGCCTCTTTATTCTAAAAATGAACTATTTTATTTATGTTTGATGATGATGAGAAAAATAAATTATAGCTTAATTGGAGATAAAATCAAAATAGATATACTAATTACTACTACTAATATATAACTTCTAAGGTAAATTCCTAATAAGAACAATTATCACAGAGTTAAGGCAAAGATTAGGACTCAACAACCTTTATTTTGGGAGGTGGATGCTCCTTTAATCTGTGGGGTGCTTGGCCCTTCAAGAGACAGCTTCTGATGCTTCAGTTCCCTCAGTTCACACCCTTGCTCTTCTTGTTCCTTAAGCAGTTTGCAAAGAATGCTATTTTGATTTTGCTGTTCTTCCTTTTGTTGCTCCATAACTTCTTACAATTTGGTGACAGATGCTTCAAGGCGCTCCCAGTATTCAATTTGAGGGATTTCCGGGAGGAACTCCTGTGCTTTCCTCTTGATGGGGTCGTCCTGCACTTGTTGTCCTTCCATTGACTTTTTGGTGATTGGTCGCTCAACTGAGATATACTCAATTACTCCCATCTTCACCCCGCATCTTTACATAGCATAGAGATTAAGCTTGAATAAGCCAATTTGGCATCTTTGGAGTTCTTGTTTGCAATTGTGTAAAGTTCACAAGAAATCAGCTGATGAACTTCCACTTCTTTTCCCAACATAATGCAATGGATCATTACTGCTCTTTTATTGGTGACTTTAGAGCGGTTACTAGTGGGCAGTATAGAACGCCTAATGAAGTCCAGCCAGCCTCTGGCAACTAGTTTGAGATCTTCTCTCTTTAGTTGATTTGGGAAACCCTTGGTGCTGGTTATCCACTTGGTTCCAGGGAGGCATATATCCTCTAGAATTTCATCCAAGGCCTTATTTATTCTCATCATTCTCTTATTAAAGGAGTCTGGGTCATCTTTTAGCTGAGGTAGCTTAAAGATCTCCCTGATTTTGTCAGGGTGAAGGTGAACAATCTTCCCTCTGACCAAGGTCCGATAATCATAGAAGGCGGTTCCAGCTATTGATGACTACGCATCATGTTATGTTTTTCTATGCTTTTTCATATAAAAATCAATTCATAATGCTTAATTATGGGAGTGTTTTGGTGATTAAATTGAATATTGCTTTGATTGCTTGAGTTAATAAATTTTGTAGGAAATTATGGAAAATGAAGCAATAAAAGCACTAATAGAGGAAGCACACTCCCAAGGTGGCAAAAAGTTGGAAACAAACTCAAAGAGAAGCAAAGAGGATTTGCAACCCTGACCTCTTCACACTCCAACAAGAATAACTCGAGCTACAAAGCTCCAAATGAAGTGATCTCAGTGTCATTAGAAAGTAGACTTCTAGAGCTTTCCAACCATATATAACACTTTATAGTTGACACTGATTTGAGGGGACAAATTGCTATTCGTTTAGCTTCACAATTTCAGCGTAAAACAAGTCCCTGCAGTTCGCCAGACTGACCTCTTCACCTTCAAAAGATCATAACTTGGGCTAGAGAAGTTCAATTGACATGCTTTCAGCGGCGTTGGAAAGCTGAGATCTAGGGCTTTCCAAAGATATATAATAGTCTATAGTGGACATTCAATTTGAAGACCCAAACAGACCAATACTTCAGCGTGTAAGGTTTTTCCAAACCTTCAAAAGCCCAAAATGCCACTTCAATGACACTCCACATTGGGCCACTTCCAAATACTCCAATCCCTTCATTTATTCTTCAATGTTTTAAGCTTCTATGAAGGGAGTTAAAAGTTCACAAGCCCAAGTCAAGCCACAAGTAACAATCAATCAAGGCCACAAGAATCATCTAGAAGTAATTAGGAAATTTGCATTTGATTGTAATTTCATTTGAATTTGTAATTTAGGTAGCTTATAAATAGGGCCTTAGATTCATCATTTGAGAGACACCATGGAGGGGTGGAGGTGACTCCACTCCCCTTTCACTCTCATTCTCTTCTCTTCTTCCATTTTCTTTCATTCACACTTTAGTAAATATTTTTGTTATGATGAGTTTCTAATTTCCAACATTTGGGAAAGAGAGCTCTATTGCAATTTAATGGGTTGATTTATTTTCATTCTTCATCTTCAATTCTTCTTTCATTGTTTCTTTAGAGAGAGTCTTTGTGCTTCAAAGATCTAATTACTATCGAGAGAGGGATTAGATCTATTTAAATTCTATGATGAACTTGAGAAAGGAGTCATAGAATTTAGTTTGAGGCTCTTCTCTCACAACTCTCTTGATTGATAATTCTTAGCTTGATATGTGAGATGTAATCACTTTGAATTGAAATCTTGAGGGTTGTGTGGCAATTAGAGACCATTCTTCATCTCTTCTCATGAGCAATTAGATCAAGAGATTGGCAATTGATCAAGTTAAGAGAAATCAAATCACCAAGAGATTGGGGTTTGATTACTTATGATTTGCCAAGAGATCAATGATTGAATGATTGAAGTGGAGATGAGAATTGTTGATCTTGAGAATGCAATATCTCTTGATCCCAATGTTAATTTCATTCTTAATTCTTGTTATTTACTTCTTGTCTTTAATTCTTGTCATTTAATTGTTCTCTTTAAATTCTTGTCATTTACTTATGCACATTTATGGCTTTCTTTACTTTGGCACATTTATGCCTTCCAAGTGTTTGTAGAAATACTTCACTTGGTTTTACTTTCTAGTCATTTACTTTCTTGCACTTTACTTTCTTGTACTTTCTATTCCTTGCAATTTACATTCTTGCACTTTAATTTTTAGCACTTTAATTTCTTGTCATTTACTTTCCTTGCACTTTATTGCTTTTATTTAATTTCAAGTCATTTACATTTCTTGTTGCTTATCACTCAAACATGAATCGTCTAACTAGAACAATTAATTAACTATTGCTTGCTTAATCCATTAATCCTCGTGGGATCGACCTCACTCTAAGTGAGTTTTATTACTTGATGCGACCCGGTACACTTGCCGGTTGTACGTGAAATCTAATTTTTACGTACCAGCTATTCTCTGCCTGTCTGTTTGCCACAAATTAGAGTAGAATTCCTGAATCATGTTTCTTCCCACATTTGTTTCAGGATTAGCTAGGATTTCCCAGCTCCTGTTTCGAATTTGCTCTTGGATCTCCGGATATTCGTCTTCTTTTAGATCGAATTTAACTTCTAGGATCACTGACCTTAGACCCATTATTTTGTAGTAATGGTCTGAATGTTCTTTGGTTAAGAACTTCCCTTGATTCCAAAGTGGCTTTGGAATATTCTCTTTCTTGCCTCTTGGAGTGGTTTAGTTTCCCTTAGGAGCCATGATCTTAGTGGGTATTGGTTTAGTGATCACGGATAAACACACCAAACTTAGAGGTTTACTTGTCCTCAAGCAAAAGAAAGGAACGGAGAGGGATAGAAGGAGAGCCAATTTTGAATGGTGGAGGAGAGGAGGGAGGCTGAATATGGATTTAAAGGGAAGGGGTGGGTTTTCGAAAATTTTGAAAAAGATAAGATAGAAGATATGATTTGTAAAAGATAAGTATGACACGAAAAAGATATAATTTAAAATTTGAAAAGTTATGAAAGATATTTGAAAAAGATAAATCTGAATTTTGAAAGGAAGATATAATGAGTTTAAAAGATTTGAAAAGAATTTAAAAAGGTAATTGAGTTTTGAGAAAGGTTTGAAAAGATTTTGAAGAAGAATTAAGACACAAGTTTAGGATTAAAAATTTTTGGAATTGAAGTTGAAAGATGAGAGTTTGTAACATATTTATGCAAGAAATAATGAATTGAAACATGAAAAATGGAAAAAAATTTGAAGTGAAAAACGAATTTACCTCCTCCCCACAATCCTGGCGTTAAACGCCCAAACGCTGCATGTTTTGGGCGTTTAACGCCCATTTGTAGCTTCTTCTGGGCGTTTAACGCCCAGCTGTAGCATCTGGCTGGCGTTAAACGCCAGAAAATCCTTTATCACTGGGCGTTTTTCTGAATGCCCAAGATGCTGCGAATCTAGCGTTAAATGCCCAGAAGTTGCTTCTTTCTGGCGTTGAACGCCCAGGTGGCTATCTCTACTGGCGTTAAATGCCCAGTAGATGCTCCTTTTGGGCGTTTAACGCCCAAAAAAGCTCTTACTGGCTTTTTCGCACCAGTGAGCTTCCTTTTGCTATTTTATCCTCTGAATCCTTCTGTAACTCTGTGAACTCATGCAATTGCTATTTTACCTTGAAGATAATTAATATGAACCTGTAAAATTCAATTAATTAACAAAATGGCTGGGTTGCCTCCCAGCAAGCGCTTCTTTATTGTCTTTAGCTGGACTATTACTAAGCTTTAATAAAGTCTCAGTTTTGAGCATTCTTGTTCAAGATTGCTTTCAAGATAATGTTTGACTCTCTGTCCATTATGGACCTCTCTGTCCATTATCTTGAATAGCAGAACTTTCTGCCCTGGCTCAAAGACTCTGGATGACAGCTTCTTATCATGCCATCTTTTTGCTTTCTCTTTGTAATTTTTCCATTTTCGAAAGCATTGAGTCTGAATTCCTCTAGCTCATTTAACTGGAGCAATCGTTTTTCTCCAACTAACTTGGCATTAAGGTTTAGGAATCTGGTTGCCCAGTAGGCCTTATGTTCCAGTTCCACTGGCAAGTGACAAGCTTTTCCATACACAAGCTGGTATGGAGAGGTCCTTATAAGAGTCTTGAATGCTGTTCTGTATGCCCACAGAGCATCATCCAAGCTTCTTGCCCAATCCCTTCTACGGTTAATCACAATCCGTTCGAGGATTCTTTTAAGTTCTCTATTAGAGACTTTAGCTTGCCCATTTGTCTGTGGATGATATGGAGTTGCCACCTTGTGGCTGACTTCGTATCGAACCATAGCATAGTAAAGCTGTTTATTGCAGAAATGAGCGCCTCCATCACTGATTAGTACTCTAGGGACTCAAATCTGCTGAAGATATGTTTCTAGAGGAATTTCAGCACTGTCTTAGTATCATTAGTGGGTGTTGCAATAGCTTCCACCCATTTGTATACATAATCCACTGCCACCAGAATATAAATGTTTGAGTATGATGGTGGGAAAGGCCCCAAAAAGTCAATACCCCATACATCAAACAACTCAATCTCCAAGATCCCTTGTTGAGGCATGGCATAACTGTGAGGCAGATTCCCAAATCTTTGGCAACTGTCACAATTAAGTACAGACTCTCGGGAGTCTTTATGGAGAGTAGGCCAATAGAAGCCACATTAGAGGACTCTTGTGGCTGTTCGCTCACTTCCAAAATGTCCTCCATATTGTAATCCATGGCAATGCCATAGGATCTTCTGTGCTTCTTCTTTAGGCACACATCTACGTATTACTCCATTTGCACATCTCTTGAAGAGATATGGTTCATCCCAAAGATAATACTTTGCATCTGTGATCAATTTTTTTAATTGCTGCCAACTATACTCTTTGGGTATGAATCTCATAGCCTTATAATTTGCAATATCTGCAAACCATGGTACTTCCTAAATGGCAAAGAGTTGCTCATCCGGAAAGTTTTCAGAGATCTTAGTAAGAGGGAGGGACGCCCCTTCTACTGGTTCTATTCGGGACAGGTGATCTGCTACTTGGTTCTCTGTCCCTTTTCTGTCTCTTATTTCTATATCAAACTCTTGCAAAAGCAACACCCATCTTATGAGTCTGGGTTTTGAATCCTGCTTTGTGAGTAGATATTTAAGAGCAGCATGGTCAGTATACACAATTACTTTTGATCCTACTAAATAAGATCTGAATTTGTCAATGGCATAAACCACTGCAAGTAACTCTTTTTCTGTGGTTGTGTAGTTCTTTTGTGCGTCATTTAAAACACGACTGGCATAATAAATGACATGCAGAAGCTTGTCATGCCTTTGTCCCAACACTACACCAATGGCATGGTCATTGGCATCACACATTAGTTCAAAGGTAATGTCTAGTCTGGTGCAGAGATGGCTGGTGTTGTGACCAGCTTAGCTTTCAGAGTCTCAAACGCCTGCATACACTCCTTATCAAAGATAAATGGCGTGTCAGCAGCTAGCAGATTACTCAGAGGTTTGGCAATTTTTGATAACTCTTTTATAAACCTCCTATAGAAATCTGCATGCCCCAAAAAGCTTTTGATTGCCTTAACATTGGCAGGTGGTGGTAATTTTTCAATTACCTCTACCTTAGCTTGATCCACCTCTATTCCCTTGTTCGAAATTTTGTGCCCAAGGATAATTCCTTCAGTCACCATAAAGTGACATTTTTCCCAGTTTAAAACTAGGTTAGTCTCTTGGCACCTCTTTAGAACAAGTCCTAGATGGTCAAGACAGGAGCTGAATGAGTCTCCAAATACTGAAAAGTCATCCATAAAGACTTCCAGAAATTTTTCCACCATATCAAAGAAAATAGAGAGCATGCACCTTTGAGAGGCTACAGGTGCATTGCATAGACCAAATGGCATCCTTCTGTATGCAAATACTCCGGATGGACATGTGAATGCTGTTTTCTCTTGATCCTAGGGATCTATTACAATTTTATTATAACCTGAATATCCATCCAGGAAGTAGTAGTATTCAAGACCTGCTAGTCTTTCTAGCATCTGTTCTATGAATGGTAAAGGAAAATGATCCTTTCTGGTAGCTGTATTGAGCCTTCTATAATTAATACACATACGCCACCCTGTAACTATTCTTGTAGGAACCAGTTCATTTTTTTCATTATGAACCACTGTCATGCCACCCTTCTTAGGGACGACTTGGACAGGGCTTACCCAGGGACTATCAGAAATAGGATAAATAATCCCAGCCTCTAGTAATTTAGTGACCTCCTTCTGCACCACCTCCTTCATGGCTGGATTCAGCCGCCTCTGTGGTTGAACCACTGGCTTAGCATCACCCTCTAATAAGATCTTGTGCATGCATCTGGCTGGGCTAATGCCCTTAAGATCACTGATGGACCACCCAAGAGCAGTCTTGTGTGTCCTTAACACTTGAATTAATGCTTCCTCTTCCTGTGGCTCTAAGGTAGAGCTTATGATTATAGGAAAGGTATCACCTTCTCCCAGAAATGCATATTTCAGGGATGGTGGTAATAGTTTGAGCTCGGGCTTGGGAGGTTTCTCCTCTCCTGAGGTATCTTCAGAGGTTCTATTGTTCTCTCTGGTTCCTCCAGATCAGGCTGAGCATCTTTAAAGATATCCTCTAGCTCTGATTCGAGACTCTTAGTCATATTGACCTCTTTTACTAGAGAGTCAATAATATCAATGATCATGCAGTCGTTTGGGGTGTCTGGATGCTGCATAGCTTTGACAACATTCAACTTAAACTCGTCCTCATTAACTCTCAGGTTACTTCCCCTTTTTGGACGTCAATGAGGGTTCGTCTAGTTGCTAGGAAAGGTCTTCCTAGAATGAGAGTTGCACTCTTGTGCTCCTCCATTTCCAGCACCACAAAGTCAGTGGGAAAGGCAAATGGCCCAACCTTGACAATCATGTCTTCAATCACGCTTGATGGGTATTTAATGGAGCCATCAGCAAGTTGGAGACATATCCGAGTTGGTTTGACTTCTTCAGTCAAACCAAGCTTTCTGATAGTAGATGCAGGTATTAGGTTGATACTTGCCCCAAGATCACACAGAGCTTGCATGGTACAAGTACCCTCTAATGAGCATGGTATCGTAAAGCTTCCGGGATCTTTAAGCTTTTCTGGTAAGCTTTTCAGAATGACTGCACTGCATTCTTCAGTGAGGTAAACTTTTTCAGTTTCTCTCCAATCCTTCTTATGTCTTAAGATATCTTTCATGAACTTAGCATAAGAAGGTATTTGCTCAAGTGCCTCTGCAAACGGAATCTTTATTTCAAGAGTCCTAAGATAGTCTGCAAAGCGGGAAAGTTGCTTATCTTGTTCCGCTTGGCAGAGTTTCTCAGGATAAGGCATTTTGGCTTTGTATTCCTCAAACTTAGTTGCTGCAGGTTTATTACCTACAGATGTGGGTTGAGAAGCCCTTTTAGAAGGGTTGCTATCAGCACTTGTATGTGTCTGATCCCCCACTGGCGTTTGAATGCCAGGGGTGGAAGCTAGAGTGGCGTTAGACGCTAACTCCTTACCTGCTTCTGGCGTCTGAACGCCAGAACTGAGCTTCCTTTGGGCGTTCAATGCCAACTTCTTGTCTGTTTCTGGCGTTTGAATGCCAGAACTGAGCTTGGGTTGGGCATTTAACGCCAGCCCTTCACCCTTTTCTGGCATTTGAACGCAAGAATTGTTCCTCTTTGGGATCTTACTATCCTCAAAGGGATTTTGGGTAGCAGTTTGTTCATTTCTTGGCTTCTTGCTGCCTTGAATTGAGGTATTTAATGTCTTCCCACTGCTTAATTGAACTGCTTGGCACTTTTCTGTTATTTGTTTTGATAACTGTTGTTCTATTTGCTTCAACTGTACTTCCATGTTCATATTAGCCATTCTTGTGTCTTGTAGTATCTCCTTGAATTCGGCTAGCTATTTTGTTAGAAAATCTAATTGCTGATTGAATTCAGTAACTTGTTCTGCAGGACTGAGTTCAGCAGTTACTGTTTTAGCCTCTTCTTTCATGGAGGCTTCACTACTTAGGTACAGATGCTGATTTCTGGCAACTGTATCAATATGCTATTGAGCTTCTTTAATTGTCTTTTTCATGTGTATAGATCTACCAGCTGAGTGGTCTAAAGACATCTGAGCTTTCTCTGTAAGCCCATAATAGAAGATGTCTAACTGCACCCACTCTGAAAATATTTCAGAGGGGCATTTTCTTAACATCTCTCTGTATCTCTCCCAAGCATCATAAAGAGATTCATTATCTCCTTGTTTAAAGCCTTGGATGTTCAGCCTTAGCTGTGTCATCCGTTTTGGAGGGAAATATTGATTCAGAAATTTTTCTGACAGCTGTTTCCATGTCCTTATGCTGGCCTTAGGTTGGTTATTTAACCACCTCTTAGCTTGGTCTTTTACAGCAAATGGAAACAGTAATAATCTATAGACATCCTGATCTACTTCTTTATCATGTACTGTTTCGAGGGTTACCTGAAACTGTAGGTCGATCTTGGACGAGATCTTCTGTGCTGGTCAGAGTCGACGTGTCCGGCAGGTGTGTAGCAGCCGGAGCTGGTGTGTCCGACTTATGGAACTGAGAATGCTGCTGATCCCTTGTCACCGAAGGGTGCGGGGTACCTGCAAGGGACTCCGATGCTTAAGTTAGCAAGGGTATTAAATAGGAATTGAGTAGAATCAGAGTATGCGTTATACTTGGGTGCTCCAGTGTATTTATAATGGTGAGATGTGACCTTCTTTAGATAAGATAAGTTAGTTATCTTATCTTATCTTATCTTTTGTCGAGGTCAGCTTATCTTCCATGAAACCGCCCTTATCTCTATAGGCTTGGGCTACCCTTGGATCGGGATCGTATTTCTTGAGTTGGGCCCTTCTTTGGGCTTTCCTATCGATTTGGACCGAGTTCTTTGCAAAGAAGTCGGTCCGCTTGACCTAAAGAGGTCGGTCACCTTGTCTGTAGAACATCCTGGGTCGGACAGCTCGACCCAAGGTATGAACAGTGCCCCTGCTTGAGCTCGGTCTTTTTGTTGAGGTTGAGTCCTGGACTTCGGTCCTTCTCTAGTGAAGCTGAACTCAAGCATTTTGTCGATTCCTTTGTAGAAGCTTTTGAATGTAGAATGTTTTTCCTCTAAAAGCGCGCGCTTTTGTATCGGCACTTTTGGAATGTGCGAGGGTTTAATGCCTTCATTAATTTTAACATTAATTGCCCCATTTCCCTTAGGCTCTTTATTTTGATTTTGAAAACCCAGAAATGGTTTCTCTCCTTCGCCCTTTTCATAACTTCTTTTCTCTGCTCTCCATTTTTCGTTTGCGCTTCTACTTTCTTGTGTTGCGGCTTTCGTTTGGTGATTTTCTGGGCAGCTTTCATTTCTGCACCTCCATTTTTCTTTCTCGAAGCTTCTTTCGTCTTCAAGTTAGTCCCATTTCTTTGTTTTTGTTTTTGTGATGAGGATTTGATTTTGATCCTCCTTTTAGAGAAAGTTTGGATCTTTTTGTTTCCATTGTACCCTAGATTTGTTGAAATGTGTGTTCTGGGAGTTTCTCCATCTTCTGCATGATCCTTTTTGCTTTTGCTTGATGCTTTTAGGGCTTTGCATGTTCTTTGTTGTTTCTGTTCTGATACCACTGTTCGCATCTGTTCCTCGTTTTATTTGAAGGTTGCTTTTGTCTGATTCTGAAAAAGGTTGCATCTTTAATGGTCTCTGCTTGGCGTGTTTGATGTTTTAGGGGTGGTTTTTGGTGGTTTAGACTGTAAGGCAATATTTTTGATGACTTTTTGTGTTTTGCTTTGATGGAAAAATGCTTGTTGTTTGAAGCCTTCTTTTCTTGTTTTGAGAGGTGCTGGGATGCGAGAAGTAGATTTTTCCTAAGAACCTTGCTTTATTATTGCCTCCAAAGGATGCCCAGGACTTTGGTTTGAGTCTTGGGGTTTTCCTTTTCTGTGTGTTCGCCTGTATCGTATTGAGTTGTTTTCTCCTTTGTCCGAGATATTTTTAGTAACCCCATCTTCTTTTCTTACTTGTTGGATTAGTTGGCCTCATGTCTTCTCGAAATAACATTGTAGAGATGTCTTCCGAGTTCCCGAGGGGATGTCCGATTGGCTGGACTCCCTTGTTTTGTTGTGTGTTTCTGTTGTGGATGCTGAATTTTGCACAGAGATGAGGAAGCGCCATAGGATTTGTGGTAACAGTGCTCGTGAGGAGTATTATGAGCTTGTTGCTCCTGATTCTGATGAGAGAGTTTGTTTTCCGACTTCCATCGAGAGGGAGCGTCCCTTCTTCTATGCCTATGAATACTTCTGCAGTCAGTTGAATGTTACTTTTCCGTTTCCTGCTTTCGAGACCGACTTGTTGTGGTCGTGTAATATTGCCCCATCCCAGCTTCACCCAAATTCCTGGGGTTTTATTAAAATTTTTCAGCTTCTCTGTCGAGAATTAGATGTAATACCCTTTCAGACTCTTTTCCTTTATTTGTTTGTTTCCGCCAAACCTGGCGGTTCTTAAAAAAAAAAAATGCTTCCTGGGTTTCTTTCAAGTCTGCCCAGGGTCATAAAGTTTTTGCTATGTATGATGAGTCCTTTAAGGACTTCAAGAATTACTTCTTTAGGGTTCGTGCTGTTGAGGGGGCCCACCCCTTTTTTCTTGATGAAAATGATGAGCCTTCTTTCCCTCTAGAGTGGCAGAGGGATGTGAGAGTGTCTCGCTATACCTGGGAGATGCTTGATGATGTTGAGCATTCCTTTGTTGTTGTTCTTGAGGATCTATAGGGGGCACCACCCCATCTTGATACAAAAAGGTTTTTGAATGACCCGTCCTTGGTTCAGACAGTTTTGGGTACTTGTCTAACTTGTTTCTACACTTGTTTCTTAATTTTTTCTTCCTCTTATTGTGATTGTAACTCTTTTCTGTGGCTAATTCTATATTTGCAGAGATGTCAAAGAACAACGACTCCATGAAGGCCTTTAAAAAGGCAAAGAAGGCAACTGCTGCTCTGAACATCTCGGCCAAGGTGGCCGAAGAGGGATATTCTCAGGTCCCAGTGAAGCCTCCTGTGCCGAATTTTCCCGGGCCGAGGAAAGCAATTCCTACTCCTCGGTTTCGTCAGGTCGATCCTCCACAGACTTCTGCTGTTGCTTCTGGTGCTCCTCCCTTAAAAAAGCAAAAAACATCCGAGCCCTTTAACCTGGATGCCCCGGATTTTGATGCTATCGAGTTTGTTGATCAGCAAATTGCCCCCTATGGTGGGCTCTCCATGGACGATGTGTCTCTTCTTCAGCATCTGAATTTTATCACAGAAAGTAGTGTGAAAATGGCACATATGGGTGCGGCTATTTTCCGAACTGTTCAGGGGATCCTGATTCATGCCACAAAATCCTTCATGAAGGAGGCTAAATCAGAATTTGATCGGATCAAGGGTCTGAAGGATGAGTTGGAGGTGAAGTTGGCGAAGGTAGAAAAGGAACTGGAGGATGAGAAAGCTAGTTCTATTACCTTGGCTGCTTCTTTGAAGTTGGCTGAGGACATGGCACTGAAGCACAAGGATAGCTATGTCTCAGCTTATAGGGAGTTGATGCATCTCCGGGATGATTTAAAAACTGCTCGGGTTAATTATGCCGAGCTTCAGGGTCACCTTGTGGGCAGTGTGACTGCTGCCTCTGAGAACCTGATGGAGCAGTTCCAGATTGTTGCTCCTGATGCCGATTTGACTCTCGTTAGTCTTGATAATGTAGTAAAGGATGGCAAAATTGTCCCAGATGATCCCGATGATGATGTTGAACCTCCCCCAGTGCCTTCTATCAAGGTGTCGACCTCTTCGGTTCCTCTAGTTATGTCTGATCCGGATTGTCAGATTCTGAACCGGGATGATGGAACTATAGATGCTGTGCCTATTCAGACTCGCCCTCCTTCTCCCCGTACTGATGCTACCGGGAAGGCTCCCGATCTTTGCTGATCTTCTTTTCTAGTATTTGTGTAAATAGCCCGGTTTGTGGGCTTTTGAACTTTATTGTTTTGTTTAACTGCTGACGCTTTTTAGTTGCCTGCCTGGCAACTTTTACTTTGAAAAACAAAAGTAGCTTTCTGAGGTAGATTTTTGGTAGCCTCTTGAAGTTTTATTATA
This sequence comes from Arachis hypogaea, assembly GCF_003086295.3. Taxonomy (NCBI): domain Eukaryota; kingdom Viridiplantae; phylum Streptophyta; class Magnoliopsida; order Fabales; family Fabaceae; genus Arachis; species Arachis hypogaea. Next base: position 79,655,685 of record NC_092044.1, on the reverse strand, counting down.
CTATGCTTCCATTGCACTTTAACATGGTATCTCTTCTGATTTCTGAGAGTGTTGGAATCTTTGCTGCTTGACCTCTTTGGATTGCTTTTGCACTTTATTGTTTGTAACTTGGATCCTTTGAGGCCGTGGCTGTATGGGTCCAACTTGTTTCTCGGTTTTCTCGCTTTTGCTTGCATTTTTAGCGTCCCATAACCGATTTCTTTATGTTGGTCCCCTTCTAAGTTATTTTTGTAATCCTCTTTCTTGGACCTTTGTCAGGTTTCTTGCAGGGATTACTTTTATAACATATCTTGTAGGAGACCGACTTCGTTAGGTCGATCTCTTCTAAGTTATTTTTGTAATCCTCATTCTTGGACCTTTGTCAGGTCTCTTTCAGGGATTACTTTTATAACTTGTCTTGTAGGAGACCGACTTCGTTAGGTCGATCTCTTCTAAGTTATTTTTGTAATCCTCTTTCTTGGACCTTTGTCAGGTCTCTTTCAGGGATTACTTTTATAACTTGTCTTGTAGGAGACCGACTTCGTTAGGTCGATCTCTTCTAAGTTATTTTTGTAATCCTCTTTCTTGGACATTTGTCAGGTCTCTTTCAAGGATTACTTTTATAACTTGTCTTGTAGGAGACCGACTTTGTTAGGTCGATCTCTTCTAAGTTATTTTTGTAATCCTCTTTCTTGGACCTTTGTCAGGTCTCTTTCAGGGATTACTTTTATAACTTGTCTTGTAGGAGACCGACTTCGTTAGGTCGATCTCTTCTAAGTTATGGCAATTCCTTTTTAATAGGTTTGGCCAGACCTCCTTCCAGGGATTTGCTGATAGCTTGGGTTGACTTGGTCTGACTTTTTAGTGTCGGCCAGTCTTTTTAAGTTATTATATAGCAATCCATAAGACCTCGTCAAGTTCTTTTTGGGATCACTTTTGATAACTTCTTGCATTATTCTGTGTTCATCTTTGCCGATTTGTAGATGGTGGTTTTTGTCCCGGTTTGATCGTCCTTTAGGTGAATCGCGTCTTCACCTTTGTCGGTCGATCATTCCTATCAAGATCGTACAGTGAATCTGTTCTTCACTTTCTGTCGATCTGTTGCTTTATAATCAGACGATGAATGCTTCAGATTAATGCGTCTTGGGAATTTGTAGAATATCTGAAATGTATTTTATTCAAAGAAAGTGCAAATATATACATGCGGGAGTTTTCCGTACCCTTAAGTCGGATTAAATCTCAATCTTGACGCCTCATTAAAAAACCTTTTCAGGAAAAAGAGTGCATCTTGTGATGAGATCTTTTACCTGTCCTAGCTATAGTACCTTCTTAGGTTACAGGCGTGCCATGATCTAGGGAGTTCTCGTCCCTCGAGTTTGGACAATCTGTAGTAGCCCTTCCCAAGTACTTCTATGACCCGGTAGGGTGCTTTCCAATTGGCTGCCAGCTTTCCTTCTCCAGGTCGAGTTGTCCCAATATCATTTCGGATTAAGATGAGATCATTCTCAGCAAAACCTCTTGGCACTACCTTTTGATTATACCTGGAAGCCATTCGCCGCTTTAGTGCTTCTTCTCTGATCCGAGCTCTTTCTTGGATTTCCGGAAGTAGGTCGAGCTCTTCTCTTTGAAGTTGAGAGTTGGTTTGTTCATTGTAGTGGACTACTCGGGGATACCCTTCCTCGACTTCTATTGGAATCATTGCCTCCACTCCATATGCTAATCGAAATGGTGATTCATTTGTAGTAGAATGGGGGGTTGTTCGATACGCCCATAGGACTTGTGAAAGTTCTTCGGCCCAAGCCCCCTTTGCTTCTTGCAGTCTCTGCTTCAGCCCGGCCAATATGACTTTGTTGGCCGCTTCGGCTTGTCCATTGGCTTGGGGATGTTTGACGGAGGTGAACTGGTGTTTTATATTCAAGTCGGCCACTAGTTTTCTGAGGCCTGCATCTGTGAATTGGGTGCCATTGTCTGTGGTGATGGAGTATGGGACCCCGAACCTTGTAACGATGTTCCTATATAGGAATTTCCGGCTTCTTTGAGCAGTGCCGTTGGCTAGGGGTTCTGCCTCGATCCATTTTGTGAAATAATCTACCCATACTATGAGGAATTTTACTTGTCCTGATCCCTGTGGAAAGGGTCCGAGAAGATCGAGTCCCCACTTTGCAAAAGGCCAGGGTGAGGTTACGCTGATGAGTTTTTCCGGCAGGGCGATGTGAAAGTTGGCATGCTTCTGGCATGGTGGACATGTCTTTACAAATTCTGTAGCTTCCTTTCGTAGAGTTGGCCAATAGAATCCCGCCCCGAGTATCTTTTTGGTGAGAGCTTGCGCTCCAAGATTATTGCCGCAAATGCTGCTGTGTACTTCCTCCAAGTCTTCCTTTGTTTTGGAGGTCGGTACGCACTTTAACAATGGTATTGAGATCCCTCTTTTGTACAGGGTGTTGTTTATGATAGTGTAGTACTGTGCCTCCCTTTTTAACCTCTTTGCCTCTTTTTTCATCTGTAGGGAGAGCTTCTGCTTTGAGGTAATTAATTATGGTGGGGGTCATCCATCCTTGATCCCGACCTGTTATGGCTAGGACTTTTTCTTCTCCCGATATTGACGGGTTCTGCAGTATTTCCTGGATGAGGCTTCTATTGTTGCCCCCTGGTTTGGTGCTGGCTAGTTTTGAGAGTGCGTCAGCTCGGGCATTTTGCTCGCGGGGTATGTGGCAGATCCTATATTTCCCGAGTTGTCCGAGCTGTTCCTTGGTTTTATCCAAATACTTTTTCATTGTAGGATCTTTGGCTTGGTAGCTCCCTGTTATTTGTGAGGTAACGACTTGTGAATCGCTGTAGATGTTGAGTTTCCGAGCTCCAACTTCTCTAACCAGCTTCAAACCAGCTAATAACGCTTCATATTCCGCCTGGTTGTTTGAGGCCGGGAATCCGAATTTGAGGGAAAGCTCAAGTTGGGTTCCTTGGTTGCTTTCGATTATCACACCTGCACCACTTCTGGTTTTATTCGAGGAGCCGTCCACGTATATATTCCATTCTATGGGGATCTCCGGAGTGTCTGTGAATTCTGCAATGAAGTCGGCTAGGTATTGTGATTTAATGGCTGTTCGCGCCTCGTATTGGAGGTCGAACTCGGACAACTCGATTGCCCACTGTAGGATTCTTCCTGCTAGATCTATTTTCTGCAATATCCCCTTTATGGGCTGGTTGGTCCGAACCTTAATGGTATGCGCTTAGAAGTACAGGCGAAGTCGTCGGGATGTGAGTATGAGAGCGTAGACAAACTTCTCTATTTTCTGGTAGTTCAACTTTGATCCCTGCAGTACTTTGCTAATGAAGTAGATGGGTTGTTGCCCACCCTCGTCTTCTCTAATTAGTGCTGAGGCTATTGCCCAGCTGCCTACTGCAAGGTACAATATGAGTGGTTCTCCTTCTCGTGGTCGAGATAGGATAGGTGGCCGTCCCAAGAATTCTTTGAAGTCTCGGAAGGCTTGCTCACATTCCGTTGTCCACTCGAAGTTCTTTCCCTTCCTTAAAGTAGCGTAGAAAGGGAGGGATCTTACCGCTGACCCTGCTAGGAATCTGGACAAGGCCGCCAATCTCCCATTGAGTTGTTGTACCTCTTTGACGCATGTTGGGCTCTTCATGTTGAGTATGGCCTGGCATTTATCTGGATTTGCCTCGATTCCTCTTTGTGTGAGCATAAAGCCCAAGAACTTACCTGCTTCCACTGTGAAGGTGCATTTGGTCGGGTTAAGTCGCATGCCATGCTTCCGTATGGTGTCGAACACTTGAATCAAGTCAGTTAGTAATGTCTCTTCACTTTGTGTGTTTATCAACATGTCATCCACGTCAACACCAAACTTAAATTGTTGCTTGTCCCCAAGCAACTGAAAATCAAATAGGATAAAAAAAGAGAATATACTATAAATCCCAGAATATCAATGAATGTTAATTATAATTAGATGAGCGGGACTTGTAGCTTTTTGCTTCTGAACAGTTTTGGCATCTCACTTTTTCCTTTGAAGTTCAGAGTGATTGGCATCTCTGGGAACTTAGAATTTTGGATAGTGTTATTGACTTTCCTAGTTAAGCATGTTGATTCTTGAACACAGCTACTTATGAGTCTTGGCCGTGGCCCTAAGCACTTTGTTTTCCAGTATTACCACCGGATACATAAATGCCACAGACACATGACTGGGTGAACCTTTTCAGATTGTGACTCAGCTTTGCTAGAGTTCCCAGTTAGTGGTGTCCAGAGCTCTTAAGCACACTCTTTTTTGCTTTGGATCACGACTTTAACCACTCAGTCTCAAGCTTTTCACTTGGACCTTCATGACACAAGCACATGGTTAGGGACAGCTTGATTTAGCCGCTTAGGCCTGGATTTAATTTCCTTGGGCCCTCCTATCCATTGATGCTCAAAGCCTTGGATCCTTTTTACCCTTGCCTTTTGGTTTTAAGGGCTATTGGCTTTTTCTACTGCTCCTTCTTTTTCTTTCTCAATTTTTCACCATTTTTTTTTCACAAGCTTTTGCTTTTTCACTGCTTTTTCTTGCTTAAAGAATCAATTTCATGATTTTTTTCAGATCATCAATAACATTTCTCTTTGTTCATCATTCTTTCAAGAACCAACAATTTTAACACTCATAAATAACAATATCAAAAGACATATGCACTATTCAATCATTCATTCAGAAAACAAAAAGTATTGTCACCACATCAATATAATTAAATTAAATTCAAGGATAAATTCGAAATTTATGTACTTCTTATTCTTTTGAATTAAAACATTTTTCATTTAAGAGAGGTGAAGGATTCATGGAATTATTCATAATCTTTAAGGCATAGTTACTACATACTAATGATCATGAAGTAGATAAACATATAAAAAAAAACGAAAAGTAGAAAACAAAATTTTAGAACAAGGAATGAGTCCACCTGAGTGAGGGTGGCGCCTTCTTGAAGATCCAATGGTGCTTTTTGAGCTCCTTTATGTCTCTTCCTTGCTTCTGTTGCATGATCCCTAGTGATTTTGGTGTTTTTATCATTATTTGCTCCCAATAGTTGTGTGGAGGATAATTTATCCCCTGAGGTATCTCAGGGATCTCTTGATTTGCAGCCACATGTTCTACCACTGAGCTATGACGACTTATATTAGTCTTTCCATCTCCCATGACTCAGAGGTGGAATCTTTTGTCTTTTTCCTTGTTCCTTCTCATATAGGGAAGAAGAGAACAAGAAAAGAAAGTGGAATCATCTATGTCACAGTATAGAGATTCCTTTATGTTAGTAGAAGAAGAAAGGGAAGAAGAGTGAAGAAGAATGGGTAAGGATAGAGGTGGTGATTTGAGATGAAGAGAAGTGAAGAGAATTGTTAGTAAATAAATAAATTAAATAGAATAAGAGAAGAGAAGAGAAATTTCGAAAATAATTTTTGAAAAAGAGGTTAGTAATTTTCGAAAATCAAAGACAAAATATAATTAAAATTAAAATTTAAAACAAAAAGAATTTTTGAAAAAGAGAGGGAGAATTTTCGAAATTTAGAGAGGGATAGGTAGTTAGTTGGTTTTGAAAAAGATAAGAAACAAACAAAAAGTTAGTTAGTTGATTTGAAAAAGATTTGAAATCAAATTTTGAAAAAGATAAGAAGATAAGAAGTTAGATAAGATATTTTGAAATCAAATTTTGAAAAAGATAAAGTTTTTGAAAAAGATAAGATAAAAAGATAAAAAGATTTTTAAGAAAAAGATATTTTGAAAAAGATTTAATTTTTAAAATTACTTAACTAACAAGAAACTACAAGATAAGATTCTAGAACTTAAAGATTGAACCTTTCTTAACAAGAAAGTAACAAACTTCAAATTTTTGAACCAATCACATTACTTGTTAGTTAATTTTCGAAAATTAGATATAAAAGATAAGAAAAAGATTTTGAAAATATTTTGAAAAAGATTTTTGAAATTTTCAAAAATTATAAAAAATGAAAAAGATATGATTTTTGAAAAAGATTTTGAAAAGATAAGATTTTTAAAATTGAAATTTTGACTTGACTTGTAAGAAACAACTAATTTTAAAAAATTTTTGACCAAGTCAACCCAAAATTTCGAAAATTTGGAGGAAAATAAGGAAAAGATATTTTTTTGATTTTTTGAATATTTTAATTATGAGAAAGAAAAACAACAAAAATACTCAATGCATGAAATTTTTAGATCAAAGCAATGAATGCATGCAAGAATGCTATGAATGTCAAGATGAACACCAAGAACACTTTGAAGGTCATGATGAACATCAAGAACATTATTTTGAAAAATTTTTGATGCAAAGAAAACATGCAAGACACCAAACTTAGAAATCTTTAATGCATGGAAAATATGAATGCAAAAGTGCACAAGAAAAACAAGGAAAGACACAAAATAAGAAAACATCAAGATCAAACAAGAGGACTTATCAAGAACAACTTGAAGATCATGAAGAACACTATGAATGAATGAGATTTTCGAAAAATGCAAGAAAAATTTTTAAAAGCATGCAATTGACACCAAACTTAAAAATTAACACAAGACTCAAACAAGAACACAAAATATTTTTGATTTTTATGATTTTCTAATTTTTTTGTATTTTTATTACTTTTTGTTTTCGAAAACATTTTTGGAAAAATGAAAAAGAAAGAAAAAAAAATTTTTTGAAAAAGTTTTTGAAAAGAAAATTACCTAATCTGAGCAACAAGATGAACCGTCAGTTGTCCATACTCGAACAATCCCCGGCAACGGCGCCAAAAACTTGGTGGACGAAATTGTGATCACTATTCTTTGATTTGCATTCATTGTAAAATTATGGAATTTAGAAATTGGCACGAGTGGACACAACTCCGTTCAACTAACCAGCAAGTGTACTGGGTCGTCCAAGTAATAAACCTTACGCGAGTAAGGGTCGATCCCACAGAGATTGTTGGTATGAAGCAAGCTATGGTCACCTTGTAGATCTCAGTTAGTGATTGGAATCATAGAGTCAAATGGAATTAAATTGGATAAATAAAATAAATAAAAGGGATAAGAATACTTATGCAGATTCATTGGTGAGAATTCCAGACAAGCGAATGGAGATACTATATGGCTCAAGAACGCCTGCTTTCCCACTGCTTTAACTCAATCCTTCTTACTCTTTTCCATGGCAAGCTGTGTATAGGGGTTCACCATCAGCGGTGGCTACTTTCAATCCCCTCGGGAAAATGATCCTCTGCGGCTGTCACTCGCATGGCTAATCGTCTGGAGGCATCACCCATGGTTGATGGCTACATCCCATCCTCGCAGTGAAAACTACGCTCACGCGCTCTGTCACAGCACGGCTAATCACTGGTTGGTTCCCGCTCCTACTGGAATAGAATCCCTTGATTCTTTTGCGTCTGTCACTAACGCCCAGCACTTGCGAGTTTGAAGCACGTCACAGTCATTCATTACCGGAATCCTACTCGGAATACCACAGACAAGGTTAGACTTTCCGGATTCCCAGGATCCTACTCGGAATACCACAGACAAGGTGAGACTTTCCGGATCCTCATAAATGCCGCCATCTATCTAGCTTATACCACGAAGATTCTGTTGGGGAATCTAAGAGATACACATTCAAGCTCTGTTGCATGTAGAACGGAAGTGGTTGTCAATCACGTGCGTTCATGAGTGAGAATGATAATGAGGGTTACTTATCATCACATTCATCATGTTCTTGGGTACGAATGAATATCTTGGAATAAGAATAAGAGAGATTTGAATAAAAGAAAATAGAATTGCATTAATACTTGAGGTACAGCAGAGCTCCACACCCTTAATCTATGGTGTGCAGAAACTCCACCGTTGAAAATACATAAGTAAAGGGTTCAGGCATGGCCGAATGGCCAGCCCCCATGTGGTCACAAGACCGAATGATCAAAGACATCTAATACAATAGATAAATGTTCTATTTATAATAAACTAGCTCCTAGGGTTTACATGAGTAAGTAATTGATGCATAAATCCATTTCCGGGGCCCACTTGGTGTATGTTTGGGCTGAGCTTGATTAATCCACGAGCTGAGGCTTCTCTTGGAGTTGAACTCCGAGTTATGACGTGTTTTGGGCGTTCAACTCCGGATCATGACGTTTTTCTGGCGTTTAACTCCAGACAGCAGCTTGTACTTGGCGTTCAACGCCAAGTTACGTCGTTATTCTTCGAATAAAGTATGGACTATTATATATTGCTGGAAAGCTCTGGATGTCTACTTTCCAACGCCGTTGAGAGCGCGCCAATTGGAGTTCTGTAGCTCCAGAAAATCCATTTCGAGTGCAGGGAGGTCAGATTCCAACAACATCAGCAGTCCTTTTGTCAGCCTTTTTCAGAGTTTTGCTCAAGTCCCTCAATTTCAGCCAGAAATTACCTGAAATCACAGAAAAACATACAAACTCATAGTAAAGTCCAGAAATGTGAATTTAACATAAAAACTAATGAAAACATCCCTAAAAGTAGCTTAAACTTACTAAAAACTACCTAAAAACAATGCCAAAAAGCGTATAAATTATCCGCTCATCAGTAGACCTCCATGATTTTTCCGATGTGGTCTGAGAAGACCTTATTCATTAGCCTTTGATAAGTAGCTCCCGCGTTCTTAAGGCCAAAAGGCATTACGATGTAGCAATAGTTTGCTTTGGGTGTTAGAAACGAGGTTTTTTCTTGATTCGGTGGATACATTGGGATCTGGTTGTACCCCGAGTATGCGTCTATAAACGAGAGATACTTATATCCCGATGAGGCGTCTACTAGAGCGTCGATGCTTGGGAGTGGATAAGGATCTTTTGGGCAGGCTTTGTTGAGGTCGGTGTAGTCGGTGCACATTCGCCACTTCCCATTTGACTTTTTCACCAAGACGACGTTTGCTAGCCATAGTGGGTACTTAACTTATCTTATGAATCCTGCCTCTAGCAGTGCTTGCACCTGTTCTGCCACAGCCTGAGACCGTTCTGGTCTGAGTTTTCTTCATCTTTGTTGTATCGGCTGGGATCCCGGATAGACTGCCAACTTGTGGCTCATCAGTTCGGGATCTATGCCTGGCATGTCAGCGGCTTTCCATGCGAAGAGATCAACATTATCTCGTAGGAACTGTATGAGTGATTCCCTTGTGTCTCCTTTCAGGATTGTGCCAATATTAGTTGTCTTATCCGAGGTGTCTCTGATAAACCACTATTTTATGGTTTATCTTATGCTCAATTGAGTGGTTTTTATCAACTCTTTACTCACTTATTCATACAATTCGCATGTTTTACATTTTCCTTCCTGATTTTGTGCTATGATTGAAAACATGCTTCCTTGATCTTATATTTGCTTATTATTAATCCTCTCTTATTACCATTAGATGCCTTGATATGTGTGTTAAGTGTTTTCAGATATTATAGGGCAGGAATGGCTCAGAGGATGGAAAGGAAGAATGCAAAAATGGAAGGAATACAATAAGTTGGAGAAACTGCTAAGTTGTCCAGCCTGACCTCTTCGCACTCAAACGGCTATAACTTTAGCTACAGAGGTCCAAACGACGCGGTTCCAGTTGCGTTGAAAAGCTAGCGTTCGGGGCTTCGATTTGATATATAATATGCCATAGTTTCCCTGATGCTGGGCGACGCGAACGCGTGATTCACACGGACACGTTGCATCTGCGAACTTCAACCTATGCGGCCGCGTGGGCGACGCCTTTGCGTCACTTGGCCACGACCTGTACGGACCAGAAAGCACTGGAAGTGACTTCTGGGCTAATTCTGATCCAGTCTTTGGCCCAGAGAACACAGATTAGAGGCTATAAAGTGGGGGAATGCATCCATTCATGATCATGCTCTGATAATTCATAATTTTAGTTTTAGATGTAGTTTTTAGTGAGAGATGTTCTCTCCTCTCTCTTAGGATTAGGATTTAGGACTTCTCTTAGTTTTAGGAGTGACTCTCAATCCCAGGTTCAATGTTCTTTGTATTTATTTATTTTCAATGTTCTTTGTATTTATTTATTTTCAATGTTCTTTGTATTTATTTATTTTCAATGTTCCATGTTTAAATTGATTTTCTTTATTAATTTTATTTGAGATATTTCAATTTATGATTGTTTTATTTATGAATGCTTTTTATTTAATTTAGATAGTTTCCATTTTTGGCTTTTGTTAAATAATTGGTGACTCTTGAGTTATCAAACTCATTGTTGAGTGAAAATTGGATTTCTTCATTTCATTAATTCAAGTTCCAATAACTTTGACTTTTCCCAAGGAAAGACTAGGACCTGAGGAATCAAAATTAATTCATCTACTTAACTTACCTTCATAGTTAGAGGTTAACAAAGTGGGAGAAAAATACAATTCTCATCACAATTGATAAGGATAACTAGAGTAGGACTTCTGGTTCTTATACCTTGCCAAAGGTTTATTTTACAGTTATTATTATTTTATTTTACTTGTCATTCAACTAACCTTTTACCTTAATCCAAAACCCCAAAACACACTTTTTCATAACCAATAATAAGAACATACCTCCCTGCAATTTCTTGAGAAGACGACCCGAGGTTTAAATACTCGATTATCAATTTTAAAGGGGTTTGTTACTTGTGACAACCAAAACTTTTGTACGAAGGGATTTCTGTTAGTTTAGAAGCTATATCTACAACGCGAATATTTTTATAAATTCTTTACTAGCAAAAATCCTAACGTCAAAATGGCGCCATTGCCGGGGAATTGCAAACGTGTGCCTTATTATTGGTTATTGTAAATATCTTTTTTAAAAAAAAATTCAGATTTTTATTTTAAAATTTTTATCAAAAAAATTTTCAAAAATCATCTTTTTTTTTTTAAATATTTTCTTTTTATTAATTTTTGTTTTTATTTTCTCCTACTACCATGAAATCTCACCCCTTTGGCTATGAGTCTGGTTACAATTATGTTGCAGGAAGAAGAAATTACAATGAGAACAGGTATCAACGTTGGAACAATCAAAGATGGGAGGAGCCACAAGGATTTGATCAACCCTCATGGCAACAACCACCTCCAATGGACTATCAACAACCACCACCATATGCCTATGAACCCTCTCCTCAATATAACTTTGAACCACCATACTCACAAGTCCCTTTCCGCCATTCACCTCCATATGACCCTAACCCTCATCCACCATACCAACCACCTTATGAGCCAAATGAACCACCACCTTTCCAACACAACTACTCTCATGAACCACCACCTCAATGTTCACCATCTCCATATCATTATCAAGATGAACCACCTTCCTATTATGAACCTTCTCTCCCAACCAATGAATCTTCATATCCACCCCAACCTCCAATGGATGACAAACTTCGTGTTATTCTTCAAAGGCAAGAAAGTATGAATAAGAGTGTGCAAACTTTCACGGCCGCCTTAGACGAGTTCGTAAATATAATAGCTTCCCAATATCTGAGCACTCAAAGAACTCCCATGGCTACATGTGGAGAATCAAAAGAAGAGCAAAGCATGAAGGAGACACTAGAAACTTCGGTGGACAATGAGGAACATGGCTTTGTATTGGAACAAGTAGAGGAAGCCATAATAGTTGTAGAGGAAGAAGTGGTTGAAGACTTAGGAGATGCTGAACCTCCATGGGAAAGTCAAGACATAGAGCCTCCTTCCAAGACGGTTGCAATTGATGTTGAGGAGGGTGTACAACCTCCAAGGCATATCATAGCTAAAGACTTGGAAGAGGTTGATCAAGTGACGAAGATTCAAGAAGAAGACGCACAACCTCCCATGCCCTTGGTAAGTAATGAAGAAGAGATCGAATTGGAAGAAAGCTACCAAGAGGAAGAGGTTGACATTAAAGAAGCTTGCAAAGAGGTGGTAGTTATCAGAGAAGAGCACAAGGGAGTGGAGCTTGCAATTTCATTAAAGATACCTCCCCCTAAGTTGCCATCATCTTTCACAACATTCAAGTGGGTAAAATTCATATCGCTTAGCTTTCTAATCCCACTTGAATATGGGCTACTGGAGACGGATGGTCAACTTAGAGCTCTTTGTGGCATTAAGAGTGAGAGGAAGATAGCCAGTGGTAAGAATTGTCCTGCAAGGTTCATTATGGTTGGAAGCTCGAAATTTAAACGCAAAGGTTGGTATAGAGCTCAATTGAATGGGTCTAGGAAGTTGTTTGGACGCTTCAGTGAGAATTCTAAAGCTGAACCACCCGGATGGAATCATGATCATCAACTTGAAGACAGGTGTACAAACAAGATTTGGGATCCCGGAGGATATTGGATTTGCAAACATTGGTGGAGATTCCTGGATCAGTACAAGCACAAGCCACCATAACAAGGAGCTCACCAGAATGTCCAACTTAAGGACTCTAACTAAAAATGCTAGGTGGGAGACAACCCACCATGGTATGATCGTTCCTTTTTCATTTTTATTTAGTTTTATTTGTTTTCGAGTTTTATTTTATTTTATTGTATTGAACCTGGAATTTTGCATAACATTCATATTAGTATTGCATTCTGCATACTGCATTATTAAAAAAAAAGCACGCACGTGACGCAGCAGCGTCGCTGATGAGTCCGCGTCACATGTGCGTTGTGAAGAAGAGAAATCGAACAGAGAGTCACGCGAGAGCGTGGCTGGAGGCGTGCCCGTGGCATAAATCGTGCCACGCGACCGCGTCGCTGACACGTCCGCGTCGAGTGGGAACACTGGCCTCCCACGCGACCGCGTCACTCACGCGGCCGCGTGCCTTGGAATTCGACGTAGAAAAGGTGCACGACCGAAAGTTGTTCTAGAGTGGTGTTGGATTGGTGCTAAACGCACAATTCTTCCCACGCGGCCGCGTGACCGACACGACCGCGTCATATCCTCACAATGGCCACTCACGCGACCGCGTGTCCCACGCGATCGCGTCACCCAATATTTGGCAATTAATGATTTTGAACAAAGAGTTGTGCAAGCGCGAGGCTACCCTCGCGCCAGTAGCATAAAACGGGTCACGCGACCGCGTGACCGACACGACCGCGTCAATCTGTATAAGTGCAAGTCACGCGACCGCGTGCCCCACGCGTCCGCGTCTCTTGCGCCGCACAGCTTATCCTAATTTGCCAAATATCTTATCTTTTCTTCCCCAATCCTAATTTTTCCTCCCTCCTTTCTTACTTACTTCTTCTTCCATACTTTCCATTCTCATTCTTCTTATCTTTCATTTTCTTTTACTTAATTGCATACTTTCATTCATTGCATTATTTTAATTGGTGTTGGAATTCTATTTGGGTCATTGTCTTTTTCTATATTTTTTGTGAATTATTTGACAATTATATATTACTTTTTAAAGGATTGCTTGCATGTTCAATTTAATACTTTCAAATAACTTATTTACCATGCATGCCATGTGTTTGTGAAAACGCCCGTATGGCATTGTGCAGTATTTTTAAGATTTTTTTTAATCTATTCCTATAAATGCTTGCTTTTCACAAAACCCTTTTTATATTTTATTAATTAATTATAATTGTTATTACAAACATGATTGTTAGTTTGAAAGATTTGGTAATCTAACTTGGACATTGAATGCTTGATCTATGCTACTCATGTCTTTGCCAGCATGCCAATAAACATCCTGCATTTAACTGTCATCACATGCACTTACTATATTTCCATTGATGACTTTTCACATGTAGTCATGACCAAGTGTAAACATCATTCTTCTTTACTGTGCATTGATTACCACCTTTCCCGCTCTCTTCCTTGCTGGATCCCCTAGCTTTACTTGTTACTTTCCTTTTTCCCCTTTTAGGATGGCCACCAAGAAGGGTAAAGAGAGAAAGCTACTCCCAAACCACCGGCAAGGAAAGGAACACAAGAGAGCACTAGCTGAGGAACTACAACCCCCATCCACCTACACATCTCAGCATGCACCGAGGATGGTGCAATCTTTAAGTGTGGGGAGGTCGATACTGATCTCCACGGGTTAGTTAGTCCCTTCTCAACACCAATTTTTGTTTTTCATTGTTGCATTTGCATGTTTGATTGCATGTTTATTTTTTGTGCATATTTTACCACTTGGTTAAAGTAATATTTTCTTTTTCAAGAAATTTTTATAGTATTTCACTAATTTGAATAAACTTGTTGAAAAACTTGTTTGAAGAAATATTATTTTGGAACATAGTTTAGAGCCCGAACACACAAAACCAGTGAGATTTTGAGCCTATTTGATTGGTTGCATTTTATCAACCAATATTTTATTTTTGGTGTGTGTTTTTCTCTCTAAAATTGTGATCTTTGTCTTGCTTAATTCTATATTTCGATTGTTTAATGTATGCATGCACTGATATGATTGAGGCCTTTATTTCACTAAGCTTACATACCCATATGGCCTTACCCTTTCATTATCCTTTGCAAACCAATTTGAGCCTAATATACCTATTTGTTTTTTACTTTAGCTCATTACTAACTCTAAGCGAAAAACAATAATGTCCTTAATTTGAATCCTTGGTTAGCTTAGACTAGTAAAAGTGCTCATGATTTAAGCGTGGGAAAGTTGGGTTTGAAATTATTTGGTTTGAATAATTGGGTGTTGTATATTTTAGTGAAAATGTGCAAAATAATAGTTGAGCACATATTATTGCATTCAATACTTTAATCATATGCATTGAGAAAAAAAAAAGAAAAAGAAAAGAGCAATTAATAAAAGAGGACAAAATGCCCAAAAGTAAGTGTTGGTATTAATGCATATGTACTAAATTCAATGTTAGGATGCATGAACATGTGGAAAGCACAGTTAATGGGAAGTTAGATTTTGCATTTTAATTAAATGGATTGTCTTAAGTTAGGTGGAAAGTTTATGTTAATTAAGGATTCAAATTTTAGTCCACTTGGCCAAATACAATCCTACCTTGACCCTAACCCCATTACAACCCTTAAAAGACCTCTTGATTTGTGTATTGGTGCATTAAATTTTTGTTGATTGTTAGATGAAGAGCAAGCTAGAGAAAGCAAGATTAGTAGAGAATTGAGAGAATTGACCCAGACACTTGAGAGTTAGAGTGATATACACTACCAAGTAAGGGTTCAGCGCTTAATTCTATGTCCCTGCTTTTATGAGCTATCTTCTTCTTGCAAGTTATTTGTATTGTATTTTGTGATTTGAATTAGTGAAATCTAGTTCATATTTATTCTTGAAAGATTTATTTACTTTTTCACCAAGTAGGTAGAAACATTTTTGCATTTAATTGCATTCATAGGTTGCATCTCATACATTCTATCATTCCTCTTCATCTCTTTATAGTTTCTCTTGAGCTTAGCATAAGGACATGCTATTGTTTAAGTGTGGGGAGGTTGATAAACCACCATTTTATGGTTTATCTTATGCTCAATTGAGTGGTTTTTATCAACTCTTTACTCACTTAGTCATACAATTCGCATGTTTTACATTTTCCTTACTAATTTTGTGCTATGATTGAAAACATGCTTCTTTGATCTTATATTTGCTTATTATTAATCCTCTCTTATTACCATTAGATGCCTTGATATGTGTGTTAAGTGTTTTCAGATATTATAGGGCAGGAATGGCTCAGAGGATGGAAAGGAAGAATGCAAAAATGGAAGGAATACAATAAGTTGGAGAAACTGCTAAGTTGTCCAGCCTGACCTCTTCGCACTCAAACGGCTATAACTTTAGCTACAGAGGTCCAAACGACGCGGTTCCAGTTGCGTTGAAAAGCTAGCGTTCGGGGCTTCGATTTGATATATAATATGCTATAGTTGTCTTGACGCTGGGCGACGCAAATGCGTGATTCACGCGGACGTGTCGCATCTGCGAACTTCAACCCGCGCGGCCACGTGGGCGACCCCTTCGCGTCACTTGGCCACGACCTGTACGGACCAGAAAGCGCTGGAAGTGACTTCTGGGCTGTTTCTGACCCAGTTTTTGGCCCAGAGAACACATATTAGAAGCTATAAAGTGGGGGAATGCATCCATTCATGATCATGCTCTAATAATTCATAATTTTAGTTTTAGATGTAGTTTTTAGTGAGAGAGGTTCTCTCCTCTCTCTTAGGATTAGGATTTAGGACTTCTCTTAGTTTTAGGAGTGACTCTCAATCCCAGATTCAATGTTCTTTGTATTTATTTATTTTCAATGTTCCATGTTTAAATTGATTTTCTTAATTAATGTTATTTGAGATATTTCAGATTATGATTGTTTTATTTATGAATGCTTTTTATTTAATTTAGATAGTTTCCATTTTTGGCTTTGGTTAAATAATTGGTGACTCTTGAGTTATCAAACTCATTGTTGATTGAAAATTGGATTTCTTCATTTCATTAATTCAAGTTCCAATAACTCTGACTTTTCCCAAGGAAAGACTAGGACTTGAGGAATCAAAATTAATTCATCCACTTAACTTACCTTCATAGTTAGAGGTTAACAAAGTGGGAGAAAAATCCAATTCTCATCACAATTGATAAGGATAACTAGGATAGGACTTCCGGTACTTATACCTTGCCAAAGGTTTATTTTACAGTTATTATTATTTTATTTTACTTGTCATTCAACTAACCTTTTACCTTAATCCAAAACCCCAAAACACAATTTTTCATAACCAATAATAAGAACATACCTCCCTGCAATTCCTTGAGAAAACGACCCAAGGTTTAAATACTCGGTTATCAATTTTAAAGGGGTTTGTTACTTGTGACAACCAAAACTTTTGTACGAAGGGATTTCTGTTAGTTTAGAAGCTATATCTACAACGCGAATATTTTTATAAATTCTTTACTAGCAAAAATTCTAACGTCAGTCTCCGATCTGAACTTTCTCTACTTCACCTTCGGGCTGTGGACAATGTTCTTTTCGCCTCTGAACTCTACTAAGTTCGATTGTGTGGAACTCTTCTCTTTCGCCTCTGAGGTTTAGACTTTCGTTATAACAGCGACGCGCCATCCTTTGATCTGCTTTTATTGTAGCTATCCCTTCTGCAGTTGGAAATTTCATACATAGATGTGGAGTTGAAACTATTGTGCCGAGTTGGTTTAACGTTGTCCGACCTATTAAGGCATTGTAGGCTGAGCTTACATTGACCATGATGTAGTCTATCTTGAGTGTTCTAGATTGGTTCCCCTTTTCGAAGGTTGTGTGTAGCGATACGTATCCCAGTGGTTGTACTGGGGTATCCCCAAGTCCGAACAGGCTGTACGGTATGCTCTTAGCTCTTTTTCTTCTAAGTCGAGCTTGTCGAAGGCAGTTTTGAATAAGATATCGGCGGAGCTTCCTTGGTTAATTAACGTACGGTGGAGGTTGGTGTTTGCCAGTATGATAGTGATGACCATGGGATCGTCGTGTCCTGAGATGATTCCGGATGCGTCTTCTTTGGTAAACGTAATTGCTGGGATGTCTGGCGCCTCCTTCTTTCCTTTAACATGGTATATTTCTTTGAGGTGTCGCTTGCGGGATGATTTGGAGATTCCTCCTCCCGCAAATTCGCCGTGTATCATGTGGACGTGTCTTTCCGGTGTGCGAGGTGATCGCTCAGACCGTCCGACATCTTCATCCCTTCTTCTTTTTCTTGGCACTTCATCCTGGTTGGCCAAAAACCGATCTAGTTTTCCTTCTCTTACTAATTTTTCTATGACATTTTTCAAGTCGAAGCATTCGTTGGTGGAATGTCCTCGGACTCGATGATACTCACAGTATTCGTTTCGATTTCCTCCTCATCTTTTGCCTTTGAGTGGTCGAGCTGGGGGTATTTTTTCCGTATGGCAGACTTCTTTGTTAACATCTACCAAGGATACCCTAAGAGGGGTGTAGTTATGATATTTTTTTATTTTCTCCCCGGAGCGATCTTCCTTTTTCTTGGATTCTTTATCTTTGTCTCGGTGGGCGGAACCGAACCTCGAGGCTTCCCCAAGTCGTGAATTCTCCTCTACGTTGATGTACTTCTGCGCCCGTTCTTGTACTTCATCCAGGGATGCAGGATATTTCTTAGATATAGATTGGCTGAAAGGTCCTTCTCGTAGGCCATTTTTGAGGCCCATAATAGCAGCTTCTGTTGGTAGACTTTGTATGTCCATGCATATTTTGTTGAATCTTTCCATGTAGTTACAGAGACTTTCCCGGTCTCCTTGCTTGATCCCTAGTAGGCTGGGGGCGTGTTTAGCCTTATCTTTTTATATGGAAAATCTGGCCAGGAATTTTTTGTCCAGGTCGTCGAAGCTCGAGATGGACTTTGGAGGTAGGCCGTCAAACCATCTAATGGCTGTCTTGGTAAGAGTTGTTGGAAAGGCTTTGCAGCGAACTGCATCTGAGGCATCAGTAAGGTACATTCTACTTCTGAAATTGCTGAGGTGATGGTTGGGGTATGAAGTGCCGTCGTACGGAGTCATATCCGGAAGTTTGAAGTCCTTTGGGATTTTGGTCTTCATGATTTCCCTAGTGAATGGATCTTGATCCTTGCGAGAGCTATCCTCTGGAGTGGATCGAGTAGCTTTGGTTTTGAGATCGGCTTCGAGTTTTAGAAGCTTATCTTCTAATTCCCGGTGTCGCCTTATCTCCCGATGTAGATCTTCTTCTTTTTCACGTTGATGTTGGGCTTCTTTCTCGAGTTGCTTTAATCGATCTTGAAGCGCCTCTATAGCTTCCGCGTTTGGAGAATCCTTTTTGTTGTTAAGTTGAGGAGTATCCTTTGGTGTAGTGTCTGCGTTTTTGTGTGGCGTTCTATCCTCTAGATCTGAGTCGTGGTTGTTGTCATGGTCGTCCGCCATGGTGATGGGATGACTTCTAGGTTCCCCAGCAACGGTGGTGCACGAAATCACAATCACATTTTTGCAATTCCCCACAACTAACCAGCAAGTGCACTGGGTCGTCCAAGTAATACCTTACGTGAGTAAGGGTCGATCCCACGGAGATTGTCGGCTTGAAGCAAGCTATGGTTATCTTGTAACTCTTAGTCAGGATATCAATAATTCTCAGGTTTTATTGTAAAAAGTAAAAGAACATGAAATAAATACTTGTTTTGCAGTAATGGAGAACAGGTTGAAGTTTTGGAGATGCTATATCTTCTGAATCTCTACTTTCCTACTGTCTTCTTTTTCATGCACGCAAGGCTCCTTCCATGCAAGCTGTATGTTGGGTTTTACCGTTGTCAATGGCTACCTTCCATCCTCTCAGTGAAAATGTTCAACGCGCTCTGTCAGAGCATGGCTATTCATCTGTCGGTTCTCGATCATGTCGGAATAGAATCCAGTGATTCTTTTGCGTCTGTCACTAACGCCCCACAATCGCGAGTTTAAAGCTCGTCACAGTCATTTAATCCCTGAATCCTACTTAGAATACCACAGACAAGGTTTAGACCTTCCGGATTCTCAAGAACGGCCGCTAGTAGATTCTAGCTTATACCACGAAGATTCTTGTTAAGGAATCTAAGAGATATCCACTCAATCTAAGGTAGAACGGAGGTGGTTGTCAGGCACACGTTCATAGGTGAGAATGATGATGAGTGTGATCATCACATTCATCAAGTTGAGGAACAAGTGATATCTTGGAATAGAAGCAAGCGTGATTGAATGAAAAACAGTAGTAATTGCATTAATCCATCAAGACACAGCAGAGCTCCTCACCCCTAACCATGGGGTTTAGAGACTCATGCCATAGAAGATACAATATGAAACATGTAAAGTTTCATCCGATAAAGATACAATAGCAAAAGGTCCTATTTATAGTGAACTAGTGACCTAGAGTTTACAAGAATGAGTAAATGACATAAAAATCCCCTTCCGGGGTCCACTTGGTGTGTGCTTGGGCTGAGCATTGAAGCTTTCATGTGTAGAGACTTTTCCTGGAGTTAAACGCCAGCTTTTGTGCCAGTTTGGGCGTTTAACTCCAACTTTTGTGCCAGTTCTGACGTTAAACGCCAGAAATTCTGAAGCTGATTTGAAACGCCAGTTTGAGCCATCAGTTCTCGGGAAAAGTATGAACTATTATATATTGCTGGAAAGCCCAGGATGTCTACTTTCCAACGCAATTGAGAACGCACCAATTAGGCTTCTGTAGCTCCAGAAAATCCACTTCGAGTGCAGGGAGGTCAGAATCCAACAGCATCTGCAGTCCTTTTTCAGCCTCTGAATCAGATTTTTGCTCAGGTCCCTCAATTTCAGCCAGAAAATATCTGAAATCACATAAAAATACACAAACTCATAGTAAATCCCAGAAAAGTGAAGTTTAAATAAAAACTACTAAAAACGTACTAAAAACTAGCTAAAATGTACTAAAAACATACTAAAAACAGTGCCAAAAAGCGTATAAATTATCCGCTCATCACAACACCAAACTTAAATTGGTGCTTGTCCCCAAGCAACTGAAAATCAAATAGGATAAAAAGAAGAGAACATACTATAGACTCCAAAATATCAATGAAACTTAGCTCCAATTAGATGAGCGGGACTAGCAGCTTTTTGTCTCTGAACAGTTTTGGCATCTCACTTTATCCTTTGAAGTTTAGAATGATTGGCATCTAATAGGAACTCAGAATTCAGATAGTGTTATTGATTCTCCTAGTTAAGTATGTTGATTCTTGAACACAGCTACTTTATGAGTCTTGGCCGTGGCCCAAAGCACTCTGTTTTCCAGTATTTCCAGTGGATACATCCATGCCACAGACACATAACTGGGTGAACCTTTTCAGATTGTGACTCATCTTTGCTAGAGTCCCCAATTAGAGGTGTCCAGGGCTCTTAAGCACACTCTTTTTGCTTTGGATCACGACTTTAACCGCTCAGTCTCAAGTTTTCACTTGACACCTTCACGCCACAAGCACATGGTTAGGGACAGCTTGGTTTAGCCGCTTAGGCCAGGGTTTTATTCCATGTGGGCCCTCCTATCCACTGATGCTCAAAGCCTTGGATCCTTTTTATTTTTACCCTTGCCTTTTGGTTTAAAGGGCTATTGGCTTTTTCTGCTTGCTTTTTCTTCTTCTCTCTTCTTCCTTTTTTTCACTCTTTTTCTTGCTTCAAGAATCAATTTGATGATTTTTCAGATCCTCAATAACATATCTCCTTTTCCATCATTCTTTCAAAAGCCAACAAATTTAACATTCTTTAAACAACAAATTCAAAAGACATATGCACTGTTCAAGCATTCATTCAGAAAACAAAAAGTATTGTCACCACATTAAACTAATTCAACTAGTTTCAGAGATGAATTCGAAACCCTGTACTTCTTGTTCTTTTGTGATTAAAGCATTTTTCATTTAAGAGAGGTGATGGAGTCATAGGACATTCATAGCTTTAAGACATGAACCTTAAATTTTATTAATCATGGATGAAGAACAAGATTCAAAAATAAATATAAGATAAGACCAATAGTAATAGAAAACAGAAAATTGAAAACAGAAATTTAAATGACTCTAAAATAGATTCCTAATGATAGAGGTTATCACAAAGTTAGGACTCAACAACCTTGATTTTGAGAAGTGGATGCTCCCTCAACTTGTGGGGTATTTGACCCTTCAAGGAAGAGCTTCTGGCGCTTCAGTTCCTGTAGCTCACGCCCCTGCTTCTCTTGTTCCTTCAGCAATTTGCAGAGCATGCAGTTTTGATTCTGCTGTTCTTCCTTAATTTGTTCCATAGCTTCTTGCAGCTTGGCAACAGATGCTTCTAGGCTGGCCCAGTAGTCAATTTCAGGAAGTTCAGGGAGGAATTCCTGCGCCCTCCTTTTGATAGAGTTATCTTGCTTTTGTCCTTCCATTGACTTCTTGGTGATTGGATGTTCAGTTGGGATGAATTCATCTACTCCCATCCTCACCCCAGCATCTTTACATAGCAAAGGGATTAAGCTTGGGTAAGCCAGTTTGGCTTCAGTGGAGTTCTTGTTTGCAATTATGTAAATCTCACAAGAAATCAGATGATGAATCTCCACTTCTTTTCCCAGCATAATGCAATGAATCATCACCGCTCTCTTGACCGTGACCTCAGAACGGTTGCTAGTGGGCAATATAGAACGCCCAATGAAGTCTAGCCAACCTCTTGCAACTGGTTTGAGATCTCCCCTCTTAAGTTGGTTTGGGACACCTTTTGAATTGGTTATCCACTTAGTTCCAGGGAGGCATATGTCCTCTAGAACTTGATCCAACCCGTTATCTACTTTCACCATTCTCCTATTAAAGGAATCAGGATCATCTTGTAGTTGAGGCAATTTGAAGACCTCTCTTATTTTGTCTAGATGGAAGTAAATAATTCTCCCTCTGACCATGGTTCTGTAGCTATGAAAAGCAGTTCCAATCATTCTCTGCTTATCTGTCAGCCACAGATTTGAGTAGAATTCCTGAACCATGTTTCTTCCAACTTTTGTCTCAGGATTGGCTAGAATTTCCCATCCTCTGTTTCGAATTTGCTCTTGGATCTCTGGATATTCGTCTTCTTTTAGATCGAATTTGACTTCCGGGATCACTGACCTTAGACCCATTATTTTGTGGTAATGGTCTGCATGTTCTTTGGTTAGGAACTTCTCTTGATTCCAAAGACTCTTTGGAGTATTCTCTTTCTTACCTCTTGAATTGGTTTGTTTTCCCTTAGGAGCCATGATCTTGATGAGCCTTAGCTTAGTGATCATGGAAAAGCACACCAAACTTAGAGGTTTGCTTGCCCTCAAGCAAAAGAAAGGAAAGGGGAGAGAGAGGAGGAGAAGCAAATTTAAATGGTTGACGTTAGGATTTTTTCCAGTAAAGAATTTCATAAAAACAGTCGCGTTGTAGATATAGTCTCTAAACCGAAAAAAATCCCTTCGTACAAACGTTTTGGTTGTCACAAGTAACAAACCCCTTTAAAAATTGTAAACCGAGTATTCAGACCTCGGGTCGTCTTCTCAAGGAATTGCAGGGAGGTATGTTCTTATTATTGGTTATGAAAAAATGTGTTTGGGGTTTTTTGAATCAAGGTAAAAGGTTAGTTGGGCAATGGGCACATGTATATTTTCAAAGCAATAAAAGTAAATGAATGACTGTAAAATAAACTCTTGGCAAGGTATAAGAACTGGAGGTCCTATCCTAGTTATCCTTATCAATTGTGATGAGAATTGGATTTTAATCCCACCTTGTTAACCTCTAACTATGAAGGTAAGTTAAGTGGATGAATTAATTCCAATTTTCAATCAACAATGAGTTTGATAAATCAAGTGTTACCAATTATTTAACCAAAGCCAAAAGGGGGAAAAGTAAAATTACTATAGTGAAAATATCCTCAGATGGGAAGCAACAATAACATAAATCAAAGAGAGCAATAGTAAACTGAAATACCTCAAATATCACTAAATAAAAATGTCAATTCTAACACGGAAAATATCAACAGCCAATTGGGCAACATCAATTAAGCATAATAAAAGCTTCAGAGTAATAAAAATATAAAAGAGAGATTTAAATAGAAAAAGGAATATTGAACCTGGATCGAAAGTCACTCTAGAAAGCTAAGAGAAGTCCTAAATCCTAGTTTCTGAAAATCCTAATTTCTAATCCTAAGAGAGAGAGAGGAGAGACCCTCTCTCAAAACTAAATCTAAATCATGGAAAGTGAATTATGAGAGCCTTCCTTATGAATGGATGCATTCCCCCACTTTATAACCTCTGGTCTATGCTTTCTGGACTTGGATTTGGGCCAAAAAGGGGTTTAGAACTCGCTAGGGCGTGTTCTGTAATTTTCTGGTGCGTGGCCTCTGTCACGCGTCCGCGTGGGTCACGCGGTCGCGTCATTCGGAGCTTTTCCTTGCCACGCGGTCGCGTCAGTCATGCGGCTGCGTCGCTGAATCTTCGCTTCTGGCACGCGATCGCGTCGTCCATGCGATCGCGTGAACACCAGTTTCCTTAAAGCTCCGTTTTGCTTTCTCCTTCCATTTTTTATGTTTCCTTTTCCATCCTGTATGTCATTCCGCCTTAGAAAATCTGAAACTACTCAACATACTAATCACGGCATCGAATGGAAATAAAGGTAATTAAAATAATTAATTTTTAAAGCTTAGGAAACAAGTTTTTCACAATACGACATAATAAGGAAGGGAAAGTAAAACCATGCAATTAATGTGAATAAGTAGGTGAAGGATTATATAAATCACTCAAATTAAGCACAAAAGAACTCACAAAATATGGGTTTATCAACCTCCCCACACTTAAACACTAGCATGTCCTCATGCTTAATCCAAGGTAAATAATTAAGGTTAAGGTGATGGAATGCAATGCAACCTAAATTAAATGCAACTAAATGCAAATTGTTTTTACCTACTTGGTTAAAAATAAATAAGTTCTTCAAGACAAATATGAACTGGATTTCACTTAATTCAAATCACAAAATACAATACAAATAACTTGCAAGAAGAAGATAGCTCATGAAAGCAGGGAACATAGAATTGAGCACTGAACCCTTGGTAGTGTATATCATTCTAACTTTCAAGTGTCTAGGGTCAATTCTCTCAATTCTCTACTAATCTTGCTTTCTATAGCTTGCTCTTCATCTAACATTCAACAAAAATTTAATGCACCAATACACAAATCAAGAGGTTTTTTAAGGGTTGTAATGGGACTAGGGTCAAGGTAGGATTGTATTTGGCTAAGTGGACTAAAATTTGAATCCTTAATTAACTGAAACTTTCCCACCTAACTTAAACAATCTACGTAATCATAATACAACATTTAGCCATCCATTAACCATGTTTTCCACATATTCATGCATTCTAATTTTAAGTACAGTACATATGCATTACCTTCACTACTTACTTTGGGGCATTTTGTCCCCTTTTTCTTATTTGCTTTTTTTTTATGCATATGATTAATTTATTGAATGCATGAACATGTCTTAAACATTTTTTTCACATTTTCAGAAAATTCTAACATACTCAATTCTCAAACCAGATGTTTCCAAACCCACTCTTCCCCACACTTAATTCATAAGCATTCTCACTAGTCTAAGCTAACCAAGGATTCAAATTAAGGACATTATTATTTTTCGCTTAGAGTTAATGATGTGCTAAAATAAAGAACAAAGGGGTAAAATAGGCTCAAAATTGGTTTGCAATAGATAATGAAAAGGTTAAGGCCATATGGGTATGTAAGCTCAGTGAAACAAGGCCTCAATCATATAAGTGTATGCATACATTAAACAATGGAAATACAGAATCAAGCAAGACAAAGATCACAATTTTAGAGAGAAAAACACACACCAAAAGTAAAATATTGGTTGATAAAATGCAACCAATCAAATAAGCTCAAAATCTCACTGGTTTTATGTGTTCAAGCTTCAAACTATGTTCCAAAATAATATTTCTTCAAACAAGTGTAACAAAAAAATTTTTATTCAAATTAGTGAAATTCTCTAAAAATTTTCTTGAAAAAGAAAATATTACTTCAACCAAGTGGTAAAATATGCAAAAAAAATC
This sequence comes from Arachis hypogaea, assembly GCF_003086295.3. Classification (NCBI taxonomy): domain Eukaryota; kingdom Viridiplantae; phylum Streptophyta; class Magnoliopsida; order Fabales; family Fabaceae; genus Arachis; species Arachis hypogaea. Next base: position 79,630,294 of record NC_092044.1, on the reverse strand, counting down.
AAACAAATATGCAATCAATCATGCAAATGCAATAATGAACTACAAAGAAAATTTAAACATTGGTGCTAAAATATGAAGTGACTAACCCATGGAAGTCGGTATCGACCTCCCCACACTTAAAGATTGCACCGTCCTCGGTGCATGCTGAGATGTGCAGGTGGACGGGCTGTTCCAACTGATGCTTTTCTTCAAGGATTGTGCTGATGGACTTGTTTGTCTCTCCCATGTGATCGTCTTCCGATTCTCTTCCTGGTGGCCATCCTGAAAGAAAAAAGGGAAGAAAAGTAACCCAAAAATAAAGATAGAAATTAAAAGATGGAGTATGGTTGGGTTAATGCCAGGTGAAAAGGGTCTCATTCACATGGTAGCTACAACATGTAAGAAAACAATAGAAGCCATGGCATACCAGTGGTGTAGAATATGCAACAATGGGGGAGAGAGAGTGGGGAAGGAAAGATAATATAAATTAAAAATCAATACAAAAGTAATACAGGTATAAAAGATTGGCATTGATTTAAATAATATTACCTAACCAGAATAAAACAAGTCATAAGCACCAAGATAATACCAGAGAAGAAATAACAGTTGAATAAAAACATTTGAACACCAATGGTAAAAGAATAAATTTAGAAAAATAAAAATATACAATGAATGAAAGTATGCAAATAAAATAAAATAAAATGAGAGGGAAAAAGGAGGAGAAGAAGAAAAAGAAAGTGAGAAAGGAGAGAGAAGGAAGAAATTAGGATTAGAAAAAAGAGGATAAGAAAATTGGCACTAATCTGGATAGGTTGTGCGACGCTGGCGACGCGGTCGCGTGGTGCGCGATAAGGTTGGGCGACGCGGACGCGTGGGGCACGCGATCGTGTGACTCGATTTGTGCTAGTGGCGCGAGTGCAGCCTCGCGGTCGCACAACTCTCTGTTCGAAACTTGGTATTGCCAAAATCCAGGGTGACGCGGTCGCGTGGTCGACGCGATCGCGCGGGTGGTCTTATTTCCAATATGACGTGGACGCATGGGTGACGCGTTTGCGTGGCAGGGCTTGTGCTGCTAGCACGGGTCCATCCCAATTCCAGCTCAACTTTCGGCCATACACCCTTTTTACGCCGATTTTAGGTCACGCGGCCGCGTGGGTGACGCGGTCGCGTGGGAGGCTATTTTTCCAAATGACGCGGATGCGTGGGTGACGCGTTCGTGTGGAGTCAATTTGTGCTAATATCGTGCCTCCAGCCCTGCTCCTGCGAAACTCTCTGTTCATATTAATATTGTCTCCCATCTCCTTGCGACGCGGACGCGTCGCTGATGCGGTCGCGTCGCGTGCTCGTTTTTTTTATAATCTGAAAAATGCAGAATGCAGTGTTAATATGAATGTGATGCAAAACTCCAGGTTCAATATAACACAATAAAATAAAATTCAAAAACAAATAAAACTAAATAAAAATGAAAACGGACGATCATACCATGGTGGGTTGTCTCCCACCTAGCACTTTTAGTTAAAGTCCTTAAGTTGGACATTTGGTGAGCTCCTTGTTATGGTGGCTTGTGCTTGAACTCATCCAGGAATCTCCACCAATGTTTGTATCTCCAGTAACCTCCGGGGTCCCAGAATAAGCACGTAAAGCCCTTACGAAGCTTCCAATAGATTCTTAGGCTCCCGGGGTGACAAATGTCAGAACAGATTCCAGGATCCCAAACTTTACCTTTACACCCGTTTTTGTCTTGATCTGCATTTTTTCAGCCGGGTGAAAGGTGATCTGAATTCTCACTGCAGCGACCAAACATCTTCCTAGACCCATTCAATTGAGCTCTATACCAACCTTTGCGTTTAAACTTAAAGCTTCCAACCATAATGAACCTTGCAGGACAATTCTTACCACTGACCATCTTCCTTTTACTCTTAATGCCACAAAGAGCTCTAAGTTGACCATCCGTCTCCAGTAGCCCATATTCAAGTGGGATTAGAAAGCTATGGGATATGAATTTTACCCACTTGAATGTTGTGAAGGATGATGGCGACTTACGGGGAGGTATCTTTAATGAAATTGCAAGCTTCACTCCCTTGTGCTCTTCTCTGATAATTACCACCTCTTTGCGAACTTCTTCAATTTCAACCTCTTCCTCTTGGTAGCTCTCTTTCAATTCAATCTCCTTTTCATTGCTTTCCAAGGGCATGGGAGGTTGTGCTTCTTCTTCTTGAATCTCCATCTCTTGATCAACTTCTTCCAAGTCTTCAACTGTGATATGCATTGGAAGTTCTACACCCTCCTCAGCATCAATTTCAACCGTCTTGGAAGGAGGCTCGATGTCTTGACTTTCCCATGGAGGTTCTGCATCTCCTAAGTCTTCAACCACTTCTTCTTCTTCTTAAACAATGACAGCTTCTTCTACTTGTTCTAGTACGAATTCATTCTCTGTCTTGTTCACTGGGGTTTCTGGTATCTCCTTCATGCTACGCTCTTCACTAGACTGTCCACATGGGGCTGTGGCTGATCCTTGTGTATTTAAGCGTCTAGAAGCCCATTGAATTAATACTTGCCCCAGTTGTTGAGTGGTTGCCTGAAATCGATCCAGTGTTTCTTTGAGACGATCCTTTGCCTCTTGATGCACTCGATTTTCATAAATAGGATCATAATGCTCTTGGATTGATCGATATGGAGATGGTGAATATTGAAGTGGTGGTTCTTGTGAGTAATTAGGTTGGAATTGGGGTGGTTCTATATATGGTTCATATGGCTCATAAGGTGGTTGGTATGGTGGTTGAGGGTTAGGGTCATATGGAGGTGAATGGCGGAAAGGGGCTTGTGAGTTTTGTGGGTTGAGGTTGTGTTGAAAGGATGATCTCTGAGCATAGGGTGGGGCTTGTTGGTAGCTACAAGGTGGTCCACCATATCTATCAGCTTGGGATGCTTTGTAGCCTGGTCTTTGTCCATGATATCTAGGATGGTGTTGTTGCCTAAAGGGTTGATTAGATCCTCTTGGCTCCATTCATCCTTGATTGGTCTGACCTTGATGCATATTCCTGCTGTGGTTTCTATTTCCTTCAACAACGTTAGAACCAAACTCAAAGCAAGAGGGGTGAGAATTCATAGTAGTTATCAGAAATAAAGGGGAAAAAGGAGAAACAAATAAACAGGTAAAAGAAAAATATTTTTTTTTAGAAAAATATTTAAAATAACCAATAATAAGGCACACGTTTGCAATTCCCCGGCAACGGCGCCATTTTGACGTTAGGAATTTTGCCAGTAAAGAATTTCATAAAAACAGTCGCGTTGTAGATATAGTCTCTAAACTGACAAAAATCCCTTCGTACAAACGTTTTGGTTGTCACAAGTAAAAAACCCCTTTAAAAATTGTTAACCGAGTATTCAGACCTCGGGTCGTCTTCTCAAGGAATTGCAGGGAGGTATGTTCTTATTATTGGTTATGAAAAAGTGTGTTTGGGGTTTTTTGAATCAAGGTAAAAGGTTAGTTGGGCAATGGGCACAGGTATATTTTCAAAGCAATAAAAGTAAATGAATGAGTGTAAAATAAACTCTTGGCAAGGTATATGAACTGGAGGTCCTATCCTAGTTATCCTTATCAATTGTGATGAGAATTGGATTTTAATCCCACCTTGTTAACCTCTAACTATGAAGGTAAGTTAAGTGGATGAATTAATTCCAATTTTCAATCAACAATGAGTTTGATAAATCAAGAGTTACCAATTATTTAACTAAAGCCAAAAGGGGGAAAATTAAAATTACTATAGTGAAAATATCCTCAAATGGGAAGCAACAATAACATAAATCAAAGAGAGCAATAGTAAACTGAAATACCTCAAATATCATTAAATAAAAATGTCAATTCTAACACGGAAAATATCAACAGCTAATTGGGAAACATCAATTAAACATAATAAAAGCTTCAGAGTAATAAAAATATAAAAGAGAGATTTAAATAGAAAAAGGAATATTGAACCTAGATCGAAAGTCACTCTAGAAAGCTAAGAGAAGTCCTAAATCCTACTTTCTAAAAATCTTAATTTCTAATCCTAAGAGAGAGAGGAGAGACCCTCTCTCAAAACTAAATCTAAATCATGGAAAGTGAATTATGAGAGCCTTCCTTATGAATGGATGCTTTCCCCCACTTTATAACCTCTGGTCTATGCTTTCTGGACTTGGATTTGGGCCAAAAAGGGGTTTAGAACTCACTGGGGCGTGTTCTGTAATTTTCTGGTGCGTGGCCTCTGTCACGCGTCCGCGTGGGTCACGCGGTCGCGTCATTCGGAGCTTTTCCTTGCCACGCGGTCGCGTCAGTCATGCGACCGCGTCATGTGCGTTCTGCTTAAGGCACGCGGTTGCGTCAGTCATGCGGCCGCGTCGCTGAATCTTCGCTTCTGGCACACGATCGCGTCGTCCATGCGATCGCGTGAACACCAGTTTCCTTAAAGCTCCGTTTTGCTTTCTCCTTCCATTTTTGTATGTTTCCTTTTCCATCCTCTAAGTCATTCCGCCTTAGAAAATCTGAAACTACTCAACATACTAATCACGGCATCGAATGGAAATAAAAGTAATTAAAAAAATTAATTTTTAAAGCTTAGGAAACAAGTTTTTCACAATACGACATAATAAGGAAGGGAAAGTAAAACCATGCAATTAATGTGAATAAGTAGGTGAAGGATTATATAAATCACTCAAATTAAGCACAAAAGAACTCACGAAATATGGGTTTATCAATGGTAAAGAAAAGGGGATGGCCAAATGTGTATTTATAAGGGAGGGGGAGGGATTTCGAAAGTTTTGAAAGAGATTTGAGAAGATATGGAAAGAATTTGAGAAAATACTTGAGTTTTTGAAGAAGATTTGGAAAGGATTTGAAAGAGATTTGAGAAATAATTTAGAAAATTGTTGGATTTTTGAAATTTGAGGGTGAATGATGAAAATTTGTAACATATTTATGTAGAAAATTATGGGTCAAAATGTGAAAGTGTGAAAAAATTTGAAGTGGAAAGAAAAATCTCCTTCCCCTGCCTTTTTGGCGTTAAACGCCCAGAATGGTATCCATTTTGGCGTTTAACGCCCAATTGTTGGCCATTATGGGCGTTTAACGCCCAGCCAAGCACCCTGGCTGGCGTTAAACTCCAGAAACCCCTTTATCACTGGGCGTTTTGCTGAATGCCCAGGATGCTGCAATTCTGGCGTTAAACGCCCAGAATGGTGCCCATTCTGGTGTTTAACGCCCAAAATGGTGCCTTTACTGGCGTTAAACGCCCAGAATGGTATCCGTTCTGGCCTTTAACGCGCAGAGTGCCCTTTACTGGCATTTCCTTGCCAGCAAGCTCCTTTTCTCTGCTTTTTTCACTGAATCCTTCTGTAACTCTGTGAATTCCTTCAATTTTGATGATCAACCTTGAAGAATATATATCAAACTTTTATTAAGTAAAACAAATAACCTGCTAATGACTGGGTTGCCTCCCAGCAAGCCCTTCTTTATTGTCTTTAGCTGGACCTTTACTGAGACTCATTCAAGCCTCAGTTTTGAGCATTCCTGCTCAAAATTGCTTTCAAGATAATGTTTGATCCTCTGTCCATTAACAATGAACTTTTTGTTAGAATCTATATCTTGAAGCTTAACATATCCATATGGTGACACTCTTGTAATCACATACGGGCCCCTCCATCGGGATTTCAGTTTTCCTGGGAATAGTCTGAGCCTAGAGTTGAAGAGCATAACTTTTTGCCTTGGCTCAAAGACTCTGGATGACAACTTCTTGTCATGCCACTTTTTTGCCTTTTCCTTATAAATTTTTGCATTTTCAAAGGCACCGAGTCTAAATTCCTCTAGCTCATTTAGCTGGAGCAATCTTTTTTCACCAGCTAACTTAGCATCCAGGTTTAGGAATCCGGTTGTCCAGTAGGTTTTATGTTCCAGTTCCATGGGTAGATGACAGGCCTTGCCATACACAAGTTAGTATGGAGAGGTTCCTATAGGAGTCTTGAATGCTGTTTTGTATGCCCACAGAGCGTCATCCAAGCTCTTTGCCCAATCCTTTCTACGGGCAATTACAGTCCGTTCCAAGATTCTTTTAAGCTCTCTATTAGAGACTTCAGCTTGCCCATTTGTCTGTAGATGATACGGAGTTGCTACTTTGTGGCTAATTCCATATCGAACCATAGCAGAGTACAGCTGTTTATTGCAGAAATGAGTGCCCCCATCACTGATTAGTACTCTGGGAACACCAAACCTGCTGAAGATGTGTTTCTGGAGGAATTTCAGCACGGTCTTGGTATCATTATTAGGAGTGGCAATTGCTTCTACCCATTTAGATACATAGTCTACTGCCACCAGAATATAAGTGTTTGAGTACGATGGTGGGAAGGGACCCATGAAGCCAATACCCCATACATCAAACAATTCAATCTCTAAGATCCGTTGTTGAGGCATGGCGTAACCATGAGGCAAGTTACCAGCTCTTTGGCAACTGTCACAGTTACGCACAAACTCTCGGGCATCCCTATAGAGAGTAGGCCAGTAGAAGCCACATTGGAGGACCTTAGTGGCTGTTCGCTCACTTCCGAAATGTCCCCCATACTGTGATCCATGGCAATGCCATAGGATCCTTTGTGCTTCCTCTCTAAGTACACATCTACGGATCATTCCATCTGCACATCTCTTAAAGAGATATAACTCATCCCATAGGTAGTACTTGGCATCTGAAATTAATTTTTTTCTTTGCACCCTGCTGTACTCCTGGGGTATGAATCTCACAGCTTTATAGTTTGCAATGTCTGCAAACCATGGTGCTTCCTGAATGGCAAAGAGTTGCTCATCTGGAAAGGTTTTAGAGATCTCAGTAGAGGGGAGGGACGCCCCAGCTACTGGTTCTATCCGGGACAAGTGATCAGCTACCTGGTTCTCTATCCCTTTTCTGTCTCTTATTTTTATTTCAAATTCTTGCAGAAGCAACACCCATCTTATGAGCCTAGGTTTTGAATCCTGCTTTGTGAGTAAGTATTTAAGAGCAGCATGGTCAGTGTACAAAATCACTTTTGATCCTACTAAATAGGATATAAACTTGTCAATGGCATAAACCACTGCAAGTAACCCTTTGTCTGTGGTTGTGTAATTCTTCTGTGCGTCATTTAGAACACGGCTAGCATAATAAATGACGTGTAGAAGCTTGTTGTGCCTCTGTCCCAACACTGCACCAATAGCATGGTCACTGGCATCACACATTAGTTCGAATGGTAATGTCCAGTCTGGTGCAGAGATGACTGGTGCTGTGACTAGCTTGGCTTTCAGGGTCTCAAACACCTGCGGACACTCTGTGTCAAACACAAATGGCGTGTCAGTAGCTAGCAGGTTGCTTAGAGGTTTTGCAATTTTTGAAAAATCCTTTATGAACTTCCTGTAGAATCATGCATGTCCCAGAAAGCTTCTTATTGCTTTTACATTGGCAGGTGGTGGTAATTTTTCAATCACCTCCACCTTGGCTTGATCCACCTCTATTCCCTTGCATGAAATTTTGTGTCCAAGGACAATTCCTTCAGTCACCATAAAGTGACATTTCTCCCAGTTTAAGACCATGTTAGTCTCTTGGCACCTTTTTAGGACAAGTGCTAGATGGTCAAGACAGGAGCTAAATGAGTCTCTAAATACTGAGAAGTCATCCATGAAGACTTCCAGGAACTTCTCTACCATATCAGAGAAGATAGATGGCATGCACCTCTGAAAAGTTGCAAGTGCATTGCATAGACCAAAAGGCATTCTTCTGTAAGCAAATACGCCAGAAGGATAGGTGAATGCTGTTTTCTCTTGATCTTGAGGGTCCACTGCAATTTGATTGTAGCCTGAATAGCCATCCAAAAAGCAGTAATAATCATGACTCGCTAGTCTTTCTAGCATCTGGTCTATGAATGGGAAAGAAAAATGATCCTTTTTGGTGGCTGTATTGAGCCTTCTGTAGTCAATACACATACGCCACCCTGTAACTATTCTTGTAGGAACCAGTTCATTCTTTTCATTATGAACCACTGTCATGCCTCCTTTCTTGGGGACGACTTGAACAGGGCTCACCCAGGGGCTATCAGAAATAGGATAAATAATCCCAGCCTCTAGTAACTTAGTGTCCTCTTTCTGTACCACCTCCTTCATGGCTGGATTTAGCCGCCTTTGTAGTTGAACCACTGGCTTGGCATTATCTTCCAATAGGATCTTGTGCATGCATCTTGCTGGGCTGATGCCCTTAAGATCACTTATGGACCATCCAAGAGCTGTCTTGTGTGTCCTTGGCACTTGAATTAGTGCTTCCTCTTCCTGTGAATTTAAAGCAGAGCTTATGATCACTGAAAAAGTATCACCTTCTCCCAGAAATGCATACTTCAGGGATGGTGGTAGTGGTTTGAGCTAAGGTTTGGGCGGCTTATCCTCTTCCTAAGGAATTTTCAGAGGTTGTTTTATTTCCTCTGGTTCCTCCTGATCAGGCTGAACATCTTTAAAGATGTCCTCTAGCTCTGATTCGAGACTCTCAGTCATATTGATCTCTTCCACCAAAGAGTCAATAATATCAGTGCTCATGCAGTCATTTGACGTGTCTGGATGCTGCATAGCTTTGACAACATTCAACTTGAACTCATCCTCATTGATTCTCAGGGTCACTTCCCCTTTTTGTACATTAATAAGAGTGCGTCCAGTTACTAGGAAAGGTCTTCCTAGGATGAGAGTTGCACTCTTGTGCTCCTCCATTTCCAGCACTACAAAGTCAGTGGGAAAGGCAAACGGCCCAACCTTGACAATCATGTCTTCAATTATGCCTGATGGATATTTGATGGACCCATCAGCAAGTTGGAGACATATCCGGGTTGGTTTGACTTCTTCAGTCAACCCAAGCTTTCTGATAGTGGTTGCAGGTATCAGGTTGATACTTGCTCCAAGGTCACATAGGGCTGTCTTGGTACAAGCACCTTCTAATGTGCATGGTATCATAAAGCTTCCTGGATCTTGAAGCTTCTCTGGTAAGCTTTTCAGAATGACTGCACTGCATTCTTCAGTGAGAAACACCTTTTCAGTTTCTCTCCAATCCTTCTTATGACTTAAGATCTCTTTCATGAACTTAGCATAAGAGGGTATTTGCTCAAGTGCCTCTGCAAACAGAATCTTTATTTCAAGAGTCCTGAGATAGTCTGCAAAGCGGGCAAATTGTTTATCCTGTTCCGCTTGGTGGAGTTTCTGAGGATAAAGCATCTTGGCTTTATATTCTTTAACCTTAGTTGTTGCAGGTTTATTCCCGACGGAGGTGGTTGGAGAAGCCTTCTTAGAGGGGTTACTATCAGCACTCTCAGGTGTCTGATTCCTCATTGGCGTTTGAACGCCAGGACTGAGTGTAGGATGGGCGTTTAACGCCAGCTTTCCACCCTTTTCTAGCGTTTGAACGCTAGAACTGGGCAAGGAATGGGCGTTTAACGCCAACTTTTCCCCTTTTTTTGGCGTTTGAATGCTAGAAGTATTCCTCTCTGGGCTCTTACTGTCCTCAGAGGGATTTTGGGCAGTGGTTTGGTTATCCTCTATCAGTTGTTCCTTTCTTAGCTTTCTGCTGCTTTGAATTGATACATTCAATGTCTTCCCACTCCTTAATTTAACAGCTTGGCATTCTTCTGTTATCTATTTAGATAGTTGCTGTCTTGTCTGATTCAATTGTGCTTCCATATACTGGTTAGCATTTTTAGTTTCTTGGAGTATCTCTTTAAACTCTGCTAATTATTTTGTCATCGGGAGTAATTGTTGATTAAGTTCAACAATCTATTCTTGAGGATTAGGATCAGTAGTTACTGCCATAGCTTCTTCTTTTATAGAGGACTCGCTGCTTGAGTATAGATGTTGATTTATAGCAACCGTATCTATGAGCTCTTGAGCCTCTTCAATCGTCTTCCTCATGTGTATAGATCCACCAGCTGAGTGGTCTAAGGATATCTGAGCTTTTTCTGTAAGCCCATAGTAGAAGATGTCTAACTGTACCCACTTTGAAAACATTTCAGAGGGGCATTTCCTCAGTATACCTCTATACCTCTCCCAGGCATTATAAAGGGATTCATTATCCTCTTGTTTAAAGCCTTGGATGTTCAGCCTTAGCTGTGTCATCCTTTTTGGAGGGTAAAATTGATTCAGGAATTTGTCTGATAACTGTCTCCATGTTATTATACTTGCTGTGGGTTGGTTATTCAACCACCTCTTAGCTTGATCTTTTACAGCAAATGGAAACAGTAACAATCTGTAGACATCCTGATCCACTTCCTTATCACGTACTGTGTCAGCAATTTGCAAGAATTGTGCCAGAAACTCAGTTGGTTCTTCCTGTGGAAGACCGGAATATTGACAATTTTGCTGCACCATGATAATGAGCTGAGGATTTAGCTCAAAGCTGCTTGCTTTAATGGGGGGTATACAGATGCTACTCCCATATGCAGCTATAATGGGGTTAGAATATGACCCCAGAGTCCTTCTGGACTATTCGTTTCCACTTATGTCCATGATGGAGAAAAGGGAATTGACATGAATTGCAAAAAAAAAAAGATATGATTTTGAAAATCTTTGACTAAATTAATGCAAAATTTCGAAAATTAGGTGTAAAATAAGGGAAAGATATTTTTTTAAAAAAAATTATGAGGGAAGAGAAAAAACAACAAATCGACACTAAACTTAAAATTTTTAGAAAATCAAATACAAATTTTCAAAAACTTAAAGGAAAACACAAGGAGGACACCAAACTTAGAATTTTTAAAGATCAAGAAAGGACTAGGAACATGCAAATTCGAAGAATTAAAAGAAAATAAAAGCATGAAATTGACACCAAACTTAAAATATGAAACTAAACTCAAATAAAAGACTCTAAACCAACAAAAATAAAATATTCCTAATCTAAGCAACAAGATAAACCGTCAGTTGTCCAAACTCGAACAATCCCCGGCAACGGTGCCAAAAACTTGGTGCACGAAATCACAATCACACTTTTGCAATTCCGCACAACTAACCAGCAAGTGCACTGGGTCGTCCAAGTAACACCTTACGTGAGTAAGGGTCGATCCCACGGAGATTGTCGGCTTGAAGCAAGCTATGGTTATCTTGTAACTCTTAGTTAGGATATCAATAATTCTCATGTTTAATTGTAAAAAGTAAAAGAACGTGAAATAAATACTTGTTTTGCAGTAATGGAGAACAGGTTGAGGTTTTGGAGATGCTATATCTTTTGAATCTCTGCTTTTCTACTGTCTTCTTCTTCATGCACACAAGGCTCCTTCCATGGCAAGCTGTATGTTGGGTTTCATCGTTGTCAATGGCTACATTCCATCCTCTCAGTGAAAATGTTCAACGCGCTCTGTCACAGCACGGCTATTCATCTGTCGGTTCTCGATCATGTCGGAATAGAATCCAGTGATTCTTTTGCGTCTGTCACTAATGCCCCACAATCGCGAGTTTGAAGCTCGTTACAGTCATTCAATCCCTGAATCCTACTTAGAATGCCACAGACAAGGTTTAGACCTTCCGGATTCTCAAGAATGGCCGCCAGTAGATTCTAGCTTATACCACGAAGATTCTGGTTAAGGAATCCAAGAGATATCCACTCAATCTAAGGTAGAACAGAGGTGGTTGTCAGGCACATGTTCATAGGTGAGAATGATGATAAGTGTCACGGATCATCACATTCATCAAGTTGAGGAACAAGTGATATCTTGGAATAGAAGCAAGCGTGATTGAATGAAAAACAGTAGTAATTGCATTAATCCATGAAGACACAGCAGAGCTCCTCACCCCCAACCTTGGGGTTTAGAGACTCATGCCGTAGAAGATACAATATGAAACATGTAAAGTGTCATCCGATAAAGATACAATAGCAAAAGGTCCTATTTATAGTGAACTAGTGACCTAGAGTTTACAAGAATGAGTAAATGACATAAAAATCCACTTCCGGGGTCCACTTGGTGTGTGCTTGGGCTGAGCATTGAAGCTTTAATGTGTAGAGACTTTTCCTGGAGTTAAACGCCAGCTTTTGTGCCAGTTTGGGTGTTTAACTCCAACTTTTGTGCCAGTTCCGGCGTTAAACACCGGGAATTCTGAAGCTGATTTGAAACGCCGGTTTAGGCCATCAATTCTCGAGCAAAGTATGACCTATTATATATTGCTGGAAAACCCAGGATGTCTACTTTCCAACGCAATTGAGAGCGCGCTAATTGGGCTTCTGTAGCTCCATTAAATTTACTTCGAGTGCAGGGAGGTCAGAATCCAACAGCATCTGCAGTCCTTTTTCAGCCTCTGAATCAGATTTTTGCTCCGGTCCCTCAATTTCAGCCAGAAAATACCTGAAATCACAGAAAAACACACAAACTCATAGTAAAGCCCAGAAAAGTGAATTTTAAATAAAAACTACTAAAAATGTACTAAAAACTAACTAAAATGTACCTAAAACATACTAAAAATAGTGCCAAAAAGCGTATAAATTATCCGCTCATCAAACGGTGCCAATGTTCCGAGGGTTACCTGAAACTGTAGGTCAATCTCAAACGAGATCTTCTGTGCTGGTCGGAGCCGACGTGTCCGGCAGGTGTGTAGCAGCCGGAGCTAGTGTGTCCGACTTGTGGAACTGAGAATGCTGCTGATCCCTTGTCACCGAAGGGTGGGGGGTACCTGCAAGGGACTCTGATGCTTAAGTTAGCAAGGGTATTAAACAGGTATTGAGTAGAATTAGAGTATGAGTTATACCTGGGTGCTCCAGTGTATTTATAATGGTGAGATATGACCTTCTTTAGATAAGATAAGTTAGTTATCTTATCTTATCTTATCTTTTGTCGAGGTCAGCTTATCTTCCATGGAATCGCCCTTATCTCTATAGGCTTGGGCTGCCCTTGGATCGGGATCGTATTCCTTGAGTTGGGCCCTTCTTTGGGCTTTCTTGTCGATTTGGACCGAGTTCTTTGCGAAGAAGTCGGTCCGCTTGAGCTAAAGAGGTCGGTCGCCTTGTCTGTAGAACATCCCGGGTCGGATAGCTCGACCCAGGGTATGAACATGTACTGTGTCAGCAATTTGTAAAAATTGTGCCAGAAACTCTGTAGGTTCTTCCTGTGTAAGACCGGAATACTAGCAACTTTGCTGCACCATGATAATGAGCTGAGGATTCAGCTCAAAACTACTAACTCCAATGGAGGGTATACAGATACTACTCCCATATGAAGCAGTAGTGGGGTTAGCATATGACCCCAGAGTTCTTCTGGATTGTTCATTTCCACTTAGATCCATGATGGAGAAAGGGAGATGATGTGGATTTATTTTATTTATTTTATTATATAAGAAAAGCAATTTTTGAAATAATAAAATGAAATAAAATAAAAACTAAAATAAAAGAATAAAAATAAAAAATTTAAAAATATTTTATGAAGATTTTCAAAAAAGTGAGGAGAGAGAAAGTGGTTAGGATATTTTTGAAAAAGATATGATTTTAAAATTTTAAAATTGAAATCTGAATTTTTATGAAAAAAATTTCGAAATATTTGCTTAAAAATAGTTAGAAAAGATATTTTTTTGATTTTTTGAATTTTATTATGAAAGAGAAAAACACACAAAAGACACAAGACTTAAAATTTTTAAATCTAATGCTCCTTGTTCTCGAAAATTTTGGAGGAAAAACACCAAGGCACACCAAACTTAAAAATTTTAAGATCAAAACACAAAGAAGACTCAAGAACACCTTGAAGACTCACAAGAACAACAAGAACAAAAGATAGAACACCAAACTTAAAATTTTTAGAGAACCACAATAAAATTTTCGAAAATCAATGGAAAATTAACAAGAGAACACCAAACTTAAAGTTTGGCACAAGATTTAATCAAAGAAAAATTATTTTTGAAAAAGTTTTTGAAAATTATTTTTGTTCTCTCATCTTATGGTATTATATTTTTGTTTTTCATGACGAATGCACCACAAGCAATAACGGAATCAAGACTAAGAACATGCAGTAATCCGGAGAGTCACCGTACCCCCTTGCTCATCTTTGAATGCACCGAGGACGGTGCAAACTTTTAAGTGTGGGGAGGTCGTCCGACCAATCGGCGATTTTGGGTGACAAGTTTCTAAATTCAACACTTTTGCATTTCATATTTTTTTAGGATTTTAGGATTTTTGTTGCATTTTCTTATTTTTGCATATATATACACAATAAGCTTAGTCAAAATAATGAAATTTTTCAAGATTTCTATCTATAGGGCACCTCAATTGATTTGAGTGAAAACTTTTCATTAAACTTGTGTGCATCATTAATGGTGTGGTTACATCTTATAACCACTTATTTTCCTTCTTGTGTGTATCATTCTCTTTCTATGATTGTAATCTTTGAATTGTTTGATTCTCTATGTCCATTATTTTGTGTATTGATGCATTTATATGATTGAGGCCATTAATTCATTAGCTCACCTACCCAAATGGCCTTACCTTTTATCTTCCTTTGTTAGCCAAATTTGAGCCTACGATTAACCCACTTTATTCTTAATTTAGCACATTACAAGCCTTAAAGTGGAAAAAAATAAATGTCCTTATTTGGATCTTGATTAGCTTAGGCTAGTGTGTGTGTATCATTCAAGTGTGGGAAATCTTGGGACATTGGGTGAATAAAAGGGTAGTTTTGTATTGTTATTAAAAAATATTGGGAATTGGGTACATACTCATGTATTGATCAAATGTAAAACCTTATGCATTGATGCTCTTGTATATAAAAAAATTGAGAAAATAAAAGAAAAAGAAAAGAAAAAAATAATATGGAAAAGAAAAGAAAAAAAATATAGAAAAAAGAAAGAAATAAAAAAGGAATAAAATGCCCCAAAGCAAAGTGTAGTCCAATAAAATCAATGCATATGTGTTGTGAAATGAAAAAGAAATGCATGAGTATATGAAAAAGTGAGGAATAGGTAGTTAGATTAGTACTTAATTGTATAGGTCATTATATAGGTTAGGTGGGAAGTCTAAGCTTATCAAAGATTCAAATTCCAAGCTCACTTAACCATATATGCATCCTACCTTGCCCCTAGCCCCATTACAACCTATGAAAATACCTCATGATACTTGTATGCATGCATGAAATATGTGTTGATTGTTAGAAGAAAAACAAATCTTGGAAAGCATGATTAGGAGAGAATTGAGAGAATCGACCCTAAACACTTGAGCGAATAGAGTGCAAACACTACCGGTGAGGGTTCGATGCTCAATTACATGTTTCCACCTATAATCATCACTCTTCATGCAGGTTTGTAAAAATATTTAATAACTCAATCCAATTGTGGATTAAACTTGCTAGTCCTTAGCCCTTGTGCATATATGCTTCTTGGGAATTGATTTATTTTGACCAAGCAATTGCATTCATTTAGATAGTCGCATATAGGTAGATTGCATTTAGTTAGTTTCCATTGAATAAATGCCATACCTTTGCTTCATTCTTGGTTTAAGCATGAGGACATGCTTGGTTTAAGTGTGGGGAGGTTGATAAACCTCATTTGTAGGGTTTATCTTGTATTGATTTTTGGGGATTTTATCACCTTTTACCCACATTTATTCAATGAAATAGCATGATTTTATAACTTCTCCCTTAATTGTGCTTAAAAGTGAAAACATGCTTTTTAGGTCTTAAAATAGCTAAATTTAATTCACCTTGATTCCATTAGATGCCTTGATATGTTTTTTAAGTGATTTCAGATTTAGGAGGCAAGGATTGGACCAAGGGAATGAAGAAAAGAGCATGTAGAAATGGAGAACTCATGAAGAAATGTAGGAATCGAAAAAGCTGTCAAGCCGACCTCTTCGCACTTAATCAAACATAACTTGAGCTACAGAGGTCCAAATGATGCAGTTTCAGTTGGGTTGGAAAGCTAACATCTAGGGCTTCGAAACGATATAAGATTTGCCATAGTTGCACTGCGCACTAGGGCGTGCACGCGCACGGTACGCAGACGCGCCGATGGTGGCACATGATCCACTTAATGCAACTCGTGGCCAGCGATTTTAGAAGTCTCGTGGGCCCAATCCAACTCATTTCTAATGCTATTTAATCCAAGGATTGAAGAGGGATGAAGAAGTTAGTTACCATTAGTTTAGTTTAGCTTAGTTTAGTAGTTAGAGTTAGTTTTTAGAGAGAGAAGCTCTCACTTCTCTCTAAAATTAGGATTAGGTTTAGATTAGAATTTCTAGATCTAGGTTTTGATTCATCTTCTTCTACTTCTATCTTCTCAATTCCTTGTAGTTACATTCATTTTTTTCTACTCTTTTGTTGTAATCTCTTTTATGTTGTTCTTATACTTTGTTGTAGATCTACTATTGTTCCTTCCATTTTCTTCCCATTCAATTCAAGGTAATTCATAATAAATATGTTTCTTTTAATTGTTGTTGTTAATTCCTTTCAATAATTGTTGTTAGATTTCATTCTTGTTGTCAATTTACTATGCTTTTCTTTTGTGCCTTCCAAGTATTTGATGAAATGCTTGGTTGGATTTTAGTGTAGGTTTTGTTCCTCTTGGCCTAGGTAGAGTAATTAGTGACTCTTGAGTTATCTAATTCCTTTGTTGATTGATAATTAGAAGTTGCTAATTGATTTGAATGCCTCTAAAGCTAGTCTTTCCTTTAGGAGTTGATTAGGACTTGAGGAATCAAATTGATTCATCCACTTGATTTTCCTCCATGGTTAGAGGTTAACTAAGTGGGAGCAATGGACAATTTGTTATCACAATTGAGGAGGATAACTAGGGTAGGACTTCTAGTTCTCATATCTTGCCAAGAGCTTTGTTAGTTGTTAGTTTATTTTCTTTGCCATTTATATTTCTTGTCTAAAATCTCAAAAACCCCAAAATAACTCACAACTAATAACAAGACACTTCATTACAATTCCTTGGGAGAACGACCCGAGATTCCAATACTTCGGTTTATAAATTTAGGGGTTTGTTTTAGTGACAAACAATGTTTTGTATGAAAAGATTATTGTTTGGTTTAGGAACTATACTTGCAACAAGAATTCATTTGTAAAATTCTAAACCATCAAAAATCTAATCATCACTCGAGGACGAGCAAACTTTTTAAGTTTGGTGTGGAAAAAGCGTTGCTTTTTGTTTTTCCATAACCATTTATGGCACCTAAGTCTGGAGAAATCTCTAAAAAGAGGAAAGGGAAGGCAGTTGCTTCCACATCTGAGTCATGAGAGATGGAGAGGTTCATCTCAATGGTCCATAGTTCAGTGGTAGAGCATTTGATTGCAAATTAAAGAGCCTTGAGGGAAGAGCAACAAAGGCAAGGAAGAGACATAGAGGAGCACCATTAGATCTTCAAGAGGAAGAACAAGCCGCCATCACTAAGGTGGACTCATTCCTTAACTTCCTTGTTCTTATTTTTCTGTTTTTTTTTTATTTTCATACTTTATGTTTGTCTATGTTTTGTGTCTTTACTACATGATCATTATTGTCTAGTGTCTATGTTTTAAAGCTATGAATAACTCCATGAATCCTTCACCTCTCTTAAATGAAAAATGTTCTAAAAATAAAAGAAGTACATGAGTTTCAAATTCATCCTTGAAATTAGTTTAATTATATTGATGTGGTGACAATACTTTTTGTTTTCTGAATGAATGCTTGAACAGTGCATATTTTTTATATTGAATTTTATGAATGTTAAAATTGTTGGCTCTTGAAAGAATGATGAACAAGAAATGTTATTGATAATCTGAAAAATCATAAAATTGATTCTTGAAGCAAGAAAAAGTAGTGAATAACAAAAGCTTGCGAAAAAAATAGCAAAAAAAATATAAAAGAAAAAGAAAAAGCAAGCAGAAAAAGCCAATAGCCCTTAAAACCCAAAGGCAAGGATAAAAAGGATCCAAGGCTTTGAGTATCAATGGATAGGAGGGCCCAAGGAAATAAAATCCAGGCCTAAGCGGCTAAATCAAGCTGTCCCTAACCATGTGCTTGTGGCATGCAGGTCCAAGTGAAAAGCTTGAGACTGAGTGGTTAAAGTAATGATCCAAAGCAAAAGAGTGTGCTTAAGAACTCTGGACACCTCTAATTGGGGACTTTAGCAAAGCTAAGTCACAATCTGAAAAGGTTCACCCAGTTATGTGTTTGTGACATTTATGTATCTGGTGGTAATACTGGAAAACAAAGTGCTTAGGGCCACGGCCAAGACACATAAAGTAGCTGTGTTCAAAAATCAACATACTAAACTAGGAGAATCAATAACACTATCTGAATTCTGAGTTCTTATAGATGCCAATCATTCTAAACTTCAAAGAATAAAGTGAGATGCCAAAACTGTTCAAAATAAAAAGCTACTAGTCCCATTCATCTAATTAGAACTAAGCTTCATTGATATTTTGGAATTTATAGTATATTCTCTTCTTTTTATCCTATTTGATTTTTAGTTGCTTGGGGACAAGTAACAATTTAAGTTTGGTATTGTGATGGGCGGATAATTTATACGCTTTTTGACATTGTTTTTAGGTAGTTTTTAGTAGGTTCTAGCTACTTTTTAGTATGTTTTTATTAGTTTTTATGCAAAATTCATATTTCTAGACTTTACTATGAGTTTGTGTATTTTTCTGTGATTTCAGGTATTTTCTGGCTGAAATTGAGGGATCTGAGCAAAAATCTGATTTAGGCTAAAAAAGGACTGCTGATGCTGTTGGATTCTGACCTCCCTACACTCGAAATGGATTTTCTGGATCTACAGAAGTTCAAATGGCGCGCTCTCAATTGCGTTGGAAAGTAGACATCCAGGAATTTCCAGCAATATATAATAGTCTATACTTTGCTCGACGATAAATGACGTAAATAGGCGTTTAACGCCAGTTCCATGTTCCATTCTGGCGTTAAACGCCAGAAACAGGTTACAAGTTGGAGTTAAACGCCCACAACAGCTTACAACCTGCCGTTTAACTCCAGAAACAGCCCAGGCATGTGAAAAGCTCAAGTCTCAGCCCCAGCACACACCAAGTGGGCCCCGGAAGTGGATTTCTGTACTATCTATCTTAGTTTACTCATTTTCTGTAAACCTAGGTTACTAGTTTAGTATTTAAACAACTTTTAGAGATTTATTCTGTACCTCATGACATTTTAGATCTGAACTTTGTATCTTTGACGGCATGAGTCTCTAAACTCCATTGTTGGGGGTGAGGAGCTCTGTTGTGTCTCGATGAATTAATGCAATTACTTCTGTTTTCCATTCAAACACGCTTGTTTCTATCTAAGATATTCATTCGCACTTCAATATGATGAATGTGATGATCCGTGACACTCATCACTATTCTCAACCTATGAATGTGTGCCAGACAACCACCTCTGTTCTACATTAGATTGAATGAGTATCTCTTGGATTTCTTAATCAGAATCTTTATGGTATAAGCTAGAATCCATTGGCAGTATTCTTGAGAATTCGGAAAGTCTAAACCTTGTCTGTGGTATTTCGAGTAGGATTCAGGGATTGAATGACTGTGACGAGCTTCAAACTCACAAGGGTTGGGTGTAGTGACAGACGCAAAAGGATCAATGGATCCTATTCCAGCATGAGTGAGAACCGACAGATGATTAGCCGTGCAGTGACAGCGCACCTGGACCATTTTCACTGAGAGGACGGATGGTAGCCATTGACAACGATGAACCACCAACACACAGCTTGCCATAGAAGGATCCTTGCTTACGTGAAGAAGAAGACAGGGGGAAAGCAGAGATTCAGAAGACAAAACAGCTCCAAAACTCCAACATATTCTCCGTTACTGCATAACAAGTATTATTTAATCCATGCTTTTTATTTACTACCAATTAAAACTGAGAATTATTATTATCCTGACTAAGAGTTACAAGATAATCATAGCTTGCTTCAAGCCAACAATCTCCGTGGGATTCGACCCTTACTCACGTAAGGTATTACTTGGACGACCCAGTGCACTTGCTGGTTAGTTGTGCGAAGTTGTGAAGAATTATGATTTCCAATTTCGTGCACCAGAGGTGAATAGTGTTTCTTCTCTCTTCTCTTCTCTCCTCTCCTCTTGCAGCTGGTGTGTGTGTGTTTATATGTGTGGTGTGTTGAATTGGTTCATTAAATGAATCCTTATATATGTTAGGCTTGGGCCTAACTTGGTTCTAGTCCAACCCGTTAGCGTTTTAAGCCCGTTTGGCCCAACTTTGGGCCAAACTTTTAAAATTAACACCCAGTTTTCCATGTCTAATATTTTCCTAAGGTTTTTGACTATTTTCACTTTTTCTCATGTAGCACCGGGCAGACTTGAACCGGTTCAACCGGTTTGTGGTTTTTTGCAGAAAACGCATTTTTTGACTCAGAAAAGCCTAATGAGTCCAAAACTCATATTTAAATCTCCAAACTCTCGTTCTAACTTTCCGGAACCTAATTTGGTCATTTAAATTTTTCTATTTGTGAAAACTCTGGTTCTTACATCCTCCACTCCTTAAAAAGATTTTCGCCCTCGAAAATGCTAATCAGCATGCTTTCGCTGCGTCACTCTGATCGCTCGTCATCACAAGTCCGAAATCCTCAGCTACCGCCACTAGAATCCTCTTAACCCATGGTTTACTTCTAACAAAACCCTAAGCTCTTGCAATCTTAATGACGACTTTGCAAAAGATATAACCAAGCTACCCTCAGGTCCAGGCAATATATAATACTTAAAGCATACGCTTACCTCTCGTCGGAGAATCCAACCCTGTCGCATCATGTGCATCCAAGGTAAACACACGGCCTGACTGTTGACTCTGACCCTCATCTCGGTTCCTCCCACGGTAACAGTACTTAGATATATGTCCAGGTTTCCCACAAGAAAAACATAGACGACTTCCCCTCATATAGTAAAACTGGGCATTGTTGTCCTTTCTGAAGTTCCCTTGACCTTGCAGATGTTGAGGAGTATGTCCATCTTTCTTGAAGTTCTGTCCCCTTGGTCCGAGGTAATCGTCACGCTCCCTACTAGTGTTTCCTTCATGAGTGTCCCTTGATGAGGCTACCGTCTTTGCGTATTCTTCAACCACTCCTGCCTTGTTCACTAGATCGGAGAAAATACAGATCTCCATAAGAGCCACAGCAGTTATGATGTCGTCCTTCAAGCCCTTTTAATACTTGATACATTTCCAACTTTTATAGGTCTCTGGGGTAACTTGACACGCCCTAGAGAACCTACAGAGCTCTTCAAAATGGCTGGTGTAGTCCGCCACAGATAAGGAACCTTGCTTCAGTTGCATAAGTTCCGTCTCCTTCGCTTCCCTTGCAGACTCAGGAAAATACTTCTTGTAGAAGGCTGTCTGAAATACATCCCAAGGAACATCTGTGTTCTGGAGCTGTAGCAAACGGCATTCTGCCTGCCATCAATACTGGGCCTCTTCCCGAAGCTGATAAGCAGGAAACTCCACGTATTAATTGTTCGGGACATGCTGTGCTTGTAGTGTTCGTTCCATAACTTGGAACCAGTTATCCGCTTCCCTGGATTAGTTGAACCTCGAAAACTCGGAGGATGAAACTTGAGAAAGACCGCCAAGGTCATTGGAGCACTGCCCATGTTATCTTCATTTCCCTCAGCATTATCATTCGCGCTTCCCTCACCATTTCTGTTTCCATTTCCCGCCGGTTAGCTTAACATCTGCACAACTTGGAGAGTCGCAGCAGCATTTGCCTCTATGGTGTTCGCAAGATTCGCCATTCGCTCATTCCTACTCCCTCCTCTTGAACGCATACGACCTCATCTGCGAGTATCCATTAGGGTTCCTGTCTACACCAAACAATCGATATCAAGGTGAACAGTCTTAATATCAAAAGTCTAGTGCTTCAATTATCCCAAACAGGCACTCACAAACAAGCATGCCCTACAATATCAAGTAGATAACCTAATAGCATAAAAAAAAAGACATACAGAGTATGCAATGAAACATAATCGGTCCATCCCTTAGGCTCATGAGGACGAACCGCTATGATACCACTAAATGTAACACCTTAATTAGCCTTTACCTCGTGTCGTAAAGCAAAGGTTAATCAGAGATTACGACAGTTCTAAGCTCATACATGTATTATATATAACGAATTAATATAATCTAGAAGGTCGATGAAGGATATAGCTCAAAATAGGATTTACAAAGCACAAAACGTACTAACGAAGCTACTAACTTAAGGCACAAGAAACAGATACAATATAACAAAATATCATAGTATAATAGGGTATTACCATAAGATTCTAGCCACGGCTCGCGGAGTTTAAACCGGCTAGCCATATATACAGACAAAACAGGACCAGATAGTAAAAACCAGCTTATACAAGTTTTTCTCTCTCAAATACAAGCCTCTAGGCAAAACAAAATACAAAAGTGAAAGATGTATAAACAAAATAAATATAAAAGACTCCAAGAGTAACAGGATCTCCCGCTTCTGTCACCATCCAAACAACTCACCGAGGTGGGTTGCGACCTGCATTTGAAAAATATAACAGAAAATATGGTATGAGAACCAGAGGTTCTCAGTATGGTAACAGTGCCCAGTGATGTAGGATATAAGACCCCGGGACGCCAAAGGCAATCCTAGGCTTCATATCCACCACAAGATTTATCTTAAAACATACTAAAACATTAAACCATAACTTAAAAGCATAATATAATAACAGGGTAATCTAACTTAGGGGATTACTAACTAAACTAATCCCCGCTGTTCCACAGCCTCCACCAACCTACCCTCTGTGCGATCCCTTCGCCACTGCCTACCTAACCTCCTCAACCCCAGACAATCACAAATAATTACAAGCAAGGAAAACACAGGTAATATCCAAATATATAACAAGTGATTCAAGAAGCAAGTAGGCATATTATACAATTTGGCAAACTCAAGTAATCAAAGCAAGCAAGCACATAAGAGATGCATATGATCAATGCCTATCCTATTGGCTCGTGATATCACTTGCCGGTCCGTAAATGCCAACCCGACACATCCTCCCGGATGTAGCCTTTTCTGCCACGCCAGAGATATAATGCCTTGCACACTCATGCAGCAGTGAATCTGCTACATCAGAGATATAGTGCCCTGCACACTCATGTAGTAGGGAGTCTAATACGCCAGGGACATTGGCCCCACACACTTCCAGCAACAGAGAAGGAAATAAACACAATAAATCATGCAGTAGAACAATCTGCCATGCTAGGGATATAGGCCCTGCACACTCTCAACAACACTAATCATGCAGTAAGGAAATCTGCTACGCCAGGGATATAGGCCCCGCACACTCTCAACAACAACTCGTCATGCAGTACAACATTCTGCTACACCAGAGATATTGGCTCCATACACTCTTATATAACCCAAACATTTCCTCATAATTCCTTTCCAAGTTCTCAACTCATATCAACCATCATCAATTCATATTTTTCCCTTCCGAACTCATCATTTTATCAATTTTTCTATTTGCTGTCATCAATCACCAAGTTCACTACTCCTCCTTCTCTCTCAACCAAACAAATCCCCAGTACACCAGAAACCTAGCCTCCGTTCTCTAACTTTTCAAAGAAATACCAAATAAAATCCTCCTAGGACTGTTGTCATATCCGATACTTGAATATAATCCCAAGGCTCTTAAAATGGTGTTATAGAAGCTTGAATCATGTTGGAAAGGTGAAATAGTTGAAAACAAAGTTAAATTTGAGAAACAGGATGTATGCGTATACACAGGGGTGTGCACACGTGATGCGTGAGCATCTTATCTATCTTTTCCTTATGAATTTGCACTTGAATTGCTAAGTTTGATCAAAATTTAAATATCTTTTGGCCACTATAGATGCTACTTTAAGTTGTGCATGATTCTATTTATTTCAGGTAGCATTCGAATGGATTTGACGGAGTTTTGTAGCAGAAAAGTAGGAAAGCGAATGATGATGGCAATCCTGACCTCCCTGCACTCAAAAAAGAATAACTTGAGCTACGGAGGTCTAATTGACGTGATTTCAGCGGCGTTGGAAAGCTAACTTCCAGGGGTTTCCAACGATATTTAATAGTGTACACTTCTCCTCCAGAAACCTCTGCCTCCTCCACATTGAACTTGGCCCCTACCAAGTTCAGCATGGAACTTGAAAGCTCCCAGGAAACCATGCGCAACACTCCACGCTAAACTTGGAAAAAGCCAAGTTCAGCGTGGACTCAAAGGGGAGTGCCAATTATCACATTGCCTCCTGCATGCTGAACTTGGCTTTTTCCAAGTTCAGCGTGGATCCTCAATATCAGTGTGGTCCCCATATATGTCAGCGTGGTTGCACGAATAATCAATTAATTTTGATTAAATTTGTATGTTATTTTTAAATAGGAAAAGATATTATTTTAGTTTTAGAAATATTTTTACATTAATTAGAATTAGATATAAAAAGGAAAAAGAATCAGCCATTCGGGCTCTCTTCTCTTCTACCTCATTCCGCACTTTACAGTTTACCTGAATCTTGATTTTTCTCTCTGAACCATGAGCAACTAAACCTCCACTGTTAAGGTTAGGAGCTCTCTCTATTATACGGATTGATACTATTATTTTTCTATTTTAATTCATGTACTAATTTATGATTGAAGAATTGTTTTCGTTCTTTATTTTATGAATTTGGGTGGAATGAAAGTATGACCCTTTTTCTAATTGAGTTCTTGTATAACTTGGAAAAGCTCTTTACTTGAACAACAGCTTGAAAACATATTCTCCTAAATTTCTAATTATCTGGTCTTAACGGGATATGTGACATATAATCCTCTTATATTTGGGTAATTAGGATTTATGTGGCATATAAACTAGAATTGAACTTCACCCTCTAATTGGAATTAAGTGACCAAGGAATTGGCGGTTGATGAATTTTAGAGGAGACTAAAAAGGTCTATGGAATTAGGGTTTAGTCACATATAGTTTGCCATGAATTAAATCTTTCATGATTAAAATAGTTAGTAAGAAAAGTCAATCCGGAAAATAGATAACTCTGAAACCTTAACTGTTTCTCCATATATTATTCACTACTTGTTTACTACTTGCTTTCTGATATTTAGAATTTACTGTTTAATGCAATTGAAACCCAAACACCATTTTCAACTTGTCTAACTAAGTAAATTAATCAACCATTGTTGCTTAGTCCATCAATCCTCATGGGATCGACCCTCATTCACTCGAGGTACTACTTGGTACGACCCGGTGCACTTGCCGGTTAGTTTGTGGGTTATAAATTCCGCACCAAGTTTTTGGCGCCGTTGCTGGGGATTGATTGTGATTGACAACTGCTCGTTGTTTAATTGCTTATATTAGATAATTTTACTTTTAATTAGTTTTATTTTAGTATTATTAATTCTAATTTTCATTTACTATTTTTTTCTCTTTTTCTTTTCATTTTGTTTTTTTTAATTTTTTTCTTTTTTTCCGTTAAGCATCCACCTCCCCTGTTTCGTTTTCTGTTTTTCTTCTTTTATTAGTTAGTTTTAAATAAAAAATTAAAAAAATAATAAATAAATAAATAAATAAAAATTAGTACTAATATTTGTCCTTATTTTCTGAAATTAAGTTTAGTGTTACCTAGTTAATTTTGTTTTAATTTTTTTATTTAATTTTCTCTTTAATTTTCAAATTTTTTTAGAGTAGTTTGTATTTTTATTCTATTTGTTTACACAGGTTACCTCATTGAGAATTCTCTATACTCTGACATAGAGAGTTCCATATTTTCTTGTATTCTGTCTATTTATGAGCAGGAACAGGGACAAGAAACCTCTGTTAGATTTTGATCCTGAACCTGAAAGGACTTTCAGGCGGTGTTTACAACAAGCAAGACTTTACAAGGCTGCAGGGTCCAACATGGATCATAATGCCAATGCGGCAATTCCGGATGGGAATGAGCAACCCAGAAGAGTGCTTGGCTCTTACTCTGCTCCTACTGCAGATCTTTATGGAAAAAGCATTGTGGTGCCTCCTATAGCTACGAACAACTTTGAGTTGAAGCCACAATTGGTCACCCTGGTGCA
Source organism: Arachis hypogaea (assembly GCF_003086295.3). Classification (NCBI taxonomy): domain Eukaryota; kingdom Viridiplantae; phylum Streptophyta; class Magnoliopsida; order Fabales; family Fabaceae; genus Arachis; species Arachis hypogaea. The sequence goes on along the minus strand of NC_092044.1, from coordinate 79,604,291 downwards.
ACAAAACTACCAGTATCATGGTCTTCCCCACGAAGACCCAAATCAATTTATTTCTAATTTTTCTGCAGATTTGTGATACTGTGAAGACAAATAGAGTGAACCCTGAGGTGTACAAACTCATGCTCTTCCCGTTTGCTCTGAGGGATGGAGCAAAGCTATGGCTAGATTCCCAACCCAAGGAGAGTTTGGACACTTGGGACAAGATTGTTACTGAGTTTCTTACTAAATTTTTCCCACCAAAGAAGCTGACTAAGCTTAGGGTGGAAGTTCAGACCTTCAGACAGAAGGATGGTGAAACTCTTTATGAAGCTTGGGAGAGATATAAGCTACTGACTAGACAATGCCCTCCGGACATGTTCTCCAAATGGACCCAACTATATATCTTTTATGAAGGTTTGGGTGAAATGTCCAAGATGTGCTTAGATAATTCTGTAGGTGGTTCACTGCACAAGAAGAAGACACCGGAGGAGACTATTGAGCTTATTGAATTAGTTGCTAGCAACCAATATTTATACTCATCTAACAGGAATCCTATGAACTCTGAGGCTCTGTACACTCTTATATAACCCAAACATTTCCTCATAATTCCTTTCCAAGTTCTCAACTCATCACAACCATCATCAATTCATATTTTTTCCTTCCGAACTCATCATTTCATCAATTTCTCTATTTGCTGTCATCAATTACCAAGTTCACTACTCCTCCTTCTCTCTCAACCAAACGAATCCCTAGTACACCAGAAACCTAGCCTCCGTTCTCTAACTTTTCAAAGAAATACCAAATAAAATCCTCCTAGGACTGTTGTCATATCTGATACCTGAATATAATCCCAAGGGTCTTAAAATGGTGTTATAGAAGCTTGCAATCATGTTGGGAAGGTGAAATAGTTGAAAACAAAGTTAAATTTGAGAAACAGGACGTATGCGTACACACAGGGGTGTGTACACGCACACCCTAGAGAAGTTTTAAGAAGTGTGTGCACACAAAGAGGTGTGTGTATGCACAGGTACCAAAATTCACAATGTCTGTTCGCTCGCACAAGCTGTGCTAGCGCCCTCAACAGACTGGCCTTCCCAACGTGTGCGTGCGCACAGAGCTGTGCATGCGCACAAGTTAAAAATTTTGCAGAGGTGTGCGTGCGCACAAGGCTTTGCGTAGGCACATACCAGAAATCACAAAATTCTGCAACTTTGCAGAATTTCAGATTTTAACACTAATCTTTGTTTGATCATAACTTCCTCTACAAAAATCCAAATCTTACAATTTGTATATCAATTTGAAGAGTTTTCAATAAACTTTAATTTGAGGCAAAAGTTATGATCAGAAAGTTCACCAAAATTCTCTTTTTACCAAATTTTCACATGTATTGATATTTACCAAATTCTCAAGCCACATCCAACTAGATCAATAACAAACTTCTATTTTCAGCATAATCTACCCCCTTTGGGTCACCATTTATCATTCACAGCAATTTTTCCCATAATACTTCATCATTCTTAATCTCAATTATCAAACATTTAACATCACAAACAATTTCCTATCAATACATTCAACAATCATCATTTTATCATTAATTTCAATATCAATCTCCCATATCCAACTACCAACATCAATGTAGCCATTTATCAATCATTCCAAATCATCAATTACCATTCCAATAACCTCAATATCGCATATATCATATCAACCACTTTTCAATCCACACAATCATTCATCCTCATCATATCAATATTAATCATCATAATTGAACTCAAAAATTCCTCAACCCATCATAAATCATCATACATCAACATTCAACACTCAACAACCATTTTAATGAAAACCTAACCTACAGGCCATTAACCTAAGTGTCAATGAATATTATATACTACATAGAGGAAACCGAAACCATACCTTAGCCGATTCCCTAATGTGCCAAAATCCCAAATGATCACCAACAAGCTTTCCAACACAATCTAAGCCACCAACAATCAACCAAAGGCCTCCAAACTCACTATAATCAAGCTATATATGCATAAACCATCACAAATCAACCTAAGGCTCAAGATAAAAATAATCTCACAAAAGTTTCAGGATCTCTTACCTTATCCAACAGTTTTGGAAGCCAAAACCACAAACAATCAAGTGCTAGAGTGTACCTAAAACACCCAAAACACAAGATTTCACTCAAAACCAAACCCCAAAACTCAAAATTCACAAGGGCACAAAACCTGGGTAGGGAAACCCGAGACACTTACCACAAAGCTTAGATAGAAATGATAGACTCGGTAAGAGCTTTACGTAGCCACTGACGGCTCGCAAATCGGAGCACCGTAGCTCAAGATATGATGAAAAGAGTGAGGAGGTGAATAGTGTTTCTTCTCTCTTCTCTCCTCTCCTCTTGCAGCTGGTGTGTGTGTGTTTATATGTGTGGTGTGTTGAATGGGTTCATTAAATGAACCTCTTTCTAATCTGTTTAACCTTCTCTTTTGTCTCAGCTATCAGATCCGGCCCTAACACACTTGCTTCACCAGTTTATACCAAGACAGAGGAGACTGTCATTTTTGTCCATACAAAGCCTCATATAGAGCCATTCCGATTCTTGTATAAAAGCTGTTGTTATATGCAAATTTTACCAATGGCATGTAACAGTCCCAACTTCCCAGTTGATCCAGTAGACACGTTCTTAGCATATCCTCCAACATCTGAATAGTCCGTTATGACTATCCTTTGTGCATCCTAAACGCAGTTTTTGGAATATCATCCTCTTTCACCCTTATCTGATGGTAACCGGATCTCAAATCAATTTTTGAAAACAACCCAGCTCCTTCCAACTGATCAATTAAGTCTTGTATTCTCAGCAATGGATACTTGTTCTTCACAGTCACTTTGTTTAACTGCCGATAATCTACATAAAGTCTAATTCCTCCATCATTCTTCTTCACCAATAAAACTGGTATTTCCCACGGAGATACACTCAGTCGAATGAACATCTTTTTCATAATTTCTTTTAACTGAGTCTTTAATTCCGCTAGCTCTATCAAAGCCATTCGGTACGGTGGACTCGACACTGGTCCAGCTCCCGGCACCAAGTCAATAGCAAACTCAATCTCTCTTTGAGGAGGGAAATCGGGAATATCTTTCGGGAACACATCAGAAAAGTCTCTAACTACCGGAATTTGATCTAATCCCTGCTCATCACATAACGCATTCGCATCCAACAATATATAACCCTGACACTCTTCTCCACTACAGTTCACTAGCACAAAGTTCAGGTAATAACCCTCAGCTACCATTGCTCCACCTTCCCCTTCCGGCAAAAATCAAATTGATCGTTCAAAGCAATCCAACATTACCCAATTTTTTGATAACGAATCAAACCCTAAAATCATTTCTAACCTAACCATTGGCAAATAAATTAAATCATAAACAATTCTCTATCCTCACGCTTGAAAGATACTTGCCTACAACCTAACTTTGTCACAACCGCCTGATATAGGGTATGCACATGCAAATTGAAAGCTAATTCTGACATTTTCAACCCTAGTTCTTCAACCTTATCAAATGCAATGAAAGAATACGAAGCTCCAGTATCATACAATGCAACCAACATTTTATCACCAAATATACAATTACCTCTCATAAAAGGATCCGTCTTAGCAGCATCATTGGCGTTCACAGCAAACACTCTTCCTTGATGTTGATTCTAACCCACATTTGGGTTCCTCCCACGAGTACAATTCCTTGCCAAGTGACTAGGCAATCCATAATTGAAGCAATCACCTATACCCAACTTGCATAAGTCATTCGGATGAAAATGTCCACAGTGATCACAAGTTAAATCCGAAGATGTCTTCTTCCGGTTCAATTATCTCGACTTCCTCCTCTTGTTGCAATTCTTGCTTTAACTCATTGTCTTCTTCACCTTGAAGCTCCAAGTTCTCCTTCTCATTGTGCTCCTCAATTAATCCTCCACATTTAACAATGGGGATGTCTTAGATAATTGAGCACAATGATGACAACTGGCTCACCACTTCAGTTAAGTTAGCCACGAATTCCCTTTGATTTTGACAACGAGCTAGAAGTTCTTATTGTTCTTGCATTAGGGGTTGGAGAACTTCAATGCATGAAGGCGGTGGTAGAAGAGAGGGTTCATTGTTTGGAGAAAAGGTGTCATAGTTAGAAGGTGGTTAATATTGGTGAGATTCTTTAGGTGGTGTATATGAAATTTGTTGTTCTTGGAAGTATTGGTGTTGGAATGGTGGTGGCTCTAGATATGGTTCATATGGTTGTTGGTATGGTGGGTATGGATTAGGATCATACAGAGGTGAATAGTGGTATGAGACTTGTGAGTAAGGTTGTTGAAAGTCATGTTAAGGGAAGGGGTCATATGCATATGGTGATAGTAGTTGACAACAACAATGAGGGTCACCACATCCATTAGGTTGGTATGCATTAGGAGCTGGATTGTACCCATAAGAAACCGGAAGAGGTTGTTGCCAAGAAGATTGTCCATAGGATTGGGGCTCCTCCCACCTATGATTTCGAAATCCTTGATGCAAACCCTCATTGAAGCTTCCATTCCCTAGAGCATAATTGCAACCAATCTCATAGACAAAGGGATGAGAATTCATAGTAAAAGGAAAAACAAAAACAAAAAGTATTAGGAAATAAGCAAACAAAGTCTTAAAACTAGCAAAAACTGACAAAGAAGCAAAAGCAACTATTCACAATATTAACATATATACAATAACCAACAATAAGCACACAATGTAATTCTCCGGCAACGGTGCCAAAAACTTAATGGGAAGGAAATCGTCGATCTAGAATTTCTTCTCGATAAAAAAAATCATTTTGTTGCTAGTATAGTTCCAAACCAACAAACAACCCTCAATCAAAGTTTAGTTTTGGTTGTCACAAGTCTAACCCAATAAAAATAACCGAGAGTATTACTCCCGGGTCGTTCTCCCAAGAAATTACAATCGAGTGCTCAATTATTGGTTATGAGGTTCATAAAGGTGGGTTGATAAAGAAGCAAGAAATTAAATGGAAAGAAATTTAAATGACAAGAAAGTAAATCAAACAACTAAAGATGACAAATACTAAAGAGGCATTCATGGCAAGGATTAAGAATCAAGATTTTCTATCCTAGTCATTAATTATAAATAATAGTTATCAAGAGCTAATCCTATTTCGTTATCTCCAACATCGGGAGAAAGTCAAATAAGCCTAGTTAATCCCATAAGTAGCATCAATGGAAACAAGATTAACTAACAACTCTAGATTACCAACATAAGTTGGGTGTTAATGACTCAAGAGCACCTAATGTCTTTTTCCAAGTCGAGAAAGCTCAAAATCTACTCTAAAACCCAACCAAGCATTTTGTCAAATACTTGGAAGGCATAAAAGAAAAGCATGGTAAAATTGTAATAAATATAAAATTTAGTACTACCAAATGCAAGAAAATAACAACAATAACTCAAACAAGCATTAAAAGAACATAAAACATCAAATTGCATTAAAATGGAATCAAAAGTAACAAGAATATTCATAAACTAAAAAGAGGTATAAAAGGGAAATTAACAAGGAGAACTAGGAGAATTAAAATGTAAGAACAAGAAATTACAAGGAAAACTAATTAAAAACAAGAGTAAAAAACTAAATCTAAGAGACAATTAAACTAACAACACTAATTTTTAGAGAGAATAGGGAGCTTCTCTCTCTAGAACTAACTTAAAGCATATTTCCTACACTACTATAGTTGCTCCCCCCTTTCTCCTTCTTGATTTTGGCTTCAAATACTTCAGAAATGAGTTGGATTTGGGCATGAAGCAGCTTAGAAATTGCCCCTAGCATGTTTTTTTAATGAGGTCACATGACCAGTATCATGGGTACGCTTGGGTGACACGTGCGCGTCGCTATGATTTTCACAAATCCTCATTTCTTCATGAATTCTCCACTTTGCATGCTTTTCCTCACTTCTTCAATCCAATCCTTGCCTTATAAACCTGGAATCACTCAACAAACATATCAAGGCATAAAATAGAATTAAAGTGAATTAAATTTAGTAATATAAGGGCTTGAAAAGCATGTTTTCACTCTTAAGCACAATTTAGGAGAAATTCAGAAAACCATGTTATTCCACAAAGTTCAACATGCTATGATTTGTGGTTTATCATACGTATCCTTGCGTTTTGGCCCATGTCGTGTACGTATTGCATAGGCTGCGTATGCATGAGGGCTTGGCAGAGATGCACGCCCGCATATAAGGGTGCTGATGAGCGGATACTTTATATGCTTTTTGGCATCATTTTTATATAGTTTTTGTTATGTTTTGTTAAAGTTTTATTATGTTTTCATAGTTTTTTATGCAAAATTCATATTTTTGGATTCAACTTTGCATTTGTGTGTTTTATGGTGATTTCAAGAATTTTCTGGCTGAAATTGAGGAGCTTGAGCAAAAGTTTGATTCAGAGATAAGGAAAGGACTGCAGATGTTGTTAGGATCTGACCTCCGTGCACTAGAAGGAGCTTTTATGGAGCTACAAAAGTCCAAATGGCACGTGCTCAACGGCTATGGAAAGCTAACATCCAGGGATTTCAAGAAATATATAATAGTTTATACTTTGCTTTGAAAATAAAGGCCCAAAACTGGCGTTCAACACCAGCCACTACCCCATTCTTGGTGTTGGAAGCCTAAAAAGAAGCAGCTGGTGTCCAACGCCCAAAAGGGAGTCCCAAGCCAACGTTCAACGCCCCAAAAGACTCCTAGCACGTGGAGACACCCTTGGCTTAGCGCAACCACTCACCAAGTGGGCCCGAAAAGTGGATTTTCGCTCTACAATACTAGTTTATCTTATTTCTGTAATTCCTAGTTAGCAGATTAGTATATATTGGAGAAGATCACCCTTGTTTAGGATCTTCTTCCTCTCCCATTTTATTTTAGAATAGTATTATGTACAATATGACTCACTAACATCCTTAGGTTAAGGTAAGGAGTCTGCTGATTCTTATGAATTAATAAATCACTATTCCACTTTAATCTATGCTTGATTCTATTCTAAGATGTATCTTCGCTCTTCATCTTAACGGATTGGGAGTGTAACTTGACCGTCATCCCTATTCACATGGGTTCGTGCGAGTCCTTAACAGGATAGTATTAAACCACAAGCTTGATTATAAATCTCTTAGATGGCTAATCCACGACTTCGTTAGGGGCTTCTTGGGACATCAGTTTGGCCAAGGTGCAGCGCGATTAGGGCCTTTGTGGTGTAGGCTAGAACCATTGAAGTAGCATTTTTTGATCCGGAAGATCTGACTTTGTCTGTGGTATTTTGAATAGGATCACCAACGAAATGGACTGCTAGAGGTTTACCCCCGTTCAGATTGGATGATCGCTGACCCGGCGTTGGACATATACAACTTGGCATGGAAAGAATAAATCAGAAGTTGGAGTAGATGGTGAGAAAAGTTGATCCAGAAGGAAGAATCATCTCCGAAGCCTCAACCGTTCTCATACCATAGATTTCACACCTATCCAGTAACATTTTATTTATTTATCTGTTTTATGCGTTTTCTCGTGACAACTATATTTTCTATCCACTTGACTAAGATCTGCAAGGTAACCATTGCTTGCTTAAACCAACAATCTCCGTGGGAATAACCCGGTATACTTGCCAGTCTATCTGTGCAAAACGTGTTGAGCCAATTTCGTGGCACCGTTGCTTGGAATTGTTCGGATTTGACAAACTATCGGATTATATTGTTGGTTAGATTAGGGACTTTTTATTTTTGTTTGTGTCTTTTGTTTTCTTTTCAAAAAATTTTCAAAAACCTTTTCTTTTCTTTCTTAATCTTTGTCTTTTGTGTGAGTCTTTTATTCTTGTTCTTATTGAAGTTTTGAACTTTCTTGCTTTTTTTTGCCAAAAAATTTCAAAAATAGCATCTTTTGTTTGAGTCTAGTGTCAATTCTTAAGTTTGGTGTCCATTGTGAGTTTATCTTTTCTTTAAAATTTTTGAAAATTGTTCTTTGTGTTCTTTCTTGGTATTCAAGTTGTTCTTGTTTCATTTCTTGTTTTGATCTTAAAATTTTTAAGTTTGGTGTCTTTTGGTGTTTGTCTTCTTAATTTTCGAAAAACTAGTGTCTTTTGATCTAAAAAATTTAAGTTTGGTGTCTTTTGGTTGTTTTCCTCTTTCTTCATTAATTCAAAAAATCATAAAAATGTATTTTTTTATCTTTATTCAAAAAAAACTTTTTGAAAATTCCAAAAAAAATTTCAAATTTTAATTTCAAATCATTATCTTATCTTATCTTAATTTCAAAATTAAAATTTCAAATCTTATCTTTTTAAATCTTTTCAAATCTTTTCTTTTAGTTTGATTATTCCTTATCTTATCTTTCTTTTGAATTTTAAAATTTAAAACTTTTTAAAATCTTTATCTTATCTTTGGTTTATCTCTCTTTAAATTTCAAATCATTATCTTATCTTATCTTAATTTTAAATTTCAAAATCAAATCTTTTCAAAAATCAAATCCTTTTCAAATCTTTTTTCTTATTTTGTTTCAATTTCAAAATTCAAAATCAAATCTTTTTCAAATCTTTTCAATTCTTATCTTATCTTTTTGACTTTTTCTTTCCAATTTTAAATTTCAAAATTTCGAATCTTTTTCAAATCTCCTATCTTATCTTATTTTCAAATTTTTCTTAATTAGTTACTTGTTTTCTCTTTCTTCTTTTTCAAAACTTCCTAACTAATTCCTCTCTCTTCTATTTTCAAAAACTTTTCATCCCTTTCTCTCTCTTCTTTTTCCAAAATCATCCTTCAATTTGCAAAATATTTTTAGTTAATTAGCTTTTAATTTCCTAATTTAATTAATAAATATAATAAAAACAAAAATATTTTAATTCTAGTTTCTCTTTTTTTACCTTTTAAAATTTTAATTCTTCTACCCTTTTTTTTCGAATTCTTTATCTCATACCTCTATCTTCATTCTTCTTTCTTCTTCACATCTCACAGGGAGTTCTCTATCCTTTGACATAGAGCTCCCATTCTTTTTCTTTCTTGCTTTCTTTTTCTTGTTTATGAGTAGGAACAGAGATAAAGAACCTCTCTTTGATCTTGATCCTGAACTTGAGAGGACCCTAAGGAAGCGTTTGCAACAAGTTAAAGCACAACACTCTGGAAGAGATCTCACAGAACTCTTTGAACAAGAAATTGAAAATACAGACATGGCTGCGAAACAGAATAATGGAGGAGATGCAAGGAAGGTTCTTGGTGACTTCACTGCAACCACTTCTAACTTTTATGGAAGAAGTATCTCTAAACCTGCCATTAGAGCAAATAACTTCGAGCTTAAGCCTCAGTTAGTCTCTCTAATGCAACAAAATTGCAAGTTCCACGGACTCCCATTGGAAGATCCATATCAATTATTATCTAAATTCTTGTAAATCTGTGATACTGTCAAGACCAATAGAGTGGATCTTGAGGTCTACAGACTTATGTTTTTTCCCTTTGCTGTTAGAGACAGAGCTAGGATATGGTTGGACTCTCAACATAAAAAAGCCTAGACTCTTGAAAAACGTTGGTCAATGCTTTCTTGGCCAAGTTCTTTCCACCTCAAAAGATGAGCAAGGGTGGAAGTTCAATCCTTCAGACAAAAAGAGGGTGAATTCCTCTATGAAGCTTGGGAAAGATATAAGCAACTGATCAGGAGGTGTCCTCCTGACGCTCTCATAATGGTCTATCCTATGTATCTTCTATGATGGCCTATCTGAGATGTCCAAGATGTCATTGGACCATTCATCTGGTGGATCACTCCACTTAAAGAAAACGCCTGAAGAGGCGCAGGAACTCATTGAAATGGTTGCAAACAACTAATTCATGTACACTTTTGAGAGAAATCATGTGAACAATGGGGTAGCTCAGAAGAAAGGAGTCTTAGAGGTTGACACTCTTTATGCCATATTGGCTTAGAATAAGATCTTGACCGAGCAAGTCAATATGATCTCTCAGTATTTGACTGGAATACAAGCTATAGCTGGCAGCACTCAAGACACCTCCTATGACGGCGATGCCTATGATCCAGATCAACCCATGATGGAAGAGGTGAATTACGTGGGAGAACGCTATGGAAATACCTATAACTCCTTATGGGAGAATCATCCTAACCTTTCATGGAAGGATCAACAGAAGGCTCAGCAAGGCTTCAATAACAATCAAGGTGGAAGAACCCAGATTAGGTTCAACAACAGACCACCATTCCACCTTCTCAGCAACAAATGGACGCATCTAAACAGTGCCTTCCTGACTTAGCAACCATAGTCTCTAAACTCTCTAAAACCAATCACAGTTTCATAACAAAAACTAGGTCCTCCTTCAGAAATCTGGAGGTACAAGTTGGTCAGCTGTGCAAGAGAATCCCCGAGACCCCTTCGAACACTCTTCCTAGTAACACTGAAGTGAATCCTAGAGAAGAGTGCAAGGCCATCACAGTAGACATTGAGGCCAAATCTGAAGGAGATGAACTGGCATTGAACGCCAGTAAGGAACTCCTTACTGGACATTTGATGAGCGGATAATTTATACGCTTTTTGGCATTGTTTTTAGATAGTTTTTAGTAGGATTTAGCTACTTTTTGGTACATTTTTATTAGTTTTTAAGAAAAATTCACATATCTGGACCTTACTATGAGTTTGTGTGTTTTTCTGTGATTTTAGGTATTTTCTCGCTGAAATTGAGGGACCTGAGCAAAAATCTGATTCAGAGGCTGAAAAAGGACTGCTGATGTTGTTGGATTCTGACCTCCCTGCACTCGAAATCAATTTTTTGGAGCTACAGATACCCTAATGGTGCGCTCTCAAATACGTTGAAAAGTAGACATCCAGGGCTTTCTAGCAATATTAATAGTCTATACTTTGCTCAAGTTTTGTTGACGCAAACTGGCATTCAAACGCCAACTTCCTGCTCTATTCTGGCGTTAAACGCCAGAAACAGGATAGAAGCTACAGTTAAACGCCCAAACTGGCATAAAAACTGGCGTTTTTCCTTAGACTTGGAGGCTGGCCATTCGGCAATGCCTGAACCTTCATCACTTATGTATTTTCAACGATGGAGTTTCTACACCCCATAGATTAAGGTGTGGAGCTCTGCTGTTCCTCGAGTATTAATGCAAAGTACTATTGTTCTTCTATTCAATTCATGCTAATTCTGATTCCAATATATTCATTCGCACACAAGAACATGATGAATGTGATGATCAAGTGACACTCATCACCATTCTCACTTATGAATGCGTGCCTGACAAACACTTCCGTTCTACATGAAAACAAGCTTGAATGCGTATCTCTTGGGTTTCTAATCAACGATTCACATCGACTCCCCTCTGACAATGGGGCATCTGAATCCGAGATTCAAATCTTTGTGGTATAGGCTAGAATCATTTGGCAGCATTCCAGAGATCCGAAAAGTCTAAACCTTGTCTCTGGTATTCTGAGTAGGATCTGGTAAGGGATGACTGTGGCGAGCTTCAAACTCGTGACTATGGGGCGTAGTGATAGACGCAAAAGGATCATTGGATCTTATTCCGACACGATCGAGAATCAATAGCTGATTAGCCATCTGGTAGTTGTGCTTGGTATTTTTCATCCGAGACGAGAAATCCAAAAGTTGATTAGCGTACAGAAACCGTAGAGGACCATTTTCACTGAGAGGACGGGAGGTAGCCATTGACAACGGTGATCCCCAACATACAGCTTGCCATGGAAAGGAGTATGAATGATTGAATGAAGATAGTAGGAAAGCAGAAATTCAGAAGGAACAACGCATCTCCATACGCTTATCTGAAATTCCCACCAATGAATCATTGAGATCACAATTTTGTGCACCAATATTCAACACCTAAAGAGGAACCATCCTTGCTGGGTGTTCAACGCCCATAGAAGCACCATCACTAGCGTTAAACGCCAAAAAGGAGGTCCTTACTGGGCGTTCAACACCCAAAGAGGCATAACAACTAGCGTTGAACGCCAGTAAAAAGATACAAGTTGGGCGTTCAATGCCCAAAGAGACACAAGTCCTGGCGTTGAACGCCACAATAGGGGTAGTTGGCGACCTTATGCCCACTGAGAACTCCCCTATCGAAAAACTGATAGAACCCCAAGTTCATGAGGAGACTATAGAAGTTCCCTTGAATGCCTTATTGTAATTCATGGATTATAAGGATCACTCCTTCTCTGACGAGGAAGAGGAAACTAGGGAAGAACAAGTTGCTTGGTACCTAAGACTTCTCATAAAGCTGAATGCCAAGTTACTTGGTACAGAGACACTAGAGAAAGAACATGCAGTGCTAACCAAGGAACTCAATGCCTTGGTTCAGTAGAAACTACCTCGAAAGCTGTCGGATCCCAAACTCTTCCTGATTCCTTGCACTATAGGCACCATTACCTATGAGAAAGCTCTGTATAACCTAGGGTCAAGTATAAACCTCATGCCACTATCTGTAATGGAGAGGCTAGGAATCTTTGATGTACAAGGTGCAAGAATCTTACTAGAGATGGCAGACAAGTCCATGAAAAAGGCTTATGGACTGGTAGAAGATGTCTTGGTGAAGGTTGAAGACCTTTACATCCCTGCTGATTTTATAATCCTAGATACTTGGGAGGAAGAGGATGAACCCATCATCCTTGAAAGACCTTTCCTAGCTACAACCAAGGCTGTGATTGATGTAGAGAGAGGAGAACTAGTCCTACAATTAGATGAGAACTATCTTGTGTTCAAGGTTCATAAACCCCCTTCTACCTCAGTTGAAGGAATCACCATTAACAAACATGAAGTGCTACAACCACTCCTCTCAGTACAGAGCCTAACAGAGCCCTCAGACACCAATTCCAAGTTTGGTGTGGGGCAACTATCATCAAGCTCTGAGAGCAATGGCAGTAAGAAAGTACCTAAGGGTTGGAGGGATAAGAAAATCCTCACTGAAGGCCTCTCATCTGGTATGAGAGTTATCTTCACTGACAATCCAGTCATTCTACACACTGTCAATAGGATCCTGTCTCTGGAACATGTGGAACTTATCCATGAGAGCATATGCAAGAAGTTCACTGTAAAGGGAAAAATTTTAAGCCCCTATCCATCTCCGTAAGGAGCTAACTGTCAAGCTAGTGACGTTAAAAAAGTGCTTGTTGGGAGGTAACCCAACCATAATTAAAGTTATTTCTATTTTTCATTAAGTTTATTTTAGTTATATCAGTTTAATTTTCATGTTTGTTTAAGTTTATGATCATGTGCAATAGTTATAATAGAAACAGAAACAGTTAGAGCTGGAAACAAAACACCTTGGAACAAGTACCTTTGCTGGCGTTGAACACCAGACAAGGGGGCCAGAGTGGGGATTCAATGCCCATGAAGAGTAGCATTGCTGTCGTTGAATGTCAGCCAGGGAGTATGATGAGTGGATATTTTATACGCTTTTTGGCAAAGTTTTCATATAGTTTTTAGCATGTTTTGCTTTATTTTTATTAAGTTTTTAATGGTTTTAATGTTAAATTCATATTTTAGGATTTCACTTTGAGTTTGTGTGTTTTTATGCAATTTTAGGTATTTTCTGGCTAAAATTGAGGAGCTAGAGCAAAAGTCTGATTTAGAGACAGAGAAAGCATTATAGATGCTGTCCAAATCTGACCTACCTGTACTCGGAAGAGATTTTCTGCAACTGCAGAAGTTCAAATGGAGCGTTCATAATAGCTATGGAAAGCTGACTTCTAGAGCTTTCCAGAAATGTATAATAGTCCAAACTTTGCTTCAGATTAGAAGACCCAAAATTGGCGTTCAATGCCAGCCATCTGACTAGTTCTGGTGTCCATCGCCAGAAAGGGATTCCAGGCTAGAGACCAACGCCTAAAAAGGTGCTAGGACTAGAGTTCAATGCCCAAAGAACCCTAAGCACCCGGATTTCATCTTAGCTCAGCCCAAACACTCACCAAGTGGGCCCCAAAAGTGAATTTTAGCACTAAATAGACTGTTTTACCCCTACTAAATAGACTATTTTACCCCTATTTTCATTTTCATCATTGTATTTTACTTTCAGTATGAGTTTCTAAACCTCCTAGGTTGAGGGGAGGAGCCCTGCTGAGTCCTATGAATTAATAAAGGTATTATTGTTTCTCTTCGATCCCGTGTTTGATTGATTCTAAGATGTATATTCGTTCTTCATCAATATGAATTCGTTGAACTGGCATAAGGTTATCACATTCTACATGGGATCAAAGTGCGTCTTTCATCGGACAATGATGAACCAACAACTTGAATATACGCTTCTCAGACAGCTAATCCACGACTTCGTTGGGGACTTCTCGAGACACCAATTTAGCCGAAGTACGGGGAGATTAGGGTTTTTGTGGTAGAGGCTAGAATCCAAAGGTGCAGCATCATCTGATTCAAAAGATTCGACCTTGTCTGTGGCATTTTGAGTAGGATTATTAAGAAGAATGAACTGCAGAAGCCTCAGCCTCAATCAGAATGGATCCGCACTAAACCTGGGGTTCAGATCTGGAGGAGTATTGGCAGCTGCTTGGTGCACGGAATTGTGATTTACACGTGTCACAACTCCGGTGCCACTAACCAACAAGTGCACTGGGTCGTCCAAGTAATTCCTTACGTGAGTAAGGGTCGATCCAACGGAGATTGTCGGCTTAATGCAAGCTATGGTTATCTTGTAACTCTTAGTCAGGATATCAATAATAATTTTTAGTTTTATTTGTAAAAAGTAAAAGAACGTGAAATAAATAATACTTGTTATGCAGTAATGGAGAATAGGTTGAGGTTTTGGAGATGCTCTACCCTCTGAGTTTCTGCTTTCCTACTGCCTCCTTCTTCAAACACGCCTGGCTCCTTCTATGGCAAGCTTTTATGTTGGTGGATCACCATTATCAATGGCTACCATCCATCCTCTCAGTGAAAACATGTCCGCTACGGTTTCCCGCATGGCTAATCATCTATCAGTTCTCACTTGTGTTGGAATAAGATCCATTGATCTTTTTGCACACTTTCACTGCGCCCAACAGTCGCGCGTTTGAAGTTCGTCATAGTCATCCCTTCCTAGATCCTATTCGGAATACCATAGACAAGGTTTATACTTTTCGAATCTTAGGAATGCCGCCAGTTAATTCTAGCCTATACTACGGAGGTTCTGATCTCACGGAATTGAATGCTCTATTGTCAGGAGAAACAATCAAACTCGTGAATTAGGAGCCCAAGAGATACACACTCAAGCTGTTACAGGTAGAACGGAAGTGGTTGTCAGGCACGCGTTCATAAGTTGAGAATGGTGATGAGTGTCACGGATCATCACATTCATCACATGGAAGTACGAGTGAATATCTTAGAATAGAAGTAAGCGCGATTGAATAGAAAACAATAGTAATTGCATTAATTCATCGAGACACAGCAGAGCTCCTCTCCCCCAACCATGGGGTTTAGAGACTCATGCCGTCAAAAGTACAATAAGGAATGTAAAAATGTCATGAGGTATAAAGTGAATCTCTAAAAGTAGTTTTTATACTAAACTAGTAACCTAGGTTTACAGAGAATCAATAACTAGGTGCAGATAGTGCAAAAGTCCACTTCTAGGGCCCACTTGGTGTGTGTTTGGGCTGAGCTTCCTAGCTTCCACATGCACAGGACGTTCTTGGAGTCTAGACGCCAGTTTTGGTGCCAGTTCTGGCGTTTTACGCCAGAAAAGGGTCTTTGGCGAGCGTTTTGACGCCAGTTTGGGCAATCAAATCTCGGGCAAACTATGGACTATTATAAATTGCTGGAAAGCCCAAGATGTCTACTTTCCAACTGAATTGAGAGTGCATCTAAGGATTATTCTGTCTGCACATCTCTTAAAGAGATATGGTTCATCCCATAAGTAGTACTTTGCATCGGAAATGAATCTTTTCGTTTGCAACTTATTGTACTCCTTGGGTATGAATCTAACAGCTTTATAGTTTGCAATGTCTGTAAACCATGGTACTTCCTGAATGGCAAAGAGTTGCTCATCCGAAAAGGTTACTGAGATCTTAGTAGGAGGGAGGGACGTTCGTGCTACTGGTTCTATCCGGGATAGGTGATCAGCTACTTAGTTCTTTGTCCCTTTTCTGTCTCTTATTTCTATATCAAACTCTTGCAGAAGCAACACCCACCTTAAGAGTCTAGGTTTTAAATCCTGCTTTGTGAGGAGATATTTAAGAGCAGCATGGTCAGTGTACATAATCACTTTTGATCCTACTAAATAAGATATGAACTTGTCAATGGCATAAACCACTGCAAGCAACTCCTTTTCTGTGGTTGTCTAATTATTTTGGGTGTCATTTAAAACATGGCTAGCATAGTAAATGACATGTAGAAGCTTGTCATGCCTCTGTCCCAATACTGCACCAATGGCATGGTCATTGGCATCACACATTTGTTCAAATGGTAATGTCCAGTCTGGTGCAGAAATGACTAGTGCTGTGACCAGCATAGCTTTCAGAGTCTCAAAGGCCTGCAAACACTTTGTGTCAAAGATAAATGGTGCATCAGCAGCTAGCAGATTGCTCAGAGGCTTGGCAATTTTTGAAAAATCCTTTATAAACCTCCTATAGAATCCTGCATGCCCGAGAAAGCTTCTGATTGCCTTAACATTGGCAGGTGGTGGTAATTTTTCAATTACCTCCACTTTAGCTTGATCAACTTCTATCCCCTTTTTCAAAATTTTGTGCTCAAGGACAATTTCTTCAGTCACCATAAAGTGACATTTTTCCTAATTTAAAACTAGGTTAGTCACTTGGCATCTTTTTAGAACAAGTGCTAGATGGTCAAGACAGGAGCTGAAAAAGTCTCCAAATATTGAGAAGTCATCCATGAAGACTTCCAGAAATTTCTCTACCATATCAGAGAAGAAAGAGAGTATGCATCTCTGAAAGGTAGCAGGTGCATTGCACAGACCAAATGGCATCCTTCTGTAGGCGAATACCCCAGATGGACAAGTGAATATTGTTTTCTCTTGATCCTGATGATCTACTACGATTTGGTTGTAACCTGAATAGCCGTCCAAAAAGCAGTAGTATTCATGACCTGCTAGTCTCTCTAGCATTTGGTCTATGGATGGTAAAGGAAAATGATCCTTTCTGGTGGCTGTATTGAGTCTTCTGTATTCAATACACATATGCCATCCTGTAACTGTTCTTGTAGGAACCAGTTCGTTCTTTTCATTATGAATCACTGTCATGCCTCCCTTCTTTGGGATGACTTAGACAGGACTCACCCAGGGGCTATTAGAAATAGGATAAATAATCCCAGCCTCCAGTAACTTAGTGACTTCTTTCTGCACCACCTCCTTCATGGCTGGATTCAACCGCCTCTGTGGTTGAACCACTGGCTTAGCATCATCCTCCAATAGGATCTTGTGCATGTATCTAGCTGGGCTAATGCCCTTAAGGTTACTTATGGACCACCCAAGAACTGTCTTGTGTGTACTTAGCACTTGAATTAGTGCTTCCTCTTCCTGTGGATCTAAAGTAGAGCTTATGATCACTGGAAAAGTGTTATCTTCTCCTAGAAATGCATATTTTAGGGATGGTGGTAGTGGTTTGAGCTCGGGTTTAGGAGGCTTCTCCTCCTCATGAGGAGTTATCAGAGGTTCTTCTATTTTCTCTAATTCCTCCAAATCAGGTTGAGCATCTTTAAAGATATCCTCTAGCTCTGACTCGAGACTCTCAGTCATATTGAAGTGTCTTGAAGTGTCTGGATGCTGCATAGCTTTGACAGCATTTAACTTAAACTCATCCTCATTGACTCTCAAGGTCACTTCCACTTTTTGGATGTCAATGAGAGTTCGTCCAATTGCTAGAAAAGGTCTCCCTAGAATGAGAGTTGCACTCTTGTGCTCCTCCATTTCTAGCACTACAAAGTCAGTGGAAAAGGCGAATGGCCCAACCTTGACCATCATGTCCTCAATCATGCCTGATGGCATTTTAATAGAGTCATCAGCAAGTTGGAGACATATCCGGGTTGGTTTGACTTCTTCAGTCAAATTAAGCTTTCTGATAGTGGGTGCAGGTATCAGGTTGATACTTGCCCCTAGATCACATAGAGCTGTCTTGTTACAAGTACCCTCTAATGTGCATGGTATCATAAAGCTTTCGGGGTCTTTGAGCTTCTCTGGTAAGCTTTTCAGAATGACTGCGCTGCATTCTTGAGTGAGGAGAACTTTTTCAGTTTATCTCCAATCCTTCTTATGACTTAAGATCTCTTTCATGAACTTAGCATAAGAGTGTATTTGCTCAAGTGCCTCTGCAAATGGAATCTTTATTTCAAGAGTCATGAGATAGTCTGCAAAGCGGGCAAATTGTTTATCCTATTCCGCTTGACGGAGTTTCTGAGGATAAGGCATCTTGGCTTTGTATTCTTCAACCTTAGTTGCTGCAGGTTTATGTCCTACAGAAGTGGTTGGAGAAGCCTGCTTAAGGGGGTTATTATCAGCACTTGTAGGTGTCTGACCCCTTGCTGGCGTTTGAACGCCAAAGCTAGAAGTAGAATGGGTGTTTAACGCCAGGTTACTACCCTTTTCTGGCATTTGAACGCCAGAACTGGTAGCTGAATGGGCGTTTAATGCTAGATTACTGCCCTTTTCTGGCATTTGAATGCCAGAACTGTCAGCAGAATGGGCGTTTAACGCCAGGTTACTACCTTTTTCTGGCGTTTGAACACCATAATCATTCCTCTCTGGGCTCTTACTGTCTTCAGAGGGATTTTGGGCAATGAATTGGTCATCCTTTCTTAGCTGTTCCTTTCTTAGCTTTTTGCTGCCTTGAGTTGAGATATTCAATGTCTTTCTACTTCTTAATTAAACAGCTTGGCATTCTTCTGTTATCTATTCAGATAACTACTGTCTTGTCTGATCCAATTGTGCTTCCATATTTTTGTTAGCATTTTTAGTATCTTGTAACATTTCTTTGAACTCTGCTAACTATTTTGTTAGAAGAAGTATTTGCTGGTTAAGTTCAGCAACTTGTTCTAGAGGACTAATTTCAGTGGATACTGCTTTAGCCTCTTCTTTCATGGAAGATTTACTATTTAAATACAGATGCTAATTTCTTGCAACTGTAACAATGAGCTCTTGAGCCTCTTCAATTTTCTTCCTCATGTGTATAGATCCACCAGCTGAGTGGTCTAAAGATATCTGGACTTTTTCCGTAAGCCCATAGTAGAAGATGTCTAACTGCACCCATTCTAAAAACATTTCAGAGGGGTTTTTCCTCAACATCTCTCTGTACCTCTCCCAGGTATCATAAAGAGATTCATTATCCCATTGTTTAAAGCTTTGGATGTCCAGCCTTAGTTGTGTCATCTTTTTTGGAGGGAAATATTGATTCAGGAATTTGTCTGATAACTGCTTCCATGTTCGTATGCTTGCTTTGGGTTGGTTATTTAACCACCTCTTAGCTTGATCTTTTACAGCAAATGGAAATAGTAGTAATCTGTAGACATCCTGATCTACTTCTTTATCACGTACTGTATCAGCAATTTGTAAGAACTGTGCCAGAAACTCAGTAAGTTCTTCTTGTGGAAGACCAGAATACTGGCAATTTTGTTGCACTATGATAATGAGCTGAGGGTTTAGCTCAAAGTTGCAAGCCTTAATGGGGGGTATACAGATACTACCCCATATAAAGCAGCAGTGGGGTTAGCATATGACCCCAGAGTCCTTCTGGACTGTTTAGTTCCACTTAGGTCCATGATGGAGAAAGGGAGGTGATGTGAATTGTGAATAAAATTTTATTTTATTTTATTTTAATATTTTTTTGAAAACTGAAAATAAAAGAAAATTGGAAACTAAAATAAGTAATTAATTAAAAGGAATTGAAAAATTTTGGGTGGTGATTTTCGAAAATGAAGAGAGAGAAAGTAGTTAGGAAGTTTTGAAAAAGATATGATTTTAAAATTTTAAAGATTGAAACTTTCTTAATAAGAAAACACCAAACTTAAAATTTTTCAATCAAAGTAATAAAATAAGACTAAAAATTTGAAAATTATGAGTAATTAAAGGGAAAGATATTTTTTTAATTTTTAATTTTTTAATGAGGAGAGAGAAAAACACACAAAAGACACAAGACTTAAAATTTTTAGATCTAATGCTCCTTGTTTTCGAAAATTTTGAGAGAAAACACCAAGGAACACCAAACTTAAAAATTTTAAGATCAAAACACAAAGAAGACTCAAAAACACCAAACTTAAAAGTTTGACACAAAATTTAATCAAAGAAAAATTATTTTTGAAAGATTTTTGAAAAGAAAATAAAAGACTCAAATTTGATGACTCTATACCAACAAAAAATAATTTATTCCTAATCTAAGCAACCAGATGAACCGTCAGTTGTCCAAACTCGAACAATCCCCAACAATGGCACCAAAATCTTGGTGCACGGAATTGTGATTTACATGTGTCACAACTCCGGTGCCACTAACCAGCAAGTGCACTGGGTCGTCCAAGTAATACCTTACGTGAGTAAGGGTCGATCCCACGGAGATTGTCGGCTTGAAGCAAGCTATAGTTATCTTGTAACTCTTAGTCAGGATATCAATAATAATTCTTAGTTTTATTTGTAAAAAGTAAAAGAACATGAAATAAATAATACTTGTTATGCAGTAACGGAGAACAGGTTGAGGTTTTGGAGATGCTCTACCCTCTGAGTTTTTACTTTCCTACTGCCTCCTTCTTCAAACACGCCTGGCTCCTTCTATGCCAAGCTTTATGTTGGTGGATCACCGTTGTCAATGGCTACCATCCGTCCTCTCAGTGAAAACATGTCCGCTACGGTTTCCTGCATGGCTAATCATCTGTCGGTTCTCACTTGTGTTGGAATAAGGTCCATTGATCTTTTTGCACACTGTCACTGTGCCCAACAGTCGCGAGTTTGAAGCTCGTCACCGTCATCCCTTTGTAGATCCTACTCGAAATACCACAGACAAGTTTTAGACTTTTCAGATCTCCGGAATGCCGCCAATTGACTCTAGCCTATACCACGGAGGTTCTGATCTCACAAAATTGAATGCTCTGTTGTCAGGAGAGACAATCAAACTCGTGAATTAGGAGCCCAAGAAATACACACTCAAGCTATTGCAGGTAGAATGGAAGTGGTTGTCAGGCACGCGTTCATAAGTTGAGAATGGTGATGAGTGTCACAGATCATCACATTCATCACATTGAAGTACGAGTGAATATCTTAGAACAGAAGCAAGCGCGATTGAATAGAAAATAGTAGTAATTGCATTAATTCATCGAGACACAGCAGAGCTCCTCACCCCCAACCATGGGGTTTAGAGACTCTTGTCGTCAAAAGTACAATAAGGAATGTAAAAATGTCATGAGGTACAAAGTGAATCTTTAAAAGTAGTTTTTATACTAAACTAGTAACCTAGGTTTACAAAGAATGAGTAACTAGGTGCAGATAGTGCAAAAATCCACTTTCGGGGCCCACTTGGTGTGTGTTTGGGCTGAGCTTCCTAGCTTTCACGTGCACAGAACATTCTTGGAGTCTAGACGCCAGTTTTGGTGCCAGTTCTGGCGTTTTACGCCAGAAAAGGGTCTTTAGTGGGCGTTTTGACGCCGGTTTGGGCCATCAAATCTCAAGCAAAGTATAGACTATTATACATTGCTGGAAAGCCCAAGATGTCGACTTTCCAACTGAATTGAGAGCATGCCAATTGGGCTTTTGTAGCTCAAGAAAATCCATTTCGAGTGGCGGGAGGTCAGAATCCAGCAACATCTTCAGTCATTTCTCAGCCTCTGAATCAAATTTTTGCTTAGGTCCCTCAATTTTAGCCAGAAAATACCTGAAATCATAGAAAAACACACAAACTCATAGTAAAGTCTAGAAATGTGATTTTTGCATAAAAACTAATTAAAATATAATAAAAAGTGAGTAAAACATGCTAAAAACTATGTGAAAATACTACCAAAAAGCGTATAATCTATCCGCTCATCACTGCTCAAAATAGTGTCAATCACATACAGCCTACCATTGAAGAAATCATTCACAAGCAAAGGGAGCAGTAATACCAAAGTTAATTCAGAAAGACAAAGAAACTCTAATCCTCAACTATATTCCTATCTCTCTTTTCACATTTTACCTAACTTTTGAGTTGTAATTACTCTTTTTCTTTATTCCATTTAATTCCTTATTCCTGCTTAACATCCAAATATTTGATATAAAAAGTAATTTATACAATATTAAAACACATTATATTTGATTCCTTCTGATCTGCCTGACTAAGACCTGCAGGATAACCATAGCTTGCTTCAAACCACAATCCCCGTGGGATCGACCCTGACTCGCTTGGGTATTACTTGGACGACCCAGTGCACTTGCTGGTGCAATAGTACGAAGGTGTGGGGATTCGTGCTACTAGAGCACATTGCTGGCATTGAACGCCAACTAGGGGGCAGAGATTGGGCATTCAATGCCCCACAGGAGGCACAGACCTGGCGTTGGATGCTAGGAAGGAGGTTCCCCATGGGCGATCAACACCTTATGAGGAGCGTCAAGCTGGCATTGAATTCCAGCTAGGAGCAGGAGCTAGGCATTCAACGCCCATAAGGGGGCAGGAAACTCAAATTCCCTAGCCTCTCAGGATCAGTGGATCCCATAGAATCTCCACTTACCCCACCTTCTTCTCTCTCTTACTTTCACTTTTTCCCACACACTCTTCCCCATAAACCTTAAACCAATCAAATCCATATCTCTTCCCAAAACCATCATAACACCCACCAACCTCCACCCATTTCAAATTCAAAATTTTCTACCCAATTTCCACCCATTAATTCGAACCCCAACCTATCCCACTCCTATAAATACCCCCTTCTTCTTACCCTTCATACACACACCATTCATCCACTAAAGCCCCACTTGGCCGATTCCTCCTCTCTCCCTTCATCTCCTCTATTCTCTTCTTTTTCTACTTCTTTCTTCTTATTTTTCTTGAGAAAGAGCAAAGCATTTAAGTTTGGTGTTGGAAAAGCCTTGCTTTTTGCTTTCCATTCACACTTATGGCACCCAAAGTCGGAGAATCCTCTAGAAAGAGGAAAGGGAAAGCAGTTGATTCCACCTCCGAACCTTGGGATATGGAGAGATTTATTACCAAAGCTCATCAAGACCACTTCTACTAAGTAGTGGCAAAGAAGTAGGTAATTCTTGAAGTCCCCTTTATGCTAAACAAGAATGAGTACCCGGAGATCCAATGAGAAATCCGGAGGAGGTTGGGAAGTCCTAACCAATCCTATCCCAGAAGCTGGGATCTTGATGGTCCTAGAGTTCTATGCTAATGCATGGGTTATTAAAAACCATGACACTAGTGTGAACCCACATCCCAAAAATTGGAGCACCATGGTCCAAGGGCAACCCTTGGATTTCAGCCCGAAAAGTGTAAGGTTGGCACTCCATTTGCCAATAATGTAAGGAAACTGACATCCTTAAACTAGGAGAGTCAATTTTGATCAGAGGCTGGGCCAAGTCCTTTCAGACATTTGTGTGGAAGGAGCTTAGTGGAAGAGGGATGCTCAAGGCAAGCCAATCCAACTGAGAAGACTTGACCTCAAGCCCGTAGCTAGAAGATGGTTGGAATTTATGCAACACTCTATCATCCCTATTAGCAATCGGTTCATTGACAGAGCCATCATGATTTATTGCATCATGATTGGAGGTAAGGTGGAGGTACATGAGGTAATACCTCAAGAGTTGTACAAGAAATCTGAAGAGCCTTCCACCTTAGTATCTGTCATCTATACAATTCAGCTGGAATTTTCATAGAAAGAGACATCCCCATTGAGGAGAGCAAGCCCATCACTAAAAGAAGGATGGAACAAACTAGAGAGCTAGCAAATAGACCACAGCAAGAGCATGTGGACCTGCCTCAACAAGAAATCCTTGAGATGCCTCAAGGGATGCATTTTCCTCCCCAAGGCTATTGGAACCAATTACAAACTTCTCTACGAGAATTATGCTCCAGCATGAATCAACTAAATATGGGACATCAAGAGCACTCCATCACCCTCCATGACATAAGAGAAGATCAAAGGGCCATAAGGGAAGAACAAAGAGTTATGAGGGAAGAACAACAGAGGCAGGGGCGTGACATAGAAGAAATCAAGCAATCCATTGGATCCTCCAGAAGAAGTAGTAGCCATCATCACTAAGGTGGATTCATTTCTTTACTCCCTTGTTGCTTATGTTATTTTTCTGTTTTCCATGTATTTTGTTTTATTGTCTATTTTTAGTGCATGCTCATCTTTATTTATGCCTTAAATTTATGAAATATTCCATGCATCTATCACCTTGCTTAAAAGAAAATCTTAATTAAAAAAGAGAAGTAAGATGCATGAACTTTGAGTTATGTATTAAGAATAGTTCAATTATTTGATGTGGTAGCATTGCTTTTATTTTCTGAATGCATGAAATAAATAGTGCATATTTGATGTTGGAGTTAAGAATATTGACTCTTGAAAGAATGATGATAAAAGTAAAGTGTTATTGGTAATCTGAAAAATCCAAAAATTGATTCTTGAGCCAAGAAAAAGCAGCAAAAAAGAAAAAAAAGCAATAAAAAAGAAAAAAAATATGTAAATGCGAAAAAAAGAGAAATAAAAAGAAGAAAAAGCCAATAGCTCTTAAAACCAAAAGGCAAGAGCAAAAAGCCAATAGCTCTTAAAACCAAAAGGCAAGAGCAAGGATCCAAGGCTTTGAGCATCAATGGTTAGGAGGGCCTGAAAGAAATACAATCTTGGCCTAAACAATTCAAATGAGCTGTTTCCCTAACTATATGCTTGTGGTGTGAAGGTGTCAAGTGAAAAGCTTGAGACTGAGCAGTTAAAGTCGTGATTCAAAGCAAAGAGTGTGCTTAAGAACTCTGGACACTACTGATTGGGGATTCTAGCAAAGCTGAATAACATCCTAAAGGGTTCACCCGTTTAAGTGTTTGTGGCATTTATGTATCCGGTGGTAATACTAGAAAACAAAGCGCTTAGGGTCACGGCCAAGACTCTAAAGAATGTGAGTTCAAGAATCAAAAAGAACCGAACTAGGAGAGTCAATAAAATCATATAGATTCAAAGTTCCTAAAGATGCCAATCATTTTGAGCTTCAAAGAAAAGTGAGTTACCAAAACTATTCAAAAGCAAAAAGCTACTAGTCCCGCTAATCTAATTGAAACTGAGCTTCATTGAGAACTCTGAGATTTATTGTATCCTTCTCTTCTTTTTATCCTACTTTTTTTTTTGGTTGCTTAGAGACAAGCAACAATTTAAGTTTGGTGTTTTGATGAGCGGATATTTTATATGCTTTTTGGCATCATTTTCATATAGTTTTTGTTATGTTTTGTTTAAGTTTTATTATGTTTTCATAGGTTTTAGTGAAAAATTCAAATTTTTGGATTCTACTTTGAGTTTTTATGTTTTATGGTGATTTCAAGTATTTTCTGGTTGAAATTGAGGAGCTTGAGCAAAAGTCTGATTCAGAGACAGAGAAAGGACTACAAATGCTGTTAAGATTTGACCTTCGTGCACTCGAAGGAGATTTTTTGGAGCTACAAAAGTGCAAATGGTGCATTCTCAATAGCTATGGAGAGCTAACATCCAGGGCTTTCAAGAAATATATAATACATTATACTGTGCTTTAGAAATAAAGGCCCAAACTGGCCTTCAACACCAGCCACCTACCCTATTCTTGGCGTTGGACGCCCGAAAGGAAGCAGCTGGCATCCAATGCCCAAAAGGGAGTCGCAAGCCAGCGTTCAATGCCCCTAAGGAGTCCTAGCATGTGGAAACACCATTGGGTTAGCTCAAACACTCAGTAAGTTGGCCCAAAAAGTGGATTTTCACACTACAGGACTAGTTTATTTTATTTCTGTAATTCCTAGTTAGCAGATTAGTATGTATAGGAGAAGATCACCCTTGTTTAGAATCTTCTTCTTCCCCCATTTTATTTTTGAAAAGTATTATGTACAATATGAGTCACTAACCTCCTAAGATTAAGGTTAGGAGCTCTACTTATGCTTATGAATTAATAGTATCACTATTCCACTTCAATCTATGCTTGATTCTATTCTAAGATGTATCTTCGTTCTTCATCCTAACGGATTGGGAGTGTAACTTGGCCATCATCTTGATGGGATAGTATTGAACCAGAAGCTTGAGTATACATCTCTTAGATGGCTAATCCACGGCTTCGTTGAAGACTTTTCGAGACATCAGTTCAGCCGAGGTGGGGGGCGATTAGGGCCTTTGTGGTATAAGCTAGAACCATTGAAGCAGCTTTCCCTGATCCAGAAGATTTGACCTTGTTTGTGGCATTTTGAGTAGGATCACCAAGGGAATAGACTGCTAGAGCTTTACCCCCGTTTAGATTGGATGACCGCTGACCCCGTGTTGGATCTGAAGCAGAGGAGATTAATGACTGTAAAATCCAGTTAATTAACGACTAATTAACCCATAAATGAGAATTTATTCTAGAAAGCCTAAAATGTGATTTTTATGGCTAAATGTGATAGAGGAGATTGAGACGAGAATTTTGGTACCAATTTTATAGAATTCGGACCAAGATTGGACCAAACGGGCCAAACCGGGCCAATTGGACCCAAAGTGGGCCCTTGGCCCAACATAACTTAACCAAAATGCTAGTTTTCAGCACTCTCTCTCCTCATTTGTTACACACACAAGCTGAAATTAGAGAGAAAGGGAGGAAGAACACTCTCTCAAGTTCTCTCCCTTGGTTGATCTTCAAACCACCATAACTTTTGATCTAGAACTCCAATTGCCGCTCCGTTTGCGGCCACGCATTCACTGCGGAGAGCTCTACAAAACCCATACAACCAATCTTGAGGTAATCCACGTGTTGCTGTTCGAAATCTCAGCCCTTATTTTCGAGTTTCATGGGTGAAATATTGAGATTTTGGGTTCTTTGATGTTATAGGACCCAACTCTCTTGAAGGAGAAGGTTAATCTTGTCTCCTTGGACCTTGGGTGTGGTAAGATTCTCAACCCTAGTGTATTTTGTTGTTTTATGATGTTTGGGTTTTGAGATGTTGTGTATGGATATGATGATTGTGGCTTAGGTTGTGTGTATGTAAATTTTGGAGCTTGATTGGTGATATTGAAAAGCTTGAGAAAGGATTTGGTGGTGAAAAATCTGTTCTTGGAGGTTTTGAGGCCTTGAGAGCTTAAGGAGAAGTGGTTTGGAAGTGCTCCGGTTGAGCTTGGGAAAATCGGCTAAGGTATGGTTTCGGTTTCCCTTATCTAATATGTAATATGGTAGAAAATACTTAGGCTAGAGGCCCTAAGATAGGCATTGAATGGTTGGTGTTGTTGAATTATTGATATATATGATGTGGTCATATATGTGATGATGATTAATGATGCCTTGGTGGTATGATGTATGAGAAATATGCATGTTGTGATATATGCTTGATGATTGGTTATGGTTGAATTGTGGGTTGAACCATGTTATGGTGAGCATGATGTTGATTGTGTATAATAATTAATTATTGGGATTGGTGTTGTTGGATTTGGCATGAGGAAGAGTATATGATATGTCAATATGTTTGAGTTTGAGCCACTTGGGTGAAGTGGGTTAAAATGATGAGATAGTGATTTTGTAATTTGTGGTAAAGTGTCAATGTGTGAGTTGAGGAGGCTTGATGTTGAAATTGATATATTTTGATTGATTTCAAAGAAAAGGGATGAAAATGGCATGTTTTGATTGATTTTGAAAAGAGTTGGAAATGGCTTGTTTGCAAATGGCACTTTGTGGTTTTTATGAAAATATGGTTTTTGGGCATACTTTGGTGGGACATAACTTGGACTACGGATCTCTGTTTTGTGCCAAATCTATTTATAAATGAAACTGGATCCGGGATGTCCATGCCGTTCGAAGAACGGGTGAAAAACGATTTAAAATGAGAAAGTTATGTCCGTTGGAAGATTGGGGTTTAAATTGGTGAATTCTGCAGCTTTTAACTTAGAAAATTTTTAGCAGAATGACCCCTTGCGCGTGGGCGCACTTGGCGCGTGCGCGCCGTTCTTCCGGAAAATGCCATCCACGCGTGAGCGTGATGTGCGCGGGCGCGCCGATTGTGCTGCACCCAATGCCCAGCCATTTTCCAGAGAGTTATGCCAGAACTGTGCCAGTGTTGTGCCTGGGGCACGAGGACGCCCACGCGTACGCGTGGTTGACGCGTACGCGTCGATTGGCAAATTTTGAATTCACGCGTTAGCGTGCATGACGCTTGCGCGTCGATGAGTTTTCGAGGCCATTCACGCGTGCGCGTGGAGTGCGCGTACGCGTGGACCTGTTTTCATCCCAAAGTTGATTTTTGAGTTTTAAAAGCCAAATTTCATACTTCTAAGCCTCCGATCTCACCACTTATATCTTAAATCATCATGATATGCCTAGCTATGAGAGAAGGAGCTAGGGGATGTGGTAACTTGCGAGTGAAGCAAGGGAAAATAAATAATCAATGAGGATCATTGATGATTATGTGAGATGTGGAGGATGGTGGTGGAAGTGCTTGTTATGCCATTGGCCGAAGGGCCGTAATTGTTTATGAATTGGCTGGTTCTGGATTGAACCGTGAGCCGGGATAGCTGTGTATGCTATGAATATTGGCTGGTTCTGGATTGAACCGTGAGCCAAAATAGCTGTGTATGCTATGAATATTGGCTGGTTATGGATTTAACCGTGAGCCGGATGGCTGATATGGATGTTGATCCATGGATGAGAATTCATGCATGTTTATGCTGAATTATTGATAATTGTGATTTGCGCTTCCACTATCTGAGATACGAGTTTCCCTGGGTAGTAGCAGTGGCTAGCCACCACGTGCTCCAGGTTGAGACTTATACTCTGTTGACCCTATGTCATAAGTGTGGCCGGGCACTGTGAAAGACCCGGATGAGCTCGCCCCCGTAAATATTCACCAGTGAAGGTGATGGATATAGATCATGATTATGATCAAGTTTATGACGAGTATAACTCGAGTTGGGGATGCGTGACAGAGGGACAATCCAATGGTTAGCTACCAGGACTTGTCGGGTTGGCTCTATAACCGACAGATGATATCATCAGCCACTAGGGACAGGCATTCATCATATGCATACTATATGAATTGTTTGAGATTGCCTATTTGAATGCATATTACTTGCTAATTGTCTAAATGCCTTACTTGTTCCTAATTGTATATTTCTTGCTTGATATAACTGTGTTTGCTATATTATACTCCTGTTGGTGGTTGGGAGGTCTGAAGGAATTGGAAAGGGAAGTATTAGTTAGACTGAAGTATCTTTAGTCAGATGCCCTTTATGGTTTAGTTTGTTTATAAGCTTTGATATTATCTGAAGGAAGTTCTAGGATTGCCTTTGGCTTTCCTCCATTATGTATTATATATGTGGAAGCTGTTACCATGCTGGGGACTTCTGGTTCTCACCCATGCGGATTTTGTGGTTTTCAGATGCAGGACGTAAGGTTTCCCGCTGAGGCATGCTGGAGACTTCTAGATTTGCGAAGATCCTTTGTTCTCGGGGCTATGTTTTGGTTTATATGTTTTGCTTGGATACTTTTATCTCCATTAAATAATACAAACTGTGATGACTCCTCTTATGGGAGAATTTTGGAGAATAGGATTTATGTATTTGTGTCCCTTTGGGTTTCCTTTGGGGTTTTCCTTAGTATATCATATGTATATATTGTTATGCTCGGATCGGTTATCTTCGCAGCCGGATCTTGAGTCTTGATATTCCTGTTTTTGACCCTCCTTTGTATATATATAGTCTCGCGTTGGTTATCCTTGTTCGTTACGTTATCGATCGGAGTGTTGCGCTTTAAGGTTGCGGTTTTTGTTTACCCCTTTTTCTACAAAGGCTCCTAGTTATAATCAATCATTCATACTACTATACGTACTAAATTTTTATTTTAGAGGTCGTAATACCTTGCCATCTCTGAATTATGACTTAAGCATAAGACTCTGTATGGTAGGGTGTTACACTATGGTATCAGAGCAGTTCGTTCCTGTAGAGCCTGAGGGATGGACTGATTATGCTTCTGTGCATTCTCTGTATGTGTGTTATGTGCTATTAGTATATCTGCTTGATATAATTGGCATAAACGTTCATGAGCATGCATTTGGGACTTTGAAGTACTAGACTTCCGATATTGAGACTGATCAACTTAATATCGATTGTTTGGTATGTATAGGAACCAGATGGCGCCTCATGGACGCGGTAGAGGTAGTGTGAGAGGTCGTACTAACGCTCGTGCATCGGAGAATAACCCTAATGACCCGGTGAACTTTATGACTGCGTTGGAGAACATGGCTGCTGCTATGCAAGCCACTGCTGAGGCTCTTGGTCAACAGATGAACAACCATGGTAATAATGGAGGTGGAGTTCATGGCCCGATGACGCTGGCAAACTTTTTGAAGGTTAATCCGCCTAAGTTCAAGGGGACTACTAGTCCGACTGAGGCTGATACATGGTTTCAGGCTATAGAGCGAGCACTGCAAGCACAAGTGGTACCCGAAGGGCAGCGTGTCGAGTTTGCTACCTATATGCTTGTCGGTGAAGCGTCGCATTGGTGGCAAGGTATCCGACGTCTTCTGCAGCAGGGTGATGACTATATCACTTGGAATGTCTTCCAAGAGGAGTTCTATAAGAAGTACTTTCCGACTTCTGCTAGGACAGCTAAGGAACTTGAGTTACTGCAGCTGAAGCAGGGTATTATGTCCATATCAGAGTATACTGACAAGTTTGAGGAGCTATTCAGGTTCTCTCGTATGTGCCAAGGGACTCCGGTGGAATATGAGGAATGGAAGTGTGTTAAGTATGAAGGAGGACTCCGGAGTGATATCTTTAGTTCAGTGGGACCAATGGAGATTAGGACTTTCTCCGAGTTAGTGAACAAGTGTAGGGTTGCTGAAGAGTGTGTGAAGAGGGCAACCGCTGAGAAAGGGAGTCAAAAGGGATCATTCCCACAGAACCGAGGGAAGAGCTTTGCACCTAGAGGTCCGTCTTTCAAGAGGGGAAGCTCTTTTAGGAGGCCCAACAACAACAACAACTCCCAATGGAAGAAGTTTGGGAAGCAGCCTCAGAATGATCAAGCTTGTACTAGGTGTGGAAGTCACCATTCGGGAATACCATGCAAGGCCGGATGGGGTTTGTGCTACACTTGTGGAAAGGCGGGGCATAAAGCCGCAAATTGTCCGGAGAAGCAGAAACAAGGTGCTGGAAAGGCACAACAGACTGGTCGGGTGTTCACCACTTCAGCTGTAGGAGCTGAGGGATCTGAGACACTTATTCGAGGTAACTGTGAAATGGCTGGACAAACTTTAAATGCTTTATTTGATTCGGGAGCATCACATTCATTCATTGCATTTGAGAAAGCCCATGAGTTAGGACTGAAGATTGTAACTTTAGGTTATGATCTAAGGGTGTACAATGCTACCCATGAAGCCATGGTAACTAGGCTAGGATGCCCGGAAGTTTCCTTTAGGTTCAAGCAACGTGATTTTGTTCATAATTTAGTCTGTTTGCCGATGATTGGTCTTGATCTTATCTTGGGATTGGACTGGTTATCTAAGAACCATGTTCTGCTAGATTGTTCTACAAAGTCGGTGTACTTTATGCCGGAAGATACTGAAGGGCCGGTCGTGGTGAATAATTATTACTTGAATTCAATGATGGTGAACTGTTCCGGAACCGAATGTCAGGGTATCATGTTGTTAACAGCGGGCGTTTCGGGTGATGATCAAAGGTTGGAACAGATTCCGGTTGTGTGTGAGTTTCCAGAAGTGTTTCCCGATGATATTGATGAGTTTCCACCTAACCGAGAGGTTGAGTTTGCTATTGAATTGGCGCCAGGGGCGGGACCAATCTCAAGTGCTCCTTACAGGATGTCACCGTTAGAGATGAACGAGTTAAAGTCTCAGTTAGAGGATTTGTTGGGAAAGAATTTTATACGCCCAAGTGTATCTCCGTGGGGTGCTCCAGTGTTACTGGTGAAGAAGAAGGATGGGAGTATGCGGCTCTGTGTGGATTATAGGCAGCTGAACAAGGTTACAATAAATAATAAATACCCATTGCCGAGGATTGATGATCTCATGGATCAGTTACAAGGAGCTGGAGTTTTCTCCAAGATCGATTTGCGATCCGGTTATCACCAGATAAGGGTGAGGGGTGAGGATATCCCTAAGACCGCTTTCAGGACTCGTTATGGTCATTACGAGTACACTGTAATGTCTTTTGGGTTGTCAAACGCTCCAGCAGTGTTCATGGTTTACATGAATAGAGTTTTCCGTCCGTTTCTGGATAAATTCGTTGTTGTCTTCATTGATGACATACTGATTTATTCCAAGACTGAAGAAGAGCATGCGGAACACTTGAGGACCGTGTTGCAGATTCTAAAGGAGAAGAAACTTTATGCAAAACTGTCTAAGTGCGAGTTTTGGAAGAGTGAGGTGAAGTTTTTGGGTCACGTGGTGAGTAAGAAGGGAATAGCCGTAGATCCAACTAAGGTGGAGGCCATGATGGATTGGAAACAACCAACCACCGTAACAGAGATAAGGAGTTTTCTGGGTTTAGCTGGCTATTACCGAAGGTTTATCAAGGACTTTTCACAGGTAGCTTTGCCAATGACAAAGTTAACCCGCAAAGACACTCCGTTTGTTTGGACTCCTGAGTGCGAGGAGAGCTTTCAGACATTGAAGAAAAAGTTGACCACTGCACCTGTGTTAGTGTTACCTGAGCCGAATGAGCCATTTGAGGTGTATTGTGATGCCTCATTGAAGGGTCTAGGGTGCGTGCTGATGCAGCATCGTAATGTGGTGGCGTATGCCTCACGACAGTTGAGACCTCATGAAGTTAGTTACCCTACGCACGATTTGGAACTCGCTGCGGTTGTGTTTGCCTTGAAGGTGTGGAGGCATTACCTCTATGGGGTTAAGTTCCAAGTTTTCTCCGATCATAAGAGCTTGAAGTACCTCTTTGATCAGAAAGAGCTTAATATGAGACAGAGAAGGTGGATGGAATTGTTGAAGGACTACGACTTTGAGTTGCATTACCATCCGGGAAAGGCGAACGTAGTGGCGGATGCGTTAAGTCGGAAGTCGTTATATGCGGCTTGGATGATGCTTCAAGAGGAGAAGTTGCTCAAGGGATTTGAGAGTCTAAAAATTGGTACTCGAGAAGTATCCGGAACTTTGTGTTTGAGCCGATTAGAGATCTCAAGTGATTTTAAGTCCGAACTCCTAAAGGCTCATCAAAATGATGAAGCGTTATGGAAGGTGTTACCGGCTATTGAGCAAGGAAAACAATGGAGAGTGTCGGAA
The DNA here is from genome assembly GCF_003086295.3 of Arachis hypogaea. Lineage (NCBI taxonomy): Eukaryota > Viridiplantae > Streptophyta > Magnoliopsida > Fabales > Fabaceae > Arachis > Arachis hypogaea. The sequence continues at coordinate 79,570,920 of NC_092044.1, read as the reverse complement.
GAAAAAGATGGGTTATGGAGATTCAAGGGTAGGATCATTGTGCCGGATGTGGGCACTTTGAGGCAAGATATTTTAAAGGAGGCACACAAAAGCGGATTCTCCATTCACCCAGGAAGTACTAAGATGTACCATGATTTAAAGGCAATGTTCTGGTGGCCAGGTATGAAGAATGATGTGGCGGAATATGTTTCAAAGTGTTTAACTTGTCAAAAGGTAAAGATTGAACATCAAAGACCTTCCGGGATGTTGCAACCTTTAGAGATTCCACAATGGAAGTGGGAGAGTATTGCAATGGACTTTGTGTCGGGATTGCCAAGGACTAGGGCTGGTTTTGATGCTATTTGGGTGATTGTGGACCGACTGACGAAGTCAGCTCACTTTCTGCCCATTCGTATGACTTACACCCTTGAGGAGCTAGCACGGTTATACATAAAGGAGATTGTGAGACTTCATGGTGTACCTGCTACTATAATCTCTGATAGAGATCCTCGTTTCACTTCAAGGTTTTGGGGTGCATTTCAGAAAGCTTTTGGAACCCGATTAAGCTTGAGCACGGCTTACCATCCTCAAACAGATGGTCAATCTGAGAGGACGATCCAAATGCTAGAAGATATGTTGAGAGCTTGTGTTTTGGACCAACCAGTGAGTTGGGATCGGTATATGCCATTAGTGGAGTTTGCATACAATAATAGTTATCATGCGAGCATCGGAATGGCTCCGTATGAGGCCTTGTATGGGAGGAAATGTCAATCTCCGCTATGTTGGTATGAAGCTGGAGAGAAAAGCTTGTTAGGGCCGGAAATGATAGCCGAGACTACTGAACAAGTCAAGAAAATCCGTGATAGGATGCTTACAGCGCAGAGTCGTCAAAAGAGTTACGCCGATCAGAGGCGAAAGCCCTTAGAATTTGAAGAAGGAGATCATGTCTTCCTTAAGGTTACTCCGACCACGGGAGTAGGTATGGCGATTAAGGCAAAGAAGTTGAATCCTCGATACATTGGTCCATTTCAAATCCTGGAGAGGATTGGACCGGTGGCGTATCGGATGGCTCTACCACCTCATCTTTCGAACCTGCACGACGTGTTTCACGTGTCGCAGCTTCGGAAGTACACTCCTGATGCTAGCCATGTGTTGGAACCTGAGTCGGTTCAGTTGAGGGAAGATTTGACGCTTCCAGTGGTTCCGGTCAGAATCGATGATACTAGTATCAAACGGTTGCGTGGAAAAGAGGTTTCATTGGTCAAAGTGGCATGGAGTCGAGGCGGTGTTGAGAAACACACTTGGGAACTTGAGTCGGAGATGCGAACGGATTATCCGCATTTATTCTCAGGTAATTGCATTTGAATTTTGTGGGCAAAATTCCCAATTAGGTGGGTAGAATGTAAAACCCGGTTAATTAACGGCTAATTAACCCATAAATGAGAATTTATTCTAGAAAGCCTAAAATGTGATTTTTATGGCTAAATGTGATAGAGGAGATTGAGACGAGAATTTTGGTACCAATTTAATAGAATTCGGACCAAGATTGGACCAAATGGGCCAAACCGGGCCAATTGGACCCAAAGTGGGCCCTTGGCCCAACATAACTTAACCAAAACCCTAGTTTTCAGCACTCTCTCTCCTCATTTGTTACACACACAAGCTGAAATTAGAGAGAAAGGGAGGAAGAACACTCTCTCAAGTTCTCTCCCTTGGTTGATCTTCAAACCACCATAACTTTTGATCTAGAGCTCCGATTGCCGCTCCGTTTGTGGCCACGCGTTCACTGTGGAGAGCTCTACAAAACCCATACAACCAATCTTGAGATAAGCCACGTGTTGCTGTTCGAAATCTCAGCCCTTATTTTCGAGTTTCATGGGTGAAATGTTGAGATTTTGGGTTCTTTGATGTTATAGGACCCAACTCTCTTGAAGGAGAAGGTTAATCTTGTCTCCTTGGACCTTGGGTGTGGTAAGATTCTCAACCCTAGTGTATTTTGTTGTTTTATGATGTTTGGGTTTTGAGATGTTGTGTATGGATATGATGAATGTGGCTTAGGTTGTGTGTATGTAAATTTTGGAGCTTGATTGGTGATATTGAAAAGCTTGAGAAAGGATTTGGTGGTGAAAAATCTGTTCTTGGAGGTTTTGAGGCCTTGAGAGCTTAAGGAGAAGTGGTTTGGAAGTGCTCCGGTTGAGCTTGGGAAAATCGGCTAAGGTATGGTTTCGGTTTCCCGTATCTAATATGTAATGTGGTAGGAAATACTTAGGCTAGAGGCCCTAAGATAGGCATTGAATGGTTGGTGTTGTTGAATTGTTGATATATATGATGTGGTCATATATGTGATGATGATTAATGATGCCTTGGTGGTATGATGTATGAGAAATATGCATGTTGTGATATATGCTTGATGATTGGTTATGGTTGAATTGTGGGTTGAACCATGTTATGGTGAGCATGATGTTGATTGTGTATAATAATGAATTATTGGGATTGGTGTTGTTGGATTTGGCATGAGGAAGAGTATATGATATGTCAATATGTTTGAGTTTGAGCCACTTGGGTGAAGTGGGTTAAAATGATGAGATAGTGATTTTGTAATTTGTGGTAAAGTGTCAATGTGTGAGTTGAGGAGGCTTGATGTTGAAATTGATATATTTTGATTGATTTCAAAGAAAAGGGATGAAAATGGCATGTTTTGATTGATTTTGAAAAGAGTTGGAAATGGCTTGTTTGCAAATGGCACTTTGTGGTTTTTATGAAAAATATGGTTTTTGGGCATACTTTGGTGGGACATAACTTGGACTACGGATCTCTGTTTTGTGCCAAATCTATTTATAAATGAAACTGGATCCGGGATGTCCATGCCGTTCGAAGAACGGGTGAAAAACGATTTAAAATGAGAAAGTTATGTCCGTTGGAAGATTGGGGTTTAAATTGGTGAATTCTGCAGCTTTTAACTTAGAAAATTTTTAGCAGAATGACCCCTTGCGCGTGGGCGCACTTGGCGCGTGCGCGCCGTTCTTCCGGAAAATGCCATCCACGCGTGAGCGTGATGTGCGCGGGCGCGCCGATTGTGCTGCACCCAATGCCCAGCCATTTTCCAGAGAGTTATGCCAGAACTGTGCCAGTGTTGTGCCTGGGGCACGAGGACGCCCACGCGTACGAGTGGTTGACGCGTACGCGTCGATTGGCAAATTTTGAATTCACGCGTTAGCGTGCATGACGCTTGCGCGTCGATGAGTTTTCGAGGCCATTCACGCGTGCGCGTGGAGTGCGCGTACGCGTGGACCTGTTTTCATCCCAAAGTTGATTTTTGAGTTTTAAAAGCCAAATTTCATACTTCTAAGCCTCCGATCTCACCACTTATATCTTAAATCATCATGATATGCCTAGCTATGAGAGAAGGAGCTAGTGGATGTGGTAACTTGCGAGTGAAGCAAGGGAAAATGAATAATCAATGAGGATCATTGATGATTATGTGAGATGTGGAGGATGGTGGTGGAAGTGCTTGTTATGCCATTGGCCGAAGGGCCGTAATTGTTTATGAATTGGCTGGTTCTGGATTGAACCGTGAGCCGGGATAGCTGTGTATGCTATGAATATTGGCTGGTTCTGGATTGAACCGTGAGCCGGAATAGCTGTGTATGCTATGAATATTGGCTGGTTCTGGATTGAACCGTGAGCCGGAATAGCTGTGTATGCTTTGAATATTGGCTGGTTATGGATTTAACCGTGAGCCGGATGGCTGATATGGATGTTGATCCATGGATGAGAATTCATGCATGTTTATGCTGAATTATTGATAATTGTGATTTGCGCTTCCACTATCTGAGATACGAGTTTCCCTGGGTAGTAGCAGTGGCTAGCCACCACGTGCTCCAGGTTGAGACTTATACTCTGTTGACCCTATGTCATAAGTGTGGCCGGGCACTGTGGAAGACCCGGATGAGCTCGCCCCCGTAAATATTCACCAGTGAAGGTGATGGATATAGATCATGATTATGATCAAGTTTATGACGAGTATAACTCGAGTTGGGGATGCGTGACAGAGGGACAGTCCAATGGTTAGCTACCAGGACTTGTCGGGTTGGCTCTATAACCGACAGATGATATCATCAGCCACTAGGGACAGGCATTCATCATATGCATACTATATGAATTGTTTGAGATTGCCTATTTGAATGCATATTACTTGCTAATTGTCTAAATGCCTTACTTGTTCCTAATTGTATATTTCTTTCTTGATATAACTGTGTTTGCTATATTATACTCCTGTTGGTGGTTGGGAGGTCTGAAGGAATTGGAAAGGGAAGTATTAGTTAGACTGAAGTATCTTTAGTCATATACCCTTTATGGTTTAGTTTGTTTATAAGCTTTGATATTATCTGAAGGAAGTTCTAGGATTGCGTTTGGCTTTCCTCCATTATTATGTATTATATATGTGGAAGCTGTTACCATGCTGGGGACTTCTGGTTCTCACCCATGCGGATTTTGTGGTTTTCAGATGCAGGACGTAAGGTTTCCCGCTGAGGCATGCTGGAGACTTCTAGATTTGCGAAGATCCTTTGTTCTCGGGGCTATGTTTTGGTTTATATGTTTTGCTTGGATACTTTTATCTCCATTAAATAATACAAACTGTGATGACTCCTCTTATGGGAGAATTTTGGAGAATAGGATTTATGTATTTGTGTCCCTTTGGGTTTCCTTTGGGGTTTTCCTTAGTATATCATATGTTTATATTGTTATGCTCGGATCGGTTATCTTCGCAGCCGGATCTTGAGTCTTGATATTCCTGTTTTTGACCCTCCTTTGTATATATATAGTCTCGCGTTGGTTATCCTTGTTCGTTACGTTATCGATCGGAGTGTTGCGCTTTAAGGTTGCGGTTTTTGTTTACCCCTTTTTCTACAAAGGCTCCTAGTTATAATCAATCATTCATACTACTATACGTACTAAATTTTTATTTTAGAGGTCGTAATACCTTGCCATCTCTGAATTATGACTTAAGCATAAGACTCTGTATGGTAGGGTGTTACAATGACCGCTGACCCTGCATTAATCATATACAGCCTGCCATGAAAAGAATCAATCAGAAGTTGGAGTAGATGGTGAGAAATGTTAATCCCAAAGGAAGAAGCATCTCTAAAGCCTCAACCGTTCTCATACCATAGATTTCACACCTATCCAGTAACGTTTGATTTATTTATCTGTTTTATGCGTTTTCTCATGAAAACTATACTTTCTATCCGCCTGACTAAGATTTGCAAGGTAACCATTGCTTGCTCAAACCAACAATCTTTGTGGGATCGACCCTCACTCACCTGAGGTATTACTTGGACGACCTAGTATACTTACCGGTCTATCTGTGCAAAACTTGCGGAGCCAGTTTCATGCACCATGTGCCCGCGTACACATGCCATCTCAAATTTGCAAAATTCTGTAAAGTTGCAGATCAGTTTTAAACACCAAACCTTAAACATTTATAACTTCCTTTACAAAATTCTATTTTTCTCAAACTTTATATTAATTTAAAGATCTTTAAATGAGCTTTAATTTAAGATAAACTTCAACATACAGTACTCTTCCAATCCAGACAACTATTTCATCCTCAGTACTGCAGAAACTTAAGGCTTCATTTTCTAACTCTTGATAGAAAATTACCAAATTCAACCAACTAACTCATCTCTAATAACCTTAGAGCCTGAATACTAGGTAACAATCTCAAACAGGAATTTAAGGAAGCTTAGAAAGCAAGAGAACTCTTAAAAATGAAGAAAAATAATTTTTTAGCAAAACAAGATCCTTGCGTACGCACGCCCTTATGTGCGTACGCACACCTCAATTTTTTATCATCACGTGTACGCGTCCATGGGTCGCGTACGCGAGGTGCCGGACAGGAAGTATCACCCACGTCGTATGGTGCAGGAGGCCGCCTACGCACCCTTGCGTTTTGGCCCATATCGCGTACGCATTGCATAGGCCGCGTACGCATGAGGGCCTGGTAGAGACACACGCCCGCGTACGCATGCCATCCCAGATTTGCAAAATTCTATAAAGTTGTAGAAATCAGTTTTAAAAACCAAACTTTAAACGTTCATAACTTTCTCTATAAAATTCTATTTTCCTCAAACTTTATATCAATTTAAATATCCTTGAATAAATTTAATTTAAGACAAACTTCAACCAATTTCGAAAATTGAGTCTCAAGTTATGATCTGCCAAAGTTCACCAAAATTTGATTTTCACCAAAAGTTAGCTTGGTTCTCAAACTTTCAAAACTCACAATGAAACCGAATCAAAGCCTACTTAATTTCACCATAAAACACTACCAAGTACTATACTTTACCTTTTCATCACAATTCAATCAATTCATCATCTACTTTAATAAACTCATGCACCATAACTCAACAATTCCACAATTTCTACATCAAGATTCCAATATTAACAAATTTAACACAATCTTACTACTCATAAACATCACTTATCATACCTCATCATAAATTCTCATGATTACAATAATCTAGCTTCAACATCAACAATTCTCATCACAAGTCATCAAAATTATCACAAGCATCAAATATTATAATCTAAGAGATAATTAAAACTAAGAAGCCTAATTTTTAGAGAGAAGAGCGAGCTTCTCTCTCTAGAAATAACTTAAAACATGTTTCCAACACTACTCTAATTGCTGCCCCCTTTCTCCTTCTTGATTTTGACTTCAAATAATTCAGAAATGAGTTGGATTTGGGCCTGAAGTAGCTCAGAAATTGCCCCTTGCGTGTTCATTTAATGAGGTCACATGACCAGTGTCACGCGTATGTGTGGGTGACGTGAGCGCATCTCTTGGAAAAATTTCTTGGTCACGCATACGTGTGGGTCATGCGTGTGCATCGCTTTGATTTTCACAAATCCTCATTTCTTCATGAATTCTCCACTTTGCTTGCTTATTCTTCACTTCTTCAATCTAATCCTTGCATTATAAACCTGGAATCACTCAACAAATATATCAAAGCATTGACAGGAATTAAAGTGAATTAAATTTAGTAATTTAAGTGCCTAAAAGCATGTTTTCACTCTTAAGCACAATTTAGGAGAAATTCACAAAATCATGCTATTTCATTGAATAAATGTGTGAAAAGTTGATAAAATCCACTAAATTCAACACATGATAAACCACAAAATTAGGGTTTATCAACCTCTCCACACTTAAACCAAGCATGTCCTCATGCTAAACCCAGAAAGATACAAGAAAAGGGTATCAACATTTACTCAATGTAATCTATCTAAATGCAACCTATCTACATGCATGCAACTACTTGTTCAAAATAAATCAATTTACAAGAATACATATGTAAACATAAGGGCTAAAGCAATCACAATCAAATCAAATCCATAATTGAATTGAGTTCTAGAAAGGATTTTTATAAACTTGCAAGATAAGAGATGATCACAGGTGAAAACATGTAATTGAGCAATGGAAACCCTCACCGGATGTGTATCCGCTCTAATTACTCAAGTGTATAGGGTTGATTCTCTCAATTCTCTTCTAATCATGCTTTCTAAGATTTGTTTTTCATCTAACAATCAACAATTATTCAATGCACGCATACAAATATCATGAGGACTTATCTATAGGTTGTAATGGGGCTAAGGTAAGATAAAGATATATATGGTCAAGTGAGCTTAAGATTTGCATCTTTGATTAGCCTAAGCTCTCACCAAACACATATAACAACCTATACAATTCAAATGCATACCTAACTACCCATTCTTCACCCTTTTTTTTCACACACTCATGTATTCTTTTCAATTCACACCCCATATGTATTGATTATTATTGAAGTTTCCTTTGGGGTATTTTGTCCCCTTTTTATTGTTTTCTTTTTTTCTCTTTTCTTTTTTTTTGATTATTTTTTTTCACAATGAAATATATACAAAAGACTAATGCATATGGTTTAAATATTTAATGCATGAGTATGCACCAAACTTCCAAAATTTTTAATAAAAACTCAAAAATACACTTTTATCTCAACCAATGTTCCCAAACTTCTTCCCACACTTGAATGATAAATACTCTCACTTGCCTAAGCAATTAGAGATCCAAATTAAGGACATTTATTATTTTTCACATAGGGGTAGTGATGTGCTAAAATTAAGAATAAAAGGGATTAAAATAGGCTCAAAATTGGCTAACTATGATAGATAAAAAGGTAAGACCATTTGGGTAAGTGAGCTCAAATGAAATAAAGGCCTCAATCATATAAATGCATTCATACACAAAATAATGGACATAAAGAATCAAACAAATCAAAGATTACAATCATAGAGAGAGAATAATACACATAAGAAGGAAAATAGTGGTTATTTGATGTAACCACACAATTAGGCTAAAAAAACTCACAAGCTTATGTGTTCTTAGCTCAAAAACATGTTCCACAATATATAATAATTCAAGCAAGTTCAATGAAATTTGTTCTTTCAAATCAACTAGGGTGCCCTACAGATAAATTTCTTGGAAAATTTCATTATTTTGACTAAGCTTATTATATATATATATATATATATATATATATATATATATATATATATATATATATATATATATGTATATGCAAACCAAGAAAATGTAACTAAAATTTCTAAAAGATCTAGTAATAGAAGAAAAATAAATGAAATGTAAAAGTGTTAAGATTTGAACTTTTCACCCAAAAATAGGCCGACTGGTGAGTCGACTTCCCCACACTTAAAAGTTTGCATCATCCTCTGCTTGTAGATGATACACTGTAATGAGACAACCCAACCCAATCAAACACTTGGAAGGCATAAAAGAAAAGCATGGTAAAATTGCAAGAAATATCATAAAGTTTGCACCATCAAATTTCATAATCTCAAGAAACTCCTCATCTCAGTCACTAACGTTGATCTTCCCCATTTCATTACCGCTTCAACCTTAGAAGGATGCACTGCTATTCCTCCTCTACTTACAACGTGGCCTAAGAAATTTACCTTCTCTTTCCAAAATTCACACTTCGACAACTTTGCATAGAGTTTCTTCTCCTTCAGGATTTGTAACACCATCCTCAGATGCTCTTCATGCTCTTTTACCGTCTTTGAATAAACCAAAATATCATCTATGAACACCACCAAGAACTTATCCAGAAAGGGACAAAATACGCTGTTCATGTAATCCATGAACACAGCAGGTGCATTTGTTAAGCCAAAGGACATCACCGCGTATTCCTAATGACCGTAATGTGTTTTTAACGCAGTTTTGAGAATATCTTCCTCCTTTAATCTTATCCGATAGTAAACTGACGTCAAATAGTTCTTTGAGAACACCCCAACTCCTTGCAATTGATCCATTAAATCATCGATCCTCAGCAATGGGTACTTATTCTTCACTGTCACCTTGTTCAACTGTTGGTAGTCTACACAGAGTTGCATTCCTCCATCTTTCTTTTTCACCAATAATACTGGTTCTCCCCACAAAGATACACTCAGTTGAATGAACCCCTTATTTAGAAGCCCTTCCAACTGAGTCTTAAGTTCAGCCAGCTCTATTAGAGCCATCTTGTATGGCATGATTGAAACTGGACCTGCTCTTAGTACCAAATCTATCACAAATTTAGTCTCCCTTTGAAGTGGAAATTTAAGAATATCTTCAGGAAACACTTTCCTAGAGAAGACCTGCTCTTATAGGAGAAATTTTACTTTTGTTTACCTCTTCTTTTCACTTGATGAAACTGGTTACACTTGCTTCCCTAAAGTTTTCTTGACCTTGGGGATGATGAGGGGCATGTCCACCCCTTTTGAAGTTTTGGGCTCTTGGTGGAAAATACTTTCCACGACCTCTATTGTTGTTACCTCCATGAATATCCCTCTCCAAAGCCACCTTCTTGGTACAATCTTCTACAACCATCGCCATGTTCACAAGCTCAGAAAATCTCTAAATCTCTAACGGGTCCACAACACTCATAATGTTCGTCTTAGGACCTCCTTGGTACATAATGCAGTTCCAACCCTCATAGGACTCAAGGGCACCCTGACATACCATTATAACCTACAGAACTTCTCAAACTTACTGGTATACTTGGCTATAGACATAGATCATTTGTTCAGGTGCATGAGTTCCATCTCTCTAACCTCCCACACTGACTCTAGAAAATACTTCCTGTAGAAAGCAATCTGAAACAACTCCCATAGAATTTCCACATTCTGAAGTTGTAGCAGTTGATACTCTCCTTGCCACCAGTGCTGAGCTTCTCCCACCAGTTGATAAGACGCAAACTCCACAAATTGATTATGCAAGACATGTTGAATTTGCATTGCATGCTCCATGGCTTGGAACTGATTATCTGCTTCAGGAGGATTTGTCATTCATTTCAAAATCGGGAAAGAGGGGTTAACTCTTAGGAAAGAAGCTAAAGTCATCAGAATTCCACCTAAGTTATTCCCAGCTCCTTCTCCATTTCCATTTTCATTTCTAGCTAGTTGCCTCAACCTTTCTGAAAGAGTATTTTCGTATGGTTAGGAATTTCACACAAAATAATTCTATTGGTAGTATAGTTCCCAACCAACTAACAATACTCAAATCAAATGTAAATTATTTGGTTTTGTCACAAGTACAAATCCCAATAAAAATTAACCGAAGTATTTAAACCTCGGGTCATCTCACAAGAAATTGCAATGAAGAGGTCAATTATTGGCTATGAAGATGCAAAGGGTGTTTGATTTATAAAAGGGACAAGAAATTAAATGGACAAGAAAAGTAAATCACGTAAGCAACTAAAAAAAGACAATTACTAAAGAGAGACATTCACGGCAAAGATTAAGGATACAGGCTTTCTATTCAAGCCATTCAATGATAAAAATGATTAATAAAAATTTATCTTATTACGTCATCCCCGACGATGGAAGAACATATAATATTATCTTCACACTCGAAGAAAGTCTAATAAGACTAGCTAATCTCAATCCAAAAGTCCTAATCAAATTACTAATTGAATTAGCAAAAGATTAGCGTCAATGGAAAAAATATTAGCTAACAAGTCTAGATCGCCAATATGAGTTGGGTATTCATGACTCAAGATTGCCCAATCACTCTTTCCAAGCCAAGGATGCTTAAAAAGCTACTCTAACATCCAACCAAGTATTTTGTCAAACACTTGGAATGTATAAAAGGAAAGCATGGTAAATGACAAGAAACAGTAAAACCTAACAACTACTAATTGCAAGGAAACAATAATAACAACTCAAGTTAACAAGAAAAGAGCATCAAACATCAAATTGCATTAAAAGGGGATCCAAATCTAACATGAGTGCATGAACATAAAAGAGTCATGAAAAGGAAAATTAACATTACACACCATGAGAATTAAAGAGTAGAAACAAGAAAATGTAAAGGAAACAAGATGAGAACAAGAAATTTAGCCTAGATCTAGATGCAAAATACCCTAAGAACCCTAATTCTAGAGAGAAGAGGGAGCTTCTCTCTCTAGAAACTATACTACATGATGCCAATTTTACAACTAAGTGCTCCCCCCTTTGTCTAATCTTTAATTTTGCATGAAATAGTCTCTGGAATAGTTGGTTTGGGCCTGGAAAGCTTAGAAATCGCCCCGAGTATTTTCACTTTAATGAGGTCATGTGTGAGCATCGACACATACGCATGGGTCACGCATATGCGTCGCTTGACAATTCACTATCCACGCGTACGTGTAGTGCACGCGTACGCGTCGCCATGTGATGCCATCTTTCACGCGTGTGCATATGTTGTGCATGTGCGTCGATGGTACACTCCAAATCCTTGATTTTCCATGAGTTCTCCACTTTGCATGCTTTTCTCTTCACTCATTTGATCCATTACTAGCCTTTTCAACCTGAACTCACTCAACAAACACATCAAGGCATCTAGTGGAATAAAAAGTGAATTAAAATTACCAATTTAATGGGCTAAAAAGCATGCTTTTACACTTAAGCACAAATCAAGGGAGAATTACAAAACCATGCTATTTTATGGAATAAATGTGGGAAAAGGTGATAAAATCCCCCAAAATAAGCACAAGGTAAACCACAAAATTGGGGTTTATCAAACCTCCCCACAGTTAAACCAAGCATGTCCTCATGCTAAAATTAAGAAGGAAACAAGGGGTATGACATTTATTAAATGCAAATATACTATCTAAATGCAACCTATCTACATGCAATTACTTGGTCAAAACAAATCAATTCCCAAGGAAACATATATAAGCATAGGGCCTAAAGCAAAAGCAATCACATCAAACCCACAATTGAATTGAATTATTGAAAGATTTTACAAACTTGCAAGAAAAGATGATCATGGGTGGAAACATGCAATTGAGCAATCGAACCCTCACCGGATGTGTATCCGCTCTAGTCACTCAAGTGTATAGGGTTGATCCACTTAATTCTCCCCTGATCATGCTTTCCAAGATTTGTTTTTCATCTAACAATCAACAAATAATTCATGCATGCATACAAATATCATGAGGACTTTCTCATAAGTTGTAGTGGGGCTAGGGTCAAGGTGGGGTTATATATGGTTAAGTGGACTAGAATTTGAATTTTTGATTAACCTAAGCTTTCCACCTAACCTATATAACAACCTATAAAATTCTAAACAAACCTAACTACCAATCCTCACTTTTTCACACACTCATGCATTTTCTTTTCACTTTACAACACCTATGCATTGATCATTATTGAACTTTACTTTGGGGCATTTTGTCCCCTTTTTATTGCTTTTCTTTTTCTTTTTCTCTTTTTTTCTTTTTTTTTCTTTTTTTTTTCAAGCTAAGCTATATACAAGAACATCAATGCATAAGATTTGAACATTTGATTAATACATGAGTATGTACCAAATTCCCAAAATGTTGGCAAAAATACAAAACACTGTTTTATCTTAACCAATGTTCCCAACTCTCCCATTTTTAATTGATAAGCACTCTCACTAGCTTAAACTAATCAAAAATCTAAACAAGGGATATTCATTATTTTTCACTTAAGACTTGTAATGTGATAAAATAAAGAATAATTTGGTTAAGCATAGGTTCAAAATTGGCTAACAATGGAAGATAAAAGGTAGGCAACTTGGGGCAAGTGAACTAACGAAACAATGGCCTCAATCATATAAATGCATGTATACACAAAATAATGGACATATAGAATAAAAAACTTAAATATTACAATCATAGAAAGAGAATAGTCACACAAGAATGAAGGTAAGTGGATATGTAATGGAACCACACAATAAGGCTCAAATCTCACAAGCTTGTGTTCTTAGTTCAAAACATGATCCATAATATATGTATAATTCAAGCAAGTTCTTAAAAAAATTATTTTTTTTCAATTGGGGTAGTTCCCTATAAGTAAATTTCTTGGAAAGATTCGTTGTTTTGACTAAGCTTATTATATGTATCCTAATTGCAATGTTGTGATTGAGAAAAGTAAAAATTTCTTAGTTTACTTCCCTTTTTCAATCAAATCAAATTCTCTTATGTAAAAAGGGTAAACTAAGCTCAATAATCCATATTTTCCAATCACAACCAATAAACTCGAATAACTAAAAGTGCAAAACAAACTAGAAATATGAAAATATATACAAACAAAAGATGCTAAATGTAACAAACTAAAATAGAAGTATTCAAGATAGCTAGTGTATACAATAATCCCAAAAAAGCGCAACAAAGTAAAGTGCGCAAATACTAAAAAAAATAAAACAGAATAAAGCTAAATGAAATAAGAGTCTGAAAAATGGTCGCACAAACTATAAAATCTTGCCGACGTCGACGACGGCGACTTCCCCACACTTAGAATGAAGCATCATCTTCGATGCTATAGCTGAGATTGGGTAGGTGGGTCGACGTCCACTGTTGGCTCTAGCTATGGCTGTGGCTCCACAGTAGGCTGCAGTGTCTCTGTGGAAACCTGGGTCTAAGTAGGTACCTCTGCTGGCTAAGCCTCCTCCTCCCCCCGATCCTCCTCTGCCTCAGACTGGTCGAAAGAAATATCGGGGTCAGGGGGCATGATAGTGCCCAGTGATACAAGCATTTGACTCACAAGATCAAAGCATCGCTTGTTGCGATGTTCGCTTTGTTCCATGAGCTCAATGAGACGCTGCACAAGTCGGTACGTCGGCTGAGATGCTGGTGGTGGTACTGATGGTGCTGCTGCTGATGCTGATGGTACCGATGCTGATGGGCCAGATGCTGCTACTGAAGAGGAAGATGGCCTATGAGTCGCTGCTACAGAAGCTCAAGAGCGATGCGAGACTGGTGGTGGTCTGTCACTCACACAAGTCCCCCACAGAATAGTCTTCTCCTTCCCGTGGACCGAGGGTGGCGACTCATCATCTGGCAACCAGGGAACTCCAGCTCGCTGAGCCATCTCTGTGACCAAAGCAGGGAATGGGAGTGTGCCATGGACATAAGCTCGCCACATATATTTTCTGACCAGTTGGGGAAAGTACAGCTCTTTCCCCTATCTAATCAAAACGAGCATGTCCACCGGGATCTCGGTAAAGTGCGTGGTCAGCAGAACATAATGAGCAAGAATCTGCTACCATGTCCTAGCCTCTCGCGTCAGATAATCAAACATCATCCCCTTGGGTTTTATTTTGTTGGCATCCATCTCCCAAAGGGCATCCGGATAGGCAATGACACTCCTCACTGCATCATAATCATAAGTAAGACAGTGCATCTCCTCCTCAGCCTTTTGAAATGCATCTTTCTCACTAACCCTTGGCTGACAGTGGAATGCCTGTTTAATATCCACCTCAATGATCAGAATCTATCCTCCCCTCAGGTGAACCGACTAAAGGGTTGGTCTAAAGAAATTACAATAAAATTCCTGGACCCATGACTCGTTCACCCGAGGTAACTCCTTATCCACAAAAGATAATCCAACCTCCTCAAAATCGGACTCTCAATAGATCGCCTCAAATTAGTGGGGATGTCCAGTTTCTTTTCTAAGTTGAGATGCTGCCTCTGAAGGAGAGGAAAGCATAGCTCACAGTACAAATTTGGGAACCTTTCTACTTCAGTCGGAGGTAGTAGCTGATCTGTCTTTTCCTTATCCAATAAAAATATCTTGGCATAGCTGGGGAGGGTAGAATCAGCAGAAGATTGAGATTTCTTTCTTTTTCGAGAGGTTTCCTTTGCTTTCCTTGTTCCTTTATCAGACATCCTGGAGAAACCAACAATCACAGGATATAAACAATTAAGCAAATAAGAGGAGTGTAAAGCAAGGAATCAAGAAGCAAACAGAGAATAGGTAACAAGAGGATATTGATATATTCATGATGTGAAGCAAAGAAGAGAACTCTTGGAAGGTATGATAACAGAATTCAAATGTCAAACAGAAATACAACCCAAGAATTCATGCAATATTAGCCAAGTGCTTATTTGTTAAGCAACATTAATTCTCATACCTAAAAGAATGTGAAAGGTTAAAGTAAAAACTAAAAAAAATAGAGTTAAAGAGTTAGTTAAGTTAAAAGTTAGCAAGGCGGTTAGAAATTAGTGGCATGACAATTTTTGGAGCTTAACCAAGAGAAATTCAAAACGCATAGGAACAAGAAAACTCACATTCACGAGGATTATGCAAGACATTGATGATGAAATATAATTTGCACAAAAGCATAGAATAGAAAAGCAAGTCAACATCAATGTTTATGGTCACTACAAATTATATAATTGGTGTTAAAAGAATTAAGATTAGCACTTGGTGCAACTCAAAACATGGTGAAACAATTTCAATATAAAAAGGTTACACTAGCAGAAAGCACCAATTATTACAACATAAAAAACTTAAGCATAAATGAACATGTTTAAATCAGATGGCAAAATCATTGAAAAAGACTTCATTGGTTAAGTAAAGTTAAAAAATTAAACTCGAACCAAGAGGTCATGAAGCATTTGATTTAAACTGGTACTGTTGAAAACACAACCAGCTTCATATTGACATATCTAGCCAAGGGTCTATTTTATACAGCAATCTATCAAATAGGTCCCTGATCCTGTCAATCATCAATATACATGAAAGGGAATTGAAATGAAAATGGAAATACTGACCAAATTAGCTTATGAATTGAACTTGGCATAGGCTAAAATGGGTTCAGATCAAGAGATGCCAAAGCCATTCATAGGCTGTAAGTTAACACAAAGTAGTTTTCAAAAATATTAGCTGCATTCCGGCAGTAATATAGACGTTCCCAGATAACGAATAGCAGCAAAATCTCACATATGAATCCATGATTTGTAAATCAGGAAAAACAAGATATAAATTCATATGATTGAGGCATCTTTAAGCAAAATTAATCAATATAACAGCACTAAACAGGATGTAGTTTCAGAATTAATGACACAGCACATGTAAGAACAGAACATCAACATCATCAGCAAGGCAGTTTTATAATCAACCAATTCAGACAACAAGAACGGAGCAATTATCAGGCCTAAATCCTCTAACCACATCCTAGCTACCTAACCACATGCAATTCTAACTAACCTAATCAAACAGAAATTAAACTGAGCTAACAAAATTCTCTAAACAAAACAATAGAACAAGAAAAGAAATGTAGGGTAACCTAGAAGCAGAGGCAGAAATAGAACTGGGAAAAGAAGAAAATTGGAAGCAGTGCCACCTAGGGAGGGCGGTGAGACAGGGCTGTCAAATTGAGGCACTGAGAAGTGGTTGCAGGGTAGCGCTGAGCATAGTGAAGCACAGAGCAAGAAAGCAGAGCTTTTCCTCTGGTTGGGTGAAAGGAAAGGAACGGCTGAGAAAGGAAAGGAAGAAGTTGATGACGTTGGAATGAGGCTCGCCGGCGGTAGTGGAGACCGCAGCGGTGCTGTCACCGGAAGGGTGGCCGGTAATGGCTTGAAGGTTCTGCAACTTTGAAGAGAGAGGGAGGAGAAAATGGAACGTTAGAAGGAAGAGGGTGAAAGGACGCGATGGCTAGGGCTTGTGCGTCCCTGGGTATTAGCGAATTCGAATCCACGCATACGCGTATGTTACGTGTGCACGTGGGTGGATAGAAAGGAAAAGCACGAGGAACTGCTATACACGCGTATGCGCATATAGAAAGAGTGCGCACCAACACGTACGTGATAAACCCTGATTTCGTGGTTTATTTTGTGCTTATTTTGGGGGATTTTATCACCTTTTCCCACATTTATTCAATAAAATAGCATGGTTTTGTAATTCTCCCTTGAATTGTGCTTAAGTGTAAAAACATGCTTTTTAGGCCCTTAAATTGGTGATTTTAACTCACTTTAATTCCATTCGATGCCTTGATGTGTTTGTGATGAGCGGATAATTTATACGCTTTTTGGCATTGTTTTTAGTATGTTTTAGTTAGTTTTTATTATATTTTTATTAATTTTAGTTAAAATTCACTTTTCTGGACTTTACTATGAGTTTGTGTGTTTTTCTGTGATTTCAGGTATTTTCTGGCTGAAATTGAGGGATCTGAGCAAAAATCTGATTCAGAGGCTGAAAAGGACTGCAGATGCTGTTGGATTCTGACCTCCCTGCATTCGAAGTGGATTTTCTAGAGCTACAGAAGCCCAATTGGCGCACTCTCAACTGCGTTGGAAAGTAGACATCCTGGGCTTTCCAGCAATGTATAATAGTCTGCTCAAAAATTGCCCGAGATTTGATGGCCCAAACAAGCGTTCCAAGTCAGCTCAAGAATTCTAGTGTAAAATGCCGGAACTGGCACAAGAATGGGAGTTAAACGCCCAAACTGGCACAAAAGCTGGCGTTTAACTCCAAGAGAAGTCTCTACACGAAAATGCTTCAATGCTCAGCCCAAGCACAGACCAAGTGGGCCCGAAAGTGGATTTTTATGTCATTTACTCATTTCTGTAAACCCTAGCTACTAGTTCTCTATAAGTAAGACCTTTTGCTATTGTATCTTTCAATCTTTCAATCTTAGATCTTTTGATCATGTTTTTATGATTGAACCCTCTTTGGAAGGCTGGCCATTCGGCCATGCCTAGACCTTGTTCTTATGTATTTTCAACGGTGGAGTTTCTACACACCATAGATTAAGGTGTGGAGCTCTGCTGTACCTCAAGTATTAATGCAATTACTATTGTTCTTCTATTCAATTCAGCTTATTGTTGTTCTAAGATATACATTCGTACCCAAGAACATGATGAATGTGATGATTATGTGACGCTCATCATCATTCTCACTTATGAACGCATGCCTGACAACCACTTCCGTTCTACAAGCAAACAAGGCTTGAATGTTTATCTCTTAGATCCCTTAATCAGAATCTTCGTGGTATAAGCTAGAATTAATGGTGGCATTCAAGAGAATCCGGAAGGTCTAAACCTTGTCTGTGGTATTCTGAGTAGGATTCAAGGATTGAATGACTGTGACGAGCTTCAAACTCGCGATTGTGGGGCGTTAGTGACAGACGCAAAAGAATCACTGGATTCTATTCCGACATGATCGAGAACCGACAGCTGAATAACCGTGCTGTGACAGAGCGTGTTGAACATTTTCACTAAGAGGATGGGAGGTAGCCACTGACAACGGTGAAACCCTACATACAGCTTGCCATGGAAAGGAGTAAGAAGGGTTGGATGAAGACAGTAGGAAAGCAGAGAGATGGAAGGGACAAAGCATCTCCATACGCTTATCTGAAATTCTCACCAATGAATTACATAAGTATCTCTATCTTTATTTTATGCTTTATTCATAAATCATTCATAACCATTTGAATCTGCCTGACTGAGATTTACAAGATGACCATAGCTTGCTTCATACCAACAATCTCCGTGGGATCGACCCTTACTCGCGTAAGGTTTATTACTTGGACGACCCAGTGCACTTGCTGGTTAGTTGTGCGAAGTTGTGATAAAGAGTTGAGATTGCAATTGAGCGTACCATGTTGACGGCGCCATTGATGATCACAATTTCGTGCACTAGTTTATTGAGTGATTTCAAGTTCATAAGGCAAGTATTGGATGGAAGAAATGAGGGAAAAATCATGCAAAGTGGAGAATGCATGTGTAAACAAGAATTCGGAATGCATCAATGGGTGCGCACGCGTACAAGGCGCGCATGCGCAAAAGTGACCTCGCATAGAGACGCGCACGCGTACATGACGCGTCCGCGCGGATGAAGAAATAGCCAATCGATGCGCACACGCACATGGCGCGTACGCACCGATACTCGCATGTGACTCACTTAATGGCAAAACGCTAGGGGCGATTTCTGAGCAGCCCAGGCCCAATTCCAACTTGTTTCTGAGTGTATTTCATGCAGAATTGAAGCCCAAGCAAAGGGGGAGCAATTGTTTGTAGCTTAGCATCATGTAGGTTAGTTTCTAGAGAGAGAAGCTCCCTCTTCTCTCTAGAATTAGGTTAGGTTTAGGACATTTCCATATTAGATCTAGGTTCAATTACATGTTTTCATCTTATTTCTTTTATGATTTCTTGTTCCTACTACTTGATTGTCTTAGTTTTCAAGTTAATTTCTCTTTTATGTTCATGGATGCTCTTGTTGGATTTGATTTACTTTTAGTGCAATTTAATGTTTGATGTTCTTTTATTGTTGATTTGAGTTGTGATCTCAATTTCCTTGCAATTGGTAATTGTTAGATTTTATCTTTCCTTGCAATTTACTATGCTTTCCATTTGTACCTACCAAGTGTTTGACAAAATGCTTGGTTGGGTTTTAGAGTAGAATTTTATGCTCTTGGTTTGGGAAAGTAACTTAGGAACTCTTGAGTTGTTAATGTCCAAGTGACTGATGATTGGGAGCCACTGACCTTAGATCTCACTAATTGAATTGGTGGAGAAGTAGGACTTATGGACTTGGATTGACATAGCTCATTTGACTTTCCTTTATCATTTAGAGGATGACTTAATGGGGTTGATCCTTGCCAATTGTCATGTTGTGGTTAGTGATAAGGATAGAGATCCTTGACCACCAAGCCTTGCCAAGGCCTTTTTGTTATTTGAATTTCCTTATCATTTACTTTTCATGTCTCTTATTCCAAAATCCCAAAATATTCCTTCATAGCCAATAATTTACCACTTCATTGCAATCTTCGTGAGACGACCCGGAGTCCAAATACTCCGGTTAATTCTTATTTGGGGTTTGTACATGTGACAAAACCACAATTTTAATTTGATGCGAGGATTGTTTGTTGGTTTGGAGCTATGCTTTCAACGAAGTAATTCCTTTCTTTAAGAAGAAAAATCTAGACCGACCACAATTCTCGGCTATTAGTACGCATGATATGAAACTTGTGCTAGAAGCACAAGTCTCGCGCCACACTTGCATGACTCTCTAGAAAAAGTATGGGACCTCCCTTGAGGCATCAAGGCATACGCGTAAGGTACGTGCGTGCGTGCCTGCCCTTTTTTTTTCAAAAACATCAAAACAAAGCTTACAAAAGTCCTAATACCATCTATAAATTAAAACCAACCAAAACACCGTTTTTAAATTCTTGAGAATTTTTCCCAAAAGTTGAGGAAACTTGCAATTCAAGCAAAAACTCAAATTCAAAGGATCATCCTTATTCATAGCATAAAACCAACAAATGACCTACCAATCGAAGCAATATAAAGAGTATGGAAATTAAAGCAACTGCTTACAACGGTAACTAAATTCATTCATGGATTATATTACAAGAGAATGAAAATAGGTTACCATGGTGGGGTGTCTCCCACCTAGCACTTTTATTTTAAATCCTTAAGTTGGACATTTGGGAAGCTCCTTGTCATGGTGGCTTGTGTTTGAATTCATCCTTGAACTTCACCAATGCTTGGACTTCCAATAGGCTTCAAAATTCATAATCAATAATATCAAGCCTTGATGAAGTTCCGCACATGCTAAAGGCTCCCAAAATTGATCTCCACATATTTCCGGATCCCATATCTTGTTGCTACACCTATCTTCAAGTTGATGAAGACAATTCCAATTGGGTAGCAAGTAATCTGAATTCTCAAGTAGGCACCAAGACATCTTCCTAGACCCATTATATTTATCATTCCTCCAACCTTGGGGATCAAGTCTTGAAGGTTCGACCTTAATGAGCCTAATATCTGTTTGCTAACCACTACACAATTTTATCCACTTGAATGTTGTGTAGGGTGGTGACTTAGGAAGGGGGACCTCCTCACACTTAGACCATGCAAGGCCATCTCCCTTGTGCTCTTCTTTAAATTCCTCCACTTCTAGACAAGCATTTTCAATTTTAATTCCTTGCTCACCAACCTCTTCTTTTACTGACACATTGGTTAGTGCGGAATTATCTTCAACAACAAGACTTGTCATTTGCACGTCCTCCTTATCATCGCCTTCCGGTCCAATGGAAGAAGCCTCACCAAGATCATCAAGGGGATTGATCAATGTGGACAAAAAATCATGATGCAAATTATCCACTTCTTGATCAATTTTCCTCAACTCATTATCCACTTTCTTAACATCAATAACTTCAACTTCCTCCTCTTGATGCAAATCATGCTTTAATTCCTCTTTTTCACCTTGAAGGTCCAAACTCACTTCCTCACTATGCTCTTTGATTGCCTCTCCACATTCAAATGGAAGTGCCTTGATCGCGCGAGCTAAGATAGGATGAGTATATTTTGCTAATGGCTTCCGCCACGATAGCAATCTTGGCCTCTATCTCCTTGAACCCTTCTTCATGTGTCATACATTTAGCTAAAGCTCTTGTTGCTCTCGCATTAGGGTTTGGCGCGATAAGTCCGGTGAAAGTGGTGTGGGAAAAGAGGGTTCATTGTTTGAGGAAAAAGTATTGTAGTTGGAAGGTGGTTCATATTAGTGAAAGATTTGAGGTGGTGTATGGGAAAATTGTGGTTCATGGGAGTATTGGTGTTGGAATGGTGGTGGCTCTAAGTAAGGTTCATACGGTGGTTGGTATGGTGGATGAAGATTAGGGTCATATGGAGGTGTTTGATGGTATGGGGCTTGTGAGTATGATGGTTCAAAGTTAGGTTGAGGAGGTGGTTCATAGGCATATGGTGGTAATTGTTGACAACCACAATCTGGGTCACCACATCCATTAGATTAATATGCATTAGGAGTAAAATTATACCTATAAGAGACTGGAGGGGGTTGTTGCCAAGAAAGGTGATCTATCCTTTGAGGCTTCCTCCACCCTTGATTGTTCCATCCTTGATACACATTGTCATTGTAGTTCCCGTTTCCTACAACATAACTTGAACCAAACTCATAGCCAAAGCGGTGATAATTCATAGTGGCAATTAAAAACAAAAGCTAACAAAAGTAAATAAAAAATCCTAAACCTAACAAAAACTAACAAACAAGCAAAAAACAAACATATTCACATATTCACAATAGCCAATAACATAGCACCATTGCAATTCCCCGATAACGGCGCCATAAATTTGATAGCTATGGTTTATTACCGGTTCGGAGTTTAACAAATAATTTTGTTGATAGTATAGTTTCCAACCAACTAACAATACTCAAATCAAATTTAAAATTATTTGGTTTTGTCACAAGTACAAACCCCAAGGAAAATTAACCGAAGTATTTAAACCTCGGGTCGTCTCACAAGGAATTGCAATGAAGTGGTCAATTATTGGCTATGAAGATGAAAAGGGGGTTTGATTTATAAAAGGGTCAAGAAATTAAATGGACAAGAAAAGTAAATCAAGTAAGCAACTAAAAAAGGACAATTAATAAAGAGAGACATTCATTGCAAAGATTAAGGATATAGGCTTTCCATTCTAGCCATTCAATCATAACACAGATTAACAAGAATTTATCTTATTACGTCATCCTCGACGATGGAAGAAGGTATAATATTATCTTCACACTCGAAGAAAGTCTAATAAGACTAGCTAATCTCAATCCAAAAGTGCTAATCAACTTACTAATTGAATTAGCAAAAGATTAGCGTCAATGGAAACAATATTAGCTAACGACTCTAGATCGCCAGCATGAGTTGGGTATTCAAGATTCAAGATTGCCCAATCACTCTTTCCAAGCCAAGGATGCTCAAAAAGCTACTCTAACATCCAACCAAGCATTTTGTAAAACACTTGGAAGGCATAAAAGGAAAGCATGGTAAATGACAAGAAATAGTAAAACCTAACAACTACTAATTGCAAGGAAACAATAATAACAACTCAAGTTAACAATAATAGAGCATCAAACATCAAATTGCATTAAAAGGGATCCAAATCTAACATGAGTGCATGAACATAAAAGAGGCATGAAAAGGAAAATTAACATTACACACCATGAGAATTAAAGAGTAGAAACAAGAAATTGTAAAGGAAACAAGATGAGAACAAGAAATTCAGCCTAGATCTAGATGCAAAATATCCTAAGAGCCCTAATTCTAGAGAGAAGAGGAAGCTTCTCTCTCTAGAAACTAAACTACATGATGCCAACTCTACAACTAAGTGCTCCCCCCTTTGTCCAATCTTCAATTCTGCATGAAATAGTCTCTAGAATCAGTTAGATTTGGGCCTGGGAAGATCAGAAATTGCCCCAGCGTTTCCACTTTGATGAGGTCACGTGTGAGCATCGACGCGTATGCATGGGTCACGCGTATGCCTCGCTTGACAATTTGCTATCCACGCGTACGCGTAGTGCATGCGTACGCGTCGCCATGCGAAGTCATCTTCCACGCATGCGTGTATGTTGTGCGTGCGCGTCGGTGAATATACTCCAAATCCTTGATTTTCCATGAATTCTCCACTTTACATGCTTTTCTCTTCACTCCTTTGATCCATTACTAGCCTTTTCAACCTGAACTCACTCAACAAACACATCAAGGCATCTAGTGGAATCAAAAGTGAATTAAAATCACCAAATTAAAGGCCTAAAAAGCATGCTTTTACACTTAAGCACAAATTAAGGGAGAATTACAAAACCATGCTATTTTATTGAATAAATGTGGGAAAAGGTGATAAAATCCCCCAAAATAAGCACATGATAAACCACAAAATTGGTGTTTATCACTTTCCATAGCTTGAGTAGTTGCAGCAGCACTCCCTTTCATAGAATTGCCTAGGTTAGTTATCACTGCCATGAACTCGGCATGGTTATCAGCTGGTTGGTCATCGTCATTATCTTTCCATGTACGTGATCGGCCTCATCCATGAGTTGCCATTCAGGATCCTGTCTACACCAAACAATTGATATCAAGGTGATCAGTCTTAATACCTCAAGCTCAGTGCTTCAATTATCCTTAAAAGGCACTCACAAACAAGCATGTTATGCATATCAAACAGATATCCTAAATAGCATGAAAGAAAAATGACCCAGTGTATGCAATGGAGCACAATTGGTCTATTCCCCATGCTTATGAGGATGAACTGCTCTAATATCACTAAATATAACACCCTATCACCCTAAGCCTTACCTCTAGCCGTAAAGCAAAGGACAACAAAGTACCACGATAGTTCTAAAGCTCTATAAAATAATATATAATCAAGGAATATAATACATTAGAAGCCCGATGAAGGAATAAAAGCTCAAAGAAGCAGAAGACAGAGATACAAAAGCACGAAGCATTCACATACGATAACTAAAGCGTAAAGGTAAGAAAAAGAGACTATAGATACAAGATAAACAAGGTATATATATGTGTGTGTGTATATATATATATATATATATATATATATATATATATATATATATATATATATATATATATATATATAAATGTACAATATGTCCAAAAGAAACCAAGTTACAACCTGTAGAGTTTAGGCCAGCTAGTTAAACAAAATACAATATAGTTTTGAAAGTTAAAATGGATACAACCCGTCTCTCAAGGTTTAAGCCTCTAAGGCAACAAGTATAATAATCAAAATTGAGAGAATAACTACAGTGAAAAAAACAAATGATAAAAGCAAGCCATCCTCTACTCTATCACCATCCACAAACTCACTGAGATAGGTTGCAATCTGCATCTGAAAAATAATAACATATGGTATGAGAACCAGAGGTTCTCAATATAGTAACAGTGCCCAATAGATAAGATATAAAGGTTCCGGAAAGCCAAAGGTAATCCTAGAACTTCCCACATGCATAAGATTTTAAATTTGAAATATTTTATAAAAATTTCATAAAAGGGTTATCTAATCTTAAGGAGTTTATAACTCATATATCCCCGCTGTCCCATAACCTTTGCTATCCTATCTTCCATGCGATCCCATCGCCACCACCTACCGAGCCTCCTCAATCCCAGCAAAAAATACAAGTAATGCAATTAAGTAAAAGACAAGTAATATACATATATAACAGGTAATTCAATTAGCAATTAAACATGTTATACAATTTAGCACAATGAAAGTAAACAAATCAAACAAACACATAAGAATGCATATAATGAATGCCTATCCTATTGGCCGTGATATCACGTGTCGGTTCCATTGCCAACCTGACATATCCCTTTAGGATGTCACCTTTCGGTCACGAATATAATTGGCACACTAGGGATATAGTACCCGACACACTATCTAGGGATATAGTGCCCAAAACACTCTTCTGACTCAAAAGGATACGAGCGGGATACTCTACTCAAACCTTACGTTTGAACAGAAATGGGATTAACCACCGTCCTTACACCAGCACTGCAACCTCGACAAGCAGGATTGACCACTGTCCTTGAAAAGTGTATAGCGACTTAGCAATCATAGTATATCAGTCAAATATATTCAATATTAGTGATCACTGTTATTCTCATATGTCTCAATTCACTATCAATGCAACACTCTGCTAGTTCACTCTCGTTAATCCATCCATAAAATTTCCCAAGTCTAATCCATCATCTCTAATTATAACAGAACATACCCAATTAAATGCACTTATTGAGAAGGTCAAACAGTTAAAAATAGGTTTTGGATGAAAGATAGGATTTGTACATATTCATCATAGCCATGCGTATGCACGCACCAGAAAGATTTCTTAGTGTGTGCGTATGCATCATAGTGTGCGTACGCACGCATCAGACGGCTTCCCTAGCCTATGTGTACGCATCATAGTGTGCGTATGCACGACTTGCAAAATTTTCAAGGTGTGCGTGCACACACCCCTCATGCATATGCATGATTCTTAATGCACGCTCTGGTCAGTGCGTGCGCATGGTAGTGTGCGTATGAACACAAACTAGAATTTCTAGTTCTCTGCATCATCACAGAATTTAGTTTTTTATACCTAACTTCCAACGTTCATAACTTCCTCTACAAATCTCCTGTTTCCATCATCTTTGAATTGAAACAAAGTTCACTCAAATACAAACTTTGAGGGTCAAGTTATGGCCTACCGAAGTTGGTTAAAAAAATAAGATTTTACCGAATTTGTTAGAACCTCAAAATACCAAATCTCTCAAAACCAAACCAATATAATCACAACCCAAAACAACACCAAAACAACCCAAAAATCCATACCAACATTCCTCAAACATTTCTTAATCATTCAACCATCTAAACCATTAAATTCTCACCTTATCAACTCATTCAAAGTCCTCAATTCAACATAATTCATATCAATATTCATTATTTTCCCCTAAATCCTCATTAACACCATTATCTACATAATCATCAACAAACACCATCAACCATTAACCATATCCATTCATTTCATAGCATTATACTCATTATCACTGCATAACAAATATATCACCCCTCCATTCATAACTTCACATATGACACATACATTTAATCAACAATTCAATCATTCATACAAATTCAATCTTATCCTAAGCTCTACTAGCCTACGTTGCCCAGGACATTACATATTATTTAAAAAAAACTGAAACCATACCTTGGCTAATTTCTTCCTAAGCTTGAGACACCAAAATACAGCCACCAAGTTTAAACCAAATACTCCAGTCCACCAATCAACTCCAAATCAACAAGAATTCCAAGCTAATTCATACAAATTATAAAAAAATAATTCTAGGGTTTAACAAATTGACAAACCACAAGAGTTAAGAGCTTTCTTACCTTAACCACTATGGATTGGGATAAAACCCAATAATTTCCAATGCTAGATAATATGTAAAAAACCAAAATCACAAAATTTTCTTAATAACCAAATCCAAAAATGTGAAAATGTATAGAGCAGAGAACTAGACCATGGATTTCGAGATTTTTACCACTTTGTTTAGATATAATTGAAGAGCTCAATAAGATGAACATGTGGCCATAAATGGCACGCCAAACGGAGCTCCAGATAAAAAAATTATGATCCAAAGAAGATGAAGGTGAATAGTAAAACTCAACCACTCTTCCTCTCTTCTATCTCACCATTCCTCTCTCACTTTCAGCAATGAAAATGAGCTGATATGCTCATTAATGGTGTATTTATATGTTGGGTTTATGCCCAATCTGGATCCGGTCCAACCGGTTAGCATTTTTATCTCGTTTATCCCAACTTTGGGCCAAAACCTTTAGAATAAATGACTGATTTTCAATTCTAAATATTTTTCTAAGTATTTCTGCAGTTTTTATTGCTCTTACATAGTACTAGACCAAGTTAAGCTGGTACTGCTGGTTAAATTACTGGTACGCATTTTTACGTATTTTTTCGTAGGAAATTATATTTTCCCACCCAAAAAAATCAACTGAATCCAAATCTCACCTTTAAATTTTCTAATTATTATTTTTAAATTTTTGAACTTACTATAGATAATTAAATTATTATTTTATTATATTTTAAATGGCTATTAAATTTTGGTTCTTACATCCCGCTTGCATAATGATTTATGATTGCATTGGGACCTGCACTAAACAAGGATGGCGGTTAATCCCGCTTGTTTGTGGTTTTACAGGTAAGGATGGTGGTTAAACCTGCTTACTCTAGATTTATTGCAATGGCAAGGATGGTGGATAATCCCCCTTGCGCATCAACTGATATTTGTTTCGGATAAGGACGGTAGTTAATCTCACTTATTCGAGGTACACAGTAAGGATGATTGATTAATCCCACTTATTGGTGGTTGCATGTGATAAGCAAGAACAGTGGTAAATCTCGCTTGTGTGTTATGGGAAAGGACGGTTGGTGAATCTCGCTTGATTGTGGAACCTACGGGTAAGGATGGTTGGTGAATTCCGCTTACCCAAGTTGAGTTTGGCAACATAACCGACGCATGAGCTCATGGCCAGCAGGACAGGCATGCATCATTTGCATTTATGTGTATTGATTGGGTGTGCATCTTGTATTTCATTTGCCTTCTTGATTAATTGTATCTATATGCTACTTGATCTAATTGTTTTATTTTTTCTCTCTACTTGTGTATTCCATGTATTGCTTTGTATGTGTTTGAACAACTGAGAGGTTCCTTATGCTGCCGATGGTAACACTGAGGACTGTTCTTTATGAGATGATAATAATTGAATGATTGGATGTTGGGAATGAATATTAATTGATATGTGATCTCCCCGAGTAGATCCAAGGGTTGTGGTTCGCCCCACTTGCTCTGGGTCGAGATTGGAACTATCTGGGTAGATGCAAGTGTCATGGTTTGCCCGACTTGCTCCGGGTTGAAAAATTGAGAGTACTAGTATAACTGATAACTTATATTGGGACTGTGGAGATTTACTAAGACTGTCGAGACTAAATATTGTTAATAATAATTGTTAGAGACTACAAAACCAGAAAGTCTTAATGCTACAATGAACAACAATAATATTGAGAGGATTAATAGCTTAGTGGTTGAAAGAGTTGATATTAGAGATGGTTGACGAGTGGTGTACAAAATTACACTTCGCACAATTGAACCAGCAAGTGCACTGCATCGTCCAAGTAATACTAGAGTGAGTCAGGGTCGATCTCATGAGGATTGTGATTTAAATCAAGCTATGGTTATCTTGTAGCTCTTAGTCAGCCAGGTATAAGAGTTGTTTATTGGTTTAATTCGCATAAAAGGAAAATAAATAAAACGTTACTCAGTTGATGATGAATGAAATGATATGAAGATGGTTAAGGCTTGGAGATGCTTTGTTCTTCTGGATCAATATGGTCTTACTGAATTCTTCAACTATGAATGATTTTTTCTATGGAGACTGTATGTGATCAGCATCTTTTTTAAGAGATTGCCAATACTCTTCCAGATCTGAACCCCACGGTTAGTGCGGATCCAGTCTGCTTGAGGGTGAAGCTTCTGCAATTTATTCTCTTTAGTGATCCTACTCAAAATACCACAGACAAGGTCGAATCTTTCGGGTTAGAGAATGCTGCACCTTTGGTTCTAGCCTCTACCACAAAGACTTTAATTTTCATGTACCCCAGCTGAACTGGTGTCTCGAGAAGTCCCCAACGAAGTCGTGGAGTAGCTGTCTAAGAGATGTATGATCAAGCTAGTGGTTCAGTGTTGTCCGATGAAAGACTCACTCCAAACCCATGTAGAATAGGATAACCTTGTGCCGGTTTAACACATTCATAAGGATGAAGAATGGATATACATCTTAGAATAGAGAATCAAACACGTATTGAGATAGAACAGTAGTACTTTATTAATCCATAAAACTCAGCAGAGCTCCTCCCCTCAACCTAGGAGGTTTAAAAACTCATACTAACAGAAAATACAATGATAAATGTGAAAAGTAGTAGTAGATCTCCGAAAAGTATAAAAGTTCTCAAATATATACTAGACTAATGACTAAGGATTACATAAGAAGCGTAAAACAGTCTTTTAGTACTAAAATCCACTTCTGGAGCCCACTTGGTGAGTGTTTATGCTGACCTTGATTGAGATCCACGTGCTAGAAGGCTTTTAGGGCATTGAATGCTGGCTAGGGGGTCCTTCTTGGGCATTGGATGCTGGTCTCTTCTCTTTTAGGCATTAGACACCAGAATAGGGCTAAAAGCTGACATTGAACGCTAGTTTTGGGCCTTTAATTCTATAGCAAAGTATAGATTATTATACATTGCTGGAAAGATCAGGATGTTAGCTTTCCAAATCCATTAAGAATGCTCCATTTGGATGTCTGTAGCTCCAGAAACACTCTTTTGAGTGCAAGGAGGTAAGATCCAGATAGCATCTGCAACGCTTTCTCTACCTCTGAATCAGACTTTTGCTCTAGCTCATCAATTTCAGTCAAAAAATATCTAAAATTGCATAAACATATACAAACTCATAGTAGAATCCAAAAATGTGAATTTTACACTAAAACATATTAAAACTTAGTAAAACTTAAATAAAAAATATACTAAAAACTATATGAAAACAATGCCAAAAAGCATATAAAATATCTACTCATCAGAACACGAAACTTAAACTGTTGCTTGTCCCCAAGCAACTAAGAAAAAAGTAGAATAAAAAGAAGAGTAAGATACACTAAATCTCAGTGTTTTCAATGAAGCTTAGTTTCAATTAGATGAGCGGGACTTAGTAGCTTTTTGCTACTGAATAGTTTTGGCATCTCACTATGTGTTGAAACTCAGAAGTGTTGACCTCTTTAGGAACTTAGAATTCAAATGATATTATTGACTCTTCTAGCCCAGTTCTTTTTTATTCTTGAACACAATTTTTAGAGTCTTGGCCGTGGCCCTAAGCACTTTGTTTTCCAATATTACCACCGGATACATAAATGTCACAGACACTTAACTGGGTGAGCCCTTTCGGATTATGATTCAGCTTTGCTAGACTCCCCAGATAGAGGTGTCTAGAGTTCTTAAACACACTCTTTTTGCTTTGGATCACGACTTTAACTGCTCAATCTCAAGTTTTTCACTTGATACCTTCACACCACAAGCATATAGTTAGGGACAGCTTAGTTGAGCCTCTTAGGCCAAGAACTTTTTGTTTCTTTTAGGCCCTCCTAACCACTGATGCTCAAAGCCTTGGATCCTTTTACCCTTGCGTTTTGGTTTAAAGGGTTATTGGCTTTTTCTACTTTGCTTTTTTTTTCTTTTAGCTGTCGTGATGCTTCACCACCTTTGATTTATGACTATAGCATAAAGTTTTGAGCTAGAATCGCATCCATTATGTCCAATGCCATCACACCCTTTTTAGTGGACCTTTTGGATGTGTACATGAAAAAATTTACTGCCACTATTCCTATAATTCCAATGCCTCTTCAGAGGTCTTTCTATGTAAAGAACCTCTAGCCGATGAATCAATTATCATCCCTAAGACTTGAGAGACTACATCATAAAAGGTTTGAATTTGAAGCCACTCAGGAAAAGCACGATATGAACACCTTCTGAGCATCTCTTTATACCTTTCTCAAGCTTCACCTTTTTGGAAGAGGAATTAATATCATTTCTCAACTGGACTAACTTATAGGGAGGAAAGTACTTGCCTAAGAATTTGCTGACCAAATCCTCCCAAAAAGTGATACTACCCAAGGGTTGAGCTTGAAACCATTGTATGGCTCTATCTCTTGAAGAGAATTGAAATAGCCTTAGCCAGATGGCTTTGGAACTAAGTTCATTACTCTTCACTGTGTCATATATGTAACCCACATTTTTGAAAACCTAAATATAAATAAATTATAATTTATTTTATAAATTGGAGTTCCTTATTTTTAGAAATTATTTTATTATAAGTAATTAAATTAATTTTATAACTATTTGAATTTAATCAAATTCACATTTTTGTATATATTTTTTTATGATGAAGTATTTTATCTATAATTCTAGTAATTTATAAGTAAGGAAAGTTATATATATATATATATATATATATATATATATATATATATTAATTTGAGTAATTGACATTTTTAATTAAAAAAATAGAGTTTAGTTAATAATATTATTTTCGAGTTTGATATCTGTTGATATAAGTAAATTCGGTATTCTTCGGTAAATTTAGTTTTGTTAATGCTTCATGGTATATTTTTTATCATTATGTTACTAATGTAACTTATATTAATAACTCATATATATTATTACTTGTGTTTTAATATATCCAACTTTCATAGTTATTCGTTTAAGATATTTAGAATTTGAATTATTGACTCAACAGCCTTAAGGTGCGACACCCAACCCCCTTCATTTATTACCATTCTCTTATCATCATTATCACTCGGCCGAAGCTTCTAAGGGAGCAAAAGAAAGAAAATTGGAAAGGTGGCTTTTATATATATATATATATATATATATATATATATATATATATATATATATATATATATATATATATATATATATATATATATATAATATCATGATACGTGCTTTCTTTCATTAATTAGCCGTGACACCTAAGAAGGCTTTCAAACCACAGATCCTCATTAATCATAATACCCACTTATCCCTTTCTATTTATTCATTCTTGTCTAAGTCAAGAAGAAGAAAGAAAGACCGAGAGAGAATGTAATCTTCCATGGAACCGTAACTTCCAACATTAATTTCTTAAGATCTGTAATTCCAATAAAAAATTTAATCCGATTAAAGTGTTTATATCTTCCTTCTCTTTATATTGACGTCACTTTTGTTCGGAAAGAATCGATAGTAGAGTTATTATATGATGCGTGGACATCTTATACACTTTTTTTTAAGTTGGTGTATCCCCTTTAGGTCACTAGATGCCAAGCTGGTGTTTAGCACCAGCAACATGCACGTCTTTGCCCCCCTCTAAGGCACTTAACGCCTAATTGGTGTTTAGTGCTAGCAAGCCTGATTCGAATTTGAA
The DNA here is from genome assembly GCF_003086295.3 of Arachis hypogaea. Classification (NCBI taxonomy): domain Eukaryota; kingdom Viridiplantae; phylum Streptophyta; class Magnoliopsida; order Fabales; family Fabaceae; genus Arachis; species Arachis hypogaea. The sequence continues at coordinate 79,538,306 of NC_092044.1, read as the reverse complement.
GACCCACTGTTAGAGCATTTCTAGTTGAATTTAGTCTTTAGTAGTTATCTTATCTTTTTGTAACTTTTATTTTACAAAAAATATCTTTTAGTTTAGGATTTAATTATTTATTTTATTTTCAATTTAAAAATTAGGTTAGTATAAAATAGAAAAGATTCACCCTTTTTGGGGGATCTGACTTTTGTACTTTGTAGAACCCTAGTTTTTCTCTATAAGTCATAAGCCACTAAAACTTCTTGGTTAAGGTTAGGAGTTTTGTTTATTTCTATGGATTAGATTGTTGCTTTTCTATTTTAATTAATGTATTAATTCAGTTTCAAGGATTGCTTTCATTCTTAATCTTAAGAATCTGGGTGGAACGAATAGTATGACCCTAATTCTACATGTGTTCTTGTGATTCTCGATAGAATTATCTCACTTGAACAACAGCTTGAAAACAAATTCATCCTAAATTGCTAATTACATGAACTAATTGGGATAGGTGACATATAATCCTATTAGCTTTAGGTAATTAGGAATTTTGTGGCCATAAACTAGTTTTGAACTTAACCCTTTAATCATAATTAAGTGACCACGACGGTAGCGGTTAATAAAGGTTAGAGGAGACTAAATCACTAAGATGTTAGGGTTTAGTCATTTACAATTTCCCATGAAATGAATCATGCATTGTTAAAATAGTTCTAAAGAACTATTAATCCGAAAAAGTAAATATCTCCAAAGCCTTAACTTTTTTCTCTTACTGTTTTTACACAAAATCTCTTATTTGCTTTCTTTATTCTCTTGCTTATTGTTTTATGCGATTTCAACCACGAAAACAACTTCTTTGTTTGCCTTACTAAGCCAACCAGTTAGCTATTGTTGACCAGGTCCTCAGTCCTCGTGGGATCGACCCTCACTCACCTGAGGTATTACTTTGATGAACCAGTGCACTTGCCAGTTAAGTTGTGCGAGTTCATAATTCGCGCACCAAATTTTTGGCGACGTTATCGAGGATTGACGATAATTGACAACTACAAGTTTTCTGGTTGCTTAGATTAGGTATTTTTCTTATTTTTGTTCGTTTATTCTATTTCCAATTTCCTTTAATTTTTTGAATTTAGGTCTTATTTATTTTTCCTTAATTTTCAATTTTAAGTTTGGTGTCCCTTTAGTATTTTCATCTTTTTATTTTCGAAATTTCTAGTGTTTTTTTATTTTTGTTTTCGAAAATTTTTAGGTTAATTTCTCACCCTTACGTTCAAAATTTTTTAGTTTAATTGCTTGCCTTGTTTTCTTTTATTTCTTTTTACATAGGATATCTCATTGGGAGCTCTCTATACTTTAACATAGAGACTCCCACCTTTCTCTATCTTTTGTTTGTTTATAAGCAAGAACAGGGAGAAGGAACCCCTTCTTGAATTTGATCTTGAAGCTAAGAGGACTTTGAGGCAGTATTTGCAGCAAGCTAGAGTTTACAAAGCTAGAGAGAATCTCAGAGATACTTTTGAGAAGGAAGTTGAAGAGCTTACCAAGGACTCTAATGGAGAAAATCTGAATGAGCAAGCTAGGAGGACTCTGAGCTCTTACAGTGCCCTACTCTTGACTTTTATGGGCGTAGTATCTCAGTACCTACTATTGGTGCTAATAATTTTGAGCTGAAGTCTCAGTTGATGACTCTTGTGCAACAAAACTGCCAGTTTCATGAACTCCCACAAGAGGACTTAAATTTATTTATCTATAATTTCCTACAGATCTGCGATACTGTGAAGATGAATAGAGTGAACTCTGACATCTACAAGCTCATGCTCTTCCCATTTGCTGTGAGGGACAGAGCAAAATAGTGGCTGGACACTCAGCCGTAGGAAATCCTGGACACATGGGACAAGGTAGTCAATGAATTTCTGACCAAGTATTTCCCACCTCAGAAGCTGACTAAGCTGAGGGTGGATGTTGCGACCTTCAGGCAGAAAGATGGAGAATCCCTTTATGAAGCCTGGGAAAGATACAAGAAAATGAACAGGAAGTGTCCTCCCGGCATATTTTCAGAAAGGACCAGGCTGCAGATCTTTTATGATGGCCTCTCTGAGATGGCCAAGATGTCACTGGACAACTCTACAGGTGGTTCCTTGCACATTAAGAAGACGCCTGAAGAGGCTAATGAGCTTATTGAGATGGTTGCTAACAACCAATACTTTTACTCTATTGAGAGAAACCCTATGAACTCTAGAACTACTCAAAAGAAGGGAGTCATGGTGGTGGACACACTGGATGCCATCCTAGATCAGAACAAGATCATGTTCCAGGAGATTAGTATGATCTCTCAGCACTTGAGTGGGATGCAAGTCTTAGCTGTCAATACTCAAGATCATCCTATGACATGAATGAAAGCTACAACTAAGGGGACACTTGTGGCTATGCTCAACCCATTACTATGCAAGTTAATTACATGGGCAATTCATCTAGAAATCCCAATAATGATCAATATTCAAATACTTTCAACCAGGGATGGAAGAATCACCTTAACCTTGGGTGGAGAGAGCAATCACAGAAGCCCCAACAAAACTTCAACAATAACCAGGGTGGCTCTAATCAGAACAGGTTCAACAATCAGGAGTTCCAACCCTCTTAGAACGAAGAACTCCTAACTTAGCCACACTAGTTGCTGAACTTTCTAAGATTACTCACAGATTTATGCAAAAGACGAGAGCTTCAATTCATAACTTGGAAGTGCAAGTGGGTCAGTTGAATAAGAAGATACCTGAGAGACCTCCTAACACTCTTCTTGGTGACACAGAGGTAAATCCAAGAGAAGAATGCAAGGTCCTTACCATGGCCAAAGAGGCCGAGCCTAAGGAGGCGCATATTGCTAAGGAATTTAAGTAAGAAAAAGCTCAAGAAAAGGCTAGAAACATATTGTTACATGCCCCATTGGTGGCATAGGAGCCTAAAATACCACACCCTCAGAAGCTTCAAGAGGAGACCAAGAATGAGCAGTTCACTCAGTTCTGGGAAATCTTTAAAAAGTTAAAACGTCAATATTTCTTTTAGTGAGGTATTAGAGAAGATGCCTCCCTATATGGCTATCATAAAATGCCTACTCTCTGAGAAGAATGCCTTGAAGAGAGATGTAACTATGGTTTTGACCAAGGAGTACAGTGCACTGATTCAGAGGAAGCTACCTAAGAAGATGCCAGACCCAGGAAGCTACCTAAGAAGATGCCAGACCCAGAAAGCTTCATGATCCCCTATACCATCGGGACTATTACTTTTGACAAGGCACTGTGTGATCTTGGTTCAAGCATAACTCTGATGCCATTATCTACAATGAAGAAGTTGGGAATCCAAGAGGCACAGTCTACAAGGATAGCACTGGAGATGATTGACAAATCTCGAAAGCAGGCGCACAGATTAATGGAAAACATCCTGGTCAATGTTGGATAGCTCTTCCTCGTTGCATATTTTGTCATACTTGATATGGGAGAGGATGCAAATGACTCCCTCATCCTGGGAAGACCATTCCTAGCCACAGGGAGAGCTTTGATAGATATTGAGAGAGGAGAGTTAGTTCTGAGGTTATGCGAAGACTATTTGGTGTTCAAGGTTTTTAAACCTTCCCCACACTCTGGAAAAGAAGGTACTTGCATGTAGAGCTCATTGCTTAAGCATTCTCCCTTGGTAAAAAGCCATACAGTTCACCTTGACATCAAACGTAAGTTTGGCATTGAAGAACTGAAGATTGATGGTTTAGAAGTTATAGTAAACTCTCATTGTAAGTATAGTTACTAAACCAAGCAATCAACCTTTCTTACAAACGTTTTGGTTGTCACAAGTAACAAACCTTTTTAAAATTGATAACCGAGTATTCAAACCTCGGGTCGTCAAGGAATTGCAGGGAGGTATGTTCTTATTATTGGTTATGGATTTTGTAAATTGGGGTTTTGAAAGTGGGGAACAAGTAAATTAAAGGACAAATAAAATAAATAATTAACTATGAAATAAAATATTGGCAAGATATGAAAATTCGGAAGTCTTATCCCAGTTACTCCTATAAGAATGGAAGTTAATCCCACTTAGTTAACCTTTGCGTAAGCAATGGAAAGTCAAGTGAACCAATTGGTTAGATTTCCCAAGTCCTAGCCAAATCCTAAGGAAAGACTAGAGTTAGTGGAATTCCAGTTAATTAGCCGACATAACAATCAATCATGAATAGTTGATAACTCAAGAGCTTCCAGTTAATCAATTAAAGCCAATAATGTGGAAAGCTAAATTGAAATCATAAATATTTGGAATACTTCAAGTAACATTCATTCAAAGTAGTAAAATCTAACATGGAAAAGTTCATAAGCCAATTGGGCAACAGAAATCAAATACAAATAAAAGCATTAAAGTATCTCAAAGTAGAAGAGAAATATAAAGTAAAAGGAATATTGAACCTGTGATGAAGAAGAAATAAATCCTAATCCTAAAATCCTAAGAGAGAGGAGAGAACCTCTCTCTCTAAAAACTACATCTAAAACTATTAAAAGTGAATTATGAAAAAACCTCTTGAATCTCTGCATGTTCCCTGAATTTAATCTGTGTTTCTGGGCCGAAAACTGGGTTGCGGCCCAGAATCTCTGCCAGCGACTTTTGTAATTCTGCAGATCGCGCACGTCACGCATCCGCGTCATCCACGCGTTCGCGTCACTTAGCATTTCTCGTACCACGTGTGCGCGTCGTCCATGCTTTTGCGTCGTTCGTGCAGCTTCCAATTCGCGCGGTCGCGTCAGGCACGCGAACGCGTCACTCTGATTTCTTTCATTTCGTGCGGTCGTGTGAGCCATGCGACCGCGTGAGTTCTCGTTGGTCGTCTCCTCAATTCCTTGTATTCCTTCCATTTTTGCATGCTTTCTCTTCATTCTCTAAGCCATTCCTGCCTTATGAAGCCTGAAACACTTAACGCACAGATCAAGGTATCGAATGGTAATAAGAGAGGATTAAGATTAGCTAAATTAAGACTAAAGAAGCATGTTTTTAATCATAGAACTAAACTAGGAAGGAACTGTAAAATCATGCAAATCGTATGAATAAGTGGGTGAAAAGCTTGATAAAACCACTCAATTAAATACAATATAAACCATAAAATAGTGGTTTATCAGACGTTGGGCATTCACCACCCATCAAAGAGGGAAGAGGTCCAAGAAGAAGGTTCCCAAGGGCTGGAGGAACACGAAGATTCCTACTGAAGGTACCCAAGGGCTGGAGGAACAAGAAGATTTTCACCTGGCATGAAGGTGGTGTTTACTAAAATTCTAGCCATAACACATACTATGAATAGGATCCTGTCCTTTGAGCATGTTGATTGCACAAGAAAGAAGTTCACAATTAGGGGTGAAGATCTGAGCCCCTATGACCCTCCTCCTTAGAGGAGTTGACCGTCAAGCTAGTGATGGTAAAGAAGCGCTTGTTAGGAGGCAACACAACCATAAGTATCCTTTAGTATTTCCGTTATATTTTTGTTTTGATTTCAATTTTAATTTTTTTTAGTTTTTAATTTTTATTCTCATAGGTTTCCTAGGTTTTTCTAATGTTTGTGATCATGTGCAGTACTTAAAGCAGGGGCAGGAAGACCTAGACAGAAGAACAGAATGCCTTGGAGTAAAACAGTCTTGGGAGCTAAACACCAGAGAAGGCGTTTAGCCCCAGAGAGGGAGTCATGCAGTGGGTGTTTAATGCCTACAAGGGGGCGATCTTTCACCAATTTTCACTCTCCTTTGGGCGTTTAACGCAAAACATATATTTTTTTCCAATGTTGGCGCTTTAGCGCCCAGTATGCAATTTTGAAGCAGGAAGGAGGTTTCCCAATGGTTAAACCCCAACCCCCACCCTTTGACCATTCAAACTTACCCCTTATTTCTCCCCTTTACCGATTATTCCATCCACATTCATCACCCATTTCCCCATACACTTACCCACCTTTCCATCCATCAATCAAATCCCACTATTCTTTCAACCCACCTCAATCTTCACCCAATCATCACTCATCTTTCCCATCAATCTCTCTTCCACATTAACCAAATTCAAATTCAATTTCCCTCCCACACCACCCCCTTAACCAAACCCACTCCCCCCTCTCCTATAAATACCCACTTCTTCCCCTATTATCCACACACCTCCACTTAGCCTCTTCTCGTGTCTATTACATATTCTTCCCCTACAGTTTCCCTTTTTTTTGCTCTTCCATCTAAGCCGAAGTCCTCCTTCATTTCTTCAATTTCTTTTTTTTTTATTTTCTACTTTTACTTTGCTTGAAGACGAGCAAAACTTTTAAGTTTGGTGTTAGGTACTCTGCTTTTCTTCATTTTTATCACATCTATAGCACCCAAGACCATAAAATCCTCCTCAAGGAAAAGGAAAGAGAAGGCTCTCCCACCTCGGGCCCATGGGACTTCGCCCGGTTCTTTTCCAAGACTCATGAGGATCACTTCCATGAGATAGTAAGCAAGAAGAGAGCGATGAGGGGTTGGAACGTTCTGACTAACCTCGTAATTGAAGTTAGAGCATTGATGGTCTGAGAGTTCTATGCCAAAGCTTGGGTCACCTACAAGCATGCTAGAGGTGTGAACCTGGACCTAAAGAACTGACGTACTACGGTCAGAGGGCATATTCTAGATTTCAGCCTAGAGAGTGTAAGGGTGGCACTACAGTTACCGCAATCATGAGAGGACCCTCATTTCTACACTCAGAGAGTCAACACTGACCAGTAATTAGATGAAATTCTTGCGGATATTTGCCTCCTCGGAGCTCAGTGAAGGAAGGATTCGAGAGGTCAGACGTTCTAGCTGGGTATGCATGACCTGAAGCCAGTTGCTTGAGGATGGTTAGAGTTCATCCAATGCTTCATCATCCATACGAATAACCGTTCTGAGGTTATAGTTGAGCGAGCAGTGATGATTCACTGTACCATGCTCGGCAAAGAGGTGGAGGTGCATGAGGTGATCCCTCAGGAGTTCTATAACGTAAGGAAATCGTCGGTTAGTAATTTTCACAAATTAATTTTATCAAAGTATATTATTGGTTATGGGAAAGTAGTTTTGGGGTTTTGAATGATAGAGAAGAAAATTAACTAATAACTAAGAAACTATAAAGGCTAAAAGCTACTCAATGCAGGGCTAAGAGTCAAGGTTTCCTATCTTGTATCATTGACCACAATATGGTAATTACAAAGGATTAATTCCACTTAGTTTTCTTCTAGCATCGGAATGTTAAGTCAAGTGGACATAATTGATCCTAAAACCAATTAACAACCCTAACCGTAACTCACCAATAAAATTGGACATCAATGATATCAAGGCACCTAAGTCCTTAATCACAAGCCAAAACTATAAAAATCTACTCTAAAATCCAACCAAGCATTTTTTCAAACAGTTGGAAGGCATGAAAGGAAAGCATGGAAAAATAACAAGAAATAATAAAATCTAAAATTACTATAAGCAAGAAAGCAACAATAATAACTCAATCAATCAATAAGTAAAATAAAACCTCAAATTGCATTAAATGAAAATCAAAATCAACAAGGGTTCATAAACATAAAAGTGACCAAAATAAGAAATAGCAAATAAAACTAAAAGAACAAAGATGTAAGAACAATTAATTGCAAGGAAACTAAATCAAGACAAGAATTAAAGTCTAAACCTAAGAGAGAATAACCTAATTCTACCCTAATTCTAGAAAGAAGAGAGGACTTCTCTCTCTAGAATATAACCTAAAGCATGTTTTTAAACTATCCTATTTGCTCCCCCCATTATCCTTCTTGAATTTGGCCTCTAATAGCTTCATAAATGAGTTAGATTGGACTCCATCAAGTCCAAAAATTTCCCCCAGAGTGTTTTCTTTAATGAAGTCACGTGTTGCTTGTCACGCGTATGCGTGGGTGACACGTACGTACCATATTGTGATTTTCCAGGTCACGCATACGCATGGGTCACACGTACGGGTCGCATGACAGGTTTTTAAAACTTGATTTCTTCATGAATTCTCCACTTTGCATGCTTTTTCTTCACTTATTTGATCTAATCCTTGCCTCCTAAGCCTGAAATCACTAAACAAACACATCAAGGCTTCGAATGGAATTAAAGAAAATTAAAATCAGTAAATTAAGAGCCTAAAAAGTATTTTTTTACTCTTAAGCACAATTTAGGGAGAATTTACAAAACCATGCTATTTCATTGAATAAATGTAGGAAAAGTTGATAAAATCTACCAAATTTAAGACAAGATAAACCATAAAATTCTGGTTTATCAATCTCCACACACTTAAACAATAGCATGTCCTCATGCTAAACTCTAGAAAGACAAGAAAGGGGTATTAACATTTATTCACTGCACACTATCTAAATGCAACCTATCTGCATGAATGCAACTACTTGGTCAAAATAAATCAACTTCTAAGTATACATATATGAACACAAGGACTAAGGCAATCACAATCAAATGAAATCCAAAACTAAATTGAGTTATTAAAAAGAATTTACAACTTGCAAGATAAGAAGTAATAACCGGTGGAAACATAGAATTGAGCAATCGAGTCCTCACCGGATGTGTAACACTCTAACGCTCAAGTGTTTAGGATTGATTCGCTCAATTTTCTTCTAATCATGCTTTCTAAGATTTGTTTTTCATCTAACAATCAACAATTATTCAATGCATGCATACAAATATCATGAGGACTTATCCATAGGTTGTAACAGGGCTAAGGTAAAGGTAAGGATGCATATGGTAAAGTGAGCTTGAAAATTGAATCTTTAATTAACCTAAGCTCTCACCAAACAGATATAACAACCTATACAGTTTAAATACAAACCTAACTAACCATTATTCATTTTTCACATACACATGCATTCTCTTCAATCCACATCCCATATGCATCATTATTATTATTATTATTACTTTACATTGGGGCATTTTACCCCCTTTTTTATTGCTTTCTTTTTCTTCTTTTTCTTTTTTTCTTTTATATTATTTTTTTAATTTTTTTCATTAACATAATACGTACAAAAGATGAATGCATATGGTTTAAACATTTAATGCATGAGTATGTACCCAATTTCCAAGATTTTTCAACAAAACTATAGAATACACTTTTGTCTCACCCAACGTTCCCAAACTTTCCAACACTTAAATGATGCACACTCTCACTAGCCTAAGCTAATCAAAGATCCAAATGAAGGACATTTATTGTTTTTCACTTCGGGGTAGTGATGTGCTAAAATAAAGAACAAAGGGAATTAAAATAGGCTCACAATTGGTTAACAATGGTGGATGAAAAAGTAAGGCCATTTGGGTAAGTGAGCTCAAATGAAATAAATGCCTCAATCATATAAATGCATTCACACACAAAATAATAGACATAAAGAATCACACAATTCAAAGATTACAATCATCGAAATGAAAATAGTGGTTATATGATGCAACCACATAATTAGGCTCAAAACTCACATGCTTATGTGTCCTTAGCTCAAAAACATGTTCCACAATATTTTTCAAGCAAGTTTCAATGAAACAAATATCAACTCAAATCAATTAGAATGCCCTATAGATAAATTCCTTGGAAAATTTTATTATTTTGACTAAACTTATTATATATATGAAAAGAAATACAATAAACCAAGAAAAATGCAACTAAGAATTCTAAATGACATAGTAACGATAGAAAAAGTTAAAATGTGAAATTGTTAGCATTAGAATTTTTCACCCAAAAATGGCCGATTGGTCGGACAACCTCCTCACACTTTAAATTTTGTACCGTCCTCGGTGCATTCAAATATGAGCAAGGAGGTACGGCGACTACACGGATTGCTGATGAGCGGATATTTTATACGCTTTTTGGGGGTAATTTCATGTAGATTTTAGCATGTTTTAATTGGTTTTTAGTAGAATAATATTCGTTTTTAGGGAAAAATCATATTTCTGGACTTTACTATGAGTTTGTGTGTTTTTCTGTGATTTCAGGTATTTTCTGGCTGAAATTGAGGGAGCTGAGCAAAAATCGGAGTTAGGCTGAAAAAGGACTGCTGATGCTGTTGGATCCTGACCTCCCTGCACTCGAAATGGATTTTCTGGAGGTACAGAAGTCCAATTGGCGCGCTCTTAACGGCGTTGGAAAATAGACATCTAGGGCTTTCCAGCAATATATAATAGTCCATACTTTGCGCGAAGAAAGACGACGTAACTTGGCATTGAACGCCAAGTACATGCTGCTGTCTGGAGTTAAACGCCAGAAACATGTCATGATCCGGAGTTGAACGCCCAAAACACGTTATAACTTGGAGTTCAACTCCAAGAAAGGCCTCAACTCGTGGATAGCTTTAGTCTCAGCCCCAGCACACACCAAGTGGGCCCCAGAAGTGGATTTCTGCACCAATTATCTTAGTTTACTCACATTCTGTAAACCTAGGCTACTAGTTTACTATTTAAACAACTTTTAGAGATTTATCTTGTACCTCATGACATTTTCAGATCTGAATTACATACTTTTTGACGGCATGAGTCTCTAAACTCCATTGTTGGGGGTGAGGAGCTCTGCAGCGTCTCGATGAATTAATACAATTCCTTTGTTTCCCATTCAAACACGCTTGTTCTTATCTAAGATGTTCATTCGCGCTTAATTATGAAGAAGGTGATGATCCATGACACTCATCACCTTCCTCAATCCATGAACGTGTGCCTGACAACCACCTCCGTTCTACATCAGATTGAATGAGTATCTCTTAGATTCCTTTATCAGAATCTTCGTGGTATAAGCCAGATTGATGGCGGCATTCATGAGAATCCGGAAAGTCTAAACCTTGTCTGTGGTATTCCGAGTAGGATTCTGGGATTGAATGACTGTGACGAGCTTCAAACTCCTGAAGGCTGGGCGTTAGTGACAGACGCAAAAGAATCAATGGATTCTATTCCAACCTGATTAAGAACCGACAGATGATTAGCCGTGCTGTGACAGAGCATAGGAACGTTTTCACTGAGAGGATGGGAAGTAGCCATTGACAACGGTGACACCCTACATAGAGCTTGCCATGGAAGGAACCTTGCGTGTGGGAAAAAGATTTCAAGGAAGAGTTGAAGTTCAGAGGACAAAGCATCTCCAAAGCTCCAACATATTCTTCATTAAAAAGTAACACTTCCTTATTCCAAATACTTTGACTTCTTATCATTAAATCCAATTAATCTTATTGGCATCCTGACTAGGATTAATAAAATAAACATAGATTGCTTCAAACCAATAATCTCCGTGGGATCGACCCTTACTCACGTAAGGTATTACTTGGACGACCCAGTGCACTTGCTGGTTAGTTGTACGGATTATAATTTCGTGCACCAAGTTTTTGGCGCCGTTGCCGGGGATTGTTGAGTTTGAACAATTGAAGGCTTATTTTATTTCTTAGATTAGGAATAATTTATTTTTATTGTCATAGAGTCATCAAATCCTGATAGGATAGTTTCGTTTCAAAAAAAAAAATTCTTTTCAAAAATATTATTTTTCTTTATTAATTGTTAATTTTTCGTGAGTTTAGTGTTTTGTTCTAAGTTTGGTGTTAATTGCATATTTTATATTTTTCTCTAAATTTTCGAACTTGTGTTCTTTGTTCTTCATTGATCTTCAAGTTTTTCTTGTTTATTTTTCTCGTTTGATCTTGAGTTTTTCTTACTTTGAGTCTTTTCTTGTTTTTCTTGTGCTTTTTCAAAATATCAATTTTCAAAAATTATATTTTTATCCATAAATATAATACATTTTTAAAATCAACATTGAAGTTACTGCCCAATTGGCTGGAGCTTTAGTAGTTGTTCTTCATAATTGGGTATCTTCTTTGGAATCTTTTTCAAAAATAATTTTTCTTTTATTGAATCTTGTGCCAAACTCTAAGTTTGGTATTTTCTTGTTAATTTTTCTCTAATTTTCGAAAATTTGTCTTGGTTTTCTAAAAATTTTAAGTTTGGTGTTCTTTCTTTTGTTCTTGGTGTTCTTGTGAATCTTTAAGGTGTTCTTGAGTCTTTCTTGTGTTTTGATCTTAAAATTTTAAGTTTGGTGTTCCTTGGTGTTTTCCCTCCAAAATTTTCGAAAATAAGGAACATTGGATCTAAAAATTTTAAATCTTGTGTCTTTTGCATACTTTTCTCTTTCATCATAAAATTCAAAATTCAAAAAAATATATACTTTCTAACTAGTTTTGAACTACATTTTTCGAAAACTTTATATAAAAATTCAAATTTCCAATTTCCTTTATTTATTTCGTTTTTATTTTATTTTATAAAAATTAATTTTTATAAAATAAATAATAGCAACATACATATCATCTCTTTTATTCCATCATGGAATTAAGTGGGAATGATCAGTCCAGGAGGACTCTGGGGTCATATGCTAACCCCACTACTGCTTCATATGGGAGTAGTATCTGTATACCCTCCATTGGAGCTAGTAGCTTTGAGTTGAATCCTCAGCTCATTATCATGGTGCAGCAAAACTGCCAGTATTCCGGTCTTCCACAGGAAGAACCTACAGAGTTTTTGGCACAATTTTTGCAAATCGCTGACACAGTACATGATAAGGAAGTGGATCAGGATGTCTACAGATTATTACTGTTTCCATTTGCTGTAAAAGATCAAGCTAAGAGGTGGTTAAATAACCAACCTAAGAACAGCATAAAAACATAGAAACAGCTGTCAGAAAAATTCCTAAATCACTATTTCCCTCCAAAACGGATGACACAGCTAAGGCTAAGCATCCAAGGCTTCAAACAAGGAGAGAATGAATCTCTTTATGATGCCTGGGAGAGATACAGAGAGATGCTAAGAAAATGCCCCTCTGAAATGTTTTCAGAATGGGTGCAATTAGACATCTTCTACTATGGGCTTACAGAAAAAGCTCAGATTTCTCTAGACCATTCAGCTGGTGGATCTATACATATGAGAAAAACAATTGAAGAAGCTCAAGAGCTTATTGATACAGTTGCCAGAAATCAACATCTGTACCTAAGCAGTGAATCTTCCATGAAAGAAGAAGCTAAAACAGTAACTGCTGAACTCAGTCCGGTGGATCAGGCTAATGAATTTAATCAGCAATTAGACTTTCTAACTCAGCAGCTAGCCGAATTCAAGGAAATATTACAGGAAACAAGAATGGCTAACAGGAATATGGAAGTGCAATTAAAGCAGATAGAAAAGCAACTGTCAAAGCAAATAGCAGAAGAATGCCAAGCAGTTCAATTAAGAAGTGGGAAAACATTAAATACCTCACTTCAAAGCAGCAGGAAACCAAGAAACGAACAATTGGTTACTCAAAATCCCTCTGAGGACAGTCAGAGCCCAGAGAGGAATAAAGCTGGCGCTGAACGCCCAGACCATGCGCATTTCTGGCGTTCAACACCAGAAACAAGCATGAATCCGGTGTTGAACGCCCAAAGGGAACATGGTTCTGGCGTTCAAACGCCAGTAACAAATAAGGAGGTGGCGTCTAACGCCACTCCAGCTTCCACCCCTGGCATTCAAATGCCAGTGGGGGATCAGTCACATACAAGTGCTGATGACAACCCTTCTAAAAAGGCTTCCCAACCCACTCCTGTAGGTAATAAACCTGCGGAAACTAAGGTTGAGGAATACAAAGCCAAAATGCCTTATCCTCAAAAACTCTGCCAAGCGGAACAGGATAAGCAATTTGCCCGCTTTGCAGACTATCTCAGGACTCTTGAAATAAAGATTCCGTTTGCAGAAGCACTTGAGCAAATACCATCTTATGCTAAGTTCATGAAAGAGATCTTAAGTCATAAGAAGGATTGGAGGGAAACTGAAAAAGTTTACCTCACTGAAGAATGCAGTGCAGTCATTCTGAAAAGCTTACCTGAGAAGCTTAAAGATCCTGGGAGCTTTATGATACCATGCACATTAGAGGGCACTTGCACCAAGCAAGCTTTATGTGATCTTGGGGCAAGTATCAACCTAATACCTGCATCTACTATCAGAAAGCTTGGTTTAACTGAAGAAATCAAACCAACCAGGATATGTCTTCAACTTGCTGATGGCTCCATTAAATACCCATCAGGCGTGATTGAAGACATGATTGTCAAGGTTGGGCCATTTGTCTTTCCTACTGACTTTGTGGTGCTGGAAATGGAGGAGCACAAGAGTGAAACTCTCATTCTAGGAAGACCTTTCCTAGCAACTGGCCGAACCCTCATTGACGTCCAAAAAGGGGAAGTAACTTTGAGAGTCAATGAGGAGGAGTTCAAGTTGAATGTTGTTAAAGCCATGCAACATCCAGACACCCCAAATGACTGCATGAGTGTTGATATTATTGACTCTCTGGTAAGAGAGGTCAATATGGCTGAGAGTCTCGAATCAGAGCTAGAGGACATCTTTAAAGATGTTCAGCCTGACCTGGAGGAATCAGAGAGAATAGTAGAACCTCTGAAAATCCCTCAGGAAGAGGAGAAACCTCCTAAACCCGAGCTCAAACCATTACCACCATCCCTGAAATATGCATTTCTGGGAGAAGGTGATACCTTTCCTGTAATTATAAGCTCTACCTTAGAGCCACAGGAAGAGGAAGCACTAATTCAAGTGCTAAGGACACACAAGACAGCTCTTGGGTGGTCCATCAGTGATCTTAAGGGCATTAGTCCAGCCAGATGCATGCACAAGATCCTATTGGAGGGTGACGCCAAGCCTATGGTCCAACCACAAAGGCGGCTTAACCCAGCCATGAAGGAAGTGGTGCAAAAGAAGGTCACTAAATTACTAGAGGCTGGGATTATTTATCCTATTTCTGACAGCCCCTAGGTAAGCCCTGTCCAAGTCGTCCCTAAAAAGGGAGGCATGACAGTGGTTCACAATGAAAAAAATGAACTGGTTCCTACAAGAACAGTTACAGGGTGGCGTATGTGTATTGATTATAGAAGGCTCAATACAACCACCAGAAAGGATCATTTTTCTTTACCATTCATAGACCAAATGCTAGAAAGACTAGCAGGTCATGAATACTACTGCTTCCTGGATGGATATTGAGGTTATAATCAAATTGCAGTAGATCTCCAGGATCAAGAGAAAACGGCATTCACCTGCCCATCTGAAGTATTTGCATACAGAAGGATGCCATTTGGCCTGTGCAATGCACCTGCAACTTTTCAGAGGTGCATGCTCTCAATTTTCTCTGATATGGTGGAAAAATTCCTGGAAGTCTTCATGGATGACTTTTCAGTATTTGGAGACTCATTCAGCTCCTGTCTTGACCATCTAGCACTTGTTCTAAAGAGATGCCAAGAGACTAACCTGGTTTTAAACTGGGAAAAATGTCACTTTATGGTAACTGAAGGAATTGTCCTTGGGCACAAAATCTCGAACAAGGGAATAGAGGTGGATCAAGCTAAGGTAGAGGTAATTGAAAAATTACCACCACCTGCCAATGTTAAGGCAATCAGAAGCTTTCTGGGGCATGCAGGATTCTATAGGAGGTTTATAAAGGATTTTTCAAAAATCGCCAAACCTCTGAGCAACCTGGTAGCTGCTGACATGCCATTTATCTTTGATAAAGAGTGTCTGCAGGCATTTGAGACTCTGAAAGCTAAATTGGTTACAGCACCAATCATCTCTGCACCTGACTGGACATTACCATTTGAATTGATGTGTGATGCCAGTGACCATGCCATTGGTGCAGTGTTGGGACAAAGGCATGACAAGCTTCTGCACGTCATTTACTATGCCAGCCATGTTCTAAATGACGCACAGAAGAATTACACAACCACAGAAAAATAGCTACTTGCAGTGGTTTACGCCATTGACAAATTCAGATCTTATTTAGTAGGATCAAAAGTGATTGTGTACACTGATCATGCTGCTCTTAAATATCTACTCACAAAGCAGGATAAAACACAGACTCATCAGATGGGTGTTTCTTCTACAAGAGTTTGATATAGAAATAAGAGACAGAAAAGGGACAGAGAATCAAGTAGCAGATCACCTGTCCCGAATAGAACCAGTAGAAGGGGCGTCCCTCCCTCTCACTGAGATCTCTGAAACTTTTCCAGATGAGCAACTCTTTGCCATCCAGGAAGTGCCATGGTTTGCAGACATTGCAAACTACAAGGCGGTGAGATTCATACCCAAAGAGTACAGTAGGCTGCAATCAAAGAAATTGATCACAGATGCAAAGTACTATCTTTGGGATGAACCATATCTCTTCAAGAGATGTGCAGACGGAGTAATCCGTAGATGTGTGCCTAAGGAAGAAGCGCAGAAGATTCTATGGCACTGCCATGGATCACAGTATGGAGGACATTTTGGAAGTGAGCGAACAGCCACAAGAGTCCTCCAATGTGGCTTCTACTGGCCTACTCTCTATAAAGATTCCTGAGCGTTTGTACTTAATTGTGACAGTTGCCAAAGATCTGGCAATCTGCCTCACAGTTATGCCATGCCTCAACAAGGAATCTTGGAGATTGAGTTGTTTGATGTATGGGGTATTGACTTCATGGGACCTTTCCCACCATCATACTCAAACACGTATATTCTGGTGGCAGTGGATTATGTATCCAAATGGGTGGAGGCTATTGCAACACCCACTAATGACACTAAAACAGTGTTAAAATTCCTCCAGAAACACATCTTCAGCAGATTTGGTACCCCTAGAGTATTAATCAGTGATGGGGGCACTCATTTCTGCAATAAACAGCTTTACTCTGCTTTGGTTCGTTATGGAGTTAGCCACAGGGTAGCCACTCCATACCATCCACAGACTAATGGGCAAGCTGAAGTCTCAAATAGAGAACTCAAAAGAATCCTGGAACGGACTGTAATTAACCGTAGAAGGGATTGGACAAGGAGCTTGGATGATGCTCTGTGGGCATACAGAACAGCATTCAAGACCCCTATAGGGACCTCTCCATACCAGCTTGTGTATGGAAAGGCATGCCACTTGCCAGTGGAACTGGAACACAAGGCCTACTGGGCAACCAGATTCTTAAACCTTGATGCCAAGTTAGCTGGAGAAAAACGATTGCTCCAGCTAAATGAGCTAGAGGAATTTAGACTCAATGCTTTCGAGAATGCAAAAATATACAAAGAGAAAGAGAAAAGATGGCATGATAAGAAATTGTCATCCAGAGTCTTTGAGCCAGGGCAGAAAGTTCTGCTATTTAATTCTAGGCTCAAATTATTCCCTGGGAAATTAAAATCCCTGTGGAGAGGTCCATATGTAATTACAAGTGTATCACCATATGGATACGTAGAGCTTCAGGATAATGAATCTAACAAAAAGTTCATTGTTAATGGACAGAGAGTTAAACACTATCTTGAAGGCAATTTTGAGCAAGAATGCCAGATTGTTAGCATCCTGGGCGTTCAGAAAAACGCCCAGTGACAAAGGACTTCCTGGCGTTTAACGCCAGAAAGAAGCATCAGCTGGGCGTTGAACGCCCAGGAGAAGCAGCATTTGGGCGTTAAACGCCCAAAACATGCATCATTTGGGCGTTTAACGCCAGGATGGTGGGAGGAGGTAAAAATCGTTTTTCTTTATAATATTTCTAAATTTTTATGTTTCAATTCATGATTTCTTGCGTAAACATGTTTCAAATTGTCATCCCTCAAATCAAATTAGTTTTCTAAAAATCCTAATTTCTAAAATCCCTTTTTCAAAAGTATCAAATATATCTTAATTCATAAACACAAATCTTTTTTTTTTCAATCCAAATCTTTTTCAAATCTTTTTCAACTCATCATATCTTCTGGATTTCGAAATTGCCTCTCCCTCTATTCCTCTCATTTTCTTTCTTTTGCTTGAGGACAAGCAAACCTCTAAGTTTGGTGTGAGTTGCCATGATCACTGAGCTAAAACTCATCAAGATCATGGAACCTAAGGGAACAGGAAGAGCAAGGATGTGAACTGAAGGAACTAAAGCATCAGAAGCTATCCCTTGAAGGACCAAGCACCCCACAGACTAGAGGAACATCCACTTCCCAAAAATCAGGTTGTTAAGTTCTAATTTTAAGCTTTAACTCTGTGATAGTATTTTTATAGAAATTTACCTTAGAAGTTATATAGGAGTAGTAGTAATTAGTATCTCTATTTTGATTTTATCTCCAATTAAGCTATAATTTATTTTTCTCATCATTATCAAACATGAATAAATTAGTAGATTCTTAGAATAAAGAGGCAATATTTTTTCGAGTTCTTAACAAGGAAAATTCTAATTATTTATATGTGGTGGCAATACTTTTTGTCTTCTGAATGAATGCCTGAACAGTGCATATTTTTTATATTGAATTTTATGAATGTTAAAATTGTTGGCTCCTGAAAGAATGATGAACAAGAGAAATGTTATTGATGATCTGAAAAATCATGAAATTGATTCTTGAAGCAAGAAAAAGCAGTGAAAAACAAGCTTGTGAAAAAAAATTACAAGGAATCATTGGATAAAGAAAAAAGAAAAAGCCAATAGCCCTTAAAACCAAAAGGCAAGGGTAAAAAGGATCCAAGGCTTTGAGCATCAATGGATAGGAGGGCCCAAGGAAATAAATCCAGGCCTAAGCGGCTAAATCAAGCTGTCCCTAACCATGTGCTTGTGGCATGCAGGTCCAAGTGAAAAGCTTGAGACTGAGTGGTTAAAGTCGTGATCTAAAGCAAAAAAGTGTGCTTAAGAACTCTGGACACCTCTAACTAGGGACTCTAGCAAAGCTGAGTCACAATCTGAAAAGGTTCACCCAATTATGTGTCTGTGGCATTTATGTATCCGGTGGTAATACTGGAAAACAAAGTGCTTAGGGCCACGGCCAAGACTCATAAAGTAGCTGTGTTCAGGAATCAACATATTAAACAAGGAGAATCAATAATACTATCTGAATTCTGAGTTCCTATGGATGCCAACCATTCTGAATTTCAAAGGATAAAGTGAGATGCCAAAACTGTTCAGAAGCAAAAAGCTACTAGTCCCGCTCATCTAATTAGAATCTGAGCTTCACTTGAAACTCTGAGATATTATTGTTTCTTAATTTCTTTTCATCCTATTTTATTTATCTAGTTGCTTGAGGACAAGCAACAGTTTAAGTTTGGTGTTGTGATGAGCGGATATTTTATACGCTTTTTGGGGGTAATTTCATGTAGATTTTAGCATGTTTTAATTGGTTTTTAGTAGAATAATATTAGTTTTTAGGAAAAAATCATATTTCTGGACTTTACTATGAGTTTGTGTGTTTTTCTGTGATTTCAAGTATTTTCTGGCTGAAATTGAGGGAGCTGAGCAAAAATCGGAGTTAGGCTGAAAAAGGACTGCTGATGTTGTTGGATCCTGACCTCCCTGCACTCGAAATGGATTTTCTGGAGCTACAGGAGTCCAATTGGCGCGCTCTCAACGGCGTTGGAAATTAGACATCTAGGGCTTTCCAGAAATATATAATAGTCCATACTTTGCGCAAAGAAAGACGACGTAACTTGGCGTTGAACGCCAAGTACATGCTGTTGTCTGGAGTTAAACGCCAGAAACACGTCATGATCCGGAGTTGAACGCCCAAAACACGTTATAACTTGGAGTTCAACTCCAAGAAAGGCCTCAACTCGTGGATAGCTTTAGTCTCAGCCCCAGCACACACCAAGTGGGCCCCAGAATTGGATTTCTGCACCAATTATCTTAGTTTACTCACATTTTGTAAACCTAGGCTACTAGTTTACTATTTAAACAACTTTTAGAGATTTATCTTGTACCTCATGACATTTTCAGATCTGAATTACATACTTTTTGACGGCATGAGTCTCTAAACTCCATTGTTGGGGGTGAGGAGCTCTGCAGCGTCTCGATGAATTAATACAATTCCTTTGTTTCCCATTCAAACACGCTTGTTCTTATCTAAGATGTTCATTCGCGCTTAATTATGAAGAAGGTGATGATCTGTGACACTCATCACCTTCCTCAATCCATGAACGTGTGCCTGTCAACCACCTCCATTCTACATCAGATTGAATGAGTATCTCTTAGATTCCTTTATCAGAATCTTCGTGGTATAAGCCAGATTGATGGCGGCATTCATGAGAATCCGGAAAGTCTAAACCTTGTCTGTGGTATTCCGAGTAGGATTCTGGGATTGAATGACTGTGACGAGCTTCAAACTCCTGAAGGCTGGGCGTTAGTGACAGACGCAAAAGAATCAATGGATTCTATTCCAACCTGATTGAGAACCGAAAGATGATTAGCCGTGCTGTGACAGAGCATAGGAACGTTTTCACTGAGAGGATGGGAAGTAGCCATTGACAACGGTGACACCCTACATAGAGCTTGCCATGGAAGGAACCTTGCGTGTGGGAAAAGGATTTCAAGGAAGAGTTGAAGTTCAGAGGACAAAGCATCTCCAAAGCTCCAACATATTCTTCATTAAAAAGTAACACTTCCTTATTCCAAATACTTTGACTTCTTATCATTAAATCCAATTAATCTTATTGGCATCCTGACTAGGATTAATAAAATAAACATAGATTGCTTCAAACCAATAATCTCCGTGGGATCGACCCTTACTCACGTAAGGTATTACTTGGACGACCCAGTGCACTTGCTGGTTAGTTGTACGGATTACAATTTCGTGCACCAATTGCCACCTTCAGTTGGTGAATCATCCGACTACTCATGTTCTCTCTTCTGCTTCCCTTTTTTTGCTTATGGTGAATCATCCTGAAGGATATAAAACAGGATATAGTAAGACGAGTATATGTAAAGGCAATGGAGCATAAATTGTTGGAATGATGTAATCATTACTAAAATGAAGTGAGTTAATAAGGTTGTGACAATGATGAAAATAGTGCGTGAATTCTAAGTTGCATGCGGGATAGAATTCACACACTAGCATTTAAAAGCTATGTCACAACTACATAAAAGGTGTATGTACTTCACTCATGCTAGTGTGCTTGAAATACTTCAAAGAAAACTTGTAGGTTAAGACAAACAAACAAGTAATAAAGAAGCATAGAAGCATTCAAGCAATAATCAAGTGAGTATGAAATGGATAATGGAGGAAATTGGTTGATGTTCAAGAGAACTTAATGGTCCAAATGAATAATGGAATTCACACATCAATCAATAACACAACTTGAAATTTGTTTGCAATACCTAGCTGACATAGAGTGAGAAACATAAGTGCAATGCAATTTAGGAAAAGAAAGATATAAGTTGAGATCAATCACATAGCAAGAATAGTCCACAAAGCTTAGAAAGCTCAAAAATATGTTGATGAATGGATTTTTGATGGTTTAGAATTTCACAAATGAATTCTCATTGCAAGTATAGTTTCTAAACCAATCACTAATCCTTTCATACAAAAGATTGTTTGTCACAAGTAACAAACCCCTAATTTTATAAACCGAAGTATTCAAACCTCGGGTCGTTCTCCCTAGGAATTACAATAAAGTGTCTTGTTATTGGTTGTGAGTTATTTTGGGGTTTTGATAAGAGGCATGAAAGATAAATGGCAAGAAAGTAAACTAACAACTATAAAAGGCTCTTGGCAAGGTGTGAGAACTAGAAGTCATATCCTAGTTATCCTTCTCAATTGTGATGAGAATTGTTCATTGCTACCACTTAGTTAACCCTTACTAAATAAAGGAAAATCAAGTGGATGAATTGACTTGAGCCACAAGTCCTAGCCAACTCCCAAGGAAAGACTAGCTTTAGTGCATTCCAAACCAATCAGCAATCTCTCCAATTACCAATCAACAAAGGAATTAGATAACTCAAGTGTCACTAATTACTCTACCTAGGCCAAGAGGAACAAAATCTATACTATATCTAGAAGAGGCATTTCAACAAACACATAAAAGGCAATAAAAGTAAACAACATAAATTGCAAGAATTAAAGAGAGATCTAACTACAAAGGCAAGAGATCAATAATAGAAAAGCAAAGAAGAACAATTATTATGAATTACCTCTTATTGAATTGAAAGAAAATGGAAGGAACAATAGTAGATCTACAACAAAGTATAAGAACAAAGTAAAGGAAATTACAATAAAAGAATGGAAGAAGAATGAATGTAACAACAAGAAATTGAGAAGATAGAAGTAGAAGAAGATGAATTAAAACCTAGATCTAAGAACTAAACCTAATCCTAATCCTAATCCTAGAGAGAAGTGAGAGCTTCTCTCTCTAGAAACTAACTCTAACTACTAAACTATGACTAATGATCAAAAGTATGAGAGTATCTTCATTCCCCCCTTCAATCCTTGGCTTAAATAGCATCAGAAATGAGTTGGATTGGGCCCACAAGGCTTCTCAAATCGCTGGCCACGTTTTGCTTTAAGTGAACCAGGTGGCAGCAACGGCGCGTGCGCGCCACCATACGTGTAGCAACTATGGCAAATCTTATATCGTTTCGAATCTCCGGATGTTAGCTTTCTAACCCAACTGGAACCGCATCATTTGGACCTCTGTAGCTCAAGTTATGGTCATTTAAGTGCGGAGAGGTCAACTTGACAGCTTTTCGGTTCTTTCATTTCTTCATGAGTTCTCGAACTTTTCATGCTTTCTGTCTTCATTCCCTTGATCCACTCTTTGCCTCCTAAATCTAAAATCACTTAACAAACATATCAAGGCATCTAATGGAATCAAGGAGAATTAGATTTAGCTATTTTAAGTCCTAAAAAGCATGTTTTCACTCTTAAGCACAATTAAGGGAGAAGTTATAAAACCATGCTATTTCATTGAATAAATGTGGGTAAAAGGTCATAAAATCCCCTAAATCAAGCACAAGATAAACCTTACAAATGGGGTTTATCATATGTCACTAGGTAAGCTTAGAATCCAATTTCACAATTCCTCAACCTCAATGCATGAACTAGGTGACGTAAATAAGGGTTAATCATAAACAAGTATCACCTAACAAAAAATGCATCAACTACATACAGTTACTTAATAATGGATAATGAATTCAAATTACATGGTGGCTAGCTACAACATGCAATTTAGAAGTCTAAAAACATTCTTGAAGGCAATGTCATGAGCACTTGGTATGTACAAATATCAAGCATGAGCAAGTCAAACCAAGCAACAAAATATAATCTCAACAAAGAATTCCAACAATGAATATTAACAACAATGATGCTAAAATAGCATCATGTCGATAATCAGCAGTAATACACAGCAAAATCAGCAAATTAAATTAATAATCCAACACTCATCACCTAAAACAGAAAATTAAAATAACTAACTAACTATTTCACTAACTAAAGAAGATGTTGGTGGATGGTAAATGGTGGTTGTGGATGATGGTTGGAAAAAGGAAATAAAAGAAGATAAGATAGAAGAAGAAAAGAAAAGAGGTGTGTGTGGACAAGGGTCATGGGTCACGCGTAAGTGTGGGTTGGGAGAATGGAATGCGACACGTGCACGTCTAAATGGCGTAGGCGTAGAATGGGAAAATAGAAGGTGACGCGTATGCATGGGTCACGCGTATGCGTGGGTCACGCATACGCGTGGGAAGAAATTATGCTAGATGCATTGTTCCCGCATGCTACGTGCACAACTCACTGTCTGGGCTGTGCAATGGCACAGTGAACGCACGATCTTAGCATGCTTAAGTTTAGGGATGTCACGCATATGTGTGGGTTACGCTTTCAAAAGTTTCCAATTTCTTGCGCCAAACCAAGCATTCTGTAACGCCCTACTACACAGACCTTTACACTTAAGTCATAGAACAAAGGTAGTGTGGTGTTACAAACCTTTAATCAGTAAACACATACCTATAATAGTGAAAAAATATAATATGCTAGGAGCCTTGAAAAATGGGTAAAGCAAAATCGGGAACTAAAAAACGCAACACTCAGAAAACGGAATTACTTGCGTGTTAAGAAACCTAAAGGTTATAGATATGAATAAGCGAAAGAGTGAATAGAGAGCCAAGAATACAGTATAACAAGCTCTTGACTCAGCCTGCGAAGCCAAAGCTGGCCGAAGAATATTTACATACATATACAAGTATCCCAAGATACCCAAATACAAATACAAGGCCTTAACTCTCTTGTAACCTCTATGAGGGACAAAATAATCAAGTTTCTTGGAGGGAAAGCTAAGTAGCTACATACATATATACATAAACTGATACTCCAAAATAACCCAGGGACTACTCCACTTCAGGAATCCAGATGCCTAGCAAGAAACCTCTCGACCTGCATCTGAAAATAACAACACAGTATGGGGTGAGAACCAGAGGTTCTCAGCATGATAAAGGTGCCACGCACATAATATATAAGGTCTTGGGAATGCCAGAGGTAATCATAGTATGCCAACAAACAGTTATAAAACTTAAAATATAAGCAGAAGCCATAAAAGGGGGTAAGTGACCCTAAAAGGTTCTAAACTTGCCTACTCTAATCCTAACATTAACACCAAACAAATCCACCCTTCCTCCGCTCCTCCTCCACCAATGATTCAACAAAGACAAGCAACCAAAAAATTTCACGCACAAGTAGGAAATAGATAGTGCAAGTAGCAAATATAACAGGTAGCATGATATATATTCAGTTAGGCAATCCCAGGTAATGAATAGCAGAGAAAACAAATAAATGCACATGATGTATGCCTGTTTTATGGCTGATGAGGCTCATCTGTCAGTTATCTAACCAACCCGACAAGTCCGAAAACCTTAGACTGTCCCTCATCGTGCATCCCCATGAGTCTATGCATAGATTTCTCTTTCATTCATCATTTATACAATCATTCATTCATTGATATATCACTCAATGGGGATATCCATTCCCGGAAATTTATAAGTGCCCGGTCACCCTTGCGACGTAGGGTCAACAGAGTATTGAGTTTCAACCTGGAACACGTGGTGGCAAGCCACGGTTCTGTTACCCAGGGAAACTCGTATCTCAGATATCTTTAATTCATAAGCCGTTTAATATTCATAATCATTATATAATCATTCATCATAGCCATGGCATCATAACTTTATTTAACATCTACATCTTTTTCTTGTAACTCCTCATGTTTACCCCTTTCTTCATTTCCAAGTTACCTTATTTCCCTAGCTTCAACTAGCTACTAGACTTAGTATTATATCTTATGACTAAAAGGATAAAAATAGAGGTTTAGAAATCTAAAATCAGGTTTAAACACAAAAATCCAGTTTTGCAGGAAACAGGGGCCACGCGTAAGCGTGGGAGTATAAAAGAAAGGCTCGCGCGTGCATTCCCTTACCATGCGTACGCGTAGGTGAGTACATCATGTCACACGTACATGTAGTCCATGCGTACGCATAGTCATGCATGCTGGTTCATTACGCGTACGCATGGGCTACTGGCGCACACGCAATTTAAAATTCCACGTCACGCGTACGCGTGGACTTACGTTCTTAAAAAAACCTAGATTACCCAAAGAGCTACAAAACCAAAATATAGTCACCTGCATAATACATATTTCACACCAAAACTTCTGACATCCATAACTTTTTCTAAAAAATTCTGTTTTTCACAAAATTTATACCATTCAAAAGCTCGTAAAACCATCTTTGTGTTGAAACAAATTCCATTTCCAACCAAAATTTGAGACTCCAGTTATGAACCACCAAAGTTTGGCTAAAAACCAAGTTTTTCAAAAACTTCATTTTCTTTTCAAAACTCATTCCCACTCAATTCAACATACTCATAACAATCAATATAACTTACCCTCAATAATAGCACAACAATCCTTGTAATCCTATCATTTCCTTAGTTCAATAACATCTCATTTCAACCCAATCTTTACAAGTTTAATCACAAACTAACATATCAATCTATATACATATATTGCCATGATGATAAATTCTACAACCATCATCACATCATCATTCATTGCATCAATACCAACAAAATTAAGTAAACACTACTCAAGCTTAAACTATATCACTATATTACCATGATCATAATTTCTCCATCCATCATCATTATTCTAGCATATATATACATATATTCAACCCACATTGTCAATTGCTCAACTATAATCAAATACCAAGAAGACATCATAAATTCACCATATTTCTTAACACATGCTCAACATCAAATTATCCATCAATATCATAAAGACTAATCATTTAACATATTCAACCACTTCAACTTATCCTATAGTTCTCTAGCCTAAGTTTTCACAGAGCATCACATATTAAATGCGCAAAACCTAAACCATACATTCGCTGATCACCACATTTGTTCCAAGGCAGCCACCTTAGCCACACACACAACCCCACAAGTTTCAAAAAATCACCAAGAACTTAGCACCAATTCTCCACCAAGCCTCCAATTGTCCATAATTCAATTCTAATATATATATATACCTGGTTCACACATATTGCACGTATATACTTCAAAATTCAGAATTCACCTAATAAATTCAAGAGTTGGCTAGGTTAGGTGATCCTTACCGCACCCACGCACAAAGCAACTCAAACACGATAAGCTCCGTAAGCTAAATCGAACCTAGAATACCAAATTTAACAAAATCTCATTACAAGGGCTCAATTTCAAAAATCAAAAGGGGGTAGAGAATCTGAGATGGGATTGGGACTTACCCGTGAAATTAATCGGATAGAAACAAAGAGCTCGACGCGAGTGGCCGCAAATGGTGCGGCGATCAGAGTTCGGACAAAGGAGTTATGGTGGTTTATGTTGATGGTGAGGGTTAGGAAGCTCTCCACTCTGCCTTGCTGTTCAGCATGCTTTGCTACTGAATTGGGAAGGAGATAGCTTCGGCCATTTTAAATTATGGGTCCATTTGGGCCCGGTTCAACCAGTTCGGCCCATCCGACCCAATTTTGTGCCAAACTTTTTGAAATTAGTGTCAAAATTCTCGTTTTGAAGAGTTCTACCCTATTTTAATATTAGATTTACATTTTTTATTTTCCTGATTAAAATTCAATTTATTGTCTAATTATTTGCTAATTTTAGCTGTGTTTACATCCTACCCACCTAATTAAGAATTTTGTCCTCAAAATTCAGAGTTAGTTACCTGAAAAGAGGTGCGGGTAGTCCTTCCGCATGTCTGACTCAATATCCCAGGTATGCTCTTCAATACCAGCCCAACTCTAAGCTACTTTCACCAAAGAAACCTCTTCTCCGTGTAAACGCTTGATGCTGGTGTCATCAATCCTGACTGGAGTTGCCGGGAGCGTCAGATCTTCTCTCACTTGAACTGATTCTAGTTCAAGGGCATGACTCGGGTCAAAAGTGTATTTACAAAGCTGTGATATGTGAAACACATTATGCAGGTTTGAAAGATGTGGTGGTAAAGCGATCATATACGCCACTAGTCCAATTTTCTTCAGGATCTCAAATGGTCCAATGTAACGGGGATTTAACTTTTTACTCTTAACGGATCTCCCTATCCCGGTGGTTAAAGTAACCTTCAGGAAGACATGTTCTCCTTCCTCAAACTCCAAAGGCTTCTTCCTTTGGTAGCATAGCTCTTTTGACGGCTTTGAGCTATAAGCATTCGGCTACAGATTTTCTTTATTTGCTCAAAGGTTTCAGCGATCATTTCAGGTCATAATAAGCTCCTTTCCCCGGCTTCATACCAACATAGTGGAGATTGGCATTTTCTTCCATACAGAGCTTCATACGGAGCCATTTCAATGATCGCATGGTAGCTGTTGTTATAAGCAAACTCCACTAGGGGATATATCGATCCCAGCTCGCCGGTTGATCTAAAACACAAGCTCTTAGCATATCCTCCAAGGTTTGAATTGTTCTTTCTGATTGGCCATCTGTATGAGGGTGATATGCAGTGCTTAGGCTCAATTGGGTGCCAAATGCCCGCTGAAAGGCTCCCCAGAACCATGAGGTGAAGCAAGGATTTCTGTCGGATACAATGGTAGAAGGTATGCCATGCAACCTCACAATTTCCTTAATGTATAGTCGCGCTAACTTCTCTATTGTGCATCTTATCCGAATGGGAAGAAAGTGAGCCGACTTAGTCAGTCGATCCAGAAATACCTAAATGGCATTGCAACCCGTCCGAGTTCTCGGTAAACCCAACACAAAATCTATAGCAATGCTCTCCTATTTCCACTGTGGAATCTCCAAAGGTTAAAGGGTTCCTGATGGTCTCTGGTGTTCAATTTTAACTTTATGGCAAGTTAGGTACTTGGAAACGTGCAACGCCACATCATTTTTCATCCATGGCCACCAGAACATTGTTTTTAGATCTTGATACATCTTGGTGCTTCCCGAATAAATTGAGAACCCGCTCTTATGTGCTTCCTCCAATATGCTCTGTCACAAATCCCTGGCATCTGGCACAATGATCCAATCCTTGAACCTCCATAAACCATCCTTATATTCTCACACTCTCCACCATTTGCCTTTCTCAATTGCTAGTAAAATCTTACACAATTCCTTGTCATTCTGATGAGCCTTTAGAAGTTCAGCTTTGAAATCACATGAAATTTGTAGCTGACTTAAGCACAGTATTCCAAACTCTTCTCTGATTCCTAGTTTCAACCCTTGGAATGCTTTCCGTAACTCTTCCTCTCGTAGCATCATCCAAGAGGCGCATAAAGATTTCTGACTCAAGGCATCCTGATAAACCACTATTTTATGGTTTATATTGTGCTAAATTGAGTGATTTTTCATCCATTATTCTCACGCTTATTCATAGAAATCGCATGTTTTACGTTTTCCTTCCTGATTTTGTGCTATGATTGAAAACATGCTTCTTTGGCCTTATATTTGCTAATATTAATTCCCTCTTATTACCATTAGACACTGTGATATGTGTGTTAAGTGATTTCAGAGATTACAGGGCATGAATGGCTTGGAGGATGGAAACGAGGCATGCAAAAGCGGAAGGAATACAAGAAATTGAAGGAACTGCAAAGCTGTCAGCCTGACCCTCTCGCACTAAATTGATCATAACTTGAGCTACAGAGGTCCAAATGATACGGTTCCTATCGTGTTGGAAAGCTAACGTTCGCGGCTTCGAAATGATATATAATTTGCTATAGTGGACGTACATCTAGGCAATGCGAACGCGTGCACCATGCGGACACGTCGCAGTGACGAAAATCAGCGTGTTTGATTTCATAACCAGCAAATTCTGGGCTGTTTTTGACCCAATTTTCGACCTAAAAAACACAGATTAGAGACTACAAAGTAGGGGAATCCATTCATTCATCATCATTCATTCATAATTCACAATTTTAGTTTTTAGATGTAGTCTTTAGAGAGAGAGGTTCTCTCCTCTCTCTTAGGATTTAGCATTAGGATTCCTCTTAAAGGAATTAGGATTTCTTCTTCTCAATTTTCAGGTTCAATGTTCCTTTTACTTATTTTCTCAATTTGGTTTATGAACTCTTTATGTTTGGATTGATTTTCTTAATTAATACACATTGAGGCATTTGAGACTTATGATTGCTTTCTTTAATTTATGTTATTGATGCTTTCGCTTTATCCAAATTATTTTCATTCGAGTAGACTTTCTTCCCTTTTGGCTTTGGTTAAGTAATTGGTAACACTTGAGTTATCAAACTCAGCTGTTGATTGGAATTGGAATTACTGATTGATCTGGATCACTCTAAAGCTAGTCCTTCCATAGGGATTGACTAGGACTTGAGGATCAAGCTAATTAGTCCACTTGACCTTCCTTTGTTTAGTAAAGGCTGACCAAGTGGGGTTGAAACCTAATTCTTATCACACCTGATAAGGATAACTAGGATAGGAATTCCAGTTCTCATACCCTGCCAAGAGTTTTTCAACTATTAATTTATTTCCATTGCAATTTATTTCTCTTGTTCAAACCTTTTAAAAAACCCCAAAACATACATTTTTCCATAACCAATAATAAATCATACCTCCTTGCAATTCCTTGAGAAGATGACCCGAGGTTTAAATACTTCGGTTATCAATTTCAAAGGGGTTTGTTACTTGTGACAACCAAAACTTTTGTACGAAAGGATTTTTTATTGGTTTAGAAACTATACTTATAACACGATTATATTTGTGAATTTCTTTACCGATAGAAAATCCGATCGTCAAAACGGCGCGGTTGCCGGGAAATTGCAAACGTGTTCCTTATTATTGGTTATTATAAATATTTGCTTTTTAATTGATTTTTTTCAAAAATTACAAAAAAAATTTAGATTTTTATTTTAAAATTTTTATCTTATCTTATCTTAGCTTTAAATTTCACAATTCAAATCTTTTTCAAAAATCATATCTTTTTCAAAATCTTATCTTATCTTATTTCAAAATCAAATTTTCAAATTTCAATATTTAAAATTCCAAAATTCAGAATTCAAATTTCAAACTTTAAATTTAAAATTTCAAAGATCAAACCTTTTCAAAATTTAAACCTTTTTCAAATCTTTATCTTATATTGTTGTCAGTGTTTCTAGTTTTAGGAGTTTATTTTCATTAATTTTTATTAGTTTTATTTTTATTTTCTCTTACTACTATGAACTCTCACCCCTTTGGCTATGAGTCTAGTTACAATTATGTTGCAAGAAGAGGAGATTACAATGAGAACATGCATCAAGGTTGGGACAATCAAAGATGGGAGGAGCCACAAGGATTTGATCAACCATCATGGCAACAACCACCTCCAATGGACTATCAACAACCATTCTGTGATGCATATTGATGAGCGGATAATTTATACACTTTTTGGCATTGTTTTTAGGTAGTTTTTAGTAGGATCTAGCTACTTTTAGGAATGTTTTTATTAGTTTTTATGCAAAATTCACATTTATAGACTTTACTATGAGTTTGTGTGTTTTTCTGTGATTTCAAGTATTTTCTGGCTGAAATTGAGGGACCTGAGCAAAAATCTGATAGGAGGCTGACAAAAGACTGCTGATGCTGTTGGATTCTGACCTCCCTGCACTCGAAATGGATTTTCTGAAGCTACAAAACTCCAAATGGCGCGCTCTTAATTGCGTTGTAAAGTAGACATCCAGGGCTTTCCAGCACTATATAATAATCCATATTTTATTTGAGTTTAGACGACGCAAACTGGCATTCAACGCCAGCTTCATGCTGCATTCTGGAGTAAAACGCCAGAAACACGTCACAAACCAGAGTTAAACGCCAAAAACATGTTACAACTTGGTGTTTAACCCCAAGAGAAGCCTTTGCACGTGTAAATCTCAAGCTCAGCCCAAGAACACACCAAAGTGGGCCTCAGAAGTGGATTGCTGCACTTAGACTTATTTCTGTAAACCCTAGTAACTAGTTTAGTATAAGTAGAACTTTTGACTATTGTACTAGGGGTCTTTTCCCCTATTTTTGAATTCATATGCCACTTAGGGAGGCTGGCCATTCGGCCATGCCTAGACCTTGTTCTTATGTATTTTCAACGGTGGAGTTTCTACACACCATAGATTAAGGTGTGGAGCTCTGCTGTTTCTCGAGTATTAATGCAATTACTACTGTTCTTCTATTCAATTCACGCTTATTCTTATTCTAAGATATCCATTCGCACCCAAGAACCTGATGAATGTGATGATTATGTGACGCTCATCACCATTCTCACTTATGAATGTGTGCCTGATAACCACTTTCGTTCTACATGCAACTAAGCTTGAATGAATATCTCTTGGATTCATTAATCAAAATCTTCGTAGTATAAGCTAGAATCCATTGGCAGCATTCTTGAGAATCCAGAAAGTCTAAACCTTGTCTGTGGTATTCCGAGTAGGATTCAGGGATTGAATGACTGTGACGAGCTTCAAACTCGCGACTGTAAGGCATGGTGACAATGCAAAAGGATAGTAAATCCTATTCTTACATGATCGAGAACCGACAGATGATTAGCCGTGCAATGACAGCGCACCTGGACCATTTTCACTTAGAGGACGAACGGTAGCCATTGACAACAGTGATCCCCCAACATACAGCTTGCCATGGAAAGGAGTAAGAATGATTGGATGAAAGCAGTAGGAAAGCAGAGATTCAAAAGGAACACAGTATCTTCGTGCACTTATCTGGAATTCCCACCAGTGAATTACATAAGTATCTCTATCTCTATTTTATGCTTTATTTATTTTTATATTTTCGAAAACCATTATAACCATTAGAATCCGCTTGACTGAGATTTACAAGATGACCATAGCTTGCTTCATACCAACAATCTCCGTGGGATCGACCCTTACTCACGTAAGGTTTATTACTTGGACGACCCAGTGCACTTGCTGGTTAGTTGTGCGAAGTTGTGAAGAAGAGTGATATTACAATTGTGCGTACCAAGTTGTTGGCGCCATTGAGATCACAATTTCGTGCACCAAGTTTTTGGCTCCGTTGCCAGGGATTGTTTGAGTTTGGACAACTGACGGTTCATCTTGTTACTCAGATTAGGTAATTTTCTTTTCAAAAAGTTTTCAAAAATCTTTCAAAATTTTTTCTTCTTTTTCGGTTTTCCAAAATAATTCTCAAAAAAAATACAAAAAAATTATAAAACCATAAAAACCAAAAATATTTTGTGTTTCTTGTTTGAGTCTAGTGTCAATTTTTAAGTTTGGTGTCAATTGCATGTTTTTAAAATTTATGCATTTTTTTTCAAAAAATCCATGCATGGTGTTCTTCATGATCTTCAAGTTGTTCTTGATAAGTCTTCTTGTTTGTTCTTCATATTTTCTTGTTTTGTGTCTTTTGTTATTTTTTATGTGCATTTTTGCATTCATAGTGTCTAAGCATGAAAAATTTCTAAGTTTGGTGTCTTGCATGTTTTTCTTTTCTTGAAAATTTTTCAAAAATAAATCTTGATATTCATCATGATCTTCAAAGTGTTCTTGATATTCATCTTGACATTCATAGTGTTCTTGCATGCATCATGTGTTTTGATTCATAATTTTTATGTTTTGAGTCATTTAGTTGTTTTTTTCTCTCTTCATTGAAAATTCAAAAAAAAATAAAAAATATCTTTTCCTTATTTTACTCATAAATTTCGAAATCTTTGGGTTGACTTAGTCAAAAATTATTAAAATAAGTTGTTTCTTGTTAGTCAAGTCAAGATTTCAATTTTAGAAATCCTATCTTTTCAAAATCTTTTTTAAAAATCAAATCTTTTTCATTTTTTTTATTATTTTCGAAAATTTTTAAAATTGATTTTCAAAATCTTTTTCTTATCTTTATTTCATGATTTTCGAAAACTTTACTAACAATTAATGTGATTGATTCAAAAATTTGAAGCTTGTTACTTTCTTGTTAAGAAAGGTTCAATCTTTAAATTTTAGGATCATATCTTTTAGTTTCTTGTTAGTCAAGTAATTAATTTTAATTTTAAAATTCAAATCTTTTTAATTTCCTTTTCAAATCTTTTTCAAAATATCTTTTCAATCATATCTTTTTAATCATATCTTTTTTAAATCATATATTTTTCAAAATCAATTTCAAAAATCTTTTCTAACTCCTTATCTTTTCAAAATTGATTTTCAAATCTTTTTCAACTAACTAACTAACTTTTTGTTTATTCCTTATCTTTTTCAAAACCACCTAACCACTTTTCTCTTTCTAATTTTTGAAAATCACCATCCACTTTTTCAAAACTCTTTTAATTAACTAATTGTTTCAAATTCTAATTTTAATTTTATTTCTTCTCTTAATTTTCGAAAATCACTAACTATTTTTCAAAGACAATTTTTGAAAACTCTTCTCTCTCATCTCTTTCTATTTATTTATTCATTTACTAACACTTCTCTTCATATTAAAATTCAAACCCTCTCTTCCTCTGTGTTCGAGTTTTTTTTTTCTTCTCCTTCTTCTATTCTTTTCTTCTTCTACTCACATAAAGGAATCTCTATACTGTGACATAGAGGATTCCTCTTCTTTTCCGTTCTCTTTTTTTTTCATATGAGCAGGAGCAAGGACAAGGACATTCTTGTTGAAGAAGATCCTAAACCTGAAACGACTGTGAAGAAGAAGCTAAGAGAAGCTAAAGGACAACAATCCAGAGAAAACCTTACAGAGAATCTCGAAAAAGAAAGAGACATGGCCAAACCCAACAATAATGCAAGGAAGATGCTTGGTGATTATACTACACCTACTTCCAATTTTTATGGAAGAAACATCTCAATCCCTGCCATTGGAGCAAACAATTTTGAGCTGAAGCCTCAACTAGTTACTCTAATGCAACAGAACTGCAAGTTTCATGGACTTCCATCAGAAGATCCCTATCAGTTTTTAACTGAGTTCTTACAGATTTGTGATACTGTTAAGACTAATGGAGTAGATCCTGAAGTCTACAGGCTCATGCTTTTCCCTTTTGCAGTAAGGGACAGAGCTAGAACATGGTTGGATTCACAACCTAAAGATAGCCTAGACTCTTGGGATAAGCTGGTCACGGCCTTCTTGGCCAAGTTCTTTCCTCCTCAAAAGTTGAGCAAGCTAAGAGTGGATGTTCAGACCTTCAGGAAAAAAGATGGTGAATCCCTCTATGAAGCTTGGGAAGATACAAGCAGTTGACCAAAAAGTGTCCTTCTGACATGCTTTCAGAGTGGACCATTTTGGATATATTCTATGATGGTCTATCTGAGTTCTTTAAGATGTCACTGGACCATTCTGTAGAAGCTCAAGAACTCATTGACATGGTTGCAAATAACTAGTTCATGTACACTTTTGAAAGGAATCCTGTGAGTAATGGGACGCCTCAGAAGAAGGGAGTTCTTGAAGTTGCTGCTCTGAATGCCATACTGGCCCAGAACAAAATGTTGACTCAGCAAGTCAACATAGTTTCTCAGAGTCTAAATGGATTGCAAAATGCATCCAACAGTACTAAAGAGGTATCTCTTGAAGAAGAAGCCTATGATCCTGAGAACCCTGCAATGGCAGAGGTGAATTACATGGGTGAAGCCTATGGAAACACCTATAATCCCTCATGGAGAAATCATCCAAATTTCTCATGGAAGGATCAACAAAAGCCTCAACAAGGCTTTAATAATGGTGGAAGAAATAGGTTTAGCAATAGCAAGCCTTTTCCATCATCTTCTCAGCAACAAACAGAGAATTCTGAGCAGAGCACCTCTAGCTTAGCAAACATAGTCTCTAATCTATCTAAGGCCACTTTAAGTTTTATGAATGAAACAAGGTCCTCCATTAGAAACTTAGAGGAACAAGTGGGTCAGCTGAGTAAGAAAATCACTGAAACTCCTCCTAG
Organism: Arachis hypogaea; assembly: GCF_003086295.3. Lineage (NCBI taxonomy): Eukaryota > Viridiplantae > Streptophyta > Magnoliopsida > Fabales > Fabaceae > Arachis > Arachis hypogaea. Next base: position 79,503,212 of record NC_092044.1, on the reverse strand, counting down.
TACTCTCCCAAGCAATACAGAAGAGAATCCAAAAAGAGAGTGCAAGGCCATTGATATAATCAAAATGGCCAAATCCAAAGAAGAAGGGGAGGACATGAATCCCAATGAGGAAGACCTCATGGGACGTCCTCCAGACAGAAAGGAGTTCCCTATTGAGGACCTAAAGGAATCTGAGGCTCATATAGAGACCATAGAGATTCCATTAAACTTCCTTCTGCCATTCATGAGCTCTAAGAACTATTCTTCCTCTGAAGAGGATGAAGATGTAACTGAAGAGCAGGTTGCTCAATATCTAGGAGCCATCATGAAGCTAAATGCCAAGTTGTTTGGTAATGAGACTTGGGAAGATGAGCCTCCCTTGCTCATTAGTGAACTAAATACATGGGTTCAGTAAACTTTACCTCAAAAGAAATAAGATCCTGGTAAATTCTTAATACCCTGTACCATAGGCACCATGACCTTTGAGAAGGCTCTGTGTGACCTGGGGTCAAGTATAAATCTTATGCCACTCTCTATAATGGAGAAACTGGGGATCTTTGAGGTACAAGCTACAAGAATCTCATTAGAGATGGCAGACAAGTCAATAAAACAAGCTTATGGATTGGTAGAGGACGTGTTAGTAAAGGTTAAAGGCCTTTACATCCCTGCTGATTTCATAATCCTAGACACTAGGAAGGATGAGGATGAATGCATCATCCTTGGAAGACCCTTCCTAGCCACAGCAGGAGCTGTGATTGATGTTGACAGAGGAGAGCTAGTCCTTCAATTGAATGGGGACTACCTTTTGTTTAAAGCTCAAGGATCTTCCTCTGCAACCATGGAGAGGAAGCATGAAAAGCTTCTCTCAATACAGAGTCAAACAAAGCCCCCACAATCAAACTCAAAGTTTGGTGTTGGAAGGCCACAACCAAACTCTAAGTTTGGTGTTAAACCCCGACATTCAAACTCTAAGTTTGGTGTTGGGAGGCCCTCATCATGCTCTGAACATCTGTGAAGCTCCATGAGAGCTCACTGTCAAGCTATTGACATTAAAGAATTGCTTATTGGGAGGCAACCCAATTTTTATTTATCTTTATTTCTATTGTTCTTTTATGTTTTATTAGGTTTATGATCGTGTGGAGTCACAAAACAATTGCGAAAATTAAAAATAGAATAAAAAACAGTAGAAGAAAAAGCACACCCTGGAGGAAGAGCTGTCTGGCATTTAAACGCCAGAAATAAGCTTCTGTCTGGCATTGAACGCTAGAAACAAGCACCAAGCTGGCGTTTAACGCCAAAAACAAGCTTCAGGCTGGCGTTAAACGCCAGAAATAGGCTACATTTGGGTGTTTAACACCAGAAACAAGCATCAATCTGGCGTTAAACGCCAGGATTGCATATAGATGGCATTTTACACGCCTAAAAGGTGCAGGGATGAGAAATCCTTGACACCTCAAGATCTGTGGACCCCACAGGATCACCTCAGGATCTGTGGACCCCACAGGATCCCCACCTACCCCACCTCTCTCTTCTTCCCATAATCCAATAACACTATACCCTTCACCAATCACCTTAATCTCTCTTCCCCATTACCCCTTCACCAATCACATACATCCACTCTTCCCCATAAACCCCACCTACCTTCAAATTCAAAATCTCTTTCCCACCCAAACCCACCCTAAATGACCGAACCCATACCCCTCTCCCTCTACTATATAAACCCCTTCATCCTTCTTCATTTTCACACAATACACCTCTCTCCCTCTCCTCCATATCTTCTTCTTCTTCTATTCTTTCTTCTTTTGCTCGAGGGCGAGCAACATTCTAAGTTTGGTGTGGTAAAGGCATAGCTTTTTTGTTTTTCCATAACCATTGATGGCACCTAAGGCCAGAGAAACCTCAAGTAAGAGGAAAGGGAAGGCAATTGCTTTCACCTCTGAGTCATGGGAGATGGAAAGATTCATCTCAAAAGCCCATCATGACCACTTCTATGAAGTTGTGGCCAAGAAAAAAGTGATCCCTGAGGTTCCTTTTAAGCTCAAAAAGGGCAAATATCTGGAGACCCGACAAGAGATTAGAAGAAGAGGATGGAAAGTTCTCTCCAATCCCATTCAGCAAGTCAGAATCTTAAAGGTTCAAGAGTTCTATGCAAACGCATGGATCACTAGGAACCATGATCAAAGCACGAATCCAAACCCAAAGAATTGGCTTACAATGGTTTGGGGAAAATGCTTAGATTTCAGTCCGGATAACGTAAGATTGGCATTCAACTTGCCTATGATGCAAGAAGATGCACGCCTCTACATTAGAAGGGTCAACTTTGATCAAAGGTTGGACCAAGTCCTCATGGACATATGTGTGGAAGGAGCTCAATGGAAAAGAGACTCAAAAGGTAAGCCGGTTCAATTGAGAAGACTGGACCTTAAGCCTGTGGCTAGAGGATGGTTGGGGTTCATCCAACGCTCCATCATCCCCACTAGCAACCGATCCGAAGTAACTGTGGATCGGGCCATCATGATCCATAGCATCATGATTGGAGAGGAAGTAGAAGTTCATTAAGTCATCCCTCTAGAACTCTACAAAGTAGCCAAAAAGCCCTCCACCTTGGCAAGGCTAGCTTTTCCTCATCTCATTTGCCATCTATGCAACTTAGCTGGAGTTGTCATAGAAGGAGACATCCTCATTGAAGAGGACAAGCCCATCACTAAGAAGAGGATGGAGCAAACAAGAGAGCCCATTCATGGATCTCAAGAGATGCATGAGGAAGCTCATCATCAAGAATTCCTTGAGATGCCTCAAGGGATGTATTTTCCTCAAAACAACTATTGGGAACAACTCAACACTTCTCTATAAAGATTGAGTCATGACATGAACCAATTAAGGATGAAACACCAAGAGCACTCCATCATTCTCAATGAGACTAGAGAATATCAAAGAGCTATGAGGAAGGAGCAACAAAGGCAAGGAAGAGACATAGAGGAGCTCAAGAACACCATTGATCCTTCAAGAAGAAGGTGCCACCATCACTAAGGTGGACTCATTCCTTAACTTCTTTGTTCTTATCTCTCTGTTTTTCAGTTTTATGCTATATGTTTGTCTATGTTTTGAGTCTTTACTACATGATCATTAGTATTTAGTAACTGTCTTAAGGCTATGAATAATTCCATGAATCCTTCACCTTTCTTAAATAAAAAATGTTTTTAATACAAAAGAACAAGAAGTACATGAGTTTCGAATTCATCCTTGAAATTAGTTTAATTATATTGATGTGGTGACAATACTTTTTGTTTTCTGAATGAATGATTGAACAGTGCATATTTTTGATATTGTTGTTTATGAATGTTAAAATTGTTGGCTCTTGAAAGAATGATGAACAAAGAGAAATGTTATTGATAATCTGAAAAATCATGAAATTTAATCTTGAAGCAAGAAAAAGCAGTGAAAAAGAAGAAGCTTGAAATAATAATAATAATAATTTTGCGAAAATAAAAAGAGAAAGAAAGAAAAAGAAAAAGCAAGCAGAAAAGACCAATAGCCCTTAAAACCAAAAGGCAAGGGTAAAAAGGATCCAAGGCTTTGAGCATTAATGGATAGGAGGGCCCAAGGAAATAAAATTCAGACCTAAGCGGCTAAATCAAGCTGTCCCTAACCATGTACTTGTGTCATGAAGGTCCAAGTGAAAAGCTTGAGACTAAGTGGTTAAAGTCGTGATCCAAAGCAAAAAAAGTGTGCTTAAGAGCTCTGGACACCTCTAACTGGGGACTTTAGCAAAGCTGAGTCACAATCTGAAAAGGTTCACCCAGTCATGTCTGTGGCATTTATGTATCTAGTGGTAATACTGGAAAACAAAGTGCTTAGGGCCACGGCCAAGACTCATAAAAGTAACTGTGTTCAAGAATTAACATACTTAACTAGGAGAATCAATAACACTATCTGAACTCTGAGTTCCTATGGATGCCAATCATTCTAAACTTCTTAGGATAAAGTGAGATGCCAAAACTGTTCAGAAGCAAAAAGCTACAAGTCCCGCTCATCTAATTAGAACTAATATTCATTGATATTTTGGAATTTATAGTATATTCTCTTCTTTTTATCCTATTTGATTTTCAGTTGCTTGGGTACAAGCAACAATTTAAGTTGGGTGTTGTGATGAGCGGATAATTTATACGCTTTTTGGCATTGTTTTTAGGTAGTTTTTAGTAGGATCTAGCTACTTTTAGGAATATTTTTATTAGTTTTTATGCAAAATTCACATTTCTGAATTTTACTATGAGTTTGTGTGTTTTTCTGTGATTTCAGGTATTTTCTGGCTGAAATTGAGGGACCTGAGCAAAAATCTGATAGGAGGCTGACAAAGGACTGCTGATGTTGTTGGATTCTGACCTCTCTGAACTCGAAATAGATTTTCTGAAGATAAAGAACTTCAAATGGCGCGCTCTCAATTGCATTGTAAAGTAGACATCCAGGGCTTTCCAGCAGTATATAATAGTCCATATTTTATTCGAGTTTAGACGACGCAAACTGGCATTCAACGCCAGCTTCATGCTGCATTCTGGAGTAAAACGCCAGAAACACGTCACAAACCAGAGTTAAACGCCAAAAACACGTTACAACTTGGTGTTTAACCCCAAGAGAAGCCTCTGCACGTGTAAATCTCAAGCTCAGCCCAAGCACACACCAAAGTGGGCCTCAGAAGTGGATTTCTGCACTTAGACTTATTTCTGTAAACCCTAGTAACTAGTTTAGTATAAGTAGAACTTTTGACTATTGTACTAGGGGTCTTTTCCCCTATTTTTGAATTCATATGCCACTTAGGGAGGCTGGCCATTCGGCCATGCCTAGACATTGTTCTTATGTATTTTCAACGGTGGAGTTTCTACACACCATAGATTAAGGTGTGGAGCTCTGCTGTTCCTCGAGTATTAATGCAATTACTTCTGTTCTTCTATTCAATTCACGCTTATTCTTATTCTAAGATATCCATTCGCACCCAAGAACCTGATGAATGTGATGATTATGTGACGCTCATTACCATTCTCACTTATGAACGTGTGCCTGACAACCACTTTCATTCTACATGCAACTAAGCTTGAATGAATATCTCTTGGATTCCTTAATCAGAATCTTCATTGTATAAGCTAGAATCCATTGGCAGCATTCTTTAGAATCCAAAAAGTCTAAACCTTGTCTGTGGTATTTCGAGTAGGATTCAGGGATTGAATGACTGTGACGAGCTTCAAACTCGCGACTGTAAGGGGTGGTGACAACGCAAAAGGATAGTGAATCCTATTCTTACATGATCGAGAACCGACAGATGATTAGCCGTGCGATGACAGCGCACCTGGACCATTTTCACTGAGAGGACGAACGGTAGCCATTGACAACAGTGATGCCCCAACATACAGCTTGCCATGGAAAGGAGTAAGAATGATTGGATGAAAGCAGTAGGAAAGCAGAGATTCAAAAGGAACACAGTATCTTCATGCACTTATCTGGAATTCCTACCAGTGAATTACATAAGTATCTCTAACTCTATTTTATGCTTTATTTATTTTTATATTTTCGAAAACCATTATAACCATTAGAATCCGCCTGACTAAGATTTACAAGATGACCATAGCTTGCTTCATACCAACAATCTCCATAGGATCGACCCTTACTCACGTAAGGTATATTACTTGGATGACCCAGTGAACTTGCTAGTTAGTTGTGCGAAGTTGTGAAGAAGAGTGATATTACAATTGTGCGTACCAAGTTGTTGGCACCATTGAGATCACAATTTTGTGCACCACATATCAAGGCAATGGCTATGGTGAGCACTCTTTTGATTATCAACAACCACCACCATATGCCTATGAACCCCCCCTCAACATGACTTTGGACCACCATACTCACAAGCCCCTTTCTGCCATTCACCTCCATATGACCCTAACCCTCAACCACCATACCAACCACCTTATGAGCCATATGAACCATATATAGAACCACCCCAATTCCAACCCAATTACTCCCAAGAACCACCACCTCAATATTCACCATCTCCATATCCATCAATCCAAGAGCACTATGATCCTACTTATGATAGTCGAGCGCAACAAGAGTCAAAGGATCGTTTCAAGGAGACAATGGATCGACTCAATGCAACCATTCAACAACTGGGCCAAGCGATAAGCCGACTAGACTCCAGACTTCTGGACACTCAAGGAACTCCCATGGCTTCATGTGGAAAATCTACTGAAGAATGCAGCATGAAGGAGAAGCTAGAAATTCTGGTGGACAATGAGTAGCATGACTTTGTATTGGAACAATTGGAGGAAGCCGTAATCGTTAAAGAGGAAGAAGTGGTCGAAGACTTAGGAGATGCGGAACCTCCATGGGAAAGCTCAGTCATAGAACCCCCTTCTAAGGAGTTTAAATTTGTTGTTGAGGAGGGTGTACAACCTCCAAGAAATATCCTGGTTGAAGACTTGGAAGAGGTTGATCAAGAGATGGAGATTAAAGAAGATGAAGCACAACCTCTCATGCCCTTGGTAAGTAATAAAGAAGAGATTGATTTGGAAGAAAGCTACCAAGAGGAAGAGATTGAAATTGAAGAAGCTTGCAAAGAGGTGGAAGTTGTCAGAGAAGAGCACAAGGGTGTGGAGGTTGCAAATTCATTAGAAATACCTCTCCCAAGGCCATTACCGTCCAACACAATGTTCAAGTGGGTAAAATTCCTATCCTTATCCTTTACTTTCCCACTTGAATATGGGCTACTGGAGACGGATGGTCAATTTAGAGCTCTTTGTGGCATTAAGAGTAAGAGGAAGATGATTAGTGGTTGGAGTTGTCAAGCAAGGTTCAACATGGTTGTATGCTCCAAGTTGAAATGCAAGGTTTGGTGTAAAGCTCAATTGAATGGGTCTAGGAAGCTTTTTGGATTCCTTAGTGATAATTTCAATTGCGTGCCACCCGGATGGAATCATGATAATCAATAAGAAGACGGGTGCAAAAGCAAGGTTTGGGACCCAGAATACAGTCTAGCAATTAATACTCTTGGGGCCTTGTCACTTGCTTTAACTTGCTTGAAGGCTTTCTGCGCCTAGTTTGGGATCTTGGAGGCTACTGGAAATCCAAACATTGGTGGAGATTTTTGGATCAATACAAGCACAAGCCACCATAACAGGGAGCTCATCAAATGTCCAACTTAAGGACTTTAACCAAAAGTGCTAGGTGGGAGACAACCCACCGTGGTATGATCGTTCCATTTTCAATTTTAATTAGTTTTGTTTGTTTTTGAGTTTTATTTTATTTTATTGAACCTAAAATTATTCATAACATCTGCATCAGCATCTGGATACTGCATTCTGCATTTTGCATAAAAAAAAACGCACACGACGCGTAAGCGTCGCTGACGCATCCGGGTCATAGGTGCATTAGGAAGAAAAGAAAAAGTGAACAGAAAGTCACGCGAAAGCGTGGCTGGAGGCGTGCCTCAGGCACAAATACGCCCACGCGACCGCGTCGCTGACGCGTTCGCGTCATTTGCGAAATAGCCTTACCACGCGTCTGCGTCACCCACGCGAACGCGTGGCTCTGTAAAATCGACGTAAATGGGTGCATGGCAGAGAATTATGATGGAGTAGGGCTGGACTCGTGCTAGAAGCACAAGCCCTACCACGCGAGTGCGTGCCTCACGCGTCCGCATCGTTTTTCAAAAATGGCCATCCACGTGATCGCGTCACCCACGCGAACGCATCACCCAGATTCTTGGCAAAATTAGTTTGAAACAGAGAGTTGCGCGAACACGAGGCTACACTCACGCTAATCGCACAAATCAGGCCACGCGATCGCGTGACCCACGCGTCCGCGTCACTTAACCTTACCGCACACCACGCGATCGTATCACTCACGCATCCCCGTCACCTACGCCGCACAGTTTATCTAGATCAGCGCCAGAATTCCTATCTTTTCTTCCCTAATCCTAATTCTTTCTCCCTCCTTCTTATTTCTTTCTTCCTCCTTTCCTACTTACTTCTTCTTTATCCATTTAACTTCTCATCCTTCTTCACTTTCATTCTATTTTCCTTAATTTGCATACTTTCATTCATTGCATTTTAATTTCGTGCATATTTTTATTTTCTTTTCTAAATTTATTATTTTTCGTTGGTGTTAAATTTTCTTTTTTAACTGTTATATCTTTTCTGGTATTCTTTTGGTGCTTCATGACTTGTTTTATTCTGATTGGGTATTATTATTCATAAGTCAATGCTAATCTTTTATGATACCTGCATTCCATTTGCATTGCTATGCATTTACACTGTCTTTCATTGCCCACACTCTTCCCCATTGTTGCAAATTTTTGCACTCTTGATTTGCCATGTGCTTCTACTGTTTTCTCACTTGCATGTTGTAGCTACTATGTAATTGAGACCCTTATTATTTGGCATTAACACCCATATTTTATTTGTTTTCTATCTTTGTTTCTGGGTTACTTTTCTTCTTTTCCTCTTCTTTCAGGATGGCCATCGAGGAAGGGAAAGGAGAAGCTTCTATATGGGGTAACAAACAAGTCCATCTGCACAATCTTTGTAGAAAAGCATCAGTTGTAGCAGGCCATCCACTTGCACATCTCAGCATGCACCGAGGATGGTGCAATCTTTAAGTGTGGGGAGGTCGATACCGACTTCCGTGGGTTAGTTACCTTCCTCTCAGCACCAATGTTTTATTTTCTTTGTTTGTTCATTGTTGCATTTGCATGTTTGATTGCATATTTGTTTGATTTTGTGCATATTTTACCACTTGGTTGAAGTAATATTTTCTTTTTCAAGAAACTTTTTATAATATTTCACTAATTTGATTTAAAATTTTTGTTAAACTGGTTTGAAGAAATATTATTTTGGAACATGGTTTAGAGCTCGAACATACAAAACCTGTGAGATTTTTGAGCTTATTTGATTGGTTGTATTTTATCAACCAATATTTTATTTTTGGTGTGTGTTGTTCTCTCTAAAATTGTGATCTTTGTCTTGCTTAATTCTATATGTCCATTATTTCATGTATGCATGCACTTATATGATTGAGGCCTTGTTTCACTAAGCTTACATACCCATATGGCCTTAACCTCCCATTATCCTTTGCATACCAATATTAAGCTTATTTTACCCCCTTTGTTCTTTACTTTAGCACATCACTAACTTTAAGCGAAAAATAATAATGTCTTTAATTTGAATCCTTGATTAGCTTAGACTAGTGAAAATGCTCATGAATTAAGTGTGGGGAAAGTGGATTTGGAAACATTTGGTTTGAGAATTGAGTATGTTAGAATTTTCTGAAAATGTGAAAGAATGTTGAGAATATGTTCATGCATTCAAATACCTTAATCATATGCATTGAAAAAGAGAAAAAAAATAGATAAAGAAAAGAAAAACAGAAAAAGAAAAAAAAGAAAAAAAAGAGCAAATAATAAAAGGGGACAAAATGTCCCAAGTTAAGTAATAATATCAATGCATATGAGTTGTACTTAAATTTGGGATGCATGAATGTGTGGTAACATCGTTAATGGGCAGTTAAATTTTGCATTGTAATTAAGGATTCAGATCTTAGTCCACTTGACCAAATACAATCCTACCTTGACCTTGACCCCATTACAACCCTTAAAAGACATTTGGATTTGTGTATTGGTGCATTAATTCTTTGTTGATTGTTAGATGAAGAGCAAGTCTTAGAAAGCAAGATTAGTAGAGAATTGAGAGATTGAACCTTAAACACCTGAGCGATTAGAGTGCATACACTTCTAGTGAGGGTTCGATGCTCGATTCTTTGTTCCCGCCTTTCATGAGCTATTTTCTTCTGCAAGTTTACTTGTACTTTATTTTGTGATTTGAATTAGTGAAATCCAGTTCATATTTGTTCTTGAAAGATTCATTTACTTTTCACCAAGTAGGTAGAATCATTTTTGCATGTAGTTGCAGTCATATAGATAGGTTACATTTCATACATTCTACCATTCATCTTCACTCTCTTATAGCTTTTCTTGAGCTTAGCATGAGGACATGCTAATGTTTAAGTGTGGGGAGATTGATAAACCACTATTTTATGGTTTATATTGTGCTAAATTGAGTGATTTTTCATCCATTATTCTCACGCTTATTCATAGAAATCGCATATTTTACGTTTTCCTTCCTGATTTTGTGCTATGAATGAAAACATGCTTCTTTGGCCTTATATTTGCTAATATTAATTCCCTCTTATTACCATTAGACGCTGTGATGTGTGTTAAGTGATTTCAGAGATTACAGGGCAGGAATGGCTTGGAGGATGGAAAGGAGGCATGCAAAATTGGAAGGAATACAAGAAATTGAAGGAACTACAAAGCTGTCAGCCCGACCCTCTCGCACTAAATTGATCATAACTTGAACTACAGAGGTCCAAATGATGAGGTTTTAGTTGGGTTGGAAAGCTAACGTCCGGGCTTCGAAATGATATATAATTCGTTATAGTGGCCGTACATCTAGGCAACGCGAATGTGTGCTCCACGCGGACGCGTCGCAGTGACGAAAATCAGCGTGTTTAATTTCATAACCAGCGAATTCTGGGCTATTTTTGAGCCAGTTTTCGGCCCAGAAAATACAGATTAGAGCATAGTTATCAGAACGGACCCGGCAATAGACCCGGTCAGGTCATTGGGTCACTGAGTCACTGGTTCAACCGGTGGGTCACAGGTTCAACCGGTTGACCCTGTCATAATTAATTAATTATATAAAATTTAATTTTGGATATCAAATTAATTTATTTTCTAATTCATTAATTAATTAGTATCTATTACATTATTCAAATATAGGTTAAATAATATTAATATTAATAGATGTTATATAATTATCAATAACAAAAATGTTATTGATTAATAAAAATTTTTTCCTTATCTTTTTTAATTTAAAGATATTTAACAAAGTTTAATTTTTATTTTAATAATTATATATAATTAAAAAAATTCTTTTTTAAAAAATTAAGTATAAAATAAAAAATAAAAAACAAAATAATATAATATGAATACTATTCATTAGAATAAAAAGAAAAAAATATTTTAAATTTACATGACTAAAAGAATTAATACACAAGTGATTAATTAGGATATGTCTAATAATTAATAATATATTTATTAAAACACACCATATAAAATCAAGAGAAGACTTGCCCCAGTGGTTGCAAGGGCTCTTTTGCAACTTGAAAAACTCAAGTTCGAGCCCCAGCAGCGGCGCCTGGTATATATTCTCAATTTTTGACATTGAGTGTTGCTGATATCAGCGGTTGACCCGCTCTGGTTCGAGCCTCGGTTTAAATCGGATTTGACCGGATTTTTCGAGTTTGACCGGTTTACCAGTTTTTCGGTCGAACTGGCCGGTCCGGTCCGGATTTGATAACTATGGATTAGAGGCTATAAAGTGGGAGAATCCATTCATTCATCATCATTCATTCATAATTCACAATTTTAATTTTTAGATGTAGTTTTTAGAGAGAGAGGTTATCTCCTAGGTTCCTCATGCGTCTCCTAGGTTCCATGAGTGGGCTCTCTTGTTTGCTCCATCCTTTTCTTAGTGATGGGCTTGTCCTCCTCAATGAGGATGTCTCCTTCTATGATAACTCCAGCTGAGTAACATAGATGGCAAATAAGATGAGGGAAAGCTAGCCTTGCCAAAGTAGAGGACTTATCGGCTATTTTTTAGAATTCATGGGAGATGACTTCATGAACTTCTACTTCCTCTCCAATCATGATGCTATGAATCATGATAGCCCGATCCATAGTAACTTCAGATCGGTTGCTAGTGGGGATGATGGAGCGTTGAATGAACTCCAACCATCCTCTAGCCACAGGCTTGAGGTCCAGTCTTCTTAGTTGAACCGGCTTGCCTTTGGAGTCTCTTTTCCATTGAGCTCCTTCCACACATATGTCCATAAGGACTTGGTCCAACCTTTGATTAAAGTTGACCCTTCTAGTGTAGGGGCGTGCATCTTCTTGCATCATGGGTAAGTTGAACACCAACCTCACATTTTCCGGACTAAAATCTAAGTATTTCCCCTGAACCATTGTAAGATAATTCTTTGGATTCGGGTTCACACTTTGATCATGGTTTCTAGTGATCCATGCATTGGCATAGATCTCTTGAACCATTAAGATTCTGACTTGTTGAATAGGGTTGGTTAGAACTTCCCAATCTCTTCTTTGGATCTCATGTCGGATCTCCGGATACTCATTTTTCTTGAGCTTGAAAGGGACCTCAGGGATCACCTTCTTCTTGGCCACAACATCATAGAAGTGGTATTGATGGGCTTTGGAGATGAATCTTTCCATCTCCCATGACTCGGAGGTGGAAGCTTTTGTCTTCCCTTTCCCTTTTCTAGAGGATTCTCCGGCCTTGGGTGCCATCAATGGTTATGGAAAAACAAAAAGCTTATGCTTTTACCACACTAAACTTAAAATATTGCTCGCCCTTGAGCAAGAGAAGAAAGAAAAGAAGAAGAAGAAGAGAAAATATGGAGGAATGTGAGGGGGAGGTGTATTCGGCCAAGGTATAGAAGAGGGGATTGTATTGTGTGAAAATGAAGTAGAATGGAGGGGTTTATATATGGAAGGGAGAGAGGGTAGGTTCGGCCATTTAGGGTGGGTTTTGGGGGGAAAGATTTTTGAATTTTGAAGGTAGGTGGGGTTTATTGGGAAGAGTGGATGGATGTGAGTGGTGAAGGGGGTAATTGGGAAGAGAGATTGAGGTGATTGGTGAAGGGTTTTTGGGAAAATGTGTTAAAGGATTATTAGGAGGTAAGGTGAGAATATGTTAGGTGGGGATCTTGTGGGGTCCACAGATCCTGAGATGATCCTGTGGGATCCACAGATCCTGAGGTGTCAAGGATTTACATCCCTGCACCAATTAGGCATGTAAAATGCCTTTGCATGCAATTCTGGGTTTAAACGCCGAAGTGATGCACGTTCTGGGCGTTCAACGCCCATGTGTAGCATGTTTCTGGCGTTGAACGCCAGTTCCATGCTTGTTACTGGCGTTCAGCGCCAGCTTTTCTCAGGGCATATTCCTGGCGTTCAAATGCCAGGATGTTGCTTTTTCTAGCGTTCAGCGCCAGATCCATGCTCTGTTCTGGCGTTGAACGCCAGCCAGATGCTCCTTACTGGCGTTTAAACGCCAGTAAGTCCTTCCTCCAGGGTGTGATTTTTCTCCTGCTATTTTTTATTCTGTTTTTAATTTTAATATTTTTTTCGTGACTCCACATGATCATGAACCTACTAAAACACAAAATAACAATTAAATAAAAATAAAATTAGATAAATAAAAATTGGGTTGCCTCCCAACAAGTGCTTCTTTAATGTCAATAGCTTGACAGTGGGCTCTCATGGAGCCACAAAGGTGATCAGGTCAATGTTGTGGACTCCCAATACCAAACTTAGAGTTTGGATATGGGGGTTCAACACCAAATTTAGAGTTTGGTTGTGGCCTCCCAACACCAAACTTAGAGTTTGATTGTGGGGGCTCTGTTTGACTCTGTATTGAGAGAAGCTCTACATGCTTACTCTCCCTTGTTACAGAGGATAGCCGTGTGCCTTAAACACAAGGTAGTCCCCATTCAATTGAAGGACTAATTCTTCTTTGTTAACATCTATCACAGCTTCTGCTGTGGCTAGGAAAGGTCTTCCAAGGATGATGCATTCATCCTCCTCCTTCCTAGTGTCTAAGATTATAAAATCAGCAGGAATGTAAAGGCCTTTAACCTTTACCAACACGTCCTCTACTGATCCATAAGCTTGTCTTACTGACTTGTTTGCCAATTGTAATGAGAATAAGGCAGGTTGTACCTCAATGATCCCCAGCTTCTCCATTATAGAGAGTGGCATAAGATTTATACCTGACCCTAGGTCACGTAGAGCTTTTTCGAAGGTCATGGTGCCTATGGTATAGGGTATTAAGAATTTTCCAAGATCTTGTTTCTTTTGAGGTAGAGTTTGCTGAACCCATGTATCAAGTTCACTAATGAGCAAGGGAGGTTCACCTTCCCAAGTCTCATTACCAAATAACTTGGCATTCAGCTTCATGATGGCTCCTAGATATTGAGCAACTTGCTCTCCAGTTACATCTTCATCCTCTTCGGAGGAAGAATAATCTTCAGAGCTCATGAATGGCAGAAAGAGATTTAATGGAATCTCTATGGTCTCTATATAAGCCTCAGATTCCTTTAGGTCCTCAATAGGAAACTCCTTCTTGTTTGAGAGACGTCCCAGGAGGTCTTCCTCAATAGGATTTTCGTCCTTCTCCTCCCTTGTGCATTCGGCCATATTGATTACATCAATGGCCTTGCACTCTCCTTTTGGATTTTCTTCTGTATTGCTTGGGAGAATACTGGGAGGAGTTTCAGTGACTTTCTTACTCAGCTGACCCACTTGTGCCTCCAAATTTCTAATGGAGGATCTTGTTTCACTCATGAAACTTAAAGTGGCCTTAGACATATCAGAGACTATGTTTGATAAGTTAGAGGGGCTCTGTTCAGAATTCTCTGTCTGTTGTTGAGAAGATGATGGAAAAGGCTTGTTATTGCTTAGCCTGTTTCTTCCACCATTATTAAAGCCTTGTTGAGGCTTTTGTTGATCCTTCCATGAGAAATTTGGATGATTTCTCCATGATGAATTATAGGTGTTCCCATAAGGTTCACCCATGTAATTTACCTCTGCTATTGCAGGGTTCTCAGGATCATAAGCTTCTTCAGAAGCTGCCTCTTTAGTACTGTTGGATGCATTTTGCCATCCATTCAGACTTTGAGAGATCATGTTGACTTGCTGAGTCAACACTTTGTTCTAAGCCAATATGGCATTCAGAGCATCAATTTCAAGAACTCCCTTCCTCTGAGGTGTCCCATTATTCACGAAATTCCTCTCAGAAGTGTACATGAATTGGTTATTTGCAACCATGTCAATAAGTTCTTGAGCTTCTGCAGGCATTTTCTTTAGGTGAATAGATCCACCTGCAGAATGGTCCAATGACATTTTGGAAAACTCAGATAGACCATAATAGAATATATCTAATATGGTCCATTCTGAAAACATGTTAGAAGGACACTTTTTGGTCATCTGCTTGTATCTTTCCCAAGTTTCATAGAGGGATTCACCATCTTTTTGCTTGAAGGTCTAAACATCCACTCTAAGCTTGCTCAACTTTTGAGGAGGAAAGAATTTATCCAAGAAGGCCGTGACCAGCTTATCCCAGGAGTCCAGGCTATCTTTAGGTTGTGAGTCCAACCATGTTCTAGCTTTGTCTCTTACAGCAAAAGGGAAATGCATGAGCCTGTAGACTTCAGGATCTACTCCATTTGTCTTGACAGTCTCACAAATCTCCAAGAACTCAGTTAAAAACTGATAAGGATCTTCAGATGGAAGTCCATGAAACTTGCAGTTCTATTGCATCAAAACAACTAATTGAGGTTTCAGCTCAAAATTGTTTGCTCCAATGGTAGGAATTGAGATGCTTCTTCCATCAAACTTGGACGTTGGTTTAGTGAAATCACCAAGCATCCTCCTTGCATTATTGTTGTTGGGTTTGGCTGCCATCTCCTTCTCTTGTTCGAAAATTTCAAAAAGGTTGCCTCTGGATTGTTGTAATTTAGCTTCTCTTAGTTTCCTCTTTAGAGTCCTTTCAGGTTCTGGATCAGCTTCAACAAAGATGCCTTTTTCCTTATTTCTGCTCATATGAAAGAGAAGAGAAAAAGAAAAAGGAAGAGGAATCCTCTATATCTGGACAAAGAGGATCCTTATTATTAGTAGAAGAAGAAAGGAATAAAAGTGAAGAAGAACCCAAACACAAGGGTGAAGATAGAAGCAGTGATTTGAGATGAAGAGAGGTGAAGAGAAGTGTTAGTAAATAAATAAATAAATAGAAGAAGAGAAGAGAGAGAAAATCCGAAAATAATTTTGAAAAAGTAATTAATGATTTTCGAAAATTAAAGATGAGATAGAATTAAAATTAAAATTTTAAAACAATTAGTTAATTAATTAAAAAGAATTTTGAAAAAGAGGTGAGATATTTTCAAAAATTAGAGAGGGAGAAGTAGTTAGATGGTTTTGAAAAAGATAAGAACCAAACAAAAAGTTAAATAGTTAGTTGAAAAAGATATTAAAATCAAATTTGAAAATATAAGAAGATAAGAAGTTAGATAAGATATTTTAAAATCAATTTTTTTTAAAAAGATAAAATTTAAAAAAAATATATGATATAAAAGATAAGATAAGATAGATTTAATTTTTAAAATTAAAATTAATTACTTAACTAACAAGAAACTAGAAGATAAGATTCTAGAATTTAAAGATTGAACCTTTCTTAACATGAAAGTAACAAACTTCAAATTTTTGAATCAATCACATTAATTGTTAGCAAAGCCTTTGAAAATCATGAATTAAAGATAAGAAAAATATTTTTAAAATTCAATTTAAAAAAATTCGAAAAATAGTGAGAAAAATGAAAAAGATTTGATTTTTGAAAAAGATTTTGAAAAGATAAGATTTTTAAATTTGAAAATTTGACTTGACTTGTAAGAAACAACTAATTTAAAATTTTTTGACTAAGTCAACTCAAATTTTCGAAAATTATGAGAAAATTAAGGAAAAGATATTTTTTTTATTTTTTGAATTTTTAATGATGAGAGAGAAAAACATAAAAATGACCCAAAACATGAAAATTTTGGATCAAAACTCATGATGCATGCAAGAACACTATGAATGTCAAGATGAACACCAAGAACACTTTGAAGATCATGATGAACATCAAGAACATATTTTTGAAAAATTTTTGATGCAAAGAAAACATGCAAGACACCAAACTTAGAAATCTTTAATGCTTAGACACTATGAATGCAAAAATGCACATGAAAAACAACAAAAGACACAAAACAAGAAATCATCAAGATCAAACAAGAAGACTTACCAAGAACAACTTGAAGATCATGAAGAACACCATGAATGCATGAATTTTTCGAAAAAATGCAAGAACAATATGAATATGCAATAGACACCAAACTTAAAATTTGACTCAAGACTCAAACAAGAAACACAAAATATTTTTGGTTTTTATGATTTTATGATTTTTTTGGTATTTTCTTTATCTATTTTCGAGAAAAAGGAAAAAAAATTTTGAAAATTTTTTGAAAACAAAACAAAAAGAAAATTACCTAATCTGAGCAACAAGATGAACCGTCAGTTGTCCATAATCGAACAATCCCCGGCAACGGCGCCAAAAACTTGGTGCACGGATTTTGTGATCATCATCAATGGCTCCAATAATTTGGTAGCTCTCACACGTGAATTACACTTAGTTACAACTCCGCACAACTAAC
Organism: Arachis hypogaea; assembly: GCF_003086295.3. Taxonomy (NCBI): domain Eukaryota; kingdom Viridiplantae; phylum Streptophyta; class Magnoliopsida; order Fabales; family Fabaceae; genus Arachis; species Arachis hypogaea. The sequence goes on along the minus strand of NC_092044.1, from coordinate 79,485,872 downwards.
CAGCAAGTGCACTGGGTCGTCCAAGTAATACCTTACGTGAGTAAGGGTCGATCCCACCGAGATTGTTGGTATGAAGCAATCTTTGGTCATCTTGTAGATCTTAGTCAGGCTGATTCAAATGTGATTGGATTAGATAATTAAAAGATAAATAAAATAGGATAGAAATACTTATGTAAATTAATGGTGGGAATTTCAGATAAGCGTATAGAGATGATTGTCCCTGTTGAATCTCTGCTTTCCTACTGCTTTCATCTAATCCTTCTTACTCCTTTCCATGGCAAGCTGTATGTAGGGCATCACTATTGTCAATGGCTACATCCCATCCTCTCAGTGAAAATGGTCCAAATGCTCTGTCACAGCACGGCTAATCATCTGTCGATTCTCAATCAGGTTGGAATAGAATCCCGTGATTCTTTTGCGTCTGTCACTAACGCCCAGCCTTCAGGAGTTTGAAGCTCGTCGCAGTCATTCAATCCCGGAATCCTACTCGGAATACCACAGCCAAGGTTAGACTTTCTGGATTCCCATGAATGCCGCCATCAATTCTAGCTTATACCACGAAGATTCTGATCAAGGAATCCAAGAGATATGCGCCCGGTCTAAGGTGGAACGGAAGTGGTTGTCAGTCACGCGTGTTCATAGGTGAGAATGATGATGAGTGTCACGGATCATCACATTCATCAAGTTGAAGTGCAACAAATATCTTAGAACAGGAATAAATCGAATTGAATAGAAAACAGTAGTAATTGTATTGAAACTTGAGGTACAGCAGAGCTCCACACCCTTAATCCATGGTGTGTAGAAACTCCACCGTTAAAAATACATAAGTGATAGGTCCAGGCATGGCCGAATGGCCAGCCCCCAAACGTGGTCACAAGACCGAATGATCCAAAGACTCTTAATAAACTAGTAAAAAGTTCTATTTATACTAAACTAGCTATTAGGGTTTACAAAGGTAAGTAATTGATGCATAAATTCACTTCCGGGGCCCACTTGGTGTGTGCTTGGGTTGAGCTTGATCTATCCACAAGCTGAGGCTTCTCTTGGAGTTGAACGCCAAGTTGTAACATGTTTTGGGCATTCAACTCTGGTTCGTGACGTGTTTCTGGCGTTTGCCTCCAGAATGCAGCATGAAACTGGAGTTGAGCGCCGGTTTACGTCATCTAATCACGATTAAAGTATGAACTATTATATATTTCTGAAAAGCTCTGGATGTCTACTTTCCAACGCCTTTGAGAGCGCGCCATTTGAAGTTTTGTAGCTCCAGAAAATCCATTTTGAGTGCAGGAAGGTCAGATTCCAACAGCATCAGCAGTCCTTTGTCAACCTCCTTTCAGAGTTTTGCTCAGGTCCCTCAATTTCAGCCAGAAAACACCTGAAATCACAGAAAAACACAAAAACTCATAGTAAAGTCCAGAAATGTGAATTTAGCATAAAAACTAATGAAAACATCCCTAAAAGTAACTAGATCATACTAAAAACTACCTAAAAATAATGTCAAAAAGCGTATAAATTATCCGCTCATCAACAGTCTAGAAGGACTCTGGGGTCATATGCTAATCCCGCTGCTGCTTTATATGGGGGTAGTATCTGTATACCCCCCATTAAAGCTAGCAACTTTGAGCTAAACCCTCAGCTCATTATCATGGTGCAGCAAAATTGCCAGTGTTCCGGTCTTCCATAGGAAGAACCTACTGAGTTTTTGGCATAGTTCTTACAAATTGCTGACACAGTACGTGATAAGGAAGTAGATCAGGATGTCTACAGACTATTACTGTTTCCATTTGCTGTGAAAGATCAAGCTAAGAGGTGGTTAAATAACCAACCCACAGCAAGCATAAGGACGTGGAAACAGCTATCAGAAAAATTCCTAAATCAATATTTTCCTCCAAAAAGGATGACACAGCTAAGGCTGGACATCCAACGCTTTAAACAAGAGGATAATGAATCTCTTTATGATGCCTGAGAGAGGTACAGAGAGATGCTAAGAAAATGCCCCTCTGAAATGTTTTCAGAATGGGTGCAATTAGACATCTTCTACTACGGGCTTACAGATAAGGCCCAGATATCTTTATACCACTCAGCTGGTGGATCTATACACATGAGAAAGACAATTGAAAAGGCTCAAGAGCTCATTGATACAGTTGCTAGAAATCAGCATATGTACTTAAGTAGTGAGTCCTCCATGAAAGAAGAGGCTAAATCTGTATCCACTGAACTTAATCCTCTAGAACAAGTTGCTGAACTCAATCAGCAATTATGTTATCTAACAGAACAGCTAGTAGAATTTATGGAAATGCTACAAGAAACCAAGGATTCTAACCAAAATATGGAAAAATAATTGAATCAAACAAAACAGCAGTTATCCAGACAAATAACAGAAGAATGCCAAGCTGTTCAATTAAGGAGTGGGAAGACATTAAATGTCTCAACTCAAGGCAACAGAAAGTCAAGGAAGGAACAACTGACAGAGGATGAGCAAACCACTACCCAAAATCCCTCTGAGGATAGTAAGAGCTTATAGAGGAATAATTCTGGCGTTCAAACGCTAGAAAATGGTGAAAAACTGGCGTTAAACGCCCAGTGGATGCCCACTTCTGGCATTCAAACGCCAGAAAAGGGTGAAAAAACTGGGGTTAAACGCCCAGTCCATGTCCAGTTCTGGCGTTCAAACGCCAGAAAAGGGTGGAAGATTGGCGTTAAACGCCCATCCAACCCCTAATCCTGGAGTTCAAACGCCAATGAAGGATCAGACACCTGCAAGTTCTGATAGTAACCCTCCTAAGAAGGCTTCTCCAACCACCTCTGTAGGAAATAAACCTGCAGCAACTAAGGTTGAGGAATATAAAGCCATGATGCCTTATCCTCAGAAACTCTGCCTAGCAGAACAGGATAAATAATTTGCCCACTTTGTAGACTATCTCAGGACTCTTGAAATAAAGATCCCGTTTGCAGAGGCACTTGAGCAAGTACCTTCTTATGCTAAGTTCATGAAAGAGATCTTAAGTCATAAGAAGGATTGGAGAGAAACTGAAAAAGTTTTCCTCACTGAAGAATGTAGTGCAGTCATTCTAAAAAGCTTACCAGAGAAGCTTAAAGATCCTGGAAGCTTTATGATACCATGCACATTAGAGGGTACTTCTACCAAGACAACTTTATGTGATCTTAGGGCAAGTATCAACCTAATACCTGCATCTACTATCAGAAAGCTTGGCTTGACTGAAGAAGATAAACCAACCCGAATATGCCTCCAACTTGCTGATGGCTCCATTAAATATCCATCAGGCGTAATTGAGGACATGATTGTTAAGGTTGGGCCATTTGCCTTTACCACTGACTTTGTAGTGCTGGAAATGGAGGAGCACAAGAGTGCAACTCTCATTCTAGGAAGTTCTTTCCTAGCAACTGGACGAACCCTCATTGATGTCCAAAAAGGGGAGGTGACCCTGAGAGTCAATGAGGATGAGTTTAAGTTGAATGCTGTCAAAGCTATGCAGCATCCAGACACATCAAAAGACTGCATGAGAGTTGATATTATTGACACCCTGGTGGAAGAAGTCAATATGACTGAGAGTCTTGAATCAGAGCTAGAGGACATCTTTAAAGATATTCAGCCTGATTTGGAGGAACCAGAGAAAACAGAAGAACCCCTGAAAAGTCCTCAGGAAGAGGATAAGCCTCCTAAACCCGAGCTCAAACCACTACTACCATCCCTGAAATATGCGTTTCTGGGAGAGGATGCAACTTTTCCTGTGAACATAAGCTCTGCTTTAGAACCACAGGAAGAGAAAGCACTTCTTCAGGTGCTAAAAACACACAAGACAGCTCTTGGTTGGTCCATAAGTGATCTTAAGGGCATTAGCCCAGCCAGATGCATGCATAAGATCCTATTAGAGGATGATGCTAAGCCAGTGGTTCAACCACAGAGGCGGCTAAATCCGGCCATGAAGGAAGTGGTGCAGAAAGAGGTCACTAAATTACTAGAGGCTGGGATTATTTATCCTATTTCTGATAGCCCTTGGGTGAGCCCTGTCCAAGTCATCCTAAAGAAGGGAGGTATGACAATGATTCATAATGAAAAAATGAACTGGTTCCTACAAGAACAGTTACAGGGTGGCGTATGTGTATTGACTACAGAAGGCTCAATACAGCCACCAGAAACGATCATTTTCCTTTACCATTCATAGACCAGATGCTAGAAAGACTAGCAGGTCATGACTATTACTATTTTTTGGATGGCTATTCAGGTTATAACCAAATTGCAGTAGATCCTCAGGATCAAGATAAAACAGCATTCACATGTCCATCTGGAGTATTTGCATAAAAAAGGATGCCATTTGGTCTGTGCTATTCAGAGATGCATGCTCTCTATTTTCTCTGATATGGTAAGAAAATTTTCTGGAAGTCTTCATGGATGACTTCTCAGTATTTGGAGACTCATTCAGCTCCTGTCTTGATCATCTAGCACTTGTTCTGAAAAGGTGCCAAGAGACTAACCTAGTTTTAAACTGGGAAAAATGTCACTTTATGGTGACTGAAGGAATTGTCCTTGGGCATAAAATTTTGAACAAAGGAATAGAGGTGGATCAAGCTAAGGTAGAGGTAATTGAAAAATTACCACCACCCACCAATGTTAAGGCAATCAGAAGCTTTCTAGGACATGCAAGATTCTACAGGAGGTTTATAAAAGATTTTTCAAAAATTGAAAAACCTCTGAGTAATCTGCTAGCTACTGATACACCATTTGTCTTTGACACAGAGTGTTTGCAGGCCTTTGAGACTCTGAAGGCTAAGTTGGTCACAAAACCTGTCATTTCTGCACCAGACTGGACATTACCATTCGAATTAATATGTGATGCCAATGACCATGCTATTGGTGCAATATTAGGACAAAGGCATAACAAGCTTCTGCACGTCATTTACTATGCCAGCTGTGTTCTAAATGACGCACAGAAGAATTACACAACCACAGAAAAAGAGCTGCTTGCAGTGGTTTATGCCATTGACAAATTTAGATCCTATTTAGTAGGATCAAAAGTGATTGTGTACACTGACCATGCTGCTCTCAAATATTTACTCACAAACCAGGATTCAAAACCCAGGCTCATAATATGGGTGTTACTTCTGCAAGAGTTTGATAAAGAAATAAGAGACAGAAAAGGGATAGAGAACCAAGTAGTTGATCACCTATCCCGGATAGAACCAGTAGCAAGGGCATCTCTTCCCCTGACTGAGATCTCTGAAACCTTTCCGGATGAGCAACTCTTTGCCTTTCAGGAAATACCATGGTTTGCAGACATTGCAAACTACAAGGCTATAAGATTCATACCCAAAGAGTACAGTAGACAGCAAACGAAAACATTAATTTCTTATGCAAAGTACTACTTGTAGGATGAACCATATCTCTTTAAGAGATGTCCAAACGGATTGATCCGCAGATGCGTGCCTAGAGAAGAAGCACAGAAGATCCTATGGCATTGCCATGGTTCACAATATGGAGGACATTTCGGAGGTGAGCGAACAGCCACAAAAGTCCTCCAATGTGACTTCTACTAGCCTACCCTCTATAGAGACTCTTGAGAGTTTGTACGTAACTGTGACAGTTGCCAGAGAGCTGGTAATTTGCCTCACGGTTATGCCATGCCTCAACAAGGGAGCTTAGAAATTGAGTTGTTTGATGTATAGGGTATTGATTTCATGGGGCCTTTTCCACCATCATACTCAAACACTTACATTCTGGTGGCAGTAGATTATGTATCTAAATGGGTAGAGGTAATTACCACACCCACTAATGATACTAAGACAATGCTGAAGTTCCTCCAAAAGTATATCTCTAGCAGATTAGGTGTCCCCAGAATACTAATCAGTGATGGAGGAACTCATTTCTACAATAAACAGCTGACTCTGCTCTGATCCGATATGGAATTAACCACAAAGTGGCAACTCCATATCATCCACAGACAAATGGGCAGGCTGAAGTCTCAAATAGAGAACTAAAATGAATCATGGAACAGACTGTAAGTACCCGTATAAAAGATTGGGCAAGGAGTCTGGATGATGCTCTATAGGCATACAGAACTGCATTTAAAACTCCTATAGGGACCTCTCCATACCAGCTTGTGTATGGAAAAGCCTGTCACCTGCTAGTGGAACTGGAACACAAGGCCTACTGGGCAACCAGATTCCTAAACCTTGATGCCAAGTTAGCTGGAGAGAAAAGATTGCTCCAGTTAAATGAGCTAGAGGAATTCAGACTCAATGCTTTCGAAAATGCAAAAATTTACAAAGAGAAAGCAAAAAGATGGCATGACAAGAAACTGTCATCCAGAGTCTTTGAGCCAGGACAGAAGGTTCTATTGTTTAACTCTAGGCTCAGATTATTCCCTGGAAAATTGAAATCCCGGTGGAGGGATCATATGTGATCACAAGTGTGTCACCATATGGATATGTAGAGCTTCAGGATATTGACTCTGACAAAAAATTTATTGTTAATGGACAGAGAGTCAAACGTTATCTTGAAAGCAATGTTGAGCAAGAATGCTCAAAACTGAGACTAGACTAAAGCTCAGTAAAAGTCCAGCTAAAGACAATAAAGAAGCGTTTGCTGGAAGGCAACCCAGTCATTAACAAGGGTTCTTGTTATTTAAATAATAATTATAGGAGTTTGATATAAATTATCTTTAAGGTTAATTGTCAAATGCAGAAGTTTACAGAGTTACAGAAGGATTCAAAATACAAAGCAGAGAAAAGGAGCTCATTGTCTCGAAAACGCCAATAAGAGGCATTTTGGGCGTTTAACGCCAGAATGGGTACCATTCTGGGCATTTAACGCCAGTAAAGATACCATTCTGAGCGTTAAACACCAGAATAGGTACCATTCTGGTGTTTAACGCTAGAGTTGCAGCATCCTGGGCGTTTAGAAAAATGCCCAGTGACAAAGGATTCCTGGCATTTAACGCCAGCTAGGGTACCTAGCTGGGCGTTAAACGCCTAAATTGGCCAACAAATGGGCGTTAAACGTCAGAATGGATACCATTCTGGGCGTTTAACGCCAGAACTGACAGGGGGAGGTGATTCTGTTTTCACTTCAATTTTTTTTTCAAATTTTCATGTTTTAATTCATAATTTTCTGCATAATCATGTTACAAATTTTCATCTCTCAAATCCAATTTTCAAAAATTTAATAATCTTCTAAATTCTTTTTAATTTTCTTTCAAAATCCCTTTCAAATCTTTTTCAAAAACTCATTTATCTTTTTAATTTCTTTCCAAATCTTTTACAACTCATCGTATCATCTTTTAATTCTTAGATGCATCAACAAAAATTCAGATTTAACTTCTTAATATCTTTTCCATATCTTTTGAATTTTAAAATCTCATCTTTTTCATATCATGATTCATCTTTTACAATTCATATCTTTTTCAAAATTGTCGAAACCCACCCCCTCCATTTTAAATACACGTTCGGCCATCCCATACCTCCACCATTCGAATCTGTCTCCCCCTCTATTCCTCTCCTTTCCTTCCTTTTCTTGAGGACAAGCAAACCTCTAAGTTTGGTGTGTTTTTCCGTGATCACTAAGAAAAACCTCACCAAGATCATGGCCCCTAAAGGAAAACAAACCACTTTAAGAGGCAAGAAAGAGAATAATCCAAAACCACTTTGGAATCATGAGAGCATCTTAACAAAAGAACATGCAGACCATTACCACAAAATAATGGGTTTGAGGTCAGTGATCCCAGAAGTTAAGTTTGATCTGAAAGAAGACGAATATCCGGAGATCCAAGAACATATTCAAAATAGAGGTTGGGAAATCCTAGCTAACCCTGAGACAAAGGTGGGAAGAAACATGGTCCAGGAATTCTACTCAAATATTAGCACAGATAAATAGAGAAGGATGAGAACTTCCTTCCATACCTTTCGAACTATGGTCAGATGGAAGACTATTTACTTCCACCTTGACAAAATAAGAGAGGTCTTCAAGCTGCCTCAACTACAAGATGATCCAGAATCTTTTAATAGGAGAATGGTGAGAGTAGATAAGCATTTGGACCAAGTTCTCGAGGACATATGCCTCCCTGGAACTAAGTGGATAACCAACTCAAAAGGTGTCCCAAACCAACTCAAGAGAGGAGATCTCAAACCAGTCGCTAGGGGCTGGTTGGACTTCATTGGGCATTCTATTCTGCCCACGAGTAACTGCTCTGAGGTCACTGTCAAGAGAGCAATGATGATTTATTGCATTATGCTGGGAAACGAAGTAGAGATTCATCATCTGATTTCTTGTGAGATTTACACAATTGCAAATAAGAACTCCATTGAACCCAAATTAGCTTACCCAAGCTTAATCTCTCTGCTATGTAACGATGCTGGGGTAAAGATGGGAGTGGATGAGTTCATCTCAGTTGAGCATCCAATCACTAAAAAGTCAATGGAGGGAACACAAGTACACGATAACTCAATCAAAAGGAGGGCGCAGGATTTCCTCCCAGAAATCCCTCAAATTGACTACTGGGCCCGCCTAGAAGCATCTGTCACCAAGCTACAAGAAGATATGGATCAACTTAAGGAAGAACAGCAAAGTCAAAATAGCATGCTCTACAAGCTGCTAAAGGAACAAGAAAAGTAAGGGCGTGAGCTGCAGGAGCTGAAGTGCCAGAAGCTCTCCCTTGAGGGACCAGACACCCCACAGATTGAAAGAGCATCCATCTCCCAAAATAAAGGTTGTTGAGTCCTAATCTTAAATCTGTGATAACTTTTATTATTAGAAATCTATCTTAAGAATTACATGAGAATTAGTAATTAGGGTCTTTATTTTTATTTATATTTTTATTATCTCTAAGTAAGCTATAATTATTCTTCTCATCATCACTAAACATGAATAAAATAGTAGATTTTCTTTAGAGTAAGGAGGAAATTATTTTAAGTTTTCAATAAGAAAAATTCTAATTATTTTTATGTGGTGGCAACACTTTTTGTCTTCTGAATGAATGCTTCAACAATGCATATTTTTGATAGTGAAGTTTATGAATGTTAAATTTGTTGGCTCTTGAAAGAATTATGAAAAGAAAGAGAAATGTTATTGATAATCTGAAAAATCATAAAAATGATTCTTGAAGTAAGAAAAAGCAGTGAAAAATACAAAGCTTGCAAAAAAAACGAAAAAAAGAAAAAGCAAGCAGAAAAAGCCAATAACCCTTTAAACCAAAAGGCAAGGGTAAAAAGAATCCAAGGCTTTAAGCATTAATGGATAGGAGGGCCCAAGGGAATAAAATCCTGGCCTAAGCGGATAAATCAAGTTGTCCCTAACCATGTGCTTGTGTCATGAAGGTCCAAGTGAAACGCTTGAGATTAAGTGGTTAAAGTCGTGATCCAAAACAAAAGAGTGTGCCTAAGAACTCTGGGCACCTCTAACGGGGAACTCTAGCAAAGCTGAGTCACAATCTGAATGGTTCATCCAGTTATGTGTCTGTGGCATTTATGTTCCTGTAGTACTACTGGAAAACAAGATGCTTAGGGTCACAGCCAAGACTCATAAAGTAGCTGTGTTCAAGAATCAACATATTAAACTAGGAGAATCAATAACACTATCCGAATTCTGAGTTCCTATGGATGCCAATCATTCTGAACTTCAAAGGATAAATTGAGATGCCAAAACAGTTCAAGAGCAAAAAGCTACTAGTCCCGCTCATCTAATTAGAATCTGAGCTTCACTTAAAACTCTGAGATGTATTGCCTCTTGATTTTCTCTCTACCCTATTTTATTTATTGGGATGAGCGGATATTTTACACACTTTTTGGTGGTATTTTCATGTAGTTTTTATTATGCTTTAGTCACTTTTTAGTATATTTTTATTAGTTTTTATGCAAAAATCACATTTCTGGACTTTACTATGAGTTTGTGTATTTTTCTGTAATTTTAGGTATTTTTTGGCTGAAATTGAGGGACCTAAGCAAAAATCTGATTCAGAGGCTGAGAAAGGACTGCAAATACTGTTGGATTCTGACCTTCCTTCACTCGAAATAGATTTTCTGGAGCTACAAAAGTCGAATTGACGCGCTCCCAATTTCGTTGGAAAGTAGACATCTTGGGCTTTCCAGCAATATATAATAGTTTATACTTTACTCGAGATTTGATAGCACAAACCGGCGTTTAAACGCCAAATTTTTTCTATTTTCTGGCGTTAAACGCCAGAACTGGCATAAAAGTTGGAGTTAAACGCCCAAACTGGCACCAAAGCTGGCATTTAATGCCAGGAATAGCCTATGCACGTGAAAGCTTCAATTCTCATCCCAAACACACACCAAGTGGGCCCCGAAAGTGGATTTCTGCACTATCTATCTTAGTTTACCCATTTTCTGTAAACCTAGGTCACTAGTTTAGTATAAAAACTACTTTTAGAGATTCATTTTGTACCTTATAACATTTTATATCTGAATTTTGTATCTTCTACGGCATGAGTCTCTAAACTCCATGATTGGGGGTGAGGAGCTCTGCTGTGTCTCAATGGATTAATGCAATTACTACTATTTTTCATTCAATCACGCTTGTTTCTATTCTAAGATATTCATTCACCATTCTCAACCTATGAACGCCTGCCTGACAACCACTTCCATTCTACCTTAGATTGAGTGGGTTTCTCTTGGGCTCCTGGTTCATGAGTTTGATTGCCTCTCCTAACAACAGAGCATTCAAATCTGTGAGATTAGAGTCTTCGTGGTATAAGCTAAAATCAATAGGCAGCATTCTTGAGATCCAGAAATTCTAAACCTTGTTTGTGGTATTCCGAGTAGGATCTGGAAAGGGATGACTGTGATGAGCTTCAAACTCATAAATATTGGGCACAGTGACAGTGTGCAAAAGGATCAACGGATTCTATTCCACCACAAATTAGAACTGACAGATGATTAGCCATGTACATGGACCATTTTCACTGAGAGGATGGCGGGTAACCATTGACAATGGTGATCCACCAGCATACTGCTTGCCATGGAAGGAGCCTTGCGTGTGTGAAGAAGAAGATAGTAGGAAAGCAAAGATTCAGATGACAGAGCATCTCTAAAACCCCAATTTGATCTCCATTACTGCATAACAAGTACTCTTTATTTCATGTCCTTTTACTTTTTGCAATTAAAACTAAGAATCATTATTGATATCCTAACTAAGAGTTACAAGATAACCATAGCTTGCTTCAAGCCGACAATATCTGCGGGATCGACCCTTACTCACATAAGGTATTACTTGGACGACCCAGTGCACTTGCTGGTTAGTTGTGCGGAATTGCAAAAGTGTGATTGTAATTTCATGCACTAGTAACGCGTAAGCGTCTGGTACGCGTACGCATGCCTCTGGTCGTGCCAGTCGCACAAGACTAGCCCCGGACCCTCACAACTCTCTGTTCAAACATGGATTTATGCCGATTTCCTTATCCATGCATGCGCGTCATAGACGCGTACGTGTGGGTCACAAGAGCTTCAAGTGACGCGCACGCGTGAGGTACGCGTACGTATGGGCTTGATGGTTCACAAAGCATGCTTCCTGCTCAACTCCCGCGTAACTCTCTGTTCAATCCAATATATTTCGCATTCACATATGACACATGCGCATCCTAGACGCTTACACATCGAATGTCCCTTTTTTTTATGCAGAATGCAGGTGATGATGCAGAATTAATGAATTAACATTGATAACATAAAATAAAATAAAATTAAGAATAAAAAGGGATGATCATACCATGGTGGGTTGTCTCCCACCTAGCACTTTTAGCTATTGTCCTTTAGTTGGACATTTGGTGAGCTCCTTGTCATGGTGGCTTGCGCTTGAACTCATCCAGGAATCCCCACAAATGTTTGCAATTCCAATAGCCTCCGGGGTCCCAAACTAGGCGCATAAAGCCTTCAAGCAAGTTAAGGCAAGTGACAAGTCCCCAAGAGTGTTGATTGTTGGAATGAATTCCGGGGTCCCAAACCTTGTTTTTACACCCGTCTTCTTGTGGATCGTCATTGTTCCAACCGGGTGGCAAGCAAATTGAATTCTCACTGAAGCGTCCAAACAACTTCCTAGACCCATTCAATCGAGCTCTACACCAATCCTTGCACATCAACTTGGAGCACAGAATCATATTGAACCTTGCATGATAACTCCTACCACTAACCATCTCCCTTTTACTCTTAAAGCCACAAAGAGCTCTATGTCGACCATCCGTCTCAAGTAAACCATATTCAAGTGGGAAAATAAAGGTTAAGGATAAGGATTTTACCCATTTGAATGTTGTATTGGATGGTAATGGCTTTGGGAGTAGAGCTTGTAATTAATAAACTGCTATTTTACGGTTTATCTTGTGCTTAATTTAGTGGGTTTTATACATTATTCTCACACTTATTCATTGAATTTGCATGTTTTACATTTTCCTTCATAATTTTGTGCTATGATTGAAAACATGCTTCTTTGGACCTAAATTTGCTAATTTTAATCCTCTCTTATTACCATTTGATGCCTTGATATGTGTGTTAAGTGATTTCAGGGTGTACAGGGCAGGAATGGCTTAGAGGACAGAAAGGAAGCATGCAAAAGTGGAAGGAATACAAGAAATTGAAGGAATTGCTAAGCTATCAACCCTGACCTCTTCGTACTAAATTGATCATAACTTGAGCTACAAAGGTCCGAATGAGACGGTTTCAGTTGCGTTGGAAAGCTAACATCCGGGACTTTAAAATGGTATGCAATTTGCCATAGTTGCTTTGCTGTTAGGCGATGCGTACGCATGGATAGTGCGGTAGACAAGCGACGCGTATTCGTGGGCGATGCGTACGCGTGACGAAGCCACGTGTTGTACGTATCAGAAATTGTTGGGGGTGATTTCTGGGCTATTTTTGGCCCAATTTTAAGCCCGAAAACACATATTAGAGGCTAGGAGTGAAGCGGAATCAGGCATATACACTTTTCATTATTCAAATTTTAGGTTTTAGATGTAGTTTCTAGAGAGAGAGGAGTCTCTCTAAGTTTTAGGGTTTCTCTTAGTTAGGTTTATTTCTTCTCAAATCCAGGTTCAATGTTTTTTTAATTTAGTTTCTCTTCTACTTTTATTTGTTATAGCATTCTAGTTTACTTATTTTCCATGTTGATTACTTTATGTTGGCAATTTAGGTTATGAATGTTTCATGTTAGATTCAATTTCCATATTAATACAATTTGAGGTATTTTATGTTTATTGCTTCTTCCTTCAATTGTCCTTATTTATATTTGCAATTGGTTGTTTAAATTTAATATTCTCTTATTAATTTTCTATGTTTTTATTTTGCGCCTTCCAAGTGTTTGAGAAAATGCTTGGTTGGATGCTAGAGTAGATTTTTATCCTCTTGGCCTTAGTTGAGTAATTGGTGACACTTGAGTTATCAAACTTCTTTGTTGATTGATAATTGAAAGTTGCTAGTTGATTTGGATTTCGCTAAAGCTAGTCTTTCCTTAGGAGTTGACTAGGACTTGAGGAATTAAATTGATTCATCCACTTGACTTTCCTTCATAATTAGAGGGTTAACTAAGTGGGAGCAATGGATAATTGATGTCACAATTGAGGACGATAACGAGGATAGGACTTCTAGTTCTCATACCTTGCCAAGAGCTTTTATAGTTGTTATTTTATCTCCTTTGCAATTTACTTTTCTTGTCTCTTAATCCAAAACCCCAAAATGTACAACTCAAACCAATAACAAGAACACTTCCTTGTAATTCCTTTGAGAGGCGACCTGAGGTTTGAATACTTCGGTTATTAATTTTAGGGGTTTGTTACTTGTGACAAACGATCTTTTGTATGAAAGGATTTTAGTTGGTCTAGAAACTATACTTGCAATGAGAATTTATTGTAAAATTCTAGACCATACAAAAATCCAATCATCAAATGGCGCCGTCGTATCTCAGATATCATTAATTCATAAGCCGTTTAATATTCATAATCATTATATAATCGATCATCATAGCCATGGAATCCTAACTTCATTTAACATCTACATATTTTTCATGTAATTCCTCATGTTTATCCCTTTCTTCATTCCCAAGTTACCTTATTTCCTTAGCTTCAACTAGCTACTAGACTTAGTATTATATCTTATGACTAAAAGGATGAAAATAGAGGTTTAGAAGTCGAAAATCTAGTTTAAAACACAAAAATTCAATTTTGCAGGAAACAGGGGCCACGCGTACGCGTGGTAGTATAAAAGGCAGCTCGCGTGCGCATTCCCTTACCATGCGTACATGTAGGTGAGTACATCATGTCACGCGTACGCGTAGGCCATGCGTACGCATGATCATGCATGCTGGTTCATTACGTATACGCTGGGGCTACTCACGCACGTGCAGTTTAAAATTTCACGCCATGCATACGCGTGGACTGATGCACCACTATTTCATGGTACATTTTGTACTTCATTGAGTGGATTTTATACGCTATTCTCACACTTATTCATAGAATTTGCATGTTTTACATTTTTCTTCCTGATTTTGTGCTATGATTAAAAATATGTTTCTTTGGCCTTAAATTTGCTATGTTTAATCCTCTCTCATTACCATTTAATGCTTTGATATGTGTGTTAAGTGTTTTCAAGGTTTATAGGGTAGGAATGGCTTAGAGGATGGAAAGGAAGCATGCAAAAGTGGAAGCAATACAAGAAACTGAAGGAATTAGTGAGCTGTCCAGCCTGACCTCTTCGTAACAAATCGATCATAACTTGAGCTATAGAGGTCCAAATGAGGCGGTTCTAGCTGGGTTGGAAAGCTAACATCTGGGGCTTCACAACGATATATAATTTGTCATATTTGCCTTGCTGTTAGGCAACGTGCATGCTTGAAGCACGCGTACACATGGATTGTTGGACGTATCAGAAATTGCTGGGGGCAATTTCTGGGCTGTTTTTGACCCAGTTTTTGGCCCAAAAAATACAGATTAGAGGCTACAGAGTGGGAGAATCCATTCATTTCATCATTCACTTCTCATTCATATAATTTTAGGTTTTAAATGTAATTTTTAGAGAGAGGCTCTCTCATCTCTCTAGGTTTTAGGATTTAGGATTTCTCTTCTACTCTTATTGATTACTCATTGTTACTACTTTAGTTTGTGAACTTTTGATGCTAGATTCAATTTCCATATTAATGCAATTGATTGTTTGGATTTTATTATCTCCTATTTCTTTTCTATGCTTTTGTGTTGTACCTTCTAAGTGTTTGATAAAATGCTTGGGAGGGTTCTAAAGTAGATTTTTTTCCTTTTGGCTTTGGTTGAGTAATTGGTGACACTTGAGTTATCAAACTCCTTTGTTGATTGATAATTGAAAGTTGCTAATTGATTTGCATTCCACTAAAGCTAGTCTTTCCTTAGGAGTTGACTAGGACTTGAGGGATCAAATTAATTTGTTCACTTAACTTTCCTTCATTTGTTGAGAGTTAACTAAGTGGGAGCAAGGAACAATTCTCATCACAATTGATAAGGATAACTAGGATATGATTTCCAGTTCTCATACCTTGCCAAGAGCTTTTCTAGTTATTAGTTTATTCCTTTTGCCATTTACTATTCTTGCTTCTTATCTTAAAAAAACCCCAAAACACACTTTTCCATAACCAATTATAAGCATACTTCCCTGCAATTCCTTGAGAGACGACTCGAGGTTTGAATACTTTGGTTATTAGTTTTATTAGGGGTTTGTACTTGTGACAAACAATATTTTTGTACGAAAGGATTCTTTGTTGGTTTAGAAGCTATACTTTCAACGATATTTTATTTGTGAATTCTAAACCCCACAAAAATCCCTTCATCATAGATGTACGTTCTTAAAAAAACCCAGATTACCCAAAAAGCTGCAAAACCAAATAATACATATTTCACACCAAAACTTCCGACATCCATAACTTTCTCAACAAAAATCTGTTTTTCACAAAATTTATACCGTTCAAAAGCATGTAAAACTATCTTTGAGTTGAAACAAATTCCATTTCCAACCAAAATTTGAGGCTCTAGTTATGAATCGCCGAAGTTCGGCTGAAAACCAAGTTTTTCAAAAACTTCAAAACCTCATTTTCTTTTCAAGACTCATTCCCACTCAATTCAACATACTCATAACCATCAATATAACTTACCCTCAATAATAGCACAACAATCCTTGCAATCCTATCATTTCCTTAGCTAAATAACATCTCATTTCAACTCAATCTTTACAAATTTAATCACAAACTAACAAATCAATCTATATACATATATTGCCATGATCATAAATTCTCCAACCATCATCACATCATCATTCATTGCATCAATACCAACAAAATCAAGTAAACACCGCTCAAGCTTAAACCATATCATTATATTTCCATGATCATAATTTCTCCATCCGTCATCATTATTCTAGCATATATATACATATATTCAACCCACATTATCAATTGCTCAACTATAATCAAATACCAAGAAGACATCATAAATTCACCATATTCCTCAACACATGTCCAACATCAAATTATCCATCAATATCATAAAGACTAATCATTTAACATATTCAACCACTTCAAATTATCCTATAGTTCTCTAGCCTAAGTTTTCACAGAGCATTACATATTAAATGTGCGAATCTAAAGCATACATTGGCCGATCACCACGTTTGGTCCAAGGCAGCCACCTAAGCCACACACACAGCTCCACAAGTTTAAAAAAAATCACCAAGACCTTAGCACCAATCCTTCACTAAGCTTCAATTGTCCACAATTACATTCCAATACAAATATATATATATATATATATATATATATATATATATATATAGTTCACACATATTACACATATATACTTCAAAATTCAGAATTCACCTAATAAATGCAAGAGTTGGCTAGGTTAGGTGATCCTTACCGCACCCACGCACAAAGTAACTCAAACCCGATAAGCTCCGCAAGCTAAATCGAACCTAGAACACCAAATTTGACAAAATCTCATTATAAGGGCTCAATTTCAAAAATAAAAATCGGGTAGAGAATCTAAGATAGGATTGTGGCTTACCCATGAAATTGATCCGATAGAAACATAGAGCTCGACGCGCTAGACGCATGGCCGTAAACGGTGCGGCGATTGGAGCTCGGACGAAGGAGTTATGGTGGTTTATGTTGATGGTGAGGGTTAGGAAGCTCTCCACTCCTCCCTTGCTGTTCATCGTGATTTGTTGCTGGATGGGGAAGGAGATAGCTCCTGCCCATTTTAAGTTATGGGTCTGGTTGGGCCCACAGGCTCGGTTTGGGTCCGGTTCAACCGGTTTGGCACATCCGGCCCAATTTTGGGCCAAATTTTTCGAAATTAGTGTCAAAATTCTTGTTTTGAAGAGCTCTAACCAATTTTAATATTAGGTTTACATTTTTAATTTTTCTGATTAAAATTCAATTTATTAACTAATTATTTGCTAATTTTAGTGGGGTTTACACATTCTAAATATCCAAACAGTCATCTAAACACCACCAAACCTTATTCAAGACACTAGACTACCAAATAAGCTCAACAAACCAAACTAAACATGAAATTAAACTTATTCACAATTATATACAAAAGAAAAAGTGAAGAAATGTTACCATGGTGGGGTGTCTCTCACCTAGCACTTTTATTTAATGTCCTTAAGTTGGACATTTGGTGAGCTCCTTGTCATGGTGGCTTGTGCTTGAATTCATCGTTGAAATTCCACCAAAGTTTGCTCTTCTAATGATCTCCAAAATTTCCAAACAAATTCACCAAACCTTGATGAAGTTCTTCACGAACTATGAGTTCCCAAAGTTGGTCTTGATTTTGTAATCCAGGATCCCATATCTTATTTTCGCACCTGTCTTCAAGTTGATCCTTGTGGTTCCACTCACGTGGTAAGCAAGTTGAATTCTCAAGTAAATCCAAAGTCTTCGCTTAAACCCATCCAATTGAGCACTAGTCCAACCTTTGCATCTAATCCTTGAAGTCTCAACCTTAATGAGCCTAGATTAACAATGCCAACCACTAATCATCCTTCTCGTATGCTTCATTCCACAAAGCGCCATAAGTTGGCCATCCATTTCAAGCAAACCAAATTCAAGTGGGATAATAAAGCTAAGAGAAATAAGTTTTACCCACTCAAATGATGGAATAGATAGTGACTTAGGTAGAGAAGTCTCCAATGATCTTGACAAAATATATTCCATGGGAGCACTTTGAGTGCATAAGCATTGGCAGACTGAATTGGTTACTACCTCAGTCAAGGTAGCCATGAATCGTTCTTGTCTCCTTTAAACTTCAAGTCGCTCTTGAAGAATGGTATGAAATTCCCTTTGCTTTTGGAGAAAGGTCAAAAAGGGGTCATCCAAGAATGTTTGAGGTGAAGGGAGGGGTTCATTTCTTGGGAGAAAAGGTTCATAATAGGAAGGTGGTTCATCTTGGTGAGAATATAGAGGTGGTATATATGAAATTGGTAGTTCTTGCGAGTATTGATGTGGGAATGGGAGTGGTTCTAAGTATGGTTCATATGACTCATATGGTTTTTGGTATGTGGTGCGAAATTTGAGAATATCCACAACTTAACCGGCAAGTGCACCGGGTCATCCGAGTAATACCTTATGTGAGTGAGGGTCGATCCCATGAGGATTGCTGCACTGAGCAACAATGGTTAACTGATTAGCTTAGTTAGGCAAGCAGAAAAGGTTGTTTTGTTGGGCTGAAAGTGCATAAAAACAGTAAACAAGAGAGAAAGAAAGCAAATAAGAGGTTTGGTGTGAAATAAATGAGAGAAAATAGTTAAGGTATCAACAATGTTTACTTTTTTGGATTAAGGTTTCTTACCGACTATTTTAATCATGCAAAATTCATTTCATGGAAAACTGTAATTAACTAAACCCTAATCTCTTAATGATTTAGTCTCCTCTAACCTTCATCAACCGCTAATCTCTTGGTCACTTGATTCCGATTAGAGGGTTAAGTTCAAATCAAGTTTATGTCCACAGAAACCCTAATTACCCAAAGCTAAATGGATTGTATGTCATGTATCCAGATTAGTTCAAGTAATTAGTAATTTAGGAGGAATTTACTTTCAACCTGTGTTCAGGTGAAAAACCTTTCCCAAGGGTCACAAGAATTTATCTAGAATAAGAGTCATGTTCTCATTCCACTCAGATTCATAAAATTAAGAATGAAAGTAATCCTTGAAACTGAATCAATAGATTAATTAAAATAGAAAAGCAATAATCTTCATCCATAGAAATTAACAGAGCTACTAACCTTAACCAAGAAGGTTTAGTGGCTCATGACTTACAAAGAAAACAAGGGTTCTGAAACGTGTGCAAAAAGTCAAAAGGTCCAAATCCTACTAAATGAAGAATTTTTTCCCTTTTATATCTAACCTAATTTGATTTGAAAAAAAATAAAATTATAAATTTAAAATTATAAGAAAAATTACAAAAAGAAAATATAAGATAACTAATAAAGGCTAAATCCAACTAGAGATGCTCCAAAGTGTGGGCTTGGATTCGGATTGCCTGGGGTTAAGTGCCAGATGGGTGTTTAGCGCCCATAAGGGGCAGAGATGTTTCTGTTTTTAAATCTTACTAGCACTAAACGCCAGGTTTAGTGCCCAGAGGGGGACAGCTCCAACTTTCTCCTTTTTGCTCAAAACTCTGCCAAATTGCTCCAAATTCCACCTGAAACCATAAAAATACTAAAACAACTTAAAGTAGCATCCAAAGAGGATTTTTGCATGAAAATCAAATAAAACTTAATAAATTCTAACTAAAAACAACTAGAAAATCTAGAAAATGAAGGGAAAAAAGGGTAAAGATGCTCACACATCATAACACCAAACTTAAACTGTTGCTTGTCCTCAAGCAACAAAAGAATATAGGACTGAGAATCCAAAATGCCTAAGACTTGAGTGTTCATTTAAGCTCAAGTCTAGTCACTGAGCGGGGCTAATGACACTCTAATTCTAAATAGGTTTGGCATCTCACTATCTTTTGAAGCTCAGAAATATTGGTATCCTGCAGAACTAGAACTCAGATGATATCATAGATTCTCTTCTTTAGGCTCCAATTGATCATTGAACACAGCTTTTTCTTTCTTTTCTTTGGTGCTTTGCACCTTGAGCCTAGCCGTGACTTTAAGTGTTTTGTCTTCAAGCTTAACTTGAAATAAGAACACCACAAGCACTTAATTGGAGAACTCCTTGAGTTCTAATTTTTCTTTTTATTTCTCTTAGATAGTGGTGCTCAGAGCCTTAGGTATACTCTGTAACAGCAATTGGACACTACGTTAAGTGTTCAGTCTCAAGGGTTATTTGACACTTTCACGCCACAAGAATATGGTTAGGAAAACAACTCATTTGAGCCTTTTTGATCAATTTTGATCCCCCTAACTGTTGATGCTCAAGGCCTTAGACCTTTTTCTTCTTTTCTCTTTTTTTTCTTTTTATTTCTTTTTGCTGTTTGTTTTGCTTCAAGAATCAATGTCTTTCTTATTTCAGAGAACCTATAATACTTTTCTAAGTTCCTGTTGTTCAAGAACCAATATTCTCAACTCCAATATCAAATATGCATTGTTCAATTCATACATTTAGAAATAAAGATAATGCCACTATATCAAAGTAAATAAAATAACTCATAATATATAACTAAATCTCATTCATTTTACTACTTTCTCTTTTGATTTTTCTTTAAGATCGGTGAGCAATACATGAGGCACCTTTCAAAATAGACGAAAACTTTAAAATAGATAACTAAACTAGAAAGCAAGGAAACTCTACTAGTGATCATGCAAAAGCTAGAATAGAAAATAGGAAATAAGATAAAATGCTGAATGATAGAAAATAGGATAAAGCAAGGGATAATGAAACTTAATCACCTCAGTCATGGTGGCTGTTTCTCCCTCTCGGGAATCCTCTCTGGCACCTATGATCGTCTATCTCATGCCTCTGCCACTGTTGCTCTTGTACTAGCTGGTAGAGGAGGGCAAAGTGGTCCTGATGCTCAATCCTCAACTGATCAACAGAAGACATCAGCTCCCCAATAGATGTAGTGAACTGATCCCACTAGTCACGGGGAGGGAAGTAGAATCCCTGAGGCATCTCAGGCTGTGGCTCCTGCTACTGAGGAGGAAGACCTAGCTCCTGCTGTGATCCATGTCCAAGCTCTCTAGCGTGCTCCATACTCCTCCTAGTGCTCAGTCTGTCAACCTCGATCGGGGTATCGCCATCAATGAAAGCTCTAGCTACTCCACACAGGCGGTAGATGAGATAAGGGAAAGCCAGTCTAGCTGAGGTGGAGGACTTGTTAGCTATTTTGTAAAGTTCTTGAGGTATCACCTGATGCACCTTTACCTCATTACTGAGCACGATACTGTGAATCATTACTACTCAGTCAATTGTAACCTCAGAACGGTTACTTGTAGGGATGATAGAGCATTAGATGAACTCCAACCATCCTTGAGTAATTGGCTTCAGGTCATGCCTACCCAGCTAGTATGGCTGACCTCAAGAATCCCTCCTCTATTGGGCTCTAAAAAGGCAAATGTCTGCAAAGAGTTGGTCCAGCCTCTAGTTAGTATTGACCTTCTGAGTGTAGGAGTGAGGGTCCTTTTTAGATGGTGGTAACTGCAGTGCCACTCTCACACTCTCGGGGCTGAAAAACAAAATATGCCCTCAGACTACAGAGCTCCAGTTCTTCAGGTTCCGGTTCACTCCTTGTGCATGCTTGAAAGTCACCCAAGCATTGGCGTATAAATCACTAACCTAGTATGCCCACCTCGGTCACAGGGTTGGTCAGAACATCCGAACCCTCGTCCGTTTGAAGCTTAAAATGGTCCTTGAGGATCACATTCTTCTTGTTTGTTCACAACTTCATAAAAGTGATCCTCATTAGTATTGGAAAGAAACCGGGTGAAGTCATAATAACCAGAGGTAGTGGCCTTCTCTTTCCTCTTCCTTGAGGAGGATGCACCAGTTTGGGGCCATAAGAATAGTAACAATGGAGAAATAGCGGAGCACCCAATACCAAACTTACAAGGTTTGCTCGTCCTAGAGCAAAGGAAAAGAGAAAATAGAAAAGACAAGATGGAGGGAGTGGTGTTCATGGTTATATGGGGAAAACGAGGAGGGGAGGAAGATAGTGTGTGAAAAGAAGGAGCTAGTATAAGGGAACGTGATTGTTGGAGGTGTGGGGATAAGAGGTGAGGAAGTGTGTATTCATAGTGGTGGGGGGAAGGTTTCGGTTTATGAGGGAAGGGTGGGAGGGAAAAGTAATTGAATTTGCTTAATGGGGAAGAGAAATTGATGGGATAGATGAATGTTGATTGGGTGGAGTGGGTGGTGAGTTGAGAGAATCAAGGGATTTGATAGGTAATGGTAGGTGATAGGTGTATGGGCAAGTGGGGGATGAATGTGGATGGAATAGTGGGTAAGGGAGAGAGAGAAGGAAGATGGTTAAATGGTCAAACTGGTTGGGGTTTGGGGTTTCAACCGTTGGTGAAACCCCTCCTACATCTTCGAAACTGGCATACTAGGTGCTAAACGCCAGCTAAGCATTTAGCACCAGCAATAGGATTTTTTATTTTTTTATGAGATAGGTGGCGCTAAATGCCCTGCTGGCGTTCAACGCCCTTAATGGGATAAACTTGGGTTCCTTATGGGCACTAAACACCCAGTTGGCATTTAGCGCCAACATCTCCTCCCTCTTCTTGGCATTAAACACCATCTCTTCATGCCCCTTTTCTGTCACTAAACGCTCTCCCTAACATTTAGCGCCCAAGTCTTTTGAGTTAATGTTCTCCAGGGCATTCTGTTCTCCCTTTTGAGTCCCCTTGTCCCTGTTCTAAGCACTGTGCATGATCACAAATAAGATTAAACCTAGGAAAACTATAAAAAATAATGGAAATACATATGGAAAACTAAAATAAAACTGAAATAAACTAAAGGATACTTATGGTTGGGTTGCCTCCCAACAAGCACTTTTTTCCCGTCACTAGCTTAATGGTCAGCTCCTCTAAGGAAGTGGATCATAGGGGATCAGGTCTTCACTCCTCACTATAAAATTCTTCTCTGTGCTATTATGGGTCAGCTCAACATGCTCATGGGACAGGATCCTGTTCACTGTGTGAGGTATGACTGGACTTCCAGTGAACACCATCTTCATGCCAGGTGAGAAGTCTTCAATATGAATCTTTTTGTTCCTCCAGCCTTTAGGTACTTAATCTTGGGGTCTCCCTCCTTGGTGGATAGTGCACACCCAACACCATACTTAGGTTTGATGTCATGGGAAATTGTATTGGTTCCCACCAAAGAAGGAGACCAAAGCAATAAACTCTACATGCAAGTGCCTCCTTCTCCAGAGAGTGGTGAAGGTTTAAAAACTTTGAACACCAAGTAGTCTTCATGCATCTTTAGAACTAATTCACCTCTCTCAACATCTATCAAAGCTCTCCCAGTGGCTAGGAATGGTCTTCCTAGGATGGTGGAGTCATTTGCATCCTCTCCCACGTCTAGTATTACAAAATCTGTAGGGAGGAAGAGCTCTCCAACCTTGACTAGGACATTTTCCACTAGCCCATATGCCTGCCTTAGAGATTTATTAGCCATTTGCAGTATTATCCTTGTTGGTTGTGCCTCTTGGATTCCCAGCTTTTTCTTAACAGACAAGGGCATCAAATTTATACTTGACCAAGATCATACAGTGCTTTGTCAAAAGTGATAGTCCCAATGGTACAGGGAATCAGAAAACTTCCAGGATCTGGCATCTTCCTGGGTAGCTTCCTTTGAATTAATGAACTGTATTCCCTGGTCAAGACCACTATTTCACCTTCCTTCAAGGCCTTCTTCTCAGAGAGCAAGCCTTTCATGAATGCCACATGGGGAGGCATCTTCTCCAACACCTCAGCAAAAGGAATATTATTTGTAGCCTTTTAAATATTTTCCAAGAACTAAGAGAACTGCTCGTTCTTAGCCTCCTTTTGAAGCTTCTGAGGGTGTAGTACTTCAGGCTCTTATATAGGCATCACAGGTGGGGCATGTAACATAGTAACCTCAGCCTTTTCTTGAGCCTTTTCATCCTCTAACTAGTTTGCAACATGCACCTCCCTAGGCACGGTCTCTTCGGCCATCATAAGGGCCTTACACTCTTCTCTTAGATTTACCTCTGTGTCACCCAGAAGAGTGTTAGGAGGTCTCTCAGGTATTCTCTTACTCAATTGACCCACTTGTACTTCCAAGTTTCGAATTGAAGCTCTTGTCTCTTGCATAAAGCTGTGAGTGGTCTTGGAAAGTTCTACAACTAGAGTGGCCAAGTCAGGAGTGTTTTGGGTCTGAGAGGGTGCTTATTGTTGCTAAAAGGGCTGGAATTGACAGTTGTTAAACTTGTTCTGATTAGAGCAGTCTTGGTTGTGTTTAAAGTTCTGTTGGGGCTTCTGGGGCATCTCTCTCCACCCAAAGTTGGGGTGATTCCTCCATTCTTGATTGAATGTATTGGCATATAGATCATTATTGGGATTTCTAGAGGCATTTTCTATATAATTAACATTTTCAGTGGTGGGTTGAGCATAGCCATAAGCGTCCCCTAGTTGAAGCCACCGTTCATATCATAAGATGCATCTTGAGTATTAACAGCTGAAACTTGCATCCCACTCAAGTGTTGAGTAATCATACTGATATGTTGAGACATGATCTTGTTCTGAGAAAGAATAGCATCCAGGGAGTCCAACACCATGACCCTTTTCTTTTGAGGAGTCCTAGAATTCACAGGGTTTCTCTTAGAAGAGTATAGATGTTGGTTATTAGCAACCATCTCAATAAGCTCATTAGCATCTTTAGGCATCTTCTTCATGTGCAAGGAACCACCTGTAGAGCTGTCTAGAGACATCTTAGCCATCTCAGAGAGGCCATCATAAAAGATCTGTAGCTTGGTCCAGTCTGAAAACATCTCAGGAGGATACCACCTGATCATCTGCTTGTATCTCTCCCAGGCTTCATAAAGGGACTCTCCATTTTTCTACCTGAAGGTCTGAACATCTACTCTTAGCTTGGTCAGCTTCTGAGGTGGGAAGAATTTGATCAGAAATACATTGAGCACCTTATCCCAAGAATCCAAGCTCTCCTTGGGCTGTGTATCCAGCCACTATTTTGCTCTATCCCTCATAGAAAATGGGAAGAGAATGAGCTTATAAACATCAGGATTCACTCCATTAGTCTTCACAGTATCACATATCTACAGGATGTTGGAGATGAATAAATTTGCATCTTCTTGTGGGAGTCGATGAAATAGGCAGTTTTGCTCCACTAGAGTGATCAATTGTGGCTTCAACTCAAAATTATTTGCACCAATTGCAAGTACAGCTATACTGCACCCATAAAAGTTAGGAGTACGTGCAGTATATGAGCTCAGCGTCCTCCTTACTTGCTAATTAGTATTCGAGTTCCCAACATTAGCCTCTATGGCTTCCTTCTCAAAAGTATCCCTGAGGTTTTCACCGGCTCTGTAAGCTTTAGCTTGTTATAAACGTCGCCTTAAGGTCCTCTCAGCTTCAAGATCAAAATCAAGAAGGGGTTCTTTATCCTTGTTCTTGCTCAAAAACAAACAGAAAACAAGGAAAAAGGGGAATCACTACGTCAGAGTGTAGAGAATTCCCAGTGAGGTATCCTGTGTAAAAAGAAGTAAAATAAAACAAAGCAAGCAGTTAACTAAAATGTCAAAAACCCTAAGAAAAAATGGACCAAAATTTTTGAAAACTAAAGATCAAGATACTCAAAAAATTCGAAAATAAAGGGAAAAACACTAGAGGGACACCAAACGTAAAATTAGAAATTAAAGGAAAATAAACAAACTGAATTCGAAGATTAAGGGAAAAATAAACAAAACTAAGAAAAATAGCTAATCTAAGTAACCAGACAACTAGTAGTTGTCAATCACAAACAATCCCTGACAACGGCACCAAAAACTTGGTGCGGACTTTAAGAATATCCACAACTTTACCGACAAGTGCACTGGGTCATCCAAGTTATACCTCAGGTGAGTGAGGGTCAATCCCATGAGGATTGTTGACCTGAGCAACAATAGTTAACTGATTGGCTTAGTTAAGCAAGCAAAAAAGGTTGTTTGTGGGGTTGAAAGTGGATATAAATAGTAAACAAGGGAGAAAAAAGGCAAATAAGAGGTTTGGTGTGAAATCAATGAGAGAAAATAGTTAAGGTATCGGAGATGTTTACTTTTTTGGATTAATGTTTCTTACCAACTATTTTAATCATACAAGATTCATTTCATGGCAAACTGTAATTGACTAAACCCTAATCTCTTAGTGATTTACTATCCTCTAACATTCATCAACCTCCAATCTCTTGGTCACTTGATTCTGATTAGAGGGTTAAGTTCAAATCTATTTTATGGCCACGGAAACCCTAATTAATCAAAGCTAAACAGATTATATGTCGTGTATCCATATTAGTTCAAGTAATTAGCAATTTAGGAGGAATTTACTTTCAAGCTGTGTTCAAGTGAGAGACCTCCCCCAAAGGTCACAAGAATTCATCTAGAATAAGGGTCATACTCTCGTTCCACCTAGATTCATACAATTAAGATGAAAGTAATCCTTAAAACTGAATCAATACATTAGTTAAAATAGAAAAGCAATAGTCTTAATCTATAGAAATAAGCAGAGCTTCTAACCTCAACCAAGGAGGTTTAGTAGCTCATGACTTATAGAGAAAACAAGGGTTTCTGAAAAGTATGCAAAAAGTTAAAAGGTCTAAATCCTTTTAAAGGGAGAATTTTTTTCCTTTTATATCTAACCTAACTTGATTTGAAAATAAAATAAAATAAAATAATAAATCCTACAACTAAAAGATATTGTCTCTAATTAAAAGTTACAAAAAGAAAATATAATATAACCAATAAAAGCTAAATCCAACAAGAGATGCTCCAACGTGTGGGCTTGGCTTTGGACTGCTTGGCGCTTAATGCCAGATGGGTGTTTAGCACCCGTAAGGGGGCAGAGATGTTTCTGTTTGTGAAGCTTGCTAGCGCCTAAAGGGGGACAGCTCGAACTTTCTCCTTTTTGCTCTAAACACTGCCAAATTGCTCTGAATTCTACCTAAAATCATAAAAAAATAAAATAACTCAAACTAGCATCCAAAGAGGATTTTTGCACTAAAATCAAATAAAACTTAATAAATTCTAACTAAAAACAACTAGAAAATAAAGGAAAAAAGGTTAAAGATGCTCACACATCAGTATGGTGGATGTGGGTTATGATCATATGGAGGTGTTTGGTGGTATGTGCCTTGTGAGTAAGCTTGAGAACAATGTTGAGGAGTGGGTTCATAGGTGTATAGTGGTTGTGTTTGATAACCATAAGGAGGTCCACCATATCCATTGGATTGGTATGCACCATGGGATGGATTATGCTCATAGTATGATGGAGGAGGTTGCTGCTATAAAGATTGTTCATATACTTGAGGCTCCTCCCACCTTTGATTTTTCCATCCTTGATGCAAACCTTCATTGAAATTCCCATTTCCTACAACATAGTGAGAACTAAACTCACAGTAACAAGAGAAAATAAAAACAAAAGCTAACAAGAAATAAAGAGAACAAAATCCTACAACTAGTGAAAACTAACAAGGAAGCAAAAAGCAAACATATTCACACTATTCACATATATACAATAACCAATAACAAGCGCACATTTGCGATTCCCCAGCAACGACACCAAAAACATGATGTGAGAGAAATCGTCGGTTTATAATTTTCACAAAATAATCTCGTCGAAATATAGATCTAAACCAATAGATAACCCTCAATCAATGTTTAATTTGTTTGTTACTTAAGTCAAACCAATAAAAACCGAGAGTATTTAAATCTCGGGTCGTCTCTCAAAGGAATTGCAGGGAAGTGTGCATATTATCGTTTGTGAGATATTTTGAGCGTTTTGGTATGATGAACAAGAAAGTAAAGTTAATTATTAAGATCACATAAATGCTAAAAGATACTCATGGTAAGGATTAAGAGTCTAGGTTTCCTATCCTAGATCATTGACCACAACATGGTTATTACAAAGGGTTAATTCCACTTAGTTATCCTCTACATCAGAGGGTGAAGTCTAAGTGGACATAATTGATCCTAAAACCAACTAACAACCTTAGTCCTCAATCTCAAGCTAAGAGTGCAAAAATCTAGTCTAAAACCAAAAGAGGCATTTTAACGAACACTTGGAAGGTATGAAATAAAAGCATGATAAAATTGTAATAATAATAAAATCTAAAACTACCAGATATAAGAAAGTAATAATAATAACTCAAACAAACATCAGAAGAACATAAAACATCAAAATTGCATTAATAGAATCAAGATTAACAAGAGTTCATAAGCATAAAATCAACAAAATAAAGGAAATAACAAATAAAACTAAGAGAACAAGGATGCAATAACAAAAGATTGCAAGGAAATCTAAGTCAAGAAAAGCTCAAAACCTGAATCTAAGATGAAATTAACTTAATCTACCCTAATTCTAGAGAGAAGAGTAGAAAATAACCTAAAACTTGATTCTAAACTAAACCTAATTGCTCTCTCATTGTTCCTTCTTGAATTTGGCCTCAAATACTTCATAAATGAGTTGGATTTGGGCTTCAATGAGTTCAGAAATTGCTAGCCACATTTTCTTTAAGTGAGTCATGTGCTACGTGTCATGCATACGTGGGATGTCATGCATATGCGCAACTGGTAGATTTTCAAAACTTCATTTCTTCATGAATTCTCTAGTTTTACATGCTTTTTCTTCATTTCTTTAATTCAATCTTTGCCTTCTAAGCCTAAAATCACTTAACAAACTTATCAAGGCATCGAATAGAATTAAAGCAAATTATGTTTGGCAAATTAAGGGCATAAAAAACATGTTTTTACTCTTAAGCACAAATTAGAAAGAATTCACAAAACTATGCTATTTTAATGAATAAATGTGGAAAAAGTTGATAAAATCCACCAAATTCAATACAAGATAAACTTTAAAATTATGGTTTATCAGCGATATTGTACATTAAGGAGATAGAGAGGTTGCACAGTGTGCCAACGATGATAGTTTTGGATCGAGATCCCCGTTTCATGTTAAGGTTTTGGGGAGCTTTTCAAAAAGCTTTCGGTACGAGACTATGTCTCAGCACGACATATTATCCACAAATTGGCGAATAATCAGAAAGAATGTAAGAACCAAAAGTTAGTAACCGTTTAATTAAAATAAAATAATAAATTAATTCCTCGGAATAGGTTCGAAAATTTAGAAGTATTAATTAGAAAATTTAAGGGTGAGATTTGAATTCAGTAGATTTTTTTGAGTGGGAAAATATAAATTTTTGTGAAAAATTGTCTAAAAACGCGTACCGGTGATTTAACCGACAGTACCAATTTAAGTCTGTTTGGTACTGCGAGTGAGAAATTAAAACTGTAGAAAAACTTAGAAAAGTTTTTAGAATTGAAAATTGGGTGCTAATCTTAAAGGTTTTGGCCCAATGTTGGGCAAAACGAACCAAAAACGCTAAATGGTTGGACCGGGCCCTAGCTGGGCCCAAGCCCAACATATATAAACATAACTGATGAGCATTTTAGCTCATTTCTATTGCTGAAAAAGTTAGGGTACGCTTAGGAGAAAAGAGAAGGGAAGGGTTTGGGGTTTTACTATTCACCCCAACGTTGTTTTGATTATAACTTGCGTTCCAGAGCTTCGATTTGAATGTCATTTACAGCCACGCGAAGCTCTTGCTGAGACCGTTATTTCTATTTGAACAAAGTGGTAAGGAACTTTGAATTTCTCACCCAATTCTCTACCCTAACATATTTTGTAGTTTTGGTTCATTAGGTGGTATGTAGCATTGGTAAATTGTTGGGTTTCATCCCAATTCACAGTGGATAAGGTTAGAAAGCCCTGAACCCTTGTGGATTATTGATTTTGTGAACCCTATGATTGATTTTGGTATATTGCAAGATATTAGATTGATATTTGTGATTTTTGGAGTTGGTCTTGGTAATTGGATTAAGCTTTGGTGGTTGGAGCTTTGTTGAACTTGGTTGGAAGTCAATTTTGGTGATTTGAGTTGTGCAGAAATCGACCAATGTTTAATTTCGGTTTTTTTTAGCTAATATGTAATGTTTCGTGAAACTTAGGCTAGTGAACCCTAGGATAGGATTGAATTTATGATGATTGTTTATACTTATTGATGTTGGTGATGATTGTTGATGAATATTGACCTTGAGGATGAGTATTGATTATTATTGATGTTGATGAAAATTGATGATGATTGTGAGTTTCAATGATATTGATTTGAGGAATAGTGACTACAATGGATTTGGTTAATAGTTAATAGTATTTTGTGATGAGTATGTTCATAAGGGTGATGATAAGGGCGATGCGTATTTCGAATATCCACAACTAAACCGGCAAGTGCTCCAGGTCGTATCAAGTAATACCTCAGGTGAGTGAGGGTCGATCCCATTAGGATTGATGAACTGAGCAATAATGGTCGAATGACTCACTTAGTTAGTGGTGGATGAAAATTACACTCACACTATGTAATTCCGCACAACTAACCAGCAAGTGCACTGGGTCATCCAAGTAATACCTTACGTGAGTAAGGGTCGAATCCTATGGAGATTGTTAGCTTGAAGCAAGCTATGATTATCTTATTATTCTTAGTCAGGATACCAATAGGGTTCTTTAGTTTCAATTGTAAAAAGTGAAAGGGCATAAAATAAGTAATTGTTACGCAATAATGGAGAATATCTTGGAGTTTTGGAGATGCTTTGTCTTCTGAATCCCTGCAACATACTGCTTCTTACTTTCAAACATGCAAGGCTCCTTCCATGGCAAGTTGTATGTAGGGCGTCACCATTGTTAATGGCTACTTCTCATCCTCTCAGTGAAAATGGTCCAAATGCACTGTCACAGCACGGCTAATCATCTGTCGGTTCTCGATCATGTTGGAATAGGATCCGTTGATCCTTTTGCGTCTGTCACTACGCCCAACAATCGCGAGTCTGAAGCTCGTCACAGTCATCCAATCCCTGAATCCTACTCGGAATACCACAGACAAGGTTTAGACTTTCTGAATTCTCAAGGATGCTGCCAATGGATTCTAGCTTATACCACGAAGACTCTGATTAAGGAATCTAAGACATACTCATTCATTCAAATGTAGAACGGAGGTGGTTGTCAGGTGATGAGCGGATATTTTATACGCTTTTTGGGGGTAATTTCATGTAGATTTTAGCATGTTTTAATTGGTTTTTAGTAGAATATTATTGGTTTTTAAGCAAAAATCATATTTCTGGACTTTACTATGAGTTTGTGTATTTTTCTGTGATTTCAGGTATTTTCTGGCTGAAATTGAGGGAGCTGAGCAAAAATCTGAGTTAGGCTGAAAAAGGACTGCTGATGTTGTTGGATCCTGACCTCCCTGCACTCGAAATGGATTTTCTGGAGCTACAGGAGTCCAATTGGCGCGCTCTCAACGGCGTTGGAAAGTAGACATCCAGGGCTTTCCAGCAATATATAATAGTCCATACTTTGCGCGAAGATAGACGACGTAACTTGGCGTTGAACGCCAAGTACATGCTGCTGTCTGGAGTTAAACGCCAGAAAAACGTCATGATCCGGAGTTGAACGCCCAAAACACGTTATAACTTGGAGTTCAACTCCAAGAAAGGCCTCAACTCGTGGATAGCTTTAGTCTCAGCCCCAGCACACACCAAGTGGGCCCCAGAAGTGGATTTCTGCACCAATTATCTTAGTTTACTCACATTTTTGTAAACCTAGGTTACTAGTTTACTATTTAAACAACTTTTAGAGACTTATCTTGTACCTCATGACATTTTCAGATCTGAATTACATACTTTTTGACGGCATGAGTCTCTAAACTCCATTGTTGGGGGTGAGGAGCTCTGCAGCGTCTCGATGAATTAATACAATTCCTTTGTTTTCCATTCAAAACACGCTTGTTCTTATCTAAGATGTTCATTCGCGCTTAATTATGAAGAAGGTGATGATCCGTGACACTCATCACCTTCCTCAATCCATGAACGTGTGCCTGACAACCACCTCCGTTCTACATCAGATTGAATGAGTATCTCTTAGATTCCCTAATCAGAATCTTCGTGGTATAAGCCGGATTGATGGCGGCATTCATGAGAATCCGGAAAGTCTAAACCTTGTCTGTGGTATTCCGAGTAGGATTCTGGGATTGAATGACTGTGACGAGCTTCAAACTCCTGAAGGCTGGGCGTTAGTGACAGACGCAAAAGAATCAATGGATTCTATTCCAACCTGATTGAGAACCGACAGATGATTAGCCGTGCTGTGACAGAGCATAGGAACATTTTCACTGAGAGGATGGGAAGTAGCCATTGACAACGGTGACACCCTACATAGAGCTTGCCATGGAAGGAACCTTGCGTGTGGGAAAAGGATTTCAAGGAAGAGTTGAAGTTCAGAGGACAAAGCATCTCCAAAACTCCAACATATTCTTCATTAAAAAGTAACACTTCCTTATTCCAAATAATTTGACTTCTTATCATTAAATCCAATTAATCTTATTGGCATCCTGACTAGGATTAATAAAATAAACATAGATTGCTTCAAACCAATAATCTCCGTGGGATCGACCCTTACTCACGTAAGGTATTACTTGGACGACCCAGTGCACTTGCTGGTTAGTTGTACGGATTACAAATTCGTGCACCATGTTTTTGGCGCCGTTGCCGGGGATTGTTCGAATTTGAACAAACTAAAGGTTTATTTTATTTCTTAGATTAGGAATAATTTATTTTTGTTGTTATAGAGTCATTAAATTCTGATAGGATAGTTTCTTTTAAAAAAAAATTTTTTTTTCTTTTCAAAAATATTATCTTTCTTAATTAATTGTTAATTTTCGTGAGTTTAGTGTCTTGTTCTAAGTTTGGTGTCAATTGCATATTTTATATTTTTAAAAAAAAAATTCGACTTGTGTTCTTTGTTCTTCATTGATCTTCAAGTTGTTCCTGTTTATTTTTCTTGTTTGATCTCAAGTTTTTCTTGTTTTATGTCTTTTCTTGTTTTTCTTGTGCTTTTTCAAAACATTAACTTTCAAAAATTTATATTTTTATCCATAAATATGATACATTTTTAAAATCAACATTGAAGTTACTGCCCAATTGGCTGGAGCTTTAGTAGTTGTTCTTCATAATTGGGTATCTTCTTTGGAATCTTTTTCAAAAATAATTTTTCTTTTATTGAATCTTGTGCCAAACTCTAAGTTTGGTGTTTTCTTGTTAAGTTTTCTTTAATTTTCGAAAATTTGTCTTGATTTTCTAAAAATTTTAAGTTTGGTGTTCTTTCTTTTGTTCTTGGTGTTCTTGGGAATTTTCAAGGTGTTCTTGAGTCTTTCTTGTGCTTTGATCTTAAAATTTTTAAGTTTGGTGTTCCTTGGTGTTTTCCCTCCAAAATTTTCTAAAATAAGGAGCATTGGATCTAAAAATTTTAAGTCTTATGTCTTTTGTGTGTTTTTCTCTTTCATCAAAAAAATTTTCAAAATTCAAAAAAAATATCCTTCCTAACTAATTTTAAACTAATTTTTCAAAAATTTTATATAAAAATTCAGATTTTAATTTCAAAATATTTTCAATCTCTTTCATTTGTTTCGTTTTTATTTTATTTTATAAAAATTAATTTTTATAAAATAAATAATATCAACATACATATCATCTCTTTTATTCCATCATGGAATTAAGTGGGAATGAACAGTCCAGGAGGACTCTGGGGTCATACGCTAACCCCACTACTGCTTCATATGGGAGTAGTATCTGTATACCCTCCATTGGAGTTAGTAGCTTTGAGTTGAATCCTCAGCTCATTATCATGGTGCAGCAAAACTGCCAGTATTCTGGTCTTCCACAGGAAGAACCTACAGAGTTTCTGGCACAATTTTTACAAATTGCTGGCACAGTACATGATAAGGAAGTAGATTAGGATGTCTACAGATTATTACTGTTTCCATTTGCTGTAAAAGATCAAGTTAAGAGATGGTTAAATAACCAGCCTAAGAACAGCATAAAAACATGGAAACAGCTGTCAGAAAAATTCCTGAATCACTATTTCCCTCCAAAACGGATGACACGGCTAAGGCTAAGCATC
Organism: Arachis hypogaea; assembly: GCF_003086295.3. NCBI lineage: Eukaryota > Viridiplantae > Streptophyta > Magnoliopsida > Fabales > Fabaceae > Arachis > Arachis hypogaea. Next base: position 79,451,712 of record NC_092044.1, on the reverse strand, counting down.
CAAGGTTTCAAACAAGGAGATAATGAATCCCTTTATGATGTCTGGGAGAGATACAGAGAGATGCTAAGAAAATGCCCCTCTGAAATGTTTTCAGAGCGGGTGCAATTAGACATCTTCTACTATGGGCTTACAGAAAAAGCCCAGATTTCTCTAGACTACTCAGCTGGTGGATCTATTCATATGAGAAAAAAAATTGAAGAAGCTCAAGAGCTTATTGATACAGTTGCCAGAAATCAGCATCTGTACTTAAGCAGTGAATCTTCCATGAAAGAAGAAGCTAAAACAGTAACTGCTAAACTCAGTCCTGTAGATCAGGCTAATGAATTCAATCAACAATTAGACTTTCTAACTCAACAGCTAGCCGAATTCAAGGAGATACTACAGGAAACAAGAATGGCTAACAGGAATATGGAAGTACAGTTAAGGCAAACAGAAAAGCAACTGTCAAAACAAATAGCAGAAGAATGCCAAACAGTTCAATTAAGAAGTGGGAAAACATTAAATACCTCACTTCAAAGCAGCAGGAAGCCAAGAAATAAACAGATGGCTACTCAAAATCCCTCTGAGGACAATCAGAGCCCAGAGAGGAATAATGCGGGTGCTGAACGCCCAGACCATGCTCATTCCTAGCGTTCAACGCCAGAAACAAGCATGAATCCGGCGTTGAACGCCCAAAGGGAGCATAATTCCGGCGTTCAGACGCCAGTAACAAATGAGGAGTTGGCGTTTAACGCCACTCCAGCTTCCACCCCTGGCATTCAAACGCCAGTGGAAAATCAATCACATACAAGTACTGATAACAACCCTTCTAAAAAGGCTTCCCAACCCACTTCTGTAGGTAATAAACCTGCAGCAACTAAGGTTGAGGAATATAAAGCCAAAATGCCTTATCCTCAAAAACTCCGCCAAGCGGAACAGGATAAGCAATTTGCTCGCTTTGCAGACTATCTCAGAACTCTTGAAATAAAGATTCCGTTTGCAGAAGCACTTGAGCAAATACCTTCCTATGCTAAGTTCATGAAAGAGATCTTAAGTCATAAGAAGGATTGGAGGGAAACTGAAAAAGTTTACCTCACTGAAGAATGCAGTGCAGTCATTCTGAAAAGCTTCTCTGAGAAGCTTAAAGATCCGGGAGCTTTATGATACCATGCACATTAGAGGGTACTTGTACCAAGCAAGCTTTATGTGATCTTGGGGCAAGTATCAATCTAATACCTGCATCTACTATCAGAAAGCTTGGTTTGACTGAAGAAATCAAACCAACCAGGATATGTCTTCAACTTGCTGATGGCTCCATTAAATACCCATCAGGAGTGATTGAAGACATGATTGTCAAAGTTGGGCCATTTGCCTTTCCTACTGACTTTGTGGTGCTAGAAATGGAGGAGCACAAGAGTGCAACTCTCATTCTAGGAAGACCTTTCCTAGCAACTGGCCGAACCCTCATTGACGTCCAAAAAGGGGAAGTAACCTTGAGAGTCAATGAGGAGGAGTTCAAGTTGAATGTTGTCAAAGCCATGCAACACCCAGACACCCCAAATGACTGCATGAGTGTTGATATTATTGACTCTCTGGTAAGAGAGGTCAATATGGCTGAGAGTCTCGAATCAGAGCTAGAGGACATCTTTAAAGATGTTCAGCCTGACCTGGAGGATTCAGAGAGAATAGTAGAACCTCTGAAAATCCCTCAGGAAGAGGAGAAACCTCCTAAACTCGAGCTCAAACCATTACCACCATCCCTAAAATATGCATTCCTGGGAGAAGGTGATACCTTTCCTGTAATCATAAGCTCTACCTTAGAGCCACGGGAAGAGGAAGCACTAATTCAAGTGCTAAGGACACACAAGACAGCTCTTGGGTGGTCCATCAGTGATCTCAAGGGCATTAGCCCAGCCAGATGCATGCACAAGATCCTATTGGAAGGTGACGCCAAGCCAGTTGTTCAACCACAAAGGCGGCTGAACCCAGCCATGAAGGAAGTGGTGCAGAAGGAGGTCACTAAATTACTAGAGGCTGAGATTATTTATCCTATTTCTGACAGCCCCTGGGTAAGCCCTGTCCAAGTCGTCCCTAAAAAGGGAGGCATGACAGTGGTTCACAATGAAAAAAATGAACTGGTTCCTACAAGAACAGTTACAGGGTGGCGTATGTGTATTGATTATAGAAGGCTCAATATAGCCACCAGAAATGATCATTTTCCTTTACCATTCATAAAGCAAATGCTAGAAAGACTAGCAGGTCATGAATACTACTGCTTCCTGGATGGATATTCAGGTTATAATCAAATTGCAGTAGATCCCCAGGATCAGGAGAAAACGGCATTCACCTGCCCATCTGGAGTATTTGCATACAGAAGGATGCCATTTGGCCTGTGCAATGCACCTGCAACTTTTCAGAGGTGCATGCTCTCAATTTTCTCTGATATGGTGGAAAAATTCCTAGAAGTCTTCATGGATGACTTTTCAGTATTTGGAGACTCATTCAGCTCCTGCCTTAACCATTTAGCACTTGTTCTAAAGAGATGCCAAGAGACTAACCTGGTTTTAAACTGGGAGAAGTGTCACTTTATGGTGACTGAAGGAATTGTCCTTGGGCACAAAATCTCGAACAAGGGGATAGAGGTGGATCAAGCTAAGGTAGAGGTAATTGAAAAATTACCACCACCTGCCAATGTTAAGGCAATCAGAAGCTTTCTGGGGCATGCAGGATTCTATAGGAGGTTTATAAAGGATTTTTCAAAAATTGCCAAACCTCTGAGCAACCTGCTAGCTACTGACACGCCATTTATCTTTGATAAAGAGTGTCTGCAGGCATTTGAGACTCTGAAAGCTAAATTGGTTACAGCACCAATCATCTCTGCACCAGACTGGACATTACCATTTGAATTGATGTGTGATGCCAGTGACCATGCCATTGGTGCAGTGTTGGGACAAAGGCATGACAAGCTTCTGCACGTCATTTACTATGCCAGCCGTGTTTTAAATGACGCACAGAAGAATTACACAACCACAGAAAAAGAGCTACTTGCAGTGGTTTACGCCATTGACAAATTCAGATCCTATTTAGTAGGATCAAAAGTGATTGTGTATACTGATCATGCTGCTCTTAAATATCTACTCACAAAGCAGGATTCAAAGCCCAGACTTATAAGATGGGTGTTGCTTCTGCAAGAGTTTGATATAGAAATAAGAGACAAAAAAGGGACAAAGAATCAAGTAGCAAATCACCTGTCCCGAATAGAACCAGTAGAAGGGGTGTCCCTCCCTCTCACTGAGATCTCTGAAACCTTTCCGGATGAGCAACTCTTTGCCATCCAGGAAGTGCCGTGGTTTGCAGACATTGCAAACTACAAGGCAGTGAGATTCATACCCAAAGAGTACAGTAGGCTGCAATCAAAGAAATTGATCACAGATGCAAAGTACTATCTTTGGGATGAACCATATCTCTTCAAGAGATGTGCAGACGGAGTAATCCGTAGATGTGTGCCTAAGGAAGAAGCACAGAAAATTCTCTGGCATTGCCATGGATCACAGTATGGAGGACATTTTGGAAGTGAGCGAACAGCCACAAGAGTCCTCCAATGTGGCTTCTACTGGCCTACTCTCTATAAAGATTCCCGAGCATTTGTACTTAATTGTGACAGTTGCCAAAGATCTGGCAATCTGCCTCACAGTTATGCCATGCCTCAACAAGGGATCTTGGAGATTGAGTTGTTTGATGTATGGGGCATTGACTTTATGGGACCTTTCCCACCATCATACTCAAACACTTATATTCTGGTGGCAGTGGATTATGTATCCAAATGGGTGGAGGCTATTGCAACACCCACTAATGACACTAAAACAGTGTTAAAATTCCTCCAGAAACACATCTTCGGCAGATTTGGTACCCCTAGAGTATTAATCAGTGATGGGGGCACTCATTTCTGCAATAAACAGCTTTACTCTGCTTTGGTTCGTTATGGAGTTAGCCACAGGGTAGCTACTCCATATCACCCACAGACTAATGGGCAAGCTGAAGTCTCAAATAGAGAACTCAAAAGAATCCTCGAACGGACTGTAATTAACCGTAGAAAGGATTGGGCAAGGAGCTTGGATGATGCTCTGTGGGCATACAGAACAGCATTCAAGACCCCCATAGGGACCTCTCCATACCAGCTTGTGTATGGAAAGGCATGTCACTTGCCAGTGGAACTGGAACACAAGGCCTACTGGGCAACCAGATTCCTGAACCTTGATGCCAAGTTAGCTGGAGAAAAACGTTTACTCCAGCTAAATGAGCTAGAGGAATTTAGACTTAATGCTTTCGAGAATGCAAAAATTTACAAGGAGAAAGCAAAAAGATGGCATGATAAGAAATTGTCATCCAGAGTCTTTGAGCCGGGGCAGAAAGTTCTGCTATTTAATTCTAGGCTCAAATTATTCCCCGGGAAATTAAAATCCCGGTGGAGAGGTCCATATGTAATTACAAGTGTATCACCATATGGATACGTAGAGCTTCAGGATAATGACTCTAACAAAAAGTTCATTGTTAATGGACAGAGAATTAAACATTATCTTGAAAGTAACTTCGAGCAAGAATGCTCAAAATTGAGACTTGATTAGAGCTCAGTGGTAGTCCAGCTAAAGACAATAAAGAAGCGCTTGCTGGGAGGCAACCCAGCCATTTACAAAGTTTACTTACTAATTAAATAAATTTCCTTTTTTTACAGGTATGTGTCCAAGTATCTTCAAAGGGTAAAAATAGCAATTGATTGAATTCACAGAGTTACAGGGAAATTTGGAAGCTCACTGGCGTGAAAAAGCCAGTAAAAAAAAAACATTTTGGGCGTTTAACGCCCAAAAGAAGCACCCACTGGGCGTTCAACGCCAGTAAGGGTAGCCATCTGGGCGTTAAACGCCAGAAAGGAGCATCTTTTGGGCGTTGAACGCCAGAAAGAAGCACCTTCTGGGCGTTTAACGCCAGATTGACAGCGTCCTGGGCGTTCAGAAAAACGCCCAGTGACAAAGGACTTCCTGGCGTTCAACGCCAGAAAGAAGCAACAATTGGGCGTTAAATGCCCAAAACATGCACCAGTTGGGCGTTTAACGCCAGGATGGTGGGGAGGAGGTAAAATTCGTTTTTCTTTACAAATTTTCTAATCTTTTATGTTTCAATTCATGATTTCTTGCATAAACATGTTTCAAATTGTCATCCCTCAAATCAAATTAGTTTTCTAAAAATCCTAATTTCTAAAATCCCTTTTTCAAAAGTGTCCAATATATCTTAATTCATAAACACAAATCTTTTTCCAATCCAATTCTTTTTCAAATCTTTTTAATTTCTTCTCATATCTTTTTCAACTCATCTTATCTTTTTTTCGAAACTGCCTCTCCTTCTATTCCTCTCATTTCCTTTCTTTTGCTTGAGGACAAGCAAACCTCTAAGTTTGGTGTGATTTGCCATGATCACTGAGCTAAAACTCATTAAGATCATGGCACCTAAGGGAACAGGAAGAGCAAGGATGTGAACTTAAGGGAGCTGAAGCGTCAGAAATTAATTCTTGAAGGCACCCCACAAACTAGAGAAACATCCACTTCCCAAAATACAGGTTGTTAAGTTCTAATTCTAGCTTCAACTCTGTAATAGTATTATTATAGGATTTTACCTTAGAAGTTATATAGGAGTAGAAGTAATTAGCATATCTATTTTGGCTTTATTTCCAATTAAGTTATAACCTATTTTTCTCATCATCATCAAACATGAATAAAATAGTAGATTTGTAGAATAAAGAGGCAATTTAATTTTCTCGAGTTCTGAATAAGGAAAATTCTAATTATTTATATGTGGTGGCAATACTTTTTGTCTTCTGAATGAATGCTTGAACAGTGCATAATTTTGATATTGAATTTTATGAATGTTAAAATTGTTGGCTCTTGAAAGAATGATGAACAAGAGAAATGTTATTGATGATCTGAGAAATCATGAAATTGATTCTTGAAGCAAGAAAAAGCAGTGAAAAAAAAAATTTTCTTGCGAAAAAAAAAAGAGAGAGAAAGAAAAAGCAAGCAGAAAAAGCCAATAGCCCTTAAAACCAAAAGGCAAGGGTAAAAAGGATCCAAGGCTTTGAGCATCAATGGATGGGAGGGCCCAAGGAAATAAATCCAGGCCTAAGCGGCTAAATCAAGCTGTCCCTAACCATGTGCTTGTGGCATGCAGGTCCAAGTGAAAAGCTTGAGACTGAGTGGTTAAAGTCGTGATCCAAAGCAAAAGAGTGTGCTTAAGAACTCTGGACACCTCTAATTGGGGACTTGAGCAAAGCTAAGTCACAATCTGAAAAGGTTCACCCAGTTATGTGTGTGTGGCATTTATGTATCCAGTGGTAATACTGGAAAAAACAAAGTGCTTAGGGCCACAGCCAAGACTCATTAAGTAGCTGTGTTCAATAATCAACATACTAAACTAGGAGAATCAATAATACTATCTGAATTCTGAGTTCCTATGGATGCCAATCATTCTGAATTTCAAAGGATAAAGTGAGATGCCAAAACTGTTCAGAAGCAAAAAGCTACTAGCCCCGCTCATCCAATTAGAATCTGAGCTTCACTTAAAACTCTGAAATATTATTGCTTCTTAATTTCTTGTTATCCTATTTTATTTATCTAGTTGCTTGAGGACAAGCAACAGTTTAAGTTTGGTGTTGTGATGAGCGGATATTTTATACGCTTTTTAGGGGTAATTTCATGTAGATTTTAGCATGTTTTAATTGGTTTTTAGTAGAATATTAGTGGTTTTTAAGCAAAAATCATATTTCTGGGATTTACTATGAGTTTGTGTGTTTTTCTGTGATTTCAGGAATTTTCTGGCTGAAATTGAGGGAGCTGAGCAAAAATCTGAGTTAGGCTGAAAAAGGACTGCTGATGCTGTTGGATCCTGACCTCCCTGCACTCGAAATGGATTTTCTGGAGCTACAGGAGTCCAATTGGCGCTCTCTCAACGGCGTTGGAAAGTAGACATACAGGGCTTTCCAGCGATATATAATAGTTCATACTTTGCGCGAAGATAGACGACGTAACTTGGCGTTGAACGCCAAGTACATGCTGCTGTCTGGAGTTAAACGCCAGAAAAACGTCATGATCCGGAGTTGAACGCCCAAAACACGTTATAACTTGGAGTTCAACTCCAAGAAAGGCCTCAACTCGTGGATAGCTTTAGTCTCAGCCCCAGCACACACCAAGTGGGCCCCAGAAGTGGATTTCTGCACCAATTATCTTAGTTTACTCACATTTTTGTAAACCTAGGTTACTAGTTTACTATTTAAACAACTTTTAGAGACTTATCTTGTACCTCATGACATTTTCAGATCTGAATTACATACTTTTTGACGGCATGAGTCTCTAAACTCCATTGTTGGGGGTGAGGAGCTCTGCAGCGTCTCGATGAATTAATACAATTCCTTTGTTTTCCATTCAAAACACGCTTGTTCTTATCTAAGATGTTCATTCGCGCTTAATTATGAAGAAGGTGATGATCCGTGACACTCATCACCTTCCTCAATCCATGAACGTGTGCCTGACAACCACCTCCGTTCTACATCAGATTGAATGAGTATCTCTTAGATTCCCTAATCAGAATCTTCGTGGTATAAGCCGGATTGATGGCGGCATTCATGAGAATCCAGAAAGTCTAAACCTTGTCTGTGGTATTCCGAGTAGGATTCTGGGATTGAATGACTGTGACGAGCTTCAAACTCCTGAAGGCTGGGCGTTAGTGACAGACGCAAAAGAATCAATGGATTCTATTCCAACCTGATTGAGAACTGACAGATGATTAGCCGTGCTGTGACAGAGCATAGGAACGTTTTCACTGAGAGGATGGGAAGTAGCCATTGACAACGGTGACACCCTACATAGAGCTTGCCATGGAAGGAACCTTGCGTGTGGGAAAAGGATTTCAAGGAAGAGTTGAAGTTCAGAGGACAAAGCATTTCCAAAACTCCAACATATTCTTCATTAAAAAGTAACACTTCCTTATTCCAAATACTTTGACTTCTTATCATTAAATCCAATTAATCTTATTGGCATCCTGACTAGGATTAATAAAATAAACATAGATTGCTTCAAATCAATAATCTCCGTGGGATCGACCCTTACTCACGTAAGGTATTACTTGGACGACCCAGTGCACTTGCTGGTTAGTTGTACGGATTACAAATTCGTGCACCATCAGGCACGCATTCATAGATTGTGAATAGTGATGAGTGTCACGGATCATCACATTCATCATAGTGAAGTGCGAATGAACATCTTAGAGAGAAACAAGCGTGTTTGAATAGAAAACAGAAATAATTGCATTAATTCATCGAGACGCTGCAGAGCTCCTCACCCCCAACAATGGAGTTTAGAGACTCATGCTGTCAAAGAGTACAAAGTTCAGATCTAAAATGTCATGAGGTATCAAAATAAGTCTGTAAAAGTTGTTTAAATACTAAACTAGTAACCTAGGTTTATAGAAAATGAGTAAACTAAGATAGATAGTGCAGAAATCCACTTCTGGGGCCCACTTGGTGTGTGCTGGGGCTGAGACTTGAGCTTCTCACGTGCCTGGGCTGTTTTTGGAGTTAAACGTCAGGTTGTAACCTGTTTCTGGCATTTAACTCCAACTTGCAACCTGTTTCTGGCGTTCAACGCCAGAATGCAACATAGAACTGGCGTTAAACGCCAGTTTACATCATTTATCTTCGTGAAAAGTATGGACTATTATATATTTCTGGAAAGCCCTGGATGTCTACTTTCCAACCCAATTGATAGCGCACCAATTGGACTCCTGTAGCTCCAAAAAATCCATTCCGAGTGCAGGGAGGTCAGAATCCAACAACATCAGCAGTCCTTTTTTAGCTTGAATAAGATTTTTGCTCAGCTCCTTAAATTTCAGCCAAAAAATACCTGAAATCATATAAAAATACACAAACTCATAGTAAAGTCCAGAAATATGAATTTTGCCTAAAAACTAATAAAAATATACTAAAAACTAACTAAAACATACTAAAATCTATATGAAATTACCACCAAAAAGCGTATAAAATATCCGCTCATAACAACACCAAACTTAAACTGTTGCTTGTCCCCAAGCAACTAGATAAATAAAATAGGATAGAAAGAGATCAAGAAGCAATAATATCTCAGAGTTTTAAGTGAAGCTCGGATTCTAATTAGATGAGCGGGACTAGTAGCTTTTTGCTTCCGAACAGTTTTGGCATCTCACTTTATCCTTTGAAATTCAGAATGATTGGTATCCATAGGAACTCAGACTTTAGATAGTATTATTGTTTCTCCTAGTTTAGTATGTTGATTCTTGAACACAGCTACTTTATGAGTCTTGGCCGTGGCCCTAAGCACTTTGTTTTCCAGTATTACCACCAGATACATAAATGCCACAGACACATAACTGGGTGAACCTTTTCAGATTGTGACTTAGCTTTGCTCAAGTCCCCAATTAGAGGTGTCCAGAGTTCTTAAGCACACTCTTTGACTTTGGATCACGACTTTAACCACTTAGTCTGAAGCTTTTCACTTGGACCTGCATGCCACAAGCACATGGTTAGGGACAGCTTGACTTGGCCGCTTAGGCCTGGATTTATTTCCTTGGGCCCTCCTATCCATTAATGCTCAAAGCCTTGGATCCATTTCACCCTTGCCTTTTGGTTTAAAGGGCTATTGGCTTTTTCTACCTCTTTTGATTCTCTCTTTTATTTTTTGCTTCAAGAATCAATTTCCTGATTTTTCAGATCAACAATAATATTTCTCTTGTTCATCATTCTTTCAAGAGCCAACAATTTTAACATTCATAAAATTCAATATAAAAAATATGCACTGTTCAGGCATTCATTCAGAAGACAAAAAGTATTGCCACCCCATCTAAATAATTAGAATTTTCCTTATTAAAAACTCGAAAAAGTATCGCATCTTTATTCTATGTTTGATGATGATGAGAAAAATAAATTATAGCTTAATTAGAGATAAAATCAAAATAGATATACTAATTACTACTACTAATATATAACTTCTAAGGTAAATTCCTAATAAGAATAATTATGACAGAGTTAAGGCAAAGATTAGGACTCAACAACCTTTATTTTGGGAGGTGGATGCTCCTTTAATCTGTGGAGTGCTTGGCCCTTCAAGAGACAGCTTCTGACGCTTTAGTTCCCTCAGTTCATGCCCTTGCTCTTCTTGTTCCTTAAGCAGTTTGCAAAGCATGCTATTTTGATTTTGCTGTTCTTTCTTTAGTTGCTCCATAGCTTCTTGCAATTTGGTGACAGATGCTTCAGGGCGTTCCCAGTATTCAATTTGAGGGATTTCCGGGAGGAACTCCTGTGCTTTCCTCTTGATGGAGTCGTCCTGCACTTGTTATCCTTCCATTGACATTTTGGTGATTGGTCGCTCAACTGAGATATACTCAGTTACTCCCATCTTCACCCCAGCATCTTTACATAGCATAGAGATTAAGCTTGGATAAGCCAATTTGGCATCTTTGGAGTTCTTGTTTGCAATTGTGTAAAGTTCACAAGAAATCAGCTGATGAACTTCCACTTCTTTTCCCAATATAATGCAATGGTTCATTACTGCTCTTTTGATGGTGACTTCAGGGCGGTTGCTAGTGGGCAGTATAGAACGCCCAATGAAGTCCAGCCAGCCTCTGGCGACTAGTTTGAGATCTTCTCTCTTGAGTTGATTTAGGACACCCTTTGTGATGGTTGTCCACTTGGTTCCAAGGAGGCATATGTCCTCTAGAATTTTGTCCAATCCCTTATTTGTTCTCATCATTCTCCTATTAAAGGAGTCTGGGTCATCTTTCAGCTAAGGTAGCTTAAAGATCTCCCTGATTTTGTCAGGGTGAAGGTGAACAATCTTTCCTTTGACCATAGTTCGATAGTCATAGAAGGCGGCTCCAGCTAATCTCTGCCTGTCTGTTTGCCGCAGATTAGAGTAGAATTCCTGAACCATGTTCCTTCCCACCTTTGTTTCAGGATTAGCTAGGATTTCCCAGCTCCTGTTTCAAATTTGATCTTGGATCTCCGGATATTCATCTTCTTTCAGATCAAATTTGACTTCCGGGATCACTGACCTTAGACCCATTATTTTGTAGTAATGGTCTGAATGTTCTTTGGTTAAAAACATCCCTTGATTCCAAAGTGGTTTTGGAATATTCTCTTTCTTGCCTCTTGGAGTGGTTTATTTTCCCTTAGGGGCCATGATCTTAGTAGGTATGGCTTAGTGATCAAGGATAAACACACCAAACTTAGAGGTTTTCTTGTCCTCAAGCAAAAGAAAGAAAAGGAGAGGGATAGAAGGAGAGCCAATTTCGAATGGTGGAAGAGAGGAGTGAGGCCGAATGTGGATTTAAAGGGAGGGAGGGTGGGTTTTCGAAAATTTTGAAAAAGATAAGATAGAAGATATAATTTGTGAAAGATAACTATGATAGGAAAAAGAAGTAATTTAAAATTGAAAAGTTATGAAAGATATTTGAAAAAGATAACTCTGAATTTTTATTTTTAAAAAAGATTTGAGATGAATTTGAAAAGATAATTGAGTTTTGAAAAAAAAAATTGAAAAGAAGTTGGATGGGATTTGAAAAGGATTTGTGTTTATGAATTAAGATACATTTGATATCTTTGAAAAAGGGTTTGAAAAATTAGGATTAAAATTTTTGGAATTGAAAGATGAGAGTTTGTAACATGGTTATGCAAGAAATCATGAATTGAAACATGAAAAATGAAAAAAATTTGAGTTGAAAACGAATTCACCTCCTCCCCACAGTCCTGGCATTAAACACCCAAACACTACATGTTTTGGGTGTTTAACGCCCATTTGTAGCTTCTCCTGGGCGTTTAACGCCCAGTCGTTGCTTCTGGCTGGCGTTAAACGCCAGGAACTCTTTTGTCACTGGGCGTTTTTTTGAACGCCCAGGACGTTGTAAATCTGGCGTTAAACACCAGAAGATGCTTCTTTTTGGCGTTTAACGCCCAAAACATGCTTCTTTCTGGCGTTTAACGCCCAGATGGCTATCTCTACTGGCGTTGAACGCCCAGTAGATGCTTCTTTTGGGCGTTCAACGCCCAAAACAGCTCTTACTGGCTTTTTCAAACCAGTGAGCTTTTTTTGCTGTTTTATCCTCTGAATCCTTCTGTAACTCTGTATCATTCACTGAAATGTATTATCTATTTAAAATTAAAATTACAAATAAAATAAACTCATGATTGGGTTGCCTCCCAGCAAGCGCTTCTTTATTGTCTTTAGCTGGACTATTACTGAGCTTTAATCAAGTCTCAGTTTTGAGCATTCTTGATCAAAATTGCTTTCAAGATAATGTTTGACTCTCTGTCCATTAACAATGAACTTTTTGTTAGAATCATTATCCTGAAGCTCTACGTAACCATATGGTGATACACCTGTAATCACATATGGTCCTCTCCACCGGGATTTCAATTTCTCGGGGAATAATCTGAGCCTAGAATTAAACAGCAGAACTTTCTGCCCTGGCTCAAAGACTCTGGATGACAGCTTCTTGTCATGCCATCTTTTTGCTTTCTTTTTGTAAATTTTTACATTTTCGAAAGCATTGAGTCTGAATTCCTCTAGCTCATTTAACTGGAGTAATCATTTTTCTCCAGCTAACTTGGCATCAAGGTTTAAGAATCTGGTTGCCCAGTAGGCCTTATGTTCCAGTTTCACTGGCAAGTGACAGGCTTTTCCATACACAAGCTGGTATGGAGAGGTCCCTATAGGAGTCTTGAATGCTGTTCTGTATGCCCACAGAGCATCATCCAAGCTTTTTGCCCAATCCCTTCTACAGTTAATCACAGTCCGTTCCAAGATTCTTTTAAGTTCTCTATTAGAGACTTCAGCTTGCCCATTTGTCTGAGGATGATATGGAGTGGCCACCCTGTGGTTAACTCCATATCGAACCAAAGCAGAGTAAAGCTGTTTATTGCAGAAATGAGTGCCCCCATCACTGATTAGTACTCTAGGGATACCAAATCTGCTGAAGATGTATTTCTGGAGGAATTTCAGCACTGTCTTAGTATCATTAGTGGGTGTTGCAATAGCTTCCACCCATTTGGATACATAATCCACTGCCACCAGAATATAAGTGTTTGAGTATGATGGTGGGAAAGGCCCCATGAAGTCAATACCCCATACATCAAACAACTCAATCTCCAAGATCCCTTGTTGAGGCATGGCATAACTGTGATGCAGATTGCCAAATCTTTGGCAACTGTCACAATTAAGTACAAACACTCAGGAGTCTTCATAGAGAGTAGGCCAGTAGAAGCAACATTGGAGGACTCTCGTGGCTGTTCGCTCACTTCCAAAATGTCCTCCATACTGTGATCCATGGCAGTGCCAGAGGATCTTCTGTGCTTCTTCTTTAGGCACACATCTACAAATTACTCCGTCTGCACATCTCTTGATGAGATATGGTTCATCCCAAAGATAGTACTTTGCATCCGTGATCAATTTCTTTGATCGTTGCCTACTGTATTCTTTGGGTATGAATTTCACTGTCTTGTAGTTTACAATGTCTGCAAACCATGGCACTTCCTGGATGGCAAAGAATTGCTCATCCGGAAAGTTTCCAGAGATCTCAGTAAGAGGGAGGGACGCCCCTTCTACTGGTTCTATTCGGGACAGGTGATCTGCTACTTGGTTCTCTGTCCCTTTTCTGTCTCTTATTTCTATATCAAACTTTTGCAGAAGCAACACCCATCTTATGAGTCTGGGTTTTAAATCCTTCTTTGTGAGTAGATATTTAAGAGCAGTATGGTCAGTGTACACAATCACTTTTGATCCTACTAAGTAGGATCTGAACTTGTCAATGGCGTAAACCACTGCAAGTAACTCTTTTTCCGTGGTTGTGTAGTTCTTCTGCGCGTCATTTAAAACACGACTGGCATAATAAATGACGTGCAGAACCTTGTCCTGCCTTTGTCCCAACACTACACCAATGGCATGGTCATTGGCATCACACATTAGTTCAAATGGTAATGTCTAGTCTGGTGCAGAGATGACTGGTGTTGTGACCATCTTAGCTTTCAGAGTCTCAAACGCCTGCAGACACTCCTTATCAAAGATAAATGGCGTGTCAGCAGCAAGCAGATTACTTAGAGGTTTGGCAATTTTTGAAAAATCTTTTATAAACCTCCTATAGAAATCCGCATGCCCCAAAAAGCTTCAGATTGCCTTAACATTGGCAGGTGGTGGTAATTTTTTAATTACCTCTACCTTAGCTTGATCCACCTCTATTCCCTTGTTCAAAATTTTGTGCCCAAGGACAATTCCTACAGTCACCATAAAGTGACATTTTCCCAGTTTAAAACCAGGTTAGTCTCTTGCCACCTTTTTAGAACAAGTCCTAGATGGTCAAGATAGGAGCTGAATGAGTCTTCAAATACTGAAAATTCATCCATGAAGACTTCCAGAAATTTTTTTACCATATCAGAGAAAATAGAGAGCATGCACCTTTGAAAGGTTGCAGGTGCATTACACAAGCCAAATGGCATCCTTCTGTATGCAAATACTCTGGATGGACATGTGAATGCTATTTTCTCTTGATCTTGGGAATCTACTACAATTTGATTATAACCTGAATATCCATCCAGGAAGCAGTAGTATTCATGACCTGCTAGTCTTTCTAGCATCTGGTCTATAAATGGTAAAGGAAAATGATCCTTTCTGGTAGCTGTATTGAGCCTTCTATAATCAATATACATACGTCACCCTGTAACTGTTCTTGTAGGAACCAGTTTATTCTTTTCATTATGAACCACTATTATGCCACCCTTCTTAGGGATGACTTGGACAGGGCTTACCCAGGGGCTATCAGAAATAGGATAAATAATCCCAGTCTCTAGTAATTTAGTGACCTCCTTCTGCACCACCTCCTTCATGGTTGAATTCAGCCGCCTCTGTGGTTGAACCACTGGCTTAACGTCACCCTCCAATAGGATCTTGTGCATGCATCTGGCTGGGCTAATGCTCTTAAGATCACTGATGGACCACCCAAGAGCTGTCTTATGTGTCCTTAACACTTTAATTAGTGCTTCCTCTTCCTGTGGTTCTAAGGTAGAACTTATGATTACAGGAAAGGTATCACCTTCTCCCAGAAATGCATATTTCAGGGATGGTGGTAATGGTTTGAGCTCAGGTTTGGGAGGTTTCTCCTCTTCTTGAGGGATTTTCAGAGGTTCTATTATTCTCTCTGGTTCCTCCAGATCAGGCTGAGCATCTTTAAAGATATCCTCTAGCTCTGATTCGAAACTCTCAGTCATATTGACCTCTTTTACCAGAGAGTCAATAATATCAATGCTCATGCAGTCATTTGGGGTGTCTGGATGTTGCATAGCTTTGACAACATTCAACTTAAACTCGTCCTCATTGACTCTCAGGGTTACTTCCCCTTTTTGGACATCAATGAGGGCCCGTCCAGTTGCTAGGAAAGGTCTTCCCAGAATGAGAGTTGCACTCTTGTGCTCCTCCATTTCCAGCACCACAAAGTCAGTGGGAAAGGCAAATGGCACAACCTTGACAATCATGTCTTCAATCACGCCTGATGGGTATTTAATGGAGCCATCAACAAGTTGGAGACATATCCCGGTTGGTTTGACTTCTTCAGTCAAGCCAAGCTTTCTGATAGTAGATGCAGGTATTAGGTTGATACTTGCCCCAAGATCACATAGAGCTTGTTTGGTACAAGTACCCTCTAATGTGCATAGTATCATAAAGCTTCCGGGATCTTTAAGCTTCTCAGGTAAGCATTTCAGAATGCCTGCACTGCATTCTTCAATGAGGTAAACATTTTCAGTTTCCCTCCAATCCTTCTTATGACTTGATAAACCCCATTTTTAGGGTTTATCTTGTATTGATTTTAGGAGATTTTAATACCTTTACCCACATTTATTCAATGAATTAGCATGATTTTGTGATTGTCTCCTTATTTGTGCTTAGATGTGAAAACAAGCTTTTTAGGCCTTTAACTTGATGATTTTAATCTCCCTTTGATTCCACTAGATGCCTTGATGTGTTTGTTAGTGATTTCAGATTGAAAAGGCTAGGAATGGATCAAAAGAGTGAAGAGGAAATCATGCAAAGTGGAGAAATCATGAAAAGTCAAAGAAGTTGAAGTCGCCCATGGACGCGCGCGTGTACTTGGTGCTTACGCGCACCTTGCGAAATGGCCCATGGAGGCGTACGCATGCTATACGCGTACGCGTCGGTGCTGATATATGATCTTTTAATGAAAATGCACCCAACGAATTCTCAAGGGTTGTGGGACCCAATCCCAACCAACTTTGGCGCCTAAACTGCTATTTAAAGCCAAGGATTGAAGAGCAAAGGGGGATTCCAATCATTCACACTCATTAGGACTAGTTAAGAGTTAGTTTTAGAGAGAGAAGCTCTCTCTTCTCTCTAGAATTAGGATTATGATTAGGTTTAGTTCTTAGATCTAGGTTTTAATTCATGTATTCTTCTACTTCTACTCTTCAATTCCTTGTAGTTACATTCATTCTTCTTCCATTCTTTTGTTGTAATTCCTTTATGTGGTTCTTATATTTTGTTGTAGATCTAGTATTGTTCCTTCTACTTTCTTCCAATTCAATTTGAGGTAATTCATAATAATTGTATCTTCTTTACTTTTCTATTGTTGATCTCTTGCTTTTGTAGTTGTAGATTTTGTTCTCCTTTTTGCTATTGTATCTTATGTGTTTGTTGAAATGTCTCTTCTAGTTATTAGTTAAATTTTGTTCCTCTTGGCTTTGGTTGAGTAATTAGTGACTCTTGAGTTATCTAATTCCTTTGTTGATTGATAATTAGAAGTTGCTAATTGATTTGAATGCCTCTAAAGCTAGTCTTTCCTTTAGGAGTTGATTAGGACTTGAGGAATCAAATTGATTCATCCACTTGACTTTCCTCCATGGTTAGAGGTTAACTAGGTGGGAGCAATGGACAATTTGTTGTCACAATTGAGGAGGATAACTAGGATAGGACTTTTAGTTCTCATATCTTGCCAAGAGCTTTATTAGTTGTTAGTTTATTTTCTTTGCCATTTATATTTCTTGTCTAAAATCTTAAAAACCCCAAAATAACTCACAACCAATAACAAGACACTTTATTGTAATTCCTAGGGAGAAAGACCCGAGGTTCCAATACTTCGGTTTATAAATTTTAGGGGTTTGTTTTAGTGACAAACAACTTTTGTATAAAAAGATTATTGTTTGGTTTAGGAACTATACTTGCAACGAGAATTCATTTATGAAATTCTAAACCATCAAAAATCCAATCATCAAAATGGCGCCGTTGCCGGGGAATTGCAATGGTGTTGTGTTATTGGTTATTGTATATATGTGAATATTGTGAATATATTTGCTTTTTGCTTCTTTGTTAGTTTTTAGTTTGTTCTCTTTATTTATTACTATTTTTTTATTTTTGCCCTCTCTTGCTATCATGAATTCTCACTTTGGCTATGAGTGTAGTTACAACTATGTTGTAGGTGATGAGAACTATAATGAGAATGTGTATCAAGGATGGGATAACCAAAGGTGGGAGGAGCCATATGCATATGATCAATCTTCATGGCAACAACCTCCACCAATGCACTATGAAGAAGAGCCATTCTATGATGCATACCAATCAAATGGCTATGGTGAATCTCCTTGTGACTTTCAAGAGCCACCACCATATGCCTATAAGTCATATCCTCAACATGAACCATACTCACAAGTCCTCTACCACCAAGCACCTTCATATGACCCTAATCCATATCTATCCTATCAACAACCATATGAGCCATATGAACCACACATAGAACCACCACCACTCCAACATCAACATTTTCAAGAGCCACCCCCTCTATATTATGACCAAGATGAACCACCTCCAATGTGTGAAAATTTTCAACCACAAGATGAATTCTACCTTCCACCACAACCTCATATGGAAGACTATTTATGTCCATCGATCCAAGAGCCATATGATCCCTATCATGATATCTAAGTGGAACAAGAGTCAAAGGATCGTCTCAAGGAAGCATTGGATCAATTTCAAGCAACCATGGAGCATGTTGTGCAACAAGTGGAAAATGTTGAATCACCATACCCTAATTATGATGAACCGCCTTCCTATTATGAACCCATCCCCCAATATGAAGAATCCTCACATCCATTCCAACCTCTAATGGATGAAACCCTCGGTGTTCTTCTTTAAGGACAAGAGGAGATGACAAGCGATGTGCAACAATTCATGACCACCCTGGATGAGGTGGTAAACCGGCTAGCATCCCAACTTTTGGACACTCAATGAGCTCCCATAGCTACATGTAGAGAATCTAAAGAAGAGCATGGCATGAAGGAGGGATTGGAAACTCCAATGGAAAAGGAGGAATGCCACTTTGTGTTAGAACAATTGGAGGAACCTATGATTATTGAACAAGAGGAAGAAGTGGTTGAAGACTTAGGAGATGCAGAACCTCCATGGGAACCTATAGTTGAAGAAAACCCCTCTGAGAAGATTGAAGTTGATGTTGAGGAGGAACGTGTACAACCTCCAAGGCATATCCCATATGAAGGCTTGGAAGGAATAGAACAAGAATCGAGTTCCCTTGGAGATAAAGATCCAGCATCGAATCCTAGTGGTGGTGAATCCTTTGAACTTGAAGACCCTTCTCCCGATGAAGAAGAGAGCGATGTGGAGGTAGATTTCTCTCAACATCCATTTATGATTTAAGTGATGGAGAAGATTTAGATGAAATTGATGAACAAAGGATTGAATTTGAAAAATCTTGTGAAGAGGTGGAAGTCCTTAGAAAAAGAAGAACGGAAGTTGATTGTGCTTTGTCAAGATCCTTGGAAGCTTCTTTGCCTAGGTTGTCATCTATTCCTTCACTTGAGTGGGTAAAACTCATTTCTATTAGCTTTATTACCCCACTTGAGTATGGTTTGCTTGAAACGGATGGTCAACTTAGGATAATTTGTGGGATAAAGCGTAAGAGAAGAATATTTAGTGGATGGCGTTGCAAATCAAGGCTCATTTTGGTGAGATACTTCAAGGCTTAGATGTAAGGGTTGGGCTAGTGCTCAATTAAATGGGTCTAAAAGGAGTGTTTGGTATCATCTTGAGAATTCATCATGCCTACCACCCGGATGGACTAATAATGATGATCAACTTCTAGAAGGGTGTGAAAATAAAGTGTGGGACCCCAGATTAGAAAAAAAGGACCAACTTTGGGAGCCCCAAGCTTGTGAAGAACTCTATCAATACTTGGCTCAACCCATAGGAAATCTTGGGGCACAATGGAGAACCAAGCATTGGTGGGAGTTCCAAGATGAATACAAGCACAAGCCACCTTGATGAGGAGCTCCCCATAAGTCCAACTTAAGGACAATAAACAAAAGTGCTAGGTGGGAGACACCCCTCCATGGTAACATCTTTTCATTTTCTCTTTTGTAAATAGTGTAGAATTTAATGGATTTCATATTTTGTTTAGTTAGTAGAGTATAGTTGATAGTTTAGTATGTTAAATAAGGTTTTAAGGTGTTTTGGTAGCTGTTTGGAGGTTTGGAATGCTTGGATTGGTGCAAAAACATAGAAAAATTTTGAAAACAGAGCACCATCCACGCGTGCGCGCAATACACGCGTACGCATACATCAAGCATTTTGGACCATCCACGAGCGCGCGCCATGCACGCATCCGCGTGGATTGAGAAGTTCCACCTTCCATACCTTGACTCGAGAGTTAGGCCTGCACTGTCCGAAAATTGGGCCTGAGGCACAAACCAATTCACGCGTACACGCACATGACGCGTACGCATAACTCTCGAAATAAGCCATCGACGCGCGCACGCCATGCGTGCGTACGCGCGGATGTCCTTCTTTCATACATTTCATTTCTTCTTTTCTTTCCATTTCTCTCATTCTCCTTTCTTCTTCCCTCCTTCTACCCCTCATCCAACACTTCCAAACACCATTGATAACCATTTATTTCAGTTAGTTAGTTAATTAGTTAGTTTTAGTTTAGCTTTCATTTTATTTTCTCTCTTTTTATTCTAAGTGTTGGATTATTGACTTTGTTTACTACACATTGCTGCCCTTTTATTGCCTAAATGCTATTTTAGCATGAATGTTTTGAGAATAATCTTTGTTGGATTCTATTTTTGAGGTTACATTTTGCTACTTGGTTTTGAGTTTTTCATGCTTACCTTTTGAAAAATACCAAGTGATGAGAATTGCCTTCGAACTTGTGACGCTTTTGAATTGCATGTTGTAGCTAGCCATCATGTGATTTGAACTCTCTCTTTGAGTGGGCAATTTCTTGATGGATGTTGAGCATTTACCTTAATGTATTGTATTTCATGATCATATGCATCCATATGTGTTTGACTTGAATGCTCTCATGCTTCTTTAATGCTTGTTTTATGTTACAAGTTTACTTAAAGCATCTCAAGCACACTAGGATAAGTGAAGTGCATGCTTCTTTTGTGACATGACTTGTATGCTAATGTGTGTTCTAAACCACATAATTTAGAATTCACATACCTAATATTTCTTAATGTCACACTAATCCACTCACCTCATTCTAGTGATCATTACCTCATTCCAACAATGTATGCTTCCTTGCTTTTGTTTTCTCATCTTATGGTGTTATATTTTTGTTTTTCATGATGGATGCACCACAAGCAATAACGGAAGCAAGACTAAGAACACGCAGCACCGGTTGACCTACCAGCTGAAGGTAGCAATCCGGAGAGTCGTCGTACCCCCTTGCTCATCTTTGAATGCACCGAGGACGGTGCAAACTTTTAAGTGTGGGGAGGTCGTCCGACCGATTGGCGATTTTGGGTGACAAATTTCTAATTCCAACACTTTTGCATTTCATATTTTTTTAGGTCTCTTAGGATTTTTGTTGCATTTTCTTATTTTTTTTGCATACATATACACAATAAGCTTAGTCAAAATAATGATATTTTTCAAGATTTCTATCTATAGGGCACCAATTGATTTGAGTGAAAACTTTTTCATATAACTTGCTTGAACTATATATATTGTGGATCATGTTTTTGAGCTAAGAACACAAGCTTGTGAGATTCGAGCCTAATGGTTTGGTTACATCTTATAACCACTTATTTTTCCTTCTTGTGCGCATTATTCTCTTTCTATGATTGTAATCTTTGATTTGTTTGATTCTTTATGTCTATTATTTTGTGTATTCATGTATTTATATGATTGAGGCCATCAATTCATTAGCTCACTTACCCAAATAGCCAACCTTTTATATTCCTTTGTTAGCCAATTTGAGCCTACGCTTAACCCACTTGTTCTTATTTTAGCACATTACAAGCCTTAAAGCGGAAAACAATAAATGTCCTTAATTTGGATCTTTGATTAGCTTTGGCTAGTGTGTGTGAGTATCATTCAAGTGTGGGAATCTTGGGACACTGGGTGAATAAAAGGGGTGTATTTTGTATTTTGTTGAAAATATTGAGAATTAGGTACATACTCATGTATTGATCAAATGTAAAACCTTATGCATTGATGCTCTTGTATATAGAAAGAAAAAAATGAGATAAACAAAAGAAAAAAGAGAACAGAAAAAGAAAAACAATATGAAAAAAATAGAAAAAGAAAAGAAAAAAAAGAAAAAGAAAAGTAATAAAAAGGGGACAAAATGCCCCAAAGTGAAGCTCAATAAAATCAATGCATATGTGTTGTGAAATAAAAAAGAATACATGAGTATGTGAAAAAGTGAGAAATGGGTAGTTAGGTTAGCTTTCAAATTGTATAGGATGTCATAGGTTAGGTGGGAAGTTTAAGCTTATCAAAGATTCAAATTTCAAGCTCACTTGACCAAATATGCATCCTACCTTGACCCTAGCCCCATTACAACCAAAGAAAAGACCTCATGATAGATGTATGCATGCATGAAATATATGTTAATTGTTAGAAGAAGAACAAATCTTAGAAAGCATGATTAGGTGAGAATTGAGAGAATCAACCATAAACACTTGAGCGAATAGAGTGCAAATACATCCGGTGAGGGTTTGATGCTCAATTACATGTTTTCGCCTATGATCATCTCTTCATGCAAGTTTGTAAAAATATTTAATAACTCAATTCAATTGTGAATTAGACTTGCTGGTCCTTAGCCCTTGTGCATATATGCTTCTTGGGAATTGATTTATTTTGACCAAGCAATTGCATTCATTTAGATAGTTGCAATTAGATTGATTGCATTCAGTTAGTTTCCATTAAATAAATGTCATGCCCTTTACTTCATCCTTGGTTTAAGCATGAGGACATGCTTGGTTTAAGTGTGTGGAGGTTGATAAACCCCATTTTTTAGGGTTTATCTTGTTTTGATTTTAGGAGATTTTAATACCTTTACCCACATTTATTCAATGAATTAGCATGATTTTGTGATTGTCTCCTTATTTGAGCTTAGATGTGAAAACATGCTTTTTAGGCCTTTAACTTGATGCTTTTAATCTCCCTTTGATTCCACTAGATGCCTTGATGTGTTTGTTAGTGATTTTAGATTGAAAAGGCTAGGAATAGATCAAAGGAGTGAAGAGGAAAGCATGCAAAGTGGAGAAATCATGAAAAGTCAAAGAAGTTGAACTCGCCCAAGGACGCACGCGCGTACCTGGCGCTTACACGCACCTTGCGAAATGGCCCATGGACGCGTACGCGTCGATGCTGATATATGATCTTTTAATGAAAACGCACCCAACGAATTCTCAAGGGTTGTGGGGCCCAATCCCAACCAACTTTGGCGCCTAAACTGCTATTTAAAGCCAAGGATTGAAGAGCAAAGGGGGATTCCAATCATTCACACTCATTAGGACTAGTTAAGAGTTAGTTTTAGAGAGAGAAGCTCTCTCTTCTCTCTAGAATTAGGATTGGGATTATGTTTAGTTCTTAGATCTAGGTTTTAATTCATGTATTCTTCTACTTCTACTCTTCAATTCCTTGTAGTTACATTCATTCTTCTTCCATTCTTTTGTTGTAATTTCTTTATGTGGTTCTTATATTTTGTTGTAGATCTAGTATTGTTCCTTCTACTTCTTCCAATTCAATTTGAGGTAATTCATAATAATTGTATCTTCTTTGCTTTTCTATTATTGATCTCTTGCTTTTGTAGTTGTAGATTCCTTTAATTCTTGCAATTAATAATGTTTACCTTTATTGCCTTTTATGTGTTTGTTGAAATGTCTCTTCTAGTTATTAGTTAGATTTTGTTCCTCTTGGCTTTGGTTGAGTAATTAGTGACTCTTGAGTTATCTAATTCCTTTGTTGATTGATAATTAGAAGTTGCTAATTGATTTGAATGCCTCTAAAGCTAGTCTTTCCTTTAGGAGTTGATTAGGACTTGAGGAATCAAATTGATTCATCCACTTGACTTTCATCCATGGTTAGAGGTTAACTAGGTGGGAGCAATGGACAATTTGTTATCACAATTGAGAAGGATAACTAGGATAGGACTTCTAGTTCTCATATCTTGCCAAGAGCTTTATTAGTTGTTAGTTTATTTTCTTTGCCATTTATATTTCTTGTCTAAAATCTTAAAAACCCCAAAATAACTCACAACCAATAACAAGACACTTTATTGTAATTCCTAGGGAGAACGACCCGAGGTTCCAATACTTCGGTTTATAAGTTTTAGGGGTTTATTTTAGTGACAAACAAATTTTTGTATGAAAAGATTATTGTTTGGTTTAGGATCTATACTTGCAACGAGAATTCATTTATGAAATTCTAAACCATCAAAAATCCAATCATCATGACTTAAGATCTCTTTCATGAACTTAGCATAAGAGGGTATTTGCTTAAGTGCCTCTGCAAATGGGATCTTTATTTCAAGAGTCCTGAGATAGTCTGCAAAGTGGGCAAATTGCTTATCCTGTTCTGCTTGGCGGAGTTTCTAAGGATAAGGCATTTTGGCTTTGTATTCCTCAACCTTAGTTGCTGTAGGTTTATTTCCTACATATGTGGGTTGAGAAGCCTTTTTAGAAGGGTTGCTATCAGCACTTGTATGTGTCTGATCCCCCACTGGCATTTGAATGCCAGGGGTGGAAGCTGGAGTGGCGTTAGACGCCAACTCCTTACCTGTTTCTGGTGTCTGAATGCCAGAACTGAGCTTCCTTTGGGCGTTCAACGCCAACTTATTGCCTATTTCTGGCGTTTGAACACCAGAACTGAGAATGGGTTGGGCGTTCAACGCCGGCCCTTCACCCTTGTCTGGCGTTTGAACGCCAGAATTGCTCCTCTCTGAGCTCTTACTGTCCTCAGAGGGATTTTGGGTAGCAGTTTGTTCATTTCTTGGCTTCCTACTGCATTGAAGTGAGGTACTTAATGTCTTCCCACTTCTTAATTGAACTGCTTGGCACTCTTCTGTTATCTGTTTTGATAACTGCTGTTCTGTTTGCTTCAACTGCACTTCCATATTCATATTAGCCAGTCTTGTATCTTGCAATATCTCCTTGAATTCGGCTAGTTGTTTTGTTAGAAAATCTAATTGCTGATTGAATTCAGTAACTTGTTCTGCAGGATTGAGTTCAGCAGTTACTATTTTAGCCTCTTCTTTCATGGAAGGTTCACTGCTTAGGTACAGATGCTGATTTCTGGCAACTGTATCAATGAGCTCTTGAGCTTCCTCAATTATCTTTCTCATGTGTATAGATCCACCAGCTGAGTGGTCTAGAGAAATCTGAGCTTTCTCTGTAAGCCCATAATAGAAGATGTCTAACTATACCCACTCTGAAAACATTTCAGAGGGGCATTTTCTTAGCATCTCACTGTATCTCTCCCAGGCAACATAAAGGGATTCATTATCTCCTTGTTTAAAGCCTTGGATGCTCAGCCTTAGCTGTGTCATCCGTTTTGGAGGGAAATATTGATTCATGAATTTTTCTGACAACTGTTTTCATGTCCTTATGCTAGCCTTAGGTTGGTTATTTAACCACCTCTTAGCTTGATATTTTACAGCAAATGGGAACAATAACAATCTGTAGACATCCTGATCTACTTCCTTATCATGTACTGTGTCAGCAATTTGTAAGAACTGTGCTAGAAACTCTGTATGTTCTTCCTGTGGAAGACCGAAATACTAGCAACTTTGCTGCACCATGATAATGAGCTGAGGATTCAACTCAAAACTACTAACTCCGATGGAGGGTATACAGATACTACTCCCATATGAAGCAGAAGTGGGGTTAGCATATGACCCCAGAGTCCTTCTGGACTGTTCATTTTCACTTAGGTCCATGATGGAGAAAGGGAGATGATGTGGATTTATTTTATTATATAAGAAAAAATATTTTTCTAAATAATAAAATGAAATAAAATAAAAACTAAAACAAAAAGAAATTTGAAATTATTTTATGAGGATTTTCGAAAAAGTGAGGAGAGAGAAAGTGGTTAGGATATTTTTGAAAAATATATAATTTGAAACATTTTGACCAAGTCAACCCAAGTAATTCGAAAATTGTGAGAAATTAAGGGAAAAGATATTTTATTTTTTTGATTTTTGAAAATTTTTTTATGAAAGAGAAAAACACACAAAAGACACAAGACTTAAAATTTTTAAATCAAATGCTCCTTGTTTTCGAAAATTTTGGAGGGAAAACACCAAGGCACACCAAACTTAAAAATTTTAAGATCAAAACACAAAGAAGACTCAAGAACACCTTGAAGACTCACAAGAACAACAAGAACAAAAGAAAGAACACCAAACTTAAAATTTTTAGAAAATCATAATAAAATTTTCAAAAATTAAAGAAAAATTAACAAGAGAACACCAAACTTAAAGTTTGGCACAAGATTTAATCAAAGAAAAATTATTTTTGAAAAAAGTTTTAAAAGGAAGATACCCAATTGCCAAGAACATAAGCCAACACTCTAGCCAACTGAGCTATAAATTTAACGTATTTTAATAAGGTATTTAATAAATAAAAATTTTTGAAAACTAAAAATTTGAAAATGCACAAGAAAAACAAGAAAAGACACAAAACAAGACAAACCCAAGATCAAACAAGAAAAATTGACAAGAACAATTTGAAGATCAAGGAAGAACAAAGAACATGCAATTCGAAAATTGAAAGACAAAGAAAAGCATGCAATTGACACCAAACTTAAAACATGACACTAAACTCACACAAAAGACTCCAAGAAAAATTAAAAACTAATAAAGAAAAATAATATTTTTGAAAATTTTTTTTAAAAAGAATAATAGAAGATGCAATCCTAGTGACTTTAAACAAATAAAGACAAATTTTTCCTAATCTAAGTAACAAGATAAATCGTTAGTTGTTCAAACTCGAACAATCCCCGGCAACGGCGCCAAAAACTTGGTGGACGAAAATTACACTCACACTAAGTAATTTCGCACAACTAACCAGCAAGTGCACTGGGTCGTCCAAGTAATACCTTATGTGAGAAAGGGTCGAATCCCACGGAGATTGTTGGCTTGAAGCAAGCTATGGTTATCTTATTATTCTTAGTCAGGATACCAATAGGGTTCTTTAGTTTCAATTGTAAAAAGTGAAAGGGCATAAAATAAGTAATTGTTACGCAATAATGGAAAATATGTTGGAGTTTTGGAGATGCTTTGTCTTCTTAATCCTTGCAACATACTGCTTTCTTACTTTCAAACATGCAAGGCTCCTTCCATGGCAAGCTGTATGTATGGGCGTCACTGTTGTCAATGGCTACTTCCCATCCTCTCAGTGAAAATGGTCCAAATGTTCTGTCACAACACGACTAATCATCTCTCGGTTCTCAATCATGTTGGAATAGGATCCATTGATCCTTTTGCGTCTGTCACTACGCCCAACACTCGCGAGTTTGAAGCTCGTCACAGTCATCCAATCCCTAAATCCTACTTAGAATACCACAGACAAAGATTAGACTTTCCGAATTCTCAAGGATGCTACCAATGTATTCTAGCTTATACCACGAAGACTCTGATTAAGGAATCCAAGAGATACTCATTCATTCGAATGTAGAACGGAGGTGGTTGTCAGGCACGCGTTTATAGATTGAGAATAGTGATGAGTGTCGTGAATCATCACATTCATCATAGTGAAGTGCGAATGAACATCTTAGAGAGAAACAAGCGTGTTTGAATAGAAAACAGAAATAATTGCATTAATTCATCGAGACGCTGCAGAGCTCCTCACCCCCAACAATGGAGTTTAGAGACTCATGCCATCAAAGAGTACAAATTTCAGATCTAAAATATCATGAGGTATCAAAATAAGTCTCTAAAAGTTGTTTAAATACTAAACTAGTAACCTAGGTTTACAAAAAATGAGTTAACTAAGATAGATAGTGCAGAAATCCACTTCTGGGGCCCACTTGGTGTGTGTTGGGGCTGAGACTTGAGCTTCTCACATGCCTGGGATGTTTCTGGAGTTAAACGTCAGGTTGTAACCTGTTTCAGGCGTTTAACTCCAACTTGCAACCTGTTTCTGGCGTTCAACGCCAGAATGCAACATGAAACCCTTTACATCATTTATCATCGCACAAAGTATGGACTATTATATATTTCTGGAAAGCCCTGGATGTCTACTTTCCAACCCAATTGAGAGCGCACCAATTGGACCCCTGTAGCTCCAAAAAATCCATTCCGAGTGCAGGGAGGTCAGAATCCAACAACATCAGCAGTCCTTTTTCAGCCTGAATCAGATTTTTGCTCAGCTCCTTAAATTTCAGCCAGAAAATACCTGAAATCATAGAAAAACACACAAACTCATAGTAAAGTCTAGAAATATGAATTTTTCCTAAAAACTAATAAAAATATACTAAAAACTAACTAAAACATAGTAAAATCTATATGAAATTACCCCCAAAAAGCGCATAAAATATCCGCTCATCAGTTAGGCAAGCAGAAAATTGTGTTTTGAGGGTTGCAAAAAGGATTGAAAATTTATATTGTGTATTAATGAAGATCAAGTAAGGAAAAGAATTTTTTTAATTTAACAAGGCTTTTGCCATGCTTTTAAAGCGTGGCTGTATATTTTGCTATGACCATTCTTTAAAAGCGTGGTCGTATCTCTCCCTATCGCCACGCTTTAAAATCGTGGCCGTCACTCTTGCTATCGCCACGCTTCAAAAGCGTGGCCGTATCTCTACCTATCGCCACGCTTCAAAAGCGTGGCCGTATCTCTACCTATCGCCACGCTTCAAAAGCATGGCCATATATCCGATATGGCCACGCTTTTGAAGCGTGGCCATATCTCCCACATACGGCCACGCTTTAACGGGTGGCCAGTTGTAAAAAGCGTGGCAAAAGAAAAAACGTGGCGATAGGTCACAAAAAGCGTGGCAAAAAGCTATCGCCATGCTTTTTTCAGCTTTTTGCCACGCTTTAAAAGCGTGGCAATAGACGTGTTATCTTGTAGTGCGGCAAGTGCACCAGGTCGCATCAAGTAATACGACGATGAGTGGGTTATCGTTCTCATGAGGATTAAGGGATTAAGCAAGCAATGATTGGTTGAGTATTCTAGTCAAACAATTCATATTGGAATGATGAGCAATTAATTGTTAAATGACTTAAATGATAATGAAACAAAAGCAATAAATGACAATAATGTAAATGGCAAGAATAATAAAGTGCTGGGAATGTAAATGAAGTGCAGAAATCTTGAATTACAAGAAATTAAAGGCTGAAAAGTAAAAAACAACGAATTAACAATATTCAATTGATAAGAAATTAAAGTAAGATGTAGTTTAAGAAATAGGAAGTAAATAGAATGATAACTTGCAATATAAGAAAGCAGACGACAAATAAGGATATGATATGAATTAAAAGCTTTAGGGATTAGAGATGTTGAATCTTCTTGAATCAATGATTCTCACTTTCCTCTCAATCATGCAGAGTTAAATCTCTGGCAGATCATAAGTAATTGAACTCTAATTTCTTACTAATTTAATCTCTCTAAACATGATCAAATGCCAATGTCTTGATGTATTGCTCATAAAAAGAGGTGAAGTATAAACTCTGATCCCAAGCCACACAACTCTCAGGATCTCAATTTAGATTGATTACATGTCACATATCAAGTTCTGAATCAAAACCAATAGAATTATGAGAGTAGAGCTTTAAACTGAATTACTACGATTCTTTTTTCAAGCTTGTCATAGAATTTAAAAGATTCAATTTCTCTTTTGATAGAATTGAACCTGTGAAGAGCAAAAACTCTATCTTAGATGAACATAGCTTGAATTAAGAAGAAAAGAAAGCAAACAGAGTTCCTCTACCTAATGAAGAGAGGGCTTAGTGACTCATGGCAAAGAAAAACAAAACGGAATTTAAAATGAAGAAGGAATTAAAAAGAAGAAGTAGAGGTCCTCCATGAAGTCTTTACTCTACCCTTATATACTACTCTAGCCCTCCAAATTTCAATTCAACTCAAATTACAAATTTACATTTCATTTCATTTACTACCCATAAGGCTTGATGAGGCTTGTTCTCTAAATTGGATATCGTCGTATTTTGAATTGAAAACTTCAAAGTGATTCTACTATAGTGTTAGTTGAACTAACGCTTTCAAGTTAACAGAGTTATCAATGTTGAGGATCCAACGGCTCACATGGTATGATGGCGTTAATGAGGATAACGCCCCTCAAAATTGGCGTTACCAACACCTAGCACAATGTTAAGATGCAACTTCCAAGGTCCAGACCTCATCGCTGTCGTTACTATAACTAATGCCACCTTTCCTCAGCGTTACCAACACTTTTATCTTTGTATGGCAACTCGTGTTGTTGTGCGTACGCACAAGTGAATGCGTAGGCATAAATCCTCCATCATGCATACGTACGAATACTGTGCACGCTTGAGTTTCTTCATCCCAAGTACGCATGAATGATGCATACGCACAAGTCCACTATCATGTGTACGCATGGTCAATGCGTACACATGTTTGCCAAAGTTTCCACCTATCACTCGCGTCCTAGGAATTACCTTTGGAGGCGCTTTGTAAGCTTGGCATTAATAATACCCAACCTTGCATGCTCTAGGCTCATATATGTATCGTTGGTGTTACCTTTGGAGGTGCTTTGTGAACTTGGCGTTAACAACACCCAAGTGTGTGCCCCAGTTTCCAATATGCATGCATGCCAGCGTTCCCTTGAGCAGTGCTTTGTTATCTTCATGTTAACAACGCCCAAGTACTTGCTTCCATGTTCAATTCTTGTAACACAATCATTGCTAAGGATGGCGCATTGTAACTAGGCGTTACTAATGCCACCCTTGATGACTCCACTCATGCATGCGAGGTTGGCCCAACGGTTGTGGCACGGGCGTCACTTGAGAGGGCGCTTCACAGCCCAGATGTTAGCAACGCCTTGCTTGATGCATGCTTTCTTCGTGCCATGCATATCTTTGTTCATTTTTTCCTTGCACAACGTTGGCGCCACTTGGAATTGCCGCTTCATGATCCAGGCGTTACCAACGCCTCATGCAAACTCCATAAACATGCATGCCTTACTTCAATTTGTCACCAAAGCTAGCGCCACTATGAAGGGCGCTTTGAATCCAAGGTGTTATCAATGCCACTATACAAGCTCTGCTTCATATGCTCCCTACGCACTCTGGTGCTATCTTGAAGGGCACCCTTGTGGCCCTGGCGTTGCCAACACCCTTATGCACATGCAAGCATTATCCAGCGCCAAAGCTTTCCTTTCTTCATTGTGGCGCCACTTAAAAGGGCGCTTAAAGGCTCTAGTGTTGACAACACCAAGTCTGTATGCTTGTGGCTTCATTGTTGTGACATGGGCGTTGGTTGAGAGGGCGACTCAAGAACTAGGTGTTACCAATGCCCTCATTCAAGCTTGCATGATTTTTTTGCTCCTTGTTGACACTAGCCTTGTGTGTGCGTGTATGGTTCACTAATTCCATGCTGCCTTAGACAACGCTTTATTTTGTAGCGTTATTAATGCCCTGGTTATGGCTCTCATGCTCTAGTGTGTTTCATCAATCTCATGAATTTCCACACCATTCTTCATCATTATTCTCTTAACAATCATTAAACAAATGTGCATCAAGTTTGATTCATAGCCTCATGAGTAATTACAAAATAAGCTAGTGTACATAAGTGCACAATGATAGTTCCTATAGTCACAAAATGACTTAGTGTGTCACATTGCCTCAATCTTAGCTTATATATTCATGAATGAACATATATTCAACTAATGCTTAATGATTCTTTGTATGCAAACATAATTAATACTTAACCAAAAAATCACTTGATTATTAACCAAGATTCATGAAAAAGAGTCATAAACTAACTAAACTAACTAGCTAAGATGCATATGCATCAGGTTGCAGCTGTGTGTAGTGTTGTCATAGCTCGCGAAGAGGAGGAGGCGAGACAGGGAAAGAAGAGGAAGAAGGAGAAGGATAAGAAAAGGGATAGAGATTTCTCGACGGTGGAGGTTCGGCGTAGAACGAGCAATGCACCACGCCGTCGCCGTAGAGCAGCGTGCGTGGAGAAGATGACCGCGCTGACGCCTGTGGAGGAGAGCACCACGCCGATGACCGTGGAGGAGAGCACCACGCCGATGCCCGTGGAGGAAAGCATCGCGCAATTGTCGTACGTGGAGGAGAGCACCGTGATTGAGAGCTGTTGTCGCTGTTAGGACCTTGATTGGCAGGGAAGGGTGTGTCACCGTTAGTGATGGGTTACTAAAGTGTTAGGGCTTACACTATGTTTGGTTTGATAGAAAATGAATGGAAAGAAAATAGATGGAAAGAAAATGAATGGAAAATGGTATTTTTCTTTGTTTGGTTACGAAAGAAAATAGGAAAAAAAGAAAATTTTTGTATGGGTCCACTAAACAAATTTTCTTTCCATCACAAGCAAGAAAACAAGAAAGAAATGTTATATTTTTATATTTTCAATACTATCCTTAGTTATATTATTATTAATAATTATGAATATAAATTTAATTTTAATATATTATTATAATAGAAATTTCTATTTAAACATTATATTAGATAAATAATTTAAATCAAATATATAAAATTATAATATTTTATAATATTTATAAAATGTAATAAAACATGAATAAATAAAAATATTTATACTTTATTTTATGATAAAGGTATTAATATAATTTTATACTATTATGATTTTTTTCTTCTCACTTTTTTTTTCATCCAAACAAAAGAAATTTTTCTCTTTATTTTCTTTTCATCTATTTTCTATTCAACCAAACAGCACACAAACAACTCAACTTTTTCTTCCATTTTCTTTCTTCTTATTTTCTTTTCTTTTATTTTCTTTCCGTCTGTTTCTTTCCAACATCCAAATAAAGTGTTAGGGTAGTGAGCTGAGGCACATACTTGATACATTTGTTCTTTTTTTTTAGTTATTTGATTGGAAAAATAATTAGTGGGAATATGATTAAAAGTTTTTTTCTAAAATTTTTAACTATGAACAATTTTAGGCAACCTTTTTATAAATGTTATTTAATTTTTTAACAACGACCCTTATAAAATATTGTATTTTTATTTTAAAATGTTATCTTAAAATTTTATATTGCAATATTTTATAAATGTTATTTCAGATATCAAAGACAACTATTTTTGTGGGTAGCAAACATTTTTGTTATCTTTGCCTTACTCAAAGACAACTTATTAAAAATATTGTCTTTGTCCATTTAAGATAACTTTTGTTAAATATTGCTTCGAATAAGAGTTATCTTAAACCAAAAATATTATAGTACAAAGTCAAGTGCAATGCGTCATTAAAGCCAAGTTTTCGATTAAAAAAAGTAAGTACAAAATTATTTTCAATTTGTCTTTCATTATCGACATCTTTATTGTCGGTATGGCAATTTAAATTTTAAAAATAAAAAATAATTAACTTTTATTGTTGAGCGTTTAACCATGGTAACGTATTTTCAATATAAATAATTAAGACTAATTATTACAAAAGGCAATGTCTTTAGTATGATAAAATAAATTTTAAAAATAAAAAATTAAATTAATTTTAATTATTTAACTATTATCGAGTCGTCGGTAAATTAGTTACCGTACCGTGAAGCCGTCGTATATCCATTGTAGATTCCATCGCTGCCACGTTGCACTAAGGTTTAGTAACGGTCTGGTCTTCATAAATATGGTTCTTGAGGAAAACATAAATAAAATTTTGCTTATTTATGTAAAGCCCAGCCCATCCCGAATAAGTCGATGGTATGACCTTCAGTAATCTTGTAGGATCCAGTAATGATTTTACGACATAAAATATAAAAAAACAAAAAGAATTTAATTGAATTACAAGGTAAAGATGATGAATCTCATTTTTATTATTGATGTATAGTTTTATTTTATTTTATTTATGAGACTCGTTATACATTTTCACTATATTGTTATTATGGTGTGGGCACTAAACGATGAGGTGGTATGAAACAATTAACACTTGGCCATGGTTTTACAAGAGTCATCGGCCCATTTTCACGATAACTTTTATACACACCTGCTGATTGGACTGTTAAATACATATATTGAAAGGGTATATCTTTGTTAGGGTCATACTCATCAAAGAGGAGACACTTGTTGCCCCAATATACTAAACCAGTTTGGCGTTCATATTCGCCGTTAGAATTGTTGCCCTTAATATAACCTGCACCAGGCTTTAGCCAGGTCTTCGTGGTGCTGAGGTGGATGTGCACAAACACTTTATCACTGTTGGGTGCTTTGATGTCTAAATTGTTGACGAAGAAGTAGTAAACCGGATAGTATTCACAGTTAGCAGTGAAACTAAAATAGCTAACAGCAAGAATAAGAAGCAGCATCAAGGAAGGTAATGAATGGGGAATAATTGACGTAGCACTAGACATCATCTCTACACTATCTTAATTTTTATATGAAGTAGTGATAATGACATGTCTTTATATAGAGAAATAAGATTAGGCCAGATTTATGATTTACTTGATTAAAAAAATTATATGTTCATTTTCTTTCTCTTTGTACAAAAGAAAAAGTATCAATCAACAACTAGTTAATATTTTCCTTTTTGTTTAAAATTTTTTTTTCTTTCTTAATCCCTTTTATTATTATCATTTATATTATTCTATAACAGATAGTATTCTGGTGGTAAAAATGCTGACGTGACACATTCTAATGTTAGTATGCATGCCTCTCTATTTTTAATTTATTTCAAAAACGTATATTTTTTATAATTGTATATGAGAATCAATATTTAAT
This sequence comes from Arachis hypogaea, assembly GCF_003086295.3. Classification (NCBI taxonomy): domain Eukaryota; kingdom Viridiplantae; phylum Streptophyta; class Magnoliopsida; order Fabales; family Fabaceae; genus Arachis; species Arachis hypogaea. The sequence goes on along the minus strand of NC_092044.1, from coordinate 79,417,467 downwards.
ACATAATTAGACTAATTATTAATTAGTGTATAAACTCGTAGAAAAAATATTTAATATTTTATTTATATCTAAAATATTTTTAACAAAATCTACTTTTCAACATATTTAATTTTAAATTAAACTCAATTTATTTCTTTTTATTCATGTGAATACTAAACAATAGTACAAAACAAAGAAATTCATAAAATAATTGAATTAATTAAAGAAAAAGACAGTATATAAAATAAATCAATGTCTTCATTTCTATGAGAAAATGTGCGTATATATTCTTTTTTGTCTCCAATATTGATCATTAAACATCTATAGGTTGTATCTCAGCTCCTAGCTCCAGTATCAAATAAAATTTAAATATTATTTATATAAAATTTTTATCCAACTATAAAAGAAAAAAATATGAAAAAACACAATTAATAATAAAGAGACACCAATTGATTAAATAGTAGCTGATCATCTCAATTTATTAAAAACTTCTCTATACAAACACTAATCATGCAATTCTCAAAAACGCCCTCATAATTCTGAACCTTTATCCATTGGTTGCTCTTAACTCTTGAAAGTGTCACATATAACTATTTGTGTGTAAAGTCGGTCTTGGTAAGTATAGACCCACGATTTTCAACGTTAGTTCTTATGTAATACCTTACCACATAGAACTTTATGCTTAAGTTTGTAAATCAGAGGTGGTGAGATATTACAACCTCTAATAGTAAAATTGTATACATAGGCATATATGAAAAGAAGTTTAACTAGGAGCCTTGAAAAAAAGTTGAACAAACAAATAGAAAACACATCGTACACAAAACGATTAAGCGTAGAAGAAAAAGAAAACAGCGTATGTAAGGATAATATACATCTGATATAGAGTGCCAAATATACAAATAGCAAGCTCCAGACTCGACCTGCGAAGCAAAGGCCAGCCAGAGTATATATATATACATACATATAACCCAACAATGTTTATCAAAATACAAAATATAAACCCTGTTTCTCCAAGTCAACCTCTAGGAGGGACTGATGAGCGGATAATTTATACGCTTTTTGGCATTGTTTTTAGATAGTTTTTAGTATAATCTAGCTACTTTTAGGGATGTTTTCATTAATTTTTATGCTAAATTCACATTTCTGGAATTTACTATAAGTTTGTGTATTTTTCTGTGATTTCAGAAAATTTCTGGCTGAAATTGAGGGACCTGAACAAAACTCTGATAAGGAGGCTAACAAAGGACTGCTGATGCTGTTGGATTCTGACCTCTCTCCACTCGAAATGGATTTTCTAGAGCTACAGAACTTCAAATGGCGCGCTCTCAATGGCGTTGGAAAGTAGACATCCAGAGCTTTCCAGCAATATATAATAGTCCATACTTCATTTGTGATTAGACGACATAAACTAGCGCTCAACGCCAGTTTCATGCTGCATCCTGGAGTCAAACGCCAGAAACACATCACGAACTAGAGTTGAACGCCAAAAACATGTTACAACTTGGCATTCAACTCCAAAAGAAGCCTCTGCACGTGTAAAGCTCGAGCTTATCCCAAGCACATACCAAGTGGGCCCCGGAAGTGGATTTCTGCATCAATTACTTACTTCTGTAAACCCTAGTAGCTAGTCTAGTATAAATAGGACATTTTACTATTGTATTAGACGTCTTTGACCATTCGGTCTTTTGACCAGATCGGGGATTGTATTCTTGATCCTGTGATCACGTTTTGGGGGCTGGCCATTCGGCCATGCCTGAACCTTCATCACTTATGTATTTTCAACGGTGGAGTTTCTACATACCATAGATTAAGGTTGTGGAGCTCTGCTGTACCTCGAGTTTTAATGCAATTACTACTATCTTTTATTCAAATTCAATCTTATTTCTATTCTAAGATACTACTCGTACTTCAACTTTATAGATGTGATGATCCGTGACACTCATCATCATCCATCCTTATGAACGCGTGCCTGACAACCACTTCCGTTCTACAAGCAAAAGCTAGAGTGTGTATCTCTTGGATTTTCGATGCATGACGCATGGTTGCCCTCGCCTAACAACCGAGCCTTCCATTCCGTGGGATCAGAGTCTTCGTGGTATAAGCTAGAATTGATGGCTGCATTCATGAGAATCCGGAAAGTCTAATCATTGTCTGTGGTATTCCGACTAGGATTCTGGGATTGAATGACTGTGACGAGCTTCAAACTTGTGATTGTTGGGCAGGAAAGTTGTAAGAAGGATTGGATGAAGGTAGTAGGAAAGCAGAGATTCAGAAGGAGCACAGCATCTTCATACGCCTATCTGAAATTCCCATCGATGATTTACATAAGTATTTCTATCTTTATTTTCTATTTATTTATTATTATTATTCGAAAACTCCATAACCATTTATTATCCGCCTGACTGAGATTTACAAGATGACCATAGCTTGCTTCATACCAACAATCTCTGTGGGATTGACCCTTACTCACGTAAGATTTATTACTTGGACGACCCAGTGCAATTGCTAGTTAGTTGAGCGAGGTTGTGAAGAAAGTGATGAGTTATAAACGCGCATACCAAGTTGAATGCCATTATTAGAGATCACAATTTCATCCACCAAGTTTTTGGCGCTGTTGCCGAGGATTATTCGAGTATGGACAACTGACGGTTCATCTTGTTGCTCAGATTAGGTAATTTTCTTTTTTATTTTCTTTTCAAAAAATTTTCAAAAATATTTTTCAAAATTTTTCCTTTGTTTTCAAAAAATCCTCTAGAGTTTTTAAGAATGAATTCTAGAGTTTCAAAATGGTATGTTGAAGCTTGGCTGGCCATCAAGCTTTAGACTAAGCTGGTATGATTCCTGGGATTTTGATTGAGGACTTTGAATTCATTACTTCCTTTTTCCTATATGTTTTTCAAAAAATATAAAATAAAATACAAAAAATTCATAAAATCATAAAAACCAAAAATATTTTGTGTTTCTTGTTTGAGTCTAGTGTCATGTTTTAATTTTGGTGTCAATTGCATATTCATCTTGTTCTTGCATTTTTCGAAAATTCATGCATTCGTAGTGTTCTTCATGATCTTCAAGTTGTTCTTGGTAAGTCTTCTTGTTTGATCTTTAAATTTTCTTGTTTTGTATTATTTGTTGTTTTTCATATGCACTTTTGCATTCATAGTGTCTAAGCATTACAAATTTCTAAGTTTGGTGTCTTGCATGTTTTCTTTGCATCAAAAATTTTTCAAAAATATGTTCTTGATGTTCATCATGATCTTCAAAGTGTTCTTGGTGTTCATCTTGACATTCATAGTGTTCTTGCATGCATCATTGGTTTTGATCCAAAATTTTCATGTTTTGGGTCATATTTGTGTTTTTCTCTCTCATCATTAAAAATTCAAAAATTAAAAATATCTTTTCCTCAATTCTCTCAAAATTTCGAAAATTTGAGTTGACTTAGTCAAATTTTTTTTAAAATTAGTTATTTCTTGTAAGTCAAGTCAAATTTTCAATTTTAAAAATATTATCTTTTCAAAACCTTTTCAAAAATCAAATCTTTTTTTATTTTTCTTACTATTTTTTCGAAAATTTTTAATTTGAATTTTAAAATTTTTTTCTTATCTTTAATTCATAATTTTCGAAAACTTTATTAACAATTAATGTGATTGATTCAAAAAATTTGAAGTTTGTTACTTTCTTGTTAAGAAAGGTTCAATCTTTAAATTCTAGAATCATATCTCTTAGTTTCTTGTTAGTCAATTAATTAATTTTAATTTTAAAAATTAAATCTTTTCCAACCATATCTTTTTAATCATATCTTTTTAAAAATTTTATCTTTTTCAAAAATTTGATTTCAAAATATCTTCTTATCTTCTTATCTTTTCAATTTTGATTTTCAGATCTTTTTCAAACTAACCAATTAACTTTTGTTTATTTTTTTATCTTTTTCAAAACCACCTAACAACTTTTCTCTCTCCAATTTTCGAAAATACCTCCCTCTTTTTCAAAAATTCTTTTTAATTAATTAATTGTTTCAAATTTTAATTTTAATTTTAATTCCCCTTAAATTTTCGAAAATCATTAACTCCTCTTCAAAAAATTATTTTCGAAAACTTCTCTCTCTCATCTTATTCTATTTATTTATTCATTTACTAACACTTCTCTTCATCTCCAATCTCTGCCCCTATCCTCACCCTTGTATTTGGATTATTCATTCTTCTTCACTCTTATTCCCTTTCTTCTTCTACTAACATAAAGGAATCTCTATACTGTGACATAGAGGATTTCTCTTCCTTTTCTGTTCTCTTCTTTCTCATATGAGCAGGAATAAGGAAAAAGGCATTCTTGTTGAAGCTGATCTTGAACCTGAAAGGACTCTGAAGAGGAAACTAAGAGAAGCTAAATTACAACAATCCAGAGACAACCTTACTGAAATTTTTGAACAAGAAAAGGATATGGCAGCTGAACCCAACAACAATAATGCAAGGAGGATGCTTGGTGATTATACTACACCTACTTCCAAGTTTGATGGAAGAAGCATCTCAATTCCTGCCATTGGAGCAAACAATTTTGAGCTGAAACCTCAACTAGTTGCTCTAATGCAACAAAACTGCAAGTTTCATGGACTTCCATCAGAAGATCCCTACCAGTTTTTAATTGAGTTCTTGCAGATCTGTGAGACTGTTAAGACTAATGGAGTAGATCCTAAAGTCTACAGGCTCATGCTTTTCCCTTTTGTTGTAAGAGACAGAGCTAGAATATGGTTGGACTCACAACCTAAGGATAGCCTGGACTCTTGGGATAAGCTGGTCACGGCCTTCTTGGTTAAGTTCTTTCCTCCTCAAAAGCTGAGCAAGCTTAGAGTGGATGTTCAGACCTTCAAGCAAAAAGATGGTGAATCCCTCTATGAAGCTTAGGAAAGATACAAGCAGATGACCAAAAAGTGTCCTTCTGACATGTTTTCAGAATGGACCATGATAGATATATTCTATTATGGTCTGTCTGAGTTCTCTAAGATGTCACTGGACCACTCTGTAGGTGGATCCATTCACCTAAAGAAAACGCCTGCAGAAGCTCAGGAACTTATTGAAATGGTTGTAAATAACCAATTCATGTGCACTTCTGAGAGGAATTCCATGAATAATTGGACGCCTCAGAGGAAGGGAGTTCTTGAAATTGATGCTCTGAATGCCATATTGGCTCAGAACAAAATGTTGACTCAGCAAGTCAACATGATTTCTCAAAGTCTGAATGGATGGCAAAATGCATCCAACAATACTAAAGAGGCATCTTCTGAAGAAGAAGCTTATGATCCTGAAAACCCTGCAATGGCAGAGGTAAAGTACATGGGTGAACCTTATGGAAACACCTATAATTCTTCATGGAGAAATCATCCAAATTTCTCATGGAAGGATCAACAAAAGCCTCAACAAGGCTTTAATAATGGTGGATGAAACAGGTTTAGCAATGGCAAGCCTTTTCCATCATCTTCTCAGCAACAGACAAAGAATTTTGAGCAGAGCACCTCTAACTTAGCAAATATAGTCTCTGATCTGTCTAAGGCCACTTTAAGCTTCATGAGTGAAACAAGGTCCTCCATTAGAAATTTGGAGGCACAAGTGGGCCAGCTGAGTAAGAAAGTCACTGAAACTCCTCCTAGTACTCTCCCAAGCAATACAGAAGAGAATCCAAAGAGAGAGTGCAAGGCCATTAATATAGTCAAAATGGCCGAATGCAAGGAGGAAAAGGAGGACGTGAATTCCAATAAAGAAGACCTCATGGGACGTCTCCCAACCAAGAAAGAGTTTCCTATTAAGGATTAAAAGGAATCTAATGGTCATATAGAGACCATAGAGATCCCGTTAAACCTCCTTCTGCCATTCATGGGCTCTGAAAACTATTCTTCCTCTGAAGAGGATGAAGATGTAACTGGAGAGCAAGTTGCTCAATATCTAGGAGCTATCATGAAGCTGAATGCCAAGTTGTTTGGTAATGAGACTTGGGAAGGTGAACCTCCCTTGCTCATTGGTGAACTAGATACATGGGTTTAGCAAACTTTACCTCAAAAGAAACAAGATCCTGGTAAATTCTTAATACCCTGTACCATAGGCACCATGACCTTTGAAAAGGCTCTGTGTGACCTAGGGTCAGGCATAAATTTAATGCCACTATCTGTAATGGAGAAGCTGGGGATCATTGAGGTACAACCAGCCATATTCTCATTGCAAATGGCAGACAAGTCAATAAGACAAGCTTATGGATTGGTAGAGGACGTGTTGGTAAAGGTTGATGGCCTTTACATCCCTGCTGATTTCATAATCTTAGACAATAGGAAGGAGGAGGATGAATGCATCATCCTTGGAAGACCTTTTCTAGCCACAGCAGGAGCTGTGATAGATGTTAACAGAGGAGAATTAGTCCTTCAATTGAATGGGGACTACCTTGTGTTTAAGACACAAGGGTGTTCTTCTGTATACATGGAGAGGAAGCATGAAAAGTTTCTCTCAGTACAGAGTCAAACAAAGCCCCCACAATCAAGCTCTAAGTTTGGTGTTGGAAGGCCACAGCCAAACTCTAAGTTTGGTGTTGGGAGTCTGACCTGATCACTTGTGCGGCTCCATGAGAGCCCACTGTCAAGCTATTGACATTAAAGAAGCGCTTATTGGGAGGCAACCCAATTTTTATTTATCTAATTTTATTTTTCTTTTATTGTTCTTTAATGTTTTATTAGGTTCATGATCATGTGGAGTCACAAAAAAAAATACTAAAATTAAAAACAGAATCAAAAACAGCGGAAGAAAAATCACACCCTAGAGGAAGGACTTACTAGCGTTTAAATGCCAGTAAGGAGCATCTGGCTGGCGTTCAATGCCAGAACAGAGTATGGATCTGGCATTGAACACCAGAAACAAGTAGCATCCTGGCGTTTGAACGCCAGGAATATACCCTGAGGAGAGCTGGCACTGAACGCCAGAAACAAGCATGGAACTGGCGGTCAACGCCAGAAACATGCTGCAATTGGGCGTTGAACGCCCAACATAAGCATCACTTCGGCATTTAAATGCCAGAATTGTATGCAAAGGCATTTTACATGCCTAATTGGTGCAGGGATGTAAATCCTTAACACCTCAGGATCTGTGGACCCCACAGGATTCCCACCTACCTCATATCACCTTCTCTCCTCTTCTTCACATTCATCCTCTCTTCCCCATAAATACTCTTTCCCAAAAACCCTTCACCAATCACCTCAATCTCTCTTTCCAATTACCCCCCTTCACCACTCACATCCATCTACTCTTTCCCAAAAACCCCACCTACCTTCAAAATTCAAAACTTCTTTCCCACCCAAGCCCACCTTAAATAGCCAAACCTACTCCCTCTCCCCTCACTATATAAACCCCTCCATCCTTCTTCATTTTCACACAACACAACCCCCTCTTCTACACCTTGGCCGAATACACCTCCCCACACTCTTCTCCATATTTTCTCTTCCTCTTCTTCTTTTCTTTCTTCTTTTGCTCGAGGGCGAGCAATATTCTAAGTTTGGTGTGGTAAAAGCATAGCTTTTTGTTTTTCTATAACCACCTATGGCACCTAAGACTGGAGAAACCTCTAGAAAAGGAAAAGGGAAGACAAAAATTTCCACCTCCGAGTCATGGGAGATGGAGAGATTCATCTCCAAAGCCCATCAAGACCACTTCTATGATGTTGTGGCCAAGAAGAAGGTGATCCCTGAGGTCCCTTTCAAGCTCAAGAAAAATGAGTATTCGGAGATCTGACATAAGATCCAAAGAAGAAGTTGGGAAGTTCTGACCAACCCCATTCAATAAGTCCGAATCTTAATGGTTCAAGAGTTCTATACCAATGCATGGATCACTAGGAACCATGACCAAAGTATGAACCCGAATCCAAAGAATTATCTTACAATGGTTCGGGAAAAATACTTAGATTTTAGTCCGAAAAATGTGAGGTTGGCATTCAACTTGCCCATGATGCAAGGAGATGCACGCCCCTACACAAGAAGGGTCAAATTTGATCAAAGGTTGGACCAAGTCCTTATGGACATATGTGTGGAAGGAGCTCAATGGAAAAGAGACTCCAAAGGCATGCCGGTTCAATTAAGAAGACTGGACCTCAAGCCTGTGGCTAGAGGATGGTTGGAGTTCATCCAACACTCCATCATTCCCACTAGCAACCGATCCAAAGTTTCTGTGGATCGGGCCATCATAATTCATAGCATCATGATTGGAGAGGAAGTAGAAGTTCATGAAGTCATCTCCCTTGAATTCTACAAAATAGCCGAAAAGTCCTCTACCTTGGCAAGGCTAGCTTTTCCTCATCTTATTTGCCATCTATGTTACTCAGCTAGAGTTATCATAGAAGGAGACATCCCCATTGAGGAGGACAAGCCCATCACTAAAAAAAGGATGGAGCAAACAAGAGAGCCCACTCATGGAACCCAAGAGACGCATGAGGAAGCTCATCACCAAGAAATCCCAGAGATGCCTCAAGGGATGCACTTTCCTCCCAACAACTATTGGGAACAACTCAACACTTCTCTAGAAGATTTGAGTTACAATATGGATCAATTAAAGGTGGAACATCAAGAGCACTCCATCATTTTCCATGAAATTAGAGAAGATCAAAGAGCAATGAGGGAGGAGCAACAAAGGCAAGGAAGAGACATAGAAGAACTCAAGGACATCATTGGTTCTTCAAGAAGAAAGCGCCACCATCACTAAGGTGGACTCATTCCTTGTTCTTATTTTTTCTGTTTTTCAGTTTTTATGCTATATGTGTGTTTATGTTTTGTGTCTCTACCTCATTATCATTAGTATTGAGTAACTATGTCTTAAGGCTGAATAATTCCATAAGTCCTTCACCTCTCTTAAAATGAAAAATGTTTCTAATTCAAAAGAACAAGAAGTACATGAATTTCGAAATTATCCTTGAATTTAGTTTAATTATATTGATGTGGTGACAATACTTTTTGTTTTCTGAATGAATGCTTGAATAGTGCATAATTTTGATCTTGTTATTTATGAATGTTAAAATTTTTGGCTCTTGAAAGAATGATGAACAAAGAGAATGTTATTAACAATATGAAAAATCATGAAAATTGATTCTTGAAGCAAGAAAAAACAGTGAAAAAGCAAAAGCTTGCAAAAAAAGGCGGAAAAAAATTAGAAAGAAAAAGAAAAAGCAAGCAAAAAAAAGCCAATAACCCTTAAAACCAAAAGGCAAGGGTAAAAAGGATCCAAGGCTTTGAGCATCAATGGATAGGAGGGCCCAAGGAAATAAAATCTAGCCTAAGCGGCTAAATCAAGCTGTCTGATGAGCGGATAATTTATACGCTTTTTGGCATTGTTTTTAGGTAGTTTTTAGTGAGTTTAAGCTACTTTTAGGGATGTTTTCATTAGTTTTTATGTTAAATTCACATTTCTGGACTTTACTATGAGTTTGTGTGTTTTTTTGTGATTTCAGGTAAATTCTGGCTGAAATTGAGGGACTTGAGCAAAACTCTGAAGAAGGCTGACAAAAGGACTGCTGATGCTGTTGGAATCTGACCTCCCTGCACTCGAAATAGATTTTCTGGAGCTACAGAACTCCAATTGGAGCGCTCTCAACGGCGTTGGAAAGTAGACATCCAGAGCTTTCCAGCAATATATAATAGTCCATGCTTTATTCGGTGATTGACGACGTAACTTGGCGTTGAACGCCAAGTACATGCTGCTGTCTGGAGTTAAACGCCAGAAAAACGTCATGATCCGGAGTTGAACGCCCAAAACACGTCATAACTCGGAGTTCAACTCCAAGAGAAGCCTCATCTCGTGGATTAATCAAGCTCAGCCCAAACATACACCAAGTGGGCCCCGGAAGTGGATTTATGCATCAATTACTTACTCATGTAAACCATAGGAGCTAGTTTATTATAAATAGAACATTTATCTATTGTATTAGATGTCTTTGATCATTCGGTCTTGTGACCACATGGGGGCTGGCCATTCGGCCATGCCTGAACCCTTTACTTATGTATTTTCAACGGTAGAGTTTCTGCACACCATAGATTAAGGGTGTGGAGCTCTGCTGTACCTCAAGTATTAATGCAATTCTATTTTCTTTTATTCAAATCTCTCTTATTCTTATTCCAAGATATTCATTTGTACCCAAGAACATGATGAATGTGATGATAAGTAACCCTCATTATTATTCTCACTCATGAACGCACGTGATTGACAACCACTTCCGTTCTACATGCAACAGAGCTTGAATGTGTATCTCTTAGATTCCCCAACAGAATCTTCGTGGTATAAGCTAGATAGATGGCGGCATTTATGAGGATCCGGAAAGTCTCACCTTGTCTGTGGTATTCCGAGTAGGATCCTAGGAATCCGGAAAGTCTAACCTTGTCTGTGGTATTCCGAGTAGGATTCCGGTAATGAATGACTGTGACGTGCTTCAAACTCGCAAGTGCTGGGCGTTAGTGACAGACGCAAAAGAATCAAGGGATTCTATTCCAGTAGGAGCGGGAACCAACCAGTGATTAGCCGTGCTGTGACAGAGCGCGTGAGCGTAGTTTTCACTGCGAGGATGGGATGTAGCCATCAACCATGGGTGATGCCTCCAGACGATTAGCCATGCGAGTGACAGCCGCAGAGGATCATTTTCCCGAGGGGATTGAAAGTAGCCACCGCTGATGGTGAACCCCTATACACAGCTTGCCATGGAAAAGAGTAAGAAGGATTGAGTTAAAGCAGTGGGAAAGCAGGCGTTCTTGAGCCATACAGTATCTTCATTCGCTTGTCTGGAATTCTCACCAATGAATCTGCATAAGTATTCTTATCCCTTTTATTTATTTTATTTATCCAATTTAATTCCATTTGACTCTATGATTCCAATCACTAACTGAGATCTACAAGGTGACCATAGCTTGCTTCATACCAACAATCTCTGTGGGATCGACCCTTACTCGCGTAAGGTTTATTACTTGGACGACCCAGTACACTTGCTGGTTAGTTGAACGGAGTTGTGTCCACTCGTGCCAATTTCTAAATTCCATAATTTTACAATGAATGCAAATCAAAGAATAGTGATCACAATTTCGTCCACCAAGTTTTTGGCGCCGTTGCCGGGGATTGTTCGAGTATGGACAACTGACGGTTCATCTTGTTGCTCAGATTAGGTAATTTTCTTTTCAAAAACTTTTTCAAAAAATTTTTTTTCTTTCTTTTTCGTTTTTCCAAAAATGTTTTCGAAAACAAAAAGTAAATACAAAAAAATTAGAAAATCATAAAAAATCAAAAATATTTTGTGTTCTTGTTTGAGTCTTGTGTTAATTTTTAAGTTTGGTGTCAATTGCATGCTTTTAAAAATTTTTCTTTCATTTTTCGAAAATCTCATTCATTCATAGTGTTCTTCATGATCTTCAAGTTGTTCTTGATAAGTCCTCTTGTTTGATCTTGATGTTTTCTTATTTTGTGTCTTTCCTTGTTTTTCTTGTGCACTTTTGCATTCATATTTTCCATGCATTAAAAATTTCTAAGTTTGGTGTCTTGCATGTTTTCTTTGCATCAAAAAATTTTCAAAATTATGTTCTTGGTGTTCATCATGATCTTCATAGTGTTCTTGGTGTTCATCTTGACATTCATAGCATTCTTGCATGCATCTTGTGTCTTGATCCAAAATGTTCATGTTTTGGGTCATTTTTGTGTTTTTCTTTAAAAATTTAAAAATAAAAAAAAATATCTTTTCCTTATTTCCCTCCAAATTTTCGAAATTTTGGGTTGACTTGGTCAAAAATTTTCAAAATTAGTTGTTTCTTACAAGTCAAGTCAAAATTTCAAATTTTAAAAATCTTATCTTTTCAAAATCTTTTTCAAAAATCATATCTTTTTCATTTTTTTTATAATTTTCGAAAATTTCAAAAAAATCTTTTTCAAAATATTTTCAAAATCTTTTTCTTATCTTTTATATCTAATTTTCGAAAATTAACTAACAAGTAATGTGATTGGTTCAAAAATTTGAAGTTTGTTACTTTCTTGTTAAGAAAGGTTCAATCTTTAAGTTCTAGAATCTTATCTTGTAGTTTCTTGTTAGTTAAGTAATTTTAAAAATTAAATCTTTTTCAAAATATCTTTTTCTTAAAAATCTTTTTATCTTTTTATCTTATCTTTTTCAAAAACTTTATCTTTTTCAAAATTTGATTTCAAAATATCTTATCTAACTTCTTATCTTCTTATCTTTTTCAAAATTTGATTTCAAATCTTTTTCAAATTAACTAACTAACTTTTTGTTTGTTTCTTATCTTTTTCAAAACCAACTAACTACCTATCCCTCTCTAAATTTCGAAAATTCTCCCTCTCTTTTTCAAAAATTCTTTTTGTTTTAAATTTTAATTTAATTATATTTTGTCTTTGATTTTCGAAAATTACTAACCTCTTTTTCAAAAATTATTTTCGAAATTTCTCTTCTCTTCTCTTATTCTATTTAATTTATTTATTTACTAACAATTCTCTTCACTTCTCTTCATCTCAAATCACCACCTCTATCCTTACCCATTCTTCTTCACTCTTCTTCCCTTTCTTCTTCTACTAACATAAAGGAATCTCTATACTGTGACATAGATGATTCCACTTTCTTTTCTTATTCTCTTCTTCCCTATATGAGCAGGAACAAGGAAAAAGACAAAAGATTCCACCTCTGAGTCATGGGAGATGGAAAGACTAATATAAGTCGTCATAGCTCAGTGGTAGAACATGTGGCTGCAAATCAAGAGATCCCTGAGATACCTCAGGGGATAAATTATCCTCCACACAACTATTGGGAGCAAATAATGATAAAAACACCAAAATCACTAGGGATCATGCAACAGAAGCAAGGAAGAGACATAAAGGAGCTCAAAAAGCACCATTGGATCTTCAAGAAGGCGCCACCCTCACTCAGGTGGACTCATTCCTTGTTCTATTTTTTTTTTCTTTTTCCTACTTTTCGTTTTTTTATATGTTTATCTACTTCATGATCATTAGTATGTAGTAACTATGCCTTAAAGATTATGAATAATTCCATGAATCCTTCACCTCTCTTAAATGAAAAATGTTTTAATTCAAAAGAACAAGAAGTACATAAATTTTGAATTTATCCTTGAATTTAATTTAATTATATTAATGTGGTGACAATACTTTTCGTTTTCTGAATGAATGATTGAACAGTGCATATGTCTTTTGATATTGTTGTTTATGAGTGTTAAAATTGTTGGCTCTTGAAAGAATGATGAACAAAGAGAAATGTTATTAATGATCTGAAAAAATTATGAAATTGATTCTTGAAGCAAGAAAAAGCAGTGAAAAAGCAAAAGCTTGTGAAAAAAAATGGCGAAAAACTGAGAAAGAAAAAGAAGGAGCAGTAGAAAAAGCCAATAGCCCTTAAAACCAAAAGGCAAGGGTAAAAAGGATCCAAGGCTTTGAGCATCAATGGATAGGAGGGCCCAAGGAAATAAAATTCAGGCCTAAGCGGCTAAATCAAGCTGTCCCTAACCATGTGCTTGTGTCATGAAGGTCCAAGTGAAAAGCTTGAGACTGAGTGGTTAAAGTCGTGATCCAAAGCAAAAAAGAGTGTGCTTAAGAGCTCTGGACACCACTAACTGGGGACTCTAGCAAAGCTGAGTCACAATCTGAAAAGGTTCACCCAGTCATGTGTCTGTGGCATTTATGTATCCGGTGGTAATACTGGAAAACAAAGTGCTTAGGGCCACGGCCAAGACTCATAAGTAGCTGTGTTCAAGAATCAACATGCTTAACTAGGAAAGTCAATAACACTATCCGAAATTCTAAGTTCCCAGAGACGCCAATCACTCTAAACTACAAAGGAAAAAGTGAGATGCCAAAACTGTTCAGAAGCAAAAAGCTACAAGTCCCGCTCATCTAATTATAATTAATATTCATTGATATTCTGGGATTTATAGTATATTCTCTTTTTTCTATCCTATTTGATTTTCAGTTGCTTGGGGACAAGCAACAATTTAAGTTTGGTGTTGTGATGAGCGGATAATTTATACGCTTTTTGGCATTGTTTTTAGGTAGTTTTTAGTGAGTTTAAGCTACTTTTAGGGATGTTTTCATTAGTTTTTATGTTAAATTCATATTTCTGGACTTTACTATGAGTTTGTGTGTTTTTCTGTGATTTCAGGTAAATTCTGGCTGAAATTGAGGGACTTGAGCAAAACTCTGAAGAAGGCTGACAAAAGGACTGCTGATGCTGTTGGAATCTGACCTCCCTGCACTCGAAATGGATTTTCTGGAGCTACAGAACTCCAATTGGCGCGCTCTCAACGGCGTTGGAAAGTAGACATCTAGAGCTTTCCAGCAATATATAATAGTCCATACTTTATTCGGTGATTGACGACGTAACTTGGCGTTGAACGCCAAGTACATGCTGCTGTCTGGAGTTACACGCCAGAAAAACGTCATGATCCGGAGTTGAACGCCCAAAACACGTCATAACTTGGAGTTCAACTCCAAGAGAAGCCTCATCTCGTGGATTAATCAAGCTCAGCCCAAACATACACCAAGTGGGCCCCGGAAGTGGATTTATGCATCAATTACTTACTCATGTAAACCCTAGGAGCTAGTTTATTATAAATAGAACATTTATCTATTGTATTAGATGTCTTTGATCATTCGGTCTTGTGACCACATGGGGGCTGGCCATTCGGCCATGCCTGAACCCTTTACTTATGTATTTTCAACGGTGGAGTTTCTGCACACCATAGATTAAGGGTGTGGAGCTCTGCTGTACCTCAAGTATTAATGCAATTCTATTTTCTTTTATTCAAATCTCTCTTATTCTTATTCCAAGATATTCATTCGTACCCAAGAACATGATGAATGTGATGATAAGTAACCCTCATTATCATTCTCACTCATGAATGCACGTGATTGACAACCACTTCCGTTCTACATGCAACAGAGCTTGAATGTGTATCTCTTAGATTCCCCAACAGAATCTTCGTGGTATAAGCTAGATAGATGGCGGCATTTATGAGGATCCGGAAAGTCTCACCTTGTCTGTGGTATTCCGAGTAGGATCCTGGGAATCCGGAAAGTCTAACCTTGTCTGTGGTATTCCGAGTAGGATTCCGGTAATGAATGACTGTGACGTGCTTCAAACTCGCAAGTGCTGGGCGTTAGTGACAGACGCAAAAGAATCAAGGGATTCTATTCCAGTAGGAGCGGGAACCAACCAGTGATTAGCCGTGCTGTGACAGAGCGCGTGAGCGTAGTTTTCACTGCGAGGATGGGATGTAGCCATCAACCATGGGTGATGCCTCCAGACGATTAGCCATGCGAGTGACAGCCGCAGAGGATCATTTTCCCGAGGGGATTGAAAGTAGCCACCGCTGATGGTGAACCCCTATACACAGCTTGCCATGGAAAAGAGTAAGAAGGATTGAGTTAAAGCAGTGGGAAAGCAGGCGTTCTTGAGCCATACAGTATCTCCATTCGCTTGTCTGGAATTCTCACCAATGAATCTGCATAAGTATTCTTATCCCTTTTATTTATTTTATTTATCCAATTTAATTCCATTTGACTCTATGATTCCAATCACTAACTGAGATCTACAAGGTGACCATAGCTTGCTTCATACCAACAATCTCTGTGGGATCGACCCTTACTCGCGTAAGGTTTATTACTTGGACGACCCAGTACACTTGCTGGTTAGTTGAACGGAGTTGTGTCCACTCGTGCCAATTTCTAAATTCCATAATTTTACAATGAATGCAAATCAAAGAATAGTGATCACAATTTCGTCCACCACTGTCCCTAACCATGTGCTTGTGGCATGCAGGTCCAAGTGAAAAGCTTGAGACTGAGTGGTTAAAGTCATGATCCAAAGCAAAAAGAGTGTGCTTAAGAACTCTGGACACCTTTAACTGGGGACTTTAGCAAAGCTGAGTCACAATCTGAAAAGGTTTACCCAGCTATGTGTCTGTGGCATTTATTTATCTGGTGGTAATACTGGAAAACAAAGTGTTTAGGGCCACGGCCAAGACTCATAAAAGTAGCTGTGTTCAAGAATCAACATACTTAACTAGGAGAATCAATAACACTATCTGAAATTCTAAGTTCCTATAGATGCCAATCATTCTAAACTTCAAAGGAAAAAGTGAGATGCCAAAACTGTTCAGAGGCAAAAAGCTACAAGTCCCGCTCATCTAATTAGGACTAATATTCATTGATATTCTGGAATTTATAGTATATTTTCTTATTTTTATCCTAATTGATTTTCAGTTGCTTGGGGACAATCAACAATTTAAGTTTGGTGTTGTGATGAGCGGATAATTTATACGCTTTTTGGCATTGTTTTTAGATAGTTTTTAGTATAATCTAGCTAACTTTTAGGGATGTTTTCATTAGTTTTTATGATAAATTCACATTTCAGAACTTTACTACGAGTTTGTGTGTTTTTCTATGATTTCAGGTAATTTCTGGCTGAAATTGAGGGACCTGAGCAAAACTCTGATAAGGAGGCTGACAAAGGACTGCTGATGCTGTTGGATTCTGACTTTCCTGCATTCGAAATGGATTTTCTAGATCTGCAAAACTCCAAATGGCGCGCTCTTAACGGCGTTGGAAAGTAGACATCCAGAGCTTTCCAGCAATATATAATAGTTAATACTTTATTTGTGATTAGATGACGTAAACTGGCACTCAACGCCAGTTCCATGCTGCATCTTAGAGTCAAACGCCAGAAACACATCACGAGCTAGAGTTGAACGCCAAAAACATGTTACAACTTGGCATTCAACTCCAAAAGAAGCCTCTGCACGTGTAAAGCTCGAGCTCAGCCCAAGCACACACCAAGTGGGCCCCGGAAGTGGATTTCTGCATCAATTACTTACTTCTGTAAACCCTAGTAGCTAGTCTAGTATAAATAGGACATTTTACTATTGTATTAGACGTCTTTGACCATTCGGTCTTTTGACCAGATCGGGGATTGTATTCTTGATCCTGTGATCACGTTTTGGGGGCTGGCCATTCGGCCATGCCTGAACCTTCATCACTTATGTATTTTCAACGGTGGAGTTTCTACACACCATAGATTAAGGGTGTAGAGCTCTGCTGTACCTCGAGTTTTAATGCAATTACTACTATCTTTTATTCAAATTCAATCTTATTTCTGTTCTAAGATACTACTCGTACTTCAACCTGATGGATGTGATGATCTGTGACACTCATCATCATCCATCCTTATGAACGCGTTCCTGACAACCACTTTTGTTCTACAAGCAAAAGCTATAGTGTGTATCTCTTGGATTCCTGATGCACGACGCATGGTTGCCCTTGCCTGACAACTGAGCCTTCCATTCCGTGAGATCAGAGTCTTCGTGGTATAAGCTAGAATTGATGGCGGCATTCATGAGAATCCAGAAAGTCTAAACCTTGTCTATGGTATTCCGAGTAGGATTCTAGGATTGAATGACTGTGATGAGCTTCAAACTCGTGATTGTTGGGCGTGATGACAAACGCAAAAGAATCAAGGGATTCTATTCCAACATGATCAAGAACTGACAGATGATTAGCCGTGCCGTGATAGAGCATTTGGACCTTTTTCACTGAGAGGATGGGATGTAGCCTTTGACAACGGTGATGCCCTACATACAGCTTGCCATGGAAAGGAGTAAGAAGGATTGGATGAAGGTAGTAGGAAAGCAGAGATTCAGAAGGAGCACAGCATCTTCATACGCCTATCTGAAATTCCCATCGATGATCTACATAAGTATTTCTATCTTTATTTTCTGTTTATTTATTATTATTATTCGGAAACTCCATAACCATTTATTATCCGCCTGACTGAGATTTACAAGATGACCATAGCTTGCTTCATACCAACAATCTCCGTGGGATCGACCTTTACTCACGTAAGGTTTATTACTTGGACGACCCAGTGCACTTGCTGGTTAGTTGAGCGAGGTTGTGAAGAAAGTGCTGAGTTATAAACGCGCATACCAAGTTGAATGCCATTATTAGAGATCACAATTTCGTCCACCAGGGACAAAATACCAATATATACAAAGTGGAGAACCTATATACATATATATACATTTACAAAGTACAAAACACAAAGCCCCAAAGTAGACCTTCGCTTCAGCCGAGCCTCCAGTATGCTCAGCGAGGTGCCTTGCGTCGTGCATCTGAAAATAACAATATATGTATGGAATGAGAATCGTGGATTTTCAGTACCTCTAAACTAGAATTAAGGTGACTATGTCTAAGGGATCTAATATAATCTAACTCTTCGTTTCCTTTCTCAGCAATCCTCCAAACTCTAGGTAGAACAACCCTTGGGGCGTTCTCTACCCGCCAGATGGATCTCTGAAACAAATGCAAACCTAAACAAATAGGCACGCCAAAACAAATACAAACCCAAACAAAACATACAAATGCATATGATGCATGCATGTCATATGGCTGATGAGTCTCATCTGTTGGTTATCCAACCAAACCCGACATGTCTGATTGTGAACCCTGGATAGACCCCGCATGCGCGCATCCCCAAGAGTATATATAATAGACTCCGCGTGCGCGTCTCTCCAAGAATATATATATATATATATATATATATATATATATATATATATATATATATATAGTATGGATTAATATACTCAAAATGAGAAATACAAATATTCAATTAATGTTAAATTAATTTGATTATCTATTTAAGAACAAATCATTATAATTATCTGCATTTGATTTTTGAAATTAAAAAGATACGATTTTTTTAATTAATAGTTTCCTTATTTATATATACCTCTATATTAATTATTTAATTAATAGTTTCCTTGTTTTCAAAATATATATATATATATATATATATATTTTAGAAAATTCTAGATATTTTTTATTTATGTATACGTATATATTAATTGTACCTAAATTTATTTAAGTCATATAGGTTAATTATTTTCTGATTATGATTATTTTCTTTTGAGCCTACAATTATTTAATGATTCTTTTATTCTATTAATATCAACATACGTGTAATAATCTTCATAAATTATGGTAGTTTTCTTATTATATATACATATATTAATTGTGGAATTAATAGTTTCTTTATTCTCAGAATATATTTATTTTATTCAAATAATTCTAAATATTTCATTATTAGCAGATTAAAATAATTGTCACATAATTCTAACTATTTTATTTTTTCTTAGTTGTACGGAGAGAAAATAAAATAAAAATAAATTTAAAAGTAAAAAGGGAAATTTTATATTAAAATTTAAAATTAAAAAATATTTTTAAAAATAATAGTCGTAATATATAAATTGAGGCAACAATTTAAAATTTCTCTAAAACTAATTTAATCAAATGCTAATATTAGAACTAAATTATTTAAAGAATTTTTAAGCTATTCTAGTCCTTAGATTGATGTGTGAGCATCTTTTACCCTTTTTCTAGTCATTTTATATTGTTTTTAATTATATTTTAATTTCTTTTATTTGATTTTAGTGCAAAATTCACTTTTGGATGCTATTTTGAGTTTCTCTTGTGTTTTTATGGTTTTAGGTGAAATTCGGAGCAGTTTGGAGAAGCCTAGACTAAGAGAGGAAAATGCTGGCAGCTCCCCCCTGGGCGCCAAATGCCAAACCTGGCGTTCAACGCCAGTAGGGGGCAAGAGATAAGAACGCGCTCTCCCTCTTTGGTGTTCAACACCCAATCCTGGGGCTGAACGCTAGCTTGCAGACCGAGTTACACGCTAATTGGGCCTCAAAGTGGATTTAGCAACTCTTTGGCTCATCTTATCTTATCTTTGTGAATAATATCTTTTAGGTTTAGCATTTATTATTATGTTAGCATTTAAAGGAGATGATCAATTTGGTTTAGATCTCTCTTTTCTTTCGAACATTTTCAGAAACCTCTTTTCTCTGTAAGTTATGAGCAACTAAACCTCCTGGTTAAGGTTAGGAGCTCTATTTATTTCTATGGATTAGAACTATTATTCTTCTATTTTAATTAATGTTTGATTCAATTCTAAGGTATTGTTTTGGTTCTAAATCTTATGAATCTGGGTGGAACAAGATTATGACCCTTATTCTACATGAGCTCTTGTGATTCTCGAGAGAGTTATCTCGCTTGAGCTATAGCTTGAAAACACTCTTCCAAAATTGCTAATTACATGAACTAGTTGGGATACGTGACATAAAATCCTGTTAGCTTTGGGTAATTAGGGTTTTTGTGGCGCTAAACTGGTTTTCAGAACTTAACCTCTGATTTAAATTGATTGACCACGAGAGAGGCATTTGATGAGGATTATAGGAGATTAAATCGTTGAGATATTAGGGTTTAATCACTTATGGTTTATCATAGAATGTATCATTCATTGTTAAAATAGTTGGTAAGACGCTTTAATCCAGAAAAGTAAACATCTCCGAGACTTTAACTGTTTTCTCATCATTGTTTTACACCAAACCTGTTTATTTGCTTTATTTACTTGCTTTTACTACTTATGCATTTTTACACCTACAAATAACCTTTACTGTTTGCCTGACTAAGTCTAGCAGGATAGCTCACTATTGCTTACTCAGTCAGACAATCCTTGTGGGATTGATCCTCACTCACCTGAGGTATTACTTGGATGACCCGGTGTGCTTGATGGTTAAGTTGTGTGAGTTTTAATTTCGCGCACCAAGTTTTTGGCGTCGTGATGACTTGCATCATTTACCCCTTTTTCTTATCTAAAAGGACCATAAAAAGAGCATAATCTCATTGAATCAATGCAATTTCATGAACCAAATGGTATATATTATGGTACATTACTTTGAAATGGGTTTGTGCTGAATTTTAGGTGAAAAGAGCAACAAAAGGGGAAGGAAATAACAAATAAAGCTGGGTGTGCCACTTGAAGCTCTGGATGTGGCATGCCAAGCTTTTGAACTGCGTGGCACGCCAAGCTTTTGAATCCAAGTCTCAAAGAGGGCATGCCACTTGGTGCTATGGGCGTGGCACGCCAAATTTGTGAACCAACTCTCAACAATGGGCGTGCCACTTGGAGCTCTGGGCGTGGCACGCCAAGTTTTTGAAGCCAAGTCTCAAAGAGGGCATGCCACTTGGTGCTATGGGTGTGGCACACCAGGCTTAAGTTTCAGAGGAGTAATTTTGAGTCCCACTGTGGGCGTGGCACACCAAGAAGTGGGCGTGGCACGCCGGGGCATATGCCAGCCTGACCTTCTCTCATTCAAATGAATATATCTTGAGCTACACATCTTCAGATTAAATAATTATAATGCCATTAGAAAGTAGACATCCAAAGCTTTCAAACCATATATAACACTTTATGGTGGACACTAGAATTAAGGAAGCTATTGACCGCGAAATCACAACGAGAAAAACACGTCCCTGCAGAGTTACCAGCCTGACCTCTTCATCTTCAAAGGAGCATAACTTGAGTTGTAGAGGTTTAAATGATCTAATTTTGGCGCGCTCTCAATTGCGTTGGAAAGTAGACATCTTGGGATTTCCAGCTATGTGTAATTGTCTATACTTTGCTCGAGATTTGATGGCCCAAACTGGCGTCCAAATGCCTACCAGAGACCCTTTTCTGGCGTAAAATGCCAGAACTGGCACCAAAGCTGGAGTTAAACGCCCAAACTGGCACCAAAACTGGCGTTTAAACTCCAAGAAGAGCCTATGCACGTGAAAGCTTCAATGCTCAGCCCAAACACACACCAAGTGGGCCCCGAAAGTGGATTTCTGCACTATCTACTCATTTTCTGTAAACCTAGTTTATTAGTTTAGTATAAATAGCACTTTTTACTATTGTTTACACATCTTTGGACCACTTTTCGATCCTTTGATCAGGTTTTCGAACCCTATTTCAAATGTATTATGATATTTGGGGAGGGTGGCCATTCGGCCATGCCTAGACCTTGTTCTTATGTATTTTCCAACGGTGGAGTTTCTACACCTCACAGATTAAGGTGAGGAGCTCTGCTGTTCCTCGAGTATTAATGCAAGTATTATTGTTTTTCTATTCAATTCACGCCTACTTTGCCTCCAAGATATACTCTTGTACTTAATTCAATTAAGTCAGAATGAAGGGGTGACCCGTGACAACCACCCAATCTTCGTTACTCGCTTAGCCAAGATCCGCGTGCCTTACAACCACGAAGCGGTCTACATGATGTTCAACATAGTCATTGGATGACAGCTGGAGTATGCTCTCTTTGGTCTCTGACCCATGGATCTGACTCACCTCTCCTGACAATAGAGCATTCGAATTTGTGACGTTAGAACCTTCGTGGTATAAGCTAGGATCAATTGGCAGCATTGTTGAGATCCAGAAAGTCTAAACCTTGTCTGTGGTATTTGGTGCACGAAATTGTGATCATCAACAATGGCGCCAATAAACTTGGTAGTGCTCTCAAACGTGAATCACACTTAGTCACAACTCCGCACAACTAACCAGCAAGTGTACTAGGTCGTCCAAGTAATACCTTACGTGAGTAAGGGTCGATCCTACAGAGATTGTTGGTATGAAGCAAGCTATGGTCACCTTGTAAATCTTAGTCAGGCGGATAATAGATGGTTATGGATTTTTGAATAATAATAAATAATAAACATGAAATAAAGATAGAGTTACTCATGTAATTCAATGGTGGGAATTTTAGATAAGTGCATGGAGATGCTTGTCCCTCTTGGATCTCTACTTTCCTACTGCCTTCCTTCAATCCTTTTTATTCCTTTCCATGGCAAGCTGTATGTAGGGCATCACCGTTGTCAATGGCTACATCCCATCCTCTAAGTGAAAATGGTCCAAATGCTCTGTCACAGCACGGCTAATCATCTGTCGGTTCTCGATCATGTTGGAATAGAATCCCTTGATTCTTTTGTGTTTGTCATCACGCCCAACAATCGCGAGTTTGAAGCTCGTCACAATCATTCAATCCCGGAATCCTACTCGAAATACCACAGACAAGGTTAGACTTTCCGGATTCCCATGAATGCCGCCATCAATTCTAGCTTATACCGCGAAGATTCTGATTAAGGAATCCAAGAGATATGCGCCCGGCCTAAAGTAGAATGGAAGTGGTTGTCAGTCACGCGTTCATAGGTGAGAATGATGATGAGTGTCACGAATCATCACATTTGTCATGTTGAAGTGCAACAAATATCTTAGAATAAGAACAAGTGGAATTGAATAGAAAATAGTAGTAATTGCATTAAAACTTGAGGTACAGCAGAGCTCCACACCCTTAATCTATGGTGTGTAGAAACTCCACCGTTGAAAATACATAAGTGATGAAGGTTCAGGCATGGCCGAATGGCCAGCCCCTAAAATGTGATCAATAGTCTCCTAGGATGGATAATGGAATAAAACTGAGACCAAAGATGTAACGTGGTCAAAAGACACTGAATACAATAGTAAAATGTTCTATTTATACTAAACTAGCTACTAGGGTTTACAGAAGTAAGTAATTGATGCAGAAATCCACTTCTGGGGCCCACTTGGTGTGTGCTTAGGCTGAGATTGATCTTTACACAAGCTAAGGCTTATCTTGGAGTTGAACGCCAAGTTGTAACATGTTTTTGGTGTTCAACTCTGGTTCGTGACGTGTTTTTGGCGTTTGACTCCAGAATGCAGAATGAAACTGGCATTGAGCACCAGTGTACGTCATCTAATATCGAATAAAGTATAGACTATTATATATTTCTGGAAAGCTCTGGATGTCTACTTTCCAACGCCGTTGAGAACGTGCCATTTGGAGTTCTGTAGCTCCAGAAAATCCATTTCAAGTGCAGAGAGGTCAGAATCCAACAGCATCAGCAGTCCTTTGTCAGCCTTTTATCAGAGTGTTGCTCAGGTCCCTCAATTTCAGCCAGAAAATACCTGAAATCACAGAAAAATACACAAACTCATAGTAAAGTCCAGAAATGTGAATTTAGCATAAAAACTAATGAAAACATCCCTAAAAGTAACTAGATCATACTAAAAACTTCCTAAAAATAATGCCAAAAAGCGTATAAATTATCCGCTCATCAGTATTTCGAGTAGGATCTGGGATGGGATGACTGTGATGAGCTTCAAACTCATGACTGTTGGGCGCAGTGACAGTGTGTAAAGGAATAAATGTATTCTATTCCGACACGATCGAGAACCGACAGCTGATTAGCCATGCAGGAAACCGTAGAGGACATGTTTTCACTGAGAGGACGGATGGTAGCCATTGACAACGGTGATCCACCAACATACAGCTTGGTATGGAAGGGAGTACACATGATTGGATGAGGACAATAGGAAAGCAGAGGTCCAGAGGCAACAAAGCATCTCCAAACGCTTATCTAAAATTCCCACCAAGGAACTACATAAGTAACTGTATTTTATTTTCCGTTTTATTTATCTTTTAATTATCAACACCTCATAACCATTTGAATCCGCCTTACTGAGATTTACAAGATGACCATAGCTTGCTTCAAGCCGATAATCTCCGTGGGATCGACCCTTACTCACATAAGGTATTACTTGGACGACCCAGTGCACTTGCTGGTCAGCTATGCGGAGTTGTGAAAAGTGTGATCACAATTTCATATACTAAGGACCCTAAGAAGTTTATATCTGATTTCCTGTAGATCTGTGATACGGTCAAGACAAATGGAGTGAACTATGAAGCTGAGTAAGGGAGAGAGCAATGTTATGGCTGGATTCTCAACCCAAGGTGAGACTAGACACATGGGACAAGGTGGTCACAGGATTTTTGACCCAGTTCGTTCCACCATAGAAGCTGAGTATGCTTAGAGGGAAGGTTTAGACCTTCAGACAGAAAGAGGGAGAGTCCCTCTATGAGGCTTGGGAGAGATACAAGCAGCTGATCAGGAGATGCCCTCTTGACATGATTTTCAAATGGACCAGGTTGGACTTTTTTTATGACGACCTCTTTGAGATAGCCAAGATGTCACTAGATCACTCTGCTGGTGGTTCACTATACATGAAGAAGATGCCTGAAAAGGCGATTAAGCTTATTGAGATGGTCGCCAACAACCAATAGATGTACATTTCTAAGAGGAATCCTGTGAACACTGGGACTACTCAGAAGAGAGGAGTCATGGAAGTGGACATACTAGATGCCATTTTGGCACAGAATAAACTTATGTCCCAGCAAATTAGCATGATCTCCCAACACTTAAGTGGGATGGAGGTTTCAGCTGTTAGCACTCAAGATGCACCCTATGAAGGAGACACTGGTGACATTGCTCAGACCACCATGGAGGAAGTGAATTACATGGAAAATTCCTCTTGAAATCCCAATAATGATCCATATGCAAATACTTTCAATCTGGGATGGAGAAATCACCCTAACTTTGGGTGGAGAGAGTAGTAAAGGCCTCAACAAGGCTTCAACAATAATCAGGGTGGAACCAAACAAAGTAGGTTCACTAACAGACAGTTCCAACACTCTCAAAAGTAGATGGAGACGCCTAAGTATAACCTTTCTAACTTAGCTACAATAGTTTCTGTCCTCTCCTAGACCACTCATAATTTTATGCAAGAAACTCGGTCTTCAATTAGGAACTTAGAGACACAAGTGGGTCAGTTGAGCAGCAGGATACCTGAGAGACCTCCCAACACTCTCCCTAGCAATATAGAGGTAAATCCAAGGGAAGAGTGCAAGGTCCTCATTGTAGACAAGGAGGCCAAAACCAAGGAGGGGCATGCTGTTGAGGATTTGAAGGAGAACAAGGCTCAAGAGGAGACTGGGAGTGCACTAATACACGCCCCGGTGGTGATGAAGGAGCCAGAAGTACAACACCCTCTAAATATGCAAAAGGAGTCCAAGGATAAGCAAATTGCTCAATTCTTGCTAGTCTTCAAGAAGTTATTAATCAATATTCTTTTTGCTGAGGTGTTGGAAAAGAAACCTCCCTATATGGCGTGTTTGAAAAATGCAGTTTCTAAGAAGAAGGCTTTGAGGGGAGATGAAACAGTGGTGCAGACCAAGGAGTGCAATGCATTAGTGCAAAAGAAGCTACCTCAGAAAATACTAGATCCCAGAAGCTTCCCGATTCGCTGAACTATAGGGACCATCACATTTGAAAAGGCACTATGCGACCTTGGATCAAGCATAAATTTCATGCCTCTCTCTTTAATGAAGAAACTGGAGATTCAAGAGGTGCAGCCCACAAGAATCTCACTGGAGATGGTAGACAAGTCCCTAAAGCGGGCATTTGGAATGGTGGAGAATGTCGTTGTAAAGGTTGAAGACCTTTACCTCTGATAGAGGATAAATGTCGGTTAAGAAATTGACCAAAGGATTTTCCAATTCAATGTCACAAAGTATAGTCCCAACCGACAATTTATCCTCAAACCAAAGCTTACAAGAGGATGTCACACACAAATCAATAACCAGGAGTAGGATCTCGGGTCGTTCTCCAAGGACTTGCACTAGAATGCACATTGTTGATTATGAATTTTGGGATTTTGGATTGCTTATGGAAGAAGTAAAATGACAAGTATATAAAAGCAACAAACAACTAACAAACATGCATCAAGATAACTACAACTAAAAGCATATAAGAATAAGTGCTATGAAATTAAAGTGAGAACTAGAAATTTAAAGCTAGTAGAAGTCAATGGCAATCAATTAATATAAAGGTATTGGCTAGGGAAGAGAATTGGAGTTCCTATCCTTATTGTCATTATCAATTATGATGGAAATTGTTTATTGCTTCTACTTAGTTATCCTCTAACAAATGAAGGAGAGTCAAGTGGATACGATCAACTTGAGTTCACAAGTCTTACACAATTCCTAGTTAAAGACTAGCTTTAGTGAAGTTCAAGCTAACTAGCAACTTCCAATATTCAATCAACCATAGGCTTTGACAATTCAAGAGTTTCCAATGCTCAACCCCAAAGCCAAGAGTAGAAATATACTCCATAATCATAAAATGCATTTTCATAAACACCTTGTGTACACTAAAAGAAGAAATTATAAAATTGAGAAATAAACCCAAATCAAAGCTACCCACTAACAATAATTGATAATAACCTACCAAATAAAATCAATGAACATGAAAAACTCTAATGCATTAATAGAATCAAAATCCAACAAGATCCAAAAGCATAACCAAAACAAGTAAAATTGCAAGAGTATTAAATAGAATTGGAGAGTAGAAACTATAATTAAAATAACAAGAACTGAAATTAAAAAGGATCTACGCCAAGGATTCAAATGAAAATGAATAAGAGAACTAAAACCTAGAGAGAAATGATAGTTTCTCTCTCTAGAATTCAAAACTATCTAAAAACTAAGCTAATGGAAGGTATATCCCCATCCTCCTTCACTTCTAGCCTCTAATGTGCAGAATGGGCTTGAAACTGGGCCAGCAGGAGCTCCGAAATCGCCCCCAGTGTGTTCCCTTAAGTGAGGCACGTGATGCTTGTCACGCGTATGCGTCAGCCACATGTACACATCGGTCGGCTGCTGCAGCTAGTCATGCGTACGCGTCAGTCATGCGTACACGTTAGTCACACGTAGGCGTCGATACCAGCTTCTCAATTCTTCTATTTCTTGTGTTCCTTCCACTTTTGCATGCCTTCTTTCCATCCTCTAAGCCATTCCTGCCCTATAAATCTTGAAATCACTTAACACACATATCAAGCCATTGAATGGTGTAAGAACTGGAGTTTTTCCGTAAAATCGGTTTAAGAAAAATAATAATTTTAAGTGCTTGAGATAGATTTAAAATTTAGAAAAGTTTTTGTAAAAATGCATATTGGTGCTTAAGTTGGCAGTACCGGCTCTAGTTTGTCCAGTACCATGTATTTTGAGAAAATAAAATTTTAAAAATTGATTTGTTATTTTGATAGGACAAAAATAATTTAGAATTGAAAATCGGACACTAATCTTAAAGGTTTTGGCCCAAAGTGGGCCAAACGGACCAAAAACCCTAACAGGTTAGACCAGATCCAAACCGAGCCCAAGACCCAACATATGTAAGTGAGTAAAATGAGCAACTCAGCTCATTTTCATCCTCTAAAGTGAGATAGGCATGATTTGATAGAAGAGAGGAGAAGAGGTGATGTTACTATTCATCATCACCTTCCGGGAGCCATATCTTGAGCTACGAAACTTCAATTGACAAGCCGTTTATGGCCACGTGAACCTCTTGTCGAGCTCTTTGTTTTTATCTAAGAAAATTTGTTAAGAACTTGAAGCTCACACTCTAGTTTCCTGTCCTAGTTTCTGTACATTTTTTGTTATGGTTTTGATTAGATTTTGTGGTTTTGGTTGTTTAGGTGATCTCTAGTAGCGGGTAATTATTGAGAATTGCCCCAATCCTCTTTGGACAAGGTAAAGTTCCTCATAAACCCTTGTAGTGTTGTATGTTGTGGTTTCTAGGTTTTGATTTTGGTGATATATGTGTTGTTAGTTTGAGCTTTGGTGCTTTTTGGAGTTGTCTTTGCTTTTTGGTGGTTTCGTGCGTGGAGGATAATTGGCGAAGGTACGGTTTTGGTTTTCTTTATGTAATATGTAATGTTTATGGACACTTAGGCTAGTTGACCCTAAGATAGGAATGAATGATTGTGGCGTATGAATAATTATACGTGAATTGATGTAATTATTGGTTGTATTGGATCATTGGTGTTGATAAGTATTGATGGTGATTAGTTATACTGATGAATAATGAGAATTATGAGAATGTAGGGTAATAAGTTAACGTAAAATGTTTGTGATGGTTTGGAGTAAAGGATATTGATGATTATGATGATATATGTTGATGATAGTTTTGGATTATGAACCTTGTGGTGGATGTTGTGTTAAGGTTGGTCGATTATTGAAGGTGTGTAAGGTTGGTGTTGGGTGGCTTTTATGATAATGATGGGTGGTAAGTGAAGTATTTATGTATGAGGGATTATTGATGTTGTTAATGTTGTTAAATAATGTTGTTGATTGTGTGATGTATGATGAATTTGGATGAGTAATATTGTTGATTATTGATATGGAATATGAATGAGGTTGATGATGAATATTGATAGTGATAGAATGATGATTGATGAATGTGTTGGTGGGGAAATGATTATAGTGTATATATTTGATATATAAGAATGAGAATAATGAAATGTGAAGGAAAATTTGGTATGAGGGATGAATTGTGACACAAAGGGTGAGTTATGAGGTAAATTGGGGTTTGGTATGATTTTTATTTGTTTTTGGTTGAGAAATTGGAAAAATTGAGAATCTTGTGAGTTTTGATAAAAACTGGTTTTTTGTGAACTTTGACAGGTCATAACTTGTGTCTCAGTTTTCAAAATTTGTTGAAATTTGTTTGAAATTAAAGTTCATTGAAAAATCTTCAAATTGATATAAATTTTGTAAAATTTAGATTTTTGTAGAGGAAGTTATAAAATTTAGTTTGTGTCCGCACGCACACTCCTGTGATTTTTCAAACCTGTGCGCACGCACAGCCTGGTGCGTACGCACACACAAGGGAAGGCTTTCTATTTAGAGCGCTAGCACAACCTGTGCGCGCACATAACCAACAAAGTTTTACAACATGTGCGCACGCACAGCCCTTTGTGCACGCACACGTTGGAAGGTGCACTCTGTTAAGGGCACTAGCACGCCTTGTGCAAACGAACAGAGTTTGGGAAATTTTGCACTTGTGCCTACGCACGCCTCTATGCGTACGCACACGTTTTGAAAATCTCTCCAGGCGTGCGCACGTACACTGATGACCGGAATTCACTACCCACATAATATAATGAATCCGTTATTTGGCAAGCGCACCAAATTGTCGTCAAGTAATAACCCACAATGGAGTGGGATTGTATCCACAGAGATTAATTGGATTAAGCAAGAAATAGTTGATTAATTATCCTAGTTAGATGATTCAATTTTGAGTGGTAATCAACAAGGAATTGTAAATAACATGAAATTAAAGGAAAGCAATAAAGTGCAAGGAAGTAAATGGCAAGAAAAGTAAAGTACAAGAAAGTAAAGTGCTGGAAATGTAAAGTGCAGAAAATGTAAATAACCATAAAGTAAATAAAAGAAAGAAAGATAAAATAAGCATTGGGATCAAGAGATATTGCATTCTCCGGATTAATTGATTTCATCTCATCTTCAATCATGCAACTCATTGACCTCTTGGCAATCATGATTGATTAAGCCCCAATTCCTTGGTGATTCAATCTCTCAAATCTTGATCAATAGCCAATTCCTTGGTCTAATTGCTCATGAGACGAGATGAAGCTTGTTCCCTGATTATACCACACATCCTCATAGGTCCAAGTAGTGGGAGGATTATATGTCACCATATCCAAATACCAAAACCCAAATTCTACTCAAGTGTGAGAAAGGATTTCAAGCATGGTTTTATGATTCCTCTTCCAAGGTTCCCATAAAACCCAAATACATTCAATCTCTTTTCCAAGATAATTGAATGCTAGAATGAAGAACGAAATTCCTTCTAGTAAATCAAAGAGAGATGAAGAGAAGAAGAAGAATAAAAACAATCAATCCATTGAAAAACAATAGAGCTCTCTTTCCCAATGGAAAGAGTTAGTAATTCATAACTAAAATATTTACAAGTAAGAAAATGGAAGAGGAGAAGAGAATGGTGGGAAGGAGGGTCCGAAGACTCACTCTTCCGAATGTGTCCAGCCTAATAGATAGCTCTCTAATTCTATGAAACTAAGACCTTTATATAGGCTCTCCTAAATTACAAACTTAAATGAAATTAAAAGCAAATTTCAATGAAATAAAAATAAACTATTCTAGATGCTTCTTGTGACCTTGATTGGTTGACAATTGTGGCTTGAATGAGAGTTGAAGTGGGCTTGGTTGAAGGTTGGGTGCTGCAGGAAGAAGTTGGCGTGTGGTTCCAAGTGCCGCTCCGACTTGATTTTGCCCTTTGAAGTACGACCCACTTTGCAACGTTGAAAGTATGGAGTTGGTTGGGCTTTAAAATGAATGTCCACTATAACCTATTATATATGGTTGTAAAGCGCTGGATGTCTGCTTTCCAACGCCTTTGGAATCAACTCATTTGGACCTTTGTAGCTCAAGTTATGCACATTTGAAGGTGACTAGCTAAGTCTGTCAAGTAGCCTGGCGTGCCACGTCCACTTCTGGCGTGCCACGCCCCATATGTTGTGAAACTGGCGTGCCACGCCCAAAAATGGCATTCGACACCATCAATGATGCACCAAAATATCCTCGTTGGCCATTTGAACTGGCATGCCACGCCCAAGACTCCAAGTGGCACGCCCATTGTAGGAAAGGGGTTGGCGTGCCACGCCTTCGATATCAAGTGGCACGCCCAGGTTTTGCAATGCTAAAATAATGGCCTTTTTTACCTTTGGTTTTAACGTTTACCCTAGAGTGTTATATAGCGTTGGAAAGCTCTTGATGTCAGCTTTCCAACACCACCAAGATCACGTCATTTGGACCTCTACAACTCAAGTTATGTTTCTTTGAAGATGAAGAGGTCAGGTTGGTAACTCTGCAGTGACGTGTTTTTCTCCTTGTGTTTTCGGGGTCAATATCTTCCTCAATTACAGTATCCATTATAAAGTGTTATAGATGGTTGGAAAGCCGTGGATATCTACTTTCTAATGGCACTAGAATCACCTCATTTAGAGTTGTGTAGCTCAAGATAATTTCATTTGAATGAGAGAATGTCAAGCTGGTATATGCCCCGGCGTGTCAAGCCACTTCTTGGCATGCCACGCGCATAATGGGGATCAAAATAACTCCTCTAGAACTTAAGCCTGGCGTGCCATGCCCAAGACACCAAGTGGCACGCCCTCTTTGAGATCTTGGCTTCACAAACTTGGCGTGCCATGCCCATAGCACCAAGTGGCACGCCCATGTTGGAACTTCATTCTTTCAAGCTTGGCGTGCCACGCCTAAAACCCAAGTGGCATGCCCATTGTTGAGAGTTGGTTCAAAATCTTGGCGTGCCATGCCCAGAGCTTCAAGTGGCACGCCCAACTTCATTTGTTATTTTCTTCCCCTTTTGTTGCTCTTTTCACCTAAAATTCAGCACAAACCCA
Organism: Arachis hypogaea; assembly: GCF_003086295.3. Taxonomy (NCBI): domain Eukaryota; kingdom Viridiplantae; phylum Streptophyta; class Magnoliopsida; order Fabales; family Fabaceae; genus Arachis; species Arachis hypogaea. The sequence goes on along the minus strand of NC_092044.1, from coordinate 79,385,454 downwards.
TTTCAAAGCAATGTACCATAATATATATCATTTGTTCCATGAAATTGCATTGATTCAATGAGATTATGCTCATTTTATAGCCCTTTTAGATAAGAAAAAGGGTACATGATGCACAGTCAACACAATACCAAACTTAAACTTTGCTTGTCCTCAAGCAAATAAAGAATCATGCAATAAAGTTTGACAAACCAAGGTGAGAAGAGTAGCAATTTTTATGTTCATGGTTGGCTAGTTTCTTATGCATGCTACAATCACAAAAGAAATTCAAATGATTGATGCTTCTATCTAGCTCATTTTATGAAATCTTTTTCTTTATGTTCCTTCCTTGAAGCAAGCATTTAATTCTTTTCTTATCTTAGCTTCTTGGGTGCTTTGCACCATGTGTTGAAAGCTACGACTCTAAATGCTTTGTTTTCAAGTATTACCACTTGATACACAAGCACCACAAGCATTTAATTAGAGGACTCTTTAAGCTCATTTGTTTCTTTTCTTTACTCTCTAATCATTGATGCTCAGAGCCTTGAGCTTTGAGGGAGTGCTTTTGTACTTGAGCCTAGCCTTGACTCTAAGTGTTTTATTTTCAAGCTTTTTGCTTGATATATAAACACCACAAGTACTTAACAAATGAATTGTCATTGGTACTCAGATCCTTCAACTTTCTCATTCTTTCCCTTTTCTTTTATTGCCTTATTTGCATTTGCTTCTTCAAGGTTTTCATGATTTCAAAATTTTCATAAAATGTCCTAGATGAAAACTTCAATTAAGTAAATTCAAATGCAATTGAGCAACAATAATCATGCTAGTTTCCCAATACTTATAAGCTCATACTAACTTCTTCTTTAATGACCTTGTTTGTTTATGATCATGATACTTATTTGCTCTTGAACTCACAAGACTCAAGATGGTAGTCATAATGTCATAGCACATGTTACAATTCAACAATCAAGCTATGATTATTCACATCACACATGCATACAGAGAAAATAGAAGACAATCATGCAATTTAAAGTGCTGGAAATAAGTAAGAGGAAAAAGGAACGTTACCACCTTGTAGTTCATCTTCATTGTTGTCCTTTTCCTCCTATTCTTCCCCTTCCCACACCAAACTTAGAATGATTTCTTGTCCTCAAGCAACAAATAAAACAGTGGTGATGGGGTTCATAATGGGTCATGAATGTCTTAACAATGAAATGTGAGTAATGCATGTGCTTAGGCAAGAAAAATTAAGGATACAATAAAGGCACAAGAAGTAAAAACATAGACAATGTGATTGCATTAATAAGTGGTGTGCATGGTACACTGCATTAAAAGATAAGTGGCAACACCAAACTTAGAATGACACTTTCATTTTAGCATGATGCAAGTACCCAGTGAAGAATGAAAATCAAATTGTTGCATGAAAACACCAAACTTAGAATGCAATCATATGCCAAATTAATGAAAATAAACAAAGCAAAGAAAGGAAATGTTACCTACGGTTGGGTTGCCTCCCAACAAGCGCTCTTTTAATGTCATTAGCTTGACATGTTGTTCTCAACTTTCTTCCTCTTCTTCCAGTTTGTTAAGAGGAATGACCTCAAGGGGAGAGAAGAGCAAGTTAATGTTCCCTATTTTGGCATCTTCCCAACAAGCTTTCTTTTGTTATTTGCTTGATTTGATTTTCTTGTTGGGGTAGGGATTGGATTGTTTGCAGTTGACCTTTTGTTCCTCATGGATATAGCTTATTGTTTCTTGGTCACAATCCTTATTCCAGTGTTTTGGTTGATTGCCTTCACTTCTTTATTTTCAGAACTTGGGTGTTGTGATATGGTTGGAGTATCCTCTTTATCAAGTACCTCTTGGAATGGTGGCTCTCTTGGTATAGGGATCTCTTCTTCTTGCTCTACCGATTCCTCATTTTCACCCTCATTAAGCACTTCTCCACTCCTTAGACTGATGGCATGATATTCTTTCCCTGACCAAGGGAAGACATTGGTTGGTTCATCAACAAAATATTGTGCCAATTGCCTCATTTCCTCTTCTTGATTTCTCCTTGGGATTTCCATATCTTCAATCACCTCTCTTACATTTTCCCTTAAAACTCACTAAGTTGGGCAATGAAGAAATATCTCTTGGAGAGTTCTTCTATTCCAAATTCTAGAAGATTTTGTGCAGGTGCATAGGTTGGAAAATTATGGGATGATAGTCCTTGAATAATGGAGTATGCAGCATTAAAATTCCAGCCAAAATTTCGATAGTTATCATAATAATATGAACTATTTTGTGGCTCTGGGATGTATTCCATTTTATTTGATTGATCATACTCTATCATTCCTTTCTGATATTCCCATCCACGATTAGGATAATGACTTGAATTATTTTGTGGTGGTGGGCAATATCCCATATGACATGATTGATCAAAATGTGAGGTAGCTAGACTCCATTCTTACTTGCAAAATGCTCCGTCTCAAACAATAATCACCAAAAGAAATTGGAATCCCCATTGTCACAGATGAGGAATTCTTAGTGAGGCAATAACACAAACACCTTAGAAGCAAGAGAAAATTAAAAGAAATTAAATGACAAAAACAAAAAGAAAGAAAGAAAGTGTCTAATCTAGGAAATCAACCAACCGGTAGTTTGTTAATCACAATTAATCCCCGGCAATGGCGCCATAAAACTTGATGACTGGAATTCACTACCCACATAATATAATGAATCCGTTCTTTGGCAAGCGCACCAAATTGTCGTCAAGTAATAACCCACAATGGAGTGGGATCATATCCACAGAGATTAATTAGATTAAGCAAGCAATAATTGATTAATTATCCTAGTTAGACGATTCAATTTTGAGTGGTAACCAACAAGGAATTGTAAATAACATGAAAGTAAAGGAAAGCAATAAAGTGCAAGAAAGTAAATGGCAAGAAAATTAAAGTACAAGAAAGTAAAGTGCTGGGAATTTAAAGTGCAGAAAATGTAAATAACCATAAAGTAAATAAAAGAAAGAAAGATAAAATAAGCATTGGGATCAAGAGATATTTCATTCTCCGGATTAATTGATTTCATCTCATCTTCTATCATGCAACGCATTGACCTCTTGGTCATGATTGATTGAGCCCCAATTCATTGGTGACTCAATCTCTCAAATCTTGATCAATAGCCAATTTCTTGGTCTAATTGCTCATGAGAAGAGATGAAGCTTGTTCCCTGATTATACCACACATCCTCATAGGTCCAAGTAGAGAGAGGATTATATGTCACCATATCCAACCACTAAAACCCATTTTCTACTCAAGTGTGAGAAAGGATTTCGAGCATGGTTTTATGATTCCTCTTCCAAGGTTCCCATAAAACCCAAATACATTCAATCACTTTCCCAAGATAATTGAATGCTAGAATGAAGAACGAAATTCCTTCTAGTAAATCAAAGAGAGATGAAGAGAAGAAAAGAATAAAACAATCAATCCATTGAAAAGCAATAGAGCTCTCTTTCCCAATGGAAAGAGTTAGTAATTCATAACTAAAATATTTAAAAGTAAGAAAATGGAAGAGGAGAAGAGAATGGTGGAAAGGAGAGTCCGAAGACTCACTCCTCCAAATGTGTCCAGCCTAATAGATAGCTCCCTAATTCTATGAAACTAAGGCTTTTATATAGCTCTCCTAAATTACAAACTTAAATGAAATTAAAAAGAAATTACAATGAAATGAAAATAAACTATTCTACATGCTTCTTTTGGGCTTGGTTGAAGGTTGGGGGCTGTAAGAAGAAGTTGGCGTGTGGTTCCAAGTGCCGCTCCCATTTGATTTTACCCTTTGGAGTACGACCCACTTTGCAACATTGAAAGTATGGAGTTGGTTGGGCCTCAAAATGAATGTCCAGTATAAAGTATTATATATGGTTGGAAAGCCTTGGATGTCAGCTTTCCAATGCTATTTGAATCAACTCATTTGAAATTCTGTAGCTCAAGTTATACCCATTTGAAGGTGACTAGGCCAGTCTGTCAAGTAGCCCGGCGTGCCACGCCCACTTCTGGCGTGCCACACCCCATATGTTGTGAAACTGGCGTGCCACACCCAAAACTGGCATTCCACGCCTTCAATGATGCATCAAAATCTTCTCTCTGGCCATTTAAACTGGCATGCCACGCTCAAAACTCCAAGTGGCACGCCCATTGTAATTGAAAGGGGTTAGCGTGCCACGCCTTCAATATCAAGTGGCACGCCCATGTTTTGCAATGCTAAACTAATGGCCTTTTTCACCTTTAGTTTTAACGTCCACCCTAGAGTGGTATATATCGTTGGAAAGCTCTTGATGTCAGCTTTCCAACGCCATCAAGATCATTTCATTTGGACCTCTACAACGCAAGTTATGTTCCTTTGAAGATGAAGAGGTCAAGTTGATAACTCTGCAGTGACGTGTTTTTCTCCTTATGATTTCGGGGTCAATATCTTCCTCAATTCCAGTGTCCATTATAAAGTGTTATATATGGTTGGAAATTTCTGGATGTCTACTTTTTAATGGCACTAAAATCACCGCATTTGGAGTTGTGTAGCTCAAGATATGTTCATTTGAATCAGAGGATATCAGGCTGGCATATGCCCTGGTGTGTCACGCTACTTCTTGGCGTGCCACGGCCATAGTGGGGATCAAAATAACTCCTCTGGAACTTAAGTCTAGTGTGCCACACCCAAGACACCAGGTGGCACACCCTCTTTGAGATCTTGGCTTCACAAGCTTGGCGTGCCACGCCCATAACACCAAGTGGCACGCCCATGTTGGAACTTCATTCTTTCAAGCTTGGCGTGCCACGCCTAGAACCCAAGTGGCACGCCCATTGTTGAGAGTTGGTTCAAAATCTTGGCATGCCACGCCTAGAGCTTTAAGTGACATGCCCAGCTTCATTTGTTATTTTCTTCCTCTTTTATTGCTCTTTTCACCTAAAATTCAGCACAAACCCATTTCAAAGCAATGTACCATAATATATATCATTTGTTCCATGAAATTGCATTGATTCAATGAGATTATGCTCTTTTTGTAGCCCTTTTAGATAAGAAAAAGGGTACATGATGCACAGTCATTACACACCCTTGTGTATACACCCACACCTTGTTTTTCAACTAAATTCTTGTTTTTGACTGCTTCACCTTCCCAACAAGCTTGTAAACTTTTGGGACAGCTATTTAAGACTTTTTAGCTTGTTTTGGATGTTAAACATAGAGAAGGTCTTAGGTGGAATTATTTGGGTATTACCTTGAAAAGTTAGAGAATGGAGGTTTAGGTTTCTGGTGTATTGAGGATGAGTTCAGTTGAGAGAGAAGGAAGAGTAGTGAACTTGGTGATTACTGACAACGAATTGAGAAACTGATGAACTAATGTATTCGGAATGGAATTAAGAACTGATGATGGTAATTATGAGTTTGATGGATATTGAAGGAAAGTGTGCCAGGCATTATATCCTAGGAATGTTGAGAATTGATAATTGAAAGTGATTTAAGATGAGAATGGTGATGACTGGAGATGATTTAAGGTCGATGGACTTGTTGGATGTGGATAGTGTGCCAGGCACTATATCCTTGGAATGATAGTGTGCCAGGAACTATATCCTTGGAATGATTTATGATGAAATAAATGTTGTTATTTTCCTTCTCTGCCGCAAGAGTGTGCCAGGCACTATATCCTTGGAATGAGCATGCAAGTGTGCCAGGCACTATATCCTTGGAACAAAAGCTTGCCAGGTGCTATATCCTCAGACGTGGTAGAAAGGCGACATCCGAAAGGATGTGTCGGATTGGCATTCATAGACCAACAAGTGATATCACGAGCCAATAGGACAGGCATTCATCATGTGCATTTACTATGTGTTTTGTTTGCTTTGCCTAATTGCATCTCTTGCCTGGATGAATAATATGCTTATTTGCTAGTTGTTTTACTTGCTATACATGTATATTACTTGTGTTTTACTTACTTGTATTATCTGTAATTGTCTGGTGCTGAGGAGGTTAGGTAGGCAGTGGTGATGGGATTGCACGGAGGTTAGGTTGGCGAAGGCTGTAGGATACATCAGTGTGATTAGTATTAGTTAGAATTCCCCTAAGTTTAGATAACCCAGTTTATGGTTTAAGTTATTTATTTATTTTATTCTAAGCTTGAATATCCGTATGCGATGTGAAGTTCTAGGATTGCCTCGGCGTCCCTGAACCTTACATCTTACATTATTGGGCACTGTTACCATAGTAAGAACTTCCGATTCTCATACCATATTCTTTTGTTGTTTTTCATATGCAGGTCGCAGCCCACCTCGGTGAGTTATTTTGGTGGTGACAGAGCGGAGGATCTCTACCTGTTTTAAAGTATTTTGATCTCTTTTGTTTATTCTCTCATCTTTTGTATTTTACTTTGGCCTAGAGGCTTATCTTGAGAGAAAAGCTTGTATAAGCTGTTTTAACATTCAGATTTCTATTTTGTTTGTCAATATAGCTAGCCAGCTTAAACTCTGCAAGCCGTGGCTAGATTCTTATGCTATGATACTCTTATATTTGGTTATATCACATCTATATCTTGTGTTTTAAGTTAGTAGCTTCGTTAGTACATTTTGCGCTTTTTAAATCCTATTTTTGCACTATATCCTTCATCGGGCTTCCAAACTATATTAATTCTTTCTATATATTATATGTATAAGCTTTAGACTTGTCGTAACCTGTTATTAAAATTTGCTTTACGACGTAAGGTAGAGCTTCGGGTAATTAGGGTGTTACAAATGGAAATAAGAGAGGATTAAAAATTAGCATGTTTTGAACCATGAAGCATAATTAGGAAGGAATCATAAAAACATGCAATTTACATGAATAAGTGTGACAAGAGTTGACAAAATCCACTCAATTCAATCCAAAATAAATAATAAAATTGTAGTTTATCAACCTACCTGCAGACTTCGTGATACTTGACACTAGAGAGGATAAGAACGACTCCATCATCCTAGGAAGGCCCTTCCTAGCTACTGAGAAGGCCTTAATTGATGTCGAGAGAGGTAAGTTAATTCTGAGGTTATGGGAGGACCATATAATATTTACAATGCCCAAACCTTAATCTTTCTCAGATAAAGGAGATACTACCATACAGCACTTAGTGTTTCAACCATCTCTATGAGTGGAAAGCCATATAGAGCCCACTGACATTAAACCTAAGTTTGGTGTTGGGCATTCACTACCCACAATTGAAGGAGTAGGTCTCAAGAAGAAAGTATCCAAGGGCTGGAGGAAAAAAAAGGATTCTACTAAATACTTCTCACTGGCATGCGAGTAGTCTTCACAAGAAGCCTAGTGATATTGCACACTGTGAACTGGATCCTATTTTTGGAGCATGTTGAATTAATTCATGAGAGCACAGGGAGGAAGTTTAGAATGAGGGGTAAAGATTTGAGCCCCTATGAACCTCCATAAAGGAGCTGTCCATCAAGCTAATGACGGTAAAGAAGCGCTTGTTAGGAGGCAACCCAACCATACATATCCTATAGTTTACTTTTACATTTTTCTATGATATTTTAGTATATTTGAGTTTGATTTGATATTATTTTTTTCTATTAATTTTCATAGTTTTCCTCATTTTTGTAACATTTGTGATCGTGTATAACACTTAGAACATGAATAGGAAAGTGCAGGAGGAAAAATAGAAAACCCTGGAGGAGACCCCCTGCTGACATTGAATGCCAGGCTGGCTTTCAGTGCCAGAGGGGGATGTGGTGCACGAATCTAGCTCCACAGTATTCACACAGATAGACCGACAAGTATACTGAGTCGTCCAAGTAATACCTCAGGTGAATGAAGGTCGATCCAATGAGGAATGTTGGTTTGAGCAAGCAATGGATACCATGTAGATCTTAGTCAGATGGATAGAAAAGATGATTGTTATTGTGAAGAATACATAAAACAGATAAATAAATAAAACGTTACTAGATAGGTGTGAAATCAATGGTATGAGAGTGGTTGAGGCTTTGGAGATGCTTCTTCCTTTTGGATCAACTTTTCTCACCATCTACTCCAACTTCTGATTGATTCATTCCATGGCAGGCTGTATATGATTAACGCTGGGTCAGCAGTCATTAATCTCCTTTACTTCAGATCAAACGCTGGGTCAGCCGTCATTAATCTGAATGAGGGTGAAGCTCTAGCAGTCCATTTCCTTGGTGATCCTACTCAAAATTCCACAAGGTCGGATCTTCCAGATCAGAGAACGTTGCTTCTTGGATTCTAGCCTATACCACAAAGACCCTAATCACCTCGAACCTCGAATGAACTGATGTATTGAGAAGTCCCCAAGGAAGCTGTGGATTAGCCGTCTAAGAAATGTATAATCAAGCTTGTGGTTCAGTACTATCCCATCAAGGACACACAAGAACCCATGTGAATAGGGATGACGGTCAAGTTACACTCCTAATTCATTAGTACGAAGAACAAAGATACATCTTAGAATAGAATCAAGCATAGATTGAAATAGAATAGTGATATTGTTAATCGATAAGAATTAGCAGAGCTCCTAACCTTAACCTTAGGAGGTTAGTGACTCATACTGTACGGAGAATAGTGCTCGAAAACAAAGTGGAGGAAGAAGAAGATCCTAAACAAGGGTGATCTCCTCCTATATATACTAATCTGATAACTAAGAATTACAGAAATAAGATAAACTAGTCTTGTAGTGCAAAAATCCACTTTTCGGGCCCACTTGGTAAGTGTTTGGGCTGATCTTGAGGGAAGCCACAAGCTAAGTCTCCCTTTTGGGCATCCAACGCCAGCTTTGGACTCCTGAATGGGCGTTGGATGCCAGATGCTCCCCTGAGGGCATTGGACGCTAGGAATGGGGCTGGTGGCTGGCGTTGAATGCCCGTTTTGGGCCTTCATTTCGAAAGCAAAGTGTAGACTATTATATATTTCTGGAAAGCATTGAATGTTATATTTTTATAGCCGTTGAGAGTGTGCTATTTGAACTTTTGTAGCTCCAGAAATGCTCCTTTGAGTGCATGGAGGTCAGATCCTGACAGCATCTGCAGTCCTTTCTCTCTCTGAATCAGACTTTGCCAAAACTCCTCAATTTCAGCCAGAAAATACCTGAAATCATCATAAAAGACACAAACTAAAACTAAAATATAAAAATATGAATTTTTCACTAAAAGCTATGAATATATAATAAAACATAAACAAAACATAATAAAAACTATATGAAAATGATGCCAAAAAGCGTATAAAATATCCGCTCATCAGGATGCAAAGTTGGGCGTTAAGTGTCCAGTTGAGAGCAGTTTCATGCCATGTTTTGATCCCCCTAAGGCGATCAATGCCCATGGCATTAAACACATGAAAAAAAATAAAAGGCGATCCCCTTGGTGGCGTTCGACGCCAGCCCGACTCTGAACGACTAGGGGGGAGGCAGCATGCTGAAATTCAAATTTTGAAGACTTTTGCCAATGGATAACACCCAACCACCAACTAATTCACCATTTCCTCACTCTTATCCATTCTCTCCCCTCTTTCACGTACTTTTCCATCCACATTCATCCATCACATCACCCATCAATTCTCTTGATTCTCTCACCCCACCTTTCACTCCACCCAATCACCTCTCATTAATCCCATCCATCTCTCTTTCCAACAACCCCATTCAACTTCAAACTTTCCCATCCATTCCCTTCCCAAAACCGAACGCACCCCACCCACTTCCTATAAATACCCTTCTCTTCATCCACTTTTACTACACCTTCACTACTCCTCCTCTCTTACATACTCTTCACTATACACATTCACTTTCTTCATTTTCCCCCTTTTTCACCCTAAAGGACGAAGCATACACCCCACCCCCTCTATCTCTTTCTTCTATTTTCTTGTCTTTTTCTTTTCTTATCTTTCTATTTGCTCGGGAATGAACAAAATTTTTAAGTTTGGTGTTGGGCGATCTACTTTTTGCTTCTTATATTTTACCTCCATGGCACCAAAAACCTGAGGTTACAGTTGATCGGGTAGTAATGATTCACTACAGTATGCTCAGAAATGAGTTGGAGGTGCATGAGGTGATCCCACAGGAGCTTTACCGAGTAGTTGACAAGCACTCCACCTCTGCGAGGCTAGCATTCCCTCATCTCATTCACCGCTTATGTGCAGCAGCTAGAGCTCACATAGAGGGAGATACCCTAATCGAGAAGGAGAGACCAATCACAAGGAAGGGTATGGAGCATGCTAGTGAACCTGTGCAAGGACCATAGCAAGAGGTAGTTCTACCGCCTCCACAGGATATTCTGTATATGTCTCAAGGGATGTACTTTCCTCCCTGTGACTACTGGGATCAGTTGACCACATCCTTAGGGGAGCTAACATCATCAGTTGATCAACTTAGGCTGGAGCATCAGGACCAGTCTGCTCTTCTCCATCAGATAATGAAAGATCAAAGGAGATTGATGGAGGAGCAGAAGAGGCAGGGGCATGACATTGAGGAGCTTAAACGCTCCGGAGGATTTCCCGGAGGGTGCAGTAGCCGCTATCACTGAGGTGGTCTAGTTTCATTCTCCCTATCTTTATTTTATCTCTATTTTTCTAGTATTTTCATTATGTTATCTGTTTTCTATTCTAGTTGCATGATCACTCTTAGGATTTTGTTGCTTTCTAGTAGTAGTTTATTTTTCATTTTTCAAGATATCTTATGTATTACGCATCAAGCTTAAAAGGAAAAATCTATTGAAAAAGAAGTAGTAAAATACATAAGATCTTGAGTTATATTATAAGTTATTCTGATTACTTTGATGTGGTGGCCTTATCTCTATTTTTTGAATGTCTGATTTAACTATGCATATTTGATATTGGAGTTGAGTATATTGGTTCTTGAGGAATAAGAGTTTAGAGAAATATTATTGATTCTCTCAATTAAAGAAAAAGATTGATTCTAGAAACAAAAGAAATAGCAAAAAGAAAATTCAAAATAAAAGATAAATAAAAAGAAAAAGGTCCAAGGCTTTGAGCATCAATGGTTAGGAGGGTCAAAACTGATCTAAAAGCTCAAAAGAGTGGTTATCCCTAACCATATGCTTATGGTGTGAAAGTGTCAAGTCACCCTTGAAACTGAACACTTAATGTCGTGACCAAGGCTGTATATGAGTATGACTAAGGCTCTGAGCACCACTGTCTGTGAATAAAAGCAAAGAAAAAGTCGAACCTAAAAGGTTCCTCTAATTAAGTGCTTGTGGTGTTTATGTATCAACTTAAGCTTGAAAACAAATTACTTAGGATCACGGCTAGGCTCAAAGGTGCAAAGCAACAAAGAAAAGAAAAGCTATGTTCAAGAATCAACAACAGCCTAAAAGAAGAGAATCAATAATACTATCCGAGTTCCAGTTTTGAAGGACATCGATATTTCTGAACTTTAAAGGATAGTGAGTTGCTAAAGCTATTCAGGAATAGAGTGTCAATATCTCCATTCAGTAATTAGACCTGAGCTTGATTGACAACTCGAATCTTGTGTGTTTTCTCTTCCTTGGTCCTATATTATTTTTGGTTGCTTGAGGACAAGCAATAGTTTAAGTTTGGTTTTGTGATCCGTGAGCATCTTATACCCTTTTTCTAACCACTTTTATATTGATTTTAATTATATTTTAATTGCTTTTATTTGATTTTAGTGACAAATTCACCTTTGGATGCTACTTTGAGTTTCTCTTAGGTTTTATTGATTTAGGTGAAATTCGGAGCAGTTTGGAGAAGGTCGGAGCAAGAGAGGAAAATGCTGGCAGCTCCCCCCTAGGCGTTGAACGCCAAACCTAGCATTCAACGCCAGCAGGGGGAAAGAGATCAGAACATGCTCTCCCTTTCTGGCGTTCAACACCCCATCTTGGCGCTGAATGCCAGCCTGTAGACCAGTTACACACTAATTCGGCCTCCAAGTGGATTTAGCACCTCTTAGGCTCATCTTATCTTATCCTTGTAATTTTTATTTTAAAATACTATCTTTTAGGTTTAGCATTTATTATTAGGTTATTATTTAAAGGAGAAGATCAATTAGGTTTAGATCTCTCCTTTCTTACGAACTTTTTCAGAAACCTGTTTACTCTGTAAGTTATGGGCAACTAAATCTCCTGGTTAAGGTTAGGAGCTCTGTTTATTTCTTTTATTAGAACTATTATTCTTCTATTTTAATTAATGTTTGATTCAATTCTAAGGTGTTATTTTCATTCTTAATTTTATGAATCTGGGTGGAACGAGAGTATGACCCTTATTCTGTAGGAGCTTTTGTGATTCTCGAGAGAGCTATCTCTCTTGAGGTACAACTTGAAAACACTCATCCTAAATTGCTAATTAAATCAACTAATTGGGATATATAAGTGACATAAAATCCTGTTAGCTTCGGGTAATTAGGGTTTTTGTGGAGCTAAACTGGGTTTTTTGAACTTAACCCTCTGATCTAAATTGAGTGACCATGAGAGTGGCATTTGATGAGGATCAGAGGAGATTAAATCGCTAAGAGATTAGAGTTTAATCACATATGGTTTTCCATAGAATGAATCATTCATTGTTAAAATAGTTGGTAAGATGTTTTAATCCGGAAAAGTAAACATCTTCGAGACCTTAACTGTTTTCTCATTATCGTTTTACACCAAACCTGTTTATTTTCTTTATTTACTTGCTTTTACTACTTATGCATTTTTACACCTACAAACAACCTTTACTGTTTGCCTGACTAAGTCCAACAGGATCACTATTGCTTGCTCAGTCCGATAATCCTCGTGGGATCGACCCTCACTCACTTGAGGTATTACTTGGATGACCTGGTGCATTTGCCGGTTAAGTTGTGTGAGTTTTAATTTCGCGCACCATAGATACATATAAATTAGATTCATTCTCGTAACGATAGCTAACTGACACAATGTCATCAGCTCGAACATTTAGAATCTGTGCAAATGTAGACCATCCTCTTATTAAATAAGCTTCATGATCCGCTATCCATGTAATTCGGCAAGGTAGAAGGCTGGTAGTTTCTGAAAAAAAATCATCAATGGCATTGTATTGATGCACTAGAAGGCTGGTAGTTTCTTAAAAAAATCACAATATGTTATAAAATTATTTTTATTACGAAAATCTTAAAACAAGAAAATTTACATACAATATCAATATTTGAAATTGCATCTTCAAGCTTTACACAATTCTAGATAAACTGAACCTAAATTGAGAAAATTCAATCTCATTGTATGCTCCACTTCGAGGATTTTTTGTATACATAGAAAGCATGAAGGGGATGTAATTTAAACTTTGCCTATAAAGATCCTTGGAAGCAATCACTACAAGAAAATGGTGAGTACCATCAGATTTAGCGTTGGACAGTAGCAGTGGTTTTACCAACGAGAAAGGCATGGAATTTGTCAGGTTAAATTATTACCGACAGATAATTGGAGGAAAAAAAGGCGCATAAGTTAGTAGCAGATTTACCATAAGATAAATCCACCGATAAAACTATTTAGTGAAAATGCTGCATTTTGGGGACCCACAATGATTTACCTCAGAAAAATCTTATGGTAATTTTGCCCTAAATTCGAATTGCAAATGGTCTTCCCCTTCATTTTGAATCTGAGTCTCTCTCTTTACCCTTTCTTCTCCTACTCCCTCTAACCCTCTCCCTCCTTGCTGCTCCGTTTAGAAAGAATACTTGGCCAAACACAAAGGAACCAAGGAAAAAGAAAATCAAATGTGGCTTATATATATATATATATATATATATATATATATATATATATATATATATATATATAACATGGCACCTAACCCCTCTTTAATCATCACCTTCACTTATTCATTTCATTCACAGAACCATTTGCAAACAAAGAAAGTGAAAGGAATCGAGAGTAAGGAAGAGAGAACCTCCATGACCATGAAGTTTCCGGCTTCTATTTATTACGATCTGTAACTCCAGTAAAAAATCTAATCCGGTAAAAGTGTTTGTATTCTCCTCCTCTATACATTGGTGTTCTAGGAGGCACAGATGATTTCTGAGGTTTTCTTCTTCAACAGCCCAATCAGAAAGCTTCTCCAGGGTTTCCATTATTTTGATTTCTTACGGAGGTAGGGTTTGGTAACTTTATAATAATTTTTATGATTCTTTTAATGATTTTGGGACTATTGTGATATGGTATTTTAAGAAAATTAATGAGATTTGATAGTTGAAAGATTAAATTAAAAGTTGAGAAAAATCGGTAACCGAAAGATTCGAAAAGGGATTAAAATACAAGTAATATTTTGAAAGGGAAGGGCTAAAGGTTTCAGTTTTTGTATAAGAGGATGATTAATATTTAAACTTTATTTTTGAAGGGCAACATTGTATTTGTATATAATCGAGGTAAAATTTATAATTAAATAAATTACAGGGGTAAAATGGGTATTTTATAAAAATTCAGTGTTATTTTTATAAATATAAAAATAAGTGAGGATTTTAAATATAATTTTATAAAATATTAAGGTTAAAACTAGATTATTAAAAAGTTCGTGGTTTAAAAAGTAATTAATAAGACTTTAAAAACTAAGGTTTTATAAACTAAGTTTTAAGAAAAGATATATATATTATTATTTATTATTTAAAATATCTTATATATATCATTGTTATTATTATTTTATTAAGAATATTATCTAATAAAGATATTATTAATATTATCATAAGTAAGAGAAGAGCAATCCGAGTGATATTAAAATCTTTAGAGAATGCAGACTTAATTAAAGTACTTTATAATTCTTTTCCATAAGATACACATGGAAAGGAGAGAAAATAATGCGAAGATAAATTATATTATGGAATGAAAGGAAAGAAAAGAAAATAAGAAGAAAAGAAAAGGAAAGAAAAATACTAAACAACCTCTGTCACAGGAGATCAAATAGCAAAAGATTAAAAATATCTAAAGAACTTCTACCATAGGAAAGCAGAGAACAGAAAAGAAAAGAAAAGAAAGAAAGAACGAGCTGAGATGATTGATGACAAGTCATCTTATGCTAGCTTTTCAAGCATTTTTCACTAGTTTCAGTAGGTTTTATGCACTTTCTTGCATTGTAAGTAAGTAATTTGGAGTGGATTTGCATGGTTTTGTTGAATCAATCAACCATCCTTTATTTTACACTAAATAATGAGGTTTAAGCTAGAATTAGTTGGTTTTTGAATGATTTATAAACCTTGTGAATTTGGTGATGCTTTGATTGGTTGTTTTAATTTCTTGTAGGTGAAGAAAAGAAAGAAACAAGGAAAGCGTGGCCTAAGGAAACAAAAGCGTGGCGCATCAACCAAAGCAAGGCATAGCGCTCACTAATTGAGCGTAGCGCTCTCTATTTGAGCACTAGAAAGGGGCATACCAAAGCCAAGGGAACAAAGGGCATGGCGCTGCGTTGGTTAATCAAACGGAGCGCTCAAAAGAACCAATATTCACAAGGCAAAACTCATAGCGCTCAGTTAACTTAGTTAAGTTTATCGTGGGGCTCAGTAAAGAAAAATGAGGCGCAACATCAAGGAGTGAAGCCACCAAGTTTTGAAACCAAGCACATAAGGGCATAGAAGAAGCGCTACAAGCAAGGAAATTGGCCAAAATGAAATAGCCAGGATTCGAACCATGCACCTAGCGCATGAAAGAAATGGCGTTGCATTTAATTATTTCACTGAGCGCCACTCTACCAAAGGAAATGTGCACCAAATTGGCTTCACCAAGGCTCGAACAACGGAGCTCTCTCCACAACAAAGGGGCGTTGCGTGAAGTTCTCTCACTGAGCTCTACTTTGCATTGCTTGGCACAAAGAAAATTGGCTCCAAAATGAGAGAAACAAGGCTCGAAGTGGGAGCCCATTCCAAATTAAAGGCACTGCGTTGTGTTAGTTGACTGAGCGCTACTTTACTGCATCCAATGCGCTTGGGCACGAGACAAATTGGAAGCACACAAGGCAAAGGGAGCGCTGCACTTTCTCTTTTAACTGAGCGCTCCCTTGGAAGGTGTCCCATGAGTCCAATTTCAATTAAATGCCACCTTGGATCCAATTCTTCACGAATTTGAAAAGCCCGCTCCAAAATCTGAAAGTCAAAATTTAGAAAGTGTATAAATAGGAGTTAGTTTGATTTTGAGAGGACCTTCTTTTCATTTTTTGTTTTACTTTTAGCTCATTTTAATTTTCACTTAAATTTGGGAAAATGGGATTAAGATCGGAGTTTTCTTTTTCATTGTTCTTGCTTCTGTAACTTTTACTTTCTGTTTTGAATTTTGGATTAAGATTGAAGTAATTTTGTTTCAATACTTGATCCGAAATTCATCTTTGTCCTCTTCTGCACAATTATGATCATTGAAGAATTGGATATGAGTTTTATTCACTGCTTTCATCTACATTTTTTCTGAAATTCATTTTCTGTTTGATCAAGAAAGGAATTGAGATCTAGATCTAGCTATTAGTCTCATTGATCTCCCGAGATCTTCAATTTCACTTTTAGATTTCACAATTGAGCTAAGTTTCTTTCTGTCTTGTTTTTCAAGCAATTTTCCATTTCTGTTTAGATCTGCTGCACTTACTTCATCTTCTACTTCTCTGCTTGATTGCTCTTTACATCTTCTTGCTTCATTTTGAATCCTAACTCCCCAAATCCCTTTAATCTTTCAGAAATTTAAGTTTCACAGCAATTTAGATTTAGTAGTTTACATTTCTTGCACTTTAAGCTTCAGCCATTTACATTTCTTACAATCTAAGTTTCAGTCATTTACATTACTTGCACTTTAAGATTCAGCTCTTTTACTTCTGCTGCTCGTTAATTACTGCCGATTCTCCCTCTCCCTTTACTTTCATGCAATTTAGCTTCTGTTAATTACAACTCACTCAAATCATCAACTGTTTGCTTAACTAAATTAACCATCTAACTAAAATGCTCAATCCATCAATCCCTGTGGGATCGACCTCACTCATGTGACTAATTACTACTTGATGTGACCCAGTACACTTGCCGGTGAGTTTTGTGTGGAATCATTTTTCCACCCTTCGAGTTTTTGCCGCCGTTGCCGGGGATTGACTAGATTGACAATGATTAAGTAAGGTGGCGGTCTAGATTAAGCACTTTCTCTTTGTTTTTCTTTATTTTCTTGATTTTTAACAAGCACACTAACTATTTGAATTTTTTCTAACCTTAACCTCACTCTAGCAGTAGAGTGAATTGCTCTTATTTTCTGGTTTTTTGTGTTTCTTGTGTTTTGTTTGTATGAAAGAGGCAAAGAGGGAAACCCCTACCCTCTGTGAGACTGACAAAAGAACTCTCAGGAGATTAAGAACAGAAGCAAGAGGAAAAAGTGTTGTTGGTGAAGAAGCATCTGAGGAAGAATACCAAGAAAGGGAGGAGAATCCAACAAATCCACCAGTAGGAGTAGCCAACAACAATGGTCAACCTCAGAGAAGAGTCTTGGCTTCCTACACCTTTGCTAATCCAAGGCATTGTGGGAGTAGCATCCTTACCCCAAATGTCAATGCAAACAACTTTGAATTGAAGCCACAACTCATCACCTTGGTACAAAACAATTGTTCCTATGGAGGAGGCCCACTTGAAGATCCAAACAAACACTTATCCACTTTTTTTAGTATTTGTGACAATGTCAAAACCAATGAAGTGCATCCTGACATTTACAAGCTGTTGTTATTTCCTTTTTCCTTCAGAGACAAAGTTAGTCAATGGTTGGAGTCACTTCTAAGAGATATCATCAACAATTGGGAAGATCTAGTAAACATGTTCTTAGCCAAGTTCTATCCTCCTCAAAGGATCATTAGACTCAAAATAGAGGTCCAAACATTCACTCAGATGGATGGAGAGTCATTCTATGAGGCTTGGGAGAGATACAAGACCTTGATCAGAAAGTGTCCCCTTGAAATGTTCAATGAATGGGACATACTTCAGAATTTTTATGAAGGCTTGACCTTGAAAGCTTAAGAAGCACTAGATCACTCAGCAGGAGGTTCTTTGCAATTGATGAAGACAGCAGAGGAGGCCCAAAATATCATTGATATGGTGGCAAACAATCAATATTTCTTTGCTCATCAAAGGCAATGCCAACCAACCCAGAGAAAAGGTGTACTAGAGTTGGAGGGAGTGGACACTATTCTAGCTCACAACAAGGTGATGCAGCAGCAAATTCAGCAACAATTTGAGCAAATGGCTAAATGGATTGATAGCCTGCAAGTTGCATCAGTGAATGTCATAAGCCAACCACTAACTGGGTGGGGACAAAGTGAAGAAACTTTTGAAGATCAGCAGCAGGAACAAGTAAACTAAATGCATAACCAAGGAGCAGGACAAAATGAAGTTTATGGTGACACCTACAATCCATCTTGGAAGAACCATCCAAATCTCAGATGGGGAGATCATCACAATTAAAACCAGCAGCCATGGAAAAGAAATTCAAACCAAAACAACTAAAAAAATAACCAGAACCACAACCAACAGAACACTAACCACAATCCATATAGAAAACCCCAAAACAATCACCCCAATTCCAGCTATTATCCACGTAATAACCCAGCCACTAACCAAAATAATTATCATCCACCCTCAACATCTCACAATCAGCCACAGATACCACAAGATACTCAAAGGATCTCAAACCTTGAGATACTGATGGAAAAGATGATGAAGCAGCAGAAATTAACAAGCAAGAATCATGAAGCTTCAATGAGAAACTTAGAAAGACAAATTCGACAATTGTCCAAGCAAGTTGTGATTGAAAGGCCAACAAGCTCACTCCCAAGTGATACCATTCCAAATCCCAAGGAAGAATGCAAGGGTATGCAACTAAGGAGTGGAAAAATTTTGGTGAATGACAGAGAAGCTAACAAGAAACCCATGGAGAATGACAAAAAGCCAGCTGAGAAAAATGAGGCCAGCAACAAAGAAGAGGTGACAGCAAGCAAGCAAGCTCAAGAGAAGCCTAAAGAGAAAGATGAGAAACCACAAGAATCAAGGAAAGGGAAGAAAGTAATGGAGGAACCATCTCAAAGATAGAAGTAGTTGGAGAAGACTTCCACACCTCCTTTACCATACCCTCAAAGATTCAACAAGGAGATCAAGGATCAGCACTTCACCAAATTCCTTAAAGTCTTCAAGAAGTTGGAGATTAATATCCCCTTAGCTGAAGCATTAGAGCAAATGCCTCTATATGCAAAGTTCTTGAAGGAGCTCATTAACAAAAAGAGAAGTTGGTATGAGAAGGAGACCATTATGCTCACTGAAGAATGCAGTGCTGTAATGCAAAGGGGTATCCCACCAAAGCTCAAAGATCCAGGGAGCTTTGTGGTTTCATGCACCATAGGCAAGATGACATTAGAAAAAGCTCTTTGTGATCTAGGTGCTAGTATCAATTTGATGCCCCTCTTAATGATGAGAAAGCTTGCCATAGAAGAAATCAAACCTACCAGGATGTCACTGGTGATGGCTGACAGATCAATCAAGACACCCAATGGAGTTGTGGAAAATCTATTAGTTAAAGTTGGAGAATTTATCTTCCCTGCGGACTTTGTGATCTTGGATACAGAAGAGGAAGGCAACAACTCAATTATCTTGGGAAGACCGTTTCTAGCCACAGCAAGAGCTATTATCGATGTGGAAAAGGGAGAAATGATCTTCAGGGTGCACAATGAGCAAATGGTCATCAATGTTTTCAAATCAATGCAACATCCCCCTGAGCAAGAGAACTACATGAGGGTGGATATGAGTGAAGGATTGGTAGAAGAAATATTAGAAGCCAATTGTCATGAGCAACAGGAAAAAAAAGTGGAGGGGGAGCTACTAGAAGATGACAACCAGGAGGAACAAAAAGAGGGAGTGATAGAAATCTCCATTGAAGACAAGAAAAAGGAGAAACCAAAACAAGAGTTAAAGCCTCTTCCCCCTCACCTCACATACGTGTTCCTTGGAGAAGTAGAGACCCTGCCAGTGATCCTAAACTCCTCTTTGAACATGGAAGAAGAGACAAAGTTGATTGAAGTATTAAAAGCTCACAAAACAGCCTTGGGTTGGACAATTGAGGATATCAAAGGCATCAACCCTCCCATTTGTATGCATAAAATTCTATTGGAGGAAGATTCAAAACCTGTGGTTCAACCTCAAAGAAGACTAAATCCAACCATGAAGGAGGTGGTTCAAAAAGAAGTGATGAAGCTATAAAATGTTGGGATAATTTTTCCAATCTCTGATAGCTCATGGGTGAGTCTGGTTCAAGTTGTACCAAAGAAGGGAGGAATGACAGTCATCTCCAATGAAAAGAATGAGCTAATTCCCACAAGGACAGTGACTGGATGGAGGATGTGCATAGATTATAGAAGACTAAATGATGCTACAAGGAAAGATCACTTCCCTCTACCCTTCATTGATTAGATGTTGGAAAGATTGGCAGGCCATGCTTATTATTGCTTCCTGGATGGGTACTCCGGGTATAATCAAATAGTGGTGGATCCCAAGGACCAAGAAAAGACCTCCTTCACATGTCCTTTTGGAGTTTTCTCCTACAGAAGGATGCCATTTGGGCTATGCAATGCCCCAGCCATCTTTCAAAGGTGTATGCTTTCCATTTTCTCTAATATGTCTAGAAGTCTTCATGGATGATTTTTCTGTCTTTGGCAATTTATTTAACACTTGCCTGCATCATTTAACTCTTGTTTTGAAAAGATGCCAAGAAACTAACCTGGTATTGAATTGGGATAAATGCCATTTCATGGTTCCTGAAGGGATAGTTCTTGGGCATAAAGTTTCAAACAAGGGTATAGAGGTTGATAGAGCTAAAGTAGAAATCATTGAAAAATTCCCTATGCCTGTTAATGTAAAAGCAGTAAGGAGCTTTCTTGGGCATGCAGGTTTCTACAGGAGGTTCATCAAGGATTTTCCAAAAATAGCAAAACCATTGAGCAATTTACTAATGATTGATAGCCCTTTCATCTTAGATGACAGTTGCAAGCATGCTTTTGAAACTTTAAAGAGAAAACTCATTACAACGCCAAATATCACACCCCCTGATTGGGAATTACCTTTTGAACTTATGTGTGATGCAAGTGACTTTGCAATTGGTGCTGTTTGGGGGCAAAAGAAAGACAAGCTGCACCATGTCATATATTATGCTAGTAAGGTGTAAAATGAAGCACAGAAAAATTATACCACCACTGAGAGAGAGCTTTTGGCAATTGTATATGCATTTGATAAATTTAGACAATACTTGATTGGTTCAAAGGTTATAGTGTATACTGACCATGCTGCTCTCAAGTACCTAATGTCTAAACAGGATTCAAAGCCAAGGCTTATTAGGTGGGTGCTGCTGCTACAAGAATTCGACATCGAAGTAAGAGATAGGAAGGGGAGTGAGAATCAAGTAGCAGATCATTTGTCAAGAGTGCCACAAGAAGCTAATCCAGAGACACCACAACAAGTGAATGAAAAATTCCCTGATGAGCATCTTTTCCAAGTTCAGCAAGCACCTTGGTTTGTTGACAGAGCAAACTACAAGGTGAGAAGGAAGATACCTCAAGAATTCTCCAAGCAACAAGTGAAAAAGCTACTTAATGAAGCAAGGAAGTTTTTGTGGGATGAACCTTTCTTATTCAAGAGATGTTCTGATGGAATGATTAGGAGGTGTGTCCCTGAAAATGAAATGAGAGATATATGTGGCATTGTCATGGTTCAGCCTATGGTTGACACTTTGAACTAGAGAGAACAGCTGCTAAAATATTGCAGAGTCGATTTTATTGGCCAACCATCTTCAAGGATGCCAAAGAGTTTGTTCACCAATGTAGTGAATGCCAAAGAGCTGGAGGATTGACAAGAAGGAATGAGATGCCTCAGAACTACATCCTAGAAGTGGAGCTATTTGATCTTTGGGGCATTGATTTCATGGGTCCATTTCCTCCCTCTTACTCTTTCAAATACATTTTAGTAGCAGTGGAGTATGTCTCAAAATGGGTAGAAGCCATAGCCACAACCACATGTGATGTACAGATTGTCCTTCAATTCTTTAAGAAGCACATTTTCACTAGATATAGAGTGCTCAAGGGTCTTGTTATTGATGGTGGTAGTCATTTCTGCAACAAGCAGATGGAGAAACTCCTTCACAAATATGGAGTGATTCATAAAGTAGCTACACCATACCACCCTCAGAATAATGGCCAGGCTGAGTTAGCAAATAGGAAGTTGAAGAAGATCTTAGAGAAAACAGTAGGAAGCACAAGAAAAGATTGGGCCAGGAAGCTAGAAGATGCACTCTGGGCATATAGAACAGCATTCAAAACTCCTATTGGAAAGTCCCCCTTTCAGCTGTTATATGGCAAATCTTGTCACCTCCCTGTATAGCTTGAGCATAAAGCTTTCTGGGCCACTAAACTCCTCAACCTTGATTCTCAAGCAGCATGGGAGAAAAGGCTACTGCAACTAAATGAGTTGGATGAGTTTAGGCAAGAAGCTTATGAAAACGCTAAGATATACAAGGAAAAAGCTAAGAGGTGGCATGACAAGAAGATCTCAAGTAAGGAGTTCAAACCAGGACAGCAAGTACTTTTATATAACTCCAGGCTTAAGGTCTTCCCTGGCAAGCTCAAATCCAAATGGACTGCTCCTTACTTGGTGACAAAGGTTCTCTCTTATGGAAGCCTTGAATTGTTAGATAAAGCAACAAAAAGCCATTTTACAGCAAATGGTCACAGGGCAAAGCCTTACTTGGGAGGTCAATGGGACAAAGAAAAGGAAGTTCAGAACCTGAGCTGAGCAAGAATGAAGGATGTCAAGCTAGTGACAATAAAGAAGCGCTTGTTGGGAGGCAACCCAACCTGAGGTAGTTTTCTTTGCAAGGAGTTAAGTTTGGTGTTGCACACCAAGAGAATTTAAGGAAGAGTGAAGGATGCTAAGTTTGGTGTTCCACCAAAAATTTCATTTAAAAACACATTCTGACCTTCTGCATAAAGGGTTGCTAGCTCCAAGCAATCAGATAAACCATTGAACCATTGTCTGTCTTCTAGTTTTTAGTTTTATAACCTTCAGCAAGGACAAAAGGATTCACATATGGTTGACTTAATGCATAAGAAACATTGGCAAGGGACTAAGTTTGGTGTTCACATACCAAAGTAAGTTCAAAAGCCCACAAAGAATTCGTGCATACTAACCAGTTGCCTAAGGGCTTGAGAAACAAGCAACTTTTAAGGATTATGCAGGAAAATATTCAATCTGTGAAAGGGGTTCTACATCATCATCCAAAGGAGGAGCAACAGATAGAAATAATGATGACAGAAGGGAAGACTGAGAGACATTCCCAGCAAGTTGTATTGACACTTAATCCTTGTTGTTGTGAAGTATTTTTTTCTATATGTCTAGCTGAAGTGTTCAATTAAGTGCAAGTGGAGATGTTTGCTAAGAATGCTAGCCTGCATATTGTGATTGTCATAACTCATTCACTTGAAGTTTGTTTTGTTTCCCTTCTGCATAAATAAAAGAAAAATGTTTGAAACAAGAAAGTGACTATCCAATGTTGTAGAAATTAGAATGAGAATTTAGTGGTGGTACTTGTTTGATCTAATGATTAGCTCAAAAACAAAAGCTGCATAATAAAATGTTATTTGAGGTGTCAATTAGGTTGCTGCAATAAAGCCTTTTATTAATGAAATTCCCTTGATAATGAAGAAAAACAAAAAGAAAAAAAAAAGAAAATAAAAGCCAAGAATTGGCAAAGAAACAAACAATAAGGCTAGACACCAATATCTTGGACCCTAGGACATATGCCTGTGGTGTTTTTGTACTGGGATATGCTTGGACAAGTAGGTTCTGAGGAGTATTTTGAAACTTGGCCACTTAGATCAACTGATCTGGGATTGCCAACCGAAAGTCCACTATCAAGAGCAACCTAGCTACAAAGCATTTAGTGATCCAAAGAGATGTTGGGCATCAATGTTCCTAGGAAGAAATTGTGAGCCATGTGTCTATGGTGAAGGAATGTTGAGCAAAATTGAGCCAAAAGGCTGCTGCAACATTTGCCACCAAGATTCCATTAAGAAATAAGCTTTCTAAAGCAAAATAAAGAAAGAAAAAGCTAGCAAGGGATCAAGCAAAATTAAGGTATTATAGTAGCGACTCTAGTGAACCTTTGAGGAAACATTTCTTAATTATCAGCAAAGAATAAATGAGCTACATTTGTCTGCATAAAACCCCATGAACCAAGTTCAATTATCTGCTAAATAAGGATATGCATACTTCTCTATTTCATTTCAATTTCTGTTATGTTTAGTGCTTGCTTGGGGACAAGCAAGTTTTAAGTTTGGTGTTGTGATGACAAGTCATCTTATGCTAGCTTTTCAAGCATTTTTCACTTGTTTCAGTAGGTTTTATGTACTTTCTTGCATTGTAAGTAAGTAATTTGGAGTGGATTTGCATGGTTTTGTTGAATCAATCAACCATCCTTTATTTGACACTATATCATGAGGTTTAAGCTAGAATTAGTTGGTTTTTGAATGATTTATAAACCTTGTGAATTTGGTGATGCTTTGATTGGTTGTTTTAATTACTTGTAGGTGAAGAAAAGAAAGAAACAAGGAAAGCGTGACCTAAGGAAACAAAAGTGTGGCGCATCAACCAAAGCAAGGCATAGCACTTACTAATTGAGCGTAGCGCTCTCTATTTGAGTGCTAGAGAGGGGCGTACCAAAGCCAAGGGAACAAAGGGCATGGCGCTGCGTTGGTTAATCAAACTGAGCGCTCAAAGGAACCAATATTCACAAGGCAAAACTCATAGCGCTCAGTTAACTTAGTTAATTTTATTGTGGGGCTCAGCAAAGAAAAATGAGGTGCAACATCAAGGAGTGAAGCCACCAAGTTTCGAAACCAATCATATAAGGGCATAGAAGAAGTGCTACAAGCAAGGAAATTGGCCAAAATGAAATGGCCAGGATTCGAACCATGCACCTAGCGCATGAAAGAAATGGCACTGCGTTCAATTCCTTCGCTGAGCGCCACTCTACCAAAGGAAATATGCACCAAATTGGCTTCACCAAGGCTCGAACAAGGGAGCTCTCTCTACAACAAAGGGGTGCTGTGTGAAGTTCCCTTATTGAGCGCTACTTTGCTTTGCTTGGCACAAGGAAAATTGGCTCCAAAATGAGAGAAGCAAGGCTCGAAGTGAGAGCCCACTCCAAAGCAAAGGTGATGCGTTGTGTTAATTGACTGAGCGCTACTTTGCTACATCCAATGGGCTTAGGCACGAGACAAATTGGAAGCACACAAGGTAAAGGAAGCGCTGCGCTTTCTCTTTTAACTGAGCGCTCCCCTGGAAGGTGTCCCATGAGTCCAATTTCAATTAAATGCCACCTTGGATCCAATTCTTCACCAATTTGAAAAGCCCACTCCAAAGTCTGAAAATAAAAAATTAGAAAGGGTATAAATAGGAGTTAGTTTGATTTAGAGAGGACCTTCTTTTCATTTTTAGTTTTATTATTAGCTCATTTTAGTTTTCACTTAGTTTTCACTTAAGTTTGGGAAATTGGGATTGAGATCGGAGTTTTCTTTTTCATTGTCTTTCTTCTACTACTTTTACTTTCTGTTTTGAATTTTCGATTAAGATTAAAGGAATTCTGTTTCAATACTTGACCTGAAATTTATCTCTGTCCTCTTCTGCACAATTCTGATCATTGAGGAATTGGATCTGAGTTTTATTCACTGCTTTCATCTATATTTCTTCTGAAATTCGTTTTCTGTTTGATCAAGGAAGGAATTAAGATCTAGATCTAGCTATTAGTCTCATTGATCTTCTGAGATATTCAATTTCACTTTTAGATTTCACAATTAAGCTAAGTTTCTTTCTGTCATGTTTTTCAAGCAATTTTCCATTTCTATTTAGATCTGCTGCACTTACTTCATCTTGTACTTCTCTGCTTGATTTCTCTTTACATCTTCTTGCTTTATTTTAAATCCCAACTCCCCAAATCCCTTTAATCTTTCAGCAATGTAAGTTTCACAGTAATTTAGATTCAATAGTTTACATTTCTTGCACTTTAAGCTTCAGCCATTTACATTTCTTGCAATCTAAGTTTCAGTCATTTACATTACTCGCACTTTAAGATTCAGCTCTTTTACTTCTCCTGCTCTTTAATTTACTGCCGATTCTCCCTCTCCCTTTACTTTCATGCAATTTAGCTTTTGTTAATTACAATTCACTCAAATCATCAACTGTTTGCTTAACTAAATCAACCATCTAACTAAAATTTCTCAATCCATCAATCCTTGTGGGATCGACCTCACTAATGTGAGTAATTACTACTTGATGCGACCCGGTACACTTGCCAGTGAGTTTTGTGTAGAATCGTTTTTCCACCCATCAATGATTGTTTCCCTGTTGGAAACGAGCAGAGGTATGGTGGTAAGTCCGCCAAGATTTACTTTCCAGAGATACATCGGCCAATCCAGGAGACGGTTGCACCTGTAAGATAGAGGTTACTTAAAGAGGTTATCAATACATACATTGGCTAGAGAGAGCCTCACCTATTAGACAGAGGTTGCTTACAAAGATTATGTTTGCATACATCGGCTCAAGAGAGTCGCACCTCTAAGACAGAGGTTACTTTTAGAGGTTATGACACTGGAAACCAAACTCAGACAAAGGTTGCTGAGTTACGTCAGGTGCAGGTCAAAACCGATAGATGAGCTCATTACCTGCACTAGGGATAGACATGCATCATACTTATTTGTGCATATTTGTTTGTTAGTGTCTTTCCTGTGATTGTGGGTGTGCTATATGATTGCTTGATTTCTGTGTCCTTTATTTGTTAAGTCTAAATGTATTCTATTGCCTGTTGTTATCGGCTATGGTATTAAAATAAAGTTAACTTCTAACCCTGACCCTTCTAAGAACTCCTCAGTTCTTACCCCCTATTTCCACCGCTTTTAGCTACAGGTGCGAAAGTTTAGTGCAGAGCTACAGGAGCATAGCAGATTATATTCACGAGTTGAGTTATTAGAAGTTATTTTCCCTCGTCGTTTATTATTTTAGCTTTTTAGAGGGGTAGGATTTGTAATTGAGATTGTTTGACATAAGTCTATGTATATGATGATGTATGAATATATATCTACCTTTGTGGTTAAGTGGTTTAAAATAAAGAATCTTTGTTTTCTTAATTAAAGATTTTAGTTTGTATTTGCAAAGGCTCAATATTAAATAAACATAGTATATAATTAAAGGAATATAGGTAAGTAGCGCTCGGACTTTTAGTACGATCATGAGGTGCTAAATGTTAGGGTGTTACATTATGATATCAGAGCAATTCGTTCTTGTTAGAGCCTTGGGAATGAACTGATCATGCTTTACTGCATACTCTGAGTGTCTGTCATGCAATAGGACTTGTCTTAATGACAAGAGTTTGAGTTTTAGATGCATGACTGTCTATTGATTAATGCTGTTAGTCGCCCGTTGAATTTCTCATAGTATTGGGTCTAGCCAACTTAATACTGATGATTTTTGTATACGAAAACACTAATAGATTATCGTAGACAAAATAGAAATAATAGGTA
The DNA here is from genome assembly GCF_003086295.3 of Arachis hypogaea. Taxonomy (NCBI): domain Eukaryota; kingdom Viridiplantae; phylum Streptophyta; class Magnoliopsida; order Fabales; family Fabaceae; genus Arachis; species Arachis hypogaea. Next base: position 79,357,932 of record NC_092044.1, on the reverse strand, counting down.
ACGTGAATCGCGAGGTTTTGGGGACATTAGAGGTTACTTTTGAGGGTTTACACCATTTCAAAGTATGATCTTTGTTCTGCTGTGTAACTCGGTGCTCTATTTTCCTCTTTTATCATTTGCATTGGAGTTTCTTGCTTTATATTTTCCTTTGGTATATAATTTGACTCTATTTCAACCATTCTTTATCGCTCTTGCATATCTCTGCTCGATTAAAATTTTCATTATTCACTTGATATATTCATCCTTGATATTGCTCATATTCCTCTTTATGATCCATGTGTTCTTTGATTTGGCTTTGAACTTGGTTTCTATTAATAATGATTCTTAAGTATTTAAATACGTTAGATGTTCTTTTTTTATTAGTTTGCACCAAAACATGTACTCTTACCATGCCACGTGATAGGCATACTGATTATTCATTTATTTTTCTTCTCTTCCGCCCCCTATTTCAATTCTTTTTTAACCCAGATTTGATTATCCATCTTTATCATTATTTGTACACTTCTTCATAAATTCTGACCTTTCAATCTAACATTGAATTTGTTCTGATTCAATGCATAATCCTTAATTCTTAAACGATTTGAAACCTTAAGAGTTACGATTCGTAGCAAGCTAATTATGCGATTGGTCCTTCTGCTTCACATCCTAAAACTTATGTGCTTGCTGCTCAGATTACAACCCTTAACTTTGTGTTCCTATACATAAATGATATAATCTCTCGATAAAAATTTTGAACTTATTTTAATGTATCAATTTTCGAGGATAAAAATTTTTATAAGTGGGGTAGGATATAAGACCCCAGATTTTTTAAAATTAAATAATTAGCCATTTATGAACTAATATATTATTGAAATTTAATCTAATTATTACTTATTCTATTAAATTTGAATTATTGATCAGAAAATAATTTGATAAAACAAAAATTAAATTAATTTTTATTGTTATTGTTATTATTACTATTATTATTATTATTATTATCATTGTTATAATAAGAACGACTTGAGTTGATTGTTTACCTGAGTCTAAATGTATTCTGTTGTCCGTTGCTATCGGCTATGGTATTAAAATGAAGTTAACTTCTAACCCCCAACTCTACTAAGAACTCCCCAGTTTTTACCCGCTATTTCCACCCCTTTTAGCTATAGGTGCGAAAGTTTAGTGCAGAGCTACAGGAGCATAGCAAATTATATTCACGAGTTAAGTTATTAGAATTTATTTTTCCCTCATCATTTATTATTTTAGTTTTTTAGAGGGGTAGGATTTGTAATTGATATTCTTTAACATAAGTCTATGTATATGATGCTGTGTGAATATATATGTACCTTTGTGGTTAAGTGGTTTAAAATAAAGAATCTTTGTTGTTCTTAATTAAAGGTTTCAGTTCGTACTCGCGAAGACTCAATATTAAATAAACATAATATATAATTAAAGGAATATAGGTAAGTAGTACTAGGACTTTTAGTACGATCATGAGGTGCTAAAAGTTAGGGTGTCACACATTTACCTCTTTTTTTTGTTTGATTTCAACGGATAATGTATTTTCTTAAATAGATTTAACATAGTTTATTTTGATTAAGCATTTTGAATGATGTTATGAATATATTTAGCATCTTTTTAATTGGTATGCTCTTTGTAGATATGACGGCAGGTAGAGTTGTTGCGGATCATTCTTGTAACATCCCGAATTTTTACGCCAACACAATGTTTTTCGAAAAATATTTTTTTCATCAATTAATCTTATTTAGACGAGTCAATTTCGAGTTTTGAAGTATAATAAATGACAATATACTTTTATTATTATTTTATTAATTTATTTTACATGTTATAATTATAATAGAGTTTAGATAATAATATTATTATTATCAAGTTCAATATTCGTCGATATAAGTAAATATCGGTACCCTTTGATGAGCTTAGAGTTACTAATACTCCACCATATACCTTTTATCATTAAATTCCTAATGTTATTTATGTTAGTAACTCATATATATTTAACCATATATATATATTATTACTTGTTTTTTAAATATATTCATCACTTTTTATATTTATCCATTTGACTCAGTAGCTTTATAACTTAACACGTGGGTCATGCATGACACCCAACCCTCCGTGTGTCACCAAACCAATCTAATCATCTTTATCACCATTAATCATCAACATTCTCATTCATTTTAAGCCGAGTCCATAAGGAAAGAAAAGAAAGAAAGAGAGACTGTGGGTGAGGAAGAGAAACTGTGAAACCTTCGAGCTTTTGACCTTGATTTCTTAAAATCTGTAATTCCAGCAAAAATTCTAAACCGATTAATGTGTCTGTATATTTCTCATCTTCACGATGACATCACTTTTGTTCAGGAGAAGTCGATAGAGAAGTCACTGTTCCCCTTGCATGTCTTGGCCAAATTGAGGAGTTGGAGGAGTTGGTAAATTTTCACCGATTAAATGTTAATGTGATAAGTGATTGTTGGTTTGATTGATTATTGGTTGAGTTTGATTAACATTATGTTAAAATTTTGTTGAATTATTATTGTTTCTTGTGAAATATGGTTCAGCCATGAAGAATAGCACAATTGGGATTATTTTTATGATTTTGGAGCTGTTGTAAATGAGAATTATTGATAAAAATTAATGAGGTTTGATGGCCGAGAGATTAACTGAAAAACAGTGAAAAACTGGTAACCGTAAAGCTCGAAAATGGATTTAAAATCATATATATTATTGGACAAATTTCAATAAAGGATTTTTGGGTTTTAAGATTTGCATTTGTCACCAACATAACATTATTATTTTGAAAATGAAATTATATTTTGATAAAAGTTGAGATTGATTTTGTACATATATAAGTTTTGGGATATTTTGAGTAAAAAGTAAGAGTTCAGAGATGAACAGATATTTTATAAAAATTATGGGTTATTTTTATAAATATTAAAATATGTGAATTTAATTAATATTTTTCTAAAAATATTGGGGTAAAAATAAATACTTCAAAGCTTGGGGTTTAAAGTACAATTTCTAAAAGTATAACAATAAAGCTTCAGTAAAGCTAGTTTTGTATAACAAAAATAGAAATATTAAATATTAATATCTCTTAGTTATTATTGTAATGATACATATTTAATTAGTATATTTTTTTAAAATCCATTATTTTATTAATTTTTATTTAATAACAAAAAAATAAAGTAATAATACTTTTTAAAAGTATTAGAAATACAGAGTATTTTAAAAAGTTTTATAATTCTCTTTTCATAAGATATTTAGGAAAAGACGAGAGAATTGTGCAAAGATGATTTGATATTGAGATTTAAAAAGTGAAAGACTGAAAAAAGAAAAAGAAAGAAAAGAAAACAAAGAGAATAAAGAAGTGACAAGGTTCTGAATGGAAGTGTGAACTAAAGATTTGTAACCAAAAAGAGTAACTAATAGTGAATAATGAAAAAGATTATGTGAGAATCTTCTGCAGAAAGGTAGTCAAACAGATGGTGGAATGACCACCGATATTTGCTTTCCACAAAACCTTCAGCCTAAGGCCGCAGCGTGACGACAGGGGGTATTCACAGAGGTTTTGTTAGACATACTTTTGGCCTGGGACCGGAACCTATGATGACAACGGGTGTTTACAAAGGTATGTTAGGCATATGTCGATGAAGGAAAGCCACCTTGTATTGATAGGGGTGTGTATAAGGGGTACGCCAACTGGAAAGCCGTATTTGGATGTGATTACCGGATATTGTCGGGAGCGGGTATGTAACCGACAAATGAGCTCATTACCGCACTAGGAATAGGCATTAATCACCGTGTTTGGGCATCCTTCCTAGTGGCGTTATTGAGCCTTCTATAGTCAATGCACATATGCCATCCTGTAACTGTCCTTGTATGAATCAGTTCATTCGTTTTATTATGAACCACTGTCATGCTGATAACGAAAAAATTATACTTCTTCCATTAATAACTACCGGCAAGTGCACCGGGTCGTATCAAGTAATAAAACTCACAAGAGTGAGGTCGATCCCACGAGGATTAACGGATTAAGCAAGCAATAGTTGATTAATTATTCTAGTTAGACGATTCAATTTTGAGTGAAAAGTAACAAGAAATGTAAATAACATGAAATTAAATGAAAGTAATAAAGTGCAAGGAAAGTAAATGACAAGAAATTAAAGTGCTGAAAATTAAATTACAAGAATGTAAAATGCAAGGAATGGAAAGTACAAGAAAGTAAAGTGCAAGAAAGTAAATAACTAGAAAGTAAAATCAAGTGAAGCATTTCTACAAACACCTGGTAGGCATAAATGTTCAAAAGTAAATAAAGCCATAAATGTGCATAAGTAAATGACAAGAATTAAAGACAAGAAGTAAATAACAAGAATTAAGAATAAAATTAACATTGAGATCAAGAGATATTGCATTCTTAGGATCAATAGTTTTTATCTCCTCTTCAATCATGCAACTCATTGACCTCTTGGAAATCATGAGTGATTGACTCCCAATTCCTTGGTAACTAAATCTCCCCAATCTTGATCAATAGCTAATTCCTTGGTCTAATTGCTCATGAGATGAGATGAAGAACAATCCCTAATTATACCATACACTTTCCTAGACCCAAATAATGGATAGATTAAATGTCACAATATCCCATCCATGCCCAAATCTACTTAAGTGTGAGAAGGATTTTCAAGCATCATTTTATGATTCCTTTCCCAAGGTTCACATAGAATTCATGTACATTCAATCTCTTTCCCAAGATAATTGAATGCTTAAATGAAGAATGAAAATCCTTCAAGTAAATGAGAGATGAAGATAAGAAGAAGAATAAAAATAAATTAATCCATCAAATAGCAATAGAACTCTCTTTCCCAATGTTTGAAATTAGAAGCTCATAACTAAATATTTACAAAAGTGTATATGAAAGAAATGGAAAAAAAGAAGAGAATGAGAGTGAAAGGGGAGTGGAGTTACCTCCACCCCTCCATGATGTGTGTAAAATGATGAATCTAAACCCGTAATTACTTCTAGATGGTTCTTGTGGCCTTGATTGATTGTTAATTGTGGCTTGACATGGGCTTGTGAACTTTTAATTCTCTTCATAGAGGCTTGAAACATTGAAGAATAAATGAAGGAATTGGAGTTTTAGGAAGTGGCCCAATGTGGAGTATCATTGAAGTGGCATTTTGGGCTTTTGAAGGTTTGGGAAACCTTACTCACTGAATATTGATCTGTTTGAGTCTCCAAATTAAGTTCCCACTATAGACTATTATATATCATTGGAAAGCCCTGGATCTCAGCTTTCTAACATCGCTGGAAGCATGTCTTTTGAACTTCTCTAGCCCAAGTTATTATCTTTTGAAGGTGAAGAGGTCAGTTTGGCATGTTTCTGGAAATTTGGCCCAGCGTGCCATACCCAGGTTTGGCGTGCCACGCCGAGTACGTAGTGCTGAAAGAATTGCGATTTGTACCCTCAAATGTAGTGTCTACTATAGAGTGTTATATATGATTGGAAAGCTTTGGAAGTCTACTTTCCAATGGCATTGAGAGAACCTCTTTTGGAGCTTTGTTGCTCGAGTTATTCTTATTGGAGTGTGAAGAGGTCAGAGTTGCAAATCCTCTTTACTCTTCTTTGAGTTTGTTTCCAACTCTTTTGCCACCATGGGAGTGTGTTTCCTCTATTAGTACTTTTATTGCTTCTTTATCTATCATTTCCTACAAAATCCATTAACTCAAGCAATCAAAGCAATATTCAACTTAAGCACAACAAATACTCAATAATTGGGCATTATAAACTAATTTTTTATATGAAAAAGCATAGAAAAACATAACATGATGCGCAGTCATCACATGCCTCCCTTCATGGGAACAACTAGGACAGGGCTCACCCAGGGGCTATTAGAAATGGGATAAATAATTCTAGCCTCCCATAGCTTAGTGACTTCCTTCTGCACTACTTCCTTCATGGCTGTATTTAGTCGCCTTTGTGGTTCCACCACTAGTTTGGCATCATCCTCCAGTAGGATTTTGTGCATGTATCGGGTTAGGCTAATGCCTTTAACGTCACTTATAGTCCACCTAAGGGCGGTCTTATGTTTCTTCAGCACTTGGATTATTGCTTTTTCTTCCTGTGGTTCTAAGACAGAGCTTATGATCACAGGATAAGTATCTCCATCTCCCAGAAATGCATATTTTAAGGAGGATGGTAATGGCTTGAGCTCAAGCTTTGGAGGCTTCTCCTTTTCCTTAGGAGTTTTCAGAGGTTTCTTTAAATCAGGCTGGGCATTAGTAAGGATGTCATTCAGCCCTTCTTTGACTCCCGCAGCCATGTTTACTTCTTCAACCAGGGAATCAATGAGGTCAATGCTCATGCATTCCTCTAGGATGTCTGGGTGCTGCATAGCTTTGACAGCATTTAGCATGAATTTTTCCTCATTGACTCTCAAGGTTACTTTCCCTTTTTCAACATCAATAAGGGTCCGTCCTATAACTAGGAAGGGTCTCCCTAGGATAAGGGATGCACTCTTGTGCCCTTCCATATCCAACACCACAAAGTTAGTGGGTAAAGCAAAGGGTCCAACCCTGACAATCATGTCTTCAACTACGTCTGATGGTATCTTAATAGAACCATCAGCAAGTTGAAGGCATATGTGGGTTAGTTTGACTTCATCAGTCAAGCAAAGCTTCTTTATTAATGAAGCAGGTATTAAGTTGATGCTTGCTCCAAGGTCACATAGGACTATCCTTGTGCAAGCACTCCCTAGAGTGCATGGCATCATAAAACGTCCAGGATCCTTAAGTTTTTCTGGTAAGCTATTTTGAATGATTGGACTGTGGTTCACGAAATTGTGATCACACTTTTCATAACTTCGTACAACTAACCAGCAAGTACACTGGGTCGTCCAAGTAATACCTTACGTGAGTAAGGGTCGATCCCACAGAGATTGATGACTTGAAACAAGCTATGGTCATCCTGTAAATCTCAGTCAGGTGGATTCAAATGGTTATGAGGTGTTGATAATTAAAAGATAAATAAAACATAAAATAAGATAGAGATACTTATGTAATTCATTGGTGGAAATTTCAGACAAGCGTTTGGAGATGCTTTATTGCTTCTGAACCTCTACTTTCCTATTGTCTTTGTCCAATCATGCGCGCACTCCCTTCCATGGCAAGCTGTAAGTTGGTGAATCACCGTTGTCAATGGCTACCATCCATCTTCTCAGTTAAAATGGTCCGGCTATGGTTCTCACTGCAGGGCTAATCATCTGTCGGTTCTCACTTGTGTCGGAATAAGATCCATTGATCCTTTTGCGCACTGTCACTACGCCCAATAGTCACGAATTTAAAGCTCGTCACAGTCATCCCCTCCTAGATCCTACTCAGAATACCATAGACAAGGTTTAGACTTTCCGGATCTCAGGAATGCTGCCAATTGTTTCTAGCCTATACCACGAAGGTTCTGATCTCACTGATTTGAATGCTCTGTTGTCAGGAGATGCTAGTCAAACACATGGACCAGAGACCCAAGAGAATATACTCCAGCTGGCATTCAATGACTACGTTGAACATCATGTAGACTGCTTTGTGGTTGTCAGGCACGTGGATCTTGGCTAAGCGAGTACTGAAGATAATGGGTGATTGTCACGGGTCACCCCTTCAGTCTGACTTAACTGAATTAAGTACAAGAGTATATCTTGGAGAAGAAGTAGGCGTGAATTGAAAGAAAAACAATAGTACTTGCATTAATTCATGAGGAACAGCAGAGCTCCTCACCTTAATCTATGAGGTGTAGAAACTCCACCATTAAAAATACATAAGAACAAATGGTCTAGGCATAGCCGAATGGCCAGCCTCCCAAATGGCATAAGAATTTGAAAACAGGGGAAGAAGACCTGATCAAAGGATCGAAAAGTCGTCCAAAGATAAAATACAATAGTCAAAAAGTGCTATTTATACTAAACTAGTAACCTAGGTTTACAAAAAATGAGTAGATAGTGCAGAAATCCACTTCCGGGGCCCACTTAGTGTGTGTTTGGGCTGATCTTTGAAGCTTTCACGTGCATAGGCCATCCTTGGAGTTAAACGCCAGCTTTGGTGCCAGTTTGGGCGTTTAACTCCAGCTTTGGTGCCAGTTCAGGCGTTTTACTCCAGAAAAAGGTCTCTGCTGGGCGTTTGAATGCCAGTTTGGGCCATCAAATCTCAAGCCAAGTATGGACTATTAAACATTTCTGGAAAGCCCAAGATATCTAATTTCCAACACAATTTAGATAGCGCCAATTGGGCTTCTATATCTCCAGAAAATCCACTTCGAGTGCAGGGAGGTCAGAATCCAACAACTTCTGCATTCCTTTCTCAGCCTCTGAATCAGATTTTTGCTCAGGTCCCTCAATTTCAGACAGAAAATACCTGAAATCATAGAAAAACACACAAACTCATAGTAAAGTCTAGAAATGTGATTTTTTCATAAAAACTAATAAAAATATACTAAAAGTAACTAAAACATACTATAAACTACCTAAAAACAATGCCAAAAAGCGTATAAAATCCGCTCATTACACTGAACTCTTCAGTGAGGAGGACTATTTCTATCTCTCTCCAATCCTTCTTATGACTTAAAGTTGTCCTTCATGAACTTAGCATAAGAAGGTATCTGTTCAAGAGCCTCTGCAAAAGGGATCTTGATATCTAGTGTTCTGAGATAATCCGCAAAGCGGACAAACTGTTTATCCTTTTCCTCTTGACGGAGTTTCTGAGAAAATGGCATCTTAGCTTTATACTCATCAATCTTGGTTGATGAAAGCTGAGTGCCTTGTGTATAGGAAGTGGGGTTGCTAGCTTGCTTAGGAGGGTTGTTATCAGTATGTGATTAGCATCCCTTGCTTGGGCGTTCAACGCCCTTAGTGATGCCACCTTCCTGCCATTCAATGCCAGGAACATCATCCCCTATTGGGCGTTTAATGCCCTTGTTCTTGTCCCTAATTGGGTGTTCAACGGTAGGGATGGATACCCCTTCTTGGCGTTTAACGCCAATGACATTCCTCTTTAGGCATTCAATGCCCTCAGAGATGTCTTGGTCATCAGTCTGGTGTTCCTCTATTAGCTTTTCTTCCCTTGATCTCCTACTGTACTGAGGTTGGGTGTTTAAGGATTTCCCACTCCTCAGTTGAATAGCCTGGCATTCTTCTGTTATCTGCTTAGATAATTGCTGCCTTGTTTGACTCAGTTGGGCTTCTATATTTCTGTTAGAAGCTTGAGTTTCTCGCAAAGCCTCTTGAAATTCTAGTTGTTCCTGGGCAAGGGCGTGTAGTTTCTGAGTCAATGGGCTATCCTGTTCTGAAGGGTTAGGTTCAGTAGATATTGCCTTAACCTCTCCTTTTATAGAAGGCTCAGCAGTTGAGTACAGATGCTGATTAGTAGCAACTGTCTCAATAAGCTCATATGTATGGAACCACTAGCAAAGTGGTCCAGAGACATTTTAGCCATGTCTGAAAGTCCATAGTAGAAGATGTCTAACTGTACCCATTCTAAAAACATTTCAATGGAGCATTTTCTTAGCGTCCTTCTATACTTCTCCCAAGCATCATGAAGAGATTCATTATCTCCTTGTTTGAAGCCTTGGATGTCCAATCTCAGCTGGGTTAGCTTCCTTGGAGGGAAGTATTGATTTAAAAATTTGTCTACTAGCTGTTTCCATGTTTTCAAGCTAGATTTGGGCTAGTTATCCAACCACCTCTTTGCTTGGTCCTTTACAGCAAAAGGAAAGAGCAATTGTCTGTAGACATCTTGGTCTACTCCCTCACTATATACTGTGTCAGCAATCTGTAAGAAATTTGCCAGAAACTCAGTAGGTTCTTCCTGTGAAAGTCCAGAGTACTAGCAGTTTGCTGCACCAGAGTGATGAGTTGAGGGTTTAGTTCAAAGCTATTTGCTCTAATGGGGGACATACTAATACTTCTTCTATAGAAGTCAGCAGTGGGGTTTGTATAAGACCCCAGAGTTCTTCTCAACCCTTCATTCCCATTTAGGTTCATTATCAAAAAAGGTAGAAGAATAGAAAGAATAAGGGATAAAGATGTAAATTGTAATCAAAATATTTTTATTTTTATTTTATTTATTAATTAAATTCAAAAATAAAGGTTAATTAATTAAAAAGATTTGAAAATTAATTAATAAATTTCGAGAAAGAAGAGAAAGAAGTAGAGGAAGGATTTTCGAAATTAGAAGAGAGAGGAGTTAGTTAGAAAGTTTTGAAAAAGAAAAAAGAGAAAACAACTAACTAATTAAGAAATATTTGATTTAAAAAATATTTGAAAAAGTCAACAAGATAAGATAAGAATTGAAAAGATTTGAAAAAGATTTGAATTTGAAATTTAAAAGAAGACAAGATAGAAAAGGTTTTAAATTAAAGATAAGAAAAGTTAGGTAAGAAAGATAAGATAAGAAGGTTGAGAAAAGATAAGTTTTAAATTAAAAAGATTTGAAATCAAAATAAAAAAATTAGTTTCTAATTTAAAAAGATTTGAAATTTAAATTTTAAAAGAAAGATAAGCTAAGAAAGAGTCAAAATTTAAAAGAAAAGATTTGAAAAGAAGTTGAAGAAGATAAGATTTAAAATATGATTTTTGAAAAAGATTTGATTTTGAAATTAAGATAAGATAAGATAATAATTTGAAATTAAAATTTCAAATTTTATTTGAAATTTTTGAAAATTATTTGAAATAAAGATAGAAAATATATTTTTTTATTTTTTGAATTAATGAAGAAAGAGAAAAACAACCAATAGACACCAAACTTAAAACTTTTAAGATCAAAATAAGAAGAAAAATAAGAACACTTTGAAGATCAAGAAGAACACCCAGAACAAAACTCAAAGAATTCAAAGAAAACAAGAACATGCAAAGGACACGAAACTTAAAAATTGACACTAATTTTCAAAAAATTTTAAAAGAAAAGACTCAAGAAGACACCAAACTTAAAGATTGACACAAGACTCAAACAAAAGATACTATTTTTGAAAATTTTTAGAAAAAAGACTCAAAGAAATTCGAACAAGAATAAGAACAAGAACAAAAGACTCAAACCAAAAATAAAGATTGATAAAGAAAAGAAAAGATTTATGAAAACTTTTTGGATAGAAAATAAAAGACTCAGATAAAATGAAACTAAACCTATAAAGAAAAGGAAATTTACCTAATCTAAGCAATAAGATAATTTGTCAGTTATCCAAACTTGAACATTCCCTGGCAACGGTGCCAAAAACTTGGTGCACAAATTTCCACACTTCGTACAACTAAACCAATAAGTGCACTAGGACTTCCAAGTAATACCTGAGGTGAGTCAGGGTCAATCTCACGAGGATTGTGATTTGAAGTAAGCTATGGTTATCTTGTAGATCTTAGTCAGGCGGATAGAAGAGTTGTTTGTTTATTTAATTCACATAAAAGGAAAATAAATACAACGTTATTCAGTTGATAGTGAATAACATGATATGAAGATGGTTAAGGCTTGGAGATGCTTTGTTCTTCTGGATTAATTCTGGTCTTACTGTCTTCTTCAACTGTGAATGATTTCTTCTATGGCAGGCTGTATGTGATTAATGCTGGTTGAGAGGTCGCCAATGCTCCTCCAGATCTGAACCCCAGGGTTAGTGCGGATCCAGTCTTATTGAGGGTGAAACTCCTATAGTTCATTCTCCTTAGTGATCCTACTCAAAACACCACAGACAAGGTCGAAACTTCCGGATCAGAGAATGTTGCGCCTTTGGTTCTAGCCTCTACCACAGAGACTTTAATCTCACCGTACCTCGGCTGAACTGGTGTCTCAAGAAGTCCCCAACGAAGTCGTGGATTAGCCGTCTAAGAGATGTATAATCAAGCTAGTGGTCATCATTATCCGATGAAAGACTTACTCTGAACCCATGTAGAATGAGATAACCTTGTGCCGGTTCAACTCATTCATAATGATGAAGAACAGATATACATCTTAGAATAGAGAATTAAACATGTATTGAGAATGTACAGTAGTACTTTATTGATCCATAAAACTCAACAGAGCTCCTAGCCTCAACCTAGGAGGTTTAGTGACTCATACTGATAGAAAATACAATGAAAAACGTGTAAAGTGTCAAAATTCTCAAACAAGGGTTATCCTTGTTCTATAAATAATGATCTAATAACTAAGGATTACATAAGAACGGGTAAGACAATCTTTTAATGCGAAAATCCACTTCTGGGTCCACTTGGTGAGTGTTTGAGCTGAGTTTTGATGAGACCCATGAGCTAGGAGACTCCTTGGGCGTTGAACGCCTGCTTGGGGGTCCTTCTTGGGCGTTTGGACGCTAGCTACCCCCTTGTGGGCGTTGAATGCCCAGACTGCGGTAGATGGCTAGCGTTGAACGCTCATTTTGGGCCTTCTATTTTGAATCAAAATATGAACTATTATATATTTCTAAAAATTCCTAGATGTTAGCTTTCCATAGCCATTGAGAATGCTCCATTTGGACTTCTATAGCTCCAGAAAAGCTCTTTTGAATGCAAGGAGGTTAGATTCTGACAGCATCTGCAGCACCTTCTCTGCCTCTGAATCAAACTTTTACTCCAGCTCCTCAATTTCAGCCAGAAAATACCAAAAATTGCACAAAAACACATAAACTCAAAGTAGAATCTAAAAATGTGACTTTTACACTAAAAGCTATGAAGATATAAAAAAACTTAAACAAAACATGCTAAAAATTATATGAAAATGATGCCAAAAAGCGTATAAAATATCCGCTCATTATCCACGCATACGCGTCACCCCGAGAATTCCAGCCTTCAACGCGTACGCGTGACCCCCAGAAATTTCTAGGTGCACTATAAAAACCAAAGAGTTGTCTGACAAGCGTGCTGAAATTGTGCGTTTAGCACAATGGGGTAAACGTGCGTATGCGTCATCTTCCTCTCTCTCCACTCAAGCGTGCGTGTCGACGATGCATACGCATTACACCATCTTCTCTTATCTCACGCCTACACGTGGATCACGCACAAGCGTCACACCCTATTTCTGCCAAGCATGCGTACGCGTGACCTGACGCGTACGCGTGACCCTCTGCCATATTTCACGTACTTCTTTTCTTCTCTTCTTTCCATTTCTTTTTTTCTTCCCGCTTCTCTTCTTTTCTTTCCCTTCTTCAACCATCATCCAACACTGTCAACCACCATTTACCATCTACCATCCCTTTTAGTTAGTTTGTTTGTTCGTTTAATTTTTGTTTTAGTGGCTAAGTTTTGGTTTATTAATCTTGTTTACTGTTTATTGCTGCTGATCACCGACAAGATGATATTTTAGCATCATTTTTGTTGACATTCATTATTGTATATCTTTGTTGAGGTCATACTTTGTTACTTGGTTGTGAATTCTTCATGCTTAATATCTTTTGAATACCAAACACTTATGGATTGCCTTCAAGCATTCTAGATGTTTTGTATTACATGATTTGGTGACCATGTGATTTGAGTTCTCTACTTTGACTAGGCAAATTCTTGTTGGATGTTATGCATTTATCTGAATGCATTGTGTTGCTTGATCATATCCATCCATATGCTATGCTTATGCCTTAATGACGTGTTGACCATTAATTATTTAACTATGTGCTCTACACATATTTGGAATTAGTCATTTTGGCATAATGCTTCAACTGTGAAATTGGATTGTAAGCTCACTTAGGGACCTCCTTTTGAAATTTTCAAGCTATATGGACCATGCTTGCTGTGTGATTGATTCTCACCTCTAATTCTCTTTTACTACATTGCATAGCAACCATGTTTCCCCATTCTATGTCCACTAGGTGATGTAAACCAAAATTCAAAGTGTGTCATTGATTGATGTGTAAATTTCATATTCCATTTTGTTCATTAAGCTTCCTTGCACATCAATCAATGTTCATTCATCATCCATTTCACAATTGCTTAATTCTTGCTTGAATGCTTTCATGTTTCTTCACTACTTGTTTGGTTGTCTTGACCTACAAGTTTTCTTTAAAGTATATCAAGCACACTAGAATGAGTGAAAGTACACCTCTTTTGTACAAATGTGACATAGCATTTAAAAACTAGTACGTGTGTGTGTGTTCTAAACCGCATGCAACTTAGAACTCACACATTATATTCCTTAATGTCACACATTGAATCACTCACTTCATTTTAGTGATCATCACCTTATTCAAACAATATATGCTTCCTTGCTTTTGTATTTACTTGTCTTCTTATCTTGTTTTTTCTTTTCAGGATAAGTGTAACAAGCCAACTCCCAGTATGCCATGGTCATACAAGAAGCTAAGTGTTACTAACTTGTCCTTCTTAATTATTAACTATTATTTAATATATGAGCCTGTTCCTTGTTAGAACGTTGCCAATTTTATGAGTAACTTTTTTTTAACTTATATCATTGTGAGCGAGGGAGTAAAATAAATAAGCACACACAGATAGAAATAATAAGGAAGCATAAAGAAACATATAACACAGCTACTAATATACATCATGTACACTATAACAAAACATGTAGCGTTCACAAAAGATCAAGTCAGTTTGCACCCTCGTCATCCTATGTAGCTAATATATACACAACACTCCTCGGGGCCTGGCCCATACAAAAAGCCGCTAAACTGGTGTCCAGGCTAGCCTAATCACTCTACAGCTCCTAGCTCTCGGGTGTACTAACACAAATGAGAGACTACCTACATATAATGTCAGACTAGAGTGTCATCAAAAGAATGCTCCCACTACTGTCAGACTATATCTACGTGGCCGTTTAGAAGATCATCATGAGGCTCGCCCATCTCCTCATCCTGCTCGATCTCTATCTCAGGATCCTCCTCCTCCTCGTCCGTAGCTACAACTATACCATCAGAACCACCAGGAGCACTACTGTCACTATGTACAAAACCATTTGCGAGCACAGGTCCGTTCGCGTATATAGGAGCTACCCCGTCGTCCAGTAGTGCCGACTCATCAGGCTGTGGAAAGTCAGGGATCAGCTCAGAGGGAAAGTCCCACTCTGGTGGAATCACAGGTACATACCCTCTAGCTATCTCGGGTTCATCGGGAATGATAGGCTCAGGTGGTGCCTCATTCAAGGGTTGAGCTGGTATAGGGTGTCTGGGACCATCAGGAAAAGGATGTTCAGGTGCGTTAGGGTGTAGCCAGGATAAGGAAAAGTCGTAGGGAGCATCAGGATCAAAAAGCGCGCTATACAAAGGATGTTGGAAGGGACAGTTTTGTAATGCGTAATGTCTCATACGAGGCTCCGCACTCAAAATGTAGTAACCATAGTACACTGGATCCTTGTAAATGTTAAGGTCTTCAACTTCATAGAATATCACGCCCGTTTCCATCTGAAGGGGAAGAAGGGAGAGAAGGGGTAAGAACGGGGGAGTTCTTAGTAGGGTCGGGGTTATTATTTACGTTCATTTATACGGTGTCGATTAGCAAACAAATAATAGAATATAGCGAAGCAGTAAATAGAAGACAAAGATAGATAGAGAAAGTAGAGAAAGCAGAAAGCAGAACACAAACAAAAGAATACAAGGAAATAAAACACAGATATAGCACACAAGCAGACAAACATAAAGAAATAGATCACACACATAAAAGGAATGCAACAGAGAATGATGTGCAAACAAGAATGATGCATGTCTAGCCCTAGCACAGGCCATGAGCTCATGTGTCGGTTGGCTGCCCGCAATCCCGACATTTATCTGGTCACGAGTAATCCCGATTTCCCAAATACGATTTTCCGTTCCTAAATAAATGCGCATATAATAATAGCCCCTCATTTGAGACAGCCTTTGCTTACTGCAGGAAAATATATATATATATATATATATATATATATATATATATATATATATATATATATATATATATTGTACTCTGCTCTGGGGAAGCAAAAAATGGCTGTAGGTAACTTAGTTTCCCGACAGAAACTCTGGTGTATATATATATATATATATATATATATCAATATAGCTCTGGGTTGCATTAAGCAACTAATATATCTCTTTACTATATATATCTTTATTATATTACTCTTCTCTTTATATCTCTTTACTTTATTCTGGTTTCTCTTTTCTCTATATCTCTTTACACTGCTCTGGTTACTCTGTTCTCTGTACCTCTTTACTCAGCTCTGGTTACTCTGTTCTTTGTATCTCTTTTCTTTTTTCTTATTACTCTTCCTCTGTATCTATATTTACTCTTTTTCTCTTTATCTCTTTACTCTACTCTAGTTACTCTGTTCTCTGTGTTTCTCTACTCTGCTCTGATTTCTCTACTTAACGTATGTATTTAAAGCTTATGTAAATTTCGGTATGAATAGTTAGCCTGTCCCAAGTATAGGTTCATTAAGTCTATACTGAAACAGTTTAACTTTTCATATAATACCTAACCCTAGTCACAACTCAATGACAAACTATGTTGCCCTAATTCGTTCACTAATCTCTATCTATTTTTCTGTTATTAAAACTTTACAGACTTTTCTTTGGTTTTCATCTTTTCTTTAACTTTTTATCTTTCCTTTATCTTTGCCTGACTAACATGTTATTACCACTCCCTAAGTGTTTTATGAAGGTAATTATGAGATTTTGCGCATTTGTATTTCTAAAATTTTTACAAAAAATTGCCTTTTCCTCATTATTTTATTATTTTTACTAAAATATTATTTTTAATTAAATATTATTATTTAATATTTTCTTATTATTTATTATTTTATCATTAAATTTTCAAAAATTACCTTACCTTTGCCTTTTAACCTTTAAAATTAACTTTTTACCCCGGTAACTTTTTAACCACCCTAACTTTCAGAAATTACCAAACAACCCCTTAAACACCAAAATAATTACAACCTTGCCCTTTTTAAGATCTAAAGCTTGTTCTTTCATGTTCTTCATCACACTCAAAGTGTTCTTCGTGTTCTTCATAAATTCTTCAGATTCTTTCTCTGTTTTTACCTGTTTTTAGTCTTTTCAGCAACCGATTTTTATCATAATTCAAAATAAATTTCCAGCCACTAAAATCCCATATTTTCTACATGATTTTAACACAAGCTGAACCCAAATTTAGGGCCTAGGGTTTCGTTTTTCCAGCAGTCATGAAGAACATAATTTCAATGTTGAATATCATCAAATTTCATCAAATTTTCATCAAAATTTCAACAGGAATCACTCATATAAACCATCAATTTCAAGCACAGCCAAACCATATCATAATCACACAACTCAAACACAATCAATCAAGATTAATTTCGTCAAACCCTACCTGGTTTTGCTGCTCTAAATTCGGTTATACTTTCAGGTGGTCCTTAAGCACTTTTTCCTCCTAGATCACATCAAGAACACCTTTAAATTCAAAAACCCTCAACTAACCAAATCTCACTCAGCATGTTAGGAAGTGATTTCTCACCTTATACTTGCTGAAAATTCACGTTTCTTGGCCCTCAAGTCAAGTTAAGCATGATTCCTAAGGAAGAACATCAAGAAAACACATATTTAAGCATGTTTCCTTGAAACCGAATCAAAAGGGAGATAATGCCGCCAACTCACCTTGATTCTAGCCTTGATAAGTCATATGATCATGTAGAGAAAGAAGAGAGGATCATTTTGGTCGGATTGGAATTCTGATTTGAGTTTTAGTTCAGTAGAAATCAAGCTTTGAAGATTAAAGTGTCATGAAAGTTTCTCTCTTTTTCTCTCTTCTCATTTTCGGCCAAAGGGAGTAAATGAGCAGCCTTGGAGTGCCTTGGGGTGTAGGGAGAGTTGTGATTGGTTGGCTTGGAGGTGGGTAAAATAATATTAAAATATCTCAGGTGTATAACTACTAAAACTATATGTATCGGAACACTTGTAAAAACATCTCTAAAAATTATTTTCTGAGCTACTAGCATAAATGACACTAGTAACATATTTATTATGAGAATAAAACATGTATCATGAGGCCTTAGAATTGCTAAAGTCATCAGAGAGTGCTGGTGCTAAGCTACACTAGTAAACTGTGAACCCGGTTAAACCGATTTTTTTTTTAACTAAAATTAACCAGGTAACCTTATAATATCATTCAAGAAGCTTATAATACTCATATAATGATAATATTATCCTACTATATTTCTTCTCTCATGAATCAAGTCCGGTTCGTCAAAATGAGACTATTTACGAAAACTAGAATCAAAACTCCTAACTGATACGGTTCAAAAACTAGGTTTTTCACGATTGCATTGTTGAGCTTGCCCCAAAAGAGGTTCTAGCTTAAAGATGACATAATGACAATGAGGATTGAGATACTTGATGATACATTAGAGGTGTTCCCTTTACTGATCTTCCAGAGAAATTCGTACTTTCAGAAAAGATCTTTACGTACTCAAAAATCAGGGTTGTTATAATAAGTCACCATAAGCAAAAATGGAAGCAGAAGAAAGAACACGCAGCAGCCGGTTGATCCACCAGCTGAAGGTGGCAATCCGAAAAGTCGCCGTCCCCCTTGCTCATCTTTGCATGCATTGAGGATGGTGCAAACTTTTAAGTGTGAGGAGGTTGTCCGACCGATCAGCATTTTTGGGTGACAATTTCTAATCCCAACACTTTCGCATTTCATTTTTAGGTCATTTAGAATTTTTAGTTGCATTCTCTTAGTTTACATATATATATATATATATATATATATATATATATAATAAGCTTAGTCAAAGTAATGAAATTTTTCAAGAAAAAACTCCCTTTATATAGGGCAACCCTATTGATTTGAATATAAAATTTTTTGTATAATTGAACTTGCTTGAATTACATATTTTGGAACTTATTTTGAGCTAAGAACACATAAGCATGTGAGTTTTGAGTCCAATTGTGTCGTTACATCATATAATCACTATTCTACTTATTGTGTGTATATTCTCTTTCAATGATTGTAATCTTTGATTTATTTGATTCTTTATGTCCATTATTCTATATATACATTCATTTATATGATTGAGGCCTTCGTTTCATTGAGCTCACTCACCCAAATGGCCTTACCTTTTATCTACCAATGTTAGCCAACTTTGACCATATTTTAATCCCATTTTGTTCTTAATTTTAGCATATTACAAGCTTTAAAGCAAAAAATAATAAATGTCCCTTGTTTGGATCTTTGATTAGCTTAGGCTAGTGAGGGTGTTAATCATTCAATTGTGGAAATTTTGGAAACATTGGTTGGGATAAAAGTGTATTTTTGTATTTTGTTGAAGATATTGGAAATTGGGTACATACTTATGCATTAAATGTTTATACCATATGCATTGGCACCTTTGTTAAAATCTTTTCAATAACTCAATTCAATTGTAGATTTGATTTGATTATGATTGCTTTAGCCCTTGTGTTCATATATGTATTCTTAGAATTTGATTTATTTTGATCAAGTAGTTGGATTCATTTAGATAGAGTGTATATAGATTGTTTGCATTGAATAAATGTTGATACCCTTGTCTCTTTCTTGAGTTTAGCATGAGGACATGCTTAGTTTAAGCGTGGGAGGTTTGATAAACCCCAATTTTGTGGTTTATCTTGTGTTGAATTTAGGGGATTTTATCAACTTATCTCACATTTATTCAATCAAATAGCATGCTTTTAGAATTCTCCCTAATTTGTGCTTGACGAACGGATTCTTGCGTGGTCTAAAATTTCGCAATTAAGTTCTCGTCGAAAGTATAGCTTCTAAACCAACAAAAATCCTTTCGCACAAAAACTTGGTTGTCACAAGTAACAAACCCCTAATAAATATGATAACCGAAGTATTTAAACCTCGGGTCGTCTCTCAAGGAATTGCAGGGAAGTGTGCTTATAATTGGTTATGGAAAAGTGTGTTTTTGGGGTTTTTAAAATAAGGAGCAAGGAAAGTAAATGGTAAAAGAAGTAGACTAATAACTAGAAAAGCTCTTGGCAAGGTATGAGACTGGATGTCCTATCCTAGTTATCCTTATCAATTGTGATGAGAATTGTTCGTTACTCCCACTTGGTCAACCTCTAACTATGAAGGTATATCAAGTGGATAAATCAATTTGATTCCTCAAGTTCTAGTCAATTCCCAAGGAAAGACTAGAGTTATTGGAATTCAAATCAACTAGCAAACACAACAATTAAGAATCAACAAAGGAGTTTGACAACTCAAGTGTCTCCAATTACTCAACCAAAGTTAAGAGTGTAAAAAGCTAAATTAAAATCATAAATATGAAATACCTCAAATTGCATTAAATAGAGAAATCAAATCTAACATGAGAATTTATAAATTAAAGTAATAGAATAAATAAAAGTAGAAGATGAAGCTAAAGTAAAGGAACATTGAACCTGGAATTGGGAAGAAATAAACCTAAACCTAAGAGAAATCCTAAATAGCCCAGAAATCGCTGGGGGCGATTTCTGATACGTACAGGTCGCGGCTCTGTCACGCGCATGCATCAGGCAGCGTACACATCACCTATCAGCAAGGCAACTATAGAAAATTATATATCATTGCGAAACCCCGGATGTTAGCTTTCCAACTCAACTAAAACCGCCTCATTTGGACCTCTGTAGCTTAAGTTATGATCAATTGAGTGCGAAGAGGTCAGGTTGGACAACTCAGCAATTCTTTCAATTTCTTGTATTCCTTCCACTTTTGCATGCTTCCTTTCTATCCTTTAATCCATTACTGCTCTATAAACCCTAAAATCACTTAACACACATATCAAGACATCGAATGGTGATAAGGGAGGATTAAAATTAGCAAAATTAAGGCCAAAGAAGTATGTTTTCAATCATAGCACAAAATCAGGAAGGAAAATGTAAAACATGCAATTTCTATGAATAAGTGTGAGATTAGTGGATAAAATCCACTCAATTAAGCACAAGATGTACCACGAAATAGTGGTGCATCAAATCTCCCCACACTTAAACATTAGCATGTCCTCATGCTAAGCTCAAGAGAGACTATAAGAGTGAAGAGGAATGGTAGAAAGCATGAGATGCAACCTATCTATATGAATACAACTACATGCAAAAATGCTACTACCTACTTTGTGAAAAGTAAATAAGTTTTCCAAGACAAACATAGATCAGATTTTACTAATTCAAATCATACAGTAATGACAAGTAGACTTGTAAGAAGATAGCTCATGAAAGCAGGGAACATATAATCAAGCATTGAACCATCACTGGTAGTGTATATCACTCTAACTCTCTCAAGTGTCTAGGGTTGATTCACTCTACTCTTCTTTAGTCATGCTTTCTAGACTTTGTTCTTCATCTAACCAATCAACAAATATTTAGTATACCAATGCAAACATCATGAGGTCTTTTCAAGGTTGTAATGGGGCTAAGGTAAGGGTGAGGATATATGTATGGCCAAGTGAGCTATAATATGAATCTTTGACTAACCTAAGCTCTCACCTAACACACACATTCTATGTAACTCTAATTTCATACCTAGCTACCCATAATTTCCACTTTTTTATCACATACTCATGTACCAAATATTTCATTAATTTCACCACATATGCATTGATCTTTTATTTAAGCTTAATATTGGGGTAATTTTGTCCCCTATTTATTTATTTATATTATATATTTTTTTCTTTTTTTTTCTCTTTATTTTTGAAAATATAAAAGTAAACATAACATATCAATGCACATGGACTTTTAATTTTTTTGGTCTCACATGAGTATGTTTCCAAATTCCCAACATTTAAATCAAGTAGAAGCATAACACATTCCCTATCAACCCATGTTCCCACAGTTTCCCCACACTTAGTTGACACACAATCTCTATCTTAAGCTAACCAAAGATTGAAATCAGGTAATTACTTGTTTTTCTGCTTAAGGCTAGTGATGTGGTAAAATATAGAACAAATAGAGATTAAAAGGCTCAATGTGGCTAACAAAGGTAGGCTATTTGGGATAAGTGAGCTAAATAACAAATGATGGCCTCAATCATATATATACATTTAAATAAAATAAACATTGGACATATAGAAGGAAAGAAAATATAGATTACAGTCATAGAGAAGAAAACACATAAGAAAAAAATGTTATGGTTAAATAGTGTAACCATGTAATTCAGCTCAAATCTCATAGGTTGTGTGTTCTTAGCTATAATTCATGTTCCAATTTATAGTCTTCAAATAGGCTTAACACAATTTTTCAATTTAAATTAGTAAAATGCTATAAAATAGGGTCTTGAAAAGAAACTCATTACTTTAACCAGGTAGTGGTAAAATATGCACAAAATCAAACAAACATGCAATCAAATATGCAAATGCAACAATTAACTAACAAAGGAAATCCCACATTGGATTTGAGAAAGAACTAACTAACCTGCGAAATTCAGTATCGACCTCCCCACACTTAAAGATTGTACCATCCTCGGTGCATGCTAAGATGCGCAAGTGGGCGGGTTGCTCCAACTGATGCTTTTCTCCAATGATTGTGCAGATGGACTTGTTTGTTGCCCCATTGAGAAGCTTTCCCTTTCCCTTCTTGGTGGCCATCATGAAAGAAGAGAAAAAGGAAGAAAAGTAACCCAGAAACAAAGATAATGAAACAAATAGAAAATGGGTGGGTTGATGCCAAATAATGATGATCTCAATTACATGGTAGTTACAACATGTAAGTGAGAAAAATAATAGAAGCACAGGGCATGTCAACTAGATAGCAAACAAGTTAAGGAGCACCCAAAATAATGCAAGAAATATGCAACAGTTGACCAAGAAAGTTCAACACCAAAGAAAATGAGAAAGAATAAGAAAGGAGAGAAGAAAGAAGTTAAATGGAGAATAGAAAGTGACGCACGCGCGTAGGAAATTGGTGGTGTTGCACGACCGACGCGCACGCATACTGCACGCATATGCGTGGGTCCCACAATTTGTAGGGAGACACGAGGGTGTCTAGCACGCGTACGTGTGCTCCTGGTTGTGCGAATCGCACGCAAGCAGCCCCGCGCACACACAACTCTTTGTGCATTTCGTGTTGTGTGCCAAAATTGGATACGACGGGTGTGCGTCAGGCACGCACATGCATGGGTGATCAGAAAATGGAAATAACGCGCACACGTTAGGGACGCGTACGCGTGACTGATTTTGTGCCTCTAGCACAGTATCAGCACTAGGCCCGCACAACTTTCGGGAAAACACCTTTTTACGTCGATTTCCCAGGGCCACGTGTGTGCGTCATTGACACGTACGCGTGAAGTGCCAAAATCCCAAGTGACGCGTACACGTGGAGTACGCATACGCGTGATGATGCTTGTGCAATTGGCATACTTTCTGCACTGCCCCCATGCAACTTTCTGCCACTTTTTTTAGTATGTAGATGCAAATGCAGACTATATGCAGTAATAATGAGAAGTGTCACTAAATAAAGCTAAGAAAAGAGAAAGGAATGATCATACCATCGTGGGTTGTCTCCCACCTAACACTTTTAGTTAAAGTCCTTAAGTTGGACATATGGTGAGCTCCTTGTCATGGTGGCTTGTGCTTGAACTCATCCTGAAACTTCTACCAACGCTTGAACTTCCAACAATCTCTATCAATTCCAGATAAATTCACCAAGCCTTGATGAAGTCCTCTAAAAGCTTTGAGCTCCCAAAGTTGATCCTCTTATATGCCGGGATCCCAAATCTTCTTTCTACACCCGTCTCCAAGTGGATCATGCTGATTCCATCCGGGTGGTAAGCAATCTGAATTCTCACTAAGGCATCCAAATAGCTTCCTAGATCCATTCATTCAAGCTCTACACCAACTCTTGCATTTAGATTTTGAGCTCCTAACCACAACGAACCTAGGATTGTGTTGCCAACAACTAACCATTTTCCTTTTACTCTTAAAGCCACAAAGAGCTATAAGCAGACCATCTGTCTCAAGTAAACCATATTCAAGTGGGAAAGTAGAGGTCAAGGATAGGAGTTTTACCCACTTGAATGTTGTATTGGATGGTAATAGCTTTGGGGGAGAGGTCTCCAATAGCTTTGGCAAGGTGATTTCAAGCTCCATTCTCTTGTTCTCTCCCTTGGCAACTTCTACCTCTTTGCAAGCTTCTTCAATTTCAACCTCTTCCTCTTGGTAGCTTTCTTCCAATTCAATCTCTTCTTCATTACCTACCAAGGGCATGGGAGGTTGTGCTTCTTCTCCTTTAATCTCCATGTCAAGTCCAATGGGAGAGGATTCAATTGTAGATAAGGATTCATCAATGATTGAATCCATCTCTTGATCAACCTCTTCAATGTCTTCAACCAGGATATGCCTTGGAGGTTGTACACCCTCCTCAACATCAATTTCAAACGTCTTAGAAGGAGGCTCTATGAGTTGACTTTCCATGGAGGTTCCGCATATCCCGAGTCTTCAACCACTTCCTCTTCTGTGATAATTTCGGCTTTCTCCACTTGCTCTAGAACAAAATCAGACTCCTCCTTGATGTCTTCCTTCACTAATTCTTCAACCATTCCTCCACCTTCAAGGGTCTCTACTACCTCCACCTGTAGGGCATCCTCTAGCTTCTTCTGAAGTATGAATTCGCGAAGACGATCCCTTCTCTCTTGTTCCATGTCAATAGCATAATTAGAATCATCTTGCTCTTGGATTGATGGATGTGGGTGCTCTTCCATGGAGGGTGATGATGGGATGGAGAGATCATTATGTGGTTGAAAAGGAAGTGCACTAGAGCTTGAGGGTTGAGTATTCGAGGTAGAGGATTGGTCCATACGGGGTATAAGAGCTTGGAGAGTAGAGGTTAGACTTGTGAGAGAGGTAAGTGTGTTCTCCATGGAGGTTTGGGGTGGATAGGAGGGTTCATTTGTTGGGAGAAAGGGCTCAAAACACGGAGGTGGTTCCTCTTGATAAGGATATGAAGATGGTGTATATTGAGGTGGTGGTTCTATGTATGGTTCATATGAAGGTGAATGGTGAAAAGGGACTTGTGAGTAGGGTTGAGGGCTATGTTGAAGAGGGGGTCCATAGGCATATGGTGGTGGTTGTTGATAATCAAGAGGGTGTTCACCATAGCCATTATCTTGGTATGCCTATTGGAAGGGCTCTTGGTTATAGTATGTTGGTGGACGTTGTTGCCAAGAGGGTTGATTAAATCCTTGTGTCTCCTCCCTTCTTTGATTGTTCCAACCATGATGCATGTTGCCATTATAATCTCCTCTTCCTGCAACATAATTATAACCACGCTCGTAGCCAAAGGGGTGAGAGTTCATAGTAGTAAGAGAAAATAAAAACAAAAACTAATAAAAATAAGCAACTAAGTCCTAAAGGTAACAAAACTAACAAGAAAGCAAAAGCAAATATTTACAATAACCAATAATAAGGCACATGTTTGCAATTACCCGGCAACGGCGCCATTTTGACGAACGGATTCTTGCGTGGTCTAGAATTTCGCAATTAAGTTCTCGTTGAAAGTATAGCCTCTAAACCAACAAGAATCCTTTCGTACAAAAACTTGGTTGTCACAAGTAACAAACCCCTAATAAACTTAATAACCGAAGTATTTAAACCTCGGGTCATCTCTCAAGGAATTGCAGGGAAGTGTGCTTATAATTAGTTATGGAAAAGTATGTTTTTAGGGTTTTTGAAATAAGGAGCAAGGAAAGTAAATGGTAAAAGAAGTACACTAATAACTAGAAAAGCTCTTGGCAAGGTATGAGAACTGGATGTCCTATCCTAGTTATCCTTATCAATTGTGATAAGAATTGTTCGTTGCTCCCACTTGGTCAACCTCTAACTATGAAGGTATGTCAAGTAGATAAATCAATTTGATTCCTCAAGTCCTAGTCAATTCCCAAGAAAAGACTAGAGTTATTGGAATTCAAATCAACTAGCAAACACAACAATTATCAATCAACAAAAGAGTTTGACAACTCAAGCGTCTCCAATTACTCAACCAAAGCTAAGAGTGTAAAAAGCTAAATTAAAATCATAAATATGAAATACCTCAAATTGCATTAAATAGAGAAATCAAATCTAACATGAGAATTCCTAAATTATAGTAATAGAATAAATAAAAGTAGAAGATGAAACTAAAGTAAAGGAACATTGAACCTAGAATTGGGAAGAAATAAACCTAAACCTAAGAGAAATCCTAAATCCTAAAACCTAAAATTATGTATAATGAGAAGTGAATGATGATTGAATCTGATTCCCCCACTCTACAGCTTCTATTCTGTGTTTTCTGCGTCGAAAACTAGGTCAAAAATAGCCCATAAATTGCTGAGGGTGATTTTTGATACGTACAGGTCGCGGCTTTGTCACACGTATGGGTCGATTGTCTAACGCACCATCCACGCGTACGCGTCAAGCACGCATATGCATCAAGCACGCGTACGCGTCGCCTAACAGCAAGGCAACTATGGCAAATTATAAATCGTTGCGAAGCTCTGGATGTTAGTTTTCCAACGCAACTAAAACCGCCTCATTTAAACCTTTGAAGCTCAAGTTATGATCGATTGAGTGTGAAGAGGTCAGGCTGGACAGCTCAGCAATTCTTTAAATTTCTTGTATTCCTTCCACTTTTGCATGCTTCCTTTCTATCCTCTAAGTCATTCCTGCCCTATAAACCTTGAAATCACTTAACACACATATCAAGGCATCGAATGATGATAAGAGAGGATTAAAATTAGAAAAATTAAGGCCAAAGAAGCATGTTTCCAACCATAGCACCAAATCAGAAAGGAAAATATAAAACATGCGATTTCTATAAATAAGTGTGAGATTAGTGGATAAAATCCACTCAATTAAGCACAAGATGTACCACGAAATAGTGGTGCATCAGTGCTCAAGAGTGAAAACATGCGTTTTAGACCTTTAAATTGCTAAATTCAATTCACTTTAATCCCATTCGATGCCTTGATATGTTTGTTGAGTGATTTCAGGCTTATAAGACAAGGATTGGATGGAAAAAGTGAGAAGAAAAGCATGCAAAGTGGAGAATTCATGAAGAAATGAGCATTTGGAGGATTCAAGGCCACGCACACGTGTCACCCACGCGTACGCGTGAGTGGGAAATTTGCAAGGCGACACGCATGCGTCGACCACGCGCACGCATGATGTTGGTCACGTGACCTCATTAAAGGCAACGGCGATTTCTGAGCCTTCTAGGCCCAAATCCAACTTATTTGATGTCGAATTCAAGAGGGAACAAAGGTGGTGCAATTAGATTAGCTTAGGATCATACTTTAGGTAGTTTTCTAGAGGGAGAAGCTCCCTCTTCTCTCTAGAATTAAGGTAGATTTAGGTCAAATTCTTTTAGATTTAGGTTTCAGTTCTTGTTTTCATTTAGTTTTATTTACAATTTCTTGTTCCTACATCTTTATTCTCTTAGTTCCTACTTCTCATTTTTGTCATTTTTAGTTTCTAAACTCACTTGTTAATTTCAAATTTCATTAATGCAATTTGATGTTTTATGTTCTTTTCTTACTTGTTTGAGTTATTGTTATTGATTTCTTGCATTGGGTAGTGGTAGAATTTACTATTCCTTGCAATTTTACTATGCTTTCATTTTATGCCTTCCAAGTGTTTGATAAAATGTTTGGTTGGATTTTAGAGTAGTTTTTAAGCATTCTTGGCTTGGAAAGAGAAATTGAGTAGTCTTGAGTCATTAATACCCAATTTAGATTGGTGATCTAGAGTGATTAGTTAGTCTTGTGTCCATTAACACCACTTACGGATTGGAATTAACTAGTCCTAGTTAACTTTCTACCAATATGAAGATAACATTATACCTTCTTCCGATGTTGGAGATGACAAAATAGGATTAGCTCTTGTTAACTATTATATGATTATTAATGACTAGGATAGAAAGCCTTGATTCTCAATCCTTGCCATGAATGCCTCTTTTTAGTATTTGCTATCCTTAGTTGTTTTCTTTAATTTCTTGTCATTTAGATTATAGTCTTCTTATTTGCAAACCCCCTTGGACCTCATAACCAATAATACGCATACCTCATTGCAAGTCTGCAATTCCTTTGAGAGACGACCCGAGATCTAATACTCTCGGTATTTTTATTGGTTTGCACTTGTGACAAACAAAATTAAACTTTGATGAAGGATTGGTTGTTGGTCTAGACTATATATACTTGCAACGAAGTGATTCAATTTTATTGAGGAATTCTAGATCAACATAAAATCTTCTTTCAGTCATGTTCGTCAATTTTAAAATAAATGTCATTCCACCCATGGTTCGTCGACAATGTGACAATAATTGAAAAAGGGTTAATGCATCATCAAAAAAAGCAACGACTTAAATGTTGATTTTAATATTTTATTTTTTGTTATCTTCTTTTAACAATATAGACAGCAAGCTGTCAAAAAATATCAGCAGAAAATATAACCGTCGATTTTTAGCATTAAAAAATACATTTTTTTGTAGCGATAATTCGTTAATCTTCAACCAAAACCTGTTGAAATAATAACTCTATCGTATGTAAAGCTTGCAAGGAAACTTTAATATACTTTAATATAGAGAAAACCAAAACATTGAAGATTCGAACAAAGTAATTGATTTTATTCTTAATAAGTTCTATATGAATAAATAATCTTAACTTATTTTCTTTATTATTCAAAGAGAAAGTTTAGAAAATTAACTAGTGGTGCAACCAATTTGAACAACATTTTAAAAATTTCAAAAAATTTGATTATGAAATTTTTAAAATTTTAATTTGCATTCAAAAAACTTCATTTCATAAGAAATAATGTAGTGTCATTCCTCTCCTCTACTGATGCGACATTGTTTCTCCTCTCCCAATGTCATGATTTGCGCATTCTCCATATTGCGTCGCGCTATCGTTCTTAATGGGTCTCTCTCCAGCCACATCGCTTATGCGCATCGACGTTCAAGCTCTTCTTATAGAGTTGCGATCTGTGCATGCACTTCTTGACGGCCAGCACATGGCGTCGCCAAGTCGAACCACTCTCGCTCACATCGTCTCGCATTGCCATGGCACTGCCCGTGGGAGTTCGATTACCGCAATGATGATGCAGAACGCAACAACGCGATCAACCATTCCATCTCTTTGCACAAGAACATCGCGGCCTCCTCCTCTATCTCCTCACACAAGATTCTTCTTCTTGGATGTTTTTTCTTCTATGTTTCCGATTTTTTCCTTTATTTTCTTCTTTTTGGATTTTGGAGGACTTTCTTAATCATTTTAGAAGTTTTTTGCTTAGTTTTTTTATGCTCTTTTTCTAATTTTTTTTGGATGTTTCGTTTTGTTAGTGTCGAATTTTTAAAATGATTTTGGATATCTCATTTTTTTAGGTTTTGGATTTTTTTTATTACGTTTTGGATGTCTTTTATTTTGGAATTTTTAAAATAATTTTAGAATTTTTTAAATGGTTTTTAGAATATTTAAAATGAATTTTTAAAATGATTTTACAATGATTTTGGATGTTTGTTATTATTTGGGTTTAGATATTTCTTTTCCAAAATTTTGATTTTTTGTTGTTAGGATTTAGATTTTTTTTTTGTAACATTTCAAATGGTTCTTTTTAGAAGGAATTTTTAAAATGATTTAAAAATTTTAAAATAAATTTTTAAATAATTTTAAATCTTTGTTATTATTTGGTTTTAGATTTTTTTTGGATCTTAGATTTTTTTTTTTTAGATTTTGGATGTGATACTTTTAGTTGACGTTGCTTAAAAAAATTTTTAAAAATTACTAGCTATTAGTTAATTGTACTTGATTACACCTGTTGTTAACCACCTAAGAGATTTGAATTTTTAAATAATCTCTCACTTGAAGTATACATTATTGTGAATTTAATAGTATCTTTTAAAATTTTATGTGCTCATCCTGATGAATGCGCTATTTTTCTTAATTACTTTTGCAATAGGATTCTTCACGTATATCAATTATAAAATTATCGCATCTTTTACCATTTCACGAGAAGGAAACTATTTGTCTCACTCAAATAGTTTTGTTAAAAGATCATCACAATGAACTTGATAAACGGGTCTAGTTCTCTAATGGAGATGATGATCATGGACTAGATTGACATTTTATTTCAATACATAAAAGAGTAGATGACGTTTCATGAGATGGACAGGGATCAGAGTGAAATTTTACTGAATGGTTTATTATCACTTTTGTAAACATTTAATTATTCATGTACTCCTAGTAAAAGTACGCATGAAAGTATTCAACAATAAATTTTACTCAATCTTTTGTACATTAAAGGATAAATTATTCTTTATAACATGTCTTATTATTATTAAATAAAATAAAATAAATTGATTTATCATAATTAAATTTAATTTTTATTTAACCTAAATTTTATTAATTTAATTAGTTAATCATGATATATTTTTTTGCAAATTATAAAAAGTATTAAAAAAAGTTTAATTTTGTAATTTTTTATTTTTTTTCAAATTATATATTTATTAATCAATTTCAATTGTACAATAAAAAATTCAAAGAACAGAAAGAATAAATAAAAAAAATTCAAAAGGCACTAAAAAAATTTAAAATTCTCAAATTTTTCTCTCTTTTGCTTTCTTAATTTTTTCTCAAAAGTCTTTTTTATTGTTCTTATTAACTAATTATATCTATTTATTATCAATTATTTTTATAAATCAATTAAAAAGTTATTTCACATGACATACACATGCATTAATTCATAGTAACTACATTCTGTTCGCATTTCAGTTTTTGTTTTATCTTCTTGTTGCACATACGTATCTTTCAGTGCATTTTAATTTGTCGACATCGTAAAAATGCCTTCATGGCTATGTTGAGCAATAGTGGTTTTAGTTTTGAAAGAATTTCGAATTAAAATTCTTTCGGTTTTCAACTTTTCATTACTTTAAAAGCGAAGTATTTAAAAAATTTTATTGTTTTGAAATGCTTTTGACGAATCTAATTTCATTGTTAAGAGGAATGAAGAAGATTTTTGAATGAATAAAGAAAGTAAGAGAAAATTATTAAAAAAGTGTTTTAGAAATTTTAAATTTTATGTCTCTTCGATTTTTTGTATTTGTCTTTTTCTTTTAAGATTTTTTTATTTTGTGATTGAACGTAATTAATAGAGTGTGATTTGAAAAAAGAAAAGTTATAAAATAGAACATTTCTACTGATTTTATAATTTGTAAAAAAAAATTATATCACAGTTAATTAATTAAGTTAACAAAATTAAGATTGAGTTAAGAATTTAACCATGATAAGTCAGCCTATTTCATCCAATAATAATAAAATGGAAAAATATAGGTAACCAACAACAACATTGGTACAATGAATAATGTGAACAATAGATATATTGGATGTTTATTTTATTAGGTGTGCAGATGGTTATTCTAATATTAAGTTTTAAGTAAGTAATTTGGAGGTGTAATGTGTTTTTATTTTATCGATGATTATTCATGTTGTTAAAAAAAATCATTGATTAGCTAGCATAATCCTAATAAAATATGTTATGTACCTTTTAGAATTTACCTTTATATAATTATTCACATCAACCAGTGATAAACAAATAGTAGAATTCTCTAATTGCTTACCTCTTCACACAAACAAAACCGCAAGAGAAGATATTATAAATTGAAGTGGCAGATAATAAAGATGCTCTGAAACTAACGTACACATATATGCAACACATACAATACAAGCAAGATGTTGATTAAGGTAGTTGTCTTGCTTTTCCACGTTGGATTTTCAAGCACAGCGATTGCATCTGATCCCCAGTTCAAAGAACAAGGATTGATAACCACAAAGAAAATGTTTAACAATGATGATGCAAGTAGTCACGACTACTTTGTTAGGTCACCGTCCGATAAAGATTGCTGTAAAAATTGCTTTCACCATCAGGATTATTTCTTTGGTTACTACCAGTGTCTAGACGGAGGTGAATCTTGTTATGAATCTTGCAAAATTTGTATCTGTAACCGCTCTAGTCCTCGACGATGTTACTGTGCAGATTTATCTCCCGACATATGTCCTATACCAGAATGCAACTGAAAAATTTCCAATAAGCTACTTGAAGTGTGGTTTGCATGTCAATATATAATTATTTTACAATAAAAACTTTTAATTTCTTGAAACACCTTAAATGCATGATATAATACAGGATCAGAATTTAGTATAAACTTTTACCCTAACGTGGTGTACAATAAATTATCAAGTAAGTAATTGAAGCTTGTGTTACCTTTTCTTCTAATAACATAAATAAGATGGTAAAACTTGAGACTTTGAGAGATATCGTTATAGAACATTCAAATCAAATATGTTTATTAGAACAAGGTAATATTACATAAAAAATGACAACTAATTCTTACTCCACTAGAAAAGTCAAATTTAAAAAAATGACAACTAGAATTTAGGTGGTTCGTGGCTATGTGTCCGTCAGAATCCGACAACGATTCTGGATGCGTTGGAATCGTAACGACAAGATAAACACGATAGTAATGGTAATGACAAATCAAAGTGTCGAAAAAGAATCGAAAAACGAGAGCAAAGAACACTGTCGGAAGAGAAAAACAAAGGGCTGTGAACGAATTTTCATAGAAAAAAAACAACATATGCTCTTAACTAATAGCATGTTATATATATTATAGTTCTAAATTGTGAGCTACCTGTAGTTTTATGGTTTTTTTTTTGTGGATATTGGGATTCTACGGTTTGCCCTGTACTTGTTTTTCAAGTAGTGGTTGTCTTAGTCAAAGGACAAAATTCTTTTTTGAAATCATGAAAATAGGTTTTTAACCAATAGAAGAAGTATAAATTAATTTTATTTTTTATTAAATAATCATAAAATTCTCTTCTTATTTCGATAGTTTCTTTTTTTTGAATATCTAGTAAAATACCAGTTTCTTAATCCTATATTATATTCTGCATAAAAATCTTTACTAATCCAATTTTTATCAATATCAAAAGGTTCTTCTTTCATTATAACTCCTAAGATTTGAGAGGTAGTTGGCGAATAATTATTCTCTATTCCATATAAAGGAGTTGCTATATGTGGTCTATTGTTATTTATTCCTATAACTCCATCGTTTACGAAGGAATTATCTATAGAATGTCTTAGAAAAATTTCTTCTTTATTCTGATAATTTGGTATTCTAACTGAATGAGACCTATTCATTCTTAGTATAATATGTGGACCTTCTCTAATAATATCCCTAATTTCTGTATTTTCTATTTTTTCCTCTTCTACTATATCTTCTAAAATCCATTTTTCAGGGATATTCCCCATTATTAGTTCTTCATGTTAAAGTTTTTTAGGTGTTTGAACAAAAGACCTTCGTAAATTGGCATGAATAATAATAGTTTCATCTTTTGATGATTCTCTTTTAGCCCTAAAGTTATAATTTACCTAGTAATTTTATAATATATCCTATAAATTACTTCAAAAGGGTCATATTTTTCATCAATGATGTCTTTAGGTGTTTTAATATATAACTTGAGAGCTTCAAAGGTGTATTCATTTTTAAGACTCATGAAAAAATTTGGATAACAATTGAAAAATACTGGACCATCATGACAATTACTTTCTAATATAGCCATCAGTGAGTCTTTAAATTTTTTAAACCTTGTGTCTCATAATACCATTAAGATTGGTATGTTAATCCCTAGTCTAAAGTTAGGTTTGGCTGCTACTTGGATAAGTCCTATATGAATAAAATTATAACCTTTTTGTTCATGCTCTTTTAGTTTTTGTTCCTCTAGTATGTTTATAATGTGATTATTACTAGTTCCTGGATAACTGTATTCTAGTATGTGTATTTCGTTATCTTTTTGTTCCCAGAAAGCTTGTCTTTTATAAACTTCATTTTTACTTATAAGAGGTACAGACCAGTTATGAAACTTTTCTTCTAATTTTATTACTTGTAATTCTGAAGATGAACTTGAAACTTCTGTATCATTATTCCTTATTATTATTGAATTATTCTTTCCTTTGTTCAATTCAGCTAAAGATCTTAGAATTCCAGCCATTATCTGTTTAAAGACTTGTGCTATGGGACCACCCTAGCTTACCAATGGTTTTATTGCCTTCAAAGAGGACTTATCACCAGGTATGCTCACTAGGTTGACCAACGTATAAACGGCTCTCATCGCTGCACTTATCTTTAATAAATTAGGGAATGGAGTTCTATAAGGTCTTTAGTTGTTTAACAAAGTTCAGAATAATAATAAAGGAATGAGGATACGAGTATACTATAACAAAATTTAGAGATTGTAATAAAGTCTAGTATAATGACGTAAAAATTCAATCATCCGTAATTGATTATAAAGGATCTCCTCGTCTCTGATAATATAGTTCGTTTCATATAGATAACAGTAAGAACAAAGTTTAATAGATCTTCTCATTATATTATGTTTATATGGTGGTCTCATGAGAAGATACCAGAATCAGGCTTTCACCTCGCTCTGATACCAACTATTATGAGTACCATAAAAATATTAAAATTAATGATAAATAGAGTACTAAA
This sequence comes from Arachis hypogaea, assembly GCF_003086295.3. Taxonomy (NCBI): domain Eukaryota; kingdom Viridiplantae; phylum Streptophyta; class Magnoliopsida; order Fabales; family Fabaceae; genus Arachis; species Arachis hypogaea. Next base: position 79,323,506 of record NC_092044.1, on the reverse strand, counting down.
AAGTACTATCAATATAATAATAAAATCTAATATATCAATAATGAACTAAATATTAATATTCACTTGATGATGGAGTAATATGAACTTGTATTATAATTCAGAGGCTTGAACCAAAATACAAAGGATGAAACTTCTAAATACAAAGATTGCAATGAAAGCTTAAAAGTGTTTGTGTCTTAAAAGTATGAGAAGATGTGTGTAGAATGCGGATGCTCCACAACTTCCTCCCCCTCCCTTTTTATAGTAGGCTAAGCTCTTTATTATTTTACATTTTAACCCTTAGTTTCGCAAATCCGTTTGCTCTTGCTGTGGGCTGATTCAGAGGTTTTGTCTTTGGTGTACGAAATTGTGATCTCTAATAATGGCATTCAACTTGGTATGCGCATATACTAACTCAGCACTTTCTTCACAACTTCGCACAACTAACCAGCAAGTGCACTGGGTCGTCCAAGTAATAAACCTTACGTGAGTAAGGGTCGATCCCATGGAGATTGTTGGTATAAAGCATGTAACACCCTAACTACCAAAGCTCAGGCTTCCGGCTGCGCAACTCTGATAGCTTGGACATTACGATGACACTTATACTGTTTAATACTAAAATATGAGCCTGTTTAAAACTTTAAACCTCAGTACCGCTCCCAAAAAAAATACTTTTGCTATACAACGCACATCCATACATACCATACAACTTACAGAAACTCATAAAGAGTACATCCATATATATATACATACATATATATAATAATATTACAAACATTACCCAATACAAGTCCTATCCCTCTTACAGAATATATCAAGATAAAGGCGAGGGTACAAAAATAATCTAAAGCAATACAGAGCATCGCAATAACATAAATAAACTCTTCGTGACTTCACGCCCATATCCTGAAAGGTGAAAAATGTAGGGGGTGAGAACATCATCCTCGAAAGGGTTCTCAGTAGAGGGGTTTTGGGAATTACTTTAATAGGATACATGAAGATAAACCGTACTAGTGATTAATAACCATCTTATGCCTCTTTTCAAAAACAACAGTTTACAATAAAAGAGAAATCTGAAATCCTTTTCCGAAAGAGGAGCCATTCAATCCTCAAAAACTCAAAAGCCTTTCAAAACGGTTTATCTATGCCGAACAAAAATAGCCTTTCATATTTTTCCAAAACAGAAACACAAAACCAAAACCAACCATCGGTCCATCTCAATTCAACCACGGCCCTAGGCCCAAACAATCCAACCATCAACCAATCACCACAGTCCAAGAGAATCTCAGTAGCAAACACAAATAGGAAGATGCAAGCACAAACAAACAGTTATTGCAAGTAGAACAATTAGCAATTAATCACATAGGCAAACCAAGTATAATATGCACACCCAAACAATGTCACATAGATGCATATGATGCATGCCTTTCCCTAGTGGCTGATGATATCATCTGTCGGTTATAGAGCCAACCCTACAAGTCCTGGTAGCTAACCATTGGACTGTCCCTCTGTCGTGTCTCCCCAACTCGAGTTATACTAAATATAAACTTGATCATAATCATGATCCATATCCATCACCCTCATTGGTGAATATTTATGGGGGTGAGCTCATCCGAAAATTTCACAGTGCCCGGCCACCCTGACGACATAGGGTCAAAAGAGCTTCAAGTCTCCACCTGGAGCACGTGGTGGCTAGTCACTGCTTTCTCCCAGGGAAACTCGCATCTCCGATAGTAGAACTGCAACATCACAACTTATCAAAATCTCAGCATAAATACTTTCATTCTCAGCCATGGATCAACATCCATTTCAGCTATCCGGCTCACGGTTCAATCCAGAACCAGCCAATATTCACATCATACACAGCCATTCTGGCTCATGGTTCAATCCAGAACCAGCCAATATTCATAATCATACACAGCCATTCTGGGTCACGGTTCAATCCAGAACAAGCCAATATTCATAATCATACACAGCCATTCTAGCTCACAACAAAACAGCACTTCCACATTCAACATCATCAAATTCATAAAACCGGCATTTAAGCCATAAATCACTTTTTCTCAAATCATTTCACTTTGAAATCACGTTTCAACTCTTTTCAGCCTTGGCTTTAGAAATCTCGTTTCTCAAATCATCTCAGGCTCATAAGCCAAATTTACTCAAACTGAGTTCCCTTTTTAAAACAAAGCCACTATCGGCATTCTCTTTCCAAAACTTCCAAAACCATAGAAAGTTAAAGATTTATTTCAAAGTATTCAAAATCACCCATCCAACAATGGGATTTTATAACAAAATTTCTCGGTAGAGTCCAAGTCTTTAGGGAAGGTCAACCTATATCAATTCCTTAAAATTCATTGAAACTCTTAAAGTCATAGATTCTCGGTTCAAGTACATAAAACGGATTTTATTATGAAACCGACCATACAAAAATCACAAGTTCCAACCCGGACCAAAAATCAACTCATTTAAAACGGAACCGGTTCAATTGAATCAGACCACTTTCAGGTTTCTTTTGGAACCCATTTTTCTAACTCTTCCAAAATGCCTCAAACTTAATTACTCAATCAAAAGTCTAGTTTCCTTTAAAATCACTAAAAGCTCCTTTTTACATCGAAATCAATATTAGAGCATCATTCTTTCCTTCAGTGACTCAAACGGTGAAAATAGTTCATTTCTAAATAAGCCGAACTCAACGCATAAAGTTCATTAAATAAATTAAGCTTGAAAACATAAATATTCTCTTAATAAATCAAATAATACAATTTCTCAAATCCAACCCTTTTAAAATAACTTTTCAAACAAGACTAGGATTTTGTAGAAATTTCGGCAGCACCTCCCCTAAAACTTGGACTTTTGCCACCCGATTCGGGTCCCAACTAAACCATTTCTCATTCCTTTTCAATAGCTCAAAACCAGAAATCAATTCAAAAGCAAGCTAAATCCAACAGTCGCCTCAGTGGCATATTTCAAGGAAACCATTTCAAAATCAAACCAATATCAACCGATTTAACTCATTTTCAAAGCTTTAAAGAAACGGCTCAATAACAAATCGTTTGTCCGAAACCAAGTCAATTAAAATAAGCCAGGCTGAATTCAAAAGTGCATTCGATTTTTCACATCATCAAATAATTGACTCAATTCAAATCAATCCTCAACGGATTAAACTCCAATATCAAAGCTTTAAAAGAATAAACTCCAAAAGAATTTTGCTTCACAAAACCACACAATAATCCAACCAACAAACGTACATAATCAATCGAGACAAGTCAAACCATACATAAGGCCAATACAATCACCAAATACACATTTTCTCACATCAGTATCCATATGTAATAATTCCAATACATAAAACATAATTTTTGGAAAGCGCCCCTACCTCAAAACGCAAATTCCATAACCCCAAATGTCTCACAGAGTCCTTTCTGCCTCAACCTGAAATGACGGTGATGGGAAGCAGAAGCTGGTGAATTAAAAATTATTGAAATGATTATGTTGCAAGTATAGTTTTTAATTCACCAAAAATCTGCCTATCAATTTAGAAATATGTCACAGAGAGTTTAAATTAAAATTACTGGGAGTTTTAAGTCCCAGGTCGTCTCCCAACGAGTTGCAGAGAAGTGTGCTATCTTATTAATCAGATGTTCAAGAAGTTGAGTTGAGTAAATTGGGATTTAAATTGAGGGAAATTAAATAATATGAATAAAAGCCTTGATTGGGAATTGATTGGTTGGGATCTCTATCATTGACGGAGTGATTTTTAAGATTAATTTATAATTAATGGTTGCTCTATTTGGTTATCCTTTCCTAGGTAAGGGAAAGTCAAACAAGTTGAATTACTGGATCTGTTCACAAGTTACAACCCACTTAGTTCAAAGGGATTGGCGTTGGTGACAGGATGGTAATTCAACAGTTAACCCAATTACAAATTTTCTTTCAATCCTTCCAACTCAAGAGTTCCGTTTTAATCAATTCCCCATCAAGTAATGAAACTACTCACGCATTGTAAATAATAAATCCATAAAACATGAAAGGGAATAAAAAAAAGACATAGTTATTGAAATTGAAATTGAATGAAAAAGAAATAATCCTTGCATTAAATAATCATAAAAGTATCCGAATGACAAAATTGAACAAAAACAAGGAACATGGAAGAATAGAACCAAGTTAAGAAGACAAACTAGAGTGATGAAGTCTTGATGAGGAAATAACTCTTCTCAATGTTCCAATTCTAAGATCAATTAAAGATTAAAAATTAAAAACTAGAGAGAAAATTAAATAATTAAGGTCTCTAGGGAGCAATTTTCAAACATGTACTAAATTTAGGAAGGAAATCTAAATGCATGCTAAATTAATGAATAAGTGGGTAAGGATCATGACAAAACCACACAATTAAACACAATATAAACCATAAAATAGTGGTTTATCAACCTCCCCACACTTAATCATTAGCATGTCCTCATGCTAAATTGAAGGAGACAAGGAAATAAGTATGAACATGTAGAAACTCATGAAATGCAATGCAATCCTACATATATAAATAAATGCAACTATATGATTATTGTCCACTTGATCAAAAGTAAATATGCCCTTCAAAACAATTACAAATCAAATTCCACTAATTCTATCATTATACAATAAAACAGATAAAAGTGCAAGAAGATAGCTTATGAAAGCAGGAAACATGAAAATTCAAGCATCGAACCCTCACTGATAATGTATGTACGCTCTGATCTTTAGTGTATAGGGTAATCACTCTATTTTTCTCTAGTCATGTTTTCTAACTTTTGTTTTTCTCCTAACCAATCAACAACAGTTAATATACCAATGCAAACATCATGAGGTCTTTCCAGGGTTGTAATGGGGCTAAGACGCAGGTAAGGGTATACATATGGTTAAGTGAGCTTTATAAATTGAATCTTTAATTAACCTAAGCTCTCACCTAATATACATATACTCTATATACTTTAAATTCATGCCTAGCTACCCATAATTCCCTTTTTCAACCCATACTCATGTTTCAACTTTGTATTTTGATTCTATCATATGTGCATTGATTTTTGAATTCTGAATTTAACGTTGGGGTAATTTTGTCCCCTTATTTATTTATTTATTATCATATATATATATATATATGTATGTATTGGTTTCACATGAGTAGGTATCCAAATTCCCTTTAAATTTTCATGACACATTCCCTTAACAACTTTTGTTCCCACAATTTCCCATACTTAACTAGCACACACAATTCTATCTTAAGCTAACCAAAGATTCAATTTGGGATATGCAATTGTTTTTCAGCTTAAGGTTAGTAATGTGGTAAAATAAGTGAGTTAACAAGGGTAATTGAAAAGGGTAGGCTTGATTTGGATAAGTGAGTTTAAACAAATAATGGCCTCAATCATGTGCAAGCATGTAAATATAATAAATATTGGACATATAAGATAAAACAAAATATAGATTACAATCATAGAGAAGTAAACACACAAGAATAAAATAATTATGGTTAAATAATGTAACCATACATAAAGGCTCAAATCTTTCACAGGTTGTGTGTTCTTTAGCTCAAACGTCATGTTCCAAATAAAACTCAAGCAGATTTATCATAAAAATTTTCTGAAAAATTAGTGAAATTTTATTCCAAAGATAGATTTTTAAAAGAAACTTATTGTCTTTTCAATTAAGTAGAACATGCATGCAACTATTCTAACCTCTGCAATTTATTCTATTCTATAAAGGGAAGAAAATCTAACTAAAATATCCTAATTATTGGTGTACAGAGAAGAGAAATTACCTCCGGAAGTCAGGCACTGACCGACCTCCCCACACTTAAGGCTTTGCACCGTCTTCGGTGCCATCTGTCAGGAACAGGGGTGGGCTGGTAGCAGTATCTCCACAGTCGGGACTATCATGGCTCCCGGTGCTGGTAAAAGAAGTGGAGTCCAGAGTGTCTGAGTCCTTAAATTTTCCCATTATCAGCTCCTTGAGGTATGTGAATCGGTGCTTGTTACGGCGCTCTCTCATCTTAGCTTTCTGTTCATGCCGATCCAACTTTTCAAGTATCTGCTGGAGAAATTTCTCAATTGTAGATGCTTGTGGTGTTGAAGAAGGAATATCTTCAACTGGCTCAGTATGCTGGCTTGTAGTGGCTGCTGAAAGTCTGAGGTATTTCCCGTTAGGGACATATTGATCATCCCGTGGAAGCATGGCTTTGGTGTCCCCAGCTCTGTAGGAGACTCCGGCGGCTGAAACAAGATCTGAGACCAGGGCGAGAAAAGGTAGGTTGCCCGCGATTTGCACATGCTCCATAGCATTCCGAATGTGTCTTAAGAGATTCAGAGGTTGGTCTGTAAAGATGCACCACAGTAGAACAACCATGTTTGCAGTGAAGGAGGACTCATGAGTGCTCAGAAAGACGTAATGGGACATGATCTGTGCCCATACGCGAGCCTCCAAGGTAAGTGTGGAAGCCAAGATTCCCTTAGGGCGGGTACGGTGGTAGCCGTAGATCCAACGGCTTCCAGGTAATGCAATGACACCGAGGACGGAGTCCCAGTCAAGTTGGTATCTCTGGCACTGAAGGGTGGCTTCTTGAAAAGCGTCCATTCCTGCTGGAAAAGGGGGAAGACTCAGAGCTTGCTGGATGGTCTCTTCTGTAATGGGCACTTGCTTCTGCCGGACATAAACAAACTGCAGGGTCGGTATGTAGAAGTTGGAGTAGAACTCAACTACCCAAGAGAGATTGACCTGCCTCGGCTGTCTCCGTATGAAACCCCATTATCTTCATTCAATTTGTGGCTCAACAAAGGTGGCAATATTGGACGGGAGGATTAGAAGGTATTCATTGTTATAGTTCCTTTCTGCTAGGATAGGGAACATCTGCTCACAGTAGCGATTGGGAAATCGCGCAGCGTCCTTTGCAGGAAAGGCTTTCTCCTTTTCGTCAACCTTTATTATCCTCTTAACTCTTTTTGTTGAGGGCTTGACTGTGGTAGAAGAAGGCTCTGCCACTAATGCTCTTTTAGTTCCTCTTCTGGCTGGTGGTTTGGAAGTAGCTTTCTCCTTTCCTTTCTTTGTGGCCATCCTGAAAGAAGGGAAGAGAAAGGAAATTAAATGCAAAGAGATAGAGCAAAGAAGAGGGTAGTGTAAGTGATAATCAATGCACAATAAGGATAAATGGCAGTAACACATGGTCTGGATTACATGTGAAAAGCTCATCAATGGAAATATAGCAAGTGCATGTAGGACAATGGAATGCGAGAGGTTTATTGGCATGCAGACAAAGGCATGAGTAGCATATATCAAACATTCAATGTCCAAATTAGATTACCATTTGTAACAAACTAGCCATCACGTTTGTATTGACAATTAAATTTAATTAATAAAATATGAAAGGGAATTTGTAAAAAGCAAGCATTGCATTTTAGAGTAGAATAATGTGAATAAGTGCATAATGCCATATGGGCTTTTTCACAAACACATAGCATGCATGTACAATAAGCTCTTGAAAGTATGAATTTTGAACATGCAAGCATTCCCTTAAAAAGTAATATATATGATTGTCAAACAAATTTACAACAAACCATAAGCATATAATGATAAATAATGACTCACATAAATAGATAACACCAAGTAAAAAGGAAAAGAAAAGAAAAGAAAATACGAATAATGAAGAAAAGAAAAGAAGATAGCATATGAAAATAAGAAGAATAGTAGAAAAGTGGGAAAGAAGAAAAGAAAAACCTTGTTAATGGGGGTGAGAGAGATAGAGAATGAAAGGTGAGATAGAAAGGGGAAGGGAGAAAGAAGAAAGAAGGAGGGAAAAGAAAAATTAGGATTTGGGAGATAGGAAGATAAGATAATTTGGCAACTTAGGTTGAGCTGTGCGGCGCAGGCGACACGGCCGCGGAGGGCACGTGCTCGCATGAGTGTGCTCCAGGTAGGGCGACGCGATCGCGTCGGTCACGCGGTCGCGTGACCTATGTTGCGCTGCTGGCGCGAGTGCAGCCTCGCTCCAGCACAACTCTCTGTTCAATTTATGTTAATTGCCAAAATCGGGTGACGCGATCGCGTGGGTCACGCGACCGCATGAGTGTGTATTATAAAATAAATGACGCGGCCGCGTCACCGACGTGATCGCGTGACAAGGATTGTGCTTCCCGCACAAATCCAGCATCACTCTCGCACAGAATGTGACTATGCACCCTTTTACGTCGAAAACTCAGGGCACGCGGCCGCATGGGGCACGCGACCGCGTGGGAGGCCATGATTTCCATGCGACGAGGTCGCATCAGCAACGCGGTCGCGTGAGGTAATTTGTGCCATTGGCACGCCTTCAGCGCGGCTCCTGCATAACTCTCTGTTCATTTTTATTTTTCTTTACTCTCCCTGCCACGCGGACGCGTCGCTGATGCGACTGCGTCGCGCGGTGACAAATTTTTTTTTAAATAAGGACATGTAAGTGTAAAAACATGAAAGTATTAATAAAGAGAAGAGTCATTGAAGAAGAAAAAACTAAAAGTGAAGAAAAGAACGATCATACCGCGGTGGGTTGTCTCCCACCAAGCACTTTGCTTTAACGTCCGTAAGTTGGATACTTCATTAGCTCAATCTGCTGCTATGTGGGGATCTTCCAAGCGGAAGATCTCGAGCTCCTTGTTTTTCTGCACCTTCTCACCATGGTACAACTTCAGGCGGTGTCCATTGACCTTAATAAGTTCAAAGCCTGAAGGATGGCTTAGGTGATAAACTCCGTATGGTTCAGCCTTCTCTACTCTGTATGGACCTTCCCATTTTGATCTTAACTTACCGGGCATTAGCCTTAGTCTAGATTTGTAAAGGAGAACAAAATCTCCAGGTTGAAACTCTTTCTTCTTGATGTTTTGATCATGCACATCTTTCATTCTTTCCTTGCAAATTCTGGAATTCTCATAAGCTTCTAGGTGAAGGTTCTCCAGTTCCTGCAGTTGCAACTTCCTTTCAGCTCCAGCATTCTCAATTCCCATGTTGCACTCTTTAACTGCCCAAAAGGCTCTGTGTTTGATTTCAACTAGGAGATGGCAAGCTTTTCCATAAACCAAGCGAAAGGGACTCATCCCAATGGGTGTCTTGTATGCGGTTCTATACGCCCACAGTGCATCTTGTAGCCTGGTGCTCCAGTCTTTCCTGTGAGGCTTTACTATCTTTTGCAAGATACGCTTAATTTCTCTGTTCGACACCTCGGCTTGCCCATTAGTTTGAGGATGGTAAGCTGTTGCAACTTTATGGATTATCCCATGCTTCTTCATCAATCCTGTTAGTCTCCTGTTACAAAAATGGGTGCCTTGATCGCTCACGATTGCTCGTGGTGATCCAAAACGGCATATAATATGGTTTCTCACAAAGGAAACAACAGTGTTAGCATCATCAGTGCAGGTAGGAATTGCTTCCACCCATTTGGAAACATAATCTACAGCAAACAGTATATAAAAATATCCACTAGAATTTGGAAATGGACCCATGAAGTCAATGCCCCATACATCAAAAATTTCACAGAAAAGCATATATTGTTGAGGCATCTCATCCCTTCAGGATATATTACCAAATTTCTGGCATGGGGGACAAGATTTACAAAACTCAGCAGCGTCTCTAAAAAGAGTAGGCCACCAGAATCCACAGTCTAAGATCTTTCTAGCTGTTCTTTGAGGGCCAAAATGTCCTCCACTCTCAGATGAGTGACAGGCCTCTAAAATGGACTGGAATTCTAATTGAGGCACACAACGTCTAATTATCTGGTCAGCGCCACATCTCCATAAATATGGGTCATCCCATATATAATATTTAGACTCGCTTTTCAGCTTGTCTCTTTGATGTTTAGAGAAATGTGGAGGGAATGTGCGGCTAACTAAATAATTAGCAACAGGTGCATACCAAGGGACTACCTCAGATACCGCTTGCAGGTTATCAAAAGGGAAATTATCATCTATAGGAGTAGAATCATCCTTTATATGTTCAAGGCGACTCAAGTGGTCTGTTACTAAATTCTGATTACCACTCCTATCCTTTATTTCTAAATTAAATTCTTGTAACAGCAGTATCCAACGAATAAGTCTTGGTTTGGACTCCTTTTTAGCTAATAGATACTTTAGAGCTGCATGGTCCGAATACACTACTACTTTGGTACCAAGTAATAGGCCCATAATTTATCCAGAGCAAAAACAATAGCAAGAAGTTCTTTTCCAGTAGTAGTATAATTGGACTGGGCAGTGTCTAAAGTCTTAGATGCATAGGCAATAACAAAAGGATCCTTACCTTCACGCTGAGCCAGTGCTGCTCCTACTGCATGGTTGGAAGCATCGCACATGATTTCAAACGGCTGGCTCCAGTTGGGTCCTCTCACGATTAGGGCTTGAGTTAGAGTAGTCTTCAGCGTATCAAATGCTTGTTTGCAATCCTCACTGAACTCGAACTCAATGTCCTTCTGCAGTAATCTGGATAAGGGAAGTGCCACCTTACTAAAGTCTTTAATAAATCTCCGGTAGAAACCTGCATGGCCAAGGAACAAACGGACTTCCCTCACAGAAGAGGGGTAAGGTGGACTAGAAATAACATTCCCCTTTGCTGGGTCTACGGAAATGCCAGTATTAGATACCACATGTCCTAATACAATCCCTTGGTTTACCATAAAGTGGCATTTTTCGAAATTCAATACAAGGTTCGTATTAATACATCTATCTAATACTCTCGATAATCCATCTAAGCAAAGGGTAAAAGAATCACCATAAACGCTAAAATTGTCCATAAAAATTTCCATACAGTCCTCAGTAAGATCAGAGAAAAGACTCATCATGCACCTTTGGAAAGTAGCTGGTGCATTGCACAAGCCAAAGGGCATTCTCTCATAAGCATAAGTCCCAAAAGGACATGTAAAAGTAGTCTTTTCCTGATCCTCAGGAGCTATATGAATCTGGAAATAACCTGTGTAACCATCTAGAAAGCAATAATGTGATTTACCTGACAGGCGATCCAGCATTTGATCAATGAATGGAAGTGGGTAGTGATCCTTACGCGTAGCTTGGTTGAGACGCCTGTAATCAATGCAGACTCTCCAAGCATTCTGAACTCTAGTTGCTATGAGCTCTCCATGCTCATTCTTCACTGTAGTGACTCCAGACTTCTTGGGTACCACTTGTACTGGGCTTACCCATTCACTGTCTGAAATAGGATATATGATACCGGCCTCCAATAGTCTGGTCACTTCCTTTTTGACAACTTCCAAGATGGTGGGATTCAATCTTCTTTGGGGTTGACGGACAGGTCTTGCTCCCTCTTCTAAAAATATTCTGTGCTCGCATACTTGAGGATTGATTCCCACTATGTCTGCCAAGCTCCACCCGATTGCCTTCTTATGCTTCCTCAGTACATCAAGTAGCTGCTCTTCTTGTTGAGAAGTCAGTTCTCTTGCAATAATAACCGGAAGCTTCTGCTCATCCTCAAGATAGGCATATTTGAGGTGTGGAGGGAGATGTTTCAATTCTAACTTTTGATCATAGGCAGGCTCTGGATTATCTGGAGCTTGTGAAAATGGCGAAGTGTCCTCACTGTCAGTTAAGAGGGCCCCCACACTTGGACCTTGTCCAGTGTGCCTCTCTTCAAACTTTTCTTTTTGAACTTCAGCCACACTTTTGTCTATGACATCACACTAGAAGATAGAACGATCTTCTGGGGGATTGTCAATGACTCCATTCAGATTGAAGATCACTATGCGGCCATCTATTTCAAAGGAGTATGTTCTTGAAAAAGCATTCAACTTGAATTTTGATGTCTTCAGGAATGGTCTTCCAAGTAAGATCGATGATGGCTTATCTGAATCATTATGGGGCATCTCCAAGATATAAAAATCAGTGGGAAATGTAAGCCCTTTAATGTTCACCAAAACATCTTCAGCAACTCCAGCCACTGTAATAATGCTTTTATCTGCTAACACAAAACGAGCTGCCGACCTTTTTAAGGGAGGGAGCCTCAAAACATCATATATGGACAAAGGCATTATACTGATACATGCTCCTAAATCACACATGCAATCATAAATTACTACACCACCAATAGTACAACTAACTATGCAAGGACCTGGATCACTGCATTTTTCAGGTAATCCTCCCATTAAAGCAGATATAGAACTACCTAAAGGAATAGTTTCTAATTCATTAATTTTGTCTTTATGGATACATAATTCTTTTAGAAACTTTGCATATTTAGGTACTTGCTAAATAACATCAAAAAGGGGAACAGTTATCTCGACCTTTTTGAAGATCTCTACCATTTTAGGATCAGGTTCCAGCTGCTTCCTGGGCTTCCTTGCAAGCTGTGGAAATGGAATGGGAATGGTGGTTCCTGTGGTGCCTGCGCTTTTTGGTACTTCCTCTTGTGGTTGAGCTATCTCTTCTTTAGCTATGTCCTAAATATCCTCTTCCTCTTCAACATCTTCAATTTCCACCACCTCTTTAGCTGAGGTGTATTCTGGTGAGCTTGTTTCCTCCTGATTTCTCTCCTACAGTGTGGTTCCAGACCTCAGGGTGATGGCATTAATGCCCCCCTTTGGATTGGGTAATGGTTGAGAGGGAATTCCAGTGGTGCTTGAAGGTTGGTTACTGGAATTTGGTGCTGAGCCAAGCTGTGTCATAAAAGCTTGCAGAGTAGAGGTGAGACCATTCAGACTGGCATTAATACTGTTCACGATGGTACTTTCCATGGCCAGTTGTCTCTTCTCAAAATCTTGTAATAAATCTTCATTAGAAGATACAGAAAAATGAGTAAATTGAGAGGTCTGCTGCTGATTGTTTGGTGGTCCTTGGTTTTGCCTCAGGTGAGGTGCTCTGTAAGGTTGATTTTGCTGCCTGTTATTGTTATTATTCCACCTCTGATTTCCCTGATTATCTCTACCTCCTCTGTTATTGTTGTCCCTCAAATTCTGGTTTGAATTGTCCTGCCATCCATGGTTATTATTTCCACTTTGATTGTACCCTTGGTTGGGGCGGTCATAGAAGTTGTGAGTGGATGCCACCATGTTGTCTTCTTGTTGGAGCTGCAGGCATTCATCAGTGTAATGGCTGTAATCAGCACAGATTCTACAAATTCTTTGTGGGACTAGGTGTTGGTTTTGCTGCGGTTGAGGAGGTTGAGCTTGCTGAGCTTGTTGATTCAACTGCATTTGCTTTAGCAAGTTGGTCATTTCACAGATGCTTTGAGTTAGAGCAACAGTCTCTCTGCTAGAGGATACTTCTGCAACGGCTTTTGAACGGCCTTGCTTTTGTCTGTGGTTCCTAGTAGATTCAGCTAAATCACTGATCAATTGCCAAGCTTCATCAGTGGTCTTGTACTTCTTCATAGACCCATTGCTGGCACTTTCCAATGTGGTCTTATCTTGGGGCCTCATACCCTGTGTGATATAGCTGAGTAGCACAATCTTGTCAATCATGTGGTGGGGGCATGCTTCCAGAAGGTTATTGAAGCGCTCCCAGTATTCAAAAAGAGTCTCATTGTCATCCTGAACAATGGTAGAGATATCCTTCCTCAGTTTATCAGTAACTTCAGATGGAAAGAATTTCTCCAGAAACTCCTTTCTGAGTGTATCCCAGTTGGATACATTTGCTAGAGGTTGAGTGTAGTACCACTCTCTTACTTTTCCTTCAAGAGAAAACGGAAAAGCTTTCAGCAGAATTGCAGTTTCATCAGTGCCATCACGCCTGACAGTAGAACAGGCTGCCTGGAAATCTCTCAAGTGCTTGATAGGCTCTTGAGCAGGTAGGCCATGAAACTTGGGCATCAAATTTAGTAGTGCGGTCTTTATTTCAAAATCTGTAGCTACCGCTGGATGATGCCCCTGAAACGGTTGCATTGTAAAATCAGAGGCTCCTTCCTCCTGGATGGTAACTCTCCTAGCTGCCATGTTTTCTGCATGCAAAACAACCGAATCAGTAGAACGGGGGCTGGTTTCTTCCTCAGACTCACTTTCAAATCCTCCCTCAGAGCGGATTAACCTGCGCTGTTCTCGCCTTATTCGTGAAATTGTTCTTTCAATTTCAGGATCGAATATTAGCAAGCGCGGATCAGGAAGTGAACGTGTCATTTGACGGAAGAAACATGCAGCTCATAGTAGCAAAATTAAATAAAAATGCAAATAAATAAATTCTAATTAATAAAATTAGCACTCTATTGCAACTTCCCGGCAACGGCGCCAAAAATTGATGGGAAGCAGAAGCTGGTGAATTAAAAATTATTAAAATGATTATGTTGCAAGTATAGTTCTTAATTCACCAAAAATCTGCCTATCAATTTAGAAATATGTCACAGAGAGTTTAAATTAAAATTACTGGGAGTTTTAAGTCCCAGGTCGTCTCCCAACGAGTTGCAGAGAAGTGTGCTATCTTATTAATCAGATGTTCAAGAAGTTGAGTTGAGTAAATTGGGATTTAAATTGAGGAAAATTAAATAATATGAATAAAAGCCTTGACTGGGAATTGATTGGTTGGGATCTCTATCATTGATGGAGTGATTTTTAAGATTAATTTATAATTAATGGTTGCTCTGTTTGGTTATCCTTTACTAGGTAAGGGAAAGTCAAACAAGTTGAATTACTGGATCTGTTCACAAGTTACAACCCACTTAGTTCAAAGGGATTGGCGTCGGTGACAGGATGGTAATTCAACAGTTAACCCAATTACAAATTTTCTTTCAATCCTTCCAACTCAAGAGTTCCGTTTTAATCAATTCCCCATCAAGTAATGAAACTACTCATGCATTGTAAATAATAAATCCATAAAACATGAAAGGGAATAAAAAAAAGACATAGTTATTGAAATTGAAATTGAATGAAAAAGAAATAATCCTTGAATTAAATAATCATAAAAGTATCTGAATGACAAAAGTGAACAAAAACAAGGAACATGGAAGAATAGAACCAAGTTAAGAAGACAAACTAGAGTGATGAAGTCTTGATGAGGAAATAACTCTTCTCAATGTTCCAATGCTAAGATCAATTAAAGATTAAAAATTAAAAACTAGAGAGAAAAACCTAAGAGAGAAAACTAGATCTCCAAACTACTGAATGAATGTCTGTTGTTTCTGCATATTCTCTGACTATAGTCTGCTGTTCCGGGCCAAAAACTGGGCCGAAATAAGGTCCAAATAGGCCCCAGCGAATTCTGCAGATTATGCAGATCACACATGTCATGCGATCGCGTCATCCATGCAGACGCGTCACTTGCGCTTTTTCCTCGCCACGCGTTCACGTCGTCCACGCTACCGCGTCGCTTGCGCTTTCCAATCCGCGCGGCCGCGTAAGCCATGCGGCCGCGTCACTGCGATTTGCACTCCTTCGCGCGGTCACGTGAGCCATGCGACCGCGTCACTTCTCGCTGGTTATCTCCTCAAACTCTTGTGTTCCTTCCATTTTTGCTAGCTGCCTTTCCAATCTCCAACTCATTCATGCCCTATAAAGCCTGAAACACTTGACACAAAGATCACTGCATCGAATGGAATATTGGAGAATTAAAATTAAATAATTAAGGTCTCTAGGGAGCAATTTTCAAACATGTACTAAATTTAGGAAGGAAATCTAAATGCATGCTAAATTAATGAATAAGTGGGTAAGGATCATGACAAAACCACACAATCAAACACAATATAAACCATAAAATAGTGGTTTATCAGACGGCAACCAACAACTCGGCTCCACTTGCTTCCTCCACAATCTCAACAACTCTAATCACAACATACAACAACTGAAACTCAATCTTATAGCAATAAACGCTACAAACCTTAGCATATGATAATAGAATAGTAACCAAAGGACTTTCAAATCGAAAACGCTTATCGAACCGAAGGAGAAACGGCTAAACCGAAATGGCGGCAATCTTCGAACCGGCTCGGCGGCAGTCCGATAGCCACCTCAAGCGGCAGCGGCGACGAATTCCAATCACGACAACTGAAACCAACACGCAGCGACTATAGTATTTCCGGAATTCAAAAAGGATAGAAACCACAATTAAAACCCTTACCGGCAAACTTTTCCAACAGCGGCAGCAGTGTCTAAAGTGGGAGAAGCTCAGCCCGGAGCTCCGTTGGTGATCCTGGAAGTCACAGCGGCCCAAATCCCGGTGACTCAGCCAGCTCCTCCTCCTATAGCGATTCCCGCAATAACATCACATGCCAAAAGGGGCAGGAAGTGGCAGAGCTCAGCCACGGTGAAGCAGGGCGGTACAACGGCGGCCAGGCATAGTCTTCCAAATGGTAGTGATGCGGCCACAGCTCCTCTTCTCCTTGCTCGTCGGCGACCGTGAATCACAAGGGCAGCACCTTTCCTTTCTCAGCAGACCAAAACAACGGAGGCAGAAGGACTCATCTTGCTCCTCCAGCTCGCGTCTTCCCCCTCTTGCCGGTGACAGCGACGCGGCTTGAGGCCCCATGGACGGTGGCGACGAGACCCGAGTTCTGCCCCTCTTCGACGTGTTCATCTCTTCTCCCTTAGCTCAGGTCACGAATAGAGAAGATCCATGGTGTTGATGGCACGGCGACGCGGCAACGGCGCAAGACAGCGCCCCTTCTGCCTCTTCTCTCGCGCCAGCTTCGATGGATTGACAGTGGCGGAGGTGGCGCGAGTCCTCTCTCTTCTTCGCAATTCATGGAATCGGTGAGGGCGGCTTCTACGGTGGCGCCAGGGAGTAACGGCAGTGCGCGAAGCTTCTCCAGCGACGGCAATAGCGCGGTGGCGCGGTGGCACGGCGGCGAGGCAACGTCAACGCGATGAGCTTCCTTCCGCCTCTCATCTGCCACAACTCAGTTTCCATCTCCCTCTCTGCCTCAATTTCTCTCTTTCATGGAAATTAAAGGAAACTACGTGTATTGCTGCTACTGTTGGAAGGGAAGGCTGTAGCAGCTATGGGGAAACTAGGTTAGGTTAGGGTTTTAGGGTTAGGGTTTCATTTCAAAAATTAGGGTTAAGGGTACTTTGGTAATTTCAAAAAAATTGGGAATATGTAGTAATTGAAACCAAATTAAACCCAACACTAATTGTATATAGAAAATACTATTTGCTCATTAATTTTACAAATTATTTTCAATAAAATGCCCAAATCAAATAATTAGAAATTATATAATTAATTTCTTCATTTTTCAAAATAGTAGTATTAATATTTAAAATATTACTTATCTAGTCCAAATCATGTAAAATCCCTATTATTTCATAACTGCCAACTTTATAATCTAAATATAGAAAATAATCCAATAATTATAAAATTGGATAATAATCATAACTTGTCTCAAATTCAATAAATCAAAACTTGCCTTAATTATCTTTAATAAAATAATTTCTGAAATTAAGGCTATAAATAACCATATGATTTGAGACTTGATCATAATAAGACTTTTCAAAAGTTCAGGGTCTTACATTCTACCCACCTTATAAAAATTTTTGTCCTCGAAAATTGATACAAAACGAAAGAAGTCTCATAACAGTTCACCCTTGAATACATTTAACGAAGAAGCAAAAATATCTCAACATATAAACATATATACAGTTTTCAAATACTTTGATTGTCATATGCATAAGGATGCAAAGGTAGAAGTGTGAGTGCAAAGCAACCATTACAAGGTAGGCTCAATGCAAAAGGCGACATGGGTCAACATGTGATAGTAAGGCAAGGTATTGAAGGTTATAAAACAGGATGAGGTTACAACGACATGCTCAACATCCACACACTAATCTCATCTCAACCTCAAAGCTTCAACCTTCCAACTCCATCAAGCAATTTACAATTCCCATATCCGACCATAAGCCTAACGATCGCACACCCATCCGCAAGGAACAAAACACCCACAACTCATAATATTACACACCTACCGCTTCGTCTCCCATATCCGTATATCACGCCTTAAAGAACTAATGCATCGCGTTACTACGTCTACAAGTCACACGTGATATCAAAACAATTCTCGAGTTTACTCAGAAGGATACAAGATTTAAAAAGGAGAGTCAAATATTAAGGATAGCAATAATAGATTTGAGAGAATGTATCCAATCCCAGATAACCAAGGATACTCAAGCAATGAAGTTTGCTAGACACAATTGATGTGTGGAAAGCGATCCAACATAAAACTCACCGGCAAGTGTACCGGGTCGCATCAAGTAATAATAACTCACATGAGTGAGGTCGATCCCACAGGGATTAAAGGATTGAGCAATTTTAGTTTAGTGGTTGATTTAGTCAAGCGAATCAAGTTTTGGTTGAGTGGGTGGTATTTGACAGAAACTAAATTGCTTGGAATATAAAGGGAGAAGGGGAAATTGCAGTAAGTTAAAGAGCAGGAAAGTAAAATTGCTGAATCTTAAAGAACAAGAAAGTAAATGACTGAAACTTAAAGTGCAAGAAATGTAAATTGCAGAAACTTAAAGTGCAAGAAATGTAAATTGCTTGAATATAAAAGGGGAATTAAGGATTGGGAATTCAGAATCCCAGCAAGAGAAAGTAAATTGCAACAATTAGTAAAGTAGAAGATGAATTGGAATAAACTAAAATTCAAACAGAAATAGAAATTAATTCTGCAACAAAGGTTCACAGAAGAACCAAAAGTGAATTGGAATCTCAGGACTCCAGAGACTAGGTAGCAAAGCCTAGATCTCAATTACCTTCCCAGATCCAAGTTCTCAAAGCAATTGACAAGAAAATAAAGAAGAAGTTGTAAAGGAACTTAAATTGAACTCAATTATGCAGAAGAGGAATTAAAGAGATTTTGAATGGAGATTGAGACAGAATTTCCTCAATTCTTCACACCTAAAACTCAAAACAAGGAAATTAAAAATGCCCAAGCAAGAACGAGGAAGAAGAGAGATCAATTCTCCTCCCCAATTCTCTGAAATCTCAGTGAAGACACCAAGAGAAGCTCCAAAGTGCAAAAATAAAATTCAAAGCTCAAAGAAAGTGCAAAATTCAAAAGCTAAGTAAAAGGTCCTAATTACATCAAACTAGCTCCTATTTATACACTCTCTATTCTTGGATTTTGGGATTTGGATGGGCTTTTGATTTGGTGAAGAAATGAATTGAATTGGATTTTTAATTCAATTTTTGGCCCAAAATTAATAGCTTCCAGGAGGCTGCCCTGCCCTTGCGGAGGGCAGGGCAGGATTTGATGCTTGGTGCGGTCTTGGTGCGCTTTGGTGCGGTCTTGGTGCGCTTTGGTGCTGCCAGATGATGCTGCGGTGCGCCAGAGGGGTGCCTTGGTGCGCAGGATGCTGCCCTGCCCTCGCGGAGGGCAGGGCAGAAAAAGTTGGTGCGCCAGAATTGTGATGGTGCGTGCTGGTGCTGCCAGAATCATGCCGTGGTGCGCCAGAATTGAGCCTTGGTGCGCCAGACTCGTTTTTTGGTGTGCCAGAATCATGCCACACAAAATGCTGCCCTGCCCTCGTGGAGGGCAGGGCAGTGTTTACTAACTGGAGTTCCGCGTTCGAATCCTGGCTGCTACACACGCTTATTCATTTTCTTTGGCTTTCTTGGCACGGTAATGGAACTTAGTTCCTTGCTTCCTCATGGTCTCGTGTTCAACTCTTGTGGCAAGCATTTGGAGACATTTTCCTTTGATTTTCTCCCCTTGTGAGCCCGATACTGCCCTTGTGGAGGGCAGGGCAACATTTTCTTCTTCTTGATTCCAAGGCACAGATTTGTGCTCTGCCCTTGTAGTGGGCAGGGCAGAGTTGCCTTTTATGCCTTGTTCCCTTATGTTTCCCTCCTAGAGGGCAGTGTGCCCTTGTGGAGGGCAATGCTTGCCTCCCCCATTGCATGCGGCACACTTTTCCTTCCTTTGACCACGCTTCCTTCTCCTTGGGTCACGCTTTCTTAGGCCACGCTTTTCTCTTTTATTCTTTTCTTCACCTGAAATAAACCAAAACAACCACTCCAAGTATCACTAAATTCACAAGGCTTATAAATCAATTAAAATCCAATTAAAATTAGCTTAAACCTCATGAATTAACATTAATTTCATGGTGGTTGCTTGATTTAAAGAAGTTATGCATTTTCACTCCAAATCACTTACTTAGGATGCAAGAAAGTGTATAAAGACTAATAAAACAAGTGAAATTAGCTTGAAAAATGGGTATATGATGACTTGTCATCACAACACCAAACTTAAATCTTTCTTGTCCCCAAGCAAGCATCAAATTTAAGAGCAATTGAAATGAATTAAGAAAAGAACACATATCCTTATTAGGCATATAGCAGAACTTGATTTATGGGATCTTTATGCAGACAATGATAACTCAATTATTATTGATGTTACATAATATACATCTTTCCTCAAAGGCTTGCTAAACTTGCTATTAGAAGACTCACTTTTTAATTACTCCCTTGCTAACTTTTCTTGGCTTATAATGCTTAACAAGCTTATTATTCCTTTAGAGGTTTGGTGTCTAATGTTGCAGTAGTAGCCTTTGGCTTTATTATTTTTTTTCTTTTACTCAACATCTTTCCACCACAGACACATGGCTCACTATTTCTTCCTAGGATCATTGATGCCCAGCATCTCTTTGGATAACTAAATGTTCTGTATCTAAGTTGCTCTTTATTGTGGACTTTCAATTGGCCATCCCAAATCAGTTGATCTAAGTGACCAAGTTTTAAAATACCCCTTAGAATTTACTCATCCAAGCATATCTTAGTACAAGAACACCACAGGCATATGTCCTAGGGTCGAAGCTATTGGTGTCCAACCTTTATTCTTTGTTTTTCTTTCCACTTTGGCTTTTTCTTCTTCCTTTTCTTTCTGTTTTTGTTCTCAAGGGCTTTTTCTTTATTGATAAGAGTCTTTGTAACAGCAAGCTAACTTACACTTTAATGAAAATGATATTATGCAACAATTATTTCATGAGTTATGCATTTAATCAAACACATATACCACCACTAACTTCCATTCTTACTTATGCAACATTGGATATTTCACTTTTCAATTCAAACAAATCTCTTTTATTTCAGCATGTGGGAAACAAAACAAATTTCAAGCTAAGTGATGGTTAACAAGCATTATGCAGATTTAGCATTTCTCTAGCTTTTTATTAAATAACTAAAAATGAAAACAAAGAACAACAATTGCATGAAGTAAAAAGAAATAGATGATGGAGGCATATCATGTTTCAGATATGCATCTCCTTATTAGAGACATGAAAGAGGAAATATGAAAGAACTTTGCCACCTTCTATTGGTCGTGGCTGCTGCTTGATTCTCCCTTTTTCTTCTTTCTCTTCCCTGTCTTGGAATAATCTCGGATCTCTTCACCAGGACATCTTCTACCCCAAACAGAATCTAAGAGTCCTGAGAGCCCAACATCTTCCAATCTTTTAAAAGTTGCCTCAGTATATTGATGAGATCTTGCCTGTTGCTTGGCTAAAAATTCAGGGCATTGCTCAAATGGCTTGATCTCAGGATTGAGTGTTGGCAAATTGTGGGTCAAGTACTCCAACCTTGCTTGCATGTTTTCATCATTCTCCATTCTTTGTGCGTATCTAACTTCTCCCATGGTGTGATGAATATTCTTCCATTGATACAGGTTGTGACTATATTCCCCTGCTTTAGCTTGACTAAAATACAGTTCATCATATGATTCTTTGAATTCTTTATATTGCTCTTTTTGTCCTTCAAGAATCTGTGCTTGAAATTCTTGCTGCTGAGTCATCATTTGTTGTTGCCATCTCTCTTGTTTCTCTTCCATTTGATGCTGCCAAGCTTCTCGTTCCTCTTTATCTTTCAAATATTGCTCTATAAATTCTGGATGGGGCTCTAATATTTCTCTTGGCCCCCCAGATTTTGGCCTTGTTGAGCCTGCATGAGTTGCTGAGATAGTTCTTCAATTGATCTTTGTAATTGGCTCATGTCTATGGCATCATGAGCTTGATTTCGTCCTTCCTCTCTTTGTGATCTCCTTTGTCTAGGAGCTACCACCCCTTCTTGATCTTCTTCTTCATTCATTCCCTCCATACTCTTTTTGGTGATTCCTTTTCCCTTATTCACTTTTTCTGTGTCCTCATCTTCAAAGATTACTCTCGCTTTGTCACATAGCCTGAGGATGGTACTTGGATGTCCAAGACTACTTGATTTGCTTGTGCTATTGGCCATCTCTTGAATACTGTCGGCTATGAGTTGTGCGAGGTTGATTTCACCTCCATGTAAGATGCAGTACGTCAAGAGTGCCCGTTTGATTGTGACCCAAGAGGCGTTTCCAGTAGGAAGGATAGATCTTCTCACTATTTCATACCATCCCTTGGCCACAGGAGTAAGATTTATCCTTCTCAAGTGACTTGGAACTCCCTTTGAATCTCTTTTCCAATCTGTATTCTCCACACATAACCCTTGCAAGATCTCATCAGGATTGTTTTCCATCTGCAATCTGGTTTCATAACTGGGCTCTGCATAAGTTATGGTTCTCAACTTGAGGGCCCTTGTGATGGCAGCCGGGCTAAAACTCACTTCAACTCCTCTGACATAACTTGTGTAAGGGGCATTATCTTTGTTTTCTTTTACAGCATTTGTATAGAACTCCCTGATCATGACTGCACTGATGTCAACAAGAGGAGCACATAAAAGTTCCCACCTTCTTTCTTTAGTGATTTGCCTCATGATGGGGTATTCCCCGTCTCTCAACTCAAGGCCTTTCTCATAGATTACATTCTTTGTCTTCATGAACCTATGATATCTCCCTTCATGGAATTGGGATCTAAATTTGTTTGCATCAAATGATGGAGGTTCGGCTACCATAGGTTCCTTTCCCGGCCTTCTTTTTGAACTTGAGGAGGCCATTGGATTTGAGGTGAGAAGAAAGGAAAAGTGAGAATAGAAGAAGTATGTGCTGTGTTTGGGATGAGTTTTGGTTCGGTTCTGTTGTGTGAGATATGGGAATTATGTTGGTTTTGGGAGTAGAAGGGATTATGGTTTTCATATGAAGGTGGTTTGAATGAGTGTGTGAACCGTTTAGTGCTACGGCAATTAATAGGCAGATTCTTCAAGCTTTCCAACAAAACCACAATGAATGAAGAGGGAGCTCGTTGGTGCTCATGAAGGGTTGAGATTGAGTTGTTCATCAAAGGAGTGCATGGAATGGACGGTCTGCATGCATTGTTGAGGCTTTGACGAGGATCCTCCTCTCATTGGCTGCATGCATTTAGGCGTTCAATGATGCATGCATGCATGCAAATTCTGCTTCCCCATGAGCGCATTCTTCTAGGCACATGTGACCATCCTCACATAGCTTATCCTAGCCGTGGCCCCTCCTTGCTTTTGTCTCAATCCTTTTTTCCTGCATGAATCAAGACAGCTAGCCGTAAATCATTAATACAATCGTTGGCAATTGATTTGTAATAAAAGATTTGTTTTATTTTGTTTATTATCATTTATTATATATTATTTTTTTTTCATGGTCAATTGTGTCCCTTAATTAAAGATGCTAAAAGTTGGTGAACACCAAACTTATCTTTTATTGAGGGAATGGCTTAACAATGCAAACCATTCTTCACAATTGATGCATTTTTAAAAAAATTTTGATGCATGATCCTCTTTCTGTATGGTTTTGAGTCCATGATTGGGAAATGATCTTCTGAACATTGTTACACATGCAGACACCAAACTTAGTGTTTGGTCATATGCTTCATCAAAAGAATTATGCATATGTTCTAAGACTAATCCCCTTTTTTTTTTTGAAAAATGAACTTGGGTGTGCCTAAAGGTACACCAAACTTAGAAGTTTGACATGTGCTTTAAAACAATGTATGTATTTATCAGGCATGAAAATTCAAAATCATACTCAGAGGAATCATAGCTTATTGAATGAAAGAGAGGACAGAAATCTTAAATCATGGGTTGCCTCCCATGAAGTGCTCTTTTATTGTCACTAGCTTGACATTGAACTCCCTTTAGGGTGGTTGATGTTGGTGATGTCTCAACTTGTCACCTCTCACTGTAAGCTTTCTCTGTGTGTCTTGATGCTCAATTTCCATATGTTCAAGAGAAAGTATTTGGTTGACAGTGTAATAATCTTCTGTTCCTAGTTGTTGATATACTAATTGTACTTTGTCACCTTTGGAAAATCCCTCAGTTGGAATTTTCTTGTTCTTCCACCCTTTGTGAGCCTTGTTCTTGCTCTTCATCTTTTTCTTTCTTGTTGATCTTTCTTTCTTGTCAGTGACTTGGGTTGTGATACCTTCCTTCTTGTTTATCACCCCTGCTTCCTTTTGAATTCCTTTTTCTCCTTGTACAAGCTTCTTTTTCTGTTCTACTGCCTTGTCGGTTGCTTGCTTTGGAAGGAGATCACCACTTGTTTTGCTTGTTTCTTCATTCCTTTGTAATTCTGGAAAGACTTTCAAGATGATGTTCTCCTCATGCATCCTGAGGGTTAACTCTCCCTGCTCTATATCCACAATGGCTCTAGCAGTGGCCAAAAATGGTCGACCAAGTATTATGGAGGCATTTCCATTTTCTGAAGAATCCAGGACCACAAAATCTGCAGGATATATGAACTTGTCAACCTTAACTAACAGGTTCTCAATCAGCCCTTTAGGATATACTACTGATTGATCCACCAACTCCAAGGACATCTGTATTGGCTTCACCTCCTCTATGCCAAGCTTTTTCACTAAAGAAGATGGGATTAGATTTATGCTTGCTCCTAAATCACACATTCCCTTGTTGATGAATAGGTTTCCAATAGTGCATGGTAGGAAGAAACCTCCAGGATCTTCAAGCTTGGGAGGGAGTCCCTTTTTAATGATTGCACTGCATTCTTCACTAAGCATTACAGTCTCCTTTTCACTCCAACTTCTTTTCTTGTTGATGAGCTCTTTCAAGAACTTGGCATACAGAGGCATTTGCTCCAATGCCTCAGCTAAAGGTATGTTGATTTCCAGCTTCTTGAAAGTCTCAAGAAATTTGTGAAAATGCTGATCCTTTGTCTCTTTGTGAAATCTCTATGGATAAGGCATTGGTGGTGTTAAGTTCTTCTCCACTTGATATTGTCTTGGATTTGGTTCTTCCCTGATATGCTTTCCTTTCTTCAGATTCTGTGGTTCGTTATTCTCCTCTGTGAGTTTTTCTGGGACATCCTTGCTTAACATGTCCTTGTTGATGGATT
Organism: Arachis hypogaea; assembly: GCF_003086295.3. Taxonomy (NCBI): domain Eukaryota; kingdom Viridiplantae; phylum Streptophyta; class Magnoliopsida; order Fabales; family Fabaceae; genus Arachis; species Arachis hypogaea. Next base: position 79,298,384 of record NC_092044.1, on the reverse strand, counting down.
CATCATTCTTTGTTGACTCATTGTCATTGTTCTTGGTTGCTCCTTGGTTACCATCCACTAACACTTTTCCACTTCTTAGTTGCACGACCTTGCATTCTTCCTTTGGGTTGGGAATGGTGTCACTAGGCAGTGAGCTTGATGGTTTTTCAACAGAAATTTGTTTGGAGATTTGCCCAATTTGCCTTTCTAAGTTCTTCATGGAAGCTTCTTGGTTCTTTGTTGTCAATTCTTGGTTCTTCATCATCTTTTCCATGAGCAGCTCTAGATTAGTGATCCGTTGGGATTCTTGTGAAATTGGTTGGTTTTGGGTTGTTGATGGATGATGATAGGTATTTTGATTTGTTGGGTGGTTATTGGGTGGATAATGGTTAGAGTTGGGGTAATTATTTTGTGGTTTTCTGTATGTATTTTGGTTAGTGTTTGGCTGGGGGTTGTGGTTTGTGTTTTTCCAATTGTTCTGACTTGTGTTTCTTTGCCATGGTTGTTGGTTTTGATTATGGTTGTCTCCCCATCTGAGGTTGGGATGGTTCTTCCAAGATGGATTGTAAGTATCACCATAGACTTCATTTGCTCCAGGATTTTGGTTGTGCATGTACTGGACTTACTCTTGCTGTTGCTCCTCTTGAGTTTCTTCACTTTGCACCCAAGTAGTTGGTGGTTGGCTTGTGGCACTCACTGATGCAACTTGCAAGCCATCAATCCTTTTGGCCATTTGCTCAAACTGTTGTTGAATCTGCTGCTGCATTATCTTGTTCTGAGCCAGAATTGAATCCACTCCTTCCAACTCCATTACTCCTCTTCTTTGTGATGGTTGACGTTGTCTTTGATGAGCAAAGAAATATTGGTTATTGGCCACCATATCAATGAGGTTTTGAGCTTCCTCTGTAGTTTTCATGAGTTGCAAAGAGCCTCCAGCTGAATGATCAAGTGCTTCTTGAACTTTAAGAGTGAGTCCCTCATAGAAGTTCTGCAACTTGTCCCACTCAGTGAACATCTCTGGTGGGCATTTCCTCAATAGGGCCTTATATCTTTCCCATGCTTCATATAAGTTTTCAGCCTCCATTTGAGTGAATGTCTGCACCTCAGTCTTCAATCTTAAGATTCTTTGGGGAGGATAAAATTTGGCAAGGAACTTGCTTACCAAGTCATCCCACGTGTTGGTGCTTTCTTTTGGAAAGGTCTCTAGCCATTGAGTGGCTTTATCTCTGAGAGAAAATGGAAAGAGCAACAACTTGTAACTGTCAGGAGGCACACCATTGGTTTTCCCAGTGTCACAGATTCTCAAGAAGGTAGATAAATGTTGATTTGGGTCCTCCAAAGGTCCTCCTCCAAAAGAGCAGTTGTTTTGAACTAAAGTGATGAGTTGTGGCTTTAATTCAAAATTGTTTGCATTAACATTAGGGGGAAGAATGCTACTTCCACAGTGTCTAGCATTTGCAAATGTATATGAAGCCAGGACTCTTCGTTGTTGTTGGTTATTGTTGGCCCCTCCTCCTGGTTGATTGAGATCTCCTTCCATTTCTTGGAATTCCTCCTCAGATTCTTCCTCTCCAATAACGTTCTTCCCTCTTTCAGCTCTTCTTATTCTCCGAAGAGTTCTTTGGTCAATTTCAGAGAGGACAGGGGAAGATCTTCCTGTACCTGACATACAAACACACAACAATAACCACACAGATCCAGAAAACCAATGAAACTTCAATCTATAGCTAGAATGAAGTTTTAGTTAGTTTAAGAAAAAATTCAAACAGTTAGTGTGTTAGTCAAAATAAAAATAACAGAAAAGAAAAGGTGCTTGATCTAGATCTCCACTTCACTTAATCATTGTCAATCTATTTCAATCCCCGGCAACGGCGCCAAAAACTTGATGTGTGGAAAGCGATCCAACACAAAACTCACCGGCAAGTGTACCGGGTCGCATCAAGTAATAATAACTCACATGAGTGAGGTCGATCCCACAGGGATTGAAGGATTGAGCAATTTTAGTTTGTGGTTGATTTAGTCAAGCGAATCAAGTTTTGGTTGAGTGGGTTGTATTTGACAGAAACTAAATTGCTTGGAATATAAAGGGAGAAGGGGAAATTGCAGTAAATTAAAGAGCAGGAAAGTAAAATTGCTGAATCTTAAAGAAGAAGAAAGTAAATGACTGAAACTTAAAGTGCAAGAAATGTAAATTGCAGAAACTTAAAGTGCAAGAAATGTAAATTGCTTGAATATAAAAGGGGAATTAAGGATTGGGAATTCAGAATCCCAGCAAGAGAAAGTAAATTGCAACAATTAGTAAAGTAGAAGATGAATTGGAATAAACTAAAATTCAAACAGAAACAGAAATTAATTCTGCAGCAAAGGTTCACAGAAGAACCAAAAGTGAATTGGGATCTCAGGACTCCAGAGACTAGGTAGCAGAGCCTAGATCTCAATTACCTTCCCAGATCCAAGTTCTCAAAGCAATTGACAAGAAAATAAAGAAGAAGCAGTAAAGGAACTTAAATTGAACTCAATTATGCAGAAGAGGAATTAAAGAGATTTTGAATGGAGATTGAGACAGAATTTCCTCAATTCTTCACACCCAAAACTCAAAACAAGGAAATTAAAAATGCCCAAGCAAGAACGAGGAAGAAGAGAGATCAATTCTCCTCCCCAATTCTCTGAAATCTCAGTGAAGACACCAAGAGAAGCTCCAAAGTGCAAAAATAAAATTCAAAGCTCAAAGAAAGTGCAAAATTCAAAAGCTAAGTAAAAGGTCCTAATTACATCAAACTAGCTCCTATTTATACACTCTCTATTCTTGGATTTTGGGATTTGGATGGGCTTTTGATTTGGTGAAGAAATGAATTGAATTGGATTTTTAATTCAATTTTTGGCCCAAAATTAATAGCTTCCAGGAGGCTGCCCTGCCCTTGCGGAGGGCAGGGCAGGATTTGATGCTTGGTGCGATCTTGGTGCGCTTTGGTGCGGTCTTGGTGCGCTTTGGTGCTGCCAGATGATGCTGCGGTGCGCCAGAGGGGTGCCTTGGTGCGCAGGATGCTGCCCTGCCCTCGCGGAGGGCAGGGCAGAAAAAGTTGGTGCGCCAGAATTGTGATGGTGCGTGCTGGTGCTGCCAGAATCATGCCGTGGTGCGCCAGAATTGAGCCTTGGTGCGCCAGACTCGTTTCTTGGTGCGCCAGAATCATGCCACACAAAATGCTGCCCTGCCCTCGCGGAGGGCAGGGCAGTGTTTACTAACTGGAGTCCCGCGTTCGAATCCTGGTTGTTACACACGCTTATTCATTTTCTTTGGCTTTCTTGGCACGGTAATGGAACTTAGTTCCTTGCTTCCTCATGGTCTCGTGTTCAACTCTTGTGGCAAGCATTTGGAGACATTTTCCTTTGATTTTCTCCCCTTGTGAGCCCGATACTGCCCTTGTGGAGGGCAGGGCAACATTTTCTTCTTCTTGATTCCAAGGCACAGATTTGTGCTCTGCCCTTGTAGTGGGCAGGGCAGAGTTACCTTTTATGCCTTGTTCCCTTATGTTGCCCTCCTAGAGGGCAGTGTGCCCTTGTGGAGGGCAATGCTTGCCTCCCCCATTGCATGCGGCACACTTTTCCTTCCTTTGACCACGCTTCCTTCTCCTTGGGTCACGCTTTCTTAGGCCACGCTTTTCTCTTTTATTCTTTTCTTCACCTGAAATAAACCAAAACAACCACTCCAAGTATCACTAAATTCACAAGGCTTATAAATCAATTAAAATCCAATTAAAATTAGTTTAAACCTCATGAATTAACATTAATTTCATGGTGGTTGCTTGATTTAAAGAAGTTATGCATTTTCACTCCAAATCACTTACTTAGGATGCAAGAAAGTGTATAAAGACTAATAAAACAAGTGAAATTAGCTTGAAAAATGGGTATATGATGACTTGTCATCAACAATTCAATTGACAACTTCGAATATAACCCTCGTATCACAGAAATTCAATAGGACCAACAAGAAAACCAGCGCATCAGTTTGAAACAAACTCAAGCTGAGTCGAGGGAGTATGAGGTTTACAGAAAAGAATATCTCAGACCCAAGACAAAACTCACAGAATTTAAGAGCATAATTAAAATACTTCTGAATACTCTGTTCGTAAAAGAATAAAAAAAACTTGCGGAAAAATTATCTTGCAGTCTGAAAGAAGAGTTAAGCAACAACCATTCTTCAAGAGAGTAGCCAAAAGCATAAATGTAGCTTTACTTTAATACAATTTCATGTCGAAGTAGACCATGTAGAGTTTTAAAACAAAATGCACACAAGTTTGGCTAAGAGCTAAAATATTTTCCCAAATATTCTAGAAAGATAATTAGATGCACAACTTAACCAAAAGCAATTCATAAAACTCGGAAGTAATCAAATGCTGGTTCAAAAATCTCCAAAGTCCATATTCAAACAAGCGTGTATAAAAATCTTAGCAAGGTCGAAAGAGAAAGTTAAGCTCTATTTGGAAAAGAAAATCCGAGGTAAAAGTTTGCTTGTAAATTGGTAAAGGAAACAAGTGGTGCATTACAAATGAATCGGTTTCCACTAAATAAGGAAACTTCTCAAAACTTCAGTTAAAATAGCGCATGTCAACTTTAAATTAACATCGTCAAAATTGAACAATGGTTTCAATCTCAATCACGCAACCGAAAATAAATTCCGTTTAGAATTTCTTCAAAGAGGATTCAAAACTTCTTTAAAAAGTTCAAAACAAGACTCCAAAGACTAGTTAAAAAGGAGTTTAAGAAGAACATTCAAGAAGTTTAAGATGTACTAAAAAGGAGTCAAGCTATGCAAGGAAGGACTTTAAACCAAGGTAGTTCAAACAAGATCCACTAGGCATGAGGCATCAAACAAGCTTTCAATTGATCCAAAAGAAAAAGTCATAGGAAAAGACAACTCAATCATTAGTAATTTCCCAAGGATAAACCTTTGACTAAAAACTCTTGTAGAGATAATGAGAGAATAAACAATGCACTAATTTGAAACGAATCAAACTGACTCATATAAGAATGAGATTCACCAGAGAAGAAAAACTAAGATCAATGGTAATATTCACAAAATGTAAAAGACTAGTTAAAAATAAAGTCAAGTATGACATTCATAGAGATGGAAGGTTTACTAGAGAATTTAGTCCGTTCATAGGAAGAAAGCTATGAGTCCAACACTTTCAAAAGAACAACAATGGCATAAGCCATATAGCATGCTAAATCAAACTCAATTCAAAATAAGTTAAGTAAAGCTTATCAAACGAAACTCAACTGGAATAAAAGTGAAAAATCCTTTCTTTTCAAACTTTGAAAAATACCCAAATACATAATCAAATGAAGATGTGCATTGGAACTATAGTAAAATTACTAGAAAGTCAAATTATAATTTAAAGTAAATGCAGTTCCATAAACCAGTAGAAGCACAAGCGAGGTATTAGAAATAAATAGTTGTTAAACTATATAAGAAATCTTCAAAGTTCATATATAGTATATATATCTATTCAACAGCAATTTTCATAAAAATCTCAAAATTGGCTGTAATCACTGTCAAATAAGAGAGAGAAAAAAAACTAAATCAACAATTTCTCTATGAATGGACTCGGACAGAGACTTAAACGGCACAGCGCATCAAGACAGTTTAAAGATATATCAAAGAACACATGAATCAAGGAGAAGAATTTAAACAGAGAAAGATAGATATAACAAGGATTTCAAACAAGCATATGCACTTAGGATCAAACAAGAATACATATGAATAGAGGAATAGAGTGGAACATCAAACTACTTTTCAAGAGGGGTAGCAAATGAGAACTTCAAGTTAGGACATGAAAGAACAGGTTGACTCGAGCAAAATCCAAGATACACAACTAAATAGCCTCGAGAAATAGTTTCTAATGTTCCCAAAACCCGCGATTCGCTTTACTCAAATCTCGTATATCGCCTATGATAACCCATTAGTGCCTTCATATACATAATTCACTAGTATTAAGCCGGCCAAACTTAATTCCAAGAATTATGCAATGCAAGACTAACATCGTTAATCAACAGACGGTCATGTACTTAAAGCTCTAATTCTCGTTATCCGACAAGACCTAATACATGACAAATGCTCAGAGTATGCAATTGAAGCATAGTCAATCCATCCTTCAGGCTCTACAGGAAGGACTGCTCTGATACCATAATGTAACACCCTAACTACCAAAGCACACGCTTCCGGCTACGCAACTCTGATAGCTCGGACATTACGACGACACTTATACTATTTAATACTAAAATATGAGCCTGTTTAAAACTTTAAACCGCAATACCGCTCCCAAAAAAAATACTTTTGCTATACAACGCACATCCATACATACCATACAACTTACAGAAACTCATAAAGAGTACATCCATATATATATACATACATATATATAAGTAATATTACAAAAATTACCCAATACAATTCCTATCCTTCTTACAGAATATATCAAGATAAAGGCGAGGGTTAAAAATTATTTAAAGCAATACAGAGCATCGCAATAACATAAATAAACTCTTCGTGACTTCTGCGCTCATCATCCTCGAAAGGGTTCTCAGTAGAGGGTTTTTGGGAGTTACTGTAATAGGATACGTGAAGATAAACCGTACTAGTGATTAATAACCGTCTTATGCCTCTTTTCAAAAACAACGGTTTACAATAAAAGAGAAATCTGAAATCCTTTTTCGAAAGAGGAGCCATTCAATCCTCAAAAACTCAAAAATCTTTTCAAAACGGTTTATCTATGCCGAACCAAAATAGCCTTTCATATTTTTCCAAAACAGAAACACTAAACCAAAACCAACCATCGGTCCATCTCAATTCAACCACGGCCCTAGGCCCAAACAATCCAACCATTAACCAATCACCACAGTCCAAGAGAATCTCAGAAGCAAACACAAATAGGAAGATGCAAGCACAAACAAATAGTTATTGCAAGTAGAACAATTAGCAATTAATCACATAGGCAAACCAAGTATAATATGCACACCCAAACAATGTCACATAGATGCATATGATGCATGCCTTTCCCTAGTGGCTGATGATATCATCTGTCGGTTAAAGAGCCAACCCGACAAGTCCTGGTAGCCAACCATTGGACTATCCCTCTGTCGTGTCTCCCCAACTCGAGTTATACTCAATATAAACTTGATCATAATCATGATCCATATCCATCACCCTCACTGGTGAATATTTATGGGGGTGAGTTCATCCGGGAATTTCACAGTGCCCGGCCACCCTGACGACATAGGGTCAAAAGAGCTTCAAGTCTCCACCTGGAGCACATGGTGGCTAGTCACTGCTTTCTCCCAGGAAAACTCGCATCTCCAATAGTAGAAGTGAAACATCACAACTTATCAAAATCTCAGCATAAATGCTTTCATTCTCAGCCATGGATCAACATCCATCTCAGCCATCCGGCTCACGGTTCAATCCAGAACCAGCCAATATTTACATCATACACAGCCATTTCGGCTCACGTTTCAATCCAGAACCAGCCAATATTCATAATCATACATAGCCATTCCGGCTCACGGTTCAATCCAGAACCAGCCAATATTCATAATCATACACAGCCATTCCGGCTCACAACAAAACAACACTTCCACATTCAACATCATCAAATTCATAAAACCGGCATTTAAGCCATTAATCACTTTTTCTCAAATCGTTTCACTTTGAAATCACGTTTCAACTCTTTTTAGCCTTGGGTTTAGAAATCTCGTTTCTCAAATCATCTCAGGCTCATAAGCCGAATTTACTCAAACTGAGTTCCCTTTTTAAAATAAAGCCACTATCGGCATTCTCTTTCCAAAACTTCCAAAACCATAAAAAGTTAAAGATTTATTTCAAAGTATTCAAAATCACCCATCCAACAATGGGATTTTATAACAAAATTTCTCGGCAGAATCCAAGTCTTTAGGGAAGGTCAACCTATATCAATTCCTTAAAATTCATTGAAACCCTTAAAGTCATAGATTCTCGGTTCAAGTAAATAAAACAGAATTTATTATGAAACCGACCATACAAAAATCACAATTCCAACCCGGTCCAAAAATCAACTCACTTAAAACGGAACCGGTTCAATTGAATCAGACCATTTTCAGGTTTCTTTTGGAACCCATTTTTCTAACTCTTCCAAAATGCCTCAAACTTAATTACTCAGTCAAAAGTCTAGTTTCCTTTAAAATCACTAAAAGCTCCTTTTTACATCGAAATCAATATTAGAGCATCATTCTTTCCTTCAATGACTCAAACGGTGAAAATAATTCATTTCTAAATAAGTTAAACTCAACGCATAAAGTTCATTAAATAAATTAAGCTTGAAATCCAACCCTTTTAAAATAACTTTTCAAACAAGACTAGGATTTTGTAGAAATTTCGGCAGCACCTCCCCTAAAACTTGGACTTTTGCCACCCGATTTGAGTCCCAACTAAACCATTTCTCATTCCTTTTCAATAGCTCAAAACCAGAAATCAATTAAAAAGCAAGCTAAATCCAACAGTCGCCTCAGTGGCATATTTCAAGGAAACCATTTCAAAATCAAATCAATATAAACCGATTTAACTCATTTTCAAAGCTTTAAAGAAACGGCTCAATAACAAATCATTTGTCCTAAACCAAGTCAATTAAAATAAGCGAGGCTGAATTCAAAAGTGCATTCGATTTTTCACATCATCAAATAATTGACTCAATTCAAATCAATCCTCAACAGATTAAACTCCGATATCAAAGCTTTAAAAGAATAAACTCCAAAAGCATTTCGCTTCACAAAACCACACAACAATCCAACCAACAAACATACATAATCAATCGAGACAAGTCAAACCATACATAAGGCCAATACAATCACCAAATACACATTTTCTCACATCAGTATCCATATGTAATAATTCCAATACATAAAACATAATTTTTGGAAAGCACCCCTACCTCAAAACGCAAATTCCATAACCCCAAACGTCTCACAGAGTCCTTTCTGCCTCAACCCGAAATGACGGCAACCAACAACTCGGCTCCACTTGCTTCCTCCACAATCTCAACAACACTAATCACAACATACAACAACTGATACTCAATCTTATAGCAATTAACGCCACAAACCTCAGTGTATGATAACAGAACAGTAACAAAAGGACTTTCAAATCAAAAATGCTTACTGAACCGAAGGAGAAACGGTTGAACCGAAATGGCGGCGATCTCCGAACCGGCTCGGCGGCAGTCCGGTAGTCACCTCAAGCGGCAGCGGCGACGAATTCCAATCACGACAACTAAAACCAACACGCAGCAACTATAGTATTCCCGGAATTCAAAAAGGACAGAAACCATAATTAAAACCCTTACCGGTAAACTTTTCCAACAGCGGTAGCAAGGTTTCAAGTGGGAGAAGCTCAGCCCGGAGCTCCGTCGGTGATCCCAGAAGTCATAGCGGCCCAAATCCTGGTGACTCAGCCTGCTCCTCTTCCTATAGCGATTCCCGCAATAACATTACACGCCAAAAGGGGAAGGAAGTGGCAGAGCTCAGCCATGGTAAAGCAGGGCGGTACAACGGCGGCCAGGCATAGTCCTCCAAACGGTAGTGATGCGGCCACAGCTCCTCTTCTCCGTGCTCGTCGGCGACCGTGAAGCACAAGGGCAGCACCTTTCCTTTCTCAATGGACCAAAACAACGGAGGCAGAAGGACTCATCTTGCTCCTCCAGCTCGCGTCTTCCCCTTCTTGCCGGTGACAGCGACGCGGCTCGAGGCCCCATGGATGGCGCCGACGAGACCCGAGTTCTGCCCCTCTTCGACGCGTTCATCTCTTCTCCCTTAGCTTGGTCACGAACAGAGAAGATCCATGGTGATGATGACACGGCGACGCGGCAACGTGAGCTTGCAGCAGTAGTGCCCAGGTGCGGTGGCGATGACGCAAGACAGCGCCCCTTCCTCCTCTTCTCTCACGCCAGCTTTGATGAATTGACAGTGGCGGAGGCGGCGCGAGTCCTCTCTCTTCTTCACGATTCATGGCATCGGCGAGGGCGGCTTCTGCGGTGGTGCCAGGGAGTGACGGCAGTGCACGAAGCTTCTCCAGTGACGGCAACGGCGCAGTGGCGCGGTGGCGCGGCGGCGAGGCAACGGAAACGTGATGAGCTTTCTTCCGCCTCTCCTCTGCCGCAACTCAGTCTCCATCTCCCCTTTCTACGTGTATTGCCGTTGCTGTTGGAAGGGAAGGCTATAGCAGCAATGGGGAAACCGGGTCAGGTTAGGGTTTTTAGGGTTAGGGTTTCATTTCAAAAATTAGGGTTAAGGGTACTTTTGTAATTTCAAAAAAATTGGGAATTTATAGTAATTGAAACCAAATTAAACCAAACACTAATTGTATATAGAAAATACTATTTGCTCATTAATTTTACAAATTATTTTCAATAAAATGCCCAAATCAAATAATTAGAAATAATATAATTAATTTTTTCATTTTTCAAAATAGCAGTATTAATATTTAAAATATTACTTATCTAGTCCAAATCATGTAAAATCCCTATTATTTCATAACTGCCAACTTTATAATCTAAATATAGAAAATAATCCAATAATTATAAAATTGGATAACAATAATAACTTGTCTCAAATTCAATAAATCAAAACTTGCCTTAATTATCTTTAATAAAATAATTTATGTAATTAAGGCTATAAATAACCATATAATTTGAGACTTGATCATAATAAGACTTTTCAAAAGTTCAGGGTCTTACAAAGCAAGCTATGGTCATCTTGTAAATCTCAGTTAGGCAGATTTAAATGATTATAATGGTTTTCGAATAATAATAATAAATAAACAGAAAATAAGGATAGAATTACTTATGTAAATTATTGGAGAGAATTTCAGACAAGTGTATGGAGATGCTTTGTCCCTGTTGGATCTCTGCTTTCCTACTACCGTCCTTCAATCCTTCTTACTCCTTTCCATGGCAAGCTGTATGTAGGGCATCACCGTTGTCAATGGCTACATGCCTTTTATGTTGACACGTGGAAGCCTCAATCCAAAAGAATTTGGATATGGCTTTACAGCTAGCCAGGCTTCAACATGTTACCATGAAACTCTAGAATTCATTCTTAAAAATTTAGAATAATTTTCGAAAACAAAAGGAAAAATTTTTTGAAAGAATTTTGAAAAATATTTTTTTCGAAAATAAAACAAAAAGAAATTTAGCTAATCTGAGAAACAAGATGAACCGTCAGTTGTCCAAACTCGAAAAATCACTGGCAACGGCGCCAAAAACTTGGTGCACGAAATTGTCATCTCTAATAATAGAATTCACGTTGGTATGCGCATCTACTAACTCAGCACTTTCTTCACAACTTCGCACAACTAACCAGCAAGTGCACTGGGTCGTCCAAGTAATAAACCTTACGTTTGTAAGGGTCGATCCCACGGAGATTGTTGGTATGAAGCAAGCTATGGTCATCTTGTAAATCTCAGTTAGGCGGATTTAAATGATTATAATGGTTTTCGAATAATAATAATAAATAAACAGAAAATAAGTATAGAATTACTTATGTAAATCATTGGAGAGGATTTCAGACAAGTGTATGGAGATGCTTTGTCCCTGTTGGATCTCTGCTTTCCTACTGCCTTCCTTCAATCCTTCTTACCCCTTTCCATGGCAAGCTGTATGTAGGGCATCACCGTTGTCAATGGCTACATCCCATCCTCTCAATGAAAAAGGTCCAAATGCTCTGTCACGGCCCGGCTAATCATCTGTCGGTTCTCAATCATGTCGTAATAGAATTCATTGATTCTTTTGCGTTTGTCATCACGCCCAACAATCGCGAGTTTGAAGCTCATCACAGTCATTCAATACTTGAATCCTACTCGGAATACCACAGACAAGGTTTAGACTTTCCGGATTCTCATGAATGCCACCATCAATTCTAGCTTATACCACGAAGATTCTGATTAAGGAATCTAAGAGATATGCGCTCGGTCTAAGGTAGAACGGAGGTGGTTGTTAGTCACGCGTTCATAGGTGAGAATGATGATGAGTGTCACGGATCATCATATTCATCATGGTGAAGTGTAACAAATATCTTAGAACAGGAATAAACTGAATTGAATAGAAAATAGTAGTAATTGCATTGATACTCGAAGTATAGCAGAGCTCCACACCCTTAATCTATGGTGTATAGAAACTCCACCGTTGAAAATACATAAGTGATGGTCCAAGCATGGCCGAATGGCCATCCCCCATGAACGTGATCAAAGGATCATAAAGTAATCCAAAAATAATCCAAATATGTCTAATACAATAGTAAAATGTTCTATTTATACTAGACTAGCTACTAGGGTTTACAGAAATAAGTAATTGATGCAAAAATCCACTTCTGGGGCCCACTTGGTGTGTGCTTGGGCTGATCTTGAGCTTTACATGTGCAGAAGCTTCTCTTGGAGTTGAACGCCAAGTTTTAACGTGTTTTTGGTGTTCAACTCTGGTTCGTGACGTGTTTCTGGCGTTTGACTCCAAAATGCAGCATGGAACTGGCGTTGAGCGCCAGTTTGCGTCGTCTAATCTCCAATAAAGTATGAACTATTATATAATGTTGGAAAGCTCTGGATGTCTACTTTCTAATGCCGTTGAGCGCGCGCCATTTGGAGTTTTATAGCTCCAGAAAATCCATTTCGAGTGCAGGGAGGTTAGAATCCAAAAGCATCAGCAGTCCTTTGACAGCCTGTTATCAGAGTTTTGCTCAGGTCCCTCAATTTCAGTCAGAAAATACCTGAAATTATAGAAAAACACACAAACTCATAGTTAAGTCCAGAAATATGAATTTAGCATAAAAACTAATGAAAACATCCCTAAAAGTAGCTAGATCCTACAAAAAACTATCTAAAAACAATGCCAAAAAGCGTATAAATTATCCGTTCATCACAACACCAAACTTAAATTGTTGCTTGTCCCCAAGCAATTGAAAATCAAATAGGATAAAAAGAAGAGAACATACTATAAATCTCAGAATATTAATGAATATTAGTTCTAATTAGATGAGCGGGACTTGTAGGTTTTTGCTTCTGAATAGTTTTGGCATTTCACTTTATCCTTTGAAGTTTAGAATGATTGGCATCTATGGGAACTTAGAATTTCAGATAGTGTTATTGATTCTCCTAGTTAAGTATGTTGATTCTTGAACACAGCTACTTTTATGAGACTTGGTCGTGGCCCTAAGCACTTTGTTTTCCAGTATTACCACTAGATACATAAATGCCACAGACACATGACTGGGTGAACCTTTTCAGATTGTGACTCAGCTTTGCTAAAGTCCCCAGTTAGAGGTGTCCAGAGCTCTTAAGCACATTTTTTTTTGCTTTGGATCACGACTATAACCACTCAGACTCAAGCTTTTCACTTGGACCTGCATGCCACAAGCACATGGTTAGGGACAACTTGATTTAGCCACTCAGGCCTGGATTTTATTTCCTTGGGCCTTCCTATCCATTGATGCTCAAAGCCTTGGATCCTTTTTACCCTTGCCTTTTGGTTTTAAGGGCTATTGGCTTTTTCTGCTTGCTTTTTCTTTTTCTTTCTGTATTTTTTTCGCCACTTTTTTTTTCTTAAGCTTTTGCTATTCACTGCTTTTTCTTGCTTCAAGAATCAAATTCATGATTTTTCAGATTATCAATAACATTTTTCTTTGTTCATCATTCTTTCAAGAGCCAACAATTTTAACATTCATAAACAACAAGATCAAAAATATGCACTGTTCAAGCATTCATTCAGAAAACAAAAAGTATTGTTACCACATCAATATAATTAAACTAAATTCAAGGATAAATTCAAAACTCTTGTACTTCTTGTTCTTTTGTATTAAAAACATTTTTCATTTAAGAAAGGTGAAGGATTCATGGAATTATTCATAGCCTTAAGACATAGTTACTACATACTAATGATCATGAAGTAGAGACATAAAACATAAACAAACATATAGCATAAAAACCAAGAATGAAAAAAAATAGAGAAATAAGAACAAGGAATGAGTCCACCTTAGTGATGGTGGCGCCTTCTTGAAGGACCAATGGTGCTTTTTGAGCTCCTCTATGTCTCTTCCTTGCCTCTATTACTTGATCCCTAGTGATTTTGGTGCTCCTATCCTTAGTTGCTCCCAATAATTGTGTGGAGAAAAATGTATCCCCTGAGGTATCTCAGGAATTTCTTGATGAGGGAATTCATCATGCTCTTGTTGAGGTCCATGAGTGGGCTCTCTTGATGTGCAGTTAAATGCTTTACTACTGAGCTATGGACCCTTGAGATAAATCTCTCCATCTCCCATGACTCAGAGGTGGAAGCAATTACCTTCCCTTTCCTCTTTCTTGAGGTTTCTCTGGCCTTAGGTGCCATCAATGGTTATGGAAAAACAAAAAAGCTATGCTTTTACCACACCAAACTTAGAATGTTGCTCGCCCTCGAGCAAAAGAAGAAAGAATAGAAGAAGAAGAAGATATGGAGGAGAGGGAGAGATGGGTATGTTTCGGCCATATGGGTGGGATTGGTGAAGAAGAGAGAAGGTGAATTGAGGTAGGTGGGGATCTTTTGGGGTCCACAGATCCTGAGGTGTCAAGAATTTACCATCCCTACACCAATTAGGTGTGTAAAATGCCTTTTGCATGCAATCCTGGCATTTAATGCCAGATTGATGCTTGTTTCTGGCGTTAAACGCCAGTTCTATGCTTGTTTTGGGCGTTCAACGCCAGTCTGCAGCATGTTTCTGGCGTTGAACGCCAGCTTTCCTCAGTGTGCAATCCTGGCGTTTAAACGCCAGATTTCTGCATATTTCTAGCGTTCAACGCCAGATCGATGCTCTGTTCTGGTGTTGAATGCCAGCCAGATGCTCCTTACTGGCGTTTAAACGCCAGTAGGTCCTTCCTCTAGGGTGTGCTGTTTCTTCTGCTGTTTTTGATTTTGTTTTTAATTTTAGTATTTGTTTTGTGACTCCACATGATCATGAACCTAATAAAACATAAAAGAACAATAAAAATAAAAATAGAATTAGATAAATAAAAATTGGGTTGCCTCCCAATAAGCGCTTCTTTAATGTCACTAGTTTGACAGTGGGCTCTCATGGAGCCTCAAAGGTGATCAGGTCAATGTTGTAGATTCCCAACACCAAACTTAGAGTTTGAATGTGGGGATTCAACACCAAACTTAGAGTTTGGTTGTGGCCTCCCAACACCAAACTTAAAGTTTGATTGTGGGGGCTTTGTTTGACTCTGTCTTGAGAGAAGCTTTTCATGCTTCCTCTCCATGTATACAGAAGAACACCCTTGGGTCTTAAACACAAGGTAATCCCCATTCAATTGAAGGACTAATTCTCCTCTGTTAACATCTATCACAACTCCTACTATGGCTAGGAAAGGTCTTCCAAGGATGATGCATTCATCCTCCTCCTTCCTAGTGTCTAAGATTATGAAATCAGCAGGGATGTAAAGGCCTTCAACCTTCACTAACACATCCTCTACCAATCCATAAGCTTGTCTTACTAACTTGTCTGCCATTTGCAATGAGAATATGATAGGCTGTACCTCAATGATCCCCATCTTCTCCATTACAGAGAGTGGCATAAGATTTATGCCTGACCCTAGGTCACACAGATCCTTCTCAAAGGTCATGGTGCCTATCGTATAGGGTATTAAGAATTTGCCAGGATCTTGTCTCTTTTGAGGTAAAGTTTGCTGAATCCATGTATCTAGTTCATTAATGAGCAAGGGAGGTTGACCTTCCCAAGCCTCATTACCAAACAATTTGGCATTCAGCTTCATGATGGCTCCTAGATATTGAGCAGCTTGCTCTCCAGTTACATCTTCATCCTCTTCAGAGGAAGAATAGTTTCCAGAGCTCATGAATGGCAGAAGGAGGTTTAATGGAATCTCTATGGTCTTTATATGAGCCTCAGATTCCTTTAGGTCCTCAATAGAGGACTCCTTCTTGCTTGAGAGACGTCCCATGAGGTCTTCCTCATTGGGATTCACGTCCTCTCCTTCCTCTCCAGGTTCAACCATGTTGATTATGTCAATGGCCTTGCACTTTCTTTTTGGATTCTCTTCAGTGTTGCTTGGGAGAGTACTAGGAGGAGTTTCAGTGATTTTCTTACTCAGCTGGCCCACTTGTGCCTCCAGATTTCTAATGGAGGACCTTGTTTCACTCATGAAACTTAAAGTGGCCTTAGACAGATCAGAGACCAAGTTTGCTAAGTTAGAGGTGCTCTGCTCAGAATTCTCTGTCTGTTGCTGAGAAGATGATGGATAAGGCTTGCTATTGCTGAGCCTATTTCTTCTACCATTATTAAAGCCTTGTTGAGGCTTTTGTTGATCCTTCCATAAGAAATTTGGATGATTTTTCCATGATGAATTATAGGTGTTTCCATAAGGTTCACCCATGTAATTTACCTCTACCATTGCAGGGTTCTCACGATCATAAGCTTCTTCTTCAGAAGATGCCTCTTTAATACTGTTGGATGCATTTTGCCATCCATTCAGACTTTGAAAAATCATGTTGACTTGCTGAGTCAACATTTTGTTCTGAGCCAATATGGCATTCAGAGCATCAATTTCAAGAACTTCCTTCTTTTGAGGCGTCCCATTGTTCACGGAATTTCTCTCAGAAGTGTACATGAACTGGTTATTTGTAACCATGTCAATAAGTTCTTGAGCTTCTGCAGGCATTTTCTTTAGGTGAATAGATCCACCTGCAGAATGGTCCAATGACATCTTGGAGAACTCAGATAGACCATAATTGAATATATCCAGAATGGTCCACTCTGAAAGCATGTCAGAAGGACACCTTTTGGTCATCTGCTTATATCTTTCACCATCTTTTTGTTTGAAGGTCTGAACATCCACTCTAACCTTGCTAAGCTTTTGAGGAGGAAAGAACTTAGCCAAGAAGGCCGCAACCAACTTATCCCAAGAGTCCAGGCTATCTTTAGGTTGTGAATCCAACCATATTCTAGCTTTGTCTCTTACAGCAAAGGGGAAAAGCATGAGCCTGTAGACTTCAGGATCTACTCCATTAGTCTTAACAGTCTCACAAATCTGCAAGAACTCAGTTAAAAACTGGTAGGAATCTTCTGATGGAAGTCCATGGAACTTGCAGTTCTGTTGCATTAGAGCAACTAGTTGAGGTTTTAGTTCAAAGTTATTTGCTCTAATAGCAGGGATTGAGATGCTTCTTCCATCAAACTTGGAAGTAGGTGTAGTATAATCACCAAGCATCCTCCTTACATTATTATTTTCGGCTACCATCTCTTTTTCGAAAATTTCTGTAAGGTTGTCTCTGGATTGTTGTAATTTAGCTTCTCTTAGTTTCCTCTTCAGAGTCCTTTCAGGTTCAGGATCTACTTCAACAAGAATGTTCTTGTCCTTGCTCCTGCTCATATGAAAAAGAAGGGAACAGAAAATAATAATAGGGATCCTCTTTACCACAATAGAGAGATTCCTTTATGTTAGTGGAAGAAGAAAGGAATAGAAGAAGGAAAAAGTAAGAATCCAAACACAAGGGTGAAGATAGGTTCAGATTCTTGGGATGAAGAGAATTCGAAATTAATTTTGAAAAAGGGTTAGTGATTTTCGAAAATTAAAAGAAGAATTAAAATTAAAATTAAAATTTAAAACATTTAGTTAATTAAAAGAATTTTGAAAAAGAGGGAGGTAATTTTCGAAAATTAGAGAGAGGAAAGTAGTTAGGTGGTTTTGAAAAAGATAAGATATAATTAAAACAAACAAAAAGTCAACTAGTTAGTTGAAAAAGATTTGAAATTTAATTTTGAAAAGATAAGAAGTTGGAAGATATTTTGAAATCAAATTTTTTAAAAAGATAAAATTTTGAAAAAGATATGATAGAAAAGATATGATTAAAAAGATATGGTTGATAAAAGATTTAATTTTTAAAATTAAAATTAATTACTTGACTAACAAGAAACTAAAAGATAGGATTCTAGAATTTAAAGATTGAACCTTTCTTAACAAGAAAGTAACAAACTTCAAATTTTTGAATCAATCACATTAATTGTTAGTAAAGTTTTTGAAATTTTGAAATAAAGATAAGAAAAAGATTTTGAAAATTTTAAAAATTTCGAAAATAATAAAAAAATGAAAAAGATTTGATTTTTGAAAAACATTTTGAAAAGATAAGATTTTTAAATTTGAAAATTTGACTTGACTTTTGAGAAATAGCTAAGTTTTAAAAAAATTTTTTTGACTAAGTCAACTCAAATTTTCGAAATTTATGAGAGAAAAAAGGAAAATATATTTTTTTGATTTTTGAATTTTGAATGATGAGAGGGAAAAACATTAAAATGACCCAAGACATGAAAATTTTTGGATCAAAACCAATGATGCATGCAAGAACACTATGAATGTCAAGATGAACACCAAGAACACTTTGAAGATCATGATGAACATCAAGAACATATTTTTGAAAAAAAATTTTGATGCAAAGAAAACATGCAAGACACCAAACTTAGAAATCTTTCATGTTTAGACACTATGAATGCAAAAATGCATATCAAAAACAATAAAAGACACAAAACAAGAAAACATCAAGATCAAACTAGAAGACTTACCAAGAACAACTTGAAGATCATGAAGAACACCATGCATGAATTTTCGAAAAATGCATAATTTTAAAAACATGCAATTGACACCAAACTTAAAATTTGACTAAAGACTCAAACAAGAAACACAAAAATAATTTTTTTTGCTTTTATGATTTTATAATTTTCGTATATATTTTTCGAAGTTTTATAGGAAAAAGAAAATAAGAAATTCAAAATTTTTAATAAGAATTCCAGGGATTTTTCAATGTTAGCCTAAAGCTCCAATCCAAGGGTTGGACATGGCTTAATAGCCAGCCAACTTTAGGATATAATCAGGCATGCAACAGCTGATACTTCATCCAACTTCATATACATGCCTTTTATGTTGACAAGTGGAAGCCTTAATCCAAAAGAATTTGGATATGGCTTTACAGCCAGCCAGGCTTCAACATGTTACCATGAAACTCTAGAATTCATTCTTAAAAATTTAGAATAATTTTCGAAAACAAAAGGAAAAATTTTTTGAAAGAATTTTGAAAAATATTTTTTTTCGAAAATAAAACAAAAAGAAATTTAGCTAATCTGAGCAACAAGATGAACCGTCAGTTGTCCAAACTTGAACAATCCCTGAAAACGGTGCCAAAAACTTGGTGCACGGAATTGTGATCTCTAATAATGGAATTTAACTTGGTATGCGCATCTACTAACTCAGCACTTTCTTCACAACTTCGCACAACTAACCAGTAAGTGCACTGGGTCGTCCAAGTAATAAACTTTATGTGAGTAAGGGTCGATCCCACAGAGATTGTTGGTATGAAGCAAGCTATGGTCATCTTGTAAATCTCAGTTAGGCGGATTTAAATGATTATAATGGTTTTCGAATAATAATAATAAATAAACAGAAAATAAGTATAGAATTACTTATGTAAATCATTGGAGAGAATTTCAGACAAGTGTATGGAGATGCTTTGTCCCTGTTGGATCTCTGGTTTCCTACTGTCTTCCTTCAATCCTTTTTACTCCTTTCCATGGCAAGCTGTATGTAGGGCATCACCGTTGTCAATGGCTATATCCCATCCTCTCAGTGAAAAAGGCCCAAATGCTCTGTCACGGCATGGCTAATCATCTGTCAGTTCTCGATCATGTCGGAATAGAATCCATTGATTCTTTTGCGTTTGTCATCACGCCCAACAATCGCGAGTTTGAAGCTCGTCACATTCATTCAATCCCTGAATCCTACTCAGAATACCACAGATAAGGTTTAGACTTTCCGGATTCTCATGAATGTCGCCATCAATTCTAGCTTATACCACGAAGATTCTGATTAAGGAATCCAAGAGATATGTGCTCGGTCTAAGGTAGAATGGAGGTGGTTATCAGTCACGCGTTCATAGGTGAGAATGATGATGAGTATCACGAATCATCATATTCATCATGGTGAAGTGCAACGAATATCTTAGAACAGGAATAAACTGAATTGAATAGAAAATAGTAGTAGTTGCATTGAAACTCGAGGTACAGAAGAGCTCCACACACTTAATCTATGGTGTGTAGAAACTCCACCGTTGAAAATACATAAGTGATGGTCCAGGCATGGCCGAATGGCCATCCCCTATGAACGTGATCAAAGGATCATAAAGTAATCCAAAAATAATCCAAAGATGTCTAATACAATAGTAAAATGTCCTATTTATACTAGACTAGCTACTAGGGTTTACAGAAATAAGTAATTGATGCAAAAATCCACTTCCGGGACCCACTTGGTGTGTGCTTGGGCTAAGCTTGAGCTTTACATGTGTAGAAGCTTCTCTTGGAGTTGAACGCCAAGTTGTAACGTGTTTTTGGCGTTCAACTCTGGTTCGTGACGTGTTTCTGGCGTTTGACTCCAGAATGCAGCATGGAACTGGCGTTGAGTGCCAGTTTGCGTCATCTAATCTCCAATAAAGTATGGACTATTATATATTGCTGGAAAGCTCTAGATGTCTACTTTCCAACGCCGTTGAGCACGTGCCATTTGGAGTTCTGTAGCTTCAGAAAATTTATTTCGAGTGCAGGGAGGTCAGAATCCAACAACATCAACAGTCCTTTGACAACCTTTTATCAGAGTTTTGCTCAGGTCCCTCAATTTCAGCCAGAAAATACCTAAAATTATAGAAAAATACACAAACTCATCAGTGTAAAAACAATGAAACTATAAACTATTTTAGCATAAAAACTAATGAAAAAATCCCTAAAAGTAACTAGATCCTACTAAAAACTATCTAAAAACAATGCCAAAAAGTGTATAAATTATCCGCTCATCAGTCTTCGAGTTAATGCCTTCTGATCTAGTTTTCTGTAAACCGGTAGCTGGTTTTGTTCTTTCTGCTGTGATTTTGTTGGAATTCTACTGATGACTTTTGTTCTTTTTTGCATGAGATGCTTTTATTGTTTTCTCAACTTTGTACAGGTATCTATTTTCTGATTTCGGGATTTTTTTTTAGTCTTCAAATGGATCTTGGGCATCTTGTATGTACAGTCCTGGGATGGACTGGACTTCTTCATCTTCGTTTTTTGGTTATGCTTTTATTTCTTTTAAAGAATTATGGATCTCTTCTTCTGAGGTGGCCGCTGCAAGGGCCACCATCATTTGTTTTATTATGGGCTAGAAAGCGAGTTTTTTTTTCAAATGATATTTTTTCAAATCCTGATCTGTGGCTTGGGGGTTCTGCTCTTTTTTGGGATATAGTCATCCAATTATCAATTGCACTTTTACTAATTAAGTTCACATCAAATTTATTCCACCATTTCACATTTATGTTTCTAATTAAATATTGTACACTTGGAGTATCTTCATATCCTGCGGAATCATGTTTTTGAAATATTCATAAGACATACTAGCTTCTTTTGGGAAAATTGCTTACATTGGTCCAAACTCTTGAAACCATATCTGGAACCATTTGGGAAACTGTAGAGAAATCCCTTTTCGGAACTAAATGAACCAAGAGTGGGGATTTGGAGAAAGACATAAGGTGTTCCACCAGGCATCTATATAATCATAATAGGAGTAGTACTGTGGTTCAAATTTTCTAGTAAAACTTTTACAATAAAAAGGAGGGTTTTCCCATTCTGATAATGTGATTACTTTTATAATCTTAATTTTTGAGAATATTGTATCTTTTGTGGTATGGTCCTTATTATGAATTAATTCAATTGATTCTGTGTCTACTAAGATAAATTCATAAAAGGTTCGGGTTTTTTGGATGTTTGTTAGAAGATAGTGAAAAGTGTTTGGAAAAACTTTTTTATAAAGGATTCTTCTATCCATCTTAAACCATTCTTTCTCTAAAGCCATTATTTTTAGGGGTATGGGTTTTTCATGATAAGGATGTTCTTCAGATAATGGTTTAGTTTTAAACAAATCTGATGGCTGCAATAATGTATATCTGTTAACTGTAGGGACCTCATATAAGCTTTTAGTTGATGCTGATGATTTTTCACTTTTAACAACGTGTGACATCGTCAAGGGTTTGATAGATAATTGTTTAGCTTGTATTGGAGTTGCTGGTTGGTCAAGAGGTTGACCATAATCTTCACTGCTTGCTTGTTTCTTGCTCATTTTTACCTTGCAAAAATTTTCTTATTAGAAAATCAGGTAATGCATTTGATTCTCCTTTAATATGCTCAATAGAAAAATCAAAGCATGATAATATAGCTTGTCATCTGGCAAATATTTGTTTAGAAACTAGATTTTTAACATCATTCTTTAATACACTAGGGGCTGCTTTGCAATCAGTCCTGATTAAGAAGGTTCTATTGAATAAGTCTTCTTGAAAACGTGAAACACATAAGACAATGGCTAATATTTCTTTTTTAATAGTAGCAATTTTTCTGGGCTGAATTCCATACACCCGAATGATATTTGACTATTTGTTCTTTTGAGGAGTTTGGAAGAACTTGTTTAAGTATTCCTCCATACCCTAATTCAAAGGCATCTGTTTCTACGATTAGACTTGCCATAGGGTCCGGTATACTTAAACAAGGAATTTCTTTAACTAAATATTTAATTTTTTGAACTATTTTAGACATCTCTTCTGTCCAAGGAGGAGGCTGTTTTCTTAGTCTTTTATACAAAGGTTCACATAAAGTTCTTATTCCTAGTAGAAATTCAGCTACATAATTAAAACATCCTAAAAATCTTTGTAATTGTTTTTTGTCGACAATTTCATTTGGAAATTTTTCTGCAAATTCAACAGATCTTTTAATCGGAGTAATTGTTCCTTGGAAAATTTCATATCCTAGAAACTTTACTTTCGTTATAAATATGCTCATTTTCTTTTCAGATAGGACAAGACCATTTTCTTTTACAATATTAATAAATTCTTCTAGGTGTTGAATATGCTGGTTTATTCCTTTAGAATATACAAGAACATCATTTAGATAGACTATGGTAAAATCTACATATGCATAAAAAATATTATTCATAATTTCTTGAAATTCACTTGGTGCATTTTTCAATCCTTGGGGCATTACATTCCATTCAGAATGTCCAAAGGGAAATATAAAAGCTATTTTATATCGATCTTCTTCTTTTACTGAGATTTGGTAGTATCCGGATTTTAAATCAAATTTAGAGAATATAGTAGCCTTACTTAGTCTTTTAATTAAGTCATTTTTATTTGGTAAGGGATATCTTATCCATTTTAAGGCTTTATTTAAAGGCTTATAATTAAGTACTAACCTTGGAGCTCCTCTTTCAATTTCTTAGGCTTTCATTATATAAACTCCTGTGCAACTCCAAGGAGATTTTGATGGCCTGATTAGTCCTTTATTTAAGTATTCCTGGATTTCCTTTTTACAATATGTCAATAACTCTTTGTTCATTTGTATTGGTTTGGCTTTAGTGGGGATATCTTTTTCATTAAAGTCATCTTCATAGGGTAAAGATATTTCATGTAACTTTCTATGATGAAAAGCTTTTGGGTTTAGACTACACAAGTCCTTTTTTATTCTGTCTTCTATTCCTTTTATTAAAGTCTGAATTTTTTTACTTTATAATTGTTGTTCCATTTTTTTATATGCAATTTCTTGATTCAGGAAACTAACTTGTTTCTTTTTTCTTTCTATTATATAGATTTGTGAAGTAGCCATTTCTTGTAGTAAGTTTAGTTCTTTTCTTTTTGGTTTTTGTATAAATTCGAATAGAATAGGTTGGTTTGGTATACAATAGGTAGTTACACCATCTACGTCTACTGTAAAAGGGTATAATAGTAGAGTGAATGGGTTTCCTAATATAACCTGTTGAGATATTCTTTTTGCTAAGAAAAAGATAGTTGAAAAGCATACACTTCCTTTACAGATTTTTGCTATATAAGTCTTATAGTTTATAGTCATTTTGTCATTTTCTGCTTTGACAATAGTTTCAGTTAATTTTTCATAGTACTTGGTAGGTATTAATCCCTCTTGGATACAATTTACATCTGCTCCTGAATCTATCATAGCTATAAATTCAAATTTTTCTGTTCTGATTATTATGACTATAAGTGTATACCATTTTTGGTTAATTAATAATGATAATTCATTAATATAATTAATTGGATTTATAATTTCTTCTTCTTCTTCTATAGATTCTAATTTTTCTTTTCCTTTTTGTAATCTTACTATGTTTTTTCCTACTAATTTTAGCATTCTATAATCAAGAGATATATTTTGTTGTTTTAATTTAGAAATTTTGAATTTTAACATTTTTATCTCTTCTTGTAAATGTTTTAAAGAAGTTTCTTCTTTAGGTGTTCTAAACCTATTATATATTTCTTTAATTTCTATTGGCCTTATTTCTTCTTTAGATTTTTCTTCTTTTCTAATTAGATCATTTAACTGAAATAAGAATTCATCTTTTAAGGGAGAATCTCCTAATTTATCTATTATAGAAATTAGAGTGTTTGTTTGTTTCCTCGTTAAAGTATTGATTGACTTTTGAGTTCTCGTAATTACATTCAAGGATTTTACACAACTATCACAGTTAAATATTCCTCGTCCTAGACACGAATCTTCATCAATTTCAGAAGACTCAGAAGAAGACGGTATATCTAATTGCAGAATAAAATTATCTGAATCATTAGAAGAATACTCTTTTTCCATTTCGCTCTCTGATTCACTGTCAATTAATATTGCCGTTAAAGCTTTTCTTACTTCTTCATTATTGATTTTGTTTATTTTTTCTTCTGTTTTGCAGTTATTGGCATAATGACCTGGTTTTTTACACTTCCAGCAAACTATTTGCTTCTTATTACTTTTCTTTTGATTATTTCACTTTTGTTTTTTTCCTATAATATTCTTTTTGCTTATTTCTTGTTGTATAAGATTCTTTTGAATGATACCCATACCTATTCCCAAAAGTTTTTGTATTTCTTTTCTTAATGACTCTATTTTGATTGCTAGGTGCTTTTTCAGTTGTAATGCCATATTGTTGACAAAAGTTTCCTAATTCTCGTTTATTACTCATATTCTCTCTTCGCGTTTTCTCTTGTAATCTAGTGTCAGTGCATATTTCTACTCCGGTTTGTACTACTATATTATGTATTTGGCCAAAAGTTAGGCCTTCATATGGTATTTGAGTACTAAATAAAGATTGTAATTTTTGTAAAACCTTTTTTGAAAGGAGTTTGGGTAGGGCAGCTATAAACCTTTCTTTCCAAAAAGGGGCTGCTGCATCATCTCTCATCATAACTTTAGAAATAAAAACATCTTTATACCATCGGTAGTCAGACAAAGTAGGGCATCGTAAGTTCATTAGTTGGGTTCCTATTCTATCTTCAAAAATATTTGGGTCTCCTAGGAAGATTTATATAATTGTAAAAATTAAAGTTGCTGTGGCATCTTGTGATGAAAGCCTCAGAAATCGAAAGAGGAGCTCCAAGGTTAGTAATTAATTATAACCCTTTAAATAAAGCCTTAAAATGGATAAGATATCCCTTACAAAAAAAATGACTTAATTAAAAGACTAAGTAAGGCTAATATATTCTCTAAATTTGATTTAAAATCTGGATACTACCAAATCTTAGTAAAAGAAGAAGATCGATATAAAACATCTTTTATATTACCCTTTGGACATTATGAATGGAATGTAATGCCCCAAGGATTAAAAAATGCACCAAGTGAATTTCAAGAAATTATGAATAATATTTTTTATGCATATGTAGATTTTACCATAGTCTATCTAAATGATGTTCTTGTATATTCTAAAGGAATAAACCATCATATTCAACACCTAGAAAAATTTATTAATATTGTAAAAGAAAATGGTCTTGTCCTATCTGAAAAGAAAATGAGCATATTTATAACGAAAGTAAGGTTTCTAGGATATGAAATTTTTCAAGGAACAATTACTCCGATTAAAAGATCTGTTGAATTTGCAGAAAAATTTCCAAATGAAATTGTCGACAAAAACCAATTACAAAGATTTTTAGGATGTCTTAATTATGTAGCTGAATTTCTACCAGGAATAAGAACTTTATGTGAACCTTTGTATAAAAGACTAAGAAAACAGCCTCCTCCATGGATAGAAGACATGTCTAAAATAGTTCAAAAAATTAAATATTTAGTAAAAGAAATTCCTTTTTTAAGTATACCAGACCCTAAGGCAAGTTTAATCGTAGAAATAGATGCCTCTGAATTAGGGTATAGAGGAATACTTAAACAAGTCCTTCCAAACTCCTCAAAAGAACAAATAGTCAAATATCATTCGGGTGCATGGAATTCAGCCCAGAAAAATTATGCTACTATTAAAAAAGAAATATTAGCCATTGTCTTATGTGTTTCACGTTTTCAAGAAGACTTATTCAATAGAACCTTCTTAATCAGAACTGATTGCAAAGTAGCCCCTAGTGTATTAAAGAATGATGTTAAAAATCTAGTTTCTAAATAAATATTTGCCAGATGGCAAGCTATATTATCATGCTTTGATTTTTCTATTGAGCATATTAAAGGAGAATCAAATGCATTACCTGAATTTCTAACAAAAGAATTTTTGCAAGGTAAAAATGAGCAAGAAACAAGCAACCAGTGAAGATTATGGTCAACCTCTTGACCGACCAGCAACTCCAATACAAGCTAAACAATTATCTATCAAACCCTTGATGATGTCACAGGTTGTTAAAAGTGAAAAATCATCGGCATCAACTAAAAGCTTAATTGAGGGCCCTACAGTTAACAGATATACATTATTGCAGCCATCAGATTTGTTTAAAACTAAACCATTATCTGAAGAACATCCTTATCATGAAAAACCCATACCCCTAAAAATAATGGCTTTAGAGAAAGAATGGTTTAAGATGGATAGAAGAATCCTTTATAAAATAGTTTTTCCAAACACTTTTCACTATCTTCCAACAAACATCCAAAAAACCCGAACCTTTTATGAATTTATCTTAGTAGACACAGGATCTATTGAATTAACTCATAATAAGGACTATACCACAAAAGATATAATATTCTCAAAAATTAAGATTATGAAAGTAATCACATTATCAGAATGGGAAAACCCTCCTTTTCATTGTAAAAGTTTTACTAGAAAATTTGAACCACAGCACTACTCCTATTATGATTATATAGATGCCTGGTGGAACACTTTATATCTTTCTCCAAATCCCCACTCTTGGTTCATTTGGTTCCGAAAAGGGATTTCTCTACAATTTCTCAAATGGTTCCAGATATGGTTTCAAGAGTTTAGACCAATGGAAGCAATTTTCCCAAAAGAAGCCAATATGGCTTATAAATATTTAAAAAACAAAACATCATTTTTAGATGGGTATAAGCTGATCTCCTTCATTCCCACTATGGGAATATGCTGGATAATAACCTAGGAATATGATTCCGCAGGACATGAAGATACTCCAAGTGTACAATATTTAATTAGAAACATGAAAATGAAATGGTGTAAAAAATTTGACATGAACCTAATTAGTAAAAGAGCAATTGATAATTGGATGACTATATCCCAAAAAAGAGCAGAACCCCCAAGCCACAGTTCAGGATTTGAAAAAATATCATTTGAAAAAGAAACTTGCTTTCTAGCTCATAAAAAACAAATGATGGCGGCCCTTGCAGTGGCCACCTCAGAAGAAGAGATCCATAATTCTTTAAAACCAATAAAAGCAGAACCAACAAATGAAGATGAAGAAGTCCAGTCCAGCCCAGGACTGTACATACAAGATGCCCAAGATCCATTTGAAGACTAAAAAAAATCCCGAAATAAAAAAACAGACACCTATACAAAGTTGAGAAAGAAGGTGTCAAGATGATTTCAGAAAACAATAAAAGCATCTCATGAAGAAAAGAACAAAAGTCATCAGTAGAATTCCAACAGAATCACAGCAGAAAGAACAAAACCAGCTACCAATTTACAAAAAACTAGATCAGAAGACATTAACTCGAAGACAAAACCTCTAAATCATCCCACAACAAGAGCAAATGGATTTTCGAAACCAAGGGTTAAAATGTAAAATAATAAAGGGCTTAGCCTACTATAAAAAGGGAGGGGGGAGGAAGTTGTGGAGCATCCACAATTCTACACACATCCTCTCATACTTTCAAAACACAAACACTTTTAAGCTTTCATTGCAATCTTTGTATTTAGAAGTTTCATCCTTTGTATTTTGGTTCAAGCCTCTGAATTATAATACAAGTTCATATTACTCCATCATCAAGTGAGTATTAATATTTAGTTCATTAATGATATATTAGATTTTATTATTATATTGATAGTACTTTTTAGTACTCTATTTATCATTAATTTTAATATTTTTATGGTACTCATAATAGTTAGTATCAGAGCAAGTGAAAGCCAGGTTCTGGTATCTTCTCATGAGACCACCATATAAACATAATATCATGAGAAGATCTATTAAACTTTGTTCTTACTGTTATCCATATGAAACAAACTATATTATCAGAGATGAGGAGATCCTTTATAATCAATTATGAATGATTGAATTTTTACGTTACTATACTAGACCTTATTACAATCTCTAAATTTTGTTATAGTATACTCGTATCCTCATTCCTTTATTATTATTCTGAACTTTGTTAAACAACTAAAGACCTTATAGAACTCTATTCCCTAATTTATTAAAGATAATTGTAGCGGTGAGAGCCGTTTATACGTTCGTCAGTCCAGTGAGCAATCCTGGTGATAAGTCCTCTTTGAAGGCAATAAAACCATTGGTAAGCTAGGGTGGTCCCGTAGCACAAGTCTTTAAGCAGATAATGGCTAGAATTCTAAGATCTTTAGCTGAATTGAACAAAGGAAAGAATAATTCAATAATAATAAGGAATAATGTTACAGAAGTTTCAAGTTCATCTTCAGAATTACAAGTAATAAAATTAGAAGAAAAGTTTCATAACTGGTCTGTACCTCTTATAGGTAAAAACGAAGTTTATAAAAGACAAGCTTTCTGGGAACAAAAAGATAACGAAATACACATGCTAGAATACAGTTATCCAGGAACTATTAATAATCACATTATAAACATACTATAGGAACAAAAACTAAAAGAGCATGAACAAAAAGGTTATAATTTTATTCATATAGGACTTATTCAAGTAGCAGCCAGACCTAACTTTAGACTAGGGATTAACATACCAATCCTAATGGTATTACGAGACACAAGGTTTAAAAAATTTAAAGACTTACTGATAGCTATATTAGAAAGTAATTGTCATGATGGTCCAGTATTTTTCAATTGTTATCCAAATTTTTCCATCAGTCTTAAAAATGAATACACCTCTGAAGCTCTCAAGTTATATATTAAAATACCTAAAGACATCATTGATGAAAAATATGACCCTTTTGAAGTAATTTATAGGATATATTATAAAATTACTAGGGTAAATTATAACTTTAGGGTTAAAAGAGAATCATCAAAAGATGAAACTATTATTATTCATGCTAATTTATGAAGGTCTTTTGTTCAAACACCTAAAAATCTTCAACATGAAGAACTAATGGGGAATATCCCTAAAGAATGGATTTTAGAAGATATAGTAGAAGAGGAAAAAATAGAAAATACAGAAATTAGGGATATTATTAGAGAAGGTCCACATATTAGACTACGAATGAATATGTCTCATTCAGTTAAAATACCAAATTATCAGAATAAAGAAGAAATTTCCCCAAGACATCCTATAGATAATTCCTTCATAAACGATGGAGTTATAGGAATAAATAATAATAGACCACATATAGCAACTCCTTTATATGGAACAGAGAATAATTATTCGCCAACTACCTCTAAAATCTTAGGAGTTATAATGAAAGAAGAACCTTTTGAGATTGATAAAAATTGGATTAGTAAAGATTTTTATGTAGAATATAATACATGATTAAGAAACTGGTATTTTACTAGATATTCTGAAAAAGAAACTATCGAAATAAGAAGAGAATTTTATGATTATTTAATAAAAAATAAAATTAATTTATACTTCTTCTATTGGTTAAAAACCTATTTTCATGATTTCAAAAAAGAATTTTGTCCTTTAACTAAGACAACCACTACTTGGAAAACAAGTACAGGGCAAATCGTAGAATCCCAATATCCACCAAAAGAAACCCTAAAACTACAGGTAGCTCACAATTTAGAACTAGAAGCCACCCCCTATAAAGATAGTGGAATAGAAGGAAGTGTAGACAAAAGAGACATTAAAAAGGTACATCAACAACTTAACTACACCAACACAGTCCTAGATATTATGAAAAACCAGTTAGAAAGAATTGAACATAAACATGAACAAATTAAGCCCATTGAAAAACCTATATATAAGTTTCAAAGTCCAGATATAATCAAACTTAGAACAAATGTGGAAGCAGACATTGATGAGTTAAAGGAAAAACTTAAATCCATAAGTTTAGAAAAAATAGCTGTTAATACAATAGAAATCAACAAAATGAAACATAAGAATCAGTATTATCGAAAACTAAGAAATTATTATCCAAGACCAATACTAGCTAACGTAAGCCTTGAAGAAAGAGCACAGCTAGTACAGAATAGTTTTACCAGATCCGAATTAGTAGAATGGAATTTAGATGGGTTAAGTGAACAAGCCATTTTAGACCTAATGTGTAGTATGACCATGGCAGCAACTGCTTATAAGGCAAAATGAGCTACTGATAGAGAAGCAGCAGTCATGATCACACAAAGGTTTATGGGACAATTAAAAGGATGGTGGGATAACTTTTTAACTATACAAGAAAGAGAATTAATCCTAAGTAGTATAAAACCAAAAGATCAATCACAAGATGCCACAGCAACTTTAATTTTTACAATTATAAAAAACTTCCTAGGAGACCCAAATATTTTTAAAGATAGAATAGGAACCCAACTAATGAACTTACGATGCCCTACTATGTCTGACTACCGATGGTATAAAGATGTTTTTATTTCTAAAGTTATGAGGAGAGATGATGCAACAGCCCCTTTTTGGAAAGAAAGGTTTATAGCTGCCCTACCCAAACTCTTTTCAGAAAAGGTTTTACAAAAACTACAATCTTTATTTGGTACTCAAATACCATATGAAGGCCTAACATTTGGCCAAATACATAATATAGTAGTACAAACAGGAGTAGAAATATGCACTGACACTAGATTACAAGAGAAAATGCGAAGAGAGAATATAAGTAATAAACGAGAATTAGGAAACTTTTGTCAACAATATGGCATTACAACTGAAAAAGCACCTAGCAATCAAAATAGAGCCATTAAGAAAAGAAATACAAAAACTTTTGGGAATAGGCATAGGTATCAATCAAAAGAATCTTATACAACAAGAAATAAGCCAAAAGAATATTATAGGAAAAAACAAAAATGGAATAATCAAAAGAAAAGTAATAAGAAGCAAATATTTTGCTGGAAGTGTAAAAAACCAGGTCATTATGCCAATAACTGCAAAACAGAAGAAAAAATAAACAAAATCAGTAATGAAGAAGTAAGAAAAGCTTTAACGGCTATATTAATTGACAATGAATCAGAGAGCGAAATAGAAAAAGAATATTCTTCTGATGATTCAGATAATTTTATTCAGCAATTAGATAAACCGTCTTCTTCTGAGTCTTCTGAAATAGATGAAGATTCGTGTCTAGGACCAGGAATATGTAACTGTGATAGTTGTGTAAAATCCTTGAATGTAATTACGAGAACTCAAAAGTCAATCAATACTTTAACGAGGGAACAAACAAACACTCTAATTTCTATAATAGATAAATTAGGAGATTCTCCCTTAAAAGATGAATTCTTATTTCAGTTAAATGATCTAATTAGGAAGGAAGAAAAATATAAAGAAGAAATCAGGCTAGTAGAAATTAAAGAAATATATAATAGGTTTAGAATACCCAAAGAAGAAACTTCTTTAAAACATTTACAAGAAGAGATAAAAATGTTAAAATTCGAAATTTCTGAATTAAAACAACAAAATATATCTCTTAATTATAGAATACTAAAATTAGAAGGCGAAAACATAGTAAGATTACAAAAAGGAAAAGAAAAATTAGAATCTAAGAAGAAGAAGAAGAAATTATAAATCCAATTAATTATATTAATGAATTATCATTATTAATTAACCAAAAATGGTATACCCCTATAGTCATAATAATCGGAACAGAAATATTTGAATTTATAGCTATGATAGATTCAGGAGCAGATGTAAATTATATCCAAGAGGGATTAATACCTACCAAGTACTATGAAAAAATAATTGAAACTATTGTCAAAGCAGAAAATGACAAAATGACTATAAACTATAA
Organism: Arachis hypogaea; assembly: GCF_003086295.3. Lineage (NCBI taxonomy): Eukaryota > Viridiplantae > Streptophyta > Magnoliopsida > Fabales > Fabaceae > Arachis > Arachis hypogaea. The sequence goes on along the minus strand of NC_092044.1, from coordinate 79,266,040 downwards.
GACTTCTAAAGCAAAATTCTGTAAAGAAAGTGTATGCTTTTCAACTACCTTTTTCTTAACAAAAAGAATATCTCAACAGTTTATATTAGGAAATCCATTCACTCTACTATTATACCCTTTTACAGTAGAGGTAGATGGTGTAACCACCTATTGTACACCAAACCAACCTATTCTATTCGAATTTATACAAAAAACAAAAAGAAAAGAACTAAACTTACTACAAGAAATGGCTACTTCACAAATCAATATAATAGAAAGAAAAAAGAAACAAGTTAGTTTTCTAAACCAAGAAATTGCATATAAAAAAATAGAACAACAATTAGAAAGTCAAAAAATTCATACTTTAATAAAAGGAATAGAAGACAGAATAAAAAAGGACTTGTGTAGTCTAAACCCAAAAGCTTTTCATCATAGAAAGTTACATGAAATATCTTTACCCTATGAAGATGACTTTAATGAAAAAGATATCCCCACTAAAGCCAAACCAATACAAATGAACAAAGAGTTATTGACATATTGTAAAAAGAAAATCCAGGAATACTTAGATAAAGGACAAATTAGGCCATTAAAGTCTCCTTGGAGTTGCACAGGATTTTATGTAATGAAAGCCTCAGAAATCGAAAGAAGAGCTCCAAGGTTAGTAATTAATTATAAGCCTTTAAATAAAGCCTTAAAATGGATAAGATATCCCTTACCAAATAAAAATGTCTTAATTAAAAGACTAAGTAAGGCTACTATATTCTCTAAATTTGATTTAAAATCTCGATACTACCAAATCTCAGTAAAAGAAGAAGATCGATATAAAACAACTTTTATATTACCCTTTGGACATTATGAATGGAATGTAATGCCCCAAGGATTAAAAATGCACCAAGTGAATTTCAAAAAATCTTTTAGAATATTCTTTATGCATATGTAGATTTTACCATAGTCTATCTAGATGATGTTCTTGTATATTCTAAAGGAATAAACCAGCATATTCTTTTATAATATTAATAAATTTTTCTACGTGTTGAATATGCTGGTTTATTCCTTTAGAATATACAAGAACATCATCTAGATAGACTATGGTAAAATCTACATATGCATAAAAAATATTATTCATAATTTCTTGATATTCACTTGGTGCATTTTTTAATCCTTGGGGCATTAAATTCCATTCATAATGTCCAAAGGGTAATATAAAAGCTGTTTTATATCGATCTTCTTCTTTTACTGAGATTTGGTAGTATCCAGATTTTAAATCAAATTTAGAGAATATAGTTGCCTTACTTAGTCTTTTAATTAAGTCATTTTTATTTGGTACGGGATATCTAATCCATTTTAAGGCTTTATTTAAAGGCTTATAATTAATTACTAACGTTGGAGCTCCTCTTTCGATTTCTGAGGCTTTCATTACATAAAATCCTGTGCAACTCCAAGGAGATTTTGATGGCCTGATTAGTCCTTTATCTAAGTATTCCTAGATTTTTTTTTTACAATATGTCAATAACTCTTTGTTCATTTGTATTGGTATGGCTTTAGTAGGGATATCTTTTTCATTAAAGTCATCTTCATAGGGTAAAGATATTTCATGTAACTTTCTATGATGAAAAACTTTTGGGTTTAGACTACACAAGTCCTTTTTTATTCTGTCTTCTATTCCTTTTATTAAAGTCTGAATTTTTTGACTTTCTAATTGTTGTTCCATTTTTTTTATATGCAATTTCTTGGTTCAGGAAACTAACTTGTTTCTTTTTTCTTTCTATTATATTGATTTGTGAAGTAGACATTTCTTGTAGTAAGTTTAGTTCTTTTCTTTTTGGTTTTTGTATAAATTCGAATAGAATAGGTTGGTTTGGTATACAATAGGTGGTTACACCATCTACGTCTACTGTAAAAGGGTATAATAGTAGAGTGAATGGGTTTCCTAATATAACCTGTTGAGATATTCTTTTTGCTAAGAAAAAGGTAGTTGAAAAGCATACACTTTCTTTACAGATTTTTACTTTAGAAGTCTTATAGTTTATAGTCATTTTGTCATTTTCTGCTTTGACAATAGTTTCAATTATTTTTTCATAGTACTTGGTAGGTATTAATCCCTCTTGCATACAATTTACATCTACTCCTGAATCTATCATAGCTATAAATTCAAATTTTTTTGTTCCGATTATTATGACTATAGAGGTATACCATTTTTGGTTAATTAATAATGATAATTCATTAATATAATTAATTGGATTTATAATTTCTTCTTCTTCTTCTATATATTCTAATTTTTCTTTTCCTTTTTGTAATCTTACTATGTTTTTGCCTTCTAATTTTAGTATTCTATAATCAAGAGATATATTTTGTTGTTTTAACTCAGAAATTTCAAATTTTAACATTTTTATCTCTTCTTGTAAATGTTTTAAAGAAGTTTCTTCTTTAGGTGTTCTAAACCTATTATATATTTGTTTAATTTCTACTGGCCTTGTTTCTTCTTTAGATTTTTCTTCTTTCCTAATTAGATCATTTAACTAAAATAAAAATTCATCTTTTAAGGGAGAATCTCTTAATTTATCTATTATAGAAATTAGAGTGTTTGTTTGTTCCCTCGTTAAAGTATTGATTGACTTTTGAGTTCTCGTAACTACATTCAAGGATTTTACACAACTATCACAGTTACATATTCCTGGTCCTAGACACGAATCTTCATCTATTTCAGAAGACTCAGAACAAGACGGTATATCTAATTGCTGAATAAAATTATCTGAATCATCAGAAGAGTATTCTTTTTCCGTTTCGCTCTCTGATTCACTGTCAATTAATATAGCCGTTAAAGCTTTTCTTACTTCTTCATTACTGATTTTGTTTATTTTTTCTTCTGTTTTGCAGTTATTGGCATAATGACCTAGTTTTTTACACTTCCAGCAAACTATTTGCTTCTTTTTACTTTTCTTTTGATTATTCCACTTTTATTTTTTCCTATAATATTCTTTTGATTGATACCTATACCTATTCCCAAAAGTTTTTGTATTTCTTTTCTTAATGACTCTATTTTGATTGCTAGGTGCTTTCTTAGTTGTAATGCCATATTGTTGACAAAAGTTTCCTAATTCTCGTTTATTACTCATATTCTCTCTTCGCATTTTCTCTTGTAATCTAGTGTCAGTGCATATTTCTACTCCAGTTTGTACTACTATATTATGTATTTGGCCAAAAGTTAGGCCTTCATATGGTATTTGAGTACCAAATAAAGATTGTATTTTTTTGTAAAACCCTTTTCTGAAAAGAGTTTAGGTAGGGCAGCTATAAACCTTTCTTTATAAAAAGGGGCTGCTGTATCATCTCTCATCATAGCTTTAGAAATAAAAACATCTTTATACCATCGGTAGTCAGACATAGTAGGGCATCGTAAGTTCATTAGTTGGGTTCCTATTCTATCTTTAAAAATATTTGGGTCTCTTAGGAAGTTTTTTATAATTGTAAAAATTAAAGTTGCTGTGGCATCTTGTGATTGATCTTCTGGTTTTATACTACTTAGGATTAATTCTCTTTCTGGTATAGTTAAAAAGTTATCCCATCATCCTTTTAATTGTCCCAAAAACCTTTGTGTGATCATGACTTCTGCTTCTCTATCAGTAGCTCGTTTTGCCTTATAAGCAGTTGCTGCCATGGGCATACTACACATTAGGTTTAAAATGGCTTGTTCACTTAACCCATCTAAATTCCAGTCTACTAATTCGAATCCGGTAAAACTATTCTGTACTAGTTGTGTTCTTTCTTCAAGGCTTACGTCAGCTGGGGTTGGTCTTGGATAATAATTTCTTAGTTTTGGATAATACTGATTCTTGTGGGTCATTTTGTTGATTTCTATTGTATTAACAGTTGTTTTTTCTAAACTTATGGATTTAAGTTTTTCCTTTAACTCATCAATGTCTGCTTCCACATTTGTTCTAAGTTTGATTATATCTGGACTTTGAAACTTATATATAGGTTTTTCAATGGGCTTAAGTTGTTCATGTTTATGTTCAATTCTTTCTAACTGGTTTTTCATAATATCTAGGACTGTGTTGGTGTAGTTAAGTTGTTGATGTACGTTTTTAATGTCTCTTTTGTCGACACTTCCTTCTATTCCACTATCTTTATAGGGGGTGGCTTCTAGTTCTAAATTGTGAGCTACCTGTAGTTTTATGGTTTCTTTTGGTGGATATTGGGATTCTACGATTTGCCCTGTACTTGTTTTCCAAGTAGTGGTTGTCTTAGTTAAAGGACAAAATTTTTTTTGAAATCATGAAAATAGGTTTTTAACCAATAGAAGAAGTATAAATTAATTTTATTTTTTTTAAATAATCATAAAATTCTCTTCTTATTTCGATAGTTTCTTTTTCAGAATATCTAGTAAAATACCAATTTCTTAATCCTGTATTATATTCTGCATAAAAATCTTTACTAATCCAATTTTTATCAATCTCAAAAGGTTCTTCTTTCATTATAACTCCTAAGATTTGAGAGGTAGTTGGCGAATAATTATTCTCTGTTCCATATAAATGAGTTGCTATATGTGGTCTATTGTTATTTATTCCTATAACTCCATCGTTTATGAAGGAATTATCCATAGAATATCTTGGGGAACTTTCTTCTTTATTCTGACAATTTGGTAATCTAACTAAATGAGGCCTATTCATTCCTAGTCTAATATGTGAACCTTCTCTAATAATATCCCTAATTTCTATATTTTCTATTTTTTCCTCTTCTTCTATATCTTCTAAAATCCATTCTTCAGGGATATTCCCCATTAGTTCTTCATGTTGAAGTTTTTTAGGTGTTTGAACAAAAGACCTTCGTAAATTAGCATGAATAATAATAGTTTCATCTTTTGATGATTCTCTTTTAGCCCTAAAGTTATAATTTACCCTAGTAATTTTATAATATATCCTATAAATTACTTCAAAAGGGTCATATTTTTCATCAATGATGTCTTTCGGTGTTTTAATATATAATTTGAGAGCTTCAGAGGTGTATTCATTTTTAAGACTCATGGAAAAATTTGGATAACAATTGAAAAATACTGAACCATTATGACAATTACTTTCTAATATAGCTATCAGTGAGTCTTTAAATTTTTTAAACCTTGTGTCTCGTAATACCATTAGGATTGGTATGTTAATCCCTAGTCTAAAGTTAGGTTTGGCTGCTACTTAGATAAGTCCTATATGAATAAAAACATAACCTTTTTGTTCATGCTCTTTTAGTTTTTGTTCCTCTAGTATGTTTATAATGTGATTATTACTAGTTCCTGGATAACTGTATTCTAGCATGTGTATTTCGTTATCTTTTTGTTCCTAGAAAGCTTGTCTTTTATAAACTTCGTTTTTACTTATAAGTGGTACAGACCAGTTATGAAACTTTTCTTCCAATTTTATTACTCGTAATTCTGAAGATGAACTTGAAATTTCTGTATCATTATTCCTTATTATTATTGAATTATTCTTTCCTTTGTTCAATTCAGCTAATGATCTTAGAATTCCATCCATTATCTGTTTAAAGACTTGTGCTACGGGACCACCCTAGCTTACCAATGGTTTTATTGCCTTCAAAGAGGACTTATCACCAGGTATGCTCACTGGGCTGACCAACGTATAAACGGCTCTCACCGCTATAGTTATCTTTAATAAATTAGGGAATGGAGTTCCATAAGGTCTTTAGTTGTTTAACAAAGTTCAGATTAATAATAAACGAATGAGGATACGAGTATACTATAATAAAATTTAGAGATTGTAATAAAGTCTAGTATAATAATGTAAAAATTCAATCATCTGTAATTGATTATAAAGGATCTCCTCGTCTTTGATAATATAGTTCGTTTCATATGGATAACAGTAAGAACAAAGTTTAATAGATCTTCTCATGATATTATGTTTATATAGTGGTCTCATGAGAAGATATCAGAACCAGGCTTCCCATAGTTAGAATGAAGGAGATCAGCTTATACCCATCTAAAAATGATGTTTTGTTTTTGAAATATTCATAAGCCATACAGGCTTCTTTTCGAAAAATTGCTTCCATTGGTCCAAACTCTTGAAACCATATCTGGAACCATTTGGGAAACTGTAGAGAAATCCCTTTTCGGAACCAAATGAACCAAGAGTGGAGATTTGGAGAAAGATATAAGGTGTTCCACCAGGCATCTATATAATCATAATAGGAGTAGAACAGTGGTTCAAATTTTCTAGTAAAACTTTTACAATGAAAAGGAGGGTTTTCCCATTCTGATAATGTGATTACTTTCATAATCTTAATTTTTGAGAATATTGTATCTTTTGTGGTATGGTGCTTATTATGAGTTAATTCAATTGATCCTGTGTCTACTAAGATAAATTCATAAAAGGTTTGAGTTTTTTGGATGTTTGTTGGAAGATAGTGAAAAGTATTTAGAAAAATTGTTTTATAAAGGATTCTTCCATCCATCTTAAACCATTCTTTCTTTAAAGCCATTATTTTTAGGGGTCTGGGTTTTTCATGATAAGGATGTTCTTTAGATAATGGTTTAGTTTTAAACAAATCTAATGGCTGTAATAATGTATATCTGTTAACTGTAGGGACCTCATATAAGCTTTTAGTTGATGCTAATGATTTTTCACTTTTAACAACCTGTGACATCGTCAAGGGTTTAATACATAATTGTTTAGCTTGTATTGGAGTTGCTGGTTGGTCAAGAGGTTGACCATAATCTTCACTGCTTGCTTGTTTCTTGCTTATTTTTACCTTGCAAAAATTCTATTGTTAGAAAATCAGGTAATGCATTTGATTCTCCTTTAATATGCTCAATAGAAAAATCAAAGCATGATAATATAGCTTGCCATCTGAAAAATGTTTGTTTAAAAACTAGATTTTTAACATCATTCTTTAATACACTAGGGGCTACTTTGCAATCAGTCCTGATTAAGAACGTTCTATTGAATAAGTCTTCTTGAAAACATGAAACACATAAGACAATGGCTAATATTTCTTTTTTAATAGTAGCATAATTTTTCTAGGCTGAATTCCATACACCCGAATGATATTTGACTATTTGTTCTTTTGAGAAGTTTGGAAGAACTTGTTTAAGTATTCCTCCATACCCTAATTCAGAGGCATCGGTTTCTACGATTAGACTTGCTTTAGGATCTGGTATACTTAAACAAGGAATTTCTTTTACTAAATATTTAATTTTTTGAACTATTTTAGACATGTCTTCTGTCCAAGGAGGAGGCTGTATTCTTAGTCTTTTATATAAAGGTTCACATAAAGTTCTTATTCCTGGTAGAAATTCAGCTACATGATTAAGAAATCCTAAAATCTTTGTAATTTTTTTTTTGTCGACAATTTCATTTGGAAATTTTTCTGCAAATTTAACAGATCTTTTAATCAGAGTAATTGTTCCTTGGAAAATTTCATATCCTAGAAACCTTACTTTCATTATAAATATGTTTATTTTCTTTTCAGATAGGATAAGACCATTTTCTTTTACAATATTAATAAAATTTTCTAGGTGTTGAATATGCTGGTTTATTCCTTTAGAATACACGAGAACATCATCTAGATAGACTATGGTAAAATCTACATATGCATAAAAAATATTATTCATAATTTCTTGAAATTCACTTGGTGCATTTTTTAATCCTTGGGGCATTACATTCCATTCATAATGTCCAAAGGGTAATATAAAAGCTGTTTTATATCGATCTTCTAGATTTGGTAGTATCCGGATTTTAAATCGAATTTAGAAAATATAGTAGCCTTACTTAGTCTTTTAATTAAGTCATTTTTATTTGGTAAGGGATATCTTATCCATTTTAAGGCTTTATTTAAAGGCTTATAACTAATTACTAACCTTGGAGCTCCTCTTTCAATTTCTGAGGCTTTCATTACATAAATTTCTGTGCAACTCGAAGGAGATTTTGATGGCTTGATTAGTCCTTTATCTAAGTATTCTTGGATTTCTTTTTTACAATATGTCATTAACTCTTTGTTCATTTGTATTGGTTTTGCTTTAGTGGGGATATCTTTTTCATTAAAGTCATCTTCATAGGGTAAAGATATTTCATGTAACTTTCAATGATGAAAAGCTTTTGGGTTTAGACTACACAAGTCCTATTTTATTCTGTCTTCTATTCCTTTTATTAAAGTCTAAATTTTTTGACTTTCTAATTGTTGTTCTATTTTTTTATATGCAATTTCTTGGTTCAGGAAACTAACTTGTTTCTTTTATCTTTCTATTATATTGATTTGTGAAGTAGCCATTTCTTGTAGTAAGTTTAGTTCTTTTCTTTTTGGTTTTTCTATAAATTTGAATAGAATAGGTTGGTTTGGTATACAATAGGTGGTTACACCATCTACGTCTACTGTAAAAGGGTATAATAGTAGAGTGAATGTGTTTCCTAATATAACCTGTTGAGATATTCTTTTTGCTAAGAAAAAGGTAGTTGAAAAACATACACTTCCTTTACAGATTTTTGCTTTAGAAGTTTTATAGTTTATAGTCATTTTGTCATTTTCTGCTTTGACAATAGTTTCAATTTTTTTTCATAGTACTTGGTAGGTATCAATCCCTCTTGGATACAAGTTACATCTGCTCCTGAATCTATCGTAGCTATAAATTCAAATTTTTCTGTTCTGATTACTATGACTATAGGGGTATACCATTTTTGGTTAATTAATAATGATAATTCATTAATATAATTAATTGGATTTATAATTTCTTCTTCTTCTTCTATAGATTCTAATTTCTCTTTTCCTTTTTGTAATCTTACTATATTTTTGCCTTCTAATTTTAGTATTCTATAATCAAGAGATATATTTTGTTGTTTTAATTCAAAAATTTCGAATTTTAACATTTTTATCTCTTCTTGTAAATGTTTTAAAGAAGTTTCTTCTTTAGGTGTTCTAAACATATTATATATTTCTTTAATTTCTACTGGCCTTATTTATTCTTTATCTTTTTCTTCTTTCCTAATTAGATCATTTAACAGAAATAAGAATTCATCTTTTAAGGGAGAATCTCCTAATTTATCTATTATAGAAATTAGAGTATTTGTTTGTTCCCTCGTTAAAGTATTAATTGAATTTTGAGTTCTCGTAATTACATGCAAGGATTTTACACAACTATCACAGTTACATATTCCTAGTCCTAGACACGAATCTTCATCTATTTCAGAAGACTCAGAAGAAGACGGTATATCTAATTACTAAATAAAATTATCTGAATCATCAGAAGAATATTATTTTTCCGTTTCGCTCTCTGATTCACTATCAATTAATATAGTCGTTAAAGCTTTTCTTACTTCTTCATTACTAATTTTGTTTATTTTTTCTTCTGTTTTGCAGTTATTGTCATAATGACCTGGTTTTTTACCCTTCTAGCAAACTATTTACTTCTTATTACTTTTCTTTTGATTATTCCACTTTTGTTTTTTCCTATAATATTCTTTTGGCTTATTTCTTGTTGTATAAGATTCTTTTGATTGATACCTATACCTATTCCCAAAAGTTTTTGTATTTCTTTCCTTAATGACTCTATTTTGATTGCTAGGTGCTTTTTCAATTGTAATGCCATATTGTTGACAAAAGTTTCCTAATTCTCGTTTATTACTCATATTATCTCTTCGCATTTTCTCTTGTAATCTAGTGTTAGTGCATATTTCTACTCCGGTTTGTACTATTATATTATGTATTTGGCCAAAAGTTAGGCCTTCATATGGTATTTGAGTACCAAATAAAGATTGTAGTTTTTGTAAAACCTTTTCTGAAAAGAGTTTGGTAGGGCAGCTATAAACCTTTCTTTCCAAAAAGGGGCTGCTACATTATCTCTCATCATAACTTTAAAAATAAAAACATCTTTATACCATCGGTAGTCAGACATAGTAGGGTATCTGATGAGTGGATAATTTATACACTTTTTGGCATTGTTTTTAGTATGTTTTTAGTATATTTTAGTTAGTTTTTATTACATTTTTATTAGTTTTTAGTTAAAATTCACTTTTCTCGGCTTTACTATGAGTTTGTGTGTTTTTTTGTGATTTCAGGTATTTTCTGGCTAAAATTGAGGGACCTGAGCAAAAATCTGATTCAGAGGCTGAACAGGACTGCAGATGCTGTTGGATTCTGACCTTCCTGCACTCGAAGTGGATTTTCTGGAGCTACAGAAGCCTAATTGGCGCGCTCTTAATTGCGTTGGAAAGTAGACATCCTGGGCTTTCCATCAATGTATAATAGTCCATACTTTGCCCGAGATTTGATGGCCCAAATTGGCATTGCAAATCAGCTTCAGAATTCCCGGCGTTTAACGCCGGAACTGGGACAAAAATTGGAGTTAAACGCCCAAACTGGCATAAAAGCTGGCGTTTAACTCCAGAAAAAGTCTCTACACATGAAAGCTTCAATGCTCAGCCCAAGCACACACCAAGTGGACCCCGGAAGTGGATTTTTACGTCATTTACTCATTTCTGTATACCCTAGGTTACTAGTTCACTATTAATAGGACCTTTTGACATTGTATCTCGACCTCATGACACATTACACGTTTCTCATTGTATCTTTTATGGCATGAATCTCTAAACCCCATGGTTGGGGGTGAGGAGCTCTGCTGTGTCTTGATGGATTAATGCAATTACTACTGTTTTTCATTCAATCACGCTTGCTTCTATTCTAAGATATCACTTGTTCTTCAACTTGATGGATGTGATGATCCGTGACACTCATCATCATTCTCACCTATGAACGTGTGCCTGACAACCACCTCCGTTCTACTTTAGATTGAGTAGATATCTCTTAGATTCCTTAATCAGGATCTTCGTGGTATAAGCTAGAATTGATGGCGGCATTCAAGAGAATCTGGAAGGTCTAAACCTTGTCTGTGGTATTCTGAGTAGGATTCAAGGATTGAATGACTGTGACGAGCTTCAAACTCCTAAGGGCTGGGCGTTAGTGACAGATGCAAAAGAATCACTGGATTCTATTCCAACCTGATTGAGAACCGACAGATGATTAGCCGTGCTGTGACAGAGCGCGTTGAACATTTTTACTGAGAGGATGGGATGTAGCCATTGAAAACGGTGAAACCCTACATACAGCTTGCCATGGAAGGAGCCTTGCATGCATGAAGAAGAAGACAGTAAGAAAGCAGAGATTCAGAAGATAGAGCATCTCCAAAACCTCAACCTGTTCTCCATTACTGCAAAATAAGTACTTATTTCATGTTCTTTTACTTTTCACAATTAAATCTGATAATTATTGATATCCTGACTAAGCCTTACAAGATAACCATAGCTTGCTTCAAGCCGACAATCTCCGTGGGATCGACCCTTACTCACGTAAGGTATTACTTGGACGACCCAGTGCACTTGCTGGTTAGTTGTGCGGAATTGCAAAAGTATGATTGCAATTTCGTGCACCAAGTTTTTGGCGCCGTTGTCGGGGATTGTTCGAGTTTGGACAACTGACGGTTTATCTTGTTGCTTAGATTAGGACTGTTTTGTTTTTGGTTGGTTGGTTTAGAGTCTTTTATTTGAGTCTAGTTTCATATTTTAAGTTTGGTGTCAATTGCATGCCTTTGCTTTCTATTAATTTCTCGAATTTGCATGTTCTTAGTCCTTTATTGATCCTTAAAAATTCTAAGTTTGGTGTCTTCTTTGTGTTTTCCTTTAAAATTTTCGAAAATTTGTGTTGATTTTCTAAAAATTTTAAATTTGGTGTCATTTTGTTGTTTTTCACTTTCCTCTTTTCAAAAATCAAATCTTTTTCAAAATAATTTTCAATCATATCTTTTCAATTGCTAATTCCAAATTCTTTTTAATTAATTAATTGATTTAGTTTTCAATTTACTTTGATTTTATTTTCTATTAGTTTTCAAAATTTGATTTTATTTTCCATTTGTTTTATTTTATTATTTTCGGTTACATTCAAAAAAAATATATTTTATTTTACTTGTGAATCATTATCATATTCCCTTTCTCCATCATGGACCTAAGTGGAATTGAGCAGTCCAGAAGGGGAGTAGCATATGGGAGTAGCATATGTATACCTCCCATTAAAGCAAGCAGCTTTGAGCTAAATCTTCAACTCATTATCATGGTGCAGCAAAATTGCCAGTATTCCGGTCTTCCATAGGAAGAACCTACTGAGTTTCTGGCACAGTTCTTACAAATTGCTAACACAGTACGTGATAAAGAAGTGGATCAGGATGTCTACAGATTATTACTATTTCCATTTGCTATAAAAGATCAAGCTAAGAGATGGTTGAATAACCAACCCACAGCAAGCATAAAAACATGGAAACAGTTATCAGACAAATTCCTGAATCAATTTTACCCTCCAAAAAGAATGACACAGCTAAGGCTGGACATCCAAGGCTTTAAACAAGAGGATAATGAATCCCTTTATAATGCCTGGGAGAGGTATAGAGGTATGCTAAGAAAATGCCCCTCTGAGATGTTTTCAGAGTGGGTACAGTTAGACATCTTCTACTATGGGCTTACAGAAAAAGCTCAGATATCTCTAGACCACTCATCTAGTGGATCTATTCATATGAGGAAGACGATTGAAGAGGCTCAAGAACTGATAGATACTGTTGCTAGAAATCAACATTTGTACTCTAGCAGTGAGCCCTCTACAAAAGAAGAAGTTATGGTAGTAGCTACTGATCATAATCCTCAAGAACAGATTGTTGAGCTTAATCAGCAATTACTCCTGATGACAAAACAGTTGGCAGAATTTAAAGAGATGCTCAAGCAGTTATCTAAACAGATAACAGAAGAATGCCAAGCAGTTCAACTAAGGAGTGGGAAGACATTGAATAACACTGCTCAAAGTAGCAAAAAGCCAAGAAAGGAACAATTGACAAAGGATAACCAAACCACTGCCCAAAATCCCTCTAAGGACAGTAAGTGCCCAGAGAGGAATACTCCTGGCGTTCAAACGCCAGAAAGGGGGGAAAAGTTGGCGTTAAACGCCCATTCCTTGCTCAGTTCTGGCGTTCAAACGCCATAAAAGGGGGAAAGGTTGGCGTTAAATGCCCATTCCTCACCCAATCCTGGCGTTCAAACGCCAATGGGGAATCAGACACCTGAGAGTGCTGATAGTAACCCCTCTAAAAAGGCTTCTCCAACCACCTCTGTAAAGAATAAACCTGCAGCAACTAAGGTTGAAGAATATAAAACCAAGATGCCTTATCCTCAGAAACTCCGCCAAGCGGAACAGGATAAGCAATTTGCCCGCTTTGCAGACTATCTAAGGACTCTTGAAATAAAGATTCCATTTGCAGAGACACTTGAGCAAATACCTTCTTATGCTAAGTTCATGAAAGAGATCTTAAGTCATAAGAAGGATTGGAGAGAAACTGAAAAAGTGTTTCTCACTGAAGAATGCAGTGCAGTCATTCTGAAGAGCTTACCAGAAAAGCTCCAAGATCCAGGAAGCTTTATGATACCATGCACATTAGAAGGTGCTTGCACCAAGACAGCCTTGTATGACCTTTGAGCAAGTATCAATCTAATACCTGCATCCACTATCAGAAAGCTTGGGTTGACTGAAGAAGTCAAACCAACCCGGATATGTCTCTAACTTGCTGATGGCTCCATTAAATATCCATCAGGCATAATTGAGGACATGATTGTCAAGGTTGGGCCATTCGCCTTTCCAACTGACTTTGTAGGGCTGGAAATGGAGGAGCACAAGAGTGCAACTCTCATCCTAGGAAGACCTTTCCTAGCAACTGGACGAACTCTTATTGATGTACAAAAAGGGGAAGTAACCCTGAAAGTCAATGAGGATGAGTTCAAGTTGAATGCTGTAAAAGCTGTGCAGCCTCTAAACACACCAAATGATTGCATGAGCACTGACATTATTGACTCTTTGGTGGAAGAGATCAATATGGCTGAAAGTCTAGAATCAGAGCTAGGGGACATCTTCAAGGATGTTCAGCCTGATCAGGAAGAACCAGAGGAAACAAAAGAATTTTTGAAAATTCCTCAGGAAGAGGATAAACCTCCCAAACCTAAGCTCAAACCACTACCACCATCCCTGAAGTATGCATTTCTGGGAGAGGGTGACACTTTTCCAGTGATCATAAGCTCTGCTTTAAATCCACAGGAAGAGGAAGCACTGATCTTAAGGGCATTAGCCCAGCAAGATGCATGCACAAGATCCTATTGGAGGATAATGCCAAACCAGTGGTTCAACCACAAAGGCGGCTAAATCCAGCCATGAAAGAGGTGGTGCAGAAAGAAGTCACTAAATTACTAGAGGTTGGGATTATTTATCCCATTTCTGATAGCCCCTGGGTGAGCCCTGTCCAAGTTGTCCCCAAGAAGGGAGGCATGACAGTGGTTCATAATGAAAAGAATGAACTGGTTCCTACAAGAACAGTTACAGGGTGGCGCATGTGTATTGATTACAGAAGGCTCAACACAGCCACCAGAAAGGATCATTTTCCTTTACCATTCATAGACCAAATGCTAGAAAGACTAACTGGTCATGATTATTACTGCTTTTTGGATGGCTCTTCAGGTTACAACCAAATTGCAGTAGATCCTCAAGACCAAGAGAAAACAGCATTCACTTGTCCTTCTGGCGTGTTTGCCTACAGAAGAATGCCTTTTGGTCTGTGTAATGCACCTGCAACTTTTCAGAGATGCATGCTATCCATCTTCTCTGATATGGTGGAGAAGTTCCTGGAAGTCTTCATGGATGACTTCTGGTGCACGAAATTGTGATCACTACAACTTCGCACAACTAACCAGCAAGTGTACTGGGTCGTCCAAGTAATAAACCTTACGCGAGTAAGGGTCGATCCCACAGAGATTGTTGGTATGAAGCAAGCTATGGTCACCTTGTAAATCTTAGTCAGGCAAACTCGAATGATTATGAATGATGAATAAAACATAAAGATAAAGATAGAGATACTTATGTAATTCATTGGTAGGAATTTCAGATAAGCGTATGAAGATGCTTGTCCCTTCCGTCTCTCTGCTTTCCTACTGTCTTCATCCAATCCTTCTTACTCCTTTCCATGGCAAGCTTAAGCAAGGGTTTCACCGTTGTCAGTGGCTACCTCCCATCCTCTCAGTGGAAATGTTCAACGCACCCTGTCACGGCACGGCTATCCATCTGTCGGTTCTCGATCAGGCCGGAATAGAATCCAGTGATTCTTTTGCGTCTGTCACTAACGCCCCGCCCTCAGGAGTTTGAAGCACGTCACAGTCATTCAGTCATTGAATCCTACTCAGAATACCACAGACAAGGTTAGACCTTCCGGATTCTCTTGAATGCCGCCATCAGTTCTAGCCTATACCACGAAGACTCTGATCTCACGGAATGGCTGGCTCGGTTGTCAGGCGAGCACTCGGTTGTCAGGCGATCAACCATGCATCGTGTATCAGGAATCCAAGAGATATTCACCCAATCTAAGGTAGAACGGAGGTGGTTGTCAGGCACACGTTCATAGGTGAGAATGATGATGAGTGTCACGGATCATCACATTCATCAAGTTGAAGAACAAGTGATATCTTGGAACAAGAACAAGCGGAATTGAATAGAAGAACAATAGTAATTGCATTAATACTCGAGGTACAGCAGAGCTCCACACCTTAATCTATGGTGTGTAGAAACTCCACCGTTGAAAATACATAAGTGATAGTGTGATCATTGGCCTCGGCCCCAGAGAGGGAACCAGAAGAACCAAGATGAAAATACAATAGTAAAAGGTCCTACTTTTAGAGAACTAGTAGCCTAGGGTTTACAAAGATGAGTAAATGACATAAAAATCCACTTCCGGGCCCACTTGGTGTGTGCTTGGGCTGAGCATTGAAGCATTTTCGTGTAGAGACTCTTCTTGGAGTTAAACGCCAGCTTTTATGCCAGTTTGGGCGTTTAACTCCCACTTTGGTGCCAGTTCCGGCGTTTAACGCTGGGAATTCTGAGGGTGACTTTGAACGCCGGTTTGGGCCATCAAATCTTGGGCAAAGTATGGACTATCATATATTGCTGGAAAGCCCAGGATGTCTACTTTCCAACGCCGTTGAGAGCGCGCCAATTGGGCTTCTGTAGCTCCAGAAAATCCACTTTGAGTGCAGGGAGGTCAGAATCCAACAGCATCTGCAGTCCTTTTTAGTCTCTGAATCAGATTTTTGCTCAGGTCCCTCAATTTCAGCCAGAAAATACCTGAAATCACAGAAAAACACACAAACTCATAGTAAAGTCCAGAAAAGTGAATTTTAACTAAAAACTAATAAAAATATACTAAAAACTAACTAGATCATACTAAAAACATACTAAAAACAATGCCAAAAAGCGTACAAATTATCCGCTCATCAACTTCTCAATATATGGAGACTCATTCAGCTCCTGTCTTAACCACTTAGCACTTGTCCTGAAAAGGTGCCAAGAGACTAACCTGGTCTTAAACTGGGAGAAATGTCACTTTATGGTGACTGAAGAAATTGTCCTTGGGCACAAAATTTCAAGCAAGGGAATAGAGGTGGATAAAGCAAAGGTAGAGGTAATTGAAAAATTACCACCACCTGCGAATGTTAAGGCAATCAGAAGCTTTCTGAGGCATGCAGGATTCTACAGAAGGTTTATAAAGGATTTTTCAAAAATTACGAAACCTCTAAGCAACCTGCTAGCTGCTGACACACCATTTGTGTTTGACACACAGTGTCTGCAGGCATTTGAGACCCTGAAAGCCAAGCTGGTCACAGCATCAGTCATCTCTGCACCAGATTGGACATTGCCATTCGAACTAATGTGTGATGCCAGTGACCATGCCATTGGTGCAGTGTAGGGACAGAGGCATAATAAACTTCTGCACGTCATTTATTATGCTAGCCGTGTTCTAAATGACGCACAGAAGAATTACACAACCACAGAAAAAGAGTTACTTGCAGTGGTCTATGCCATTAACAAGTTTAGATCCTATTTGGTAGGGTCAAAAGTGGTTGTGTACACTGACCATGCTGCTCTTAAATACTTACTCACAAAGCAAGATTCAAAACTCAGGCTCATAAGGTGGGTGCTGCTTCTGCAAGAGTTTGATATAGAAATAAGAGACAAAAAAGGGACAGAGAACTAAGTAGCTGATCATCTGTCCCGAATAGAACCAGTAGTTGGGGCGTCTGATGAGCGGATAATTTATACGCTTTTTGGCATTATTTTTAGTATGTTTTTAGTATGATCTAGTTAGTTTTTAGTATATTTTTATTAGTTTTTAGTTAAAATTCACTTTTCTGGACTTTACAATGAGTTTGTGTGTTTTTCTGTGATTTCATGTATTTTCTGGCTGAAATTGAGGGTCCTGAGCAAAAATCTGATTCAGAGACTGAAAAGGACTGCAAATGCTGTTGGATTTTGACCTCCCTGCACTCGAAGCGGATTTTCTGGAGCTACAGAAGCCCAATTGGCGCGCTCTCAACGGCATTGGAAAGTAGACATCCTGGGCTTTCCAGCAATGTATAATAGTCTATACTTTGCCCGGGATTTGATGGCCCAAGCCGGCGTTGCAAATCAGCCTCAGAATTTCCAGCGTTTAACGCTGGAACTGGCATAAAAATGGGAGTTAAACGCCCAAACTGGCATGAAAGCTGGCGTTTAACTCCAGAAAAAGTCTCTACACATGAAAGCTTCAATGCTCAGCCCAAGCACACACTAAGTGGACCCAGAAGTGGATTTTTACGTCATTTACTCATTTCTATATACCCTAGGTTACTAGCTTACTATTAATAGGATCTTTTGACATTGTATCTGTACCTCATGACACTTTACACGTTTCTTTGTGTACCTTCTACAGCATGAGTCTCTAAACCCCATGGTTGGGGGTGAGGAGCTCTGCTGTGTCTTGATGGATTAATGCAATTACTACTGTTTTCCATTCAATCATGCTTGCTTCCATTCTAAGATATTACTTGTTCTTAAACCGGATGAATGTGATGATCCGTGACACTCATCATCATTCTCAACTATGAACGTGTGCCTGACAACCACCTCCGTTCTACCTTAGATTAAGTAGATATCTCTTGGATTCTTTAATCAGAATCTTCGTGGTATAAGCTAGAACTGATGGCGGCATTCAAGAGAATCCGGAAGGTCTAAACCTTGTCTGTGGTATTCTGAGTAGGATTCAATGATTGAATGACTGTGACGAGCTTCAAACTCCTGAGGGCTGGGCGTTAGTGACAGACGCAAAAGAATCACTGGATTCTATTCTGGCCTGATTGAGAACCGACAGATGGATAGCCGTGCCGTGATAGGGTGCGTTGAACATTTTCACTGAGAGGATGGGAGGTAGCCACTGACAACGGTGAAACCCTTGCATACAGCTTGCCATGGAAGGAGCCTTGCGTGTTTGAAGAAGAAGACAGTAGGAAAGCAGAGGTTCAGAAGACAGAACATCTCCAAAACCTCAACCTATTCTCATCACTGCAATTCAAGTACCTGTTTTATGTTCTTTTGCTTTTTACAATCAATCCTGATAATCTTTGATATCCTGACTAAGAGTTACAAGGTAACCATAGCTTGCTTCAAGCCGACAATCTCCGTGGGATCGATCCTTACTCACGTAAGGTATTACTTGGACGACCCAGTGCACTTGCTGGTTAGTTGTGCGGGATTGCAAAGTGTGATTGCAATTTCGTGCACCAAGTTTTTGGCGCCGTTGCCGGGGATTGTTCGAGTTTGGACAACTGACGGCTTATCTTGTTGCTTAGATTAGGACTGTTTTGTTTTCGTCGGTTTAGAGTCTTTTAGTTGAGTCTAGTTTCATATTTTAAGTTTGGTGTCAATTGCATGCTTTTGTTTTTCTTCTAATTTTCGAATTTGCATGTCTTTAGTCCCTTTTTGATCCGTAAAAATTTTAAGTTTGGTGTCCTCTTTGTGTTTTTCCTTTAAAATTTTCGAAAATTTGTGTTTGATTTTCTAAAAATTTTAAGTTTGGTGTCATTTTGTTGTTTTTCTCTTTCCTCATTTCAAAAATCAAATCTTTTTCATAAAAAATTTTCAATCATATCTTTCTAATTGCAAATCTCAAAATCTTTTTAATTAACTAATTGATTCAATTTTCAATTTGCTTTGATCTTATTTTCTTTTAATTTTCGAATTTTTATTTTAATCTCCTTTTGTTTTTATTTTATTTTTCGGTTAATTCAAAAAAAAATTTAATATATTTTTATCTATTTGCAATCCATATCATTTCCCTTTATCCATTATGGACATAAGTGGGATTGATCAGTCCAGAAGGACTCTGGGGTCATATGCTAACCCCATTACAGCTGCATATGGGAGTAGTATCTGTACACCTCCCATCAAAGCAAGCAGCTTTGAGCTAAACCCTCAACTCATTATCATAGTGCAGCAAAATTGCCAGTATTCCGGTCTTCCTCAGGAAGAGCCTACTGAGTTTCTGGCATAGTTCTTACAAATTGCTGACACAGTACGTGATAAAGAGGTGGATCAGGATGTCTACAGACTATTACTGTTTCCATTTGCTGTAAAAGATCAAGCTAAGAGGTGGTTGAATAACCAACCTACAGCAAGCATAAAGACATGGAAACAGTTATCAGACAAATTCCTGAATCACTTTTACCCTCCAAAGAGGATGACACAGTTAAGGCTGGACATCCAAGGCTTTAAACAAGAGGATAATGAATCCCTTTATAATGCCTGGGAGAGGTATAGAGGTATGCTAAGAAAATGCCCCTCTGAAATGTTTTTAGAGTGGGTACAGTTAGACATCTTCTACTATGGGCTTACAGAAAAAGCTCAGATGTCTTTAGACCAGTCAGCTGGTGGATCTATACACATGAGGAAGACAATTGAGGAGGCTCAAGAGCTTATAGACACTGTTGCTAGAAATCAATATTTGTACTCTAGCAATGAGTTCTCCCCAAAAGAGGAAGTCATGGCAGTAGCCACTGATCCCAATCCTCAAGAATAGATGATTGAGCTTAATCAACAATTGCTCCTGATGACAGAACAGTTAGCAGAATTTAAAGAGATGCTCCACGAAACTAAAGTTGCTAACAAGAATATAGAACTGCAGTTGAATCAAGCAAAACAGCAAATCTCTAAATAGATAACAGAAGAATGTCAAGCAGTTCAACTGAGGAGTGGGAAGACATTGAATAACACTGCTCAAAAGAGCAAAAAGCCAAATAAGGAACAATTGACAGAGGATAACCAAACCATTGTTCAAAATCCCTCTGAGGACAGTAAGAGCCCAGAGAGGAACACTTTTGGCGTTCAAACGCCAGAAAAGGGGGGAAAGCTGGCATTAAACGCCCATTCCCTGCCCAGTTCTGGCGTTCAAACGCCAGAGAAGGGAGAGAAGTTGGCGTTAAACGCCCAATCTTCACCCAATTCTGGCGTTCAGACGCCAAGAGAGGATCAGACACCTGAGAGTGCTGACAGTAATCCCTCTAAAAAGGCTTCTTCAACCACTTCTGTAAGGAATAAACCTGCAGAATCTAAAGTTGAAGAATATAAAGCCAAGATGCCTTATCCTCAGAAACTCCGCCAAGCAGAACAGGATAAGCAATTTGCCCGCTTTGCAGACTATCTAAGGACTCTTGAAATAAAGATTCCGTTTGCAGAGGCACTTGAGCAAATACCTTCTTATGCTAAGTTCATGAAAGAAATCTTAAGTCATAAGAAGGATTGGAGAGAAACTGAAAAAGTATTTCTCACTGAAGAATGCAGTGCAGTCATCTTGAAAAGCTTACCAGAAAAGCTTCAAGATCCAGGGAGCTTTATGATACCATGCACATTAGAAGGCGCTTGCACTAAGACAGCCTTATGTGATCTTGGAGCAAGTATCAATCTAATACCTGCATCCACTATCAGAAAGCTTGGGTTGACTGAAGAAGTCAAACCAACCCGGATATGCCTCCAACTTGCTGATGGCTCCATTAAACACCCATCAGGCATAATAGAGGACATGATTGTCAAGGTTGGGCCATTCGCCTTTCCAACTGACTTTGTGGTGCTGGAATTGGAGGAGCACAAGAGTGCAACTCTCATTCTAGGAAGACCTTTCCTAGCAACTGGACGAACTCTTATTGATGTACAAAAAGGGGAAGTAACCCTGAGAGTCAATGAGGATGAGTTCAAGTTGAGTGCTGTAAAAGCTATGCAGCATCCAGACACACCAAAGCCTTGAATCAGAGCTTGAGGACATCTTCAAGGATGCTCAACCTGATCAAGAAGAACCAGAGGAAACAAAGGAATTTTCGAAAATTCCTGAGGAGGAGGATAAGCCTCCCAAACCTGAACTCAAACCACTACCACCATCCCTGAAGTATGCATTTCTGGGAGAGGGTGACACTTTTCCAGTGATTATAAGCTCTGCTTTAAATCCACAGGAAGAGGAAGCAATGATTCAAGTGCTAAGGACACACAAGACAGCTCTTGGGTGGTCCATAATTGATCTTAAGGGCGTTAGCCCAGCTAGATGCATGCACAAGATCCTGTTGGAGGATAATGCCAAACCAGTGGTCCAACCACAGAGGAGGCTAAATCCAGCCATGAAGGAGGTGGTGCAGAAAGAGGTCACTAAATTACTAGAGGCTGGGGTTATTTATCCTATTTCTGATAGCCCCTGGATGAGCCCTGTACAAGTTGTCCCCAAGAAGTGAGGCATGACAGTGGTTCATAATGAAAAAAATGAACTGGTTCCTACAAGAACAGTCACAGGGTGGCGTATGTGTATTGATTACAGAAGGCTCAATACAGCCACCAGAAAGGATCATTTTCCTTTACCATTCATAGACCAAATGCTAGAAAGACTAGCTGGTCATGATTATTACTACTTTTTAGATGGCTATTCAGGTTACAACCAAATTGCAGTAGATCCTCAGGACCAAGAGAAAACAGCATTTACTTGCCCTTCTGGCGTGTTTGCTTACAGTAGGATGCCTTTTGGTCTGTGTAATGCTCCTGCAACTTTTCAGAGATGCATGTTATCCATCTTCTCTGATATGGTGGAGAAATTCCTGGAAGTCTTCATGGATGACTTCTCAGTATATGGAGACTCATTCAACTCCTGTCTTAACCACCTAGCACTTGTCCTGAAAAGGTGCCAAGAGACTAATCTGGTTTTAAACTGGGAGAAATGTCACTTTATGGTGACTGAAGGAATTGTCCTTGGACACAAAATTTCAAGCAGGGGAATAGAGGTGGATAAGGCAAAGGTAGAGGTAATTGAAAAATTACCACCACCTGCCAATGTTAAGGCAATCAGAAGCTTTCTGGGGCATGCAGGATTCTACAGAAGGTTTATAAAGGATTTTTTGAAAATTGCAAAACCTTTGAGTAACCTGCTAGCTGCTGACACACCATTTGTGTTTGACACACAGTGTCTGCATGCATTTGAGACCCTGAAAGCTAAGCTGGTCACAGCACCAGTCATCTCTGCACCCGATTGGACATTGCCATTTGAACTAATGTGTGATGCCAGTGACCATGCCATTGGTGTAGTGTTGGGACAGAGGCATAACAAGCTTCTGCACGTCATTTATTATGCCAGCCGTGTTCTAAATGATGCACAGAAGAATTACACAACCACAGAAAAAGAGTTACTTGCAGTGGTCTATGCCATTGACAAGTTTAGATCCTATCTAGTGGGATCCAAAGTGGTTGTGTACACTGACCATGCTGCTCTTAAATACTTACTCACAAAGCAGGATTCAAAACCCAGGCTAATAAGATGGGTGTTGCTTCTGCAAGAGTTTGATATAGAAATAAGAGACAGAAAAGGGACAGAGAACCAGTAGCTGATCATCTGTCCCGAATAGAACCAGTAGCTGGGGCGTCCCTCCCTTCTACTGAGATTTCTGAGACCTTCCCAGATGAGCAACTCTTTGCCATTCAGGAAGCTCCATGGTTTGCAGATATTGCAAACTATAAAGCTGTGAGGTTCATACCTCAGGAGTACAGCAGAGTGCAAAGAAAGAAATTAATTTCAGATGCCAAGTACTACCTATGGGATGAGCCATATCTCTTTAAGTGATGTGCAGACGGAATGATCCACAGATGTGTTCCCAGAGAAGAAGCACAGAGGATCCTATGGCACTGCCATGGATCACAGTATGGAGGACATTTTGGAAGTGAGCGAACAGCCACTAAAGTCCTCCAATGTGGCTTCTACTGGCCTACTCTCTATAAAGATGCCCAAGAGTTTGTGCGTAACTGTGACAGTTGCCAAAGAGCTGGTAACTTGCCTCGCGGATATGCCATGCCTCAACAAGGGATATTAGAGATAGAATTGTTTGATGTATGGGGAATTGACTTCATGGGTCCATTCCCACCATCATACTCAAACACTTACATTCTGGTAGCAGTGGACTATGTATCTAAGTGGGTAGAAGCAATTGCTACACCCACTAATGATACCAAGACCGTGCTGAAATTCCTCCAGAAACACATCTTCAGCAGATTTGGTGTTCCCAGAGTACTAATCAGTGACGGGGGCACTCATTTCTGCAATAGACAGCTATACTCTGCTATGGTCAGATATGAAATTAGCCACAAAGTGGCAACTCCGTATCATCCACAGACAAATGGGCAAGCTGAAGTCTCTAACTGAGAGCTAAAAAGAATCCTAGAACGGACTGTGATAGCCCGAAGAAAGGATTGGGCAAAGAGTTTGGATGATGCTCTGTGGGCATACAGAACAGCATTCAAGACTCCAATAGGAACCTCTCCATACCAACTGGTGTATGGGAAGGCCTGTCATCTGCCCGTGGAACTGGAACATAAAGCCTACTGGGCAACCAGGTTACTAAACATGGATGCTCAATTAGCTGGTGAAAAAAGATTGCTCCAGCTAAATGAGCTAGAGGAATTCAGACTCAATGCCTTTGAAAATGCAAAAATTTATAAGGAAAAGGCAAAGAAGTGGCATGACAAGAAGTTGTCATCCAGAGTATTTGAGCCAGGACAAAAAGTTCTGTTCTTCAACTCTAGGCTCAGATTGTTTCCAAGAAAACTTAAGTCCCGGTGGAGGGGTCCGTATGTGATTACAGGAGTGTCACCATATGGATATGTTGAGCTTCAGGATATTGATTCTGACAAAAAGTTCATGGTTAATAGACAGAGAATCAAGCATTATCTTGAAAGCAATATTGAGCAGGAATGCTCAAAACTGAGGCTGGAATGATCCTCAGTAAAGGTCCAGCTAAAGACAATAAAGAAGCGCTTGCTGGGAGGCAACCCAGTCATTAGCAGGTTATATGTTTTGTTTCTACAGAGGCAAGTAACAAAAATGAAGGAATTCACAGAGTTACAGAAGGATTTGGTGCAAAAAGCAGAGAAACAGAGCTTACTGGCGAAAAAACGCCAGTAAGGGGCATTTTGGGCGTTAAACGCCAGAATGGGCACCATTCTGGGCGTTTAACGCCAGTAAAGGTGCCATTTTGGGCGTTAAACGCCAGAATGGGCACCATTCTGGGCGTTTAACGCCAGGTGTGCAGCATCCTGGGCGTTTAGCAAAACGCCCAGTGATAAAGGGAATCTTGGTGTTTAACGCCAGCCAGGGCACCTGGCTGGGCGTTAAACGCCCACAATGGGCAACAAATGGGCGTTAAACGCCAGAATGGATGCCATTCTAGGCGTTTAACGCCAGAAAGGTGGGGGACCAAGATTTTGCTTTCCAATCAAATTTTTTCAAACTTTCCTTTTCTTACCCATACATTTCCACATAAACACATTTCAACCTTTCATCATTCACTTTCAAATCTTCAAAAATCAAAATCATTCTTCAAATCTCTCTCAAATCAATCCCAAATCTTGTTCAAAAACTCACCCTTCTCTCAAATTCTCTCCATATCTTCTCAAATCTCCTTTCAATTTTTTCGAAATCTCCTTCCCCCCTCTTATAAAAACATGTTCGGCCTCCTCATTCCCCCACACCATTCGAATTTGCTCTTCTCCTCTCTCTCTTCTTTCCTTTCTTTTGCTTGAGGACAAGCAAACCTCTAAGTTTGGTGTGCTTTTCCATGATCACTAAGCCAAGATTCATCAAGATCATGGCTCCTAAGGGAAAACAAACCAATTTAAGAGGAAAGAAAGAGAATAATCCAAAGGATCTTTGGAATCAAGAGAAGTTCTTAACCAAAGAACATGAAGACCATTATCACAAAATAATGGGTCTGAGGTCAGTGATCCCGGAAGTTAAATTTGATCTGAAAGAAGATGAATATCCGGGGATCCAAGAGCAAATTCGAAACAGAGGATGGGAAGTTCTAACCAATCCTGAGATAAAGGTTGGAAGAAATATGGTTCAGGAATTCTACTCAAATCTGTGGCTAACAGATAAGCAGAGAATGACTGGAACTGCTTACCATACTTACAGAACCATGGTCAGAGGGAAAGTTATGTACTTCCATCTGGACAAAATAAGAGAAATCTTCAAATTGCCTCAACTGCAGGATGATCCTGAATCCTTTAATAGGAGAATGGTGAGAGCAGATAAAGGGTTGGATCAAGTTCTAGAGGACATATGCCTCCCTGGAACTAAGTGGATAACCAATTCAAAGGGTGTCCCAAACCAACTCAAGAGGGGAGACCTCAAACCAATTGCAAGAGGTTGGCTAGACTTTATTGGGCGTTCCATACTGCCCACTAGCAACCGTTCTGAGGTCACTATCAAGAGAGCAGTGATGATTCATTGCATTATGCTTGGAAAAGAAGTGGAGGTTCATCATGTAATTGCTTGTGAGATCTACACAATTGCAAATAAGAATTCCACTGAAGCCAAACTGGCTTACCCAAGCTTGATCTCCTTGCTCTGTAAAGAGGCTGGGGTAAAGATGGGAGTAGATGAATTCATACCCATTGAACATCCAATCACCAAGAAGTCAATGGAAGGACAAGTGCAAGACAACTCTATCAAAAGGAGGGCGCAGGAGTTCCTCCCTGAATTTCCTGAAATTGGCTACTGGGCCAGCCTAGAAGCATCTATCACCAAGTTGCAAGAGACTATGGAGCAACTTAAGGAAGAACAGCAGAATCAGAACTGCATGCTCTGCAAATTGCTGAAGGAACAAGAAAAGCAGGGGCGTGAACTCCAAGAGCTGAAACGCCAGAAATTCTCCCCTCAAATTGAGGGAGCATCCACTTCTCAAAATCAAGGTTGTTGAGTCCTAACTCTGTGAAAAACCTCTATCATTAGGAGCCTATTTAAATTTTTTGTTTTCTATTTTCCAGTCTCATCTTATATCTATTTTTGAGTATTGTTCTTAATTCATAATTAATAAGATTTAAGATTCATGTCTTAAAACTATGAATGTCCTATGAATCCATCACCTCTCTTAAATGAAAAATGCTTTAATCACAAAAGAACAAGAAGTACAGGATTTCAAAATTTATCCTTGAAACTAGTTGAATTAGTTTGATGTGGTGACAATACTTTTTGTTTTCTGAATGAATGCTTGAACAGTGCATATGTCTTTTGAATTTGTTGTTTTGAGAATGTTAAAATTGTTGGCTCTTGAAAGAATGAGAAAAAAAAGAGAACTGTTATTGAGGATCTAAAAAATCATCAGATTGATTCTTGAAGCAAGAAAAAGCAGTGAATACAAAAAAAAATTTCGAAAAAAAAAAGAAAAAGAAAGAAAAAGAAAGAAATAAAGTTGTGATCCAAGGCAAAAAGAGTGTGCTTAAGAACCCTGGACACCTCTAATTGGGGACTCTAGCAAAGCTGAGTCACAATCTGAAAAGGTTCACCCAATTATGTGTCTGTGGCATGTATGTATCCGGTGGTAATACTGGAAGACAGAGTGCTTTGGGCCACAGCCAAGACTCATACACTAGCTATGTTCAAGAATCACTACACTTAACTAGGAGAATCAATAGCACTATCTGAGTTCTGAGTTCCTATAGATGCCAATCATTCTGAACTTCAAAGGATAAAGTGAGATGCCAAAACTGTTCGGAAGCAAAAAGCTACTAGTCCCGCTCATCTAATTGAAGCTAAGTTTCCTTGATATTTTGGAGTCTATAGTATATTCTCTTCTTTTCATCCTACTTTGATTTTCAGTTGCTTGAGGACAAGCAACAATTTAAGTTTGGTGTTGTGATGAGCGGATAATTTATACGCTTTTTGGCATTGTTTTTAGTATGTTTTTAGTATGATCTAGTTAGTTTTTAGTATATTTTTATTAGTTTTTAGTTAAAATTCACTTTTCTGGACTTTACTATGAGTTTGTGTGTTTTTCTGTGATTTCAGGTATTTTCTGGCTGAAATTGAGGGTCCTGAGCAAAAATCTGATTCAGAGACTGAAAAGGACTGCAGATGTTGTTGGATTCTGACCTCCCTGCACTCGAAGTGGATTTTCTGGAGCTACAGAAGCCCAATTGGCGCGCTCTCAACGGAATTGGAAAGTAGACATCCTGGGCTTTCCAGCAATGTATAATAGTCCATAGTTTGCCTGAGATTTGATGGCCCAAGCCGGCGCTGCAAATCAGCCTCAGAATTTCCAGCGTTTAACGCTGGAACTGGCATAAAAATGGGAGTTAAACGCCCAAACTGGCATGAAAGCTGGCGTTTAACTCCAGAAAAAGTCTCTACACATGAAAGCTTCAATGCTCAGCCCAAGCACACACTAAGTGGACCCAGCAGTGGATTTTTACGTCATTTACTCATTTCTGTATACCCTAGGTTACTAGCTTACTATTAATAAGATCTTTTGACATTGTATCTGTACCTCATGACACTTTACACGTTTCTTTGTGTACCTTCTACAGCATGAGTCTCTAAACCCCATGGTTGGGGGTGAGGAGCTCTGCTGTGTATTGATGGATTAATGCAATTACTACTGTTTTCCATTCAATCATGCTTGCTTCCATTCTAAGATATTACTTGTTCTTAAACCGGATGAATGTGATGATCCGTGACACTCATCATCATTCTCAATTATGAACGTGTGCCTGAAAACCACCTCCGTTCTACCTTAGATTAAGTAGATATCTCTTGGATTCTTAAATCAGAATCTCCGTGGTATAAGCTAGAACTGATGGCGGCATTCAAGAGAATCCGGAAGGTCTAAACCTTGTCTGTGGTATTCTGAGTAGGATTCAATGATTGAATGACTGTGACGAGCTTCAAACTTCTGAGGGCGGGGCGTTAGTGACAGACGCAAAAGAATCACTGGATTCTATTCCGGCCTAATTGAGAACCGACAGATGAATAGCCGTGCCGTGACAGGGTGCGTTGAACATTTCCACTGAGAGGACGGGAGGTAGCCACTGACAACGGTGAAACCCTTGCATACAGCTTGCCATGGAAGGAGCCTTGCGTGTTTGAAGAAGAAGACAGTAGGAAAGCAGAGGTTCAGAAGACAGAGCATCTCCAAAACCTCAACCTATTCTCATCACTGCAATTCAAGTACCTGTTTTATGTTCTTTTGCTTTTTACAATCAATCCTGATAATCTTTGATATCCTGACTAAGAGTTACAAGGTAACCATAGCTTGCTTCAAGCCGACAATCTCCGTGGGATCGACCCTTACTCACATAAGGTATTACTTGGACGACCCAGTGCACTTGCTGGTTAGTTGTGCGGGATTGCAAAGTGTGATTGCAATTTCATGCACCAGCGTCCCTCCCATCTACTGAGATCTTTGAGACTTTCCCAGATGAGCAACTCTTTGCCATTCAGAAAGCTCCATGGTTTGCAGATATTGCAAACTATAAAGCTGTGAGGTTCATACCCCAGGAGTACAGCAGGGTGCAAAGAAAGAAATTAATTTCAGATGCCAAGTACTACCTATAGGATGAGCCATATCTTTTTAAGAGATGTGCAGACGGAATGATCCGCAGATGTGTACCTAGAGAGGAAGCACAAAGGATCCTGTGGCATTTCCATGGATCACAGTATGGGGGACATTTCGGAAGTGAGCGAACAGCCACTAAGGTCCTCCAATGTGGCTTCTACTGGCCTACTATCTATAGAGATACCCGAGAGTTTGTGCGTAACTGTGACAGTTGCCAAAGAGCTGGTAACTTGCCTCATGGGTACGCCATGCCTCAACAAGGGATCCTAGAGATTGAATTGTTTGATGTATGGGGTATTGACTTCATGGGTCCGTTCCCACCATCATACTCAAACACTTACTTTCTGGTGGCAGTGGACTATGTATCTAAATGGGTAGAAGCAATTGCTACACCCACTAATGATACTAAGACCGTGCTGAAATTCCTCCAGAAACACATCTTCAACAGGTTTGGTGTTCTCAGAGTACTCATCAGTGATGGGGGCACTCATTTCTGCAATAAACAGCTGTACTCTGCTATGGTCCAATATGGAATTAGCCAGAAAGTAGCAACTTCGTATCATCCACAGACAAATGGGCAAGCTGAAGTCTCTAACAGAGAGCTAAAAAGAATCCTAGAACGGACTGTAATGGCCCGTAGAAAGGATTGGGCAAGGAGCTTGGATGATGCTCTGTGGGCATACAGAACAGCATTCAAGACTCCTATAGAAACCTCTCCATACCAACTTGTGTATGGCAAGGCCTGTCATCTGCCCGTGGAACTAGAACATAAGGCCTACTGGGCGACCAGATTCCTAAACCTAGATGCTAAGTTAGCTGGTGAAAAAAGATTACTCCAGCTAAATGAGCTAGATGAACTTAGACTCAGTGCCTTTGAAAATGAAAATATTTATAAGGAAAAGGCAAAGAAGTGGCATGACAAGAAGTTGTCATCCAGAGTCTTTGAGCCAGGACAAAAAGTTTTGCTCTTCAACTCTAGGCTCAGACTATTCCCAGGAAAACTTAAATCCCGGTGGAGGGGTCCGTATGTGATTACAGGAGTGTCACCATATGGATATGTTGAGCTTCAGGATATTGATTCTGACAAAAAGTTCATTGTTAATGGACAGAGGATCAAGCATTATCTTGAAAGCAATTTTGAGCAAGAATGCTCACAACTGAGGCTTGAATAAATCTCAGTAAAGGTCCAGCTAAAGACAATAAAGAAGCGCTTGCTGGGAGGCAACCCAGTCATTAGCAGGTTATCTGTTTTGTTTAATAAAAGTTTGATACATATTCTCAAAGGGTGATCATCAAAATTGAAGGAATTCACAGAGTTACAGAAGGATTCAGTGCAAAAAACAGAGAAAAGGAGCTTGCTGGCGAAAAATCGCCAGTAAGGGGTGCTCTGGGCATTAAACACCAGAATGGGCACCATTCTAGGCGTTTAACGCCAGTAAAGGTACCATTTTGGGCGTTAACGCCAGAATGGGCACCATTCTGGGCGTTTAACGCCAGGTGTGCAGCATCCTGGGCGTTTAGCAAAACGCCCAGTGAAGAAGGGATTTCTGGTGTTTAACGCCAGCCAGGGTACCTGGCTGGGCGTTTAATGCCCAAATTGGCCAACATTTGGGCGTTAAACGCCAGAATGGATACCATTCTGGGCGTTTAACACCAGATAGGTGGAGGACAGAGATTTTTCTTTCCACTTCAAATTTTTTTTAAACTTTCTTGTTTTGATTCATAATTTTCTACATAAACACATTTCAAACTTTCATCATTCACCTTCAAATTTTCAAAAATTAAAATCATTCTTCAAATCTCTTTTAAATCCTTTCCAAATCTTCTTCAAAAACTCTAACATCTCTCAAATTCTTTCCATATCTTCTCAAATCTCTTTCAAAATTTTCGAAATCTCTCCCCCTCCCTTATAAATACACGTTTGGTCATCCCCTTTTCCCCACCATTCGAATTTTCTCTCCTCCTCTCTCTCCTCTTTACTTTCTTTTTTTGCTTGAGGACAAGCAAACCTCTAAGTTTGGTGTGTTTTTCTGTGATCACTAAGCTAAGGCTCATCAAGATCATGGCTCCCAAAGGAAAACAAACCAATTCAAGAGGCAAGAAAGAGAACACTCCAAAGGACCTTTGGAGTCAAGAGAGGTTCTTAACCAAAGAACATGCAGACCATTACCACAAAATAATGGGTCTAAGGTCAGTGATCCCGGAAGTTAAATTTGATCTGAAAGAAGATGAATATCCAGAGATCCAAGAGCAAATTCGAAACAGAGGATGGGAAGTTCTAACCAACCCTAAGATAAAGGTTGGAAGAAACATGGTTCAGGAATTCTACTCAAATCTGTGGCTGACAGATAAGCAGAGAATGACTGGAACCGCTTTTCATACCTATAGAACCATGGTCAGAGGGAGAATTATTTACTTCCATCTGGACAAAATAAGAGAGGTCTTCAAATTGCCTCAACTACAAGATGATCCTGAATCCTTTAATAGGAAAATGGTGAGAGTAGATAAGGGGTTGGATCAAGTTCTAGAGGACATATGCCTCCCTGGAACCAAGTGGATGACCAATTCAAAAGGTGTCCCAAACCAACTCAAGAAGGGAGATCTCAAACCAGTTGCAAGAGGCTGGTTGGATTTCATAGGGCGTTCTATCTTGCCCACTAGTAACCGTTCTGAGGTTACTATCAAGAGAGCAGTGATGATTCATTGCATTATGCTGGGAAAAGAAGTGGAGATTCATCATCTGATTGCTTGTGAGATTTACACAATTGCAAACAAGAAATCCACTGAAGCCAAACTGGCTTACCCAAGCTTAATCTCTTTGCTATGTAAAGATGCTAGGGTGAGGATGGGAGTAGATGAATTCATCCCAATTGAGCACCCAATCACCAAGAGGTCAATGGAAGGACAAATGCAAGATAACTCTATCAAAAGGAGGGCGCAGGAGTTCCTCCCTGAACTTCCTGAAATTGACTACTGGACTCGTCTAGAAGCATCTGTTGCTAAGCTGCAAGAAGCTATGGAACAAATTAAGGAAGAACAGCAGAATCAAAATTGCATGCTCTGTAAATTGCTGAAGGAACAAGAGAAGCAGGGGCGTGAGCTACAGGAGCTGAAGCACCAGAAGCTCTCCCTTGAAGGGTCAAATACCCCACAAGTTGAGGGAGCATCCACTTCTCAAGATCAAGGTTGTTGAGTCCTAACTCTGTGATAATCTCTATCATTATGAGTCTATTTTAGAGTCATTTAAAATTTTGTTTTCTATTACTATTAGTCTTATCTTATATCTATTTTTGAGTCTTGTTCTTAATTCATGATTAATAAAATTTAAGATTCATGCCTTAAAGCTATAAATGTCCTATGAATCCATCACCTCTCTTAAATGAAAAATGCTTTAATCACAAAAGAACAAGAAGTACAGGATTTCGAATTCATCTATGAAACTAGTTGAATTAGTTTGATGTGGTGACAATAATTTTTGTTTTCTGAATGAATGCTTGAACAGTGCATATGTCTTTTGAATTTGTTGATTAAAGAATGTTAAACTTGTTGGCTCTTGAAAGAATGATGGAAAAGGAGAAATGTTATTGAGGATCTGAAAAATCATCAAATTGATTCTTGAAGCAAGAAAAAGCAGTAAAAAAACGAAAAAAACAAACAAACAAGTTTAAGGTGATCCAAGGCAAAAAGAGTGTGCTTAAGAACCCTAGACACCTCTGATTGGGGACTCTAGCAAAGCTGAGTCACAATCTGAAAAGGTTCACCCAGTCATGTGTCTGTGGCATGTATGTATCCGGTGGTAATACTAGAAGACAGAGTGCTTTGGGCCACAGCCAAGACTCATAAAGTAGCTACGTTCAAGAATCATCACACTTAACTAGGAGAATCAATAACACTATCTGAGTTCTGATTTCCTATAGATGCCAATCATTCTAAACTTCAAAGGATAAAGTGAGATGCCAAAACTGTTCAGAAGCAAAAAGCTACTAGTCCCGCTCATCTAATTGGAGCTAAGTTTCTTTGATATTTTGGAGTCTATATTATATTCTCATCTTTTTATTCTATTTTGATTTTCAGTTGCTTGGGGACAAGCAACAATTTATGTTTGGTGTTGTGATGAGCGGATAATTTATACGCTTTTTGGCATTATTTTTAGTATGTTTTTAGTATATTTTAGTTAGTTTTTATTACATTTTTATTAGTTTTTAGTTAAAATTCACTTTTCGGGGCTTTACTATGAGTTTGTGTGTTTTTTTGTGATTTCAGGTATTTTCTGGCTAAAATTGAGGGACCTGAGCAAAAATCTAATTCAGAGGCTGAACAGGACTGCAGATGCTGTTGGATTCTGACCTTCCTGCACTCGAAGTGGATTTTCTGGAGCTACAGAAGCCTAATTGGCGTGCTCTTAATTGCGTTGGAAAGTAGACATCTTGGGCTTTCCAGCAATGTATAATAGTTCATACTTTGCCCAAGATTTGATGGCCCAAACTGGCATTGTAAATCAGCTTCAGAATTCCCGGCGTTTAACGCCGGAACTGGCACAAAAATTGGAGTTAAACGCCCAAACTGGCATAAAAGCTGGCGTTTAACTCCAGAAAAAGTCTCTACACATGAAAGCTTTAATGCTCAGCCCAAGCACACACCAAGTGGACCCCGGAAGTGGATTTTTACGTCATTTACTCATTTCTGTATACCCTAGGTTACTAGTTCACTATTAATAGGACCTTTTGACATTGTATCTCGACCTCATGACACATTACACGTTTCTCATTGTATCTTTTACGGCATGAGTCTCTAAACCCCATGGTTGGGGGTGAGGAGCTCTGTTGTGTCTTGATGGATTAATGCAATTACTACTGTTTTTCATTCAATCACGCTTGCTTCTATTCTAAGATATCACTTGTTCTTCAACTTGATGGATGTGATGATCCGTGACACTCATCATCATTCTCACCTATGAACGTGTGCCTGACAACCACCTCCGTTCTACTTTAGATTGAGTAGATATCTCTTAGATTCCTTAATCAGGATCTTCGTGGTATAAGCTAGAATTGATGGCGGCAATCAAGAGAATCTGGAAGGTCTAAACCTTGTCTGTGGTATTCTGAGTAGGATTCAAGGATTGAATGACTGTGACGAGCTTCAAACTCCTGAGGGCTGGGCGTTAGTGACAGACGCAAAAGAATCACTGGATTCTATTCCAACCTAATTGAGAACCGACAGATGATTAGCCGTGCTGTGACAGAGCGCGTTGAACATTTTCACTGAGAGGATGGGAGGTAGCCATTGACAACGGTGAAACCTTACATACAGCTTGCCATGGAAGGAGCCTTGCGTGCTTAAAGAAGAAGACAGTAGGAAAGCAGAGATTCAGAAGATAGAGCATCTCCAAAACCTCAACCTGTTCTCCATTACTGCAAAATAAATACTTATTTCATGTTCTTTTACTTTTCACAATTAAATCTGATAATTATTGATATCCTGACTAAGAGTTACAAGATAACCATAGGTTGCTTCAAGCCGACAATCTCTGTGGGATCGACCCTTATTCACGTAAGGTATTACTTGGACGACCCAGTGCACTTGCTGGTTAGTTGTGCGAAATTGCAAAAGTGTGATTGCAATTTCGTGCACCAGTATCGTAAGTTTATTAGTTGAGTTCCTATTCTATCTTTAAAAATATTTGGGTCTCCTAGGATGTTTTTTATAATTGTAAAAATTAAAGTTGTTGTGGCATCTTGTGATTGATCTTCTGGTTTTATACTACTTAGGATTAATTCTCTTTCGGGTATAGTTAAAAAGTTATCCCACCATCCTTTTAATTGTCCCGTAAATCCTTGTGTGATCATGACTGCTACTTCTCTATCAGTAGCTCGTTTTGCCTTATAAGCAGTTGCTGCCATGGTCATACTACACATTAGGTCTAAAATGGCTTGTTCACTTAACCCATCTAAATTCCATTCTACTAATTTGGATCCTGTAAAACTATTCTGTACTAGCTGTGTTCTTTCTTCAAGGCTTACGTCAGCTAGGGTTGGTCTTGGATAATAATTTCTTAGTTTTGGATAATACTGATTCTTGTGTGTCATTTTGTTAATTTCTATTGTATTAACAACTATTTTTTCTAAACTTATGGATTTAAGTTTTTCCTTTAACTCATCAATGTCTGCTTCCACATTTGTTCTAAGTTTGATTATATCTGGACTTTAAAACTTATATATAGGTTTTTCGATGGGTTTAAGTTGTTCATGTTTATGTTCAATTCTTTCTAACTGGTTTTTCATAATATCTAGGACTATGTTGGTGTAGTTAAGTTGTTGATGTACCTTTTTAATGTCTATTTTGTCTACACTTCCTTCTATTCTACTATCTTTATAGAGGGTGGCTTCTAGTTCTAAATTGTGAGCTACCTGTAGTTTTATGGTTTCTTTTGGTGGATATTGGGATTCTACGGTTTGCCCTGTACTTGTTTTCCAAGTAGTGGTTGTCTTAGTTAAAGGACAAAATTCTTTTTTGAAATCATAAAAATAGGTTTTTAACCAATAGAAGAAGTATAAATTAATTTTATTTTTTATTAAATAATCATAAAATTCTCTTCTTATTTCGATAGTTTCTTTTTAAGAATATCTAGTAAAATACCAGTTTCTTAATCCTGTATTATATTCTGCATAAAAATCTTTACTAAACCAATTTTTATCAATCTCAAAAGGTTCTTCTTTCATTATAACTCCTAAGATTTGAGAGGTAGTTGGCGAATAATTATTCTCTGTTCCATATAAAGGAGTTTCTATATGTGGTCTATTGTTATTTATTCTTATAACTCCATCGTTTATGAAGGAATTATCTATAGAATGTATTGGGGAAATTTCTTCTTTATTCTGATAATTTGGTATTCTAACTGAATGAGACCTATTCATTCTTAGTCTAATATGTGGACCTTCTCTAATAATATCCCTAATTTCTGTATTTTCTATTTTTTCCTCTTTTACTATATCTTCTAAAATCCATTCTTCAGGAATATTCTCCATTAGTTCTTCATGTTGAAGTTTTTTAGGTGTTTGAACAAAAGACCTTCATAAATTAGCATGAATAATAATAGTGTCATCTTTTGATGATTCTCTTTTAGCCCTAAAGTTATAATTTACCCTATTAATTTTATAATATATCCTATAAATTACTTCAAAAGGGTCATATTTTTCATCAATGATGTCTTTAGGTGTTTTAATATATAACTT
Source organism: Arachis hypogaea (assembly GCF_003086295.3). Taxonomy (NCBI): domain Eukaryota; kingdom Viridiplantae; phylum Streptophyta; class Magnoliopsida; order Fabales; family Fabaceae; genus Arachis; species Arachis hypogaea. Next base: position 79,230,048 of record NC_092044.1, on the reverse strand, counting down.
GAGAGCTTCAGAGGTGTATTCATTTTTAAGACTCAAGGAAAAATTTGGATAACAATTCAAAAATACTGGACCATCATGAGAATTACTTTCTAACATAGCTATTAGTGAGTCTTTAAATTTTTTAAACCTTGTGTCTCGTAATACAATTAGGATTGGTATGTTAATCCCTAGTCTAAAGTTAGGTTTGGCTGCTACATGGATAAGTCCTATATGAATAAAATTATAACCTTTTTGTTCATGCTCTTTTAGTTTTTGTTCCTCTAGTATGTTTATAATGTGATTATTACTAGTTCCTGGATAACTGTATTCTGGCATGTGTATTTCGTTATCTTTTTGTTCCCAGAAAGCTTGTCTTTTATAAACTTCATTTTTACTTATAAGAGGTACAGACCAGTTATGAAACTTTTCTTCTAATTTTATTACTTGTAATTCTGAAGATGAACTTGAAACTTCTGTATCATTATTCCTTATTATTATTGAATTATTCTTTTCTTTGTTCAATTCAGCTAAAGATCTTAGAATTCCAACCATTGTCTGCTTAAAGACTTGTACTATGGGACCACCCTACCTTACCAATGGTTTTATTGCCTGCAAAGAGGACTTATCACCAAGTATGCTCATTGGGTAGACCAACGTATAAATGGCTCTCACCGCTACACTTATCTTTAATAAATTAGGGAATGGAGTTCTATAAGGTCTTTAGTTGTTTAACAAAGTTCAGAATAATAATAAAGGAATGAGGATACGAGTATACTATAACAAAATTTAGAGATTGAAATAAAGTCTAGTATAATAACGTAAAAATTCAATCATCTGTAATTGATTATAATGGATTTCCTCGTCTCTGATAATATAGTTCGTTTCATATGAATAACAGTAAGAACAAAGTTTAATAGATCTTCTTATGATATTATGTTTATATGGTGGTCTCATGAGAAGATACCAGAACCATTCTTTCTCTAAAGCCATTATTTTTAGGGGTATGGGTTTTTCATGATAAAGATGTTCTTCAGATACTGGTTTAGTTTTAAACAAATCTGATGGCTGCAATAATGTATATCTGTTAACTGTAGGGACCTCATATAAGCTTTTAGTTGATGCTGATGATTTTTCACTTTTAACAACCTGTGACATCGTCAAGGGTTTAATACATAATTGTTTAGCTTGTATTGGAGTTGCTGGTTGGTCAAGAGGTTGACCATAATTTTCACTGCTTGCTTGTTTCTTTCTCATTTTTACCTTGCAAAAATTCTATTGTTAGAAAATCAGGTAATGCATTTGATTCTCCTTTAATATGCTCAATAGAAAAATCAAAGCATGATAATATAGCTTGGCATCTGTCAAATATTTGTTTAGAAACTAGATTTTTAACATCATTCTTTAATACACTAGGGACTGCTTTGCAATCAGTCCTGATTAAGAAGATTCTATTGAATAAGAACCTTCTTAAAGACTTGTACTACGGGACCACCCTAGCTTACCAATAGTTTTATTGCCTTTAAAGAGGACTTATCTCCAGGTATGCTCGCTGGGCTGACCAACGTATAAACGGCTCTCACCGCTACACTTATCTTTAATAAATTAGGGAATAGAGTTCTATAAGGTCTTTAGTTGTTTAACAAAGTTTAGAATAATAATAAAGGAATGAGGATACGAGTATTCTATAACAAAATTTAGAGATTGTAATAAAATCTAGTATAATAACGTAAAAATTCAATCATCCGTTATTGATTATAAAGGATCTCCTCATCTCTGATAATATAGTTTGTTTCATATGGATAACAGTAAGAACAAAGTTTAATAGATCTTCTCATGATATTATGTTTATATGGTGGTCTCATGAGAAGATACCAGAACCAGGCTTTCACCTGGCTCTGATACCAACTATTATGAGTACCATAAAAATATTAAAATTAATGATAAATAGAATACTAAGAAGTACTATCAATATAATAATAAAATCTAATATATATATATATATATATATATATATATATATATATATATATATATATATATATATTACGCGACTACATCCTTTCAAATTGTCCGATGAATCAAATTCTTTAGTTGCTTAGCTCTTCACGAACACAAAACAACGAAGACACGTTATAAAATTTGTATAGAAATTTGATTGAGTCAAGTCAAACAACACAAATCTTGATGTTGATGATTAAGATCTTGCTTTTCCTTGTTGGAATTTCAAGCTCTATTGAAGTTAATCGTTATCTCATCAATGATGAATATTGCTACGAAAATTGCTTTCAGTGTCATGGTTACCGCTACGGTTTTTACGAGTGTCTAGATAAAGGTGAAGTTTGCCATGCATATTGCAAAAATTGTGTTTGTAAGGAATCATCTAGTCCACCATATCATTGTCAATGCAGAGATTTATCTTTAAACCGGTGTCCGATTCCAGAATGCAAGTGAAGAAGTTCCAATAATGTCTCTTTCATGATGTCATGAAAATCGGTTTAGAATAACTTGAGGCATGTTTCAAATAATCGTTATATGAAAAGATCAAGTATTATTTAAAAGTATTATTTTATATTTTTAGAATGTTTAATTTAGTTTAATGTATTTTAATTTTTTTATTTAATTACTAAATTGAACTTTATCTTATGAATTTAGAATTTTTTTTATTTTAATTTAATAAGAGATTATAAATATCCCATAAATTATCGTAGTTATCATTTAGAGATTAGAGGTGTGAAAACCTTCCTTTTGGTTTTGTAATAAAACCATAACATGGACAAGTGAGATTGAGTGAGTCTCTCTTTTGTTATATTGGTGAATTAGATAGATAGTTAAAGAGTCTCTTCAATTCAATTTCCAAACTATGGTATGGACGACCAATAAGATTGAGGAGTCTATTTTTTTATAGAAAATAGAGTTTTTTTTATTCAATCTCAATCTGTCCTTTTGTTTTTATTTTAATTTCAATGTGTCTTTTTAATTGAGTTTAAATTTTTATCTCCTTATTTATCCTCTTCTTTATAACAACAATAGAATTTTATATTTTTTGTTGATAGAAATTTTGGTATCTCATTATGAAATCACTTTAATTTAAAAGAGGTTAAATAGAATTACATGAATAAAATCACTTTATCCTAAAATTTTGACAATTAAACAAAGGTAGTATATGAATAATCATAGACATATTGTTTTGGTTTTGGGCATATATGTTATTAACCAATTAAGGCCAAATGCTAGTAATGTAATGTATGTGTGATTATACATCTAATATCTACTTCAAAAATATCTGCAGTGTATTCATTTATATTTATTTATACTATTTAAAAAATTATAATTATAAGAAAACACTACAAAATTTCTTAAAGCAAATAAAACTTTTAATTTATTCAAAATATTTTATTCAAAAAATTTAATTTGTTAAAAAAAGAGAAATACATAAATGATTATATATCTAATATTTTTTCATACAAAAGTATTTTGAATTTGAAGCATACTCACTACAAGAATTGGGTCGACGAAATTTTATGAGGAATATTATTTTTTTGTCACTATTTAGCGAAAAATTGGTGAGACATCAACCACAACACTTTGGAATAATTATCACAAAATATCCGGACATGACATAAACGGCCAATTAGTGATGAGAGATTTTCAAGTTAATTATTTTTAAATTTAGCTTCATAGCTAAAAGAGTAGCGAGAGAAATTTGTTAGTTAATGTCACAAATAATTTAGCAAGCAACAATTTCGAAAGAAATCCTTCACTTAAGCATTCAACTAGATAAAATTGGAATAGTGAAGGATATTATGGCTGGCCGCTATATATTTGATCCGTTGCAAAAGTTTGACACACATGGAGCAACTAGAAAACTAGTTATTACAGACGGATATTTTCGACGGATTTTATCTCACGGAAATATAGACGGAATTTCATAGGGATTTTTTGTCGGAAAACAAAAAAATGAATTAGCATAAATTACAGACGGAAAAAAAATCCGTCGATAATTCTGTCGGAAAATTTTTTTTTTCGTGGAAAATGGTTACAGACGGATTTTCCGTCTGTAATTAAATAGAGAAAATGTTGCATTTTATTAGATTATTACAGACGAAAAATTCGTCTGTAATTTAAAATTTTCCCTCGGAAAATATTGATGTAAACCTAACTTAACCTAGTGTCTCGAGCTTCATTCACAATTCACACACGTTCATTCACACTTCACACACGAGCTTCTTCTTCACGAGCTGCTCCTTCTCTGGTCGCACGAGCTTCTTCCGTCGTTGCCGCCGTTCGCATCACACGATCTCTCTGTCATCCCTTGCCTCGCATGAGCTCCTTTCGCACGAGCTGCTCCCTTGGTCGCCATTTTTACAGAGCTTTCTCCGCCACTCTCGTCGCGTCTACTCCTTTCATCGCCGTCGTCACAGAGCTCTCTCCACCACCGCTTCTTGTCACATTTGCTCCCTTAGTGAGTTTCAGGTATAATAAGATTTTGTGATTTTGGTGCTTAGGGCTCAATTTTTCTGTGCCAATTTTAGGTTTATCAATTTTTCTTCGCAGTTTTCTGTGCTCAGGGGATGCTAGTTACCATCTCTTCATGCTTGCTCGAACCAATAACCGCGGAGATGGTAAATGTGTGTGAAAATGAAATTCATGCTCCATCTTGCTTAGATATTTGGATTACTAACTATGCAATACTTAACTGCTAACATACTAGCAGTTAGTACTAAGTACCGATGTTCCATGCTTTCGAGGTTTTCCGATTTTTGTCATAATCTAAAGTATAAGTTTCTCCAAGTAAATTTGTTACTCTATAGCTCAAAACTCATATCTACTATACTTTATGCAGGGCTTCTTACTGCTATACACAAAAAATATTTACATGTTTTGAATTATCGGGAGTTGTTTTTAAATGATTTCGGTGATCGTGTTGCTCAGTTGTTACACGTTCAGTCTATCGCCCTTGTTTCGCAAAACCAAATGGGAAATCTTCACCAAGAGTTTCTTATTGTGAACACACACCTGTTATTTCCTCACGATTTGAGTCTATGTATAGTGAGATTGCATCAGGTATGTCCATATTTTCCTTCTGATTCATATATGAATTTGGTTTTCAATCTTATCTTAGCTTCACTGTCTTTGTAGGTTCACCAAATTTTGCAGCATGTGGAATTGTTTCAAAAAGAAAACAGGCTGAAACCAATGCCGATTATACTCTGCGAGTGAGTTTATTGTCAATTTTGCAGCATTTGCTTCAATGTTTGTACTTGTTGGGGATCATTATCAATTGCCTCCACTTGTCCAGGTAGGTGATTACTCATGTTTCTTGTGTATAACTCTTACTATGGTAAACTCTATTAGGAAATTCATACCTGATTATTCTCAAAGCATAGAGGCCCGAGAGAATGGCATGGGGATAAGTTTATTCTGTAGGCTCTCCGAAACACATTCAGAGGCAATTGCGGAATTACAGAGTGGTGCACGAAATTGTGATCATCAATGGCGCCATCAACATGGTACGCTCAATTGCTATCTCAACTATTTATCACAACTTCGCACAACTAACTAGCAAGTGTACTGGGTCGTCCAAGTAATAAACCTTACGCGAGTAAGGGTCGATCCCACGGAGATTGTTGGTATGAAGCAAGCTATGGTCATCTTGTAAATCTTAGTCAGGCAGAATCAAATGGTTATGGATGATTTATGAATAAAGCATAAAGATAAAGATAGAGATACTTATGTAATTCATTGGTAAGAATTTCAGACAAGCGTATGGAGATGCTTTGTCCCTTCCGTCTCTCTGCTTTCCTACTGTCTTCATCCAATCCTTCTTACTCCTTTCCATGGAAAGCTGTATGTAGGGTTTCACCGTTGTCAGTGGCTACCTCCCATCCTCTCAGTGAAAATGTTCTACGCACCCTGTCACGGCACGGCTAATCATCTGTCGGTTCTCAATCAGGTTGGAATAGAATCTAGTGATTCTTTTGCGTCTGTCACTAACGCCCAGCCTTCAGAAGTTTGAAGCTTGTCACAGTCATTCAATCATTGAATCCTACTCAGAATACCACAGACAAGGTGATGACAAGTCATCTTAGCCAAGTTTCACTAGTCTCTTTTTTTTGTTTTCAATTGAATTATGCACTTTCTTGTGGCCTAAGCAAGCTAATTTGGGTAGATTTTCATGCTTCCTCTGATTGAATCAACCATAGATAAATTCATGCTTTTTCATGAGATTTGATGCCATAATGGTTGCATATTAGGACAGAATGAACATCTCATGATTTTGAGCACAGCTTTGATGTGTTTGGTTGGTTAATGATAGGTGAAGAAAGCTTGGAGAAAGGTTGAAGTAAGAAGGAATGGCTAGAAGCTAAGAGAGGACAAGGAAACAAATGAAATTGAACCAGGAAGTATAAAGTTGGACTTGAAGTTAGCCCTCAAACTTTAGCACAAACTTTTGGGTGAAAAGTTAGCCTCAAAGTTAGCCCCCTAACTTGAAGGCTAACGTGAGAATTGAAAATTTCACCCAGGGCTAGCCAACGTTTGCGCCAACGTTAGCCCCCTAACTTGGAGGCTAACGTTGGCATGGAAATTTGCTCCAGGGCTAGCCAACGTTTGCGCCAACGTTAGCCCCCTAACTTGGAGGCTAACGTTGGCATGAAAAATTCACCCAGGGTAGCCAACGTTTGCGCCAACGTTAGCCCCCTAACTTGGAGGCTAACGTTGGCATGAAAAATATACTCCAGGGCTAGCTAACGTTGGCGCCATTGGTGCATGAGGAAGGGCCAACGTTGGAGCTCAAGTTAGACCCCTAACTTTGGCACCAACGTTGGCATCAGTAAATTGGGCTATCTGATATGAAAAGTTTGAGCAGAAGTTAGACCCCTAACGTTGGCTCAAACTTTTACTCCAACTTCTATAAAAATCCAATCCGGTTCAATTGGTTCACTTTGGTTCCTCTCCAAACTCCAAGAGCAATCAACCAAGGCCTCTTTCAACCCAATTCCACCAAGAGCAAAGGCCCAACTCAAGGCTTGAAGATCATTTGAAGAAAGTGTATAAATAGGCTAGAATTCAAGTCATTCGGGGGAGCTTCCTTTTATAGTTTTTCATAGAGCTTTCTTTTAGAATTTTCAGAGGAGTTTTCGGAGAGAAGTGAATTTTAGTTTCTTAGTTTGGGGAAGGAGAATTCCATTCTCTTCCTCTTAGTTTTATTGCTTTAAATTTCAATTACAACTGCCTTGGATCTTGGGTTGAAGAATTGAAGGAATTCTGTTTCAATCTCACCTTGGATCTTGTTTATTTTCACTGCAATTGAATTTAACTTTCTGTTACTTGCATCTCATCTACTTTCTTTGCAATTTACAATTCCCTTGCAATTGTTCTTGTTGGATCTAGGAAGGCATAGAGATCTAGACTTGGTTTTCTAGTCTCTGGGTCCTGAGATCTAAATTCCCAATTTACATTCTGTTTACTGCTTTCCATGTTCATTTACTTCTCTGCTTCAAGATCTGATTTCATCCACACCCTCTTCTACTTCTCTACTTGATGCAATTTACTTTTCCTTGTTTGAATTCTGCAAATCCAATCCCCAATCCCCTTTACATTTCAAGCCATTTACATTTCTTGCACTTTAAGATTCTGCAATTTATAATTCTTGCAATCTAAGTTTCTGCCATTTAATTTCTTGTTATTTAAGATTCAGCAATTTATTTCCTATTCTCTTTACTTCCAATGCAATTTAAATTCTGCAAATCACCAATCATTCAACCAAATCTTGATTCGCTTGACTAAATCAACCACTAAACTAAAATTGCTCAATCCTTCAATCCCTGTGGGATCGACCTCACTCCCGTGAGTTATTATTACTTGATGCGACCCGGTGCACTTGCCGGTTAGATTTGTGTGTTTTGGGAGAAATTCATTTTTCCATCAAAATATCTCATCAAGTTTTTGGCGCCGTTGCCGGGGATTGATTAGATTGACAATGATTAAGTGAGGTGGTGGTCTAGATCAAGCATTTTCTTTATTTTTGTTCTCTGTTTTAGATTGAAACCAAGGTGTTTGAGTTTATGCCTCACTAAGAAATTCTCATCTGTGATATGAGTAATTTCAATTTTCAATGGTGTTGTGCTTTCCAAAATACAAATGGAGTTCAACTCATCTTGCAGTCAAACAAAATTTTTCAGGATATCACCCACCAGCACCAACCTCTAATGGTGGCTGGGGATATCACCAAGAATTAACAGATTCTGAGCACTCCAATCCATGGAGATTTGCTTCAGAGACACAAGATGAGCAGGAGAAGCATATGGGATACAAACCTCCACTCCAAAATAATTCATATTATTATCCTCATGGTAGATGGGAGGATTACCACAGACTGAAAGAGCATCCACCCTCACGTCCCAGTTCCTCAATTAAAAGTTCTTCATCACTTGATTATGCCTCAACACAAAGTTTCCTCCAAAATCCATACCAGTCATCCCATCAATCACACAGCTCATTCCACACTCCTCAACACAACTTCACCACAACACATTCACGTCACCAAAATTACTCTCAACCTTCATCTCTTGAATTAACAGATGAGGAATACCTTGAAGGCATTGAATTAACAGATGAGGAATACCTTGAAGGCATTGAAATACAGAGAAAACTAGTGGAATTCTACACAAAATCCCCATCTTGGGAAGAAACCATACTCGAGCAGATAAATGGGTCCTTAGAGCAAACAAAGAGGAACTTAGAACCATCAAACAGTACGGATGAAGACAAATTTGTGGGTGAGGAAGTGGAAAAGCAAGATGAGGAAGCCTCTGTGTCAAGAGAAAGTTCAATGAAAAATGAGGTAGAGGTGGTTGAACCTGAAACTGCACTTGAGATGACAAGAGAACATGAAGACTCACAACTCTCACAAACTTCCCTAGACCAAAACGCCTCAACACTTGAAACCATGATTGAAAGGTATGAAGAGGAGATGAAGAAATGTTGGGAAGATCAACAAACCTCCTCCATGATAGAGCTATTAAAGAAAATGTTGGGTGCAAAGAAAGGAGTGGAGGAGCATGAAAGTGAGGAAGTCATTCCAGAGAATTCACACTCAAGTGAAGCAGAAAATCACATGAAGGAAGGGCTCATGGAACCACCAATACAAGAGGCTCTTAATGAAGAAATCACTCCAATAATCACACAGCAACCATGTCTTGACATCCAAGAAGTGAAGGCAATTGACAAAAGCACCGAGAAGAGGATTGTGACCAAGCTACAAAGGACAACATTCAAGAGAAGGTCAACTGCAAACAATCCTTCCCCTGAACTAGCAAGCAAGCTCGATCAAGCAGTGTACAAAATGAGGCTTGCTGAGAAGAGACTAAGAAAAGGGACAACAACTGAAACTTTTCCCCCATTAAGGTCATTCCTCTTAACCAACTGGAAGAAGAGGAAGAAAGTGAAGAACAACATGTCAAGCTAGTGACAATAAAAGAGCGCTTGTTGGGAGGCAACCCAACCTGAGGTAGTTCTCTTTTCATATCTGTTTCAATAAAAAGGTTAATTAGTTTTATCTATATTGCAAGAAGCTAAGTTTGGTGTTGCACACCAAAACAATCTAAGGGAGAATAAAGGATTCTAAGTTTGGTGTTCCACCAAAATTTCATCATACAATATATTCTCACCTTTTGCATAATGCTAGCTTCAAGCATTTAGACAAACTAATTAACTATTCTGCTATTTTTAGTTTTATTGCTTTTGAAAAAAAAAAAGAGAAAAAGAATTTCACACATGGTTAATGAAAACCTTTGGCAAGGTACTAAGTTTGGTGTTCCCACACCAAAGTAAGTTCAAAAAGCCCACAAATAAATCATGCAGAGTAACCACTGTTTCCAAGTGCTTGGGGAACAAGCAACTTCCAATATCACTGCAGAATATCATACAAAATTTTGGAGATTTTTAGCATCATCAACCAAGGAGGTGAAAGATGAACATGAAAGTCAGCATTGATGATGATGAGAAGAAGGAAAGCAAGTGAACTCCAACAGGTTGTATTGTTAAGTGATTGTTTTACATCAAATATTGCTGTAATTGAAAGTTGGATTATATCCTTATTTGCCCTGCCTATCTGCATAGTGTAGTTTTCTTTATACACCTCTGCCTGCCTGCATAGCATAGCCTTTCTTTATAATTCAATAAGCAAGATGCTTGATTATTCACAACATTCTTATCTTCAAAACTTGTTTGCACTTAATTTTCAAGAATGCATCACATAAAGGTTTTTTGAAAAGAAGGATTGAGGAATAAATCAATTTTGAGGCAAGCAAAAGATTAGGAGAAGTGGTGGTTCTAGTTGTATGATTATGTATTGAGGTTGCATGCTTGTGAACACTTGCATGGGAGCTCATAGGCAGGACATGAAGTTCAAAGAAGTATTGTGGAGATTCTCAAAAATCAATTGATCCGAGAAGCAAGCAAAACAAAAATAAAGTAAAGAAAATACAAAAACAAAAAGAACATGGCCCAAGGCTCTGAGCATCAAGTACTAGGCAGAAAAAGAAAGAAAGAAACAAAAACTCAAAGAGTTGTTATCCTAGTAAATGCTTGTGGTTGAAGTGTGTCAAAGAAAGAGGCTTGAGCAAGTAAATCCTGAGGGGTGCTTTAACACCTAATACCTTAAAACCAACTGGTTTAGGAGTATTGATTGAAAGCTTATTTAAAAAGCCGCTTTGAGACATGATACTTAGAGTCGAGGCCAAAGCAAAGAAAATTATAAGCTGCTTCAAGGTGATTACATATAAAGAGATCTCCATGATACCATTTGGATGAATATCCTAAGACCTACGACTCCCAATATGTGAGGACTAGTGAGCACTGAAGCCCTTGCATGAGCATATGATTTAGACTTCATCCCACTGTTACTTGATCACTTCACTCACTGTGCTTTACAAGTGTTCCTCAATCCATCTTAATTGAAAGAATCTCTGAGCATAATTCATTTCTTGCTTGAGGACAAGCAAGCTTTAAGTGGGGTGTTGTGATGACAAGTCATCTTAGCCTAGTTTCACTAGTCTCTTTCTTTTGTTTTCAATTGAATTATGCACTTTCTTGAGGCCTAAGCAAGCTAATTTGGGTAGATTTTCATGCTTCCTCTGATTGAATCAACCATAGATAAATTCATGCTTTTTCATGAGATTTGATGCCATAATGGTTGCATATTAGGACAGAATGAACATCTCATAATTTTGAGCACAGCTTTGATGTGTTTGGTTGGTTAATGATAGGTGAAGAAAGCTTGGAGAAAGGTTGAAGTAAGAAGGAATGGCTAGAAGCTAAGAGAGGACAAGGAAACAAATGAAATTGAACCAGGAAGTATAAAGTTGGACTTGAAGTTAGCCCTCAAACTTTAGCACAAACTTTTGGGTGAAAAGTTAGCCTCAAAGTTAGCCCCCTAACTTGAAGGCTAACGTGAGAATTGAAAATTTCACCCAGGGCTAGCCAACGTTTGCGCCAACGTTAGCCCCCTAACTTGGAGGCTAACGTTGGCATGGAAATTTGCTCCAGGGCTAGCCAACGTTTGCGCCAACGTTAGCCCCCTAACTTGGAGGCTAACGTTGGCATGAAAAATTCACCCAGGGTAGCCAACGTTTGCGCCAACGTTAGCCCCCTAACTTGGAGGCTAACGTTGGCATGAAAAATATACTCCAGGGCTAGCTAACGTTGGCGCCATTGGTGCATGAGGAAGGGCCAACGTTGGAGCTCAAGTTAGACCCCTAACTTTGGCACCAACGTTGGCATTAGTAAATTGGGCTATCTGATATGAAAAGTTTGAGCAGAAGTTAGACCCCTAACGTTGGCTCAAACTTTTACTCCAACTTCTATAAAAATCCAATCCGGTTCAATTGGTTCACTTTGGTTCCTCTCCAAACTCCAAGAGCAATCAACCAAGGCCTCTTTCAACCCAATTCCACCAAGAGCAAAGGCCCAACTCAAGGCTTGAAGATCATTTGAAGAAAGTGTATAAATAGGCTAGAATTCAAGTCATTCGGGGGAGCTTCCTTTTATAGTTTTTCATAGAGCTTTCTTTTAGAATTTTCAGAGGAGTTTTCGGAGAGAAGTGAATTTTAGTTTCTTAGTTTGGGGAAGGAGAATTCCATTCTCTTCCTCTTAGTTTTATTGCTTTAAATTTCAATTACAACTGCCTTGGATCTTGGGTTGAAGAATTGAAGGAATTCTGTTTCAATCTCACCTTGGATTTTGTTTATTTTCACTGCAATTGAATTTAACTTTCTGTTACTTGCATCTCATCTACTTTCTTTGCAATTTACAATTCCCTTGCAATTGTTCTTGTTGGATCTAGGAAGGCATTGAGATCTAGACTTGGTTTTCTAGTCTCTGGGTCCTGAGATCTAAATTCCCAATTTACATTCTGTTTACTGCTTTCCATGTTCATTTACTTCTCTGCTTCAAGATCTGATTTCATCCACACCCTCTTCTACTTCTCTACTTGATGCAATTTACTTTTCATTGTTTGAATTCTGCAAATCCAATCCCCAATCCCCTTTACATTTCAAGTCATTTACATTTCTTGCACTTTAAGATTCTGCAATTTATAATTCTTGCAATCTAAGTTTTTGCCATTAAATTTCTTGTTATTTAAGATTCAGCAATTTATTTCCTATTCTCTTTACTTCCAATGCAATTTAAATTCTGCAAATCACCAATCATTCAACCAAATCTTGATTCGCTTGACTAAATCAACCACTAAACTAAAATTGCTCAATCCTTCAATCCCTGTGGGATCGACCTCACTCCCATGAGTTATTATTACTTGATGCGACCCGGTGCACTTGCCGGTTAGATTTGTGTGTTTTGGGAGAAATTCATTTTTCCACCAAAATATCTCATCACAAGGTTTAGACCTTCCGGATTCTCTTGAATGCCGCCATCAATTCTAGCTTATACCACGAAGATTCCGATCAAGGGATCCAAGAGATAAACATTCAAGCCTTATTTGCTTGTAGAACAGAAGTGGTTGTCAGGCACTCGTTTATAAGTGAGAATGATGATGAGTGTCACATAATCATCACATTCATCATTTTCTTGGGTGCAAATGAATATCTTAGAACAAGAACAAGCTGAATTGAATAGAAGAATAATAGTAATTGCATTAATACTCGAGGTACAGCAGAGCTCCACACCTTAATCTATGGTGTGTAGAAACTCCACCGTTGAAAATACATAAGAACAAGGTCTAGGCATGGCCATGAGGCCAGCCCCCATACGTGATCAAAAGATTCAAAGATCTAAAGATGATCAAAGTATCTAAAGTGATCCAAAGATGAAAATACAATAGCAAAAGGTCCTATTTGTAGAGAACTAGTAGCCTAGGGTTTACAGAAATGAGTAAATGACATAAAAATCCACATCCGGGCCCACTTGGTGTGTGCTTGGGCTTAGCATTGAAGCATTTTCGTGTAGAGACTTCTCTTGGAGTTAAACGCCAGCTTTTGTGCAAGTTTGGGCGTTTAACTCCCATTCTTGTGCCAGTTCCGGCGTTTAACGCCGGGCAGTTTTGAGCTGATTTGGGACACCGGTTTGGGCCATCAAATCTCGGGCAAAGTATGGACTATTAAACATTGTTGGAAAGCCCAGGATGTCTTCTTTCCAACGCCGTTGAGGGCGCGCCAATTGGGCTTCTGTAGCTCCAGAAAATCCACTTCGAGTGCAGGGAGGTCAGAATCCAACAGCATCTGTAGTCCTTTTCAGCCTCTGAATCAGATTTTTTCTCAAGTCCCTCAATTTCAGCCAGAAAATACCTGAAATCACAGAAAAACACACAAACTCATAGTAAAGTCCAGAAAAGTGAATTTTAACTAAAAACTAATAGAAATATACTAAAAACTAACTAAAACATACTAAAAACATACTAAAAACAATGCCAAAAAGCGTACAAATTATCCGCTTATCACAACACCAAACTTAAATTGTTGCTTGTCCCCAAGCAACTGGAAATCAAATAAGATAAAGAGAAGAGAATATGCAATGAATTCCAAAAACATCTATGAAGATCAGTATTAATAAGATGAGCGGGGCTTTTAGCTTTTTGCCTCTGAATAGTTTTGGCATCTCACTCTATCCTTTGAAATTCAGAATGATTGGCTTCTATAGGAACTCAGAATCCAGATAGTGTTATTGATTCTCCTAGTTAAGTATGATGATTCTTGAACACAGCTACTTTATGAGTCTTGGCCGTGGCCCAAAGCACTTTGTCTTCCAGTATTACCACCGGATACATATATGCCGCAGACACATAATTGGGTGAACCTTTTCAGATTGTGACTCAGCTTTGCTAGAGTCCCCAATTAGAGGTGTCCAGGGTTCTTAAGCACACTCTTTTTGCCTTGGATCACACTTTTATTTCTTTCTTTTTCTTTCTTTTTCTCTTTCTCCTTTTTTTTTTTTGTATTCACTGCTTTTTCTTGCTTCAAGAATCATTTTTATGATTTTTCAGATCCTCAGTAACATGTCTCCTTTTTCATCATTCTTTCAAGAGCCAACCATTCATGAACAACAAATTCAAAAGACATATGCACTGTTTAATCATACATTCAGAAAACAAAAGTATTGCCACCACATCAAAATAATTAATCTGTTATAAAATTTAAAATTCATGCAATTCTTCTCTTTTTCAATTAAGAACATTTTTCATTCAAGAAAGGTGATGGATTCATAGGACATTCATAACTTTAAGGCATAGACACTAAGACACTAATGATCATGAGACACAAACATGGACAAACATAAGCATAAAATGCGAAAAACAAGAAAATAGAGAACAAGGAAATTAAAGAACGGGTCCACCTTAGTGATGGTGGCTTGTTCTTCCTCTTGAAGATCTTATGGAGTGCTTGAGCTCCTCAATGTCTCTTCCTTGTCTTTGTTGCTACTCTCTCATGATTCTTTGATCTTCTCTAATTTCATGGAGGAGGATGCAATGTTCTTGGTGCTCCACCCTTAGTTGTCCCATGTTGGAACTTAATTCTCCTAGGGAGGTGTTGATTTGCTCCCAATAGTTTTGTGGAGGAAGGTGCATCCCTTGAGGCATCTCAGGGATTTCATGATGAGTGGGATCTCTTGTTTGCTCCATCCTTTTCTTAGTGATGGGCTTGTCCTCATCAATGGGGATGTCTCCTTCTATGTCAATTCCAACTGAATAACAGAGGTGACAAATGAGATGAGGAAAGGCTAACCTTGCCAAGGTAGAGGACTTGTCCGCCACCTTATAAAGTTCTTGGGCTATAACCTCATGAACTTCTACTTCCTCTCCAATCATGATGCTATGAATCATGATGGCCCGGTCTATAGTAACTTCAGATCGGTTGCTAGTGGGAATGATTGAGCGTTGGATAAACTCCAACCATCCCCTAGCCACGGGTTTGAGGTCATGCCTTCTCAGTTGAACCGACTTTCCTCTTGAATCTCTCTTCCATTGAGTGCCCTCTTCACAAATGTCTATGAGGACTTGGTCCAACCTTTGATCAAAGTTGACCCTTCTAGTGTAAGGGTGTTCATCTCCTTGCATAATGGGCAAGTTGAATGCCAACCTTACATTTTCCGGACTAAAATCTAAGTATTTCCCCCGAACCATTGTAAGCCAATTCTTTAGGTCCGGGTTCACACTTTGATCATGGTTCTTGGTGATCCATGGATTGGCATAGAACTCTTGAACCATTAAGATTCCGACTTGTTGAATGGGGTTGGTAAGAACTTCCCAACCTCTTCTTCGGATCTCATGTCGGATCTCCGGGTATTCACTCTTTTTGAGTTTGAAAGGGACCTCGGGGATCACTTTCTTCAAGGCCACAACTTCATAGAAGTGGTCTTGATGCACCCTTGAGATGAATCTCTCCATCTCCCATGACTCAGAGGTGGAAGCTTTTGCTTTCCCTTTCCCCTTTCTAGAGGTTTCTCTGGCCTTAGATGCCATAAATGGTTATGGAAAAACAAAAAGAAATGCTTTTACCATACCAAACTTAAAAGATTTGCTCGTCCTCGAGCAAAAGAAGAAAGAAGAGAGTAGAAGAAGAAGAAATAGAGGAGATGGAGATGGCTTTGTGGTTCGGCCAAAGGGGGAGAAGTAGTGTTTAGGTTGTGTGAAAATGAAGGAGTGAAGATGGGTTTATATAGGGGTGGAGAGAGGGGTAGGGTTCGGTTATGGGATGGTGGGTTTGGAAGGGAAAGTGGTTTGAATTTGAATGGTGAGGTAGGTGAGGTTTTATGAAGGATGGATGTGAGTGGTGAAGAGAAAGATGGGATTTGATAGGTGAGGGGTTTTTGGGGAAGAGGTGTTGAGGTGATTGGTGAATGGGTGAAGAAGAAGAGAGAGGGTGGTGGGGTAGGTGGGGATCCTGTGGGGTCCACAGATCCTGAGGTGTCAAGGAAAAGTCATCCCTGCACCAAGTGGTGAGCAAAAATGCTCTCTATGCCAATTCTGGCGTTAAACGCCGAGCTGGTGCCCATTTCTGGCATTTAACGCCAACTTCTTGCCCTTTCCTGGCGTTTAACGCCAGTCTGGTGCCCCTTTCTGGCGTTAAACGCCCAGAATGGTGCCAGACTGGGCGTTAAACGCCCATTTGCTACCCTTACTGGCGTTTAAACGCCAGCAAGGTCTTCCTCCAAGGTGTGCTATTTTTCTTTCTGTTTTTCATTCTGTTTTTGCTTTTTCAACTGATTTTGTGACTTCTCATTATCATCAACCTACAGAAAACATAAAATAACAAAGGAAAATAGATAAAATATAACATTGGGTTGCCTCCCAACAAGCGCTTCTTTAATGTCAGTAGCTTGACAGTGGGCTCTCATGGAGCCTCAAAGATACTCAGAGCAATATTGGAACCTCCCAACACCAAACTTAGAGTTTGAATGTGGGGGTTCAACACCAAACTTAGAATTTGGTTGTGGCCTCCCAACACCAAACTTAGAGTTTGACTGTGGGGGCTCTGTTTGACTCTGTTTTGAGAGAAGCTCTTCATGCTTCCTCTCCATGGTGACAGAGGGATATCCTTGAGCCTTAAACACAAAGGATTCTTCATTCACTTGAATGATCAATTCTCCTCTGTCCACATCAATCACAGCCTTTGCTGTGGCTAGGAAGGGTCTGCCAAGGATGATGGATTCATCCATGCACTTCCCAGTCTCTAGGACTATGAAATCAGCAGGGATGTAATGGTCTTCAATCTTTACCAGAACATTCTCTACAAGCCCATAAGCTTGTTTTCTTGAATTGTCTGCCATCTCTAGTGAGATTCTTGCAGCTTGTACCTCAAAGATCCCTAGCTTCTCCATTACAGAGAGAGGCATGAGGTTTATGCTTGACCCTAGGTCACACAAAGCCTTATTAAAGGTCATGGTGCCTATGTTGCAAGGTATTGAGAACTTCCCAGGGTTCTGTCTCTTTTGAGGTAGTTTCTGCCTAGACAAGTCATCCAATTCTTTGGTGAGCAAAGGGGGTTCATCCTCCCAAGTCTCATTACCAAATAACTTGTCATTTAGCTTCATGATTGCTCCAAGGTATTTAGCAACTTGCTCTTCAGTGACATACTCATCCTCTTCAGAGGAAGAATACTCATTAAAGCTCATGAATGGCAGAAATAAATCTAATGGAATCTCTATGGTCTCAGTGTGAGCCTCAGATTCCCATGGTTCCTCATTGAGGAACTCATTGGAGGCCAGTGGACGTCCATTGAGGTCTTCCTCAGTGGCGTTCACTGCCTCTCCCTCCTCTCCAAATTCGGCCATGTTGATGGCCTTGCACTCTCCTTTAGGATTCTCTTCTGTATTGTTTGGAAGAGTACTAGGAGGGAGTTCAGTAATTTTCTTGCTCAGCTGTCCCACTTGTGCCTCCAAGTTTCTGATGGAGGACCTTGTTTTAGTCATGAAACTTTGAGTGGTTTTATTAGATCAGAGACCATGGTTGCTAAGTCAGAGTGGCTCTGCTTAGAATTCTCTGTCTGTTGCTGAGAAGATGATGGAAAAGGCTTGCCATTGCTAAACCTGTTTCTTCCACCATTATTGTTGTTGAAACCTTGTTGAGGTCTCTGTTGATCCTTCCATGAGAGATTTGGATGATTTCTCCATGAAGGATTATAGGTGTTTCCATATGGTTCTCCCATGTAGTTCACCTCTTCCATTGAAGGGTTCTCATGATCATAAGCTTCTTCTTCAGATGAAGCGTCCTTAGTACTGTCTGGTGCAGCTTGCATTCCAGACAGACTTTGAGAAATGATATTGACTTGCTGAGTCAATATTTTGTTCTGAGCCAATATGGCATTCAGAGTATCAATCTCAAGAACTCCTTTCTTCTTATTCGTCCCATTGTTCACAGGATTCCTTTCAGAAGTGTACATGAATTGGTTATTTGCAACCATTTCAATGAGTTCTTGAGCTTCTGCAGGTGTCTTCTTCAGATGAAGAGATCCTCCAACAGAGCTATCCAATGACATCTTGGACAGTTCAGACAGACCATCATAGAAGATACCTATGATGCTCCACTCAGAAAGCATGTAAGAAGGACACTTTCTGATCAATTGTTTGTATCTTTCCCAAGCTTCATAGAGGGATTCACCTTCCTTCTGTCTGAAGGTTTGGACTTCCACTTTAAGCTTACTCAATTTTTGAGGTGGAAAGAACTTTGCCAAGAAGGCATTGACTAGCTTTTCCCAAGAGTTCAGGCTTTCTTTAGGTTGTGAGTCCAACCATATCCTAGCTCTGTCTCTTACAGCAAAAGGGAATAGCATAAGTCTGTAGACCTCAGGGTCAACCCCATTAGTCTTGACAATGTCACAGATTTGCAAGAACTCAGCTAAAAACTGATGAGGATCTTCCAATGGAAGTCCATAAAACTTGCAATTCTGTTGCATTAGAGAAACTAATTGAGGCTTAAGCTCAAAGTTGTTTGCTCCAATGGCAGGGATAGAGATGCTTCTCCCATAGAAGTCGGGAGTAGGTGCAGTAAAGTCACCCAGCACCTTCCTTGCATTATTGGCATTGTTGTTGTTTTCGGCTGCCATGTCTTCTTCTTTGAAGAATTCTGTTAGGTTCTCTACAGAGAATTGTGCTTTAGCTTCTCTTAGCTTTCGCTTCAAGGTCCTTTCAGGTTCAGGGTCAGCCTTAACAAGAATGCTTTTGCCTTTGCTCATGCTCATATGAAAGAGAAAAGAACAAGAAAATATGGAATCCTCTATGTCACAGTATAGAGATTCCTTGAGGTGTCAGAGGAAAAGAAAAATAGAAGGAAGAGGTAGAAAATTTGAACTTATCAAGGAAAGATGGAGTTCGAATTGTGCATTGAGGAGTAGTGTTAGTCCATAAATAGAAGGATGTGAGAAGCGGGGAAGAAATTTTCGAAAATTAAGTAAGAGATTTTAATAACATTTTGAAAAACACTAATTGATTTTCGAAAACTAAGAGTGGAAAAGAAATCAAGTGATTTTTGAAAAAGATTTTGAAATAAGAAATTAAAAAGATATGATTGAAAACTATTTTGAAAAGATGTGATTTAAGAAGATATGATTGAAAAAGATATAGTTTTAAAAAGACATGATTGAGAAGATATGATTTGAAAAACAATTTAAAAAGATTTGATTTTGAAAATTAATGACTTGGCTAACAAGAAAAGATATGATTCAAACATTAATCCTTTCTCAACAGAAAAGGCAACATACTTGAAATGTTGAATCAAATCATTAATTGATAGCAAGTATTTTTGAAAATGGAAAGAAATTGATTTTGAAAAAGATTTGATTGAAAAGATATGATTTGAAAAAGATTTGATTTTGAAAAATTTTGAAAACCTGAAAAAAAATTTGAATTAAAAACAGAATCTTCCCTCTTGTGCCATCCTGGCGTTAAACGCCCAGAATGGTGCACATCCTGGCATTTAACGCCCAAAACTCACCCCTTTTGGGCGTTAAACGCCCAGCCAGGCACCCTGGCTGGTGTTTAAACGCCAGTTTTCCTTCTTCACTGGGCGTTTTTAACGCCCAGCTTTTTCTGTGTAATTCCTCTGCAGTATGTTCTGAATCTTCAATTCTCTGTATTATTGACGTGAAAAGACACAAATTAAAAATTTTTTGGATTTTTAATGATGAGGAAAAATCAAAATGCAACTAAAATCAAATAAACAATGCATGCAAGACACCAAACTTAGAAGTTTGTATACTACTGATACTAACAAGTTGAGAATGCATATGAGAAACAACAAAATACACAAAACAAGAGAATTTAAAGATCAGAGCAAGTAAATCATCAAGAACAACTTGAAGATCACTGAAGACACATGAAAAATGCAAGAAGAACAGAAACATGCAATTGACACCAAACTTAAAATGAGACACTAGACTCAACAAGAAACATCAAATATTTTTGGTTTTTTTTTGTAATTTTTTTGGATTTTTCAAAAATTAAGTGAAAAATAAAATAAAGATATCAAAGTTCTTAATGAGAATTCCAGGAATCATGCAATGTTAGTCTAAAGGATTTAGACATGGCTAGCCAAGCTTCAGCAAGACATTGCATTCAAGAGCTAAATTGATGAAAATCAATCAGCTTTGGTGATGATAAGAACATCACCTTGAAACACTAGAATTCATTCTTAAGAACTCTGAAGAAAAATACCTAATCTAAGCAACAAGATGAACCGTCAGTTGTCCAAACTCAAACAATCCCCGGCAATGGCGCCAAAAAATTGGTGAACGAAATTGTGATCATCAATGGCGCCATCAACATGGTACGCTCAATTGCTATCTCAACTATTTATCACAACTTCGCACAACTAACCAGCAAGTGTACTGGGTCATCCAAGTAATAAACCTTACGCGAGTAAGGGCCGATCCCACGGAGATTGTTGGTATGAAGCAACCTATGGTCATCATGTAAATCTCAGTCAGGCAGAATCAAATGGTTATGGATGATTTATGAATAAAGCATAAAGATAAAGATAGAGATACTTATGTAATTCATTGGTAAGAATTTCAGACAAGCGTATGGAGATGCTTTGTCCCTTCCGTCTCTCTGCTTTCCTACTGTCTTCATCCAATCCTTCTTACTCCTTTCCATGGCAAGCTGTATGTAGGGTTTCACCGTTGTCAGTGGCTACCTCCCATCCTCTCAGTGAAAATGTTCTACGCACCCTGTCACGGCACGGCTAATCATCTGTCGGTTCTCAATCAGGTTGGAATAGAATCTAGTGATTCTTTTGCGTCTGTCACTAACGCCCAGCCTTCAGGAGTTTGAAGCTCGTCACAGTCATTCAATCATTGAATCCTACTCAGAATACCACAGACAAGGTTTAGACCTTCCGGATTCTCTTGAATGCCGCCATCAATTCTAGCTTATACCACGAAGATTCCGATCAAGGGATCCAAGAGATAAACATTCAAGCCTTGTTTGCTTGTAGAACATAAGTGGTTGTCAGGCACTCGTTCATAAGTGAGAATGATGATGAGTGTCACATAATCATCACATTCATCATGTTCTTGGGTGCAAATGAATATCTTAGAACAAGAACAAGCTGAATTGAATAGAATAACAATAGTAATTGCATTAATACTCGAGGTACAGCAGAGCTCCACACCTTAATCTATGGTGTGTAGAAACTCCACCGTTAAAAATACATAAGAACAAGGTCTAGGCATGGCCATGAGGCCAGCTCCATACGTGATCAAAAGATTCAAAGATCTAAAGATGATCAAAGGATCTAAAGTGATCCAAAGATGAAAATACAATAGCAAAAGGTCCTATTTGTAGAGAACTAGTAGCCTAGGATTTACAGAAAAGAGTAAATGACATAAAAATCCACTTCCGGGCCCACTTGGTGTGTGCTTGGGCTGAGCATTGAAGCATTTTCGTGTAGAGACTTCTCTTGGAGTTAAACGCCAGCTTTTGTGCCAGTTTGGGCGTTTAACTCCCATTCTTGTGCCAGTTCCGGCGTTTAACGCCGGGCAGTTTTGAGCTGATTTAGGACGCCGGTTTGGGCCATCAAATCTCGGGCAAAGTATGGACTATTATACATTGCGGGAAAGCCCAGAATGTCTACTTTCCAACGCTGTTGAGAGCGCGCCAATTGGGCTTCTATAGCTCCAGAAAATTTACTTCGAGTGCAGAGAGGTCAGAATCCAACAGCATCTGTAGTCCTTTTCAGCCTCTGAATCAGATTTTTGCTCATGTCCCTCAATTTCAGCCAGAAAATACCTGAAATCACAGAAAAACACACAAACTCATAGTAAAGTCCAGAAAAGTGAATTTTAACTAAAAACTAATAGAAATATACTAAAAACTAACTAAAACATACTAAAAACATACTAAAAATAATGCCAAAAAGCATACAAATTATCCGCTCATCACAGAGCCATGTATGCTCAACCACACATCACATTAGATCACAAAGGTCATTTTTATTCATTTTCCATTTTCCATTTACATCACGTGCACTTTTTAAATATATGCAGTATCGGATGCGTCAAGGCATTATGGACTTGTCAAATGCCTTGATATATGGTGACAGGTTGAGGTGTGGTTCATCTGAAATAGCTAATGCAACACTTGAGTTTTCTAATTTAAAATATGGCTTGACTTGGCTAGAAGATGTAAGGCTTTTGATTTCCACATTATGATTGGCTTAATTGTTTAGGATTTATCTCAACCTTGATGTTAAGTGACATTTAGATCTAGTTGGTAGAGTAAATATATGGGCCGTGCTAGCAAGCCAAAACTATGCTACACGGTTCAATTTCTCTAAAATATCTTGATGATCTTCTTTCACATTTTCATTAAATCTACTATCTTGTATATGAATAAGGTTTCAGATTTAATAAATGGTCATCTAAATGAATGAATCTGATTGGATAAGATGGTGTAAAACACTAGTTTTGATTTAATTTCTATAGATTGTTAGTGTAAAAGACATTTTCATAGATTCCCAATCATGTATGATGTATCATCACATCAGCAATATTAACATTTTTCTTACTCACTATAGATGGTCATCCATATGAATCAATATTATCTGTTTGTAACTTTGTATTCTATTAAATTATTAAATAAAGGTCTTATGGATTTGTATACCTATGCAGGTTTTAAATCCAAGCAGGCCAGTGATTTTTATTGATACTGGTTTGTAAATATCATTTTTTTCATCCTTTATTCTAAAAATCATAGAGGAAATATCTGCGGTGTCGACTTTATTTGGGCCGAAGCTGTTTTTAGCATACTCAAGGTGAGTAATACTATGTTGCTTATAGGTTGATTTGTAAAATTTGCTGATGAACTTAGAGACTTAAAGGGTGCGTTTGTTTTGACTTATCTTGTCAGAAATTACTTCCTTATTTGAAAACAAAAAAATCAATGTTCACATATTTGGATAAATTGTTTTCAACAATTAGGATTTGAAAAGAACAAAACAAAACATTTCTCGGCTTTTGTTTTGTAAACATGTAAAGAGGCATTTTTCCTTCAATCTTTGTGAAAGGATATTGTGACTGGTCTTGCTTGGAAAGATATTTCAATTTTTCTTTTCTGTTTACACTGTTGCATTTTATCTTGTTTAAGGAATGCTTGACTTCGAAGTTTTTCAACTTCTTTTGGACTACCATTTTCATTGTTCTTTCCTTAATAGGTATCTAAAACTTTTTCAGGCTTTGGGCTCAATTTTTCTGTGCCAATTTTAGGTTTATCAATTTTTCTTCGCAGTTTCTATCTTCTTGTTGCTGTTGATGCTAATTGAGCTTGTTTTAGGTTTATCAATTATTTTACTATCAGCAAAGAAAGAGATTCCAGATTGACAACAACATAGAGATGCCAGAATTATGCCCGGAATGGTTAGCATTGTTGATCATCGAGAAGGCTTGTTTATCTTCCATTTCTCTTTATGGTATTGTAGTGTATATCACCTTCCAGATTTTACTCTATAAATATTATTGGCTGAAGATATCCTTCTCTTATATGTTGTATGTTTTTAATAGACAAAATTAACAATGAATAACCAAATCTGTTTAGTTTTAATGATTCTTTGAATTGTTTGTTTTATCATTCTTATTGTTGATATTGTTTCTTAATGATGGGAAATCTGTTTTCAGAGACTTCTGGTGCTGTATGTAAGACTGGTCAAAATTTTAAGGAAAAACTAAGGGAGCTTGGAGGACTTGATGCTGTCTTTGAAATTACATTGAAGTGCCAGTCGGATTTGAAGGTGTGAGATTGTATTTTCAGTTCAATTTATAATTTGAGTATATTTTTTTATAAGAAATAACTTGAGAAAATTGCAAAGGTTTTACGGACATTATAAAAAAGAGTGAATATTATTATTTGCTATCTGATCTTTCTTACTCTAAGATCAAATATTGTGTCTGTCCGTACTCCGTATATGGGCAATTCCCTTATGTTCAGGAAATCAATTTAAGTAGCTGTTTGTCTTTTTTTCTAGTTGATTTCAAGTTTTGAAGCCCTGTCTGGTTGTAGATTAATTTAATTGGGGAGAACCATTGGTTTGCCGTTTCAGTGCTGGGTGGAGGATAGTTATCTATCTACCAAAGATGTTAGAAATGACAAATAGCTAAAAATCCTTACTTTGCTTCTTAAATGCTTGAAGATCATGGAAATTGCGACATTCCTTAGTAAAGACAACCAGGTTTACTACTCATCCTAGCCCAACCTCTCTCTCTCTTTCAGAAAGCGACAAAAACTAAAATAGACATAGTTTATGATTTTCATCTTGAGTCTTGCTTCCTTGACTTCCCCTTTGTATAGTATACTCATGTTCTGCTGGATTCTAATTTATCATTCATCGTATGTACTTTATCTTAACAGGCTCATTTTCTTGGACTAAAATGGAATCTCATTCCTCAAGCAATTGTGGAGCTGATTTTAACTATCATAAAGTTTCTCTCAGGTAATGATCGCACAAAGGGGTAACTTCTTCCTTTTGCTGCTTTGTCTTTTTATTTCTCTTTTGTTGTCATGCTATTTTACTTTTATTTCTTTCCATTTCTTGCAACTAATTAATTATTCTTCCCACCCATTATTTCTTTCCATTTCTTACAACTAATTATTTCTTACAACTTTTATTTTTCTTTTGTTGTCATGCTACTGTCTCAGGTAATGTTTGTGCTTCTTCAATTTTTACATTTTGCTGAGTTGTTTAGCAAACTTATCTCCAGGGAACTAATTTGTATTCATTTTTCCCCCTTTCTGAAGTGACTTTTCACTTTTATTATAGGGAATCAATATATTAAAGCCTCATGGAAAAAGTGCTAGAGACAGCTTTCTGATATATATATATTTTAGTTCTGCTAACTGAACTTTGGAGTGAAAGTTTTATATAGTTCTGTTAACTGAAAGGAAAGAGCTTCTCAAGACCCAGTTGGTGGGAAAGTCCGGTGTTACCCCTAATGTTGCAACCTCTTTCATTGAGACACTTGAAGCCAATGAGCTTCTCAAGGTATCAATTTCAATTTCCCTATTAATTGTGTTGTTATTGTTGTTGGAGGAACATGCTTGAGAGATTGTATCGCTTCAGTATTGTTATGCTTGCCATGTGTTTGATGAATTTCCTGAGAGAGATGGAAAAGAGCAGAACTTGTTTTCTGTGTTTCCTTTCCCAATTCACAAGATTTAGGTACTTTTCCTCTTGGATTGCTTATGAAATTGGGTGTAAGTTTTCTCATGTTTTGCATTTGTGATTGGTAGTATTTTTCCTTGCTTGAAGTTGTTAGTTATTATTAAACCACTATTTTATGCCTTTTATTACTACTTGATGAGTACTACTTGTATGTACTACTTCATGACCAATAAACTTTCTTATATTAGATGACCAATTCTGCCTTTTATTACTGCTGAGGACCAGAAAACTGCCATGGCCAAGGCTTCTAAGGCATGTGCCTTTCTCAGGAGATGTCCTTCACTAACACTGGGTTCCATATTGGAGGAGATTGCTGCTATTCTTCCTGGCCATGAATTTGCTTCTGTGAGTGACATTCAGTTAAACTCTTCATCTTGATCATCATATTAATTTTTTCTACTCATTCTAATGTTTTCCTTTTGTACTTTTGAAAGGGATGTTTTGCATGCCCCTTTGCTACATGAATTCATATGGCTTTGAATTAACTACGATCCTTCTTATTATTGGTAATTAATAAATGAAACGAGACTTGTAAAATTTGAGAAAGCTTTAGTCTTCAATTAGGCATTGTATTTTGTTGATTTGGCTGACTTTTGCCATTATGCCCTGCTTTTTGCGCCTAAAATTTTTGCTTTGATTCTTGTCTTTAGTTGCTTTTGAGAAAATGTGTTATTTCAAGGTAGCTTAGATTGTTTGAAAGTTGCTAGCTTTTTTTGCACAGGAATCAATATCAAAATGTACAAAGGAAAATGAATCTTGTCCTGGTGCTTTCTTAAGGATAATTCAACCTTTTTCCTTTATACTCCATAATTTCCTCTTAATACTACTATAGCAATAAAGCTATTTTCATTCAGTTGGGATTTATGTAATGTTGACATAGTGGAAGATACAAACATAAGTCTGGTTATGTTGACATAGTTGGAATTATCTAATGCTTCCTCTCTATACAGTATATTTTTGTTTGTAATTAACTTTCACTCTGTCTGCTGCATATTCTACAATGTTGTATGTGAATTTTATATTTATAACCAAGGAGTGTCAAGACTAGCACTTGACCCTGTTAATTTTTTTATGTTGCTATCCTTTTAATTTTTTACTGCTTATTGCAAGTTGTTTGATTTTTCTCTTATTTGTTGTGGATTTTTATTGTTACTGATCAATGTTAGAAACAATGAATCAATCCGAGTTTACATTGATGTTCAGGTTTGTGCAGTGTTTGTCCAGCTAATTGAAGTTCGTCCATCTTTCTTAGAGGTGAGCATTTTGTTTTGATTCCCTAAAGTTTTACTAGCTACAGTATTTGTAGCTTACTGTTGTTTCGATAGGTTGTCTCCTGACTTTCTGACTAAGACTTTTGCTGCATTCTAGATCAATTTACCCTCTTAGTAGAGCTGCTCCTATCCAAAAACTAAATTTTCTATAATAGTTCTATAGCCAATTTTCATGGATACTTTATTCTATAACAGTTCTATCGCCAATTTCAATTTTCTACTGCTGTAATTCAAGAATGTATGTGTCTTGTTTTTCTTGGTTACTCATGGTCACATTGAACTTTAGAATCAGGTGAACCATTTTGGTGTTTATGTGAGATATTTCTTCAATCTTCCTGTACCAACAGATCAAATTCCTACAAATATGGTACTTACCACTCTTGATTTTGCCCTTTGTCCCGAGTACTATGTAGTCTCCTATGAAAATGGTACCCACTAGCATGGCCAAAGAATTCGCTGGCATAAATGTATGATGGAAATGCTATGACATTTAGGATATCATCAAGAATGGCTGGGCTTGTTTTAATCACTCTGTGTGTATTTATGTAAAAATTTCACAATGAAATTTTAATAATTAACTTGGCACTATTGAATTTTTTTTTGGTACATTGTAAAAACCAAAATTTCAATGAAAATTTGATAATTAACTTGGTACTATATGTCTTTGTTCTTGATACATTGTAAAAACTAAACATCATGTTTGGTTTTATTGCTAATATCAAATACTGGTTATTTTGAAATACTATGAATGTTTGGATACAAGTTAGATAAAAATTAGATGAAAACTAGTTTATTTTGCAATAGAAAAATCTAAAAAAATGTTTTATCTTACTGAAGGATTTACAGACCGATTTTCCGTCTGTATTTAGAATTTGGAATGCTTTCAAGGCTCCAATTTCTGATGGAAAATCTGTCGGAAGATCTGTCTGTAATTATAGACAGAAAATCCATCAGAAAATCTGTCTGTAATTACAGATGAAAAATCCGTCTGAAAATCCGTCTGTAATTACAGACGATAAATCCGTATGTAATTACAGACAGAAAATCTGTTGGAAAATTCGTCTGTAATTACAGACGAAAAATCCGTCGGAAAGTTCGTCGCGTTTGGAAAATGGATGCAGAATTTACAGAGGAAAAATCCGTCGGTAATTGGTAAAAATTCGTCGGTAATTTTTTGACGGAAAAAAAATCCGTCGGTAAATAATTTCTGACAGGGCTTTTAAAAAGGGACAAAATCCGTCGCTAATTTCATCGGTAATAAAAAATCCATCTGTAATAAAGACTAAATCTGTCTGTAAATCTGTCTGTATTAATTCATTTTCTAGTAGTGCATATTTTTTCCTAGTTAATTTCTAGCCAAAGTTTACCTTCATTTTGTGATCAATAATTATCTAACAAATTCATCGCTAATTAATCTAATGCAGGAAGATGCATTAGGAAGAAATAATGTTCCTTGCTAATGTAACAATCCAAATTTTCAGTGAGTAACTTTCGAGTTTTATATGCTAAAAATTTGTGAAATTCAAAGGACATAGTGAGATTCTGTTTAATGAGCCAATTTTGAATATACAGAAAATAAATAATAATATTTTATAATAATAATATTTTCTGATAATAATATAATAAACGAATTCAAAGTTCAATCGGTAAAAACTATTACATGTATTTAATTTTCTAATCAATTTTATGACACTAAAACACTCTAGAGATATTGTAGAGTAGAAATATTATAATATATTAATACTAGTATCATTTATTCTGGCATATTAGATATTTAATCTAATAAAATAAAACTATGTATGTGATCAAATATATCTTTTTTTAGTAATTATTCACAAAATTTAACTTTTATTTCAAGTTCACCTTATCCTTCTTTAAAATTCGATCATGTTCTTCCTCTCTCTCCTCTAAGTCACTTTCTTGAAGTTTTATGAAACATATGAGAGATAAAAGAGAGAAAAACTTCCATGAAAGCTTACTTTTAAGTTTGGTTCATGAAGGATTCAATGCTCAAATTAAGATTTTAAACAGATTGAAGTCTTTTTCTCATCCTTCTCTTCATCCTGGTGCACGAAATTGACTCCGCACGATTCGCACAGATAGCCCGGCAAGTATACTGGGTCGTCCACATAATCCCTCAGGTGAGTGAGGGTCGATCCCACGAGGATTGTTGGTTTGAGCAAGCAATGGTTACCTTGCAGATCTTAGTTAGGCGGATAGAAAATATAGTTGTCACGAGAAAATGTATAGAACAGATAAATAAGTAAAATGTTACTAGACAGGTGTGCAATAATGGTATGAGAACGGTTGAGGCTTCGGAGATGCTATGTCTTTCTGGATTAACTTTTCTTACTGTCTACTTCAATAACTTTCTGATTCCTTCAATGGCAGCCATAAGTGATTAACTCATGTTCTCTCATCAAGTTAACCTCCTCTACTGCAGAAATCCACTATGTTGAGTGACTCATGTCCTCTCATCAAGCCACCTCTAGGTTTCTCACTATTGCAGAAGATGAAGCTCTAACCAATAATTCACTCCCCTTCATAATCCTACTTAAGGTGCCACAGACAAGGCAGATGTTTCGGATTAGAAAGTGCTGCTTCTTTGACTCTAGCCTTAATGCCACAGAGACCTCACCACGGTCAACGGGATTTCATGTCACGTATCCAAAGTTGCCCAGGTACTCTATTGGAATGCGCAATGCAATCTCTAGCTTTGGTTCAACGCTATCTGGGTAAGGACTTGCACGGAACCCATGTAGAACAAGGGTGATTGTCACGAGTCACCCTCAATTCATAAGATGAAGAACGAGGTTACATAAGAGAATAGAATTAGACATATTGAAATAGAACAGTAATATTATTAATCCATGAAACTCAGTAGAGCTCCTAACCTTAACCTTAGGAGGTTAGTGACTAATACTGTACAAAAGTGATGAAAAATGTGTAAAGTGGGCAAAGAGATGCTGGAGAGATCTTAAACAAGGTTGATCTTCTCCTATATATATTAATCTAATAACTAGGGATTACAGAAATAAGATAAACTAGTCTTGTAATGTGAAAATCCACTTTCCGAACCCACTTGGTAAGTGTTTGGGCTGAGCCATGGGTGTCTCCATGTGCTAGTACCCCTTAGGGGCGTTGAACGCTGGCTAGGGACTCCCTTTTGGGCATTGGATTCCAGCTGCTCCCTTTTGGGCGTCCAACGCCAGGATTGGGCCTTCATTTCCAAAGTAAAGTATGGACTATTATATATTTCTAAAAAGCCCTAAATGTTAGCTTTCCATATCCATTGAGAGCGCACCATTTGGACTTCTGTAGCTCCAGAAAAGCTCTTTCGAGTGCACGGTGGTCAGATCCTGATAACATATGTCGTCTTTTCTCTGTCTTTGTATCATACTTTTGCACAAGCTCCTCAATTTCAGCCAGAAAATACCTGAAATCACCATAAAACACACAAACTCAAAGTTCAGAAGCTTACAAACATACATGAATGCTAACCACTCAAGTGCTTGGGAAGTAAGCAACTTTCAATACCTCTTTAGGAAGAACAATCAAGCTTTTGGAAGGAATATGCATCATCATCTAAGGAGGAAAAGAGGATACAAGAGCTGAAGGTGGTGATGACAAAGAGGAAACAAGAGGGCACCAAGAGGTTGTACTGTTTCTTAATTAAAGTTGTCAATTGAAAATGCACTTGTACTGCTGTTGATCAATGTACCTTTAGTCCTTAAGTCATTTGCATTTAGTTCCTTTTAGTCTATCTTTAGCTTGTTAGCTTAAATGCTTAGGTCACTTCACCTTGCTTAAGTTGTATGCCTTGTCCTTGAGCCTCAATAAAAGAAAATGTAAGGAAATGTTGTGAAAAAGAAGAGTGAAGTCCAAAGTTTACAGAATAAAGTCCTAGTGTTTGTGGTGGTATTTGCTAGCTAACATGGTTCATCAATAAGGTAGAAAGCTAAAATATCCCTTGAATTATGAGCTTAATGTGCATTCTATGAGACTTAGATGAATAAAAAGATCCTGGGAAGAAAAAGAAAATGAAAAAGAAAAAAAGAAGCAAGCAATAAAGCTAGGCACCAATAGTTTGAACCCTGAGATATGTGTCTGTGGTGTTTTCGTACAAGGATATGCTTGGATGATTAGGTTTTGAGGACTACTTCATCACTTGATAACTTGGGTTAACTAACCCAGGATTATAAACTGAAAGTCCACTATCAAGAGCAACCTTGTCACAAAGTATTTAGTAATGCAAAGAGGTGCTGGACACCAAGGTCTCAGGAATGAATAACAAGCCATGTGCCTGTGGTGTGTATGTGTTGAGGAGAGGCTTGAATAAGTAAGCCCTCAGGGGTATTTCAACACCTAGCACCTTGAACCAACTGGTTCAGGAGTGTTGGCTGAAAGCTTATCATAAAAAGTTGCCTCAACACAGAGCACTTAGCTAAATAAACTAATAAGCTTCTAAAGAGAAAAAGAAAACAAAAACAAAGCTAGTTCAAGGATCAAGAATAAGAGTCTCATAGAAAGAAATAGAGTGAGTATTTAAGAGCATATTATTGCCTAGAAACCAACAAGAATATGAACCTAAGTGGCCACGTTAGTGCCACTAACGTGGGCACTAACATAGAGCAAAGCAAGATGAGCGTCATTAGTGGCAACGTTGGTGCCACTAATGTGATCAAAGGCAAACTCAAGGGTGGAAAGCCATGTTAGTGGTTGCATTAGTGCCACTAACGTGGGAAAGAGGAAGATGAGCACCGTTAGTGGCAACGTTAGTGCCACTAATGTGATCGAAGAAGAGCTCAAGGGGAGAATAAGCCACGTTACTGGCCCCGTTAGTGCCACTAACGTGAACCATTAACGTGGAAGAAGGGCAACTTGGGACGTTAATGGTGACGTTGACACCATTAACGTGAAGCAAAAGCAAGGAAGGACACGTTAGTGGCCATGTTAATGCCACTAACGTGAGGTATTAACGTGGGCTTCAAGGGGATTTTGGGACGTTAGTGACCACGTTGGTGTCACTAACGTCTTCAAGCCAGGAGATTACACATCACGGTAATCACACTAACGGCCTAACTAACGTGACTACTGCCTCACTCAAACTCTTCCAGAAAGCTGAGCAAAGTCCAATGAGTTTGTTAACTGCTTCAACTAACGCCAAGGGCCCACATCCAGATACTTGTAGACTCAACTGAGGATAAGAGAAGTAGTATATATAGGAGTAGTTTTGAACTAGAAAGGGGGATTGGAACCTGGAAGGGATCCAGGATTGTAAACACTCACCATTTACTCTTCTCTATACCCAATTTACTTTCTAATGCATTTTACATTTCAATTTCCATTTTCTAGAGCCATGATCAACTAAACCCCACTTCATTGGGGGAGGGAGCTCTGTTGTAATTCAATGGATCAATCATAGTTCTTATTATTATTCTTCTTTTAATTCTTTTTGATTTGCTTGAAAGCTTTCGATCTTCATCCAATTGAGCAATTGTCTCGGAAGAAAAGTTGTTCATACTTGGATTTCCTCGGAACCTTGGAAGAAGAATGAGAAAATTATGCTAGAAAGGCTTTCTCATGTTGGACTAGATTGGGCATATAATCCTCCCGATACTTTGATCTAGAAGAACATGTGGTATAATCAGTGATCGCACATCATCTCTTCCCATGAGCAATTATATCAAGGAATTGGTATATTGTTCAAGTTTAGAGAGATTGAATTGCCAAGGAATTGAGATTCAATCGCCTAAGATTGCCAAGAGATCAATGAATTGCATGGATTGAGGAAGAGATGAGAATGAACTTGATTCGAAGAATGCAACATCTCCTAAACTCAATGAGCTTCCCCATTCTTATCTTCCCATTCTCTATATTCTGTTTATTCTGATGTTCATCATCCCCATTCCCATTTACTTTTCTGCAATTTACTTTCTGCCATTTACATTCTGCTATTTACTTTTCCGTCATTTAAATTTCTTGCTATTTACATTTTCTGCCATTTAAATTTCTATAAATCTCAACTCAATTCTGTTTAGTTCAACTAGAACATTCCTCTTATTAAAGTTGCTCAACCAATCAACCTCTGTGGGATTCGACCTCACTCTACTGTGAATTTTTACTTGATGACAAATTTGGTATACTTGCCGAAGGGAATTTGTAGAGATACAGATTTCACGTATCAGTTATTGATATACAGAATTAAGAGGTGAGATTAAAAATTCTTACATAAAATTAGCAAAGGATTGCTTTAGTTTTTCCAGGAAAAGATCGAGAGAAGATGGTTCTTGATATGAATAATTAAGAGGTGGGGTTGAATTTGCGTGCATAAAATTAGCAACGGATTGCTCCAGTTTTTTCAGAGAAAGATCAAGAGATGATGGTTCTTGATGGATGGGATCTGGAACATTGAAGTGTCATTGTTCTTGACTTTTCCAACCAAAATCTGGATAGTTCTTCCATCCATAGAAATATGAATCATTTTATGGGTGTGAGTAGTAACTCATGCTTGTGGTCTCTCTCCATTATTTTTCTTGGCACAAAACATCAAACTGAATTAAACGCACCATGTGATAAAAAGGAAAGAAAAGAGGAAAGACGGAAAGAGATTTTTTTTATTTTTTTTTGTTGAACTGAAGAGAAAATAGAAAAAAAAAGAAAAAGTATCTAATCTAGGTAATCAATCAACGGGTAGTTGTTAATCTCAATTAATCCCCGGGAACAGCACTAAAAACTTGATGCAGAATTTTCACCCTTACTATCAACAAGTATACCAAGTCGTATTAAGTAATACCACGGGAGTGGATTATCGTTCCCACAAGGATTAACGGATTAAGCAAGCAATAGTTAATTAATTATTCTAGTAAAACAATCAAAATTTAGTTTTTGAAACCCTTAAGATTAAAACAGAGAATGTAAACAAAGCTATTTAAGACGTGTGAAAAAATATATGAGAGAAAAGTTAAGGTGTCAGCTATATTTAAATTTTAGGATTAATAATTATTGCTATCTACTTTGATCATGCAGAAATATAATTCTTGGCAAATCCTAAATAATCAAACCCCAATCCCTTGCTAATTAAATTTTTCCAAATCTAATCAACCGTGAATTTCTTGAACAATTAATTGTGCTAAGAGATTAAGTACAATTTTTGGTTTACAGGCCACAAAATCTTAAGAGCCAACTCTAATTATTTTATGTCACTTATCAAATTAGTTTCAGAATACTAAAGAATTGTGAGAAAGAGTTTCAAGCATAATTTCAAAGATTAATTTTTTCAAGCTAATAAAGGGATTCAATTCAGATTAAAGGTATTTTCCAATACACTCTAACCCTTAAGATGAAGAACAAAACTCAATTCTTAAATAAAATATCAGTGCATTAATCAAAATAGAGAAACAATAATATTAATCCATCAAAATAAATAGAGCTCCTAACCTTAACAATAGAGGTTTAATTGCTCATGGTGTAAAAAAATAAAGTCTTAATTATTGTCTGAAAACAAAAAAGTGAACAAAGAGGGGGCGGAGAGGAAAAAGATTTGTGTGCAACTTCCTTTCACTTTTTAAAGGAGATCTTTTTTCTTTAATTTAAAATTCAATTTCAGCATAAAAAACGGATCTTCTCCATTCAATCCAATTAAATCTTGATCATTACTTCCAAAGCCTAGAGTGATTTCATTGGATCTTGGGCCGCATTTCAGGTAAACGGTGTCAAATGCCAGTTTGGTGGCGTCAAACGCCACTCTTAGCATCAAATTATGCGATCCTTTTGGCGATCGAGTCTCGCATTGAATGCTGCTGGAGTGGCGTTGAACGCCATTTCACTCTTCTTCACTAGGCTCTTGGCATTAAACACGGAGTTGCTGGCGTCGAACTCCACTTGTGATTCAGTTTATTACATGTGGGAGTGGAATGGCGTTAAATGCTACTGAAATAGCGTCGAACGTCATAATTCCCAAAAGATTGTGTATGTGGGATGTGGAATGGCGTTGAACACCAATGTCATAGCATTTTGCGCCATGAATCATAGACTATTATATATCATTAGAAAGTCCTGGAAGTTAGCCTTCTAATAATGCTACTGAATTCATGTCATTTGGACCTCTATTGCTCAATTTATGGTCGTTGGAGTGTGAGGCGATCAGGATTGACAACATCCACGAATTCTTTTTGCATTTGTCTTCAATTCTTGGTCCTTCCTTGTTCTTTTCTTTAAGTTTTCAACACTTTTTAACATAAATCAAAGCTCAAAGTTGTTGGGAAAAAATCAACACAAGTTCAAAACAAAAACCTGTCTAACAGCGAAAGCAGCAAAAATAATTTTCTCATAACCTGTGCGATTAAATAGGCAATACCAAAGATACTCCAAGCAGTAAATATAATGGCAGAATTAAATAATAAGACACCAGAATTTTAACGTGGGAAACCCCCTCCCCCCCAAAAGAGGGACAAAAAACCCACGTGACCTAGTCCAGTAAAATCTTTCACTATCAGAATAATGGGTACACAAACAGTCTTCCTAGTGACACTAGGACATCTCAATAATCATCAAAATACATCACCAAAAATGGTGGGATCAACACAAATCTTCCACATAGTGGGTATCTCAAATCAGTCAAAAAAGAAGGCAATACAACTAGCACGTTATATCCTAATATTTATCTCTATACCCGGAATAACATACTAAAATTTCATAAGAAATGGAACAAGTTTACCAATTTAATCGAATCAAATTACCAATTCAAAACAAATTGTGGGTCCCACTTAGTTGGAGACCCACTTAGTTGGAGACCCACCAACAAAAATAACTCCAAAAAAGCGTTGATTAAAAGCATAAGAATCTTACTAAAAAATCACTAACTTTAATAAAAAAATAATAATTAAAAATAACTAAAGATGCTCTGCATCATTCATTTTGTTTGACTTATTGCAATACAAATTAAATAATACAATAACCTAAGAACTTTTCGAAAGGAAATTATACTACAAAACAATGTTTCAAACTTTTCGGGAAATTATATACGTGGACAATTACAAGTGAAAAGTCTAATTTGTATATATATATAATAAAGGAAAAACTCAACACTACCTTTCAATAGGCACATAATATAGTTTCCCTTAGTTTATAATATAAAATAAAGGGAAAGACACAATTGATATTGGCCCAATCTATTTGGCTATAGCCTTACCCCTTCAATGAAATAATTCAGCGGATAAACAAAGCTTCAATTGTTAGTTGCCACTTCACGTATCCAACAATACAACATACATAAAATTAATATATATGACAGAGAGAAATTGATGATAGGGTTAATCAACGTAACAAGATGTCGTTAAAGGTAATTGTATTGCTTTTCGTCATCATCGTTGGATTTTCAGCAAATGCTAAAGCTGATAGTCAGCTCACCAATGCAAACTATATCACCACACAATCATTCAACATTGAAGATGAGCATTGCTGTGAACGATGCAATTGCAAAACATTATATGATAATAATGATGTTCATAATATAGATAAAATGTGCCAGTGCTTAGATATTGAGGAATATTGCCATCCATCTTGCAATTCATGCTTTTGTACTAAATCTAATCCTCCACAATGTCAATGTGATGATTGGCGTTATGCTAAATGTTACATACCACGTTGTTAGTGTGATGGGAAACAAAGTCACTTTATTTATTTATTTATTATTATTGTTGTTGTTGTTGTTTGGATTGGAAAAATAGATCGAAGATGAATTCAATAAGAAGCCAATTTGCATGCGGTTTTGCCCTATGCATATCATTGTTATCCAAGCGTGATGTGTTAGTGTATGTTACCTTGTTGTATCATGAATTTATATATGTAAGACTAACTGGTATCAATATTGTATCATGAACGTAACATAGCTAATTTTATTTTTCTGTAACGTCCATAGCTACAACCATCGAAATTACAAGCGATTCTTTTTTAATATTAAATGTTGTTTTAAATATAATTGTTGTTGTTTATATTCATTGAAAATTATTTTTGATTTGATTTACCAAATAAAAAATGAATCTTTTAAACTTTTATCTCTCAAAAATCAATTTGAACGATTTATTTTCGAAAAGTAAAAGTTTTATTAAATCATCTCTTAAAAAATTTAAACGATATTTGATCAATTTCTATGTAGACATCGAATAATTATTAAATTTTAAAAATAACATAATTATCATATTGCATGCTTTACAATAAATTACTTCAGCTTAAAATAAATATACTAAAAATTAATTAATATCATAGCACAAATCATTTTATTTATTTGAATGCGCAACAACAATTGTGTTTCAACGCTTGAGTAATAAAATAATAATAAAATATTATAAATTAATAGACATATAATTCATTTTAGTACCCTTTCTATATAAATAATTAAAAGAAAGGCACATTTTTATTTTTTTGTCTTAAGTAGAATAAAATAAAATATATAAATTGAGTAGGTGAAAGTTTGAAAATTATAAAAATTTATTAATAATATTAACAATTATTGAAATAAATTGGTGCCGTAAACTCAATTCATTGTTCATTTTAAAATAATGATTGGTTTCCTATTGCTTTAGCTTATCCTTTTGTAAGACTCGGAATTTTTTAAAGTTTAATTTTATTATGAATCAATTTTGATTTATTGTATTTATTTAAGATTTTATTTTTAAAAATTATTTTATTAAAATAATTGAATCAAGTTTTGATAAATTGAGTTTGAATTAAATGAATTTTTATCTAATTTTATAGTAATTAAGCAATTTTTTTATTTAAAATTTAATTTTTTTGTAATTGAAAAATAATGAGAATTTTATATAATTTAATTTGAATATTGAGATTTAAAATTTCATATTATGAACAAAAGAAATTGAGTATTTCTAACTTTCAATTAGATTAGTTACCTGAAATTAATTAGTAAATTGACAAATAAATATTGTGTTTCTAAAATAAATGTTGATTTTTAATTACTATTTTACTCTCTAATTTTATTAAAATTTGTATAATACCCTTATCTCTTTTTCTGACTCTATCCCTGATTTTAGTAACACAATCAACCCTCACCATCTCTCATTCAGTTGCCATACTACCACAAACATATACACATGCACACGCACGCACGCATACACGCACACACACATGGGGATCAAAAGAGAAGAAAAGGAGCTAAGGACTGAAAAAGGAAGAAAGAAGAAAGGAAGGAGAAATGGTGGGGCTGGGAGTCGTTGTCTCCGTTGACGTCGAGCAGGAAGAGAGATAGAGCAGGGGTTGGATCTGAGAAAGGGGGTGGCGAGCGAGAAGAAGAATGGATGAGGGAATGGACGATGATATGATAGGCTGCGATCACTGTCGCCGTCGTTGCCGTGGTCAAAGCCATCCCTAGAGGGGAACCTTGTTGTCATCATCGCAGCAGAGGAGAGAGAAAACAAGAATGGGAGCAGACAAAGGGCATCACGGTTGGAATTAGGAGATACTTCTACCGCCGTTGATTAACTCCTTTGCCATTATCGTCGTCGTTGCGGCTGCAGGCGTAAAGGCCAAACAGGGAGAGAGAAACGTGAGCCAGAGGATGAGCCCTACGTCTTCCCTGTTCGTTGGAGCTGTTGGTGTTGTCTGTAAAATCCTGTCAAACCGTAATTAATTAAATAATAAATTAAATAGGAGCGAATATGGTTAGAAAATCTAGAAATCGGAATTTTATAATTTAAACATGATATTTTGACTCAATGAATTTTTTGAGTCGGAAAACAGTTTTCTGTGTAAAAATACACACTGAAATTTTGACCGGCAGTACCAGCTAAGATCTGTCTGGTACTGCAACTGAGAAAATTGATTATAAGCAAATAAGGCTAAGAAATTAAGATTTATAATTAGGATAGGTAGAAATATTTAAAATGCGATTTAAAGCTCTAATCTTAAAGGTTTTGGCCCAAAATTGGGCCAACGGACAAAAATAAGTGAACCGGGCCCAATTGGGCCCAAGACCAACATATAAACATTAGTTATGAGCATGTCAACTCATTAACCCTAAAGGAAGAGGGTAGGAGTGCTGAAATGGAAGAGAGTTAAGAGGTGAGGGTTCAAACTTCAATTTCAATCTTCAAATCACCATAACTTTCTCTTCGGAACTCCGATTGACGAGCCATTTGCGGTCACGCGTCACTCTTCTCATCCTCTACAATTCTATCTAGGTTTTGTGGTGAGTAATTGGTGCACAAAATTGCAATCACACTTTTACAATATGCATAACAAACCAGCAAGTGCACTGGGTCGTCCAAGTAATACCTTACGTGAGTAAGGGTCGAATCCCACAGAGATTGTTGGCTTGAAGCAAGCTATGGTTATCTTATATTCTTAGTCAGGATATAATATCAATAATAATTTTTAGTTTTAATTGTAAAAAGTAAAAGAGCATGAAATAAACACTTATTATGCAGTAATGGAGAATATGTTGGAGTTTTGGAGATGCTTTGTCCTCTGAATTCCTGCAACATAATGCTTTCTCACTTTCATAAATGCAAGGCTCCTTTCATGGCAAGCTGTATGTAGGGCATCGCCGTTGTCAATGGCTACTTCCCATCCTCTCAGTGAAAATGGTCCAAATGCTCTGTCACAGCACGGCTAATCATCTGTCGGTCCTCGATCATGTCGGAATAAGATCCATTGATCCTTTTGCGTCTGTCACTACGCCCAACACTCGCGAGTTTTAAGCTCGTCACAGTCATCCAATCCCAGAATCCTACTCGAAATACCACAGACAAGGTTTAGACTTTCCGGATTCTCAAGGATGCTGCCAATGTATTCTAGCTTATACCACGAAGATTCTGATTAAGGAATCTAAGAGATACTCATTCAATCTAATGTAGAACGGAGGTGGTTTTCAGGCACACGTTCATGGATTGAGGAAGGTGATGAATGTCACAGATCATCACCTTCTTCATAGTGAAGCGCGAATGAACATCTTAGATAGGAACAAGCGTGTTTGAATTGAAAACAGAAATCATTGCATTAATTCATCGAGACGCTACAGAGCTCCTCACCCCCAACAATGAAGTTTAGAGACTCATGCCATCAACAAGTACAAAATTCAGATCTAAAAATGTCATGAGATACAAAATAAGTCTCTAAAAGTTGTTTAAATACTAAACTAGTAACCTAGGTTTACAGAAAATGAGTAAACTAAGATGGACAGTGCAGAAATCGACTTCTGGGGCCCACTTGGTGTGTGCTAGGCTGAGACTTAAGCTTCTCACGTGTCTAGGCTGTTTCTGGAGTTGAACGCCAGGTTGTAACCTATTTCTGGCGCTGAACTCCAACTTGCAACCTGTTTCTGGCGCTGAACGCCAGAATGCAACATGGAACTGGCGTTAAACGCCAGTTTATGTCGTTTATCTTTGCTCAAAGTATGGACTATTATATATTGCTGGAAAGCCATGGATGTCTACTTTCCAACCCAATTGAGAGCGTGCCATTTGGACTCCTGTAGCTCCAAAAAAATCTATTCCAAGTGCAGGAAGGTCAGAATCCAACAGCATCAGCAGTCCTATTTCAGCCTAAATCATATTTTTGCTCAGCTCCCTCAATTTCAGCTAGAAAATACCTGAAATCACAGAAAAACACACAAACTCATAGTAAAGTCCAA
The DNA here is from genome assembly GCF_003086295.3 of Arachis hypogaea. Lineage (NCBI taxonomy): Eukaryota > Viridiplantae > Streptophyta > Magnoliopsida > Fabales > Fabaceae > Arachis > Arachis hypogaea. The sequence continues at coordinate 79,189,487 of NC_092044.1, read as the reverse complement.
AAATATGAGTTTTTCCTAAAAACTAATAAAAATATACTAAAAACTAACTAAAACACACTAAAATCTACATGAAATTACCCCCAAAAAGCGTATAAAATATCCGCTCATCAGTAATCCGCCGTTCTCTGCCCATTTTTCATTTTCCTCTTTAAATTAGAATTTGGTTTGGAGTTTGAGGAAATCTTGTGATTTTGGTTATTTAGGAGTGCTCTAGTTTGAGCCATTGGTGAATTCCATCAACCAATTTCATGGGTTAAGGTAAAGAACCCTCTAACCCTTGTGATTTATCATTTTTATGAACCCTAGGTTAATGTATGTATGTGAAATTGGTTATGTTAGTGTATTTGGTGATTTTGGTGCACAATTGGGAGGTTGGTGTTGCTTGTGGAGCTTTGGTGAGGCTTGGAAATAAGGGTTGGTAGAGACTTCCAAGAAGAAGCTCAATTATTTTGGCTACAAGAGGTACAGTTTAAGTTTCATTAAAGTATCGTGTGGTGTGATGAGAATTCCTAGGCTAGATGCCCTTAGGATTAAGTTTGGATTGTTTAAATGGTTGGTGCTAATATGTATAGTTGATGTCTAATGTAAATTAATGATTGGGTTGAGAATTGTGTGAATTTGTATGTTTGGTGTGTTGAGAATTTGATGAATTGGATGAGGAATATTGGTTTATGGAATATGAATTTAAATTGTGAATTTGGGCGGAGGCCGTGAATCTTGGGCCGGAGGCCGGAAAGAGGTAAGAAAGGTAAGTTGATGTGTGTATTGTGTGATGATATAAGAGATTGGATGGATTTTAGATATTTAATGTGTGAATAATTGGTTTGATTATTGAATAGTAAGGTTTGAGAAATTTGATGTGTGGAAAATGATCCAACACAAAACTCACGAACAAGTGTACCTAGTCGCATCAAGTAGTAATTACTCACATGAGTGAGGTCGATCCCACAGGGATTGAAGGATTGAGCAATTTTAGTTAGGTGGTTGATTTAGTCAAGCAAACAAGTGTTGATTTGAGTGATTTGTATTCAACAAAAGCTAAATTACATGAAATTTAAAGGTAGAGGGGGAATTGACAATAACATAAAAGGCAAAAGAAGTAAAGGAACTGAATCTTAAAGTGCAAGTAATGTAAATGACAGAAGCTTAGAATGCAAGAAATGTAAATAACTGAAGGTTAGAGTGCAAGAAATGTAAATTGCTTGAAAAATAAAGGGTTTTGGGAGCTAGAATCTCAGGAATTAAACAAGGAAATGTAAATACCAATCAACAGAGAAGTAAAAGATGAATTGGAATGCAGCAGATCTCAAACATAAAAGGAAAATTGCTTGAAGAAGCAATACAGAAAGTGAATTCAATTCAATCATAAAATCTAAAAGAGAGGTTGAAGATCTCAGGGGTTGAATGAGACTAGAAAACAAGTCTAGATCTCAATTTATTCCTTGATCCAACAGAGAATAATTGTAGAAGAAATAGAGATGAAAGCAGAAAGGAAACTTAGATTCAAATCACAATTCCTTGAAATTATGCAGAAAGTAAACAAAGAGAGATCTCAGATCAAGAATGAAATAGAATTCCTTCAATTCTCAATCCAAGATTCAAAATAAAGAGTAAAGAGTGTAGAAGTAAGAACAAAGAAGAAGAGAATTAAATTCTCAATCCCAATTCCCAAACCCAAAGCTAAAATCTAAAATAAGCTCAAAATATGAAAAATGAAAAGTAAAAGTGTCAAAAAGGTCCTCTCTAAATCAAACTAACTTCTATTTACACACTTCCAATTTTTGAATTTCAGAATTTGGAGTGGGCTTTTCAAATTCATGAAGAATTGGATCCAAATTGGCTTTTTAATTGACGTTGAGCCATCGTGCAGCTCCCAGGGAAGCGCCACGTGAAGAAAGAAAGTGCAACGCTACCCATTTTGCTCCCTGTCCCAGGCCCGTGTCAACTTCATAGCGCTATGCTAAGTAATTAAGCGCAACGCTACCCATTCTCGATCCTTGCTTGCTCCCAATTTCTGCGAATTTCTTGTGCAGGGTAGTGCAGCCCCCCTTTATGCTTGTGCAAGGTTCCCAGTTCGAACCTTGCTGGCTTCATGTACTAGCAATTTCCTTGTGAGGTAGCGCTTCCCTTATGCCTTATATGCAAGGTTCGAAACTTGGTGGCCTCATTTCTTGGAGTTGTGCTTTACATTTATTTTGGAATGGAGCCCAATAAAGTGAAGATATTAAGCGTAGCGCTTTCTCCAATTCAAGCGCTGGCCTTGTTGTTGCTCCTTGTGGCGCTAAAAGAGAAAGCACATTACCAAATTAGCAAGCGCTATGCCTTGAGAGCTCCCTTGGCCTTGTTTGGTTTGATACTGCTGTGCCCCTTCTTTAGCGCTTAACAAAAGAGCACTACGCTAAATCTTTAAGCGCTATGGCCTTCTATGGCCCTTGCTCCTTTGTTGAACACCACGCTTTTGTGCCTTGTGTCACGCTTTTCAAAGCGTGGCCTAAGGTCCAAAGTGTGCTCTAAGATTCCTTTTTTTTTCTTTTTTTTCATCATTTCTTCACCTACAAGTAATCAAAACAAACAATCAAAGCATTACCAAATTCAAAATGTTTATAAATCATTCAAAAACCAATTAATTCTAGCTTAAACCTTATGATTTTGTGTCACATACAAGATGGTTGATTGATTTAACATAAGCATGTAATTTCACTCCAAATGACTTACTTACAATGCAAGAAAGTACATAAAACCTAATGAAACAAGTGAAAATGCTTGAAAAGCTAGCATAAGATGACTTGTCATCAGAATTGAGGTGTAGAATTTGATAGTTTTGGGTGAAATTATGAAGATGAGGTGGGTTTGGTTTTAGTGGAGTGTAATTATGTGAATGTGGTTGGGTTGTGGTCATTTGGATGAGTGGAAATGAAATTAGCTTGTGAACATTGGAAAAATTGGTGATTTCTAGTTTTGGGTAAAAACTAATTTGTGACCAACTTTGGCGGTCCATAACTCGGTCCACGGAGTTTGGTATTTGATGAGCGAATAATTTATACGCTTTTTGGCATTGTTTTTTTATAGTTTTAGTATGTTTTATTCACTTTTTAGTATATTTTTATTAGTTTTTAAGCAAAATTCACATTCCTGGACTTTACTATGAGTTTGTGTGTTTTTCTGTGATTTCAGGTATTTTCTGGCTGAAATTGAGGGACCTGAGCAAAAATCTGATTCAGAGGCTGAAAAAGGAATGCTGATGTTGTTGTATTCTGACCTCCCTGCACTCGAAATGGATTGTTTGGAGCTACAGAAGTCCAAATGGCACGATCTTAACTGCGTTGGAAAGTAGACATCCATAGCTTTCCTGTAATATATAATAGTCCATACTTTGCTCGAGTTTAGATGACGCAAACTGGCGTTCAACGCCAGCTTTATGCCATATTCTGGTGTTAAACGCTAGAAACAAGTTGCAAGCCAGAGTCAAACGCCAGAAACAAGTTACAAACTGGTGTTTAACTCCAAAGAAGGCTTCTATACGTGGAAGCTTCAATGCTCAACCCAAGCACACACCAAGTGGGTCTGGAAGTGGATTTCTACATCATTTACTTATTTCTGTAACCCAGTAACTAGTTTAGTATAAATAGAACTTTTTACTACTGTACTGGGATCGGTTTTTCTATCTTTTGATCATCTTTTGATCTCTTGATCACGTTTTGAGGGCTGGCCATTCGACCATGCCTAGACCTTGTTCTTATGTATTTTCAACGGTGGAGTTTCTACACACCATAGATTAAGGTATGGAGCTCTGCTGTTCCTCGAGTATTAATGCAAAGTACTATTGTTCTTCTATTCAATTCATGCTTATTCTTATTCTAAGATATTCATTCGCACACAAGAACATGATGAATACGATGATTATGTGACACTCATCACCATTCTCACTTATGAACGCGTGATTAACAACCACTTCCCTTCTACATGAAGACAAGCTTGAATGTATATGTCTTGGGTTTCTAATCAATGATTCACATCGACTCCCCTCTGACAATAGGGCATCTGAATCCGAGATTAGAATCTTCGTGGTATAGGCTAGAATCCATTGGCAGCATTCTTGAGATCCGAAAAGTCTAAACCTTGTCTGTGGTATTCCGAGTAGGATCTGGGATGGGATGACTGTGACGAGCTTAAAACTCACGACTGTAGGGCGTAGTGACAGACGCAAAAGGATAGTAAATCCTATTTCTACACGATCGAGAAACAACAGCTGATTAGCCATACGATATCTGTGTGTGGTATTTTTCATCCGAGACTAGCAATCCGATAGTTGACTAGCCGTACAGAAACCGTAGAGGACCATTTTCACTGTGAGGACGGGACGTAGCCATTGACAACGGTGACACCCAACATACAGCTTGCCATAGAAAGGAGTATGAAGGATTGCATGAAGGCAATAGGAAAGCAGAGATTCAGAAGGGACAAAGCATCTCCATACGCTTATTAGAAATTCCTACCAATGAATTACATAAGTATCTCTATCTTTTTATTTATCTTTTAGTTATCAAAACTTTATAACCATTTGAATCCGCCTGACTGAGATTTACAAGATGACCATAGCTTGCTTTAAGCCGACAATCTCCATGGGATCGACCCTTACTCACGTAAGGTTTATTACTTGGACGACCCAGTGTACTTGATGGTTAGTTGTGCGAAGTTGTGAAAAAGAGTTGAGATTACAATTGTGCGTACCAAGTTGTTGGCGCCATTGAGATCACAATTTTGTGCATCAAGTTTTTGGCGCCGTTGCCGGGGATTGTTCGAGTTTGGACAACTGACGGTTCATCTTGTTGCTCAGATTAGGTAATTTTCTTCTTGTTTCAACCTTTATTTTATTTTTTATTTATTTTCGAAAATCTTTCAAAAAATTTTTTCTTTGATTACGTTTTTCTAAAAATAATTTTTGAAAAATCCAAAAAAATTAATAAAATAAAATAAAAATAAAAAATATTTTGTGTTTCTTTTTTAAGTCTAGTGTCAATTTTTAAGTTTGGTGTCAATTGCATGTTTTTAAAAATTGTGCATTTTTCGAAAATTTCATGCATTGCATTCTTCATGATCTTCAAGTTGTTCTTGACAAGTCTTCTTGTTTGATCCTCATATTTTCTTGTTTTGTGTCTTTTGTTATTTTTCATATGCATTTTTGAATTCTAAGAGTCTAAACATTAAAAAGTTCTAAGTTTGGTGTCTTGCATGCTTTTCTTTTCTTGAAAATTTTTTTTCAAAAATAAGTCTTGATGTTCATCTTCATCTTCAAAGTGTTCTTGGTGTTCATCTTGACATTCATAGTATTATTGCATGCATCATTTGTTTTAATCCAAAATTTTTATGTCTTGAGTCATTTTGTTGTTTTTCTCTTTCCTCATTATATTCAAAAAAATCAAAAAAATATCTTTCCCTTATTTCTCTCATAAATTTCAAAATTTTGGGTTGACTTAGTCAAAAAATTTTAAAATAAGTTATTTCTTGTTAGTCAAGTCAAGATATCAATTTTGAAAAATCTTATCTTTTCAAAACTTTTTCAAAAATAAAAACTTTTCCATTTTTCTTTAATATTTTCGAAAATTTTAAAAATTATTTTTCAAAATCTTTTTCTTAATTTAATTTCAAATGTTCAAAAACTTTACTAACAATTAATGTGATTGATTCAAAACTTTGAAATTGTTACTTTCTTGTTAAGAAAGGTTCAATCTTTAAATTCTAGAATCATATCTTTTAGTTTCTTGTTAGTCAAGTAATTAATTTTAATTTAAAAAAATCAAATCTTTTTAATCTCCTTTTCAAATCTTTTTCAAAATAAATTTCAATCATATCTTTTTCAATCATATCTTTTTCAAAAATTTGATTTAAAAAATCTTTTCTAACTTCTTATCTTTCTAAAATTGATTTTCAAATATTTTTCAACTAACTAATTGACTTTTTTTGTTTGTTTTACTATTTCTTATCTTTTTCAAAACCACCTAACTACTATTCTATCTCTAATTTTCGAAAAAATCACCTTCCTCTTTTTCAAAATTCTCTTTGATTAACTTATTGTTTTAAATTTTAATTTCATTCTATTTCTTCTCTTAATTTTCAAATTCTAACCAAATTTTAAAATAAAAACAAAAATATTTTCCTTTTCCTTTTAATTATTTTCGAAAACTCCCCCCTCTTTTCTTCTATTTATTTATTTATTTACTAACATTTCTCTTCTCAAAATTCGAACCCCTCCATTCTCTGTGTTCGAATTTTTCTTCTTCTACCTTCATTCTTATTCTTCTACTCACATAAAAGAACCTTTATATTTGGGTAAAGAGGATCCCTATTATTTTTGTTCTCTTCTTTTTTATATGAGCAGGAGCAAAGACAAGGAGATTCTTGTTGAAGTAGATCCTGAACCTAAAAGGACTCTGAAGAAGAAGCTAAGAGAATCTAAAGCACAACTATCCAGAGAAAACCTTACAGAGATTCTCGAAAAAGAAGTAATGGCCGAACCCATCAACAACAATGCAAGGAAGATGCTTGGTGACTTTACTGCACCAAATTCCAACTTCCATGAAAGAAGCATCTCAATCCCTGCCATTGGAGCAAACAACTTTGAGCTAAAGCCTCAATTAGTTTCTCTGATGCAACAGAATTGCAAGTTTTATGGACTTCCATCAGAAGATCCTTTTCAGTTCTTAACTAAATTCTTACAGATCTGTGATACTGTTAAGACCAATGGAGTTGATCCCGAGGTCTACAAGATTATGCTTTTCCCATTTGCTGTAAGAGACAGAGCTAGAACATGGTTGGATTCTCAACCTAAAGATAGCCTGAACTCTTGGGATAAGCTGGTCACGGCTTTCTTAGCCAAGTTTTATCCTCCTCAAAAGCTGAGCAAGCTTAGAGTGGATGTTCAAACCTTCAGACAGAAAGAACGTGAATCCCTCTATGAAGCTTGGGAAAGATACAAACAACTGACCAAAAAGTGTCCTTCTAACATGCTCTCAGAATGGACCTTCCTGGATATATTCTATGATGGTCTGTCTGAATTGTCTAAGATATCATTGGACCATTCTGTAGGTGGATCTATTCACCTAAAGAAAATGCCTGAAGAAGCTCAGGAACTCATTAAAATGGTTGCAAATAACCAGTTCACGTATACCTCTAAAAGGAATCCAGTAAATAATGAGACGCCTCAAAGGAAGGGAGTTCTTGAAATTGATGCTCTGAATGCCATATTGGCTCAGAACAAAATGTTGACTCAGCAAGACAATATGATTTCTCAGAGTCTGAATGGATTGCAAAATGCATCCAACAGTACTAAAGAAGCATCTTTTGAAGAAGAAGCTTATGATCCTGAGAACCCTGCAATGGCAAAGGTGAATTACATGGGTGAAGCTTATGGAAACACCTATAATCCCTCATGGAGAAATCTTCCAAATTTCTCATGGAAGGATCAACAAAAGCCTCAACAAGGCTTTAATAATGGTGGAAGAAACAGGTTTAGCAATAGCAAGCCTTTTCCATCATCCTCTCAGCAACAGATAGAGAATTTTGAGCAGAACCTATCTAGCTTAGCAAACATAGTCTCTGATTTATCTAAGGCCACTCTCAGTTTCATGAATGAAACAAGGTCCTCCATTAGAAATTTGGAGGCACAAGTGGGCCATCTGAGTAAAAGAGTCACAGAAACTCCTCTTAGTACTCTCTCAAGCAATACAGAAGAGAATCCAAAAAGAGAGTGCAAGGACATAACCTTACTTGGTGTTGCCGAATCTAGAGAGGAGGATGAGGACGTGAATCCCAGTGAGGAAGACCTCATGGGACATCCTCTGGACAAAAAGGAGTTCCCAATTGAGGAACCTAAGGAATATGAGGCTCATCTAGAGACCATAGAGATTCCATTAAACCTACTTCTGCCATTCATGAGCTCTGATGAGTATTCCTCCTCTGAAGAGGATGAAGATATTACTGAAGAACAAGTTGCTAAGTACCTTGGAGCAATCATGAAGCTGAATGGCAAGTTATTTGGTAATGAGACTTGGGAGGATGAACCCCCCTTGTTCACCAATGAACTGAATGACTTGGTTAGGCAGACATTACCTCAAAAGAAACAGGATCCTGGTTAATTCTTAATTCCATGTACCATAGGCACCATGACCTTTAAGAAGGCTCTGTGTGACCTGGGATCAGGCATAAACTTAATGCCACTCTCTGTAATGGAGAAACTGGGAATCTTTGAGGTACAGGCTGCCAAATTCTCATTAGAGATGGCAGACAAATCCATGAAAAAGGCTTATGGACAGGTAGAGGACGTGCTAGTAAAGGTCAAAGGCCTTTACATCCCTGCTGATTTCATAATCCTAGACACTGGGAAGGATGAAGATGAATCCATCATCCTTGGAAGACCTTTCCTAGCCACAGTAAAAGCTGTGATTGATGTGGACAGAGGAGAGTTGATCCTTCAATTGAATGAGGACTACCTTTTGTTTAAAACTTAATGATCTCCCTCTGTAACTGATGAGCGGATAATTTGTACGCTTTTTGGCATTATTTTTAGTATGTTTTTAGTATGATCTAGTTAGTTTTTAGTATATTTTTATTAGTTTTTAGTTAAAATTCACTTTTCTGGACTTTACTATGAGTTTGTATATTTTTCTGTGATTTCAGTTTTTTTCTGGCTGAAATTGAGGGACCTGAGCAAAAATCTGATTCAGAGACTAAAAAGGACTGCAGATGCTGTTGGATTCTGACCTCCCTGCATTCGAAGTGGCTTTTCTGGAGCTACAGAAGCCCAATTGGCGCGCTCTCAACGGCGTTGGAAAGTAGACATCCTGGGCTTTCCAGCAATATATGATAGTCCATACTTTGCCCAAGATTTGATGGCCCAAACCGGCGTTCAAAGTCACCCTCAGAATTCCCAGCGTTAAACGCCGGAACTGGCACAAGAATGGGAGTTAAACGCCCAAACTGGCATAAAAGCTGGCGTTTAACTCCAAGAAGAGTCTCTACACGAAAATGCTTCAATGCTCAGCCCAAGCACACACCAAGTGGGCCCGGAAGTGGATTTTTATGTCATTTACTCATCTCTGTAAACCCTAGGCTACTAGTTCTCTATAAGTAGGACCTTTTACTATTGTATTTTCATCTTGGTTCTTCTGGTTCCCTCTCTGGGGCCGAGGCCAATGATCACACTATCACTTATGTATTTTCAACGGTGGAGTTTCTACACACCATAGATTAAGGTGTGGAGCTCTGCTGTACCTCGAGTATTAATGCAATTACTATTGTTCTTCTATTCAATTCCGCTTGTTCTTGTTCCAAGATATCACTTGTTCTTCAACTTGATGAATGTGATGATCCGTGACACTCATCATCATTCTCACCTATGAACGTGTGCCTGACAACCACCTCCGTTCTACCTTAGATTGGGTGAATATCTCTTGGATTCCTGATACACGATGCATGGTTGATCGCCTGACAACCGAGTGCTCGCCTGACAACCGAGCCAGCCATTCCGTGAGATCAGAGTCTTCGTGGTATAGGCTAGAACCGATGGTGGCATTCAAGAGAATCCGGAAGGTCTAACCTTGTCTGTGGTATTCTGAGTAGGATTCAATGACTGAATGACTGTGACATGCTTCAAACTCCTGAGGGCGGGGCGTTAGTGACAGACGCAAAAGAATCACTGGATTCTATTCCGGCCTGATCGAGAACCGACAGATGGATAGCCGTGCCGTGACAGGGTGCGTTGAACATTTCCACTGAGAGGATGGGAGGTAGCCACTGACAACGGTGAAACCCTTGCTTAAGCTTGCCATGGAAAGGAGTAAGAAGGATTGGATGAAGACAGTAGGAAAGCAGAGAGACGGAAGGGACCAGCATCTTCATACTCTTATCTGAAATTCCTACCAGTGAATTACACAAGTATCTCTATCTTTATCTTTATGTTTTATTCATATATCACCATACCCATTTGAGTTTGCCTGACTAAGATTTACAAGGTGACCATAGCTTGCTTTATACCAACAATCTCTGTGGGATCGACCCTTACTCGCGTAAGGTTTATTACTTGGACGACCCAGTACACTTGCTGGTTAGTTGTGCGAAGTTGTAGTGATCACAATTTCGTGCACCAAGTTTTTGGCGCCGTTGCCGGGGATTGTTCGAGTATGGACAACTGACGGTTCATCTTGTTGCTTAGATTAGGTATCTTAAGAATGAATTCTAGTGTTTCAAGGTGATGTTCTTATCATCACCAAAGCTGATTGATTTTCATCAATTTAGCTCTTGAATGCAATGTCTTGCTGAAGCTTGTTTAGCCATGTCTAATTTCTTTAGACTAAAGCTTTAGACTAACATTGCATGATTCCTGGAATTCTCATCAAGAATTTTGATACCTTTATTCTCTTTTTCCACTTAATTTTCGAAAAAAAAATCCAAAAATATTTCTTTTTGAGTCTAGTGTTTCATTCTAAGTTTGGTGTCAATTGCATGTTTCTGTTCTTCTTGCATTCATGCATGTGTCTTCATTAATCTTCAAGTTAATTCTTGATGATTTCATTGCTCTGATTTTTAAATTCTCTTGACTTGAGTGTTTATGTGTCTCATATGCATTCTCATTTTGTTAGTGTCAGAAGTATACAAACTGCTAAGTTTGGTGTCTTGCATGCATTGTTATTTGATTTTAGTTGCATTTTGATTATTAAAAATCCAAAAATATTTTTAATTTGTGTCTTTTCATGTCAATAATACAGGGAATTGAAGATTCAGAACATACAGCAGAGGAATTATACAGAAAAAGCTGGGCGTTCAAAACGCCCAGTGAATAAGGACAGACTGGCGTTTAAACGCCAGCCAGGGTGCCTGGTTGGGCGTTTAACGCCCAAAAGGGTAGAGTTTTGGGCGTTAAACGCCAGAATGTGCACCATTCTGGGCGTTTAACGCCAGGATGGCACAAGAGGGAAGATTTTGTTTTCAATGCAATTTTTTTTTTCAAGTTTTCAAAGTTTTTCAAAATCAAATCTTTTTCAAATCATATCTTTTCAATCATATGTTTTCAAAATCAATTTCTTTCCTTTTTCAAAGATACTTGCTATCAGTTAATGATTTGATTCAACATTTCAAGTATGTTGCCTTTTCTGTTGAGAAAGGTTTAATGTTTGAATCATATCTTTTCTTGTTAGGCAAGTTATTAATTTTCAAAATCACATCTTTTTAAAAAAATGTTTTTTTCAAATCATATCTTCTCAATCACATCTTTTTAAAACTAATCATATCTTCTTAACCACATCTTGTTCAAAATAGTTTTCAATCAAATCTTTTTGATTTCTAATTTCAAAATCTTTTTCAAAAATCACTTGATCTCTTTCCCACTCTTGGTTTTTGAAAATTAATTAGTGTTTTTCAAAATGTTTTTCAAACCTTTTACTTAATTTTCGAAAATTACTTCCCTTCTTCTCACATCCTTCTATTTATGGACTAACACTATTCCTTAATGCAAAATTCGAACTCCATCTTCTTTGATAAGTTCGAATTTTCTACTTCTGCCTTCTATTTTTCTTTTCCTCTGACACCTCAAGGAATCTCTATACTGTGACATAGAGGATTCCACATTTTCTTGTTCTCTTCTCTTTCTTATGAGCAGGAGCAAGGACAAAAGCATTCTTGTTGAGGCTGATCCTGAACCTGAAGGAACCTTGAAGCGAAAATTAAGAGAAGCTAAGGCACAATTCTCTGTAGAGGACCTAACAGAAATCTTCAAAGAAGAAGAACACATGGCAGCCGAAAACAACAACAATGCCAACAATGCAAGGAAGGTGCTGGGTGATTTTACTGCACCTACTCCCGATTTCTATGGGAGAAGCATCTCTATCCCTGCCATTGGAGCAAACAACTTTGAGCTTAAGCCTCAATTAGTTTCTCTAATGCAACAGAATTGCAAGTTCCATGGACTTCCATTGGAAGATCCTCATCAGTTTTTAGTTGAATTCTTGCAAATCTGTGACACTGTCAAGACTAATGGGGTTGACCCTGAGGTCTACAGACTTATGCTATTCCCTTTTGCTGTAAGAGACAGAGCTAGGACATGGTTGGACTCACAACCTAAAGAAAGCCTGAACTCTTGGGAAAAGCTAGTCAATGCCTTCTTGGCAAAGTTCTTTCCACCTCAAAAATTGAGTAAGCTTAGAGTGGAAGTCCAAACCTTCAGACAGAAGGAAGGAGAATCCCTCTATGAAGCTTGGGAAAGATACAAACAATTAATCAGAAAGTGTCCCACTGACATGCTTTCTGAATGGAGCATCATAGGTATTTTCTATGATGGTCTCTCTGAACTGTCCAAGATGTCTTTGGATAGCTCTGCTGGAGGATCTCTTCATCTGAAGAAGACGCCTACAGAAGCTCAAGAACTGATTGAAATGGTTGCAAATAACCAATTCATGTACACTTCTGAAAGGAATCCTGTGAACAATGGTACTAGTCAGAAGAAATGAGTTCTTGAGATTGACACTCTGAATGCCATATTGGCTCAGAACAAAATATTGACTCAACAAGTCAATATGATTTCTCAAAGTCTGTCTGGAATGCAGAATGCACTAAGCAGTACTAAAGAAGCTTCATCTGAGGAAGAAGCTTATGATCCTGAGAACCCTTCAATGGAAGAGGTGAATTACATGGGAGAACCCTATGGGAACACCTAGAATTTTTCATGGAGAAATCATCCAAATTTTTCATGGAAGGATCAACAGAGACCTCAACAAGGTTTCAACAATAATAATGGTGGAAGAAACAGGTTTAGCAATAGCAAGCCTTTTCCATCATCTTCTCAGCAACAGACAGAGAGTTCTAAGCAGAATACCTCTGACTTAGCAACCATGGTCTCTGATCTAATCAAAACCACTCAAAGTTTCATGACTGAAACAAGGTCCTCCATTAGAAACTTGGAGGCACAAGTGGGTCAGCTGAGCAAGAAAATTACTGAACTCCCTCCTAGTACTCTTCCAAGCAATACAGAAGAAAATCCAAAAGGAGAGTGCAAAGCCATCAACATGGCCGAATTTGGAGAGGAGGAAGAGGCAGTGAACGCCATTGAGGAAGACCTCAATGGACATCCACTGGCCTCCAATGAGTTCCCCAATGAGGAACCATGGGAATCTGAGGCTCAAAATGAGACCATAGAGATTCCATTGGACTTACTTCTGCCACTCATGAGCTCTGATGAGTATTCTTCCTCTGAAGAGGATGAGTATGTCACTGAAGAGCAAGTTGCTAAATACCTTGGAGCAATCATGAAGCTAAATGACAAGTTATTTGGAAATGAGACTTGGGAGGATGAACCCCCTTTGCTCACCAAAGAACTGGATGACTTGTCTAGGCAGAAACTACCTCAAAAGAGACAGGATCCTGGGAAGTTTTCAATACCTTGTACCATAGGCACCATGACCTTCAAAAAGGCCTTGTGTGACTTAGGGTCAAGTGTAAACCTCATGCCTCTCTCTGTAATGGAGAAGTTAGGGATCTTTGAGGTGCAAGCTGCAAAAATCTCACTAGAGATGGCAGACAACTCAAGAAAACAAGCTTATGGACTTGTAGAGGATGTTCTGGTAAAAGTTGAAGACCATTACATCCCTACTGATTTCATAGTCCTAGAGACTGGGAAGTGCATGGATGAATCCATCGTCCTTGGGAGACCCTTCCTAGCCACAGCAAAGGCTGTGATTGATGTTGATAGAGGAGAATTGATCATTCAAGTGAATGAAGAATCCTTGGTGTTTAAGGCTCAAGGATATCCCTCTGTCACCATGGAGAGGAAGCATGAAGAGCTTCTCTCAAAACAGAGTCAAACAGAGCCCCCACAGTCAAACTCTAAGTTTGGTGTTGTGAGGCCACAACCAAATTCTAAGTTTGGTGTTGAACCCCCACATTCAAACTCTAAGTTTGGTGTTGGGAGGTTCCAATATTGCTCTGAGTATCTGTGAGGCTCTATGAGAGTCCTCTGTCAAGCTACTGACATTAAAGAAGCGCTTGTTGGGAGGCAACCCAATGTTATGTTTTTATCTATTTTTCTTTGTTATTTTATATTTTTTGTAGGTTGATGATCATGAGAAGTCACAAAATCAATAAAAAAAGCAAAAACAGAATGAAAAGCAGAAAGAAAAATAGCACACCCTGGAGGATAGCGTGCTGGCGTTTAAACGCCAGTAAGGCTAGCTGTTGGGCGTTTAACGCCCAGTCTGGCACCATTCTGGGCGTTTAACACCAGAAAGGGGCACCAGACTGGCGTTAAACGTCAGAAAAGGGCAAGAACTTGGCGTTAAACGCCAGAAATGGGCACCAGCCCGGCGTTTAACGCCAGAATTGGCTCAAAACGCAATTTTGCTTGCCATTTGGTGCAGGGATGACTTTTCCTTGACACCTCAGGATCTGTGGACCCCATAGGATCTCCACCTACCCCACCACTCTCTCTCTTCTTCACCCATTCACCAATCACCTCAACACCTCTTCCCCAAAAAAAAAAACCCTTCACCTATCAAATCCCATCTTTCTCTTCACCACTCACATCCATCCTTCATAAAACCTCACCTACCTCACCATTCAAATTCAAACCACTTTCCCACCCAACCCACCCATACATAGCCGATCACAAAGCCATTCCCTTCTTTCTCATTTCTTCTTCTTCTACTCTCTTCTTTCTTATTTTGCTCGAGGACGAGCAAACCTTTTAAGTTTGGTGTGGTAAAAGCATTGCTTTTTGTTTTTCCATAACCTTTTATGGCATCCAAGGCCGGAGAAACCTCTAGAAAGAGGAAAGGGAAGGCAAAAGCTTTCACCTCCGAGTCATGGGAGATGGAGAGATTCATCTCAAGGGTGCATCAAGATCACTTCTATGAAGTTGTGGCCTTGAAGAAGGTGATCCCCGAGATCCCTTTCAAACTCAAAAAGGGTCAACTTTGATCAAAGGTTGGACCAAGTCCTCATAAACATTTGTGAAGAGGGCGCTCAATGGAAGAGAAACTCAAGAGGGAAGCCGGTTCAACTGAGAAGGCATGACCTCAAGCCCATCACTAAGAAAAGGATGGAGCAAGCATGAGGAAATTCCTCCTCATAAAATCCCTGAGATGCCTCAAGGGATGCACTTTCCTCCACAAAACTATTGGGAGCAAATCAACACCTCCCTAGGAGAATTGAGTCCAACATGGGACAACTAAGGGTGGAGCACCAAGAACATTCCATCCTCCTCCATGAGATAAGAGAAGATCAAAGAACCATGAGAGAGGAACAACAAAGACAAGGAAGAGACATTGAGGAGCTCAAGCACTCCATAAGATCTTCAAGAGGAAGAACAAGCCGCCATCACTAAGGTGGACCCGTTCTTTAATTTTCTTGTTCTTTATTTTCCTGTTTTTCGAATTTTAGTGCTTATGTTTGTCTATGTTTGTGTCTTGTGATCATTAGTGTCTTAGTGTCTATGCCTTAAAGTTATGAATGTCCTATGAATCCATCACCTTTCTTGAATGAAAAATGTTCTTAATTGAAAAAGAAAAGAATTACATGAATTTTGAATTTTATAACAGTTTGATTATTTTGATGTGGTGGCAATACTTTTGTTTTTTGAATGTATGCTTAAACAGTGCATATGTCTTTTGAATTTGTGGTTCATGAATGTTGGCTCTTGAAAGAATGATGAAAAAGGAGACATGTTACTGAGGATCTGAAAAATCATTAAAATGATTCTTGAAGCAAGAAAAAGCAGTGAATACAAAAAAAAAATTTCGAAAAAAAAGAAAGAAAAAGAAAGAGAAAAAAAAGAAAAAGAAAGAAATAAAGTTGTGATCCAAGGCAAAAAGAGTGTGCTTAAGAACCCTGGACACCTCTAATTGGGGACTCTAGCAAAGTTGAGTCACAATCTGAAAAGGTTCACCCAGTTATGTGTCTGTGGCATGTATGTATCCGGTGGTAATACTGGAAGACAGAGTGCTTTGGGCCACGGCCAAGACTCAATAAGTAGCTGTGTTCAAGAATCATCATACATAACTAGGAGAATCAATAACACTATCTGGATTCTGAGTTCCTAAAGAAGCCAATCATTATGAATTTCAAAGGATAGAGTGAGATGCCAAAACTGTTCAGAGGCAAAAAGCTAAAAGCCCCGCTCATCTAATTAATACTGATCTTCATAGATGTTTTTGGAATTCATTGAATATTCTCTTCTTTTATCTTGTTTGATTTTCAGTTGCTTGAGGACAAGCAACAATTTAAGTTTGGTGTTGTGATGAGCGGATAATTTGTACGCTTTTTGGCATTGTTTTTAGTATGTTTTTAGTATGATCTAGTTAGTTTTTAGTATATTTTTATTAGTTTTTAGTTAAAATACACTTTTCTGGACTTTACTATGAGTTTGTGTATTTTTCTGTGATTTCAGGTATTTTCTGGCTGAAATTGAGGGACCTGAGCAAAAATCTGATTCAGAGACTAAAAAGGACTGCAGATGCTGTTGGATTCTGACCTCCCTGCACTCGAAGTGAATTTTTCGGAGCTACAGAAGCCCAATTGGCGCGCTCTCACCGGCTTTGGAAAGTAGACATCCTGGGCTTTCCAGCAATATATGATAGTCCATACTTTGCCCAAGATTTGATGGCCCAAACCGGCGTTCAAAGTCACCCTCAGAATTCCCAGCGTTAAACGCCGGAACTGGCACAAGAATGGGAGTTAAACGCCCAAACTGGCATAAAAGCTGGCGTTTAACTCCAAGAAGAGTCTCTACACGAAAATGCTTCAATGCTCAGCCCAAGCACACACCAAGTGGGCCCGGAAGTGGATTTTTATGTCATTTACTCATCTCTGTAAACCCTAGGCTACTAGTTCTCTATAAGTAGGACCTTTTACTATTGTATTTTCATCTTGGTTCTTCTGGTTCCCTCTTTGGGGCCGAGGCCAATGATCACACTATCACTTATGTATTTTCAACGGTGGAGTTTCTACACACCATAGATTAAGGTGTGGAGCTCTGCTGTACCTCGAGTATTAATGCAATTACTATTGTTCTTCTATTCAATTCCGCTTGTTCTTGTTCCAAGATATCACTTGTTCTTCAACTTGATGAATGTGATGATCTGTGACACTCATCATCATTCTCACCTATGAACGTGTGCCTGACAACCACCTCCGTTCTACCTTAGATTGGGTGAATATCTCTTGGATTCCTGATACACGATGCATGGTTGATCGCCTGACAACCGAGTGCTCGCTTGACAACCGAGCCAGCCATTCCGTGAGATCAGAGTCTTCGTGGTATAGGCTAGAACTGATGGCGGCATTCAAGAGAATCCGGAAGGTCTAACCTTGTCTGTGGTATTCTGAGTAGGATTCAATGACTGAATGACTGTGACGTGCTTCAAACTCCTGAGGGCGGGGCGTTAGTGACAGACGCAAAAGAATCACTGGATTCTATTCCGGCCTGATCGAGAACCGACAGATGGATAGCTGTGCCGTGACAGGGTGTGTTGAACATTTCCACTGAGAGGATGGGAGGTAGCCACTGACAACGGTGAAACCCTTGCTTAAGCTTGCCATGGAAAGGAGTAAGAAGGATTGGATGAAGACAGTAGGAAAGCAGAGAGACGGAAGGGACCAGCATCTTCATACTCTTATCTGAAATTCCTACCAGTGAATTACATAAGTATCTCTATCTTTATCTTTATGTTTTATTCATATATCACCATACCCATTTGAGTTTGCCTGACTAAGATTTACAAGGTGACCATAGCTTGCTTCATACCAACAATCTCTGTGGGATGGACCCTTACTCGCGTAAGGTTTATTACTTGGACGACCCAGTACACTTGCTGGTTAGTTGTGCGCAGTT
The DNA here is from genome assembly GCF_003086295.3 of Arachis hypogaea. NCBI lineage: Eukaryota > Viridiplantae > Streptophyta > Magnoliopsida > Fabales > Fabaceae > Arachis > Arachis hypogaea. The sequence continues at coordinate 79,171,615 of NC_092044.1, read as the reverse complement.
GTAGTGATCACAATTTCGTGCACCAGTAACCATGGAGAGGAAGCAAGAAAAGCTTCTCTCAATGCAGAGTCAAACAAAGCCCCCACAGTCAAACTCTAAGTTTGGTATTGGGAGGCCACAAACAAACTCTAAGTTTGGTGTTGAACCCCCACATTCAAACTCTAAGTTTGGTGTTGGGAGGTCCCAACAATGCTCTGAACATCTGTGAAGCTCCATGAGAGCTTACTGTCAAGCTATTGACATTAAAAAAGCGCTTATTAGGAGGCAACCCATTTTTATTTATCTATGTTATTTTCTTTTTTTTTTAGGTTGATGATCATGTGGAGTCACAAAAATAACTGCAAAAACTAAAGAAAAATAAAAAGCATTAAAAGCAGCACACCCTGGAGGAGAAACTTACTGCCATTTAAACGCCAGTAAGGGTAGCAGAATGGGCGTTTAGCGCCCAGTCTGGCACCATTCTGAGCGTTAAACGCTAGAAAGAAGCACCAGACTGGCGTTAAACGCAAGAAAGAAGCAACAAACTGGCGTTAAACGCCAGAAACAGGTTGTAGCTTGGCATTTAACGCCAGAAAAGGAATAAAAGCTGGCATTTAACGTCAGAAATAAGTAGCAGTCTGGCGTTAAATGCCAGGATTGCATACTAAGGGCGTTTACACGCCTAAATGAAGTAGGGATGAGAAATCCTTGACACCTCAGGATCTGTGGACCCCACAGGATCCCCACCTACCCCACCTACCCCACCTCCCCCTCTCTCTCCTACCCTTCAACAACACTCTTCCCCAAATACCTTTTTACCACTCACATCCATCCACTCTTCCCTAAACACCCCACCTACCTCACTTTCAAATTCCAAATTTATTTCCCTCCCAAACCCACCCAAGTCCATTCAGCCACTCTCCCTCTCTTTCCCTATAAATACCCCTCTTCACTCTTTCATTTTCACACATCACAATCACCTTATTCCCCCTTGGCAAAATTCACTACCACCCTCTATCTCCTCATTTTTCTTCTTCTTCCCCTTCTTTCTTTCTTCTTTTGCTCGAGAATGAGCAAAGCTTTTAAGTTTGGTGTGGTAAAAGCATTGCTTTTTGTTCTTTCATAACCATTTATGGCACCTAAGGCGAAAAAACTCTAGAAAGAGGAAAGGGAAGGCAAAAGCTTCCACCTCCGAGTCATGGAAGATGGAGAGATTCATCTCAAAGGTTCATCAAGACCACTTCTATGAAGTTGTGGCCAAGAAAAAGGTGATCCCTATGCAATTCAGCTGGAATTATCATAGAGGAAGACATCCTCATTGAAGAGGACAAGCCCATCACTAAGAAAAGGATGGAGCAACCAAGAGAGCCCACTCATGGACCTCAACAAGAGCATGAGGAAATTCCTTCATCAAGAAATATCTGAGATGCCTCAAGGGATACATTTTCCTCCACACAACTATTGGGAGCAACTAAGGATAGGAGCTCCAAAAGCACTAAGGATGGAGCAACAAAGGCAAGGAAGAGACATTGAGGAGCTCAAGCACTCCATAAGATCTTCAAAGAAGAAGAACTAGCCGCCATCACTAAGGTGGACCCATTCTTTAATCTCCTTGTTCTTATTTTTCTGTTTTTTTTATTTTGTGCTTTGTGTGTTATCCATGTTTGTGTCATTATTACATGATCATTAGTGTCTAGTGTCTATGTCTTGAAGCTATGAATAATTCCATGAATCCTTCACCTCTCTTAACTGAAAAATGTTTTAATTACAAAAGAACAAGAAGTACTTGGATTTCAATTTTTATCTTGAAATTAGTTTAATTATTTTGATATGGTGGCAATACCTTTTGTTTTCTGAATGAATGCTTGAACAATGCATATTTTTGATCTTGTTGTTTATGAATGTTAAAATTGTAGGCTCTTGAAAGAATGATGAACAAAGAGAAATGTTATTGATAATCTGAAAAATCATGAAATTGACTCTTGAAGCAAGAAAAAGTAGTGAAAAAGAAAAAAAAGTGGCGCAGATTAAAAGAAAAAAAAAAGAAAAGCAAGCAGAAAAAGCCAATAGCCTCTAAAACCAAAAGGCAAGGGTATAAAGGATCCAAGGCTTTGAGCATCAGTGGATAGGAGGGCCCAAGGAATAAAATCCAGGCCTAAGCGGCTAAATTAAGCTGTCCCTAACCATGTGCTTGTGTCATGAAGGTCCAAGTGAAAAGCTTGAAACTGAGTGGTTAAAGTCGTGATCCAAAACAAAAGAGTGTACTTAAGAACTCTGGACACCTCTAACTGGGGACTTTAGCAAAGCTGAGTCACAATCTGAAAAGGTTCACCCAGTTATGTATCTGTGGCAATCATGTATCCAGTGGTAATACTGGAAAACAAAGTGCTTAAGGCCACGACCAAGACTCATAAAGTAGCTGTGTTCAAGAATCAACATATTGAACTAGGAGAATCAATAACACTATCTAAAATTCTGAGTTCCTATAGATGCCAATCATTCTGAATTTCAAAGGATAAAATGAGATGCCCAAACTGTTCAGAAGCAAAAAGCTACTAGCCCCGCTCATCTAATTGGGACTAAGTTTCATTGATATTGTGAGATTCATTGTATATTCTCTTATTTTTATCCTATTTTGTTTTCAGTTGCTTGGGGACAAGCAACAATTTAAGTTTGGTGTTGTGATGAGCGGATAATTTATACGCTTTTTGGCATTGTTTTTTTTATAGTTTTTAGTATGTTTTATTCACTTTTTAGTATATTTTTATTAGTTTTAAGAAAAATTCATATTTGTGGACTTTACTATGAGTTTGTGTATTTTTCTGTGATTTCAGTTATTTTCTGACTGAAATTGAGGGACCTGAGCAAAAATCTGATTCAGAGGCTAAAAAAGGACTGCTGATGCTGTTGGATTCTGACCTCCCTACACTCGAAATGGATTTTTGGAGCTACAGAAGTCCAAATGGCACGATCTCAACTGCGTTAGAAAGTAGACATCCAGGGCTTTCCAGCAATATATAATACTCCATACTTTGCCCGAGTTTAGATGACACAAACTGGCATTCAACGCCAGCTTTCTGCCCTATTATGGCGTTAAACACCAGAAACAAGTTGCAAGCCAGAGTCAAACGCCAGAAACAAGTTACAAACTGGTGTTTAACTCCAGAGAAGGCCTCTACACATGGAAGCTTCAATGCTCAGCCAAAGCACACACCAAGTGGGCTCGGAAGTGGATTTCTACATCATTTACTTATTTCTGAAACCCTAGTAACTAGTTTAGTATAAACAGAACTTTTTACTACTATACTGGGATCGGTTTTTCTATCTTTTAATCATCTTATGATCTCTTGATCACGTTTTGGGGGCCGGCCATTCGGCCATGCCTAGACCTTGTTCTTATGTATTTTCAACGGTGGAGTTTTTACACACCATAGATTAAGGTATGGAGCTCTGCTGTTCCTCGAGTATTAATGCAAAGTACTATTGTTCTTCTATTCAATTCATGCTTATTCTTATTCTAAGATATTCATTCGCACACAAGAACATGATGAATGTGATGATTATGTGACACTCATCACCATTCTCACTTATGAACGCATGATTAACAACCACTTCCGTTCTACATGAAGACAAGCTTGAATGTATATGTCTTGGGTTTCTAATCAATGATTCACATCGACTCCCCTCTGACAATGGGGCCTCTGAATCCGAGATTAGAAGCTTTGTGGTATAAGCTAGAATCCATTTGAAGCATTCTTGAGATCCGAAAAGTCTAAACCTTGTCTGTGGTATTCCGAGTAGGATCTGGGATGGGATGACTGTGACGAGCTTCAAACTTGCGACTGTAGGGTGTAGTGATAGACGAAAAAGGATAGTAAATCCTATTCCTACACAATCGAGAACCAACAGCTGATTACTCATACGATATCTGTGCATGGTATTTTTCATCCGAGACGAGCAATCCGACAGATGACTAGCCGTACAGAAACCGTAGAGGACCATTTTCACTGAGAGGATGGGACGTAGTCATTGACAACGGTGACACCCAACATACAGCTTGCCATAGAAAGGAGTATGAAGGATTGGATGAAGGTAATAGGAAAGCAGAGATTCAAAAGGGACAAAGCATCTCCATACGCTTATCAGAAATTCCTACCAATGTATTACATAAGTATCTCTATCTTTTTGTTTATCTTTTAATTATCAAAACTTCATAACCATTTGAATCTGCCTGACTGAGATTTACAAGATGACCATAGCTTGCTTCAAGACGACAATCTCCGTGGGATCGACCCTTACTCACGTAAGGTTTATTACTTGGACGACCTAGTGCTCTTGCTGGTTAGTTGTGCGAAGTTGTGAAAAAGAGTTGAGATTACAAATGTGCGTACCAAGTTGTTGGCGTTATTGAGATCACAATTTCGTGCACCAGTATTCTTCAAAATTGGATTTTTATGAAAGTTTATTCGATGATCTTTACAACAATCCATAAATAGTTGGAAAAGGAATTTTGTAGAAGAAGTTATGTGTGGTGGAAGTTTGAGGGTTAAAAATAAAATTCTGCAGCTTTTTAACTTAGTAAAATTTTTGGCAGATCGTATTCCTACGCGTACGTGTGACGGATGTGCACCCGTCACTTTCAAGTTTTCACTCCTCCATGCATGCGCCTGGCCGACGTGTACGCGTCGATGTACTGATTCAAGTGCCCAGCCGAAGTTCCCGAGAGTTGTGCGAGTATTATGTTGGTTTTGTGTGAGGGGCACAAAACGTACCCACGCGTACGAGTGGCTGACGCGCAGTCATTACTTTACTTTTCTCCCATCCACGCGTGCGCATGGGTGACACGTACGCGTCACTGTAACTTTTCTGCTTTCCAAACGTGCGCGTGGGCGACATGCACGCGTGACCCCATTTTCACCCCAAAGCTGATTTTGAGTTTTCATGCCAAATTTCAGACTTTTAAGTCTCCATTCTTACCCTTTATGTCCTAAATACTTATAGTATGCCTAGTGATGGGAACAGGCTAGGAGATGTGGTAACTTATGGACGAAGTAAGGGAAGAATTAATGATGAGTTATGATTAATGATGACTGTATGAGTTGTCGAGGGTGATGATGGGAGTGCGATGTATGCCGTGAGCCAAAGGGTATTGTATGAGTTGCTGAAGGAAGGTGAGGATCCCCTTCCTTGTTTCTCCTAGTATTGTAAAATCGCCCCCAGCGAGATGGTGGGAGGTTATGATCCCTTCCTTGGTTCTTTCTGGGCATATGAGAATGTACCTCCTGGGTAGATGCAAGGGTGTGGTTGCGCCCTACTTGCTCCAGGTTGGTTAGTATAGGGGCTCCACGGGTGGATGCAAGGGTTATGGTTTCGCCCCACTTGCCCTGGATCATGATGAGTGATGTATAAAATGTGCAATCATGTGATGTATAAATGATGATATGGTCATGATGAATGATTATGGAATGTTATGAATGAATGTGAAATGATTATCTGAGATATGAGTTTCCCTGGATGAAAGCAGTGACTAGCCACCACGTGCTCCAGGTTGAGACTCGATTCTCTGCTGACCCTATGTCGTAAGTGTGGCCAGACACTGTGAAAGTTCCGGATGAGCTCGCCCCCGGGGATAAACACCAGTGTGGGTGTTGTATGATTATGATTATAATCATGTTTATGATTGAGAATTACTCAACTTGGGGATACACGACAGAGGGACAGTCCAATGGTTAGCTACCAGGACTTGTCGGGTTGGCTTTATAACCGACAGATGAGACTCATCAGCCATAGGGCAGGCATTCATCATTTTCATATGTTTGAATTGTTTGGGTTTGCCTATTTGTTTTGGATTGCTATATCATATATGCTATGTTACCTGATTATGTGCTACTTGTTCTACTTGTACTTTAATTGTGTATTGCTTGCCTGTATTGCTTGTGTTTGTACAACTGAGAGGTCCCTTATGCTGGTGTCGGTGGACACTGAGGGCTGTTCTTGATGACATGAGTTGATGATGTAATTGAATAATGATGATGATTATTGAACGAGGTAATCGAGTTCCCTGGGTAGACGCAGTGAGGTGATTTCACTTGCTGCAGGTAGAGAATGAGATAATTTGAGCTCCTTTGGTAGATGCAGTGAAGTGATTTCACTTGCTCCAGGTGATGATATGAGGTAACGTTATAGAATTGCTGAGACAAAATAATTGGTGATGGTTTGGCTTATGATTCTAATTCTGATTTGTTGGAGAGTTAGAAAGTTGGAAAGCATGAAAGATATGAATTAGATTTAGCTTTCCCTTATGACAATTGCCTGTTTATGGATTAGCGAGAACATAGGGTGGATATTTGGTGAAAGAAAGTTTAGGATGCTTAGTGAGTTTTTATTGAAGTGCATTGTATTTATTTGGCACTTTTACCGTACTAGGAACCTATGGGTCGGTGGTTCTCATTCTGTATATATCTCTTGTTTTTTAGATACATGTCCAGGTGCTCAAAAGTGAGCTGTGGTTCATCTGAGAGATGGTGAAGATCTTTATGTTTTCTACTTTATATTTTGCTCAGAATCTCTCCACCTTTACCTTGAAAAGCTTACATTATGTATTGAAATCTTTTGAACATGCCTATAGAGGCTCTTATGATTCTTTGGGAGAGATTAAGAGATACTATTGTCAACAACTATTATACCGTACCCTAGCTGGCCTAAACTTCGCGGGTCGCGACTAGTGGCTATTTACTCATGTTATATATCTATATAATGTCCTACTCTTATTCTCCTTTATGCCTTTATCTGTATATCGCTTTTGACTTCACGCTTTATCTTTTAGTTGCCGATGCGTGAGTGATACGACTTCGCGATTTTTATTTTTACTCTTTTTCAGACTTCTCGATTAATACTCCTTTCAGTTACTTTTTAAAAACATATTTATGTATTAAAAATTCATCTGAGAGTCGTACCACCGTAATATCATTGACTTATGACTCGAGCATAAGGATTTGAATATTAGGGTGTTACATTGTCCCTAGAACCATTGACGAAGGGGTTGCTGCAGCCAATATTAGTCTATTCTACCGTATTTTCCTTGGTATGGCTGATTTTCCGTTTCTTTTTCATTGTTGTTACTGCTATTGTGAGCATTATTGTTATTGTGGTTATAACACCCTAACTTTTAGTACCTCATGATTGCATTAAAAGTCCAAACGCTACCTAACTTTCCTCCTTTAATTTAGTACTATACTTATTTAACATTGAGCCTTCGTGAATACAAACCTGATTTTTAATTATGAAAACAAAACATCCTTTTTAATTTAAACCACGTAATCAAATATGTATAATAACAATATATATATATATATATATATATATATATGTAACGATATTCCACAATCCTCAAATCCATGTCTTATCCCTCTAAAAACTGAAACAATAATTATCAAGGGAAAATTTTAATAACTATACCAAATTCAGAAAGTACAATCATACATAATAAGCTTTGTAGATCAATTGTAGCTTTGAGCTAAACCTTCCTAAACCTATCATTGAAAAAGTAAATCTGTAAAAGGTGAGAACATTGTCCTTGTAGGTTCTCAGTAGAGGGTTTAAGAATTGACATAAGAGGATACGTATAAAAAGAAGAATGGATTTTTGAAAATAGATATCTTCGTTCATTTTATGATTCCTTTTTTAAACCACATCATTTAATTGTACAAAAAATTCAACTTCATATCTTTTCTTATAAAAAGTTCCAATCTCGACAATTCACATAACATTTCAATACATACCAAAGGGTCAATCAATCTAAAAACTCACCAATCACGGCCTCCGGCCCAATATATAATCAAATATCGGCCTCTAGCTCAACAGAAGCCATCACCACTATCATCAATCCACCACCAATACTCAAAACAAAAAACAGTCACAAGCACAAAAAAGTACAAGGCAAACTCATTTAAAGAACCATTAAAATAAGTATCACAATTACCTATTAAATAGAATTCATCAGATAGGCAAATCCAAACACTTAAGAACACCCAAACAAAGCAAACAAAGGCAACATGATGCATGCCTGTCCTATAGCCGATGAGTTCATCTGTCAGTTATATAGCCAAATCTGACATGTCCAGTAGCTAACCCAGACATTGTTTCTCTATTACACACTAAAATCTCAACACATCGACTGACCATTAGAGGGAGAGTGCCCTGTCACTATTAGAGGGATTATGTGCCCCATCACCATTAGAGGAATTATGTGTCTTATCACCATTAGAGGGAATACGTGCCCTCTCACACCATTAAAGGAAATACGTGTCCTATCACCATTAGAAGGATTACGTGTCCTGCAACACCATTAGAGGGAATACGTGCCCTTTCACCATTAGAGAAATTATGTTCCCTGTCATACTATTAGAGGGGATACATGCCATGTCACAATTTTCAATCATATGGATAATCATCAAAACGATTTCAATTTGATTCTTAAGTTCAAAACATTCCCACCTTCCTACAACACACCATTTAACACCTTTCCCTCAAATCCTTTTCCTTTTAAGCCAATTTCAAATTTAAACTCCTTACAAAATTTCCAAAATCATTTAACAGAGCTTAACAATTTGTTTCTTTAGATCCCTTTGAAATCCTCAAGAACATAACTCTTATGCTAAATTTTAATTGAATAAAACTCACCTTCGTTTTTAAAACAAGTTCCTAAAACCAATTTTCCAAAACTAACTTTAACTTCACTTTAAATTTTAAAAACTCTAACCAAAAGATTTAAAACTATTTCAAATTTCCAATTATAAATTCTAGTTAAAACATAATCGCTTATTCATCAATAATACATAAAGATTTGCTAAAATGCCTTAAAACATACTCCTTCATTTAGTAATATCAAAATCAAATAAAATAGCTTTTTCTAATCAATTTTAACCAAAACAAAACTTCCAATTTCTCATCAAATTTTGGCAGCATCTCCTCTAAAACTTGGACTTTTGCCACCCTTCAAGGGTCCCAACTGCCAAACCAAATACCTCTCGGTCATTCAGATGATTTCCAAAAAATCATTATCTCAATAATTTCTAACTCAACTCAAGGAAAATAAAAAAATCCAAAATTCGAACAACCAATCTAGTAAATCACAACAATTCAACCTCAATTATCAATACGCATTCAAATGCTCAATAATCATTATATCATAATTTAGAAACCAATTTAATCAATCAATAAATCAATCATTTATCCAAAATAACCCAGTTCTATCCATAATACTTACGAAATCATAAAATTATATTTTTCATATTAATATCAACTGGTAACAATTCTTTGAAGTAAAATGAGTTGAAGAAAATGCGTCTACCTCGAATAGTCGAAACAGGGAAGCCATAAAATGTGCAAAGTACCTTTTTACCGGCCCGCAGCAGCTGCAGCCACAACCACAGCTCCATACCACTTTCGCAACAATCACAGCAACTCTAATCACTATATCCAACTTCAAAAACTCAACCCTAAGACATCAACATTGCGAAATGCTCAATAACATATAATAGAAATAATAGCAGTAAGGGGTCGGTATAAGAAAACTCATTGACTTAGAGAAGAACCAAAGATCAAAGTAACAACGACTCCCGTAACGACTTCTAGCGGTAATAACCATGTTTTCGGTAGCCACAAACACGACAAAGTGACTTAGAATGGCAAGCAACTTGGCAATGCTGACTCCCTTGCGAGCTCCCTTTCCACTGGCTCCTTTTGAGACAGCAAAGCACGATAACGACAACTGGACAAGAATAGCGACAACTGGAAGCGATAGCAGCGAAAATCGCATAACAGCTTCTGCTCTTTGTAAAACCCGGTTAAACGGTAATTAAATAAGTAAATAATTAAATATGGACTAAGAGGATTGAAAAATTTAGATTTCATAATTTGAAAATTCAATGGTAATATTTGGTCTCGAAGGATTTTTCTAAGCGAGGAAATGTAATTTATTTCAAAAAACGCTAAAGACATGTATAAATAATTTAACCAGCAGTACTGGCTTAAGTCTATTCAGCACTATGAGTGAGACAATTAATTATGGGTGTAGAAGGCTATGAAATTAATATTTATAATTTGGGGAAGTAAAATTATTCAAGATACGATTAAAAATGTCAATCTTAAAGGTTTTGGTCCAAAATTAGACTCACGGCTGAAACGGATGAACCAGGCGCATGTTGAGCCCAAGCCTAACTCATATAACCCTCGTAAACTTTGGAACTTAGCACCAAACCCCCCTCATTAGTGAAGTCACGCTGAAATTAGAGAAGAGGGTGAGAAACCCTTTTCACTATTCATCATCTTCTTAAAACCTCTACAACTTTTGATTTGGAGTTTTCATTGACGAGCCATTTGCAATCACGCTATCTTCTCGTCGATCTCTTTGATTCTATCCAAAGAAAAGGGTGAGAAATTCTGAATTTTGTGCCTAGCTCTCCCTTCTTTCTATTTTTGCAAATTTAGGTTTTGTATATTGAGAGATTTTGTGATTTTGATGATTTAAGGGTACTTTGGTATGAGCTATTATTGGGTTTCATCCCTATGAGTAGTGAAAAAGGTAAGGAATCCCTAAATCCTTGTGAATTAATGAATTAGTAAACTCATGTGTTTGAATTTATTACATTATATAAAACTAGATTGGATTTACATTGAATTGAAGTTAAATTGGTGAATTGGAGAACTTGGAATAAAGCTTTGGTGGCTAGAACTTATTAGACTTGATTTGGAATCTTGGAAGCTTGATTTGTGATGTTTTGAACTTGGAAGAAATCAGCTAAGGTACGGTTTAAGTTTCATTTAAATACCATGTAATGTGGCATGAAATCCTAGGCTAGGTACCCATAGGAATAGGTTTGAATTGTGTAATTAAAGTATTGTTAAAATTGATAATTGGATGGTGATTATGTGTTTATCCAAATTTGAGTTAAATGGATAAATATTGGGCCGAGGATGTGGATTTGGATCGGAGGCCGTGAAAGCTAAGTCCGGTGAGTTGATGGATGTTTTGAATGTTTATGTTTGAGTTTGAGATGGTAATTTTGGAATTGAGCATGTGGAATTGGTAATGTATTATCAGAATAGTGAAGCTAAAGATTGGAGATGTGAAAATGAGGATTTACTTGAACTTGTTTGATAGTATATGAGTGACATGGGATAGTTGATGGGCACTATATTGATGTATAAAATTGTTTGTGGCTTGTGAACCTCTTCGATAGTTGAAAATTCTACTTTTGGTTAGAAATTGGTTTTTGGCCAAATTTGGCAGGCCGTAATTTGGTCCTCGAAGTTGGAAATTCAACGAAACTTGATTTTTATGAAAGTTTATTCAATAATCTTTTCAATAGTTCAAAAATGGTTAAAAAAAATTTTTTTACGAAAAAAGATATGTGTATTTGAAGTTTTGCTAAAAAAACTGCATTTTTTCAACATATCAGCTTTTCAGGAACCTGATAGGCATGCGTCCGCGGACAAGGCATGCGTATGTGACATTTTTGTTTTTACACTTATGCGTACGCTGGATGTGTCGTGTGTACACAAGCAAACTCCTCTGCCCAAACTTCTCGCGTATGCGACTTTTGCAAAATTTACACACATGCGTACGTGGGAAGCATGCGTACGCATGACCACTCAATTTTGTAGAAATTGTATATTTGTGCTTTTAACCATTCTTCAAGCCTTCTAAACTTTTTTAAACCCTATTATGAGTCTAGAGCTGGTATAATAGAGGGTAGATGAGTAGAGAATGAGAACCACTTAAATTCTGACAGCGAATTAAGGAAAGATGGGTTAAATGTAATGAAAGTTGTAATGGGGATGATTATGATAATGAGAAATGAGAATTATTGATAATGATTAAGATATGTTTCTAATGATTATGATATTGTGAGATAATGATGAATGAGTTTGATTAAGATATGATGAGAATGATTATGATATTGAAAGGTGAGGATGATTGATGATGAATATGTCTAGGATTTCTCGCTGGTTTTACGATGACAGGACACGTATTCCCTCTAATGGTGATAGGGTACGTATTCCCTCTAATGGTGACAGGACATGTATTTCCTCTAATGGTGACAGGGCACCCTCCCTCTAATGGCCAGCCGTTGTGCTGAGGTGTTAAATGTGCAACAGAGAGACAATGTCCAGGTTAACTACCGAATATGTCAGGTTTGGCTATATAACCGATGACGCGTGAGCATCTTCTTTATATTTGATTTTTATTTTTTATACAAATTATTTGAGTTTTAATTTAATTCTAGTGTTTTAAATCTCTTTGGATGCTGCTTTGAGTTTCTTTGGTGTTTTAATTATTTTAGGTGAAGTTTGGATCGATTTGGCAGAGTTCGTGTACAAGAAAAAAGAAGAGTTTGGAAGCTGCTAAGCTGGTGCTAAATGCGGACATGGGCGTTTAGCGCCAGCAGCTCAGAAGCGCAAGAGAGCTCTCTGCCGACTAGGGCGCTAAACGCCAATCCTGGCAGTTAGCACTAGCAAGCCAAAATGGATAGAAGCGTTTTTCTCCACTAGGGTGCTTAGTGCAAGCAATGCGGATCACACTTCATCAAAAGAGCATCTTTAGTTGGATTTAGCTTTTAATTATTCTATTTTATTTTATTTTAGTCATTTTTAATTACAAACAAAATCTTTTTAGTTTAAAATCTATTATTTTATTTTAGTTTCAAATCAAATTAGGTTAGATATAAAAGGGAAAAAATTCAACCCTTCGGGGGATATTCTCACTTCCGCACTTTCACATTTTCTGAACCCTAGTTTTTTCTCTCGAAGTCATGAGCCACTAAACCTCTTTTGTTAAGGTTAGGAGCTCTGTTTATTTTAATGGATTAAGACTATTATTATTCTATTTTAATTTAGTTTCAAGGATTACTTTCATTTTTCAACTAATGAATTTGGGTATATCGGAAGAATAACCCTTTTCTATATGCATTCTTGTGATTCATGGAAAAGTTATCTCACTTGAATACTAGCTTGAAAGTAAATTTCTCCTAAACTGCTAATTACTTGGACTTACCAGGATACGTGACATATAATCCTCTTATACTTGGGTAATTAGGGTTTTGTGGTTAATAAACTAGAATTAAACCTAACCCACTAATCTATATTAAGTGACCAAGACATTGGCGGTTGATTAGGTTAGAGAAGACTAAAGCACTAAGGTATTAAGGATTAGTCAATTATAGTTTTCCATGAAACCAATCTTGCATGATTAAAATAGTTGGTAAGAAAACGTTTTCCGAACAAATAAATAACTTTGGAACCTTAACTGTTTTCACACATATATTTCACACCAATTCTACTATTTGCTTCCTTGCTCTCTGAAGTATTGTTTAATGCAATTTACAACCCTCTAAACATCACTCTCTTCTTGCCTAACTAAATGATTCATTCGACTATTGTTGCTCAATCCATCAATCCTCGTGGGATCGACCCTCACTTACCGGAACTTGGTACGACCTGGTGCACTTGCCGATTTAGTTGTGGTAATCCAATTCCGCAACCAACCGACATATGATAGCATCGGCCATATGGTAGGCATACATCATTTGCATTTGATTGAATTGTTTAGGCTTGCTATTCTTGTCTTGGCTTGTTTTATTGTGCATAATTAAATGTCTATGTGCTAAATGCCTTACTTGAATCAACTTATGTTTTATTTGTTTGCTTTTCTTGTGCTTGCATATCTGAGAGATCCCTCATGATGGTGTTGGTTGATGCTAAGGGCTATTCTATTTGGAGTTTTAAGGATGGTGGAAACTTTAATAACAGTGATTTAGAGTAGCATTCCCTAGGAGAGTTGCCTGACTACGGATTAGTAAGAACCTAGGATGGAAATGTTAATGTATGAAGTTTAAGATTGCTTACTGAGTTTCCCGTTACCTTATATTGTATCTATTTGGTACTTTTACTGTACTGAAAATCCATGGGTTGGGAGTTCTCATTCTGTATACATTCTTTGTTTTTTTTTTCAGATGCAGGTCCTGGTGCTCCGCCGTGAGCTGGAGCTCGTCTGAAAGACAGCGAAGCTTATTTTGAATTCTGTTTAGTACTTTGTTTAGAATTTCTCTCCTTCATATTTTGAAAGACTTAAGGATATGTATGTATGTGCATACATATATATTTCTTTTGCAAACTTTGCCTACAGAGACTTTGATGTATTTTTGGGAAAGTTAGGATTTGTTATCACCTGTTTTTAATTCTGTAATCCTAGCTGGCCTAAACTTCGCAGGTCGTGACTAACAGCTATTATACATATTTGAATATATTTTTGTCTTTACTCTAGTCTCCTTTGAGTTCTTATTTTACTCTATTTCACGAATGTGATTTATCTTTTCGTTATGTGTGTGTTTCCAACCGCGATTTTCTTTTACTCTTTTCAGTCTTCTCATTTAATAATAATTTCTTATATATATATATATATATATATATATATTAATAACTCCACCTTGTACCACCTTAGTATCGTTGACTTATGACTCGATAATAAGGATTTGAATGTTAGGGTGTTACACTCTTTGCGTCTGGCTCTCTGCCCGGCCCCTCTCCCAGGCCTTGACCTATTCAAGAAGTCTCTAAGTTGGTGCCCAGGCTAGCCTAGACTCTATACTCACCTAATCCCTTTAAACTACAAAAGCGAGGGAAAGCACGTTCAAGATCTTCAAAAATCAGGTCATGTTGAACGTCATCAGAAGGCGAAATATCTCCTATAACTTCCCTGCACAATCATGTTCGTCCTGGGACAACTCACTGATGTAGGATTTATGTAGGTCTAGAATTTCTCAAATGAAATCTCATTGCAAGTATAGTTCTAAATGAATAATAAATCCTCAATCAAAGTTTAATTTGTTTGTCACAAGTACAAACCCAATAAAAATAACCGAAGTATTTTTAAACCTTGGGTCGTCTCTTAAGAAATTGCAGGAAAGTGTTCATGTTATTTGTTATGGGATGTATATTTTGGGGTTTTGTGATAAGGGACAAGAAACATAAATGACAAGAAAGTAAAGGAACTCAAATGGTAAAAAGGTCTTGGCAAGGGTTGATGGTTAAGGATATCTATTCCTTGTCACTAACCACAACATGATAATTGCTAGAATCAATCCCATTGATGGTGTTTTTGCAGAAAAACGAATTTCCAACACACATAACTCACCGGCAAGTATACCGGGTCGCATCAAGTAGTAATAACTCACAAGAGTGAGGTCGATCCCACAGGGATTGATGGATCAAGCAACTTTAGTGGGTGATTAGTTTAGTCAAGCTAACATTGAGTGAATTGTGTGAAGTTGATCAACAGAAAGTAAAATTGCAGAAATCTTAAAGATGCAGAAAGTAAAGTTGCAAGTAACTTAAATAACAAGAAAGTAAAATAGCTGAAACTTAAATTGCAAGAAAAGTAAATGACAAGAAATGTAAATTGCAGAAAATGTAAAGGGGGTTGGGTGCAGGGAATTTAAAATCCAACAAGAAAATGTAAAGAGCAATCAAGCAGAGAAGTAAAAGATGAAATAAGTGCAGCAGATTTAAACAGAAATGTAAAATTGCTTGAAGAAGCAACACAGAATGTAACTCAGCTTGATTTTGAAATTTAAAGAGACAAGATCTCAGGGAATCAATGAGACTAGAAAACAAGTATAGATCTCACTACCTTCCTTGATCCAACCAAGAAACAGATTGAAGAAGAAATGAAGATGGAAGCAGTAAATGAAAACTCAGATTCAATTCTCAATTTTCTGAAATTATGCAGAAGAAGAACAAGAGATTTCAGATCAAGTGAAACAGAATTCCTTCAATTCTTGATCCAAAATTCAAACAGAAATGAAAACTAAGAGAGAGAACTCTGAATTCCTAATGCTCCCTAGTGGAGCTTGCCTTCCCCATGGAGCCTCAATTGATGCCTTTATATAGGCTTTACTAAATGAAAAATGAAAATGAAATTAAAACAAATTACAAAAATGAAAATCCTAATTTAATTGATCCATGTGCCTTTGAGTGATGATGTGGGCTTCGCTTGCTTTGGATTTGAGGAGAAATGGGTTTGGTTGGCCTTGATTCAATTTGGAGAGGAATTGAATTTAAATGGAATTTTGGTTGAATTTTGGCCCATGAGTGTTTGCTCCCAGGAGGCTGCCCTGCCCTTGTGGAGCGCAGAGCAGAAAATTGTGCGTGCGGCCCTCGTTGCGTGCGTGCTTGGTGCGTCAGGATGCTGCCCTGCCCTTGGGGAGAGCAGGGCAGTGGTGGCATGGTGTGTGCCATGCTTCCCTGGTGCTTGTGTTCGAACCTTGGTGAAAGCACTTGAGGAGCAATTTTTCCTTGATTTTCCATGAAGAGAGCACGACATTGCCCTGCTCTCCAAGAGGGCAGGGCAGAAAATTGAGCGCTACTTTGTTTTGGAGTGAGGCTCCAGCTTCGAGCCTTGGTGGAAGCACTTTGGTTTATTTTCGCTTATTTTTTGCCCTTAAAGATGCCTTTCGTTCCTGCCACAATTGTACGCCAAATATGGATTGCTATATATCGTTGGAAAGCTCTAAATGTCAGCTTTCCAACGCAACTAGAAGCACATCAATTGGACGTCTGTAGCTCAAGTTATAGCCCTCTGAAGGATGCATGGTCATGCTGTGAGCGCCCAGATTTTACCTTAGCGAAAATTCTTGCTTCCAACCTCACTTTGCATCACGATTCTGCCCTGCCCTTGGCAAGAGCAGGGCAGTGTGTGCTGATTGCCTATTCTTCATTAATTTGGTCATGGGCCACGCTTTTAAAAGCGTGGCCTAAGCCTCCAAAGTGTGCTCCAACTTCGAAGTATGCTCCAAAGCTCTTTTTTTCCTCTTTTTTGTGCTTCTTTGCTTCTTTTTCTTCTTATTTCCTACAAGATTTATAAAATTAAAAGATCAAGGAAATCTTCCAATTAAGCACAAAAGAATGCAATATTTAAGCACTAATCATCAATTTCTTGTATGAAAAAGCATAGAAAAATAGGTATGTGATGACTTGTCATCACCCATTAAGTCATCCTCTAACAAGTGAAGGAAAGTCAAATGAGCCTTATCAATCCCAATCCGTAAATCCTAGCCACTCACTAATTGACTTAGTGAAAGCTAGATTCAATGGACACCAATTATCAATCACTTGGACATTAGCAACTCAAGGTCACCCAAGTTAGCATCCCAAGCCAAGAATAGAAAATCTACTCTAAAATCTAACTAAGCATTTTATCAAACACTTGGAAGGCATAAAAGGAAAGCAAGGTATTGTAAGAAATGTAAAATCTACAACTACAAAAGCAAGAAAACAACAATAGCAAAGCAATTAAACAATAAGAACATCAAACATAAATTGCATTAATTGAAATCAAAGGGAACAAAAGTGCATGAACATGAGAATAACAAAATAAAGGAAATAACAAATATAGCTAAGAGAGCAAAGATGTAGGAACAAAAAATGGTAAAGGAAACTAAATCAAAGCAAGAATTAAAAGCTAGATCTAAGAGAAATTAATCTAAGAACCCTAACCTAATTCTAGAGAGAAGAGAGAGATTCTCTCTCTAGAATTCTAACCTAAAACATGATAAAAACTAAACTATGACTACTTCATTCATTCCTCTTTCAATCCCTGGTTCAATAGGATCAGAAATGGGTTGTATTAGGCCCAAAATGCTTCAGAAATTGCTGGTCGCTTGTTGCCTTTAAGTGAGTCACGCTGATCATGCAATGCGCATGCATGGGTGACACGTACGCGTCACCTAACTACAAGGTAAATATGGGAAATTACATATCATTTTGAAGCCCTGGATGTTAGCTTTCCAACGCAACTAGGACTGCCTCATTCGAATCTCTGTAGCTCAAGTTATGATCGATTTAGTACGAAGAGGTCAGGACTAACAGCTTAGCAATTCTTTCATTTCTTCATGAGTTCTCCTTTTTTACATGCTTTTTCTTCATTCCCCCAATCCAATCTTTGCCTTCTAAACCTGAAATCGCTTAACAAACATATCAAGGCATCTAATAGAATTAAAGTAAATTAAATTTATCAATTTTTGGGCCTAAAAAGCATGTTTTCACTCTTAAGCACAAATTAAGGAGAATTTACAAAACCATGCAATTTAAGTGAATAAATGTGGGAATAGTTGATAAAATCCTCTAAATTCAACACAAGATAAGCCCTAAAAATGGCAGGGTTCTCAGGATCATAAGCTTCTTCAGAAGCTGCCTCTCTAGTACTGTTGGATGCATGTTGCCATCCATTCAGATTTTGAGAGATCATGTTGACCTGTTGAGTCAACATTTTGTTCTGAGCTAATATGGCATTCAGAGCATCAATTTCAAGAACTCCTTTCTTCTGAGGTATCCCATTATTCACGGAATTCCTCTCAGAGGTATACATGAACTGGTTGTTTGCAACCATGTCAATGAGTTCTTGAGCCTCTTCAGGCGTTTTCTTCAGGTGAATAGATCCACCTGCAGAATGGTCCAATGACATTTTCGAAAATTCAGATAGACCATAATAGAATATATCTAATAGGGTCCATTCTGAAAACATGTCAGATGGACATCTTTTGGTCAGCTGCTTGTATCTTTCCCAAGCTTCATAGAGGGATTCACCATCTTTTTGTTTGAAGGTTTGAACATCCACTCTCAGCTTGCTCAGCTTTTGAGGAGGAAAGAATTTATCCAAGAAGGCAGTGACCAGCTTATCCCAGGAGTCCAGGCTATCCTTAGGTTGTGAATCCAACCAAATTCTAGCTCTGTCTCTTACAGCAAAAGGGAAAAGCATGAGTCTGTAGACTTCAGGATCAACTCCATTCGTCTTTACAGTCTCACAGATCTGCAAGAACTCAGTTAAAAACTGATAAGGATCTTCAGATGGAAGTCCATAAAACTTGCAGTTTTGTTGCATTAATGCAACTAGTTGAGGCTTAAGCTCAAAGTTATTGGCTCTAATGGCAGGAATGGAGATGCTTCTTCCATCAAACTTGGACGTTGGCTTTGTGAAGTCACCAAGCATTCTCCTTGCATTATTATTATTATTTTCGGCTGCCATGTCCTTCTCTTGTTCGAAAATTTCTGAAAGGTTGTTTCTGGATTGTTGTAATTTAGCTTCTCTTAATTTTCTCTTCAGAGTCCTTTCAGGTTCTGGATCAATTTCAACAAGAGTGCCTTTTTCCCTGTTCCTGCTCATATGAAAGAGAAGAAAACAAGAAAAGAAAGAGGAATCCTCTATGTCACAGTATAGAGATTCCTTTGTGTTAGTAGAAGAAGAAAGGGGTAGAAGAATCCAAATACAAGGGATATAAGAAGTTCGGATTCTTAGATGAAGAGAGGTGAAGAGAAGTGTTAGTAATTAATTAATTAAATAGAATAAGAGAAGAGAAGAGAAATTTCGAAAATAATTTTTGAAAAAGGGGTTAGTATTTTCGAAAATTAAAGATGAATTAAAATTAAAATTAAAACTTGAAACAATTAGTTAATTAAAAAGAATTTTTGAAAAAGAGAGAGGTATTTTTGAAAATTAGAGAGGGAAAAGTAGTTAGGTGGTTTTGAAAAAGATAAGAAATAAACAAAAAGTTAGTTAGTTGATTGAAAAAGATTTGAAATCAAATTTTTAAAAAGATAAGAAGATAGGAAGTTAGATAAGATATTTTGAAATCAAATTTTGAAAAAGATAAGATAAAAGATAAAAAGATAAGATAAAAATTTTAATAAAAAGATATTTTGAAAAAGATTTAATCTTTAAAAAGACTTAACTAACAAGAAACTACAAGATAAGATTCTAGAATTTAAAGATTGAACCTTTCTTAACAAGAAAGTAACAAACTTTAACTTTTTGAATCAATCACATTAATTGTTAGCATATTTTCGAAAATTATAAAAAAAATGAAAAAGATATGATTTTTGAAAAAGATTTTGAAAAGATAAGATTTTTAAAATTGAAATTTTGATTTGACTTGTAAGAAACAACTAATTTTGAAAATTTTTGACCAAATCAACCCAAAATTTCGAAAATTTGGAGGAAAATAAGGAAAAGATATTTTTTTGATTTTTGAATATTTAATTATGAGAGAGAAAAACAACAAAAATACTCAATGCATGAAATTTTTAGATCAAAACAATGAATGCATGCAAGAATGCTATGAATGTCAAGATGAACACCAAGAACACTTTGAAGATCATGATGAACATCAAGAACATAATTTTGAAAAATTTTTGATGCAAAGAAAACATGCAAGACACCAAACTTAGAAATCTTTAATGCATGGAAAATATGAATGCAAAAGTGCACATGAAAAACAACAAAAGACATAAAACAAGAAATCATCAAGATCAAACAAGAAGACTTGTCAAGAACAACTTGAAGATCATGAAGAACACTATGAATGCATGAGATTTTCGAAAAAAAATGCAAGAAAAATTTTAAAAGCATGCAATTGACACCAAACTTAAAATTAACACAAGACTCAAACAAGAAACACAAAATATTTTTGATTTTTATGATTTTCTAATTTTTTTGTATTTTTATTGATTTTTTTTTCGAAAAAACATTTTTGAAAAAACGAAAAAGGAAGGAAAAATTTTGAAAAATGATTTTTGAAAAGAAAATTACCTAATCTGAGCAACAAGATGAACCGTCAGTTGTCCATACTCGAACAATCCCCGGCAACGACGCCAAAAACTTGGTGGACGAAATTGTGATCACTATTCTTTAAGTTGTACTTTTATGGAATTTGAAATTGGCACGAGTGGACACAACTCCGTTCAACTAACCAGCAAGTGTACTGGGTCGTCCAAGTAATAAACCTTACGCGAGTAAGGGTCGATCCCACAGAGATTGTTGGTATGAAGCAAGCTATGGTCACCTTGTAAATCTCAGTTAGGCAGATTAAATTGATTTATGGTTTCGAAAATAGAAATAAGAAAATAAATAATAAAAGGGATAGAATACTTATGCAGATTCATTGGTGGGAATTTCAGATAAGCGAATGGAGGTACTGTATGGCTCAAGGACGCCTGCTTTCCCACTTCTTCAACTCAATCCTTCTTACTCCTTTCCATGGCAAGCTGTGTATAGGGGTTCACCATCAGCGGTGGCTACTTTCAATCCTCTCGGGAAAATGATCCTCTGCGGCTGTCACTCGCATGGCTAATCGTCTGGAGGCATCACCCATGGTTGATGGCTACATCCCATCCTCGCAGTGAAAACTACGCTCACGTGCTCTGTCACAGCACGGCTAATCACTGGTTGGTTCCCGCTCCTACTGGAATAGAATCCCTTGATTCTTTTGCGTCTGTCACTAACGCCCAGCACTTGCGAGTCTGAAGCACGTCACAGTCATTCATTACCGGAATCCTACTCGGAATACCACAGACAAGGTTAGACTTTCCGGATTCCCAGGATCCTACTCGGAATACCACAGACAAGGTGAGACTTTCCGGATCCTCATAAATGCCGCCATCTATCTAACTTATACCACGAAGATTCTGTTGGGGAATCTAAGAGATACACATTCAAGCTCTGTTGCAGGTAGAACGGAAGTGGTTGTCAATCACGTGCGTTCATAAGTGAGAATGATAATGAGGGTTACTTATCATCACATTCATCATGTTCTTGGGTACGAATGAATATCTTGGAATAAGAATAAGAGAGATTTGAATAAAAGAGAATAGAATTGCATTAATACTTGAGGTACAGCAGAGCTCCACACCCTTAATCTATGGTGTGCAGAAACTCCACTGTTGAAAATACATAAGTAAAAGGTTCAGGCATGGCCGAATGGCCAGCCCCCATGTGGTCACAAGACCGACTGATCAAAGACCTAAAGTGATCAAAGATCTAAAGTGATCAAAGATATCTAATACAATAGATAAATGTTCTATTTATAATAAACTAGCTCCTAGGGTTTACATGAGTAAGTAATTGATGCATAAATCCACTTCCGGGGCCCACTTGGTGTATGCTTGGGCTGAGCTTGATTAATCCACGAGCTGAGGCTTCTCTTGGAGTTGAACTCCGAGTTATGACGTGTTTTGGGCGTTCAACTCCGGATCATGACGTTTTTCTGGCGTTTAACTCCAGACAGCAGCTTGTACTTGGCGTTCAACGCCAAGTTACGTCGTCAATTTCCGAATAAAGTATAGACTATTATATATTTCTGGAAAGCTCTGGATGTCTACTTTCCAACGCCGTTAAGAGCGCGCCATTTAAAGTTCTGTAGCTCCAGAAAATCCATTTTGAGTGCAGGGAGGTCAGATTCCAACAGCATCAGCAGTCCTTTTGTCAGCCTTCTTCAGAGTTTTGCTCAAGTCCCTCAATTTCAGCCAGAATTTACCTGAAATCACAGAAAAACACACAAACTCATAGTAAAGTCCAGAAATGTGAATTTAACATAAAAACTAATGAAAACATCCCTAAAAGTATCTTGAACTTACTAAAAACTACCTAAAAACAATGCCAAAAAGCGTATAAATTATCCGCTCATCAGCTGCCCTGCCCTTGTGGAGCGCAGAGCAGAAAATGGTGCGTGCAGCCCTCGTTGCGTGCGTGCTTGGTGTGTCAGGATGCTGCCCTGCCCTTGGGGAGAGCAGGGCAGTGGTGGCATGGTGCGTGCCATGCTTCCCTGGGCCGTGTCAAAGTGATGCGCGCAAGCTCCCTTGTGTGTAGCGCTCCCCACTTCCCCTTAGGTGCTTGTGTTCGAACCTTGGTGAAAGTACTTGAGGAACAATTTTTCCTTGATTTTCCATGAAGAGAGCACGACATTGCCCTGCTCTCCAAGAGGGCAGGGCAGAAAATTGAGTGCTACTTTGTTTTGGAGTGAGGCTCCAGCTTCGAGCCTTGGTGGAAGCACTTTGGTTTATTTTCGCTTATTTTTTGCCCTTAAAGATGCCTTTCGTTCCTGCCACAATTGTACGCCAAATATGGATTGCTATATATCGTTGGAAAGCTCTGAATGTCAACTTTCCAACGCAACTGGAAGCACATCAATTGGACATCTGTAGCTCAAGTTATAGCCCTTTGAAGGAGGCATGGTCATGCTGTGAGCGCCCAGATTTTACCTTAGCGAAAATTCTTGCTTCCAACCTCACTTTGCATCACGATTCTGCCCTGCCCTTGGCAAGAGCAGGGCAGTGTGTGCTGATTGCCTATTCTTCATTAATTTGGTCATGGGCCACGCTTTTAAAAGCGTGGCCTAAGCCTCCAAAGTGTGCTCCAACTTCAAAGTATGCTCCAAAGCTCTTTTTTTCCTCTTTTTTTGTGCTTCTTTGCTTCTTTTTCTTCTTATTTCTTACAAGATTTATAAAATTAAAAGATCAAGGAAATCTTCCAATTAAGCACAAAAGAATGCAATATTTAAGCACTAATCATCAATTTCTTGTATGAAAAAGCATAGAAAAATAGGTATATGATGACTTGTCATCACAACACCAAACTTAAACCTGGCTTGTCCCCAAGCAAGAAAAGAATCATGCAATAGAAATTGACAATCCAAGGTAAGAAGAGTAGCAAGTTAATGTTCATGGCAAGCTAGTTTTCTATGCATGCTACAATTACAAAAGAGATGTAAATGATTGATGCTTCTATCTAGCTTATTTTATGAAATCTTTTTCTTATAATTCTTCCTTGAAACAAGCTTTTGATATTTTTTTAGCTTCTCCTTTTGGGTGCTTTGCCCCATGAGTTAATAACAAAGCTACGACTTCTAAATGCTTTGTTTTCAAGTATTACCACTTGATACATAAGCACCACAAGCATTTAATTAGAGGACTTCATTAAGCTCATCATTTTTTTTCTTTTCTTGACTCTCTAATCATTGATGCTCAGAACCTTGAGCTTTGAGGGAGCGCTTTTGCACTTGAGCCTAGCCTTGACTTCTAAGTGTTTTGTTTTCAAGCATTTGGCTTGATACATAAACACCACAAGCACTTAGCAAATAAATTGCCATTGGTACTCAGAGCCTTCAGCTTTCTCATTCTTTCCCTTTTTCTTTTCTTGCTTTAATAGTATTTGCTTCTTCAAGGTTTTCATGATTTCAAAAGATTTCACAAAATGTACTAGATGAAAAACTTCAATTAAATAAAATCCAATGCAATTGAGCAACAATCAATCATACTAGCTTTCCAATACTTGTATGCACATGCTAAATTCTTCTTTAATTCCTTGTTTGTTTATGATCATGGTGCTTTTTTTTGCTTTTGAATTCACAGGATTCAAGTTGGTAGTTATAATGTCACAGCACCATGTTTCAATCAAAATTCAAGCTATGCTTAGTCATACCACACATGCATACAGAGAATATAAAGATAATCATGCAATTTAAAGTGCTGGAAACAAAGGAGAGGAAAAGGAACTTTACAACCTTGTAGTTCATCTTCATTATTGTTGTCCTTTTTCTCCAATTCTTCCCTTTCCCTTGCCAACTTAGAGTGTTTGCTCATCCTCAAGCAACAATTAGAACAATGGCTATAGGGCTAAGATGGATCATTAATGTCTTACACAATGAAATGTTAGTAGCACATGTGTTTTAAGCAAGTAAAATGAAAGATAACAATCAAGGCACAAGAGACAGAGACATTTTGATTGCATAGATAAGAAGGTGTGCACAATACATTGCATAAAAGATAAGTGGCACACCAAACTTAATGTGACACTTTCACTTGGAATTAATGCAAGTATCTTGTAAGAATTAGAATAAAATTTTGTTGCATAGCAACACCAAACTTAGAATGCAACCATATGTCAATTTATTTGAACTAAAACTAAACAAAAGAAACTGTTATATGTTAAATACAATCACCAAATGAAGAGTCTGTCATGAATAAGGATGTTTTGGTGATGTATTAACAAAAACAGTTAATGAAAGAAAGCATTAAAAATAAGTAAATAAATGAAACAAAGAGAAAACAAAAATTATCCAACTAAGAAGAAGAATAATAACACTGCAAAAGGCAATATGATTATGCAGACAAGTGATATTGCTTGAATGATTTGCATAGAAAATAAGTGGCACACCAAACTTAGAATCTTGGTGTGTCACTTTCATTTTTGATTTGATGCAATCATCCAAAAAGATTGAAAATAATTTGTTGCAAGGCAACACCAAACTTAGAATGTAATCATATGCCAATTTATTGAAATTTAAACAAAGCATGGAGAAGAAATGTACCTACTGTCTACCTGTTCTTCACTTTCTTCCTCTTCTTCCAGTTTGTTAAGAGGAATGACCTCAAAGGAGGAGAAGTTCCAGCTATTGTCCCCTTTCTTGGTTTCCTCTCAGCAAGCTTTCTTTTGAAATTGGCTTGATTGAGCTTGCTTGCTTGATCAGGGGGAGGATTATTTGCAGTTGACCTTCTCATGAATGTTGTCCTTGATATCTTGGTCACAATCCTCTTCTTGGTGTTTTTGTTAATTGCCTTCACTTCTTTGGATTCAAGTTTTGGTTGCTGTGTGATTGTTGGAGTGATTTCTTTATCAAGAGCCTCTTGCATTGGTGGTTCCATGAGCTTTTCCTTCATGTACTTCTCTACTTTAGTTGAGTGTGACTTCTCTTGAATGTCTTCCTCCCTTTCTTCTTCATGATTTTCCATTAATGCCTCTGGGAGGGAATCTTTGTGTTTCATTGCCACCTCAAGTGGCTCTTGTGAATGTAGAATCCTTGGCTCATGTCCAAATACTTCCACCACCTCTTCCTTTTTCACTGAAATTTCACTTGACACAGAGGCTTCCTCATCTTGCTTTTCCACTTCCTCACCCACAAATTGGTCTTCATCCTCTCTGTTTGATGGTTCTAAGTTCCTCCTTGTTTGCTCTAAGGGCTCATTCATCTTCTTGAGGATGATTTCTTTCCAGGATTAGGGTTGTGTGTATCTTTCCACGAGTTTTCTATGTATTTCAATGGCTTGAAGGTAATCCTCATCTGGTGGTTCAAGAGATAAAGGTTGAGAGTAATTTTGGTGACGTGGATATGTTGTGGTGAAGCTGTGTTGAGGGGTGTGGAATGAGTTGTGTGATTGATGGGATGACTTGTATGGATTTTGGAGGAAACTTTGTGTTGAGACATAATCAAGTGATGAAGAACTTTCAAATGAGAAATTAGGACGTGAGGGTGAATGCTCTTTCATTCCTTGGTGATACTCCCAGCCACCATTAGAATAATAACTTGAATCATTTTGTGGTGGTGGGAAGTATCCCATATGATTCTCTTGCTCATCTTGTGTCTCTGAAGCAAATCTCCATGAATTGGAGTGCTCAGACTCTGTTAATTCTTGGTGATATTCCCAGCCACCATTAGAAGGTGGTGATGGCGGGCAATATCCCGTAAAATTTTGTTTGACCATAAGATGAGTTGAACTCCATTTGTATTTTGTAAAATGCAACATCAATGGAAATTGAAATTCATGTCATAGAGACAGAATTTCTTAGTGAGGCAATAACTCAAACACCTTGGTTTCACTTTAAAGCAGAGAACAAAAATAAAAAAAATACTTAATCTAGACTTCTCACCCACTTAATCATTGTTGATCAAAATCAATCCCTGGCAACGGCGCCAAAAACTTGATGGTGTTTTTGCGGAAAAACGAATTTCCAACACACATAACTCACCGGCAAGTATACCGGGTCGCATCAAGTAGTAATAACTCACAAGAGTGAGGTCGATCCCACAGGGATTGATGGATCAAGCAACTTTAGTGGGTGATTAGTTTAGTCAAGCTAACATTGAGTGAATTGTGTGAAGTTGATCAACAGAAAGTAAAATTGCAGAAATCTTAAAGATGCAGAAAGTAAAGTTGCAAGTAACTTAAATAACAAGAAAGTAAAATAGCTGAAACTTAAATTGCAAGAAAAGTAAGTGACAAGAAATGTAAATTGCAGAAAATGTAAAGGGGGTTGGGTGCAGGGAATTTAAAATCCAACAAGAAAATGTAAAGAGCAATCAAGCAGAGAAGTAAAAGATGAAATAAGTGCAGCAGATTTAAACAGAAATAGAAAATTGCTTGAAGAAGCAACACAGAATGTAACTCAGCTTGATTTTGAAATTTAAAGAGACAAGATCTCAGGGAATCAATGAGACTAGAAAAAAGGTCTAGATCTCACTCCCTTCCTTGATCCAACCAAGAAACAGATTGAAGAAGAAATGAAGATGGAAGCAGTAAATGAAAACTCAGATTCAATTCTCAATTTTCTGAAATTATGCAGAAGAAGAACAAGAGATTTCAGATCAAGTGAAACAGAATTCCTTCAATTCTTGATCCAAAATTCAAACAGAAATGAAAACTAAGAGAGAGAACTCTGAATTCCTAATGCTCCCTAGTGGAGCTTGCCTTCCCCATGGAGCCTCAATTGATGCCTTTATATAGGCTTTACTAAATGAAAAATGAAAATGAAATTAAAACAAATTACAAAAATAAAAATCCTAATTTAATTGATCCATGTGCCTTTGAGTGATGATGTGGGCTTCGCTTGCTTTGGATTTGAGGAGAAATGGGTTTGGTTGGCCTTGATTCAATTTGGAGAGGAATTGAATTTAAATGGAATTTTGGTTGAATTTTGGCCCATGAGTGTTTGCTCCCAGGAGGCTGCCCTGCCCTTGTGGAGCGCAGAGCAGAAAATGGTGCGTGCGGCCCTCGTTGCGTGCGTGCTTGGTGTGTCAGGATGCTGCCCTGCCCTTGGGGAGAGCAGGGCAGTGGTGGCATGGTGCGTGCCATGCTTCCCTGGGCCGTGTCAAAGTGATGCGCGCAAGCTCCCTTGTGTGTAGCGCTCCCCACTTCCCCTTAGGTGCTTGTGTTCGAACCTTGGTGAAAGCACTTGAGGAGCAATTTTTCCTTGATTTTCCATGAAGAGAGCATGACATTGCCCTGCTCTCCAAGAGGGCAGGGCAGAAAATTGAGCGCTACTTTGTTTTGGATGAGGCTCCAGCTTCGAGCCTTGGTGGAAGCACTTTGGTTTATTTTCGCTTATTTTTTGCCCTTAAAGATGCCTTTCGTTCCTGCCACAATTGTACGCCAAATATGGATTGCTATATATCGTTGGAAAGCTCTAAATGTCAGCTTTCCAACGCAACTAGAAGCACATCAATTGGACGTCTGTAGCTCAAGTTATAGCCCTCTGAAGGATGCATGGTCATGCTGTGAGCGCCCAGATTTTACCTTAGCGAAAATTCTTGCTTCCAACCTCACTTTGCATCACGATTCTGCCCTGCCCTTGGCAAGAGCAGGGCAGTGTGTGCTGATTGCCTATTCTTCATTAATTTGGTCATGGGCCACGCTTTTAAAAGCGTGGCCTAAGCCTCCAAAGTGTGCTCCAACTTCAAAGTATGCTCCAAAGCTCTTTTTTCCTCTTTTTTTGTGCTTCTTTGCTTCTTTTTCTTCTTATTTCCTACAAGATTTATAAAATTAAAAGATCAAGGAAATCTTCCAATTAAGCACAAAAGAATGCAATATTTAAGCACTAATCATCAATTTCTTGTATGAAAAAGCATAGAAAAATAGGTATGTGATGACTTGTCATCACCCATTAAGTCATCCTCTAACAAGTGAAGGAAAGTCAAATGAGCCTTATCAATCCCAATCCGTAAATCCTAGCCACTCACTAATTGACTTAGTGAAAGCTAGATTCAATGGACACCAATTATCAATCACTTGGACATTAGCAACTCAAGGTCACCCAAGTTAGCATCCCAAGCCAAGAATAGAAAATCTACTCTAAAATCTAACTAAGCATTTTATCAAACACTTGGAAGGCATAAAAGGAAAGCAAGGTATTGTAAGAAATGTAAAATCTACAACTACAAAAGCAAGAAAACAACAATAGCAAAGCAATTAAACAATAAGAACATCAAACATAAATTGCATTAATTGAAATCAAAGGGAACAAAAGTGCATGAACATGAGAATAACAAAATAAAGGAAATAACAAATATAGCTAAGAGAGCAAAGATGTAGGAACAAAAAATGGTAAAGGAAACTAAATCAAAGCAAGAATTAAAAGCTAGATCTAAGAGAAATTAATCTAAGAACCCTAACCTAATTCTAGAGAGAAGAGAGAGATTCTCTCTCTAGAATTCTAACCTAAAACATGATAAAAACTAAACTATGACTACTTCATTCATTCCTCTTTCAATCCCTGGTTCAATAGGATCAGAAATGGGTTGTATTAGGCCCAAAATGCTTCAGAAATTGCTGGTCGCTTGTTGCCTTTAAGTGAGTCACGCTGATCATGCAATGCGCACGCATGGGTGACACGTACGCGTCACCTAACTACAAGGTAAATATGGGAAATTACATATCATTTTGAAGCCCCGTATGTTAGCTTTCCAACGCAACTAGGACTGCCTCATTCGAATCTCTGTAGCTCAAGTTATGATTGATTTAGTACGAAGAGGTCAGGACTAACAGCTTAGCAATTCTTTCATTTCTTCATGAGTTCTCCTTTTTTACATGCTTTTTCTTCATTCCCCAAATCCAATCTTTGCCTTCTTAACCTGAAATCGCTTAACAAACATATCAAGGCATCTAATAGAATTAAAGTAAATTAAATTTATCAATTTTTGGGCCTAAAAAGCATGTTTTCACTCTTAAGCACAAATTAAGGAGAATTTACAAAACCATGCAATTTAAGTGAATAAATGTGGGAATAGTTGATAAAATCCTCTAAATTCAACACAAGATAAACCCTAAAAATGGGGTTTATCAACCTCTCAACACAATAGCATGTCCTCATGCTAAACCATGAAGGATAAGAAACGGTATAAACATTTATTCAAGGTACTACGTATATGCAATCTATCTAAGTGCGTACAACTACCTGGTCAAAACAAATCAATTCCAAAGAATACATATACGAATACGAGGGCTAAGGCAATGATGATCAAATCAACTCCACAATTGAATTGAGTTATTGAAAGGAATTTACAAACTTGCAAGAAAAGAAATAATAATAGGTGAGAACATAGAATTGCGCAATCAAATCGTCACCGGATGTGTATCTGCTCTAGTCACTCAAGTGTTTAGGGTTGATTCACTCAATTCTTCTCTAATCATGCTTCCTAAGATTTGTTTTTCATCTAACAATCAACAATTATTCAATGCATGCATACATATATCATGAGGTCTTTTCATAGGTTGTAATGGGGCTAGGGTGAAGGTAAGGTTATATATGGCTAAGTGATTTTAAAATTTAAATCTTTGATTAACTTAAGCTCTCACCTAACCTACAACCTATACAATTCAAATACAAACCTAACTACCCATTCTTCACTTTTTCACACACTCATGCATTCTCTTTTTTATCACAACACATATGCATTGTTATTATTACTTTACTTTGGGGCATTTTTGTCCCCTTTTTATTGGTTTCTTTCTCTTTTGTTTTCTTTTTCATTCATTTTTTTATATATGTATATTTTTTCTTTTTCTTTTATTTTTTTCTTTTCAAACTAAAAATATATACAAGAGTATCAATGCATATGGTTTAACATTTAATGCATGAGTATGTACCCAACTCCTAAGATCTTCAATGAAAATACAAAACATACTTTTATCTCATCCAACGTCCCAAGTTTTCCCACACTTGAATGATACACACACACACACACTAGCCTAAGCTAATCAAAGATCCAAGTTAAGGACATTTATTGTTTTTCGCTTTAAGCTTACAATGTGCTAAAATTAAGAACAAGAGGGATTAACATAAGCTCAAAATTGGCTAACAATGATTGATGAAAGGTAGGCTATTTGGGTAAGTGAGTGATGAGCGGATATTTTATACGCTTTTTCACATCATTTTCATATATTTTTTAGCAGTTTTTATTTAGTTTTTATTAAGTTTTTATAGGTTTTAGTGTTAAATTCACATTTTTGGATTTTACTATGAGTTTTTGTGTTTTTGGGCAATTTCAGGTATTTTCTGGCTAAAATGGAGGAGTTGGAGCACAAGTCAGATTCAGAGACAGAGAAACCATTGCAGATGCTGTCCGGATCTGACCTGCCTACATTCGGAAGAGCTTTTCTAGAGCTATAGAAGTTCCAATGGAGCGCTCTCAACAGCTATGGAAAGCTAACTTCTAGATCTTTCCAGTAATATATAATAGTCCATACTTTGCTTCGGATTAGAAGGCCAAAAATAGGCGTCCAATGCCAGCTTCCTGCCCCCTTCCAGGCGTCTAACGTCCAAAGAGCAGAGCCTAGTGTCCAAAGGACCAGAGAGGACCCCCTAGCTGGCATTCCATGCCCAAGGAGCCTCAGAGCACGTGGATCTCATCAAGGCTCAGCCCAAACACTCACCAAGTGGTCCCAAGAAGTAGATTTTAGCACTAAATAGACTGTTTTACCCTTACTGGTCATCTGTTTAGTATTTAAGGGATTAACTTTATATAATTCAGGAGTCTTTGAACTTTTTTCACACTGTCTGATTTAGGAGAGTATTATTTTCGTTCTTCCATTATTTTTACTTCAATACGAATTTCTAAACCAACTAGGTTGAGCGGAGGAGCCCTGCTAAGTCCTATGAATTAATAAAAGTACTATTATTTCTTCTTCGATCCGTGTTTGATCTATCTCTAAGATGTATATCCCGATCTTCATTATGATGAACAGGACGATCTGATAAATTGGCTCTGTTCATCACATTATGACGAACGTGCCTGACAAACACCCACATCTACTTGGGTTTGTGTGAGTACTTGGAAGAAAAGCACGAGCCAACAGCTATGTTTATACATCTCTTAGACAGTTAATCCATGATTTTGTTGGGGACTTCTCGAGACACCAGTTCAGCCAATCTCTGGGGAGATTAGGGTCTCTGTGGTATAGGCTAGAATCCAAAGAAGTAGCGTTCTCTTATCCGAAAGATTCGAACTTGTCTGTGGCGTTTTGAGTAGGATTGCCAGGAGAATGGACTGCTATGCTCTTCACCCTTCGTCAGATTGAAAACCACGACCACTGACCATGGCCGTGTTCATTCTATAGCCGAGAAGATCAAAGACCATTGGCGTGGCTTTGATCACTTACAGCCTGCCATAGAAAAAGATCATTCACAAGCAAAGAAGACAGGAGTACCAGAGTTACTTTAGAAAGACAAAGCAACTCCGACTCTCAACTCTATTCCTTTTATTTACTATTCCCATCATACAACTCCTAATAGCTAACTTTTTAATATCCAAAACCTTTTGATTCCGCCTGACTAAGACCTGCAAGACAACCATAGCTTGCTTCAAGCCAAATCCTCGTGGGATCGACCCTGACTCGCTCAGGTATTACTTGGATGACCCAGTGCACTTGCTGGTACTGCTGCTGTTGTACGAAATAGTGTGAGTTTTGTGTACATGTGCACCAAGTTTTTGGCGTCGTTGCTGGGGATCGTTGAGTTTGGACAAACTGCCGGATTGTCTTGCTCCCTAGATCAGGTAATTTTTTTTCAGTCCTTTAGTTTTTCGCTTTCTTCTTCTTATTTTTTCGAAAATTTTTAAAACCTTTCCCAAAAATATTTTTCTTTTCTTTGTTCAATTTTTCTTCTTGGTATTGAGTCTTGCATGTTCTTGTTTCCTATTTTTCAATTCCAAAAAAAAATTTAAAACTTCTTCCTACCCTTTTTTATATTATTTGTCTTTTCTCTGTTTGAGTCTTTGTTTGTGTTCTTGATTTGAGTCTCTGAGTCTTTTATTTTTTATTTTTTCTTCTTCTATAATTTTCGAAAATCATAAAAACCTTTTCAAAATATATATATATATATATATTTTCTTTGTTTAATTTTTGTTCTTTGTTTGAGTCTTATGTTGTTGTTCTTGTTGAATTTTTCGCGTTCTTAGAATTTTTCTTTTTAAAAATTTTCAAAAATATTTTTTTTGTTTAAATCTTGTGTTAAGTCTTTAAGTTTGGTGTTTTCTTTTTGTTTTCTTTATATTTTTCGGAAATTTCTTGTTGGTTTTCTAAAAATTTTAAGTTTGGTGTTCTGTTTATGTTCTTAAGTTCTTTGAGTCTTTAAATTTTGTTCTTTGTGTTCTTGTATTTTTTCAAAGTGTTCTTGAGTCTTGTTTGTGTTTTGATCTTAAAATTTTTAAGTTTGGTGTCCCCCCTTGTGTTTCCCTCCAAAATTTTCGAAAAATAAAGGTGCTAGATCTAAAAATTTTAAGTCTTGTGTCTTTTTTGTGCTTTTCTCTTCCATCATAAAATTCAAAAATAAAAAATATCTTTTCTAACTTAATTTTAGCATAATTTTCGATAATTTTTCAAAAAAACTCAGATTTCAATTTTAAAATTTTATCTTATCATATCTTAGTTGTCAAGTTTTCAAAAATCAAATTTTTCAAAAAAATAAAAATCATATCTTTTCAAAAATCTTATCTTTTTCAAAATCTTATCTTTTTCTAATTTCAAATTTTAATTTCAAAACTTTTCTTATCTTATCTTCTATTCTATTTTTAAATTCGGGCCTGCTACATATACAAGCAAAAAAGCCCTACAAGCGTTACAAGTTGCTCAGCCCAGACTGCATTCCATGCGCAGTCACTCCCTTTGAATGGAGCATAAATTACACGCGCGCCACTCAACGGTTGCGCTTCACAAAAAGCGCTCATTATGGCGCACTCTTCCACTTCTCCTTCGAAGAAAACACAAACTGTTCATTTTCGAGCAACATTCGAAACAGAAGAGATAGAACTCGTCGCGAAGATTAGCAGAAACCATCAACACAAGATAGAACTCTCCATCAACAATCTCCAGAAAAAATGAAGATATATTACTCAAGGTACATTACTATTTTACTCATCCTATAGATTTTCCACATTTTGAAATCGAAGAACTAGATTTTACTGTTCTTCTACATTCTTCTAGGTTTTACTGTTCTTCTTGTTCTAGCTCTCATTTTATGGTTTTTAATGTTCTTCTTGTTCTAGGTTTTACTCTTCTTCTTGCCTCTAGGTTTTACTGTTCTTCTTAGTTGTTCTAGGTTTTAGTTTTCTTGTTGTTCTAGTTCTTCTCGTAACTGATTTTTGGGAGTATATTGTGCAATTTTGAGGGTGTATATTGCATAATTTTGAGGGTGTATATGGAGTAATTTGGTGGGTGTATATGGAGTAATTTGTTGGGTGTATATGGTATAATTTGTTGGGTGTATTTTTCTGAACTGATCTACTGTAATATAGTCAACAGTTGCAACTGTTCTAATATTTGCTTATCCATTGGTGTATATTGCTTGACCTTGTAACGTTGTTTGACCTTCTATATTTATGCATGTTTGAGAAACCGATCTAATTAAATACTTATGAGAAACCGTATAAGTGTATGTGGCTGATCTATGGGTGTATCTAACTGATATCTATGGGTGTATTTTTCATTGTAGTAAAAATGGAAGGTATAAACCAAGGTGCAAAAAATGTAAGAACAAATATATGTCTTGGATCAAATAAGTTTTTCAAAATAGAAATATATATGACTCTAATTTTGCTTTGTTTATAGTAAACCAAAGACCTAAAGTGTGCAACCCATTTGTTGAGTGAGAAATTCAGAAATATGAGCGACGAGAAGAAAGAAATTGTTACGGATTTGGGGTTTGGTGGCCTCATGCACATCCCGCCACTAAGGGTGCAACACAAAATATTAAAGGAGTTGGCTAACTCCTTTAAATTAGGAAAAAACACAATTAAAACCGGCTACGGTTCGTTCAAAGTAAGACCAAAAACAATAGGGGCTGCGCTTGGCCTCAACACATCAGGTAACTGGTTACAAACATAGGTGTATATAAGGCATATTGGGGTGTATTTCAAGTGATGTTTTGGGTGTATTTCAAGTGATTTTCATACAATGTTGTTTCCCTTTTTGTAGGTGATCTACCACCTCAAAAAGTCAATTATAAGGATCTTTCTGAAGACAACAAACAAATTTTTAGAAGATTCTAGGGGAAGACCCTAAAAAGTCTGACAGATGAGATGATGACTATTGGGGTTGATAATGAACAGGATCATCTCATGTTCAAGAGGATTTTCATCCTCTATATACAGATGGCGTTCCTGTTACCAACCACAATAAACAAAATCTCCCATGTGCACCAGGCACCAATTTTCAAGATGGACACAATAACAGAGCAAAACTGGGGGGCACATGTTCTGAATTTTATCATCAAGAGAATAACAGATTACAATCTGAAAAAGAAAAAGGCAATTGACGGCTGCCTATTTATCCTGATGATAATTTACTTCTATCTATCGAAAAATAAAGACAAGAAGGGGAAGAAAGACCTCCAGAACCCTGGATTGCCAACTGGATTAGAGAGCAGTTGGTTGAAAGAATGAGGGCAGAAATTGAGGAACATATGGTAAGTGAATAAAATATCTTGGGTGTATTTTATTTACCTGAATGCTGTTAACTAACATTTCTAATGTTTCAGAGAATTGTAAAGATGGCGGAAACGAAGGAGAAAATGAAACAAATAAAGAAAAAAGAAAAAAATAAAAATAAAAAAATAAAAAAATGGAAGGCAAGTTCATCTTCATCATCATCTGAGAGTGAAACAACTGAAAGCGAAGACCATTCTACCTCTGAGTCTGAGAGTGAAGAAGACTCAGAGGATCCAACAAGGAAACAACCCACTCGAAAAGCCAAAAAGTAAGTAACATACTTGAATGTATTTTGTTTATTCAATTGGGTGTATTTTGTGCATTTATTTGTGTGTATTTTGTGCATTCAATTGGGTGTATTTT
Organism: Arachis hypogaea; assembly: GCF_003086295.3. Taxonomy (NCBI): domain Eukaryota; kingdom Viridiplantae; phylum Streptophyta; class Magnoliopsida; order Fabales; family Fabaceae; genus Arachis; species Arachis hypogaea. The sequence goes on along the minus strand of NC_092044.1, from coordinate 79,135,910 downwards.
GTGCATTCGTTTGGGTGTATTTTGTTTATTCGTTTGGGTGTGTTTTGTGTATTCATTTGGGTGTATTTTGTGTCTTCGTTTGGGTGTATTTTGTCCCTTTTAGTATGTTTTTAAATAATGACTGTTTGCCTTCCAGAATGGAGTCTAGAAAAAGAAAGAAGATTCAGGAGGATTTTACAGAATCTGAATCGAATGATGAGTAATGTTCTGAAATTATTATTGCTTTCCTTTCAGTTTATTATCAAAATTTCATGTATTAACAGAGCGTCTCTTATTAACTTTCAGAAGCAAAGAATCATCACCGGTAGAGAAGCAAAAAACAAAGAAAAAGACTAACAGAACACCGAAAAAGTAAACACTTCTTTGGATATTATTTTCTGATCAATCTTATTTTTTGTTTTTGATTTATACTTGTTTTTCCCCCCAGGACACAATCAAAAAAGGAAAAGGTCGTTGTTGAGGATTCATCTCCTAAACAAGCTCAATACTATGATAGGTAGAGTACTTTGTAAACTATATTACCGTTTATCATCAAAATTATGTTTATTAACATGTTCTTTTATGCATGTCCTGTCAGATCCGAAATTGGAACTCAAGAATTAGAAGAACTCTTAAGGGAATCTAGGAAGAAGAAAAATAATAAAAAATTTGCTGTACTGGGGTATGTCTTATTGGGGTGTATATTTCAGATTTTAAGGTGTTTACTTTAGTAGTAATTGTTTCTTGTTTGCCAGGGAGAAGGAAGCTAACCTGCGATCGACGGAAGCTCACTATGTCTCATCAGAAATGTAAGAAGCTTTATTTGATAAAATCTTGTTATCCTGATTTAACAGTATGGTATTTTTGTGAATAATATGTACTTTATTATGTTTAGAATACCGAACGTAAACTTAGGAAGTGATGATCCTTTGTCTCAAGGACACACTAATCAAAGTAGCGTAAACAAACCGGCGGAGAGCATGTAATTTCTCTTTCAAATAACCGTTGCTTTTATTCTTTTATTACCTTCTACTTCTAATTCTGTATATATTTCTTTTTAGAAAAAAAGCCCTTTAATGTTTTATTCGAGAAAAAAATGCAGGAAAAAAAAGCAAAAAATGCAAGTATGTAAGTCCTCAAAAAACAAAGTCTGTCTTTCTTTTGAATGCTTCGGGTGTATTTTTTGACTTTTTTAGGGTGTATTTTAGGTTCGGTCTAGTTGAAGAGTCAGCTAGTGAGCCAGCTGAAGAGAACAAGATGGTTGTGAGGGAAGAGACACAGTACGAAGCGCTTGCAATGTGAGTTTCTCAAGAAAATTTCAACCTTATAAACTTTTTATTTTCGGATGCCTTGTTAACCTTTTATTTTTCTTCTTGTTTAGAGTTCCGATTCAAGTTTGTCTACGCTGTTCCAAACAACCACAGTGGCAAAAATTGAACAAACACCTCTGACAGAAAATGAACCAACCCCTTTGCTAGAAATTGAAGGAACTACAAAAAGGTAAGAAATAGTCTTGGGGTGTATATGGTTAGTTTGGGTGTATATTGTCCCTGTTGGGGTGTATATGATCTTTGTTGGGGTGTATATTTTCACGATTGATCCCTTACTAGTTTTTTCATAACACGATTAATTTTACCTTGCAGCACTCCAAAACCACCCTAAAAACCTGAAGAAATCACACCCGCGCTTCCACCAGCTCCATCAAAAATGTAAGTTCATCAGATTATGTTTTGTTATCATTCGTATATTCTTATTCTTAATATACGTTATACATGATCACGCAGTAATCCAGCCCTAGAAGACACTGCTGCACTGATGATGATGGCACAGACAGCATCGTATGTTCCTAAAACAGATCCCATGCCATCATTCAGCCTTGGCTTGACTGATTCAAGCCAAGAAGAAGCAACAATGCAGGAGGGGGTGGCAACGCAAGATGGAGAAAGGGAAAAAACTCCTGAAATCCCAAAACTGCTAGAACAATTAGGGGATCTAGTAGAAAAAATTGCAAGTGGTGGGGTGACAACAAAAGGAAAAAGCCCACATATTCAAAAGGAGAGTGGTGGAGAGAGTTTTGAGAAGTTTGAAAGAGAAATGCTACATCTGGGCCATATGAGTGAAGACATACGCAAATGGACTAACTAATGAGTTTGACACCGTGTGCACACTCCAAGCCCAAGATAAATACATTTTGTCAAAAGTCCACCTTGCATCACTCGCAGCTGAAATACATATAGAAGCTGATTCGTGTAAATTGATTTCGGCAACTTTTTCTAGATTGTTTCTGCCATGTGCCTCATCCTAAACTAGCAAAAGATTAAAAGGTTTCAAGAAGAAGTATAATGTCTCCCCCCTGATATTGTGGTAAGGGTTGGTTTAACAAATTTTGGGTGTATTTTCTGCATTCCTTCGGGTGTATTTTCTTTCTTAAATTGGGTTTATTTTATGTGTTCATTTGGGTGTATTTTCTGTGTTCAATTGGGTGTAAGTTGTGTATTCATTTGGCTGTATTTTCTGCATTCGTTTAGGTGTATTTTTTGTATTCATTTGGTGGTTCACAATTTTTGTAGAACATGGCCATTGTAAATCATCCAGAAGGGGTATTCTTACACCCTAAAACCAATAAGCCATTCAGGGTGGAAGACTACCCAATGTTTATACCCTTCTTGGACCTTAAAAAATTAGCATCGCATCGTTATGTAAGTTTTTATTTCTAAAACTTCTTATTACCATTTTTTACTTATGTGCCAAATAAATTAAAACAGTGTTCAATCTGAACATATTTCAGATTTTTGCACCTGTTTGCCATTCAGAACATTGGTGGTTATGGTTGGCTGATACAAGAAAGCAGAAATTTTATATAGTCCACCCATATCACACAAAATCTTCATCCGATAAGAGAACAGCCCTAAATACATTCATTGTAAGTTAGTTCTGGGTTTTGTATTTTAATATTTGGGTGTATTTCTGTTCAAAATAAGGTTTAAGTTTGTGCTCCTTTGGGTGTCTTCCTTTATTAATTTTATCCATGTATTACTGATTTGTTTTGTGTTCTAAGGGATATGTAATTTCACAAATTAAAGTATATGCTGGGGGGCACCTCTGAAGACAAGGGACAAGGACAAGGAAATTGAACCGCCATACCTTAACATCTCAGGCCAAAAGACAAGGTATAAATCTTTCACTCTGAAAATTAAACTTTCCTATATGTAATTTGTAATTTATTTTCTTGGTTTTCAGCTATGACTGCGCTATTTACGTAATGAATTGGCTTGAGATAATTCAGCCCGAAAACATTAAAAGGTTGAAGTATGAGTGGGACAACTGGACCCAGGTAAATGTGTTTAAAACTAAATAACTCTGTATTTCTTTTTTCAAATAACATGGTTGATTAAACACAATATTCCTTTTAACTGTAGGACGAGGTGGACCATTTTAGAGTAGAATATGCTTCTCGGATTCTACTCCATGAAAAGAATCAAGACAAAGCTGAAGCCATTGGAGGAAGTAATGCAATAAGACTGTCCAAGCCATCCTCATTGTTACTGAGTCCATATTGCCAGATAGATTCTAATTATATTGAGACTGATTAATCTAACTGTTAGGTAGTCTTGTAAATAGAACACATTCTGTAAAAATTTGCATTTATAAACAACTTCTATTCAATGAAATTATTTTCCATCGTTAAACTGTCTGTGCTGTTAAACTGTCTGTGCTGTACTCAAAAGCTCTATATTACAGGTGGTAAAATATGAAGGAAAACATAGAACGAGATATAAACCCAAAACATAAAATTTTACACCCAAAGAAAGTTGAATATACACCTAAGGGAGTTGAATATACACCCAAACTACTATAACCTGATGCTTTACCCCTAAAACCCTAAACCCTAAACCATAAACCCTAAATCCAAAACCCTAAAAATCTAACCCATAAACCCTAAAACCCAAAAACCGTAAAATCGTAAAACCCTAAAACTCTAAACCCTAAACCCTAAACCCTAAACCCTTAAACCCTAAACCCTAAACTCTAAACCATAAACCCTAAACCCTAAACCCAAAACCCTAAAACCTAAACCCTAAAACCCTAAAATCCTAAACCCTAAACCCTAAAACCCTAAACCATAAACCCTAAACCCTAAACCCTAAACCAACCAAACTACTATACACCAAAATCATTGATTTTTACACCCAAGGAAAGTTAAATATACACCAGACTTCTATCCAATAATGCTTTATCCCTAAACCCTAAACCCTAAACCCTAAAACCTAAACCCTAAAACCCTAAAACTTTAAACCCTAATCCATAAACCATAAACCCTAAACCCTAAACCCTAAAACTTAAAACCTAAACCCTAAACCCTAAACCTTAAACCCTAAACCCAAAACCCTAAACCCAAAACCTTAAACCCTAAACCCTAAAACCCTAAAACCCTAAACCCTAAACCCTAAACCCTAAACCATAAACACTAAACCAACCAAACTATTATACACCCAAATCATTGATTTTTACACCCATAAGATCTCATTTTACACGCAAGGAAAGTTAAATATACACCAGACATCTATCCACTAATGCTTTATCCCTAAACCCTAAACCCTAAAACCTAAACCCTAAACCATAAAAACCTAACCCCTAAACTCTAAAACCCAAAAACCCTAAAATACTAAACCCTAAATCCTAAAACCCTAAACCCTAAACCCTAAACCCTAAAACATTAAACCCTAAACCCTAAACCCTAAAACCTTAAAACCCTAAAACCCTAAACCCTAAACCCTAAACCCTAAACCAACCAAACTACTATATACACACAAATCATTGATTTTTACACCCATAAGATCTCATTTTACACACAAGGAAAGTTAAATATACACCAGACTTCTATCCACTAATGCTTTATCCCTAAACCCTAAACCCTAAAACCTAAACCCTAACTGTTAAAAACCTAACCCCTAAACCCTAAAACCCAGAAACCCTAAAACCGTTAAACCGTAGTAAAAAAAACAAACAATATTTTATAACATAAACAGCAGATTGTGAGGTATATATATATATATATATATATATATATATATGTAAAATGTGAAACACAAGAAAATTCAGAAATACACCTAAAAGAATAGTGATTTTACACCCATATTCTGTAACTATACACCCAAAGAGTTATCCACTGCAGCTGGTACCCTGAACTAATAATTCATAACAAGTCTTTGATATTAGCTAGAATTTGAATGCACCACTGATACAGCATCAAAGAGGTTTAACTGAATATAACAAACTCACATATTAGCTAAACTATTAACGAGAAAATTAAACTCAATTAGCACATATTTAAAAAACATCACTTTTACGTCGTTTAAAGCTTTCGTTTTCTTCTTCTTTGAGGCATTTACAATCTGTTTGTCCAACTTTGAACCTAGCATATTTTTTTGGACGTCCTCTTGTTCGAATCCTTGGAGGGCTTTGAAGCTCGTTAACGATTCCAAGTTGGCGTCTTCGTGAGATAAAGAAGATGTCCCCTTCCTTTTGGCTTTCAATGATTCCATCTCCACCATGACGGTATCGTATGCACGGTACAAAATTGCAATCAGCTCCTCCGATTCTGATGCAAATTCACAAATATTTTGCGAACGAAAAACTAATTCGTGAAACCTCTTGCTTCCTGGCTCCAATAGTGGCACGTCGTGGCTGCTCTTAATGTGTGTGTGTCGCCTCTTTACCTTCTTGCTCCATCGTTCCAGTATATATCTAGGTGACACTTGGCTTACTTGTTCAAAGCTTAACACCCTTAGTGCGTGACGGCACAATATCCCTCTTGACTCGAATAATAAGCATTGACTTTTTACCTCGGCTGCTACTGAGTCATAAGTAACCACAAACTTGTTGAATATTGAGCTGGAAACTTGTTGTTCAACTTCGTATACTGAATAGCCTAGAGCGGAATTCGTTAATCTAGTGATGCAATTCACCTTTCCTCTGAATTGTTCTTGGACTTCCCTAAACTTTTGATGAGTGTACACATCTTAAAACTAAGATTCAATGGAGGATTTGGTTGCACACGGTATCACCGTATGAAAATTTGCAGCATCTGATTCTCTCTCTGCTTGCTCCCTGCTTCCGAGGCAATTATCGTATTGTTTGACAAATTGAATAAGTGAGCTGTTTCGGGTAATAAACTTGTTAAAAAATAAATGCATGCTCTCGATCCTTTGTGTGCTTCTCATCCCTGCGCAGAAGTGGTGATCCAGATAGATTGGAACCCATATATGACGGTCGTCATAGAGATCTGCGAAACACACCAAAAAATAGACTATAAATACACCAAAAAAAAATTCAATTTACACCTCTGATGCACATTTTAAACAAACATTACCTGACAGGCACTTCTTGTCTACAAGACCAAAATTCAGCAGAAAATCATTCCAATTCCTATCAAATGAATCTTTACTATGAGAGTTCCAAACAACATGGCTCATTTCTTGTTCAATTTCTGCATGTCCCTTGTACCCATTTAATTTGCTTGGAATCTTCTTCATGATGTGCCAAATACACCAACGGTGAATCATTCCAATTCCTAAACCCTAAACCCTAAACCCTAAACCATAAACCCTAAATCCTAAACCCTAAACCCTAAACCCTAAACCCTAAAACATAAACCCTAAAACCCTAAAACCCTAAACCCTAATCCATAAACCCTAAACCCTAAACCCTAAAACTTAAAACCTAAACCCTAAACCCTAAACCTTAAACCCTAAACCCAAAACCCTAAACCCAAAACCTTAAACCCTAAACCCTAAAACCCTAAAACCCTAAACCCTAAACCCTAAACCATAAACACTAAACCAACCAAACTATTATACACCCAAATCATTGATTTTTACACCCATAAGATCTCATTTTACACCCAAGGAAAGTTAAATATACACCAGACATCTATCCACTAATGCTTTATCCCTAAAACCTAAACCCTAAAACCTAAACCCTAAATCATAAAAACCTAACCCCTAAACTCTAAAACCCAAAAACCCTAAAATACTAAACCTTAAATCCTAAAACCATAAACCCTAAACCCTAAACCCTAAAACATTAAACCCTAAACCCTAAACCCTAAACCCTAAAACCTTAAAACCATAAAACCCTAAACCCTAAACCCTAAACCCTAAACCAACCAAACTACTATACACACAAATCATTGATTTTTACACTCATAAGATCTCATTTTACACACAAGGAAAGTTAAATATACACCAGACTTCTATCCACTAATGCTTTATCCCTAAACCCTAAACCCTAAAACCTAAACCCTAACTGTTAAAAACCTAACCCCTAAACCCTAAAACCCAGAAACCCTAAAACCGTTAAACCGTAGTAAAAAAAAACAAACAATATTTTATAACATAAACAGCAGATTGTGAGGTATATATATATATATATATATATATGTAAAATGTGAAACACAAGAAAATTCAGAAATACACCCAAAAGAATAGTGATTTTACACCCATATTCTGTAACTATACACCCAAAGAGTTATCCACTGCAGCTGGTACCCTGAACTAATAATTCATAACAAGTCTTTGATATTAGCTAGAATTTGAATGCACCACTGATACAGCGTCAAAGAGGTTTAACTGAATATAACAAACTCACATATTAGCTAAACTATTAACGAGAAAATTAAACTCAATTAGCACATATTTAAAAAACATCACTTTTACGTCGTTTAAAGCTTTCGTTTTCTTCTTCTTCTTTGAGGCATTTACAATCTGTTTGTCCAACTTTGAACCTAGCATATTTTTTTGGACGTCCTCTTGTTCGAATCCTTGGAGGGCTTTGAAGCTCGTTAATGGATTCCAAGTTGGCGTCTTCGTGAGATAAAGAAGATCTCCCCTTCCTTTTGGCTTTCAATGATTCCATCTCCACCATGACGGTATCGTATGCACGGTACAAAATTGCAATCAGCTCCTCCGATTCTGATGCAAATTCACAAATATTTTGCGAACGAAAAACTAATTCGTGAAACCTCTTGCTTCCTGGCTCCAATAGTGGCTCGTCGTGGCTGCTCTTGATGTGTGTGTGTCGCCTCTTTACCTTCTTGCTCCATCGTTCCAGTATATATCTAGGTGACACTTGGCTTACTTGTTCAAAGCTTAACACCCTTAGTGCGTGACGGCACAATATCCCTCTTGACTCGAATAATAAGCATTGAATTTTTACCTCGGCTGCTACTGAGTCATAAGTAACCACAAACTTGTTGAATATTGAGCTGGAAACTTGTTGTTCAACTTCGTATACTGAATAGCCTAGAGCGGAATTCGTTAATCTAGTGATGCAATTCACCTTTCCTCTGAATTGTTCTTGGACTTCCCTAAACTTTTGATGAGTGTACACATCTTAAAACTAAGATTCAATGGAGGATTTGGTTGCACACGGTATCACCGTATGAAAATTTGTAGCATCTGATTCTCTCTCTGCTTGCTCCCTGCTTCCGAGGCAATTATCGTATTGTTTGACAAATTGAATAAGTGAGCTGTTTTGGGTAATAAACTTGTTAAAAAATAAATGCATGCTCTCGCTCCTTTGTGTGCTTCTCATCCCTTCGCAGAAGTGGTGATCCAGATAGATTGGAACCCATATATGACGGTCGTCATAGAGATCTGCGAAACACACCAAAAAATAGACTATAAATACACCAAAAAAAAAATCAATTTACACCTCTGATGCACATTTTAAACAAACATTACCTGACAGGCACTTGTTGTCTACAAGACCAAAATTCAGCAGAAAATCATTCCAATTCCTATCAAATGAATCTTTACTATGAGAGTTCCAAACAACTTGGCTCATTTCTTGTTCAATTTCTGCATGTCCCTTGTACCCATTTAATTTGCTTGGAATCTTCTTCATGATGTGCCAAATACACCAATGGTGAATTATTGTTGGCATACAAGCCTCAAAAGCAATTTTTTATTGATGAGCATTGATCGGTGAGAAATCCTTTCGGAGCATTTCCTCCCATGCAACGAAGCCAACATTGAAATAACCATTTGAATGATTCAATTTCTTCGTTTTTCATCAAAGCGCATCCAAGAAGTGTTAACTGACTGTGGTGATTCACCCTGACAAAAGAACCACAAACCAAATTATACCTGAAACAAATTACCATAGTGCAGAATGAAAAATCATTATGTACACCCAAAAAATGTTTTGTATACACCCAGAAACATCCAATATACACATCTGCGGCAGGTTCATAAAACAACATTAATTTAGCATCATAAGCATGGATAGTTTATTACCTGTTTGTATTGTAGGTAGTGTCAAATGAAATAACATCTCCGAAATACTCAAAGGCAGCTCTGCTTCTTGCATCGGCCCAAAAAGCCAGCTTAATTGATTGATCATCCTCGAGTTCAAGCTCAAAAAAGAAATTCTGATTCTTCTCTTTCATTCTTAACAAATATTTCCCAAATTCCTTTGCATCTTCTTGTTCAGAAACATTCCGCACTTCTCTCGTAATGTAATTCCTCACATCCTTTTCAATAAAATTTAACTCGCGGTGACCCCCAGTTGCCGCAACAAATGATTGGTAAGTTTTGCTTGGTCTAATACCAGCCTCCTCATTATTCTCTATTGTACGACGAATGGACATGCTTAGTTCCCTGTGCTGTTTGAGCATCTCTGCTTTACTTGGACAACAAGGGTGTGAATGATGCTGCACAACCTTTGAAATGATCCAAGCACCAACATCCTTCAATGTGTGTATATAAATTCTTGCTGGACAGTTTAAATCGGCTGTGGGATTTGTCTTCTTGGTCGGAGATATTTTAGATTTCCATTTTCCCTCTCTGCTACATGTAATCAACTGATTCTTAATCTCGTTTCCCTTCCTATTTGTACTCCGAACTCTTGTAGAAATACCTACAGCCTTGGCGCAGTCCTTGTAAAATTTTCCAGCATCTTAGTAGGTGGTAAAAATAACAAAAACTAAAAATACAACGTGGTCATCAAGAACACAGAGAGGCTACAGAATATACCACGTCAAAAACTAAAAATACACCCAATAATTTCTGATCTAATACACCTGAACAACAACAAGTTAACTAAAATAACAAAAAAAGCCATAAACAATAAATACACCGACACTTCCCCTAAAATACACCCAACAAATTCTGATCTACACCCGAGCGCCTGCTATAAATTGCAGATAATTAATCAAAACTACTACATTAGATTCAATCCACAGATTTATGTTCATGCATTAATTTCACAATCAATGTTCACAAATTATTCAGCTAGACAATGATAGACGAATAATTGCATCAAAATTCAAAGTAATCGTAATTAGATGAATGTAAATCATACCTCAGGAACTTCGTTAGATTCAAATTCAAAATCCACTTCGCCCTGATTCAGTTGACAATCTGAGGTTGAATCATCCATTATCTTTAAAATGAGTTCAAACTTTGATTTCAGAAACCAGAAAATAAAAAAAATGAAGCTAGAGTTACAAAGAGAGGAACTCACGTCAATGACGAAGAACAAACCAGTGATAAAGGAGGGGAAAAGAACGATCGAAAAGGCAGGGAAAAATGCGCGAGAAGGAGAACGAAGAAATTTGGCAAGAAGGAGAACGAAGAAGGAAACAAAATCTTTTAAAATTGGAAGTTATATATTCGCGCAATCTATTATATAGCACGTGAAAGCTACGTAACACTAGGAGCACGTTTTGGGGTTAGTCGTTAACTGGACTTGTAAGCCTTACAAGCCTTAATCGCTTGTATGTAAAGAATTTCTGTTTTAAATTAAAATCTTTTCTTAATATATATCTCATCTTCTCTCTCTTATTTTTCAAAACTTCCTAACTAACTTTTTCCTCTCAAATTTTCGAAAATATCTCTCGCTCTTCTCTCTATTATTTTTCAAAACTTCCTAACTAACTTTTCTATTCCTTAATTTTCGAAAATACTTCTCATATTTCTCTCTCATCTTTTTCAAAACCACCTAACTAACTCTTCTCTTCTTAATTTTCGAAAATCATCTCTCTTTTTCTCTCTCTCTTTTTTTCAAAACTACCTATCTCTCTTCTCTCTTAGTTTTCAAAAATTTCTTCTTATCTTCCCTCTTTTATTTTTCAAAAATTTAGCAATTAAAATTCAAATATTTTTAAATTAGTTTAATTTAATTTTTGAAAATAAATAATAATTAAATAAAAATAAAAATATTTTAATTCTTATTTACTTTTTCTATTTATACTTCTTCTCTTCTCATCTCTATTCATTCAACTCTAGTTCTTTCAACTCTTGGTCTTTCTCAACTTCTTTATCTTCTTTCTTTTCTTCTTCACATCTCACTTGAAGAATCTTGCCAATTGGCACAAAAAGCTTTCTTGTGATTTCCTTTCTTTATTTACTCTTATCTACTATATCCAAGGTATTTATTTCTTTTATTTCTTTTGTTTCTTCTTTTTGTTTCTTCTTTCTCCTATTCTGACTCTAAGGAGGAGCTTCTTGTCTATTGGAAGTCTCTTTCTTTTCTTTCTTTTTTGGCTTCTTGTTTATGACCAGGAACAGGGATAAAGAATCCATCTTGACTCCTGATCCTGAACCTAAAAAGACTCTGAGGAGGCGTTTACAACAAGCTAAAGCGCAACACTTCAGAAGAGACCTTTCAGAAACTTTTAAAAAAGAAACAGAGGACATGGCCAAACCTCAAGAGGAGCCCAAAAAGGTCCTTGGTGACTTCACCATGCCTACCTCTGACTTTTATGGCAGAAGCATTGCTGTACCTGCCATTGGAGCTAACAATTTTGAGCTTAAGCCTCTGTTAGTCTCTCTTTTGCAACAGAACTGTAAATTCCATGGATTTTCACTAGAAGATCCACATCAGTTCTTAGCAAAATTTTTACAGATATGTGATACTGCAAAGGCTAATGGAGTTAATCCAGAAGTCTACAAGTTGATGCTCTTTTCCTTTGCTTTAAGAGAAATAGCTAAATTCTAGTTGGATGCCAGCCTAAAGAGAGTATTGACTCTTGGGAAAAGCTAGTTAATGCTTTTCTTGCTAAATTCTTTCCTCCTCAAAAGATGAGCAAGATTAGAGTGGAAGTTCAAACTTTCAAACAAATAGAAGGTGAATCCCTTTATGAAGCTTGGGAAAGATACAAGTAACTGATCAGAATATGTCCTCCTGACATGCTCTGAGAGTGGTTCATGATAGACATGTTCTACGATAGCTTGTCTGAGATGTCCAAAATTTCATTGGACAGCTCTCCAGGTGGATCTCTCCACTTGAAAAAAACACCTGCAGAAGCAAGAGAGCTCATTGAGATTGTTGCAAACAACCAATTCATGTACACCTCTGAGAGGAATCCTATAAACCATAGAACCCTTCAGAAGAAAAGAGTTCATAAAGTTGAGACTCTGAATGACATCCTGGCTCAGAATAAGATATTGACTTAGCAAGTCAACATGATCTCTCAACATCTCACTAGGATGCAAACTGCACCTGGCAGTAATTAAGAAGCTTCATTTGAAGAAGAAGCCTATGACCCTGATCAACGAACCATGGAGGAGGTGAATTACATGGGAGAACCCTATGGAAACACTTACAACTATTCATGGAGGAATCATCCTAACCTCTCAAGGAAAGATCAACAGAAACCTCAGCAAGGTTTCAATCAAGGTGTTAGGAACCATAATAGGTTCAATAAAAGACCACCATTCCCATCTTCTCAAGGGAATATAAAGACCTCTAAGATGAGCCTTTCTGACTTAGCCACTCTAGTCTCCAGCCTCACCAAGACCACTTATAGTTTCATTAATGAAACAAGGACCTCCATTTGAAACTTGGAGGCACAAGTTGGTCAATTGAGAAAGAGGATCCCTGAGATCCCTCCTGACACTATTTCCTGTAAAACTGAGGTTAATCCCAGAGAAGAGTGCAAGGCCATAACTATGGAGGTTGAGGCCGAATTGGTGGAGAATGGGAAGGCATTGAACGCCCAACCAGGCAGCCATTCTGGCGCCGAACGCCAGTGAGGAACCCCTCACTGGGCATTTAATGCCCACCAATCCAGGGAAGCTAACGTTGAACGCCAACAAGGACATCCCTGTTGGGCATTCAACACCCAAAATGCTAGAGGGACTGGCGTTTAATGCCAGTCAAGGTGAAAGCAAGGGCATTCAACGTCCAATAAGCTTACAGAGCAGGCGTTGAACGCCAGCCAAAGCACACCTTTTGAGTGCCTGAATTCCACTCAAAAACCCTCTAGCCCAGAGCCAAATAAAACCACAAAGACAATTGAGGTTCCTTTGAATGCACTTCTACAGTGCATAAGTTCTGATGACTACTCATCCTCAAGTGATAATGAAGACACTAGGGAAGAGCAAGTTGCTCGATACCTATGAGCTCTAATAAAGCTGAATTCCGAGCTATTTGGTACAAAGCCTAATGAGCGGATAATTTATACGCTTTTTGGCATTGTTTTTAGGTAGTTTTTAGTATGATTTTGTTAGTTTTTAGTATATAATTATTAGTTTTTATGCAAAAATCACATTTATGGACTTTACTATGAGTTTGTGTATTTTTCTATAACTTCAGGTATTTTTTGGCTGAAATTGAGGGACCTGAGCAAAAATCTGATTCAGAGGCTGAAAAATGACTGCAGATGCTGTTGGATTCTGACCTCCCTACACTCGAAAAAGTTTTTTGGAGCTACAGAAGCCCAAATGGCCCGCTCTCAATTGTGTTAGAAAGTATACATCTTGGGCTTTCAAGCAATATATAATAGTTCATACTTTTCTCGAGTTTTGATAATGCAAACTGGCATTTTAACGCCAACTTTTTACCCTTTTCTGGCATTAAACGCCAGAACTGGCATAAAAGCTGGAGTTAAACGCCCAAACTGGCACTAGAGCTGGCGTTTAACTCCAAGAAAAGCCTATGCACGTGAAAGCTTTAATGCTCAGCCCAAGCACACACCAAGTGGGCCCCAGAAGTGGATTTCTCCATCTTTTACTTATCTCTGTAAATCTTAGGTTACTAGTCATTATAAATAGAACATTTTACTATTGTATATTTAATATCGGGAGAACTTTAGATCATTTTTGAGACTATTTTTGTATCACTGTTGATCTCTTGATCACGTTGAGGGGCCTGGCCATTCGGCCATGCTTGGACCTTCATCACTTAAGTATTTTCAACGGTGGAGTTTCTACACCTCATAGATTAAGGTGTGGAGCTCTACTGTTCTTCATGAATTAACGCAATTACTACTGTTTTCTATTCAATTCAAGCTTATTCTTGTTCTAAGATATTCATTCGCACTTCAATATGATGAATGTGACGATCAAGTGACACTCATCACCATTCTCACTTATCAACGCGTGCCTGACAACCACTTTCGTTCTACCTGAAAATAAGCTTGAATGTATATCTCTTGGCCTCTTGGTCCACGATGCATGGTTGCCTCTCCTGACAACAGAGCCTTCTATTCCGTGAGATCAGAGTCTTCGTGGTATAAGCTAGAATCAATTGGCAGCATTCTTGAGATCCAAAAAGTCTAAACCTTGTCTGTGGTATTCCGAGTAGGATCTGAGATAGGATGACTGTGATGAGCTTCAAACTCGCGAGTGCTGGGCGTAATGACAGTACGCAAAAGGATCACTGGATCTTATTCCAACACAAGTGAGAACAAACAGATGACTAGCCCTACGTAACCCGTAGCCGGACCAATTTTCACTAAGAGGATGGACGGTAGCCATTGACAACGGTGATCCCCCAACATACAGCTTACCATGGAAAGGAGTACGCATGACTGGATGAAGGCAATAAGAAATCAGGGATTCAAAAGGAACAAAGCATCTCCATATGCTTATCTGAAATTCCTACCAATGAATTACATAAGTATCTCTATCCTATTTTATGTTTTATCTATCTTTTAATTATCAAAATCCCATAACCATTTGAATCTGCCTGACTGAGATTTACAAGATGACCATAGCTTGCTTCAAGCCAACAATCTCTATGGGATCGACCCTTACTCACGTAAGGTATTACTTGGACGACCCAGTGCACTTGCTGGTTAGTTGTGCGGAATTGCAAAAGTGTGATTGTGATTTCGTGCACCAAGTTTTTGGCGCCGTTACCGGGAATTGTTCCGGTTTGGACAACTGACGATTCATCTTGTTGCTTAGACTGGGTAATTTTATTTTATGTTTAAGCTTTCTTTTATTTTCTTATTTTTGAAAAATAAAAAAATATTTCAAAAATGTAATATTTTGTGTTTCTTGTTTGAGTCTTGTGTCAATTTTTTAGTTTAGTGTCAATTGCATGTCTTTACTCATCTTGCATTTTTCGAAAGTGTGTTCTTGTGTTCTTCATTGATCTTCAAGTTGTTCTTGATGATTTTCTTTGTCTGATCTTTAAATTCTCTTATTTTGTGTCTTTTGTTGTTTCTCATGTGCATTCTCAAATTGTTAGTGTCTCTAGTATGAAAATTTCTAAGTTTGGTGTCTTGCATGTCTTTATTTTCTTAAAAATTTTTCAAAAATATGTTCTTGATGTTCATCTTGATATTCAAAGTGTTCTTGTATGCATTGTTTGTTTGATCTTAGTTTTTCATGATTAGTTTCATTTTGTTGTTTTTCTTTCTCATCATTAAAAATTAAAAAAAATTCAAAAATGATGTCTTTTCAAGTCAATAATACAGAGAATTGAAGATTCAGAACATACAGTAGAGGAATCACAGAGAAAAAGCTGGGTGTTCAAAACACCAAGTAAGGAAGAATTTCTGGTGTTTAAACGCCAGCCAGGGTACCTAGCTGGGCGTTTAACGCCCAAAGAGGTAACATTCTGGGCGTTAAACACCATAATGGATAACATCCTGGGTGTTTAGCGCCAGGATGACACAAGGGAGGTAATTTTGTTTCCAATTCAATTTTTTTAATTTTTCATGTTCTAATTCATAACTTTTTGCATCAAACATATTCTAACTTTCATTTTTTATTTCCTTTTAATGTTTTTGAAAATTTTCAAACTAATTTTTCAAAAATCTTTTTCTTAATTTATCTCATATTTTCAAAAAAAATCCTTGCTAGCAATTAATGTCTTGATTTAAAAATTGCAAGTTTGTTACTTTCTTGTTAAGATCATATCTTTTAATTTCTTGTTAGTCAAGTCATCAATTTTTAAAAATCAAATTATTTTCAATTATATCTTTTCAATCATATTTTTTTTAATCAAATCTCTTCTCAAAGAGCTCGGCCAAATCGACAAGAGAGCCCAGTAAAGGGCCCAAACAGAGGAACACGACCCAAATCCTAGGCCAACCCAAGCCTATAAAGATAAAGGCGGTTCCATTGAAGATACACTGACCTCAACTCAAAGATAAAGATAAGATAAGATAACTAACTTATCTTATCCAAAAGGTCACATCTCATCATTATAAATACGCTGGAGCACCCAGGTATAACTCATACTCTGATTCTACATAAAACCTGCTTAATACCCTTGCTAACTTAAGCATCAGAGTCCCTTGCAGGTACCCGCCACCCATCGGTGACAGAGGATCAGCAGCACCATCAGTCCAACAAGTCGGACGTACCAGCTCCGGCTGTCATCCACCTGCCGGACACACCAGCTACGACCAGTTCGGAAGATCTCGTCCGAGATCGACCTCCAGTTTCAGGTAACCCTCGGAACATTGGCGCCGTTGCCGGGGACCTGGAAGTCATCCCATCACCATGGCGGACGACCATGACAACGACCACGATTCAGGTCTGGAAGATAGAACACCGCACAAGAACGCGGATGTCACGCTGCAAGATACCCTGGAAACCAACAAGGACAAAGACTCACCAAATTCGGGGGCAATAGAAGCGCTCCTAGATCGCCTAAAATAACTTGAAAAAGAAACCCAACAACAACGAGAAATCAGAAAAGATCTACAAAGAGAGGTGCGACGATGTCGAGAATTGGAAGAAAAACTACAGCAATTAGAAGCCGATCTTAAATTAAAAGCCCCTCGGGCCAATCTCGAAGAAAATTCACGCAAAGAGCAAGACCCGTTCACCAGGAAAATCATGAAAACCAAAATTCCAAAAGACTTCAAAATGCCCGAGCTGAGGCACTCTCGAAACTAGCCAGCACCAAACCAGGGGGCAACAATAGAAGCCTCATCCAGGAAATGTTACAGAACCCGTCAATCTCGGAAGAGGAAAAGTCCTAGCCATAGTAAACCAGGACCAAGGATAGATAACCCCCATAATCAACTACCTCAAAACAGGAACACTCCCCACAGAAGAAAAGGAGGCAAAGAGGCTAAAACGGGAGGCACAGTACTACACCATCATAAACAACATCCTGTACAAAAGAAGGATCTCAGTACCATTATTAAAATGCGTGCCGACCTCCCACACAAAAGAAGTGTTAGAAGAAGTACATGGCGGCATTTGTGGCAATCATCTCGGAGCACAGGCCCTCGCTAAAAAAGTACTCTGAGCAGTGTTCTATTGGCCAACATTACATAAAGAAGCCACGGAATTTGTAAAGACATGTCCACCATGTCAGAAACATGCCAACTTTCACATCGCCCTACCAGAAGAGCTCATCAGCGTGACTTCGCCTTGGCCGTTTGCAAAATGGGGACTCGATCTTCTCGGCCCCTTTTCCCAGGCATCAGGACAAGTTAAATTTCTCATAGTAGGGGTAGATTACTTTACAAAGTGGATCGAGGCAGAACCCCTAGCCAGCGCCACCGCCCAAAGAAGCCGGAAATTCCTATATAGAAATATTGTCACAAGGTTCGGAGTTCCATATTCAATAACCACAAATAATGGCACTCAATTCACAGATGCAGGCTTCAGAAAACTAGTAGCCGACTTGAATATAAACCACCAGTACACCTCCGTCGAACATCCACAGGCCAATGGACAGGCCGAAGCCGGCAACAAAGTCATATTGGCCGAGTTAAAACGAAGATTACAAGATACAAAGGGAACCTGGGCAGAAGAGCTTCCACAGGTCCTATGGGCATATCGAACGACGCCACATTCCACCACAAAGGAATCACCCTTCTGGTTAGCATACGTAATAGAGGCAATGATTCCAGTAGAGATTGAGGAAAGATCGCCTAGAGTAGTTCATTACAATGAGGGAGTAAACTCCCAACTTCAGAGGGAAGAGCTCGACCTACTACCTGAAATCCAAGAAAGAGCTCGGATCAGGGAGGAAGCTCTAAAGCGCCAAATGGCTTCCAGATATAATCAAAGGGTAGTACTGAGAAGTTTTGCAGAGAATGATCTTATCCTAATCCGAAATGATATTGGAACAACTCGACCAGGAGAAGGAAAGCTGGCAGCAAACTGGAAAAGACCCTACCGAGTTATAAAAGTACTTGGGAAGGGCTACTACAGACTGTCCGAACTCGATGGACGAGAGCTTCCCAGATTATGACACGCCTGCAACCTAAGAAGGTACTACAGTTAGAAAAGGTAAAGGATCTCATTATTGGATGCACTCTTTTTCCTGAAAAGGTTTTTTAATGAGGCACCAGGTTAAGACCTAGACACTATCCGACTTAAAAGGATGAAAAAATTCCCACATGTATATATTCGCACTTTTCTTTGAATAAAATTTATTTAGATATTCTACAAGATTCCAAGACGCATTAGTCTGAAGTATTCATCGTCCGATTATAAAGCAACAGATCGACAGAAAGTGAAAAACAATTTCACTGCACGATCACGATAAAGATAACCGTCCGATAAAGGTGAAAATGCGATTCACCCAAAAGACGATCTAAAGATGCCAACCACTTTCTACAAATCGGCAAAGATGAACACAGAATAATGTAAGATGTTATGGAAAGCAATCCAAAAAAGAACCTGACGAGGTCTTACGGATAGCTAAAATAATAACTTAAAGACTGGCCGACGTTCAGAAGTCAGACCAAGTCAACCCAAGTTATAAGTAAACCCTGGAAAGAGGTCTGGCCAACCCTATTAAAGAGGATTACTTTAACTTAGAAAGAGATCGACCTAACAAAGTCGGTTTCCTACAAAACAAAGTTATAAAAGTAATCCCTGAAAGAGACCTGACAAAGGTCCAAGAAAGAGGATTACAAAAATAACTTAGAAAGAGATCGACCTAACGAAGTCGGTTTCCTACAAAACAAAGTTATAAAAGTAATCCCTGAAAGAGACCTGACAAAGGTCCAAAGAGGATTACAAAAATAACTTAGAAAGAGATTGACCTAATGAAGTCGATTATAAAAGTAATCCCTAAAAGAAACCTGACAAAGGTCCAATAAAGAGGATTACAAAAATAACTTAGAAAGAGATCGACCTAACGAAGTCGATCTCCTACAAAACAAGTTATAAAAGTAATCCCCGAAAGAAACCTGATAAAAGTCCAAGAAAGGGGATTACAGAAATAACTTAGAAGGGGACCAACGCAAAGGAATCGGTTACGGAGCGCCAAAACTACGTACAAAAGCGAGAAAACCGAGAAACAAGTCGGACCCACACAGACACAACCTCAAAGGCTCCAAGCTATAAACAATACGTACAAAGCAATCCAAAGAGGTCGAGCTGCAAGGTTCCAACATTCTCAGAAAACAGAAGAGATAACAAGTCAAAAACCTTGATATAATCTACAAAGTTATAAAGCCTCGGAGGCCATCAAAACCTGCCTTAAAAGGATAGCGAGCTACTCTTTGTTTTTTAAAATAAAAGTTGCTAAAACAAGCAACTAGAAAACGTCAGCAAATAAACAAAAAGTTTTAAGAGCCCACAAGCCGAGCTAATTACATAAATATCCAGAAAAAGATCAGCAAGCATCAGGAGCCTTCTTGGCAGCATCAGGACAAGGAGAAGGAGGACGAGTCTAAATAGGCACAGCGTCTATAGTTCCATCCTCCCGGTTCAGAACCTGGCAATCCGAATCAGGTGCAACCGGATGAGCAGAAGAGGTCGACACTTTGGCAGAGGACACAGGGGGAGGATCAGCATCATCATCACCCTCGTCATCAGGGATAATCTTGCCATCCCTGACAATGTTGTCCAGGCTGAAAGGGGTGAGATCGGCCTCGGGAGCAATGACCCGAACTTGGTCCTTCAAGTTCTCGTAAGCAGCAGTCATGCTGCCAACGAGATGATCTTGGAGCTCAGAATAATCTTCCCGGGCATTGTCCAACTCCCCCCTCAGGCACATCACCTCCCGATAAGACGTAACGTAACTCTCCTTATGCATCATGGCTGTGTCCTCGGCCAACCTCAAAGAAGCTGCCAGTGAAAGGGAACTCGCCTTCTCGTTCTCTAGATCCTTCTCCAACTTGGTCACCTTTACTTCAAGTTCCTCCTTTAGCTCCCTCATCCGGTCAAACTCCTGCTTTGCCTCCTCCATAAATGCTTTGGTGGCGTGGCGAGGAAGATTTTGAGCAGTCCGGTATATAGCAGCCGCCATATACGCCATCTTTACGTTATTTCGGGCCATAAATTCCAAATGATGGAGGATGGACACATCGTCCATGGAGAGGGTACCATAGGGACCGATTTGCTGATCCACAAATTCAATGGCATTAAAATCGGGAGCATTGAGGTCGAAAGGCTCAGCTATTTTTTGGGTTTTATTGGGAGGAGCAACAGAAGGAGCAGCAGAAGTAGGGTGAGGATCCATCAGACGAACTCGGAGAGTAGGGATCACCATCTTCACCCCAGGGGAACTCGGCACAGACGGCTTCATGCGCACTTGGGAGGATCCTTCCCCAGCCGCCTTGGCCGAGATGTTTCTAGCAGCAGTCGCCTTCTGTGCTCTTTTAAAAGCTTTCATGGATTCATTATTCTTCATTGCCTCTACAAATAAAATAGAAATTAAGCTACAAGTCAGAAAAGACAGTCACAAGCAATATAAACAGATAAAAAAGGAAACACAAAATACCCAGCTCAGTTTGAAGAAGAGGGGGATTGGTTAGAAATTTCTTTGTGTCGAGATGGGGAGGTTGACCCCAGTGTTCTTCCAAGACAGTCACAAAGGCTCGCTCAGCCTCATCCAACATTTCCCACGTATATCGAGACACCCTCACATCTTTTTGCCATTCCAAGGGAAAAGCAGGCTCATCATTTTCATCCAGAAAGAAGGGCCGAGCTCCTTCAACAGCTCGGACCTTGAAAAAGTAGTTTTTAAAATCGCAGAATGACTCGTCAAATATGGAAAAGACCTTCTTTCCCTGGGTAGAGCGAAAGGAGACCCAAGCTGCCTTCTTTTTTACCACTCCGGGCTTAGTCAAGACAAACAGATAGAAAAAGAGAGATTGGGAAGCAGGGATACCAAAACCATTGCACAACAATTGAAAAATCTTTATAAAACCCCAGGAATTAGGGTGAAGTTGAGAGGGGGCAACATTACAGGAGCATAACAGGTCGGCCTCAAATTTAGTAAAAGGAAGGGTGATACCCAGCTGACCAAAGAAAAAGTCATAAACATAGAAGAAAGGGCGATCGTCAACAACCCGAGTAGAGAAGCAGACTCTCTCGTCAGAAGAGGAAGGGACAAGTTCATAGTTCTTCTCATCACCAGGATTACTACAGACACTATGAAACTGCCTAAGCTGCGCGCAAAACTCAGAATCAACCAAAGAGACACACATAAGAACCATCGAGTCCACCAAATCGGCCATGCCCTCAGGAACCCGGGAAGGCATCTCTACAACGTTATTTCGGGAAGACATGAGGCCAACTAAATCCTACAAAAAGAAAAGAAGAGCGGATTACTTAAAAAACATCTCGGATGAGGGGCAAAATAACTCGACGGACGGACAAAAGTCAAAAGTCCTGGGGCATCCCTTGGAGGCAGTAACAAAGCAAGGTTTCTTAAGAAATCTCTACAGCTCACGTCCTGACACTCATCAAAAAGAAAATTAAGTCTCAAAGGATACAAAGGAAGTAAAAACACAAAGTCGCCACCCTTCTACAATTTATCAGCAAAAGCATTGTCAAAATACCCAAAAATGCCAAGCAGAAAAACAGCAAAGACGCAAACTTTTTTGGAATCAAGCAAAAAATCATCAGCGAAGGCACAAGCAGAAACGGCGACAACATAAAGAAAAAGATTCAAGCAACAAAAAAAAGATTCGCGGAAAAAACAAAGAAATTCCAAAGCATGCAACAATCAGGCATGATAAAAGCAGAAAGACCCAAACTTCCTCTAAACAAAATGCAAACTTTCCACATATAAGGAAACAGAAGAAAGAAAAAACAAACCTAGAAAAAAAGTAGAAGAAAACCTCGAAAGCCGAAAGAATAGAAGCCACAAAGCCACCCCTCGAAAGCGGAAAACTACGGAGGGAAAAACCTGGAAATCACCCCTCTTCCACAGAAAGCAGCGACAGAACAGACGGAAGAAGCTACGAAAGAAACAGAAAATGAGAGAGTAAAGGGAGAAGTTACGAAGAAGAAGTGAAGAAGAGAAACCGTTTTTTGATTGAGAAATTCAAAATAAAAGACCAAGAGAAAATGGGGCAATTAATGCCAATTAAATGCAGATATTAAAACCTTCTCGCGTTCCCAAAAAAGCGCTGATATAAAAGCGCGCGCTGTTAGAGGAAAACGTTCTACATTCAAAAGATTCTACATAAGGAAGAAATCGACGAAATGCTTGAGTTCGGCTTCATCATAGAAGGACCGAAGTCCAAAAAACTCGACCTCGACAAAAAGACCGAGCTCAAGCAGGGGGCACTGTTCATACCCTAGGTCGAGTTACCCGACCCGGGATGATTGGCGATAAAAGTGACCGACCTCCTTATGTCTGACTAGCCGACCTCTTCTCAAAGAGCTCGGCCAAATCGACAGGAGAGCCCAGTAAAGTGCCCAAACAGAGGAACACGACCCAAATCCTAGGGCAACCTAAGCCTATAGAGATAAAGGCGGTTCCATTGAAGATACGCTGACCTCAACTCAAAGATAAAGATAAGATAAGATAACTAACTTATCTTATCCAAAAGGTCACATCTCATCATTATAAATACGCTGGAGCACCCAGGTATAACTCATACTCTGATTCTACATAAACCTGCTTAATACCCTTGCTAACTTAAGCATCGGAGTGCCTTGCAGGTACCCCCCACCCTTCGGTGATAGAGGATCAGCAGCACCATCAGTCCAACAAGTCGGACGTACCAGCTCCGGCTGTCATCCACCTGCCGGACACACCAGCTACGACCAGTACGGAAGATCTTGTCCGAGATCGACCTCCAGTTTTAGGTAACCCTCGGAACAGTGTCCTTCTGACATGCTTTCAGAATGGAGCATCATAGGTACCTTCTATGATGGTTTGTCTGAGTTATCCAAGATGTCATTGGACCATTCTGCAGGCGGATCTATTCATCTGAAGAAAATGCCTGTAGAAGCCCAGTAACTCATTGAAATGGTTGCAAATAACCAGTTCATGTACACTTCTGAAAGAAATCCTGTGAACAATGGGACAACTCAGAAGAAAGGAGTTCTTGAGATTGATACTCTAAATGCCATATTGGCTTAGAACAAATCATTTACCCAGCAAGTCAATATGATTTCTCAAAATCTGACTGGATTGCAAGCTGCATCTAGCAGTAATAAAGAAGCATCTTCTGATGAAGAAGCTTATGATCCTGAGAAACCTGCAATGGAAGAGGTGAATTACATACGAGAATCCTATGGAAACACCTATAATCCTTCATGGAGAAATCATCCAAATCTTTCATGGAAAGACCAACAGAAGTCTCAACAAGGCTTCAACAACAATAATGGTGGAAGAAATAGGTTTAGCAATAGCAAGCCTTTTCCATCATCTTCTCAGCAACAGACAGAGAACTCTGAGCAGAGTCGTTCTGGCTTAGCAACCATAGTCTCTGATCTATCTAAGACCACACTAAGTTTCATGAATGAAACAAAATCCTCCATTAGAAATTTGGAGGCACAAGTGGCTCAGCTGAGTAAAAAGGTTACTGAAACTCCTCCCAGCACTCTCCCAAGCAATACTGAAGAAAATCCCAAGAGAGAGTGCAAGGTGATAACCATGACTAACATGGCCGAACCTGGAGAGAGTGAGGAGGACATGATTCCGAGTGAGAAAAACCTCATGGGATGTCCTCTGAACGAAAAGAAGTTCCCCTTTGAGGAACCAAGGGAGTCTGAGGCTCATACAAAGACCATAGAGATTCCATTGAACCTACTTATGCCATTCATGAGTTCTGATGAGTATTCTTTCTCTTAAGAGGATGAAGATATTACTGAAGAGCAAGTTGCTAAGTACCTTGGAGCAATCATGAAGCTGAATGGCAAGTTATTCGGTCATGAGACTTGGGAGGATGAACCCCTCTTGCTCACCAATGAACTGAATGACTTGATTAGGCAGACATTACCTCAGAAGAAACCGGATCCCGAAAAAATTTTAATACCCTGTACCATAGGCACCATGACCTTTGAGAAGGCTCTGTGTGACCTGGGGTTAGGCATAAACCTCATGCCACTCTCTGTAATAGAGAAACTGAGAATCTTTGAGGTACAAGCTACAAGAATCTCACTAGAGATGGCAGATAAATCCATAAAACAGGCTTATGGACTTGTAGAGGATGTTTTAGTGAAGGTTGAGGGCCTTTTATATCCCTACTGACTTCATAATCTTGGACACTGGGAAAAATAAGGATGAATCTATCATCCTTGGCAGACCCTTCCTAGCCACAGCAAAAGCTGTGATTGATGTTGACAGAGGAGAGTTGGTCCTTCAAGTGAATGAGGACTACCTTGTGTTTAAGGCTCAAGGATCTCCTTCTGTACACATGGAGAAGAAGCATGAAAAGCTTCTCCCAATACAAAGTCAAACAGAGCCCCCACATTCAAACTCTAAGTTTGGTGTTGAGAGGTCATTATCATGCTCTGAGTATCTGTGAGGTTCCATGAGAGCTCACTGTCAAGCTATTGACATTATTAAAGAAGTGCTTGTTGGGAGGCAACCCAATTTTTACTTATCTATGTTGAATTTCTATTTTCTATTGTTATTTTATGTTTCCTTTAGGATGATGATCATGTGGAGTCACAAAAATGAAAGCAAAAATAAAAAACAGCATTGAAAATAGCACACCCTGGAGGATGAGCTTACTGGTGATGACAAGTCATCATATACCTATTTTTCTATGCTTTTTCATACAGTAAATTGATGATTAGTGCTTAAATATTGCATTCTTTTGTGCTTAATTGGAATATTTCTTTGATCTTTTAATTTTATAAATCTTGTAGGAAATAAGAAGAAAAAGAAGCAAAGAAGCACAAAATAAGCTAAAAAGGAGAAAAAAAGAGCTTTGGGGCACACTTTGAAGTTGGAGCACACTTTGGAGCCTTAGGCCACGCTTTTAAAAGCGTGGCCCATGACCAAATCAAAGAAGAAAGCAACCAGCACGCACACTGCTCTGCCCTTGCCAAGAGCAGGGCAATATCGTGATGCAAAGTGAGGTTGGAAGCAAATTTTCGCTAAGTTAAAATCTGGGCGTTCATAGCATGACCATGCCTACTTCAAAGGGCTATAACTTGAGCTACAGACGTCCAATTGATATGCTTCTAGTTGCGTTGGAAAGCTGACATTCAGAGCTTTCCAACGATATATAGCAATTTATATTTGGCGTACAATTGAGGCATGAGTGAAAGGCATCTTTAAGGGCCAAAAATAAGCAAAAATAAACCAAAGTGCTTCCACCAAGGTTCGAAGCTGGAGCCTCACTCCAAAGCAAAGTAGCGCTCATTGTTCTGCTCTGCCCTCTTGGAGAGCAGGGCAATGTTGTGATCTCCTCATGAAAAATCAAGGAAAATTGCTCCCCCAAATGCTTTCACCAAGGTTCGAACTTGGGACTTCACCCAAGAACAAGGAAAGCTTTGCGCTGCCCACAAGGAGAGCAGAGCAACAATCCTTGGCACGGCCAACACGCATGCTTGGCGCACACAAGGGAGCTTGGGCAGCGCACAAATTGGCACGGGCATGAACACTTGGCGCGCAACATGCTTCCTCACACAACTTCCCTGTTCTGCCCTCCACAAGGACAGGGCAGCCTCCTGGGAGCAACATGTGCCAAAATTTAACTAAAATTTCATTTAAATTCAATTCCACACCAAATTGAATCAAGGCCAATCAAACCCATTTCTCCTCAAATCCAAAGCAAGCAAAGCCCACTCAACATGACTCAAAGGCACACAGAGAAGCTAGATTAGAAATTTCATTTTGTGAATTTGTTTTTAATTTCAATTTCATTTTATTTTCATTTTGTAAAAAGCCTATATAAAGGCATCACTCTCATTTTCAAAAAGGGTGGAGCTCGATTGGAAAGAAGGCTGGCTCCACTAGGGAGCATTAGGATTAGAGAGCTCTCTCTTTTAGTTTTCCTTGCTTTGTTTTGAATTTTGGATCAAGAATTGAAGGAATTCTGTTTCACTTGATCTGAAATCTCTTTGTTCTTCTTCTGCATTGAATCTGAGTTTCCTTTATTGTTTTCATCTTCTTTTCCTTTTGCAAATTGTTCTCTATTGAATGAAGGAAGGGCTTGAGATCTAGACTTGTTTTCTAGTCTCTTTGATCCCCCTGAGATCTTGAATTTCTTTTCTGAATTTCACAATTGAGTTAAATTTTGTTTCTGTCTTGATCAAGTGAGCAATTGAGCTCTTGGCTTTCCTTCTGTTTTTACTGTTTCATTGAAATTGTTAGTTTCACTTTGAGATTTGAGAAATGATCTATGTCTCTTTGTTGCATCTCATTGCTCCCAATTTAATTTCCTGCGCTTGTGTTCTTCTGCAATTTACATTTAAGCTACTGTGACCATGAATTTACTTTTCCTGCAATTTAATTTCCTTGCAATTGTTCTAAGCTTTGATCTATTTCTCTCTTTAATTTCCAGCACCCAACCCCCCTTTACTTTTCATGCAATTTAATTTTCTTGCAATTTAAGTTTCAGCTATTTTACTTTCTTGTTATTTAAGTTTTATGCAATTTTACTTTCTGCAACTTTAAATTTCCTGTCATTTATAATTCTGTTGGCTACATTTCATCCAATATCCCTTCAATGTCAGCTTGACTAAAACTAATCACCCACTAAAGTTACTTGATCCATCAATCCCTGTGGGATCGACCTCACTCTTGTGAGTTATTACTACTTGATGCGACCCGGTATACTTGCCGGTTGGATTTGTGTGTTGGAAATTCGTTTTTCCACAAAACACCATCAAGTTTTTGGCGCCGTTGCCGGGGCTTGATTTAGATCAACAATGATTAAGTGGGTGAGAAGTCCGGATTAAGCATTTTCTTTATTTTTGTTTCCTGTTTTAAATTGAAACCAAGGTGTTTGAGTTTTTGCCTCACTAAGAAATTCTCATCTCTGATATGAGTAATTTCAATTTTCCTTGGTGTTGTGTTTTCCAAAATTCAAATGGAGTTCAACTCATCTTATGATCAAACAAATTTTATGGGATATCACCCACCATCACCAATCTCTAATGGTGGCTGGGAATATCACCAAGAAAATACAAATTCTAAGCACTTCAATCCATGGAGAATTGCTTCAGAAACATAAGATGAGGGAGATAATCATATGGGATATTTCCCTGCACCACAAAATGATGCTATTCATGATTCTAATGGTGGCTGGGAAGGAAATTCTAATGCTCCATATGATATTCATCCAAATATATCATCACTTGACCATGCTTCAACAGAAAGCCTCTATCAAAATTCACCACCCACACAAACTTCCATGAACCAAAGCCTCTCAAACCTTGAGACCATGTTTGAAAAATATGAGAGGGAGGCACAGATATCCTGGAACGAGTAAGAGAATTCATTTAAAAACATGGAAATAATGTTAGCTCAATTGGTGAGTGCAACAAGGAAAGAGGAAGGGCAAGATGAGGAAGCCTCTGTGTCAAGTGAAATTTCAAGGAAAAAAGAAGTGGTGAAAATATTTGAACCTGAAACTACACTTGAGATGACAAGAGAACTTGAACACTCACAACCTCCTCAAACTCTCCTGGACCAAAAAGTCTCAACAATTGAATCTGAGATTAAAAGATATGAAGAGGAGATGAAGAAATGTTGGGAAGATCAAGAAACCTCCTCAATGAAAAAGCTATTAAGTCAAATGTTGAGTGCAAGAGAGGAAGTGGAAGAGCAAGAAAGTGAGGAAGACACTCAAGAGAAGTCAAACTCAAGTGAAGCAGAGAAGTACATAGAGGAAAGGCTCATGGAACCACCAATGCAAAAGGCCCTGGATGAATACAAAACTCTAATAATCACATAGTAACCAAGTCTTGAATTCAAAGAAGTGAAGGCAACAAACAAGAGCACCAATCCTGTCCCTAATCCAACAAGCAAGATCAATCAAGCCATGTAGAAAAGGAGGCTTGCTTAGAGGAAACCAAGAAAGGGGACAATAGCTGAAACTTCTCCCCCCTTGAGGTCATTCCTCTTAACAAATTGGAAGAAGAGGAAGAAAGTAAAGAACAGGTAGACAGTAGGTACATTTCTTCTCCTTGCTTTGTTTAAATTTCAATAAATTGGCATATGATCACATTCTATGTTTGGTGTTGCCTTGCAACAAATTGTTTTCAATCCCTTTTGGATGATTGCATCAATTCTACATGGAAGTGTCACACTAAGATTCTAAGTTTGGTGTGCCACTTAATTTTCTATGCAATGAATCCAGCAACATCACTTGTCTGCATAATCATATTGCCTTTTACAGTGTTATTTTTCTTCTTAGTTGGATAATTTTTGTTTTCTCTTTGTTTCATTTATTTACTTGTTTTTAATGCTTTCCTTCATTAACTGTTTTTGTTAATACATCACCAAGACATCCTTATTCATGACAGACTCTTCATTTGGTGATTGTATTCAACAAATAACAGTTTCTTTTATTTAGTTTTAGTTCAAATAAATTGACATATGGTTGCATTCTAAGTTTGGCGTTGCTATGCAACAAAATTTGGTTCTAATGTTTACTAGATACTTGCATCAAGTCCAAGTGAAAGTGTCACACTAAATTTGGTGTGCCACTTATATTTTTATGCAATGTATCATGCACACCATCTTATGTTTGCAATCACAATGTTTCCGTTTCTCTGTGCTTTGATGGTCACTCTTAATCTTGCTTGCCTAAACACATATGCTACGGACATTCTCTTGTGTGAGACATTCATGATCCATTTTAGACCCCACCAGCATTGTCCTAATTGTTGCTTAAGGATAAGCAAGCATTTTGAGTTGGCATGGGAAGGAGAAGAATGGGAGGAAAATGACAACAATAGAGAAGATGGACTACAAGGTTGTAAAGTTCCTTTTCCTCTCATTTGTTTCAAGCACTTTAAACTGCATGATTGTCTTCTTTGTATATGTGTGTATGAATAAGCATAGCCTAAATCTTGATTTGTAACATGTTGCTGTGGCATTATAACTACCAACTTGAATCCTGTGAGTTCAAAAGCAGTAAATCATCATGATCATAAACAAACAAGGCATTAAAGAAGAGCTTAGCATGTGCATACAAGTATTGGAAAGATAGTATGATTGATTGTTGCTCAATTGCATTGGATTTTATTTAATTGAAGTTTTTCATCTAGTACATTTTGTGAAATCTTTTGAAATCATGAAAACCTTGAAGAAGCAAATACAATTAAAGCAAGAAAAGAAAAAGGGAAAGAATGAGAAAGCTGAAGGCACTGAGTACCAATGACAATTAAATTGTTAAGTACTTGTGGTGTTTATGTATCAAGCCAAATGCTTGAAAACAAAACACTTAGAAGTCAAGGCTAGGCTCAAGTGCAAAAGCACTCCCTCAAAGCTCAAGGCTCTGAGCATCAATGATTAGAGAATTAAGAAAAGAAACAAATGAGCTTAATGAAGTCCTCTAATTAAATGCTTGTGGTGCTTATGTATCAAGTGGTAATACTTGAAAACAAAGCATTTAGAAGTCGTAGCTTTGTTATTAACTCATGGGGCAAAGCACCCAAAAGGAGAAGCTAAAAAAAAACTAAAAAAAAAAGGATCGAAAGCTTGTTTCAAGGAAAAATTATAAGGAAATGATTTCATAAATTGAGCTAGATAGAAGCATCAATCATTTACATCTCTTTTGTGATTGAAGCATGCATAGAAAACTAGCTTACCATGAACATTGAGTTGCTATTCTTCTTACCTTGGATTGTCAATCTTTATTGCATGATTCTTTTCTTGCTTGGGGACAAGCAAGGTTTAAGTTTGGTGTTGTGATGACAAGTCATCATATACCTATTTTTCTATGCTTTTTCATACAATAAATTGATGACTAGTGCTTAAATATTGCATTCTTTTGTGCTTAATTGGAATATTTCCTTGATCTTTTAATTTTATAAATCTTGTAGGAAATAAGAAGAAAAAGAAGCAAAGAAGCACAAAATAAGCTAAAAAGGAGAAAAAAAGAGCTTTGGGGCACACTTTGAAGTTGGAGCACACTTTGGAGCCTTAGGCCACGCTTTTAAAAGCGTGGCCCATGACCAAATCAAAGAAGAAAGCAACCAGCACGCACACTGCTCTGCCCTTGCCAAGAGCAGGGCAATATCGTGATGCAAAGTGATGTTGGAAGTAAATTTTCGCTAAGTTAAAATCTGGGCGTTCATAGCATGACCATGCCTACTTCAAAGGGCTATAACTTGAGCTACAGACGTCCAATTGATGTGCTTCCAGTTGCGTTGGAAAGCAGACATTCAGAGCTTTCCAACGATATATAGTAATTCATATTTGGCGTACAATTGATGCATGAGTGAAAGGCATCTTTAAGGGCAAAAAATAAGCGAAAATAAACCAAAGTGCTTCCACCAAGGTTCGAAGCTGGAGCCTCACTCCAAAGCAAAGTAGCGCTCATTATTCTGCTCTGCCCTCTTGGAGAGCAGGGCAATGTCGTGATCTCCTCATGAAAAATCAAGGAAAATTGCTCCCCCAAATGCTTTCACCAAGGTTCGAACTTGGGACTTCACCCAAGAACAAGGAAAGCTTTGCGCTGCCCACAAGGAGAGCAGAGCAACAATCCTTGGCACGGCCAACACGCATGCTTGGCGCACACAAGGGAGCTTGGGCAGCGCACAAATTGGCACGGGCATGAACACTTGGCGCGCAACATGCTTCCTCACACAACTTCCCTGCTCTGCCATCCACAAGGGCAGGGCAGCCTCTTGGGAGCAACATGTGCCAAAATTTAACTAAAATTTCATTTAAATTCAATTCCTTACCAAATTGAATCAAGGCCAATCAAACCCTTTTCTCCTCAAATCCAAAGCAAGCAAAGCCCACTCAACATGACTCAAAGGCACACAGAGAAGCTAGATTAGAAATTTCATTTTGTGAATTTGTTTTGAATTTCAATTTCATTTTATTTTCATTTTGTAAAAAGCCTATATAAAAGCATCACTCTCATTTTCAAAAAGGGGGGAGCTCAATTGGAAAGAAGGCTGGCTCCACTAGGGAGCATTAGGATTAGAGAGCTCTCTCTTTTAGTTTTCCTTGCTTTGTTTTGAATTTTGGATCAAGAATTGAAGGAATTCTGTTTCACTTGATCTGAAATCTCTTTGTTCTTCTTCTGCATTGAATTTTAGTTTCCTTTATTGTTTTCATCTTCTTTTCCTTTTGCAAATTGTTCACTGTTGAATCAAGGAAGGGCTTGAGATCTAGACTTGTTTTCTAGTCTCTTTGATCCCCCTGAGTTCTTGAATTTCTTTTTCTGAATTTCACAATTGAGTTAAATTTTGTTTCTGTCTTGATCAAGTGAGCAATTGAGCTCTTGGCTTTCCTTTTGTTTTTACTGTTTCATTGAAATTGTTAGTGTCACTTTGAGATTTGAGAAATGATCTATGTCTCTTTGTTGCATCTCGTTGCTCCCAATTTAATTTCCTGCGCTTGTGTTCTTCTGCAATTTACATTTAAGCTACTGTGACCTTGAATTTACTTTTCCTGCAATTTAATTTCCTTGCAATTGTTCTAAGCTTTGATATATTTCTCTCTTTAATTTCCAGCACCCAACCCCCCTTTACTTTTCATGCAATTTACTTTTCTTGCAATTTAAGTTTCAGCTATTTTACTTTCTTGTTATTTAAGTTTTATGCAATTTTACTTTCTGCAACTTTAAGTTTCCTGTCATTTATAATTCTGTTGGCTACATTTCATCCAATATCCCTTCAATGTCAGCTTGACTAAAACTAAACACCCACTAAAGTTGCTTGATCCATCAATCCCTGTGGGATCGACCTCACTCTTGTGAGTTATTACTACTTGATGCGACCCGGTATACTTGCCGGTTGGATTTATGTGTTGGAAATTCGTTTTCCACAAAAACACCATCAAGTTTTCAAAAACTTGATGTGTGGAAAACGATCCAACACAAAACTCACCGGCAAGTGTACCGGGTCGCATCAAGTAATAAAACTCACGGGAGTGAGGTCGATCCCACAGGGATTGAAGGATTGAGCAATTTTAGTTCAGTGGTTGATGTAGTCAAGCAAATCAAGTATTGGTTGAGTGATTCTGTATCCAACAGTAAGTAAATAGCAGAGAATGTAAAGGGAGAGGGAGGAATTGCAGAAATTAAAGAGAATTGAAAGTAAAGGTGCTGAATCTTAAAGAACAAGAAATTAAATGACTGAAACTTAAAGTGCAAGAAATGTAAATTGCAGTAACTTAAAGTGCAAGAAAGATAAATTGCTTGAATGGAAAAGGGATTTGAGGACTGGGAATTTAGAATTTAAGCAAGGGAAATTAAATTGCAACAATTATCAAAGTAAGAAATGATTTGAATTCAACTAGATATCAAACAGAAAATAGAAATTAAATTGCAGCAGTGGTTCAACAGAAAATAGAAAATTGGATCTCAGGACTCCAGAGACTAGATAGCAAAGTCTAGATCTCAATTTCCTTCCCAAATCTAAGTTCACAAAGCAATTAAAGAGAAATTGAAGATTGAAGCAACAAAAGAAATTGAATTCAACTCAATTATGCAGTAGAAAAATCAAAGAGATCTTGAATGGAGATTGAGACAGAAATTCCTCAATTTTTCACACCTAAGACTCAAACAAGAAAAGTAAAAAGTGCTCAAGCAAGAACGAGGAAAAAGAGAGATCAATTCTCCTTCCCAATTCTCTAAAATCTCAGTCCCAAGCTCTCAACGAAAAATCAAGTCTAAAGATGTGAAAATTAAAAAATCAAAAGGAAGGTCCTAATTACATCAAACTATCTCCTATTTATAAACTTTCTATTCTTGGATTTTGGAATTTGGATGGGCTTTTGATTTGGTGAAGAAATGAATTAAATTGGATTTTTAATCCAATTTTCAGCCCATGAAAAAGTAGCTTCCAAGAGGCTGCCCTGCCCTTGTGGAGGGCAGAGTAGGGAAATTGTGTGATGAAGCCTCGTGCGTGCGTGTGCTGCGTCAGGATGCTGCCCTGCCCTTATGGAGGGCAGGGCAGTGTTGCCATGGCGCGCCTTGCCTTGCTGCCCGTGCGTCCATGTTGTGCGCCAAGTGCTCAAGCCCGTGCCAATTTGTGCGCTGGCCATGCACCAAGAAATGCTGCCCTGCCCTTGTGGAGGGCAGGGCAATGTTGCCAATGGGTGAAGTCCCAAGTTCGAAACTCGGTGGAGGCACACGCTGCTCCTTTTTCCTTGATTTTCTTGGCACCAAAGTAACGCCTAGTTCCTTGCTTCCTCATGGTGCTGTGTTCGATTCTTGGAGATTGAAAACAAGCTAAGTTTTGCTTGTTTTCCTTGTATTTGAGCGCTACTCCTTTCCTCCTTGTTCTTGGGTTCGAAACCCATATGAAACACTAGGAAGCAATTTCCTTTGAATTATTTTTCATGAAAGCCTGATATTGCTCTTGAGGAGGGCAGGGCAGAGTTTTTGCTTCCTTTGGTCCTTGGCATAGAATTGTGCTCCGTCCTTATTGTGGGCAGGGCAGTGATACTTTTAAGACTTGGTTCATTATGCTGCTCTCCTGGAGGGCAATGTGCTCTTGTGGAGGGCAGTGTTTGCTTCTTCCTTCTATGTTGCACCACACTTCTCATCTCTTGGCCACACTTCTTAAGCCACGTTTTTCTTCTTTTCTTCCTTTCTTCACCTACAAGAAACCAAAACAACCAATCAAAGTATCTCTAAACTCATAAGGTTTATAATTCATTAAAAATCAATAAATTTTAGCTCAAACCTCATGATTTAGCATCAATACAATAGTGGTTGTTTGATTTAAAGAAGTCATGCATTTTCATTCCAAATTACTTACTTAGGATGCAAGAAAGTGCATAAAGACTAGTGAAACAAGTGAAATTAGCTTGAAAAATGGGTATATGATGACTTGTCATCAACTGGCGTTTAAACGCCAGTAAGGGTAGCAGAATAGGCCTTAAACGCCCAGTCTGGCACCATTCTGGGTGTTTAACGCCAGAAAAGGGCACCAGACTAGCGTTTAACGCTAGAAAAGGGCACCAAGCTGGCATTAAATGCTAGAAAGGGAATAAAAGCTGGCGTTAAATGCCAGAAATGGGCAGCAACCTGGCGTTTAACGCCAGGATTGGCACTCAAAGGGGCGTTTACATGCCAAAACGGTGCAGGGATGAGAAATCTTTGACACCTCAGGATATGTAGACCCCTCAGGATCCCCACCTACCTTAACTCACTCTCTCTCTCTCTCTCTTTCACACCTTCCCATAACACCCTTCCCTAAATATCCCTCACCAATCACCTCCATTTCTCTTTCCCATCACCTCTTCACCAATCACCTCTACCTACTCTTCCCTAAAAACCCCACCCACCTACCATTCAAATTCAAATCTTTTCCTTCCCAAACCCAACCCCTAATACACGAACCCTATCCTCTCTTTCCACTCCTATATAAACCCTTCATCCATCCTTCAAATTCACACATCACAAACACTTCTTCTCCCCCTTGGCCGAACCATTCACAACTCTCCATCTCCTCCATTTCTTCTTCTTCTTCGTCTTTCTTTCTTCTTTTGCTTGAGGACGAGCGAACCTTTTAAGTTTGGTGTGGAAAAAGCATTGCTTTTTGTGTTTCCATAACCATTTATGGCACCTAAGGCCGGAGAAACCTCTAGAAAGAGGAAAGGGAAGGCAAAGGCTTCCACCTCTGAATCATGGGAGATGGAGAGATTCATCTCAAAGGTCCATCAAGACCACTTCTATGAAGTTGTAGCCAAGAAGAAGGTTATCCCTGAGGTCCCTTTTATGCTCAAAAGGATTGAGTATCCGGAGATTCGACATGAGATTCAAAAAAGAGGTTGGGAAGTTCTCACCAATCCCATTCAACAAGTCGGAATCTTAATCGTTCAAGGGTTCTATGCTAATGCATGGATCACCAAAAACCATGATCAAAGTGTGAACCCGAACCCAAAGAATTGGCTTACAATGGTTCGGGGGAAATACTTAGATTTCAGTCCGGAAAATGTAAGGTTGGCATTCAACTTGCCAATGATGCAAGGAGATGCGTGCCCCTACACTAGAAGGGTTAACTTTGATCAAAGGTTGGACCAAGTTCTCATGGACATATGTGTGGAAGGAGCTCAGTGGAAAAAAGACTCTAAAGGCAAGCCGGTTCAATTGAGAAGGCATGACCTTAAACCTATGGCTAGAGGATGGTTGGAATTCATCCAACGCTCCATCATTCCTACTAGCAACCGATCCGAAGTGACTATAGATCGGGCTATCATGATCCATAGCATCATGATTGGAGAGGAAGTAGAAGTTCGTAAGGTCATATCTCTAGAACTCTACAAAGTGGCTGACAAAACCTCCACCTTGGCAAGGTTAGCCTTTCCTCATCTCATCTGTCACCTATGTAATTTAGCTGGAGTTGTCATAGGAGAAGACATCCTTAACGAAGAGGACAAGCCCATCATTAAAAGGAGGATGGAGCAAATAAGAGAGCCCACTCATAGACCTCAACAAGAGCATGAGGAAGTCCCTCATCAATAAATCCCTGAGATGCCTCAAGGGATGCATTTTCCTCCACACAACTATTGGGAGCAACTCAACACCTCTTTGGGAGATTTGAATTCCAATATTCAAAGTGGGAGAACTCATGAAGAAATGAAGGAATCGTAAAGCTGTCAAGCCGGACCTCTTCGCACTCAATCGATCATAACTTCAGCTACAGAGGTCCAAATGAGGCGGTTCTAATTGCGTTGGAAAGCTAACATCCGGGGTATCAAAATGATATAAAATTTGCCATAGTTACTGATGAGAGAACTTTTGCGTGGTCTAGAAATTTGTGGATAAATCCTCGTTGTAAGTATAGTTTCTAAACCTTCAAAAGTCCTTTCATACAAACGTTTTGGGTGTCACAAGTAACAAACCCTTTAAAAATTGTTAACCGAGTATTCAAACCTCGGGTCGTCTTCTCAAGGAACTGCGAGGAAGTATGTTCTTATTATTGGTTATAAAGGTTGTAATCGGGGTTTAGAAGGTGAGAAGCAAGTAATTTAAATGATGAGTGAATTAAATGGCAATTAAAAATAAATACTAATTGTAAAACAACTTTTGGCAAGATAAGGGAATTTAGAGGTCTAACTTAGTTATCTCTCTCAACTATAATAAAAGTTGAATCTAAACTCCACTTGGTCAACCTTTGCCAGGGCAAAGGAAAGTCAATGGACTAATTAAACTGACCTTTGAATCCTAATTATTTCCTAAGAAAAGGTTGGCATTATTTAGGTTCAGCTCAATTAGCAAGATAACGATTATTAATTACGTTGAGTTTAATAACTGTTGAGTTACTAAATTCTTAATCAGAACCAAAAGGGAAAAAAAGTAAAATTGCTGGAATAAAATATCTTCAATTCGTAAACAATGATAATCATAAATTAACAAGAGCAATAATAAACTAAAAATACCTCAATATCATTAATTCAAATAATAATCTGGAACATGGAATAATTCATAAATTAAATTATAAAAGTAAATGATCAATTCAAATGCCGGAATAAATAATTATGGAACTAAAATAGAAGAACATTAAAACCTGGATCCAGAGTTACTCTTAAAACAAGAAGAAATCCTAAATCCTAAAAAGAGAGAGAGAGAATCTCTCTCTAGACTAAATCTAAATCATGAAAAGTAAATTATGAGAGGCATGATTATGAATGGATGCATTTCCCCCACTTTATAGCCTCTAATCTGTGTTCTCTGGGCCGAAAACTGGGTCAGAAATAGCCCAGAAATCACTTCCAACGCTTTCTGGTCCGTACAGGTCGTGGAAAAGTGACGCGGCCGCGTCGTCCACGCGACCGCGCGGATTGGGTGTTGGCTAGGTCACGCGTCCGCGTGACCCACGCGTCCGCGTGACCCACGCGTTCGCATCGCCTGGCGTCAAGGCAACTATGGCAAATTATATATCAAATCGAAGCCCCAGACGTTAGCTTTCCAACACAACTGAAACCGCTTCGTTTGGACCTCTGTAGCTAAAGTTATAGCCGTTTGAGTGCGAAGAGGTCAGGCTGGACAGCTTAGCAATTTTTCCAACTTCTTGCATTCCTTCCACTTTTGCATGCTTCCTTTCCATCCTCCAAGCCATTCTTGCCCTGTAATCTCTGAAATCACTTAACACACATATCAAGGCATCTAATGGTGATAAGAGAGGATTAATAATAAGCAAATATAAGTCCAAAGAAGCATGTTTTCAATCAAAGCACATAATCAGGAAGGAAATATAAAACCATGCAAATAGTATGAATAAGTGGGTAAAGAGTAGATAAAAACCACTCAATTGAGCACAAGATAAATCATAAAATAGTGGTTTATCAGTTACCTGACGTCTAGGGATGCGCACGCGCACTGTATGCATGTGCGCCGATTGGTGCACGTGATTTACTAAAAGCAACTCGTGGCCAGCAATTTCTAGAGCATTTTGGACCCAATCCAACTCATTTCTAATGCTATTTCATGCAGAATTCAAGCTTGGGCAAAGAGGGAGCAATTGTTTGTTGTTTTGGCATCATGTAGGTTAGTTTCTAGAGAGAGAAGATCCCTCTTCTCTCTATAATTAGGTTAGGTTTAGGACATTTCCATCTTAGATCTAGGTTCAATTACATGTTTTCATCTTGTTTCTTTTATGATTTCTTGTTCATACTACTTGATTCTCTTAGTTTTCATGTTAATTTCTCTTTTATGTTTATGGATGCTCTTGTTGAATTTGATTTACTTTTAGTGCAATATAATGTTTGATGTTCTTTTATTGTTAATTTGAGTTGTGATATCATTTTCCTTGCAATTGGTAGTTGTTATATTTTATCTTTCCGTGCAATTTACCATGCTTTCCATTTATACCCACAAAGTGTTTGACAAAATGCGTGGTTGGGCTTAAGAGTAGATTTTGAGCATTCTTGGCTTGCGAAGAGTAATTAGGCAATCTTGAGTCATGAAAACCCAACTAATGTTGGTGACCTAGAATTGTTAGTTAATATAATTTTCATTGACTCTAATCTTTTGCTAATTCCATTAGTGAGTTAATTAGTACATTCGGATTGAGGATAACATGATACCTTCATCCATCTTCGGGGATGACGTAATAAGACAAATTTTTGTTTATTATTGTGATATGATTGATTAATCTCGTTTGACTTTCTCCCTATGTGTTGGAGTTGACTAAATAAGATGAATTAATCATTGCATGACTAGGATGGAAAGCCTATGTTCTCAACTCTTGCCATGAATGTCTCCCTTTATTACTTGCTTTCTTTATCTACTTGCTTGATTTACTTTTCTTGCCCTCTTGCCAAACAAAACCATCCTTTACCCCTTCATAGCCAATAATTGACCAATTCATTGCAATTCCTTGTGAGACGACCCGGAGTCCAAATACTCCGGTTATTTTCTTTATTGGGATTTGTACTTGTGACAAAATCATAAATTTAATTTGATTCGAGGATTGACTATTGGTTTGGAATATACTAACAACGAAATTATTTTGTGGAATTCCGAACGGTATCAAATCCTTGTAATCAAATTAATGGCGCCATTGTCGGGGAATTACAATGGTGCTATGTTATTGGCTATTGTGAATAGCTTGATTTTTGGTTTGTTTGTTAGTTTTTCCTAGTTGTAGAATTTTTATTCTCTTTGTTTTTTGATAGCTTTTATTTATTTTCTCTTGTCACTATGAATTCTTATCCTTTTGGCTATGAGCATGGTTACAACTATGCTATGGGGAATGGAAGCTTCAATGGGGATGTGCATCAAGGATTTAGAGATCAATGGTGGGAGGAGCTCCAAGCTTATAGACAACCTTCTTGGCAACAACCTCCTCCGGCTTCTTATGGGTACAATTCAAATCTTGATGCATACCAATCTAATGTATGTGATGACCCTCATTGTGGTTGTCAACCACAATCATCATATGCATATGGACCCCCTCCTCAATATAGCCCTCCACCAAACACACAAGCCTCATACCACCATTCACCTCCATATGATCATAACCTATATCTGCCATACCAACCACCATATGAACCATGTCTAGAGCCACCACCATTCTAACACCAATACTCCCATGAACCACAAAGTCCATATACACCACCTCAAGAATTTCACCAATATGAATCACCTTACAACTACAATACCCTTCCCTCAAACAATGAACCCTCTCTTCCACCACCACCTCCCAATGAAGCCCTCATGCTAGAACTAAGAGATCTTGAATCTCGTATTTTAAGGCGACACGAGGAGGATGAAAAGAAGTTTGATGAGTTAAGAGCGAAAATGGCTATCATGGTAGAAGCCATTGGTAATATAGTCTCATCCCGCCTAAGCCTTTACGATCAAGACACTCCCATTTTTTAATGTGGAGAAGCAACCAAGGAGCTTAGTGAGGGAGTGGACTTGAAGCTCCAAGGTGAAGAAGAGGAGTTAAAGCAAGAAATACAACAAGAGGAGGAGCTAGAGATTATCGAGCAAGAGGAAGTAGTGGTTGGAGCCTTAGGATATGTTGAGTACATAGAAGAATCACAAATTGAAGGGCCTTCTTCCATGGAGTTTGAAGTTGATGTTGAGGAGGAAAGTGCACAACCTCCAAGGCACAATGTGATTGGAGAATTGGAAGAAGTGTTCCAAGCAACAAGCCCTCCTATTTATGATGATTCCGAATCAACATGTGATCCTATTGAGCTTGATGAGTCCTTCCCCCAATATGCTTGGAATTGATGATGAGGTAGACTTCACTAAACCTCCTTCTTAGCTTGATGAGTCCTTCCCCAATATCCTTTTGAAGGCATTGGTGAAGAAGAATGTGAACTTGAGGAAGCTTGGCAAGAGGTAGAGCTTGAAGAATCTTGCTAAGTGGAAGAAGTCTCTAGGAGAGGATGGACGGGAGTAGAGCGCGCCTTGTCAAGATCATTGGGAATTCCTCCACCTAAGTTGTCAACCAATCCTTCGTTTGAGTGGGTAAAACTTCTAACTCTTAGCTTTGTAATGCCACTTGAATATGGTTGGCTTGAAGGAGGATGTTTATTGGTTGGTGTAGTAAGTCTAGGCTTATTGTAGTTGAAGCTTCAAGGAGCAAATGTTGGACTAGTGCTCAATTGGTTGGGTCTAGGAAGGTAGTTTGGTGCTTCCATGAGAATTCATCTCTCTTACCACCCGGAGGAAATCACCATGATCAACTCAAGGACGGGTGTGAAAACAAAGTGTGGGATTCCAAATCGCACAAGGAAGATCAACTTTGGGATCCTATGGTTTGTGAAGAACTCCATCAAAGCTTGGAGTTATTAATTTTGAATGATGAAGCACAATGGAAGTCCAAGCATTGGTGGATGTTAAATGATGGATTCAAGCACAAGCCACCTTGATGGGGAGCTCCCCATAAGTCCAACTTAAGGACAATAAACAAAAGTGCTAGGTTGGAAGCACCCTACCATGGTAACATCTTTTCTTTTACCTTTTTGTAAATATTGCTAATAATTAGTTTAGTTTTATGTTTTGTTTGGTTAGATATGTTTATTTGGGAATCTAGTAAGTTAAATAAGGTTTTATGATGTTTTGGTAGTTGTTTGGAGGTTGGGAATGCTTGGTTTGGTGCAAGAACTAAGAAAAATTTTGAAAAATAGAGCATCATCCCACGCGTACGCGCGCCTCAAGCATTTTCGACCATCCACGCGCACGCGTTACGTACGCGTACGCGTGGATTAAAATTTCCACTCTTCCATACATTCACCTGAGAGTTATGCCTGAAGTGTGCCAACTTTGTGCCCAAGGCACAAGGCCACCCACGCGCACGCGTGTCTCACGCATGCGCGTCGACTCTCTGCTTTGCCATGCACGCGTACGCGTCTGCCGGGCGTATGGGTCGCTTCCATTTCATCAATCCACGCTTACGCACACATGACGCGTACGCGTGGATTGCCCTGTTCCACTCTCCTTCTTTTCTTCTCCTATTTCCATTTCTTTCCTTCTTCTCTTCTCTTTCCACCCGTCAACCGTCATCCAACACTACCAAACACCATCCATAACCTTTTTTTAGTTAGTTAGTTACTTGTTGACTTAGTTTAATTTTTCATTTAATTTTCTATTTGTCATTATAAGTGTTGGATTACTAATTTTGTTTGCCGTCTATTGCTGCTTAGTATTAACTGATGCTATTTTAGCATGATTCTCTTTGATTGTCATTGTTGGATTCAATTGTTGAGGTTATATTTTGTTACTTGGTTTTGAGTTTTCATGTTTAACATTTGTGAACACCAAGTGAATGTTACGTTGCCTTTAAGCTTCTTAACTCTTTTGAATTGCATGTTTTGGCCACCATGCATTCATCATCCATTGCTAGGCAATTGTATATTATCATTGCATTTTTTATTAGGTGATGCTTGTTTGTGATTTACCCTTCACTTATTTCATGCATTGAGATTCCAGAATTGTGAAGTTGGATCGAAAGCTTACCTAGTGACATATTTTTTAGCTTTGTAAAGCTTTGTGGACTATGCTTGCTATGTGATTGATTTTCACTTCTATCTTCTTTTACCTAAGTTATATAGCATACATGTGTTCCACCTCTATGTCACTTAGGTGTTGCAACAACATCAATATGTGTCATTGATTGTGGTG
The DNA here is from genome assembly GCF_003086295.3 of Arachis hypogaea. NCBI lineage: Eukaryota > Viridiplantae > Streptophyta > Magnoliopsida > Fabales > Fabaceae > Arachis > Arachis hypogaea. The sequence continues at coordinate 79,093,801 of NC_092044.1, read as the reverse complement.
TGAGTTTCATATACCATTTTGTTCACCAAGTTTACTTGCACATCGATCAATGTCCATGCACTATCCAATTTCACAATTGCTTGATTTAATGCTTGAATACTCTTATGCTTCTTCACTACTTGTTTGGTTATTTTACATACAAGTCTTTTGAAGTATTTCAAGCACACTAGAATGAGTGAAGTGTACACCTCTTTGCACAAAGATGGCATAGCTTTTCAAAACTAGTGTGAGTGTGTGTTCTAAACCGCAGCAATTTAGGACCCACACACCATTTTCATCAATGTCACACTAATTCACTCACTCAATTCTAGTGATTTACCTCATTCCAACAATTTATCCTTCCTTGCTTGTGCAATTACTTTCTTATTATACCCTATTTCCTATTTTCAGGATGAATTATCATAAGCAAAAAAAAAAAAAAACGGAAGCGGGAGTAGAACACGCAGCAACCGGTTGATCTACCAGCTGAAGGTAGCAACTCAGAAAGACGCCGTACCCCCTTGCTCATCTTTGAATGCACCGAGGACGGTGCAAACTTTTAAGTGTGAAGAGGTCATCCGACTACTCGACGTTTTTGGGTGACAAATTTCTAATCCCAACACTTTTGCATTTCATTCTTAGGTCTTTTAGGATTTTTGGTTACATTGCATATGTATATATTAAGCTTCGTCAAAATCATGATATTTTCCAAGGATTTTACCTATAGGGCACCCCAATTAATTGAAAAAAAATTAGAACTTGCTTGAATTATGTACATTGTGGATCATGTTTTTGAGCTAAGAACACAAGCATGTGAGATTTGAGCCTAATTGTGTGCTTACATCATATAGCCACTTATTTTCATTCTTGTGTGCATTGTTCTCTTTCTATGATTGTGATCTCTGATTTGTTTGATTCTATATGTCCATTATTCTATGTATACATGCATTTATATGATTGAGGCCATCGTTTCAAATAGCTCACTTACCCAAATAGTCCATCTATTATCTTTCATTGTTAGCCAATTTTGAGCCTATGCTTAACCCATTTGTTCTTAATTCTAGCACATTACAAGCCTAAAGCAAAAAACAATAAATGTCCCTTATTTGGATCTTTGATTAGCTTAGGCTAGTGAGAGTGCTCATCATCTAAGTTTGGGAGAGTTAGGAATATTGGTTGGGATGAAAGTGTATTTTTGTATTTTTGTCAAAATTTTGGAAAATTGGGTACATACTCATGCATTGAATGTAAAACCATATGCATTGATAATCTTGTATATACTTTATTGCAAAAAAGAAAATAAAGAATATATATATATATATATATATATATATATATATATATATATATCAAAAGAAAAAAAATAATAGAAAAAGAAAGAAAAAAAAAGCAATAAGAACGGGACAAAGTGCCCAAAGTTCAAGGTTCAATAAAAAAATCAATGCATATGTGTGGTAATCAAAAGAGAATGCATGAGTGTGTGAAAAAGAATGGATAGCTAGGTTTGTTTAGAATTATACAGGTTGTCATAGGTTAGGTGGGAAGCTTAGGTAAATCAAAGATTCAAATTCTAGTCTACTTGACCATATGCATCCTTACCTTAACCCAAACCCCATTACAACCTATGGGAAAGCCCTCATGATATTTATATGCATGCATAAAGTAATTGTTGATTGTTAGATGAAAAACAAATCTTGGAAAGCATGATTAAGGGGGAATTGAGTGAATCAACACTATACACTTGAATGCCTAGAGCGGATACACATCCGGTGAGGGTTCGCTCGCTCAATTACATGTCTCTACCCATGATCATCTTTTCTTGCAAGTTTGTAAAATCTTTCAATGATTAAATTTAATTGTGGGTTGATTTGGTTGTTATTGCCTAAGCCCATGTACTTATATATGTATTCTTGGAAATTGACTTATTTTGACCAAGTGGATGCCTTCATATAAATAGATTGCATATAGATAGCTTGCATTTAGTTAGTTTGCATTGAATAAATGTTGATACCCCTTTGCTTCTTTCTTAATTTTAGCATGAGGACATGCTTAGTTTAAGTGTGGGGAGATTTATGTTGTGCTTAATTTCGGGAATTTTATCACCTTTTCCCACATTTATTCAATGAAATAGCATGGTTTTGCAATTCTCCCTTGATTTGTTCTTAAATGTGAAAACATGCTTCTTAGGCCTTAAAATAGCTAATTTTAACTCACTTTAATTCTATTTGATGCCTTGATATGTTTGTTAAGTGGTTTCAGGTTTAAAAGGCAAAGATTGGATTGAAGGAATGAAGAAAAAGCATGCAAAGTGGGAGAACTCATGAAGAAATGAAGGAACCCTAAATTTGTCAAGCCTGACCTCTTCGCACTCAATCGACTATAACTTGAGCCATAGAGGTTCAAATGAGGCGATTTTAATTGCGTTGGAAAGCTAACATCCATGGCTTCAAAATGATTTAAAATTTGCCATAGTTACCTGACGTCTAAGGCTACGCACACACACTGCACGCATGCGCACCGATTGGTGCACGTGATTTACTAAAAGCAACTCATGGCCAGCCATTTCTAGAGCATTTTGGGCCAAATCCAATTCATTTCTAATGCTATTTCATGCAGAATTCAAGCTTGGGCAAAGAGGTAGCAATTGTTTGTAGTTTTGGCATCATGTAGGTTAGTTTCTAGAGAGAGAAGCTCCCTCTTCTCTCTAGAATTAGGTTAGGTTTAGGACATTTCCATCTTAGATCTAGGATCAATTACATGTTTTCATCTTGTTTCTTTATGATTTCTTGTTCCTACTACTTGATTCTCTTAGTTTTCATGTTAATTTCTCTTTTATGTTTATGGATGCTCTTGTTAGATTTGATTTACTTTTAGTGCAATTTAATATTTGATGTTCTTTTATTGTTGATTTGAGTTGTGATCTCATTTTCCTTGCAATTAGTAGTTATTACATTTTATCTTTTCTTGCAATTTACCATGCTTTCCATTTATACCCACCAAGTGTTTGACAACATGCTTGGTTGGGCTTTAGAGTAGATTTTGAGCATTCTTGGCTTGGGAAGAGTAATTAGGCAATCTTGAGTCATGAAAACCTAACTAATGTTGGTTATCTAGAATTGTTAGTTAATATGATTTCCATTGACTCTAATCTTTTGCTAATTCCATTAGTGAGTTGATTAGTACGTTTGGATTGAGGTTAACTAGTTTTATTAGGCTTTCTCTGAGTATGAGGATAACATGATACCTTCTTCCATCTTCGGGGATGACGTAATAAGATAAATTCTTGTTTATTATTGTGATATGATTGATTAATCTCGTTTGTCTTTCTCCCTATGTGTTGGAGTTGACTAAATAAGATGAATTAATCATTGCATGACTATGATGGAAAGCCTATGTTCTCAACTCTTGCCATGAATGTCTCCCTTTATTACTTGCTTTATTTAGCTACTTGCTTGATTTACTTTTCTTACCATCTATTTTTCTTGCCCTCTTGCCAATCAAAACCATCCTTTACCCCTTCATAGCCAATAATTGACCACTTCATTACAATTCCTCGTGAGACAACCTAGAGTCCAAATACTCCGGTTAATTCTTATTGGGATTTGTACTTGTGACAAAACCATAAATTTAATTTGATTCGAGGATTGACTATCGGTTTGGACTATACTAACCATGGAATTATTTTGTGGAATTCTGAACTGGTATCAAATCCTTGCAATCAAGGAGCTCAAGCGTTCCATTGGATCTTCAAGAGGAAGAATTAGCCGCCATCAGTAAGCTGGACCAGTTCTTTGATTTCCTCGTTCTTATCTTTCTATTTTTCGATTTTTATGCTTTATGTGTTATCTTAGTTTGTGTCTTCATTACATGATCATTAATGTCTAGTATCTATGTCTTAAGGCTATGAATGTCCTATGAACCATTCAACTTTCTTAAATGAAAAATGTGCCTAATTACAAAAGAACAAGAAGTACTTGAATTTTGAAATTTATCTTGAAATTAGTTTGATTATTTTGATATGGTGGCAATACTTTTTGTTTTCTGAATGAATGCTTGAACAGTGCATAATTTTGATAGTGAAGTTTATGAATAATAAATTTGGTGACTCTTGAAGGAATGATAAAAAAAAAGATAAATGTTATTGATAATCTGAAAAATCATAAAATTGATTCTTAAAGCAAGAAAAAGCAGTGAATAACAAAGCTTACGAAAAAAAATGGCGAAAAAGAAAAAGAAAGAAAAAGAAAAAGCAAGCAGAAAAAGCCAATAGCCCTTTAAAGCAAAAGGCAAGGAGAAAAGGGATCCAAGGCTTTGAGCATTAATGGATAGAAGGCACAAAGGAATAACATCCTGGCCTAAGCGGCTAAATCAAGTTATCCCTAACCATGTGCTTGTGTCTTGAAGGTCCAAGTGAAAAGCTTGAGACTGAGTGGTTAAAGTCGTGATCCAAAGCAGAAATATTGTGCTTAAGAACTCTAGACACCTCTAATTGTGGACTTTAGTAAATATGAGTAACAATCTGAAAAGGTTCACCCAGTTATGTGTCTGTGGTAATTATGTATCCGGTGGTAATACTGGAAAACAAAGTGCCTAGGGTCACGGCCAAGACTCATAAAGTAGCTGTGTTCAAGAATCAACATACTGAACTAGGAGAATCAATAACACTATCTTAATTCTGAGTTACTAGAGATGCTAATCATTCTGAACTTCAAAGGATAAAGTGAGATTCCAAAATTATTAAGAAGCTAAAAGCTACTAGTCCCACTCATCTAATTGGAGCTAAACTTCATTGATATTTTGGAATTTGATGCTAGGGCATTTTGGCCAGTTTCACTGACCTTTTCTTTACTGTTTTTAGGTAGTTTCATTGCATTTTCTTAGGAAATAAGCTAGTTTTGGGTAGAAAATCATTTACATCCTGATTCAAGCATGCATTGTGCATTTTACATGATTTCATGAGGATTTTGCATGATTTTAATGACAAAATTGATATTGCATCCCCCATGACTTGGATTAGAACTTTGATGCACTTTATTGCTTGATTTCAGGACAAAGGAAGCAAAGAATGGGAGTAACTTGCAAGGCTAAGGAGAAAAGGGATTGCCAATAACACTCTCAAAAGCCATCAATGTCACGTTAAGGAGTCACGTTAACTAAGTTAACGTGAACTCTAATGTGGAGAAGAGAAGTTGAGCCAACGTTAGTGACACTTAACATTGTCACTAACGTTGGCAATTGCTCACAAATGGCCACGTTAGGAGCCACGTTAACCTAGTTAACGTGGCCTCTAACGTTAAAGGGGGAAGAGAAGCCAACGTTAGTGACACTCAACATTGTCACTAACGTTGGCCTAAGGTGCAAAGTACCACGTTAACTCCCACGTTAACTTGGTTAACGTGGGAGCTAACGTAAGAGATAAAGAGTTGTCGACAACGTTAGTGACACTCAACATTGTCACTAACGTTGAAGCAACCACACAACCCCCAAGAGCCACGTTAACTTCCCCGTTAACTTGGTTAACGTGGAAGCTAACGATGAGGAATGAAGGATGGGCCAACGTTAGTGGCACTCAACATTGTCACTAACGTTGGGATGGCTAAAAGTGGCCACGTTAGAAGCCACGTTAACCTAGTTAACGTGGACTCTAACGTGTGACCTATGGGCACATTGAAACGTTAGTGACAATGTTGAGTGTCACTAACATTCTTGAAGGTTGGCAAAAGTCACATTAGAAGCCACGTTAAGTTAGTTAACGTGGGCTTTAACGTGAAGCAAGAAGGGGCACACTGGAACGTTAGTGACAATGTTGAGTGTCACTAACGTTCTCGAAGGTTGGCAAAAGCCACGTTAGAAGCCACGTTAACCTAGTTAACGTGGGCTTTAACGTGAGGCTAAGGGGAGAATTGGAACGTTAGTGACAATGTTAAGTGTCACTAACGTTCTCAAACTTATACTTTCACTAAATGTTAAACACCCCTAACGTCTTGAGCTAAAGTCTCTACCCACTTCACACTTTCTCTCTGCAAGTAAAGCCAAGCCCAAATGAAGAAAGGAACTGCTTCAAACTCAAGATACAAAGTCCCAAGACTTGAAGAGCCAACTAGAAGCTGAGAAGAGTAGTATATATAGGAGTAGCTTTGAATTGTTTAGAGGACGAACGGAGAGCTAGGAAATAGAACTACTCTTTGTATTTTACTTTCTCGGCACTTCTAGCTTTATCATGTATTCTCCATCTTTGATTTTGATTTCTAGAGCTATGAACAACTAAACTCCTTTCATTGGGTTAGGGAGCTCTGTTGTAATTTGATGGATCAATACTAGTTTTCATTATTCTTCTTCTATCTTTCCTCTTGATTTTACTTGAAAGCTTTCGATATTCATCCAATTGGATAGTTATCTTGGAAAAGAAGCTATTCAAACTTGGATCTCTACGGAACCTTGAAAGAGGAATGAAGAGATCAGCTAGAAATGCTTTCTCATTCTGGACCAAACTGGGTGTGGATGGGTATGTGGCTATAACCCTCTCAACACTTGATTTGGGAAATGCATGTGGTATAATCAGTGACCATACTTTATCTCTTCTCATGAGCAATTGACCAAGGAATTGGCTATTGATCAAGATTTGAGAGATTGAACCACAAGAAATTGTTGTTCAATCACTTAAGATTGCCAAGGAGATCAATGAGTGCATTGATTGAGGAAGAGATGAGAATGAAATTGATCCGGAGAATGCAACATCTCCTGAGCCTAATGAACTCCCCATTTCTGATCTTACCCATTCACTTTAATTTCTGCAATTTACTTTTATGAGCAATTCCCCCATTCCCAATTACAATTCTGCAATTTACTTTCAGTCATTTACTTTCCCGCCATTTTATTTTCTGCAAGTATCAACTCTATTCATGGATTCGCTCAACTAGAACATTCCTCTAATTAAAGTTGCTTGATCAATCAATCCCTGTGGGATTCGACCTCACTCTATTGTGAGTTTTTACTTGACGACAAATTCGGTACACTTGCCGAATGGAGATTTGTTGAGAGACAAGTTTTCCCCCGATCATGTTTATGGCGCCGTTGCCGGGGATTGATTGTGCATCGACAATGATTACATTAGAGGATCACTAGATTGAGCATTTTTGTTTTGTTTGATTTAATTTTCTGTTTTAGTAATTTGTTTTCTGTCTTAGTTAATTTCTCCCCTCCCCTATTTCTTAGTTTTTCTTTGTTATTTACAATTCAGTTCACTAACTCCACTAACTGTTTGATATAATGCATCACTGACACTAACAGTAATCCTAACGAAATACTCTCTGCATTTCTTTTTTTTGCTTGTACTCTGTTGGTTGTATGACAGGGAGAAGAGGCGGGGCTTCAACTTCCTTTGATTCTGAACCTGAGAGAACCTTCTTGAGATTAAGAAGGGAGGCAAAAGAAAAACGTGTGGTTGGTGCTGAAGAAGAGGAGGAACACTTTGAAGAATACTTTGAAACAACCATGGAAGACCATCGTGAGGAAGAGGTTCACAACCATGGTGGAGGAGGTAGAGCAAATCCTGGTGGGGAGGATAGAAGAGTCTTGGGCTCTTATATCAACCCAAACCCAGGGAACTGCGGAAGTAGCATCCAAAAGCCAACCATCCATGCCAACAATTTTGAACTGAAGCCACAGCTCATCACACTTGTTCAGAATAATTGTTCGTTCGGAGGAGGTGTCCAAGAAGACCCCAGCCAACACTTAAACACCTTCCTGAGAATATGTGACACAGTGAAGTCCAATGGCGTTCAACCTGACGCCTATAGACTGCTGTTGTTTCCATTCTCACTCAGAGACAAGGCAGCCAAGTGGTTGGAGTCTTTTCCAAAGGAGAGCTTGACAACTTGGGATGATGTGATGAACAAATTCTTAGCAAGATTTTACCCCCCTCAACGAGTCAATCGGTTGAGAGCTGAGGTCCAAACTTTCAGGCAACAAGATGGTGAGACTCTATATGAAGCATGGGAGTGGTTTAAAGACCTAACAAGGAGATGTCCATCCGATATGTTCAATGAATGGGTGCAGCTGCACATCTTCTATGAAGGACTGTCATATGAATCAAAGAAGGCCGTAGACTATTCATCTGGAGGTTCTTTGAACAAGAAGAAGACCATTGAGGAAGCCATAGATGTCATTGAAACTGTAGCTGAGAATGACTACTTCTATGCTTCCAAAAGAGGGAACACTAGAGGGGTAATAGAGCTAAACAATGTAGATGCTCTGCTAGCTCAAAACAAGCTCATCACCAAGCAGCTAGCTGACCTCACCAAGAAGATGGAAAGAAGTCAAGTAGCAGCAATCACCACTTCAACTCAAGAGGAAGCAAGTGAAGAGGAAGAGGGCACTCAGGAGCAAGCTAACTACATTGGGAATTCACCTAGACAAAACCATGATCCATACTCAAAGACCTACAACCCTGGATGGAGGAATCACCCAAACTTTGGGTGGGGGAATCAACAAGACCAAGGCCAAGATCAGAGACGTCACAACCCCAACAACAATGCAGCTCACCAACAATTCACACAGAGGACATATCAACAAAACCACATCAACACATCTCATCCTTCTACCCCTAATCCCAACCTACCATCATTTGATGACAGAATCTCAAAGATAGAAACCCTCCTTGAAAGCATATGCAAAGACATTCAAGACAATAAGGTGTTCAAAGAGGAGGTGCGAGCTAGTATGAAGAATCGGGGAGAAGCAATCAAGAAGCTGGAATTCCAAGTGGGATATTTATCTGAGAAGATTCCCAGACCCACTGATAGCTTCCCAAGTGACACGGAGAAGAATCCGAGAGGTAAAACAAAGAAAGTAAGATGGGAGGATTGTAACATGGTCACTACAAATGATAAGGAGATTGAAGATAAGCCAAGCAATCTGTCAGAACAACCTGAAGATACCTTAGTAGAGAAGGAGAAGAAAGACCATCAAGGACCAGAAATCTCACAACAGGAGCTGCTGAGACTATATGCACCATTTCCCCAACTGCTTAAGGGTGCTGTAGGAAAGAGAATATACTCAAGGTTCTTGGACTTGTTTGCATCCTTGAATGTGAACATACCATTCATCAAGGCCATTCAGCAAATGCCAGCATTCATCAAATATATGAAGGAACTTCTTCCCAGGAAGAGTTCACTCAAGGGGGGCCAGACTATAGTGATGAACAAAGAATGTAGTACTCTAATTCAACCTGAGCTACCTACAAAAAGAAGAGACCCAGGGAGTTTTCACATCCCTTGTGCCATAGGGGAGACACTTTTTGATAGAGCACTTTGCGATTTAGGAGCAAGCATTAACTTAATGCCCCTATCCCTGGTGAAAAGGATGCAGATCAATGAGATACTACCCACAGATGTAGTCATAAGGTTGGCTGACAAGACTCAAAAGCAAGCAATAGGAGTGGTGGAAAATGTGTTGCTCAAAGTTGGAAAATACTTTCTCCCAACAGACTTTGTCATCCTGGACATGGAAGAGAGTCACCTGCACCCAATCATACTGGGGAGACCATTTCTCGCTACTGCTAGAGCACTCATAGATGTGGAGAAAGGGGAGCTAATACTGAGAATCCATGATGAGCAGCTTAGCTTTAATGTCTTTAAAGAAGAAGACTAAGAGTACAAGGAATCAAGCAAACATCATGATGAGCTGTTAAAGGAAGAAGCAAGCACTGAAGCACAGCCAGCTCATCCTGAGATTCACTGGGTTGATGGACAAGGCAAACAGCAAGTGCCACAGGTCAAGGAAAAATTAGAAGAACCTAAGCCACCAGAGGCTTGTGAGGACATCAACAAAAGCTCATCAAAAAAGGAGGCCACCAAGAATAAGAAAACAGCACCAGGGGCAAAGAAGAAGGTACCAAGGGGGTGGCGGAACAAGAAGATCCCTACGGAAGATTTCTCTCCAGGGGATAAAGTAATCTCAGCCTACTTCACAGACATCCCCCCTAATCTCCCTACTGTGCCATCTCAGTTACCTAAGGTTTTCACCATCAACAGAGTTCTCTCCTTAGAGCATGTAGAGATAATTGATTCAACCAATGGATATAAGTCCACTGCCAGAGGAGAAGACTTCAAGCACTACCAACCTCCTTGATGAAAGCAAAACGTCAAGCTAGTGATGCTAAAGAAGCGCTTCATGGGAGGCAACCCATGTTTTATATGCTTTGAGAAAATAGTGAATAAATCAATGTTCATGAATTCCAACCGAAACTTGACAAACACATGTGAAATTCTTGATATGCAGAATATAGTGAAGAACAAGTTTGGTGTTCAAAGCATTATTCTTAAGGCTTTGAACACAACTTTTCATCACAGTGCTCCAAACTAAGTTTGGTGTCACCTTATGGTGCCACCAATATGCATATAAGGATACACAGTTAGTTAGTTAGTCGGAGTTCATGAAAAAACAAAAATCCTTTTTCTTGCTTTTATTATGCTAGCCGTAGAATTCAATTTGGTTCAGATATTCCTTTTTACTTTTCTCATTTTATTTTATAGGGAAAAGAAAGGAGCATTGAGGGGATTGATAGGACAAGTAAATAGAAACGGTTCATCACTTTATGAAGAGAGACACACACACACGTGACTCAAGGAGGAATGCATTGGAAAATGTTGCCATGCAACATGGAAGAAAGGAGAACCTTGATGACCGAACCAATAACCATCATAAAGTGGTAATCCTTGTCCTTTAGCATGCATAACCCCAACCGTCTATCAAGCAACAAGTCCATCAATCCACACCCTCCATTCACTTACAACCTCCCTATATAAGTGACCCTTGTTCTGTACCCATCCTTAACTTTCCTCACACACTCTTCATACATATCCATTTCGAAACGCAGCACTTCTTACCTCATTACAAACGTTTCTCCTCACTCTTTTCATTGCCATGAAACCCTAAACAACCAAAAGTCTCTACAACCTTACCACCTTCACATAATAACTATCATTCATGGCATCTTCAAGTGCCAAGAGAAGGAAGGGAAAGGAACCCACGGAGGAACACCCATATGATGAGAAGAGGTTTAGAAGCTTGCATCATGCATTGGAATATGGGTGGATGGTTGATAAGGAAATCATCTATGAGTTGGGATTTCAAGTTAAGAAGAGTGAGTGCCCAGAGATCGCAGAAAAGGTAGAAAGGAGAAGATGGGAGCTCCTCACTGACCCGGTCACTAAGGTGAATGCAAACCTCATAAGAGAATTTTATGCAAATGTAGTCCGGTATGATAAGAAAGATGAGTCATATACAAGCTTTGTGAGAGGAAAGATGGTGGATTTTGGTCCCATGAGTGTGATGAGGGCATTGAAGCTACGGTCTATACCGTTTGAAGAAGAAAGTTATCACTCAAGGATGGACAACAACCCCAATTATGACCAGCTCTTGCGAGACCTTTGTGTACCCGGAGCTGACTGGGAAAGGGGCGCGGGAAATAAGCCAAAATTCATCAAGAGAACAGATCTCACTCCTGAAGCCAAGGGGTGGTTTGAGCTAGTGAGGAGATCTATCCTCCCAACTGCAAACAACTCGAAGGTGAATCTAGAGAGAGCAACAATGGTGCATTACATACTCAAAGGAGGAGAAATCAAGGTTCATGAAATCATAGCTCAAGGCATTAGAAAGATGGCAGAGAAAAGTGACGCAAGAGGAACATTAGGTTACCCCAGCACTATTTACCGAATATGCAGGAAAGCTGGGGTGGAGTTTGAAGATGAGGATCCTGTATGGATAAAGGAAGGCATTCCAATAACTGTCCGAAGGATGAATGCTGCAGCATCCCCCGTACCTCAAAAGAAGCAAAGAAAGAGTACATGCCCTCAAGTAGTGGAAGGACAAGCCCTAGAGGGGCAAGCACCACAGACCTTGGACATGCACCAACTACAGGAAGCCATTAATGGCTTGTCTAGACAGTATTTAGAAGGCCAAGGAGCATAGAAAGAGCTTCAACTACAGATGATGGAACAGCAACAAAGTCAAGGGCAACAATGGGGAGAAACATTCAACAGGATGGAACAAAGGCAAAATGAGCAACAAGAGTCCATCCAGAGGCTAATCAACATCCAAGCACATCAAGGGGCACACATACATGAGATGCATCGAAGACAAATAGAACACACAGAACTACTGGACGAGCAAAGGGCATTTGCAGAAGGAGTTTACATGAGCGAGACAGGGCATCACATAAACACTCAAGCCAGGCTCGGGTACCTAGTAGGAAAGCTGCCTATATTACACCCTGGAATCGGAAGGTTTGAAGAAATGAAGGATGAATTAGCACGAGAAGAGGGACAAAGGGTGGAAGAGAGTCATGAATCAGTGAGGAAGGCACTTGCGGATTGGAAGCAAGCGAGATTGGCACGGCTACGAGGAAGTGCAAGAGGACACAAGGAGGACCAGCAAGGAAAAGAGCATGGACAGCCACAAAAGTAAAAGGTGGTGGAGTTCCTTCTTTACTCCATCTTTTCTCTATGCTTGAATAAGGAAGATCTTGTATGAAATAGAACATGCTTCCATATTAGCTTAAGCACTTTTCAATTTTGTCTTTTAAGCTTTTGATTGAAAATGGTTTATGATTCTGGTTGGAGTGTCACTGCATCTTTCATTTACTTATTTGTATGTTTGTTCCCTTAGAATCAAATGAAAAAGAGAATGAGTGTTTACAAAAGACCAGAGAGGAGTTTTTAATGTGGAGTCAGTGCATGAGGTTGTGGTGTGATGATAAGTTAGCTAAGTTGGTTCAACCACAAGGTGGGAGGACAACTATCTATTCTGAATACTTTACTTTTGATATACCCATGAGACTAAGATAACAACAAGATCCTAATAAGAAAAAAAAAGGGAAAGAACAATGGAAGTGAAAAACAAAAGAAAAAAGAGTAAAGCAATAAGGCTAGGCACCAATGGTTTACCTTAAGGCATGTGTCTGTGGTGCTCCTGTGTGGGGGATCTACTTGGATGAATAAGCTCTTAGGGGTGCTTTATCACTTGGTAACTTGGGTTAACTAACCCGGGATTATCAGCTGAAAATCCACTATCAAGAGTAACCCTCGCTACAGAACACTTAGTAACCCAAAGAGGTGCTGGACACCAAGGTCTCAAGGAAGAAAATAAATGAACCAGATGCCTGTGGTGTGTATGTATGGGGGAGAGACTTGAGGGAGTAAGTCCTTAGGGGTGTTTCAACACCTAGCACCTTGAACCAACTGGTTTGGGAGTGTTGGCAGAAAGCTTATCTTAAAGAGTTGCCCCCTTACAGAGCACTTAGCCTGAAGAACACAAATAACCCTTGAAATAATAATAAAAGGATCAATAAATAAAGGTCTCATGGGATATAACAAAGTGAGTATTTTAGGAGATGATAAAGGTCTGAAAGTCAGCAGTGGAATGAACCTAAGTTGCTATGCATGAACCACCATAAAATCAGTAATATGACTTCCACAAGAATGACTCATTTCTCTGGAGATTACATTCATCATTCTCTTGTTCCAGTACTTGCTTAGGGAGAAGCAAGCTTTAAGTTTGGTGTTGTGATGCCAGGGCATTTTGGCAAGTTTCACTGACCTTTTCTTTACTGTTTTTAGGTAGTTTCATTGCATTTTCTTAGGAAATAAGCTAGTTTTGGGTAGAAAATCATTTACATCCTGATTCAAGCATGCATTGTGCATTTTACATGATTTCATGAGGATTTTGCATGATTTTAATGACAAAATTGATATTGCATCCCCTATGACTTGGATTAGAACTTTGATGCACTTTATTGCTTGATTTCAGGACAAAGGAAGCAAAGAATGGGAGTAACTTGCAAGGCTAAGGAGAAAAGTGATTGCCAATAACACTCTCAAAAGCCATCAATGCCACGTTAAGGAGTCACGTTAACTAAGTTAACGTGAACTCTAACGTGGAGAAAAGAAGTTGAGCCAACGTTAGTGACACTTAACATTGTCACTAACGTTGGCAATTGCTCACAAATGGCCACGTTAGGAGCCACGTTAACCTAGTTAACGTGGCCTCTAACGTTAAAGAGGGAAGAGAAGCCAACGTTAGTGACACTCAACATTGTCACTAACGTTTGTACCACGTTAACTCCCACGTTAACTTGGTTAACGTGGGAGCTAACGTAAGAGATGAAGAGTTGTCGACAACGTTAGTGACACTCAACATTGTCACTAATGTTGAAGCAACCACACAACCCCCAAGAGCCACGTTAACTTCCCCGTTAACTTGGTTAACGTGGAAGCTAACGATAAGGAATGAAGGATGGGCAAACGTTAGTGACACTCAACATTGTCACTAACGTTGGGATGGCTAAGAGTGGCCATGTTAGAAGCCACGTTAACCTAGTTAACGTGGACTCTAACGTGTGACCTATGGGCACATTGGAACGTTACTGACAATGTTGAGTGTCACTAACGTTCTCGAAGGTTAGCAAAAGCCACGTTAGAAGCCACGTTAACTTAGTTAACGTGGGCTTTAACATGAAGCAAGAAGGGGCACACTGGAGCGTTAGTGACAATGTTGAGTGTCACTAACGTTCTTGAAGGTTGGCAAAAGCCACGTTAGAAGCCACATTAACCTAGTTAACGTGGGCTTTAACGTGAGGCTAAGGGGTGCATTGGAACGTTAGTGACAATGTTAAGTGTCACTAACGTTCTCAAACTTATACTTTCACTAAATGTTAAACACCCCTAACGTCTTGAGCTAAAGTCTCTACCCACTTCACACTTTCTCTCTGCAAGTAAAGCCAAGCCCAAATGAAGAAAGGAACTGCTTCAAACTCAAGATCCAAAGGCCGAAGACTTGAACAGCCAACTAGAAGCTGAGAAGAGTAGTATATATAGGAGTAGCTTTGAATTGTTTAGAGGACGGACGGAGAGCTAGGAGATAGAACTACTCTTTGTATTTTACTTTCTCGGCACTTCTAGCTTTATCATGTATTCTCCATCTTTGATTTTGATTTCTAGAGCTATGAACAACTAAACCCCTTTCATTGGGTTAGGGAGCTCTGTTGTAATTTGATGGATCAATACTAGTTTTCATTATTCTTCTTCTATCTTTCCTCTTGATTTTACTTGAAAGCTTTCGATCTTCATCCAATTGGATAGTTATCTTGGAAAAGAAGCTATTCAAACTTGGATCTCTTCGGAACCTTGAAAGAGGAATGAAGAGATCAGCTAGAAATGCTTTCTCATGCTGGACCAAATTGGGTGTGGATGGGTATGTGGCTATAACCCTCTCAACACTTGATTTGGGAAATGCATGTGGTATAATTAGTGACCATACTTCATCTCTTCTCATGAGCAATTGACCAAGGAATTGGCTATTGATCAAGATTTGAGAGATTGAACAACAAGAAATTGTTGTTCAATCACTTAAGATTGCCAAGGAGATCAATGAGTGCATTGATTGAGGAAGAGATGAGAATGAAATTGATCCGGAGAATGCAACATCTCCTGAGCCTAATGAACTCCCCATTTCTGATCTTACCCATTCTCTTTAATTTCTGCAATTTACTTTTATGAGCAATTCCCCCATTCCCAATTACAATTATGCAATTTACTTTCAGTCATTTACTTTCCCGCCGTTTTATTTTCTGCAAGTATCAACTCTATTCATGGATTCGCTCAACTAGAACATTCTTCTAATTAAAGTTGCTTGATCAATCAATCCCTGTGGGATTCGACCTCACTCTATTGTGAGTTTTTACTTGACGACAAATTCGGTACACTTGCCGAATGGAGATTTGTTGAGAGACACGTTTTCCCCCGATCAAGTTTACTCATCGGGGGAAAATTGTCTCTCAACAAATCTCCATTCGGCAAGTGTACCGAATTTGTCGTCAAGTAAAAACTCACAATAGAGTGAGGTCGAATCCCACAGGGATTGATTGATCAAGCAACTTTAATTAGAGGAATGTTCTAGTTGAGCGAATCCATGAATAGAGTTGATACTTGCAGAAAATAAAACGGCGGGAAAGTAAATGACTGAAAGTAAATTGCAGAATTGTAATTGGGAATGGGGGAATTGCTCATAAAAGTAAATTGCAGAAATTAAAGAGAGTGGGTAAGATCAGAAATGGGGAGTTCATTAGGCTCAGGAGATGTTACATTCTCCGGATCAATTTCATTCTCATCTCTTCCTCAATCAATGCACTCATTGATATCCTTGGCATTCTTAAGTGATTGAACAACAATTTCTTGTGGTTCAATCTCTCAAATCTTGATCAATAGCCAATTCCTCGGTCAATTGCTCATGAGAAGAGATGAAGTATGGTCACTGATTATACCACATGCATTTCCCAAATCAAGTGTTGAGAGGGTTATAGCCACATACCCATCCACACCCAATTTGGTCCAGCATGAGAAAGCATTTCTAGCTGATCTCTTCATTCCTCTTTCAAGGTTCCGAAGAGATCCAAGTTTGAATAGCTTCTTTTCCAAGATAACTATCCAATTGGATGAAGATCGAAAGTTTTCAAGTAAAATCAAGAGGAAAGATAGAAGAAGAATAATGAAAACTAGTATTGATCCATCAAATTATAAAAGAGCTCCCGAACCCAATGAAAGGGGTTTAGTTGTTCATAGCTCTAGAAATCAAAATCAAACATGGAGAATACATGATAAAGCTAGAAGTGCCGAGAAAGTAAACTACAAAGAGTAGTTCTATTTCCTAGCTCTTCGTCCGTCCTCTAAACAATTCAAAGCTACTCTTATATATACTACTCTTGTCAGCTTCTAGTTGGCTCTTCAAGTCTTGGGCCTTTGGATCTTGAGTTTGAAGCAGTTCCTTTCTTCATTTGGGCTTGGCTTTACTTGCAGAGAGAAAGTGTGAAGTGGGTAGAGACTTTAGCTCAAGACGTTAGGGGTGTTTAACATTTAGTGAAAGTATAAGTTTGAGAACGTTAGTGACACTTAACAGTGTCACTAACATTCCAATGCACTCCTTAGCCTCACGTTAAAGCCCACGTTAACTAGGTTAACGTGGCTTCTAACGTGGCTTTTGCCAACCTTCGAGAACGTTAGTGACACTCAACATTGTCACTAACGTTCCAGTGTGCCCCCTTCTTGCTTCACATTAAAGCCCACGTTAACTAAGTTAACGTGGCTTCTAACGTGGCTTTTGCCAACCTTCGAGAACGTTAGTGACACTCAACATTGTCACTAATGTTCCAATGTGCCCATAGGTCACACGTTAGAGTCCACGTTAACTAGGTTAACGTGGCTTCTAACGTGGCCACTCTTAGCCATCCCAACGTTAGTGACAATGTTGAGTGTCATTAACGTTGGCCCATCCTTCATTCCTCATCGTTAGCTTCCACGTTAACCAAGTTAACGGGGAAGTTAACGTGGCTCTTGGGGATTTGTGTGGTTGCTTCAACGTTAGTGATAATGTTGAGTGTCACTAACGTTGTCGACAACTCTTCATCTCTTACGTTAGCTCCCACGTTAACCAAGTTAACGTGGGAGTTAACGTGGTACTTTGCACCTTGGGCCAACGTTAGTGACAATGTTGAGTGTCACTAACGTTGGCTTCTCTTCCCCCTTTAACGTTAGAGGCCACGTTAACTAGGTTAACGTGGCTCCTAATGTGGCCATTTGTGAGCAATTGCCAACGTTAGTGACAATGTTAAGTGTCACTAACGTTGGCTCAACTTCTCTTCTCCACATTAGAGTTCACGTTAACTTAGTTAATGTGACTCCTTAACGTGGCATTGATGGCTTTTGAGAGTGTTATTGGCAATCCCTTTTCTCCTTAGCCTTGCAAGTTACTCCCATTCTTTGCTTCCTTTGTCCTGAAATCAAGCAATAAAGTGCATCAAAGTTCTAATCCAAGTCATGGGGGATGCAATATCAATTTTGTCATTAAAATCATGCAAAATCCTCATGAAATCATGTAAAATGCACAATGCATGCTTGAATCAGGATGTAAATGATTTTCTACCCAAAACTAGCTTATTTCCTAAGAAAATGCAATGAAACTACCTAAAAACAGTAAAGAAAAGGTCAGTGAAACTGGCCAAAATGCCCTGGCATCAGAATTCATTGTATATTCTCTTTTTTTATTCTATTTTGTTTTCAGTTGCTTGGGGACAAGCAATAATTTAAGTTTGGTGTTGTGATGAGCGAATAATTTATACACTTTTTGGCATTGTTTTTAAGTAGTTTTTAGTATGATTTAGTTAGTTTTTTGTATATAATTATTAGTTTTTATGCAAAAATCACATTTCTGGACTTTACTATGAGTTTGTGTGTTTTTCTGTGATTTCAGGTATTTTCTGGCTGAAATTGAGGGACCTGAGCAAAAATCTGATTCAGAGGCTGAAAAAGGGTTGCAGATGCTGTTGGATTCTGACCGTCCTGCACTCGAAATGGATTTTTTAGAGGTACAGATACCTAATTCGTGCGATCTTAATTGCGTTGGAAAGTAGACATCTTGGGCTTTTCAGCAATATATAATAGTCCATACTTTGCCCGAGTTTTGACAACGCAAATTGGCGTTTTAACGCCA
Organism: Arachis hypogaea; assembly: GCF_003086295.3. Classification (NCBI taxonomy): domain Eukaryota; kingdom Viridiplantae; phylum Streptophyta; class Magnoliopsida; order Fabales; family Fabaceae; genus Arachis; species Arachis hypogaea. Next base: position 79,075,279 of record NC_092044.1, on the reverse strand, counting down.
ACTTTCTACCCTTTTCTGGCGTTAAACGCCAGAACTGGCATAAAAGCTGGAGTTAAATGCCCAAACTAGCACCAGAGCTGGCGTTTAACTCCAAGAAAAGTCTATGCACGTGAAACCCTCAATGCTCAGCCCAAGCACACACCAAGTGGGCCCTGGAAGTGGATTTCTGCATCATTTACTTATCTCTGTAAACCCTAGGTTACTAGTCATTATAAATAGGACCTTTTACTATTGTATTTTTAATATCGGGAGATCTTTAGATCATTTTTGAGACTATCTTTGTATCACTGTTGATCTCTTGATCACGTTGAGGGGGCTGGCCATTATGGCCATGCCTGGACCTTCATCACTTATGTATTTTCAACGGTGGAGTTTTTACACCTCATAGATTCAGTTGTGGAGCTCTGCTGTTCCTCATGAATTAATGCAATTACTACTATTTTCTATTCAATTCAAGCTTATTCTTGTTCTAAGATATTCATTCGCACTTCAACATGATGAATGTGATGATCAAGTGACACTCATCACCATTCTCACTTATCAATGCGTGCCTGACAACCACTTCCGTTCTATCTGAAAATAAGCTTGAATGTGTATCTCTTGGCTTCCTAGTCCACGACGCATGGTTGCCTCTCCTGACAACAGAGCCTTCCATTCCATGAGATCAGAGTCTTCATGGTATAAGCTAGAATCAATTGGCAGCATTCTTAATATCCAGAAAGTCTAAACCTTGTCTGTGGTATTCCGAGTAGGATCTGGGATGGGATGACTGTGACGAGCTTCAAACTCACGAGTGCTGGGCGCAGTGACAGTGCGTAAAAGGATCATTGGATCTTATTCCAACACAAGTGAGAACCGACAGATGATTAGCCCTACATAACCCGTAGCCGGACCATTTTCACTGAGAGGACAGACGGTAGCCATTGAAAACGGTGATCCTCCAACATACAGCTTGCCATGGAAAGGAGTACGCATGACTGGATGAAGGCAGTAGGAAAGCAGGGATTCAAAAGGAACAAAGCATCTCCATATGCTTATCTAAAATTCCTACCAATGAATTACATAAGTATCTCTATCCTATTTTATGTTTTATCTGTCTTTTAAATATAAAAATCCCATAACCATTTGAATCTGCCTGACTGAGATTTACAAGATGACCATAGCTTACTTCAAGTTGACAATCTCCGTCAGATCGACCCTTACTCACGTAAGGTATTACTTGGACGACCCAGTGCACTTGCTAGTTAGTTGTGCGGAATTGCAAAAGTGTGATTGTGATTTCGTGCACCAAAGCCTCTGGAGGAAGAACCTCCACTTCTTACCGAAGAACTCCATGCTTTGGTTCAGCAAGAGATACCTCAGAAGCTTCCAGACCTTGGACGCTTTCTGATTCCTTGCACCATAGGCACTATGACCTTTGATAAGGCTCTGTGTGACCTAGGGTCAAGTATTAACCTCATGCCACTCTGTAATGGAGAAGTTGGGCATACTTGAGGTATAAGCTACACACATCTCTTTGGATATGGCAGACAAGACCATGAAGAAGCCATATGGCTTAGTGAAGGATATTCTGGTAAAAGTTGAAAACTACTAAATCCCTGCAAACTTCATTGTCTTGGACATAGGAGAGGATAAGGATGACTGCATCATCCTTGGAAAACCTTTCCTAGCCATAGCTAATGTTATCATTGATGTGGCAAAGGGAGAACTTACCTTAAAGTTAGGGGAGAATCACATCTTATTCAAGATGTCTCATCCTAGCTCTCCCTCTAAAAGATAGATAACAGTGCAACACCTAGTGTGCCAACCCTCTCTTTCTGTGCAGAGCTCTGCAAAGCCCATAGACATCAATTCTAAGTTTAGTGTTGGGCAGCCCTCAACAAGCTCCAAGAACAAAGGTACTAAAAAGAAAGTACCTAAAGGCTAGAGGGACAATAAAGTCCCAACTAAAGGCCTTTCACCTGGCATGAGAGTTGTCTTCACTAAGAAGCCAGCCTTACCACATACAGTGAACCGTGTCCTATCTCTAGAGCATGTAGAGCTAATTCATGAGAGGACAGGTAGAAAATTCACTGTCAGGAGCAAAAATCTGAGCCCATACTCACCTCCGTAAGGAGCTAAAGGTCAAGCTAGTGACTCTAAAAGAGCGCTTGTTGGGAGGCAACCCAACTTTACTCAACCATATTTATTTTATTTCATTTTGTTTTTCTTTCAGTTATTAGAGTCATGATCATGTGCATCAGTCAAGAGATAGAAGTTGAACACCAGTGAGGAAGCCCTCCTGGGCGTTCAACGCCCCAAGAGGGGAGCATTGCTGGCGTTGAACGCCAGCCAGGGAGCAGCCCCTGGGTGTTCAAATGCTAGTGCAGAGAAGTAGAGAATCTAGAATTCCCTAGCATCTCAGGACCAAGAGGTCCCACAGAAGCTCCACCTACCGCCACCTTCTTCTCCATTGATCATATTTGCTCGAGGACGAGAAAAAATCTTAAGTTTGGTGTTGTAAAAGCTCTGCTTTGTGACTTCTACCACTCTTAAGTATAGAAGAAGAGGATGGAGCGGACCGGAGAGCATGCACATGAGCTTGTGCAGCAGTGTCAACAAAGACAAAGGAGTGATATTGAAAAGACCAAGTATCATATTGGATCATCTAGGAGGAGCACTAGCCACCATCATTCAGGTGGATTTGTTCTCTTTTACACCCCTTTCTGTTTATTTTTCTGTTTTCTATCTATTTATTATTTGTTCTCTTGTTCTAGTTGCATGATCATTTGCTTTTAATGTCTTTAAGTTGTAAAATGTTCCATATATCTCTCACCTTGTTTAAATAAAAAATTTTAATTGAAAAGAACTGAGAGATGCATGAATTTTAAGTTTAAAATAAGATTAGTTTAATTAGTTTGATGTGGTATCATTTCCTTTTATTTTCTGAATGTATCATTAAACAGTGCATATTTGAAGTTGTAACTTTAGAGTGTTGGATCTTGAAAGAATAAGGAAAAAGAAAAAGTATTATTGATAATCTAAAAAATATGAAAATTGATTCTTGAAGCAAGAAAAAGTAGCAAAAAGAAAAAGAAAAAGCTTGCATGCGAAAAAAAAAAAAGAAAAAGAAAGAGGTGAAAATTAAAAAGAAAGAAAAAATAAAAAGCAAGAAGAAAAAGCCAAAATCTCTTTAAACCAAAAGGCAAGAGCAAAAAGCTAATAACCCTTTAAACCAAAAGTCAAGGGTAAAAGGGCCCAAGACTTTGAGCATGAGTGGTTAGGAGGGCCCAAAGGAATAAAATCCTGGCCTAAACGGCTCAATCTAAAGCTGTCCCTAACCATGTGCTTATGGCATGAAGGTGTCAAGTAAAAAGCTTGAGACTGAGCGGTTAAAGTCGTAGTCCAAAGCAAAAAGAGTGTGATTAAAAACTCTAGACACCTCTATCTGGGGACTCTAGCAAAGTTGAGTCACAATCTGAAAAGGTTCACCCAGGTAAAATGTCTGTGGCATGAATGTATCCGGTGGTAATACTAGAAAATAGAGTGCTTATGGTCATGGCCAAGACTCAGAAAGCTGTGTTCAAGATACAAAATAAGCTTAACTAGGAGAGTTAATAATATCATCTGGATTCTAAGTTCCTAAAGATGCCAACATCTTTAAGTTTCAATGGATAGTAAGATGTCAAAACTATTCAGAAGCAAAAGGCTACTAAGTCCCGCTCATCTGATTTTAACTAAGCTTCCTTTGAAACTTAGAAATTTATTGCATCTTAATTTTCTTTTTTAACCTACTGTGTTTATAGTTGCTTGGGGACAAGCAACAATTTAAATTTGGTGTTGTGATGAGCGGATATTTATATGCTTTTTGACATCATTTTCATATAGTTTTTAGTAGTTTTTATTTAGTTTTTATCAACTTTTTATAACTTTTAGTGTTAAATTCACATTTTTGGATTCTACTATGAGTTTTTGTGTTTTTAGGCAATTTTGGAGCAGAAGTCTGATTCAGAGACAAAGAAAGCATTGCAGAGCTGTCCAAATCTGACCTGACTGCATTTGGAAGAGCTTTTTTGGAGCTAAAGAAGTCCAAAAGGCGCACTCTCAATGGCTATAGAAAGCTGACTTTCAGAGCTTTCCAGAAATATATAATAGTTCATACTTTGCTTTCGGTTAGAAGACCCAAAACTGGTGTTAAACGCCAGCTTCCTGATAAATAAGAATTGTTGTCGGTCTAGAAATTTCTCTCATAGAAATTAGAACTTCGTTGTATGCATAGTTCTAAACCAACAAACAATTCCCACATAAAAAATTTGAGTTGTCACAAATACAAACCCCAAATAAAAATTAACCAAAGTATTTTAACTCCGAGTCGTCTCACAAGGAATTGCATTGAAATGCTCAATTATTGGCTATGAGGATGCAAGGGGGGGTTTGATTTTCAATGGGCAAGAAAATAAATGACAAGAAAGTAAATGTACAATTCACTAATAAAATAGAGGAAAGATACTCTTGGCTAGACATAGGTAATTGGGATCACCATCATTGTCTACAAACTATATATTGACAATTATAAGGAACCAAGCTCATTAAGTCTACCTCCAAAAGCCTTAAGTACGTATAATCTACTCATAAGCTTGAGGTACGTCAAATGGCTTGATCACATCAACCCATAAGTCCCAGCCTATCTAATAATTATATTAGTAGTGGGTTGGTTTCAATGGATATCAAATTGATCACCAAGGGTTCTCAAATCACCAATTCAATGAGACCCAATGACTCAAGGTTACTCAATTTCCTTAGCCTAGGCCAATAGTCCAGAAAACTACTCAAAACTAGTGAAAGCATTTTAACAAACACCTAGAGTGCAAGAAAAGTAAACATCATCAAATGCAAGAATTAGCAAAACCCATAACTATCACAAGCAAGAAATCAACAATAACAATGAAGATAAACATAGAAAGGACATAGAAACATAAAATTGCATTAAAGAAAATTAAAATTCAACAATGGTTCATCAACATAAAAGAGAGCAAAGTAAGAAATTAACAAGAGAAACTAAGAAGATTGAGACAATAGAACACTAAAATATAATGAAAACTAAAATCAAAACAAGAATTAAAAGATAAATTTGAGAGTGATTAACCTAACTTTACCCTAATTTCTATCCTAAATCTAGAGAGAGGAGAGAGCCTCTCTCTCTAGAGTTCTACCTAAAACATGATGAAAACTAAACTATGACTACTTGGTTTATTCTCCCTTCAATCCTTGGGTTCAATAGCATCATAAATGAGTTGGATTGGGCCCAAAATGAGCTAGAAATCGCCCCCAACGAGTTGCCCAAAATGGACCCATGCGGCTCCATCGGTGCGTACGCATACAGTGCACGTGCGCATCCTTAGACGTCAAGCAACTATGGCAAATTTTATATCATTTTGAAGCCCCGGATGTTAGCTTTCCAACGCAACTAGAACAGCCTTATTTGGATCTCTGTAGCTCAAGTTATGGTCGATTTAGTACGAAGAGGTCAGGCTTGACAACTTTACAGTTCCTTCATTTCTTCATGAGTTCTCCCGCTTTTCATGCTTTTCTCCTCATTTCTTCCATCCAATACTTGCCTTATGAACCTGAAATCACTCAAAAAAACACATCAAGGCATCAAATGGAATTAAAGTGAATTAAAATCACCAATTTAAGGGCCCCAAAAGCTTTTTTTTTACGCTTAAGCATAATTCAAGGGAGAATTACAAAACCATGCTATTTCATTGAATAAATATGGAAAAAGGTGATAAAATCCCCCAAATTAAGCACAAGATAAACCACAAAATTGGGGTTTATCAAATCTCCCCACATTTAAACCAAGCATGTCCTCATGCTAAGAATAAAGAAGGACAAGAAAAGGGTATGAACATTTATTCAATGCAAAGAAACTATATAAACCTATCTACATGCATGCAACTAAATGCAAAATGCTTCTACCTACTTTGTCAAAAGCAAATCAATCTCCAAGAGTATGTATGAACAAGTAGGGCTAAGATCATATGATGATTCATGAATCCTACCAATTCAAACATTAAAATGAAGTTCAAGTACACTTGCAAGAAGAAAGCTCATGAAAGGCGAGAACAAGGAATTCAGCATCGAACCCTCACCGGATGTGTATCCGCTCTAGTCGCTCAAGTGTATAGGGTCGATCCACTCAATTCTCTTCTAATCATGCTTTCTATGATTTTTTTTCATCTAACAATCAACAATTATTCAATGCATACATACATTCATCATGAGGACTTATTCATTGGTTGTAATGGGGCTAGGGTCAAGGTAGGATGCATATGGTCAAGTGAGCTTGGAATTTGAATCTTTGATTAACCTAAGCTCTCACCAAACACATATAACAACCTATACAATTCTAATACACAACCTAGCTACCCATGATTCCCACTTTTTCACATACTCATGCATTCTTTTTAATTCACATCCCATATGCATTGATTTTTATTAAACTTTACTTTGGGACATTTTTGTCCCCTTTTTATTTCTTTTTCTCTTTTTCTTTATTTTATTTTTTTTCTTATATATATATATTTTTTTTCTTTATCATTTTTTTCACATTTTTTTGTTTTTTCAAAAGTATATACAAACGTATCAATGCATATGGTTTTACATATAGTGCATGAATATGTACTCAATTCCCAAAAATCTTCAACAAAAATGCAAAAACACACTTTCCTCTCAACCAATGTCCCAAGTTTCCCATGCCCAAATGATATACAACTCACTAGCCTAAGCTAATCAAAGATCCAAATTAAGGATATTTATTGTTTTTCACTAAGGGGTAGTGATGTGCTAATATTAAGAACAAAAGGGATTAAATAGGCTCAAAATTAGCTAACAATGGTTGATGAAAGGTAGGCTATTTGGGTAAGTGAGCTAAATAAAATGATGGCCTCAATCATATAAATGCATGTATACATGGAATAATGGACATAAAGAATCAAACAAATCAAAGATTACAATCATAGAGACAGTAATACACACAAGAATGAAAATAAGTGGTTATAAGATGTAACCACACAATTAGGCTCAAAACTCACATACTTGTGTTCTTAGCTCAAAAAGCATGTTCCAAAATAAATTCTTCAAGCAAGTTCAACAAGAAAAATTTTTTCAAATTGGTAGGGTGCCCTAAAACAATTTTTCTTGGAAAAGAAATCATCATCCTAACCAAGTAGTCCTAACATAAAAAGAAATGATAGAATATATACAAATTATAACTAACATGCAACCTATCATGCAATGCAACAACTAACTAAAAAAAATTGGTGTTGAAAGAAAGAAATTGTTACCCATGGAGATCGGTCGGACGACCTCCCCACACTTAAAAATTTGCACCGTCCTCGGTGCATGCAAAGAAGAGCAAGGTGGATGGGTAGCTACATTTGATGAGTTTCTTCAAAGGGTTGTTCAGGTGAACTTGTTTGTTGCCCCATTGAAGCTTTTCCTTTCCTTTCCTTCTTGGTGGCCAACCTCAAAGGAGAGAAAAAGAAAGAAAATTAAGCCTACAACAAAGATAGCAAAGCATATAGAACATAGGCGGGGGCTAATGCCAAATAAGAGTAGGGTTCTCACTACATGTTAGCTACGCATGTGAGTGAGAAAGCAATTCAAGCAAAGGCATATTAACTAATACTTGATGCAAGAGTAAAGTCAAAGCACGAAGAGCACTCAAAAGCATCAAGTTCCAACAAGAAAGAGTGGGTCATGAAAGACATGCAAGTTCATATCAATGCATAAAGAATCTAAGAGTCATACAAGATTAAGAATTGATTTAAAAGTTTCATCACCCAACAATATCAAACAAGTCAAGAAGCACCAAGATTAACCAAGAAATTCTCAACAATTGAGTAAGAAAATTCAACACCATTATTAAAATAAGAAACTTAGAAAGGGAAATAAGAACAAGCTATAAAAACAAAATTAAAATGCAATGAATGAAAAAAAAAGCAAATGCAATAAAAGAAAATGGAAGAATAGAAAAATTTTTTATTATTTTTTTTACATTAGTTTTTTATTTATTTATTTTTATTTTATTTTAAATTTTTTTTAGAAACATATTTTTTTTCAAGAGAGAAAGAAGAAACAAAAAGAAAAAGAAAGAAAAAAAATAGAAAGAAAGAAGAAGAACAGAAGAAAGAAGGAGAAAGGAGGAAGGAGAAAAATAGGGTGCAAATCCGCGCGCGTGCCATGCGTGCTTATGCACGGATGCAGCAGGGACAATCCGCGCGCGCGTGCCATGCGTGCTTACGCACGGATTCAGCAGGGACAATCCGCACGCGCGCGCCATGCGTGCTTATGTGCGGATCGCCTGGCACAAAGTAGGCATAAAGCGGGCACAACTCTCGGGTTTTAGTACTAGGAGTTGTGAAACCACATCGGCTTGCCCCCATTTCTTCCTTTTTTTTAAGGCACAAAAACAGAATTTAACCTTCTCCTAACCTATAAACATTCTAAAGCAACCAAAATTCAAATTTAACAACATATCTTTCTAGTTTTTGAAAAATTTTCAAACATACTAAAAACAAAACTTATACTACAAACAAAATGCAATCTAACAACAACTAAACTAATCAAAACAAACTAAGAAACAACCAATCAATCAAAGAAAAATGTATAAGAGTATAGAAAATAACAAAAACTACCTACAATGGCAACTCAAATCACTTATTAGCCAAATCTAAAAGAGAGTGGAAAGAGTTTACCATGGTGGGGGTGTCTTCCACCTAGCACTTTTATTTTAAGTCCTTAAGTTTACCATGGAACTCCCACCAATGCTTGGTTCTTCATTGTGCTCCAAGATTTCTAATAAGTTTCACCAAATCTTGATGGAGTCCTTCACAAGCTAAGGGTTCCCAAAGTTGATCCTCATATATACCCGGATCCCAAATCTTGTTTCCACACCCATCTTCAAGTTGATAAAGACAATTCCATTTGGGTGGCAAGTGATTCGAATTCTCATGTAAGCACCAAAGCATCTTCCTAGAACCCTTTAGTTGAGAACTATACCAACCATTGCACTTAGACTTTGAGTTTCTAACCACAAGGAACCTTGATTGGCATTTCCATCCACTAATCAATTTCCTTTTCTTCCTAACCCGTCAAAGAGCTCTAAGTTGTCCATGCGTCTTAATCAAACCATATTCAAGTGGGAAAGTGAATATTAGAGATAAGAACTTTACCCACTTGAATGTTATGTTGGATGGTGACTTAGGAAGGGACGTCTCCAATGGTCTTATAAGTTCCATTCCCTTGTACTCTTCTTGGACTACCTCCATCTCTTGGCAAGCTTCTTCAATGTTCACCTCTTGACAAGGCTCTTCATATTCAATTACTTTCTCACTAACCTCTTCTAGCTCTTTTCTATTTTTCATATCACAACTTAGAGGTAATGTGAAAATTATCTCAACATCCACCTTAATTTCAAGATGAGGATATTCTTCAAATACCAAAGGATCATGTGTTAGTGTGGGATCATCTTCAAGAGGGAGATTTGTTGCTTGCTCATCTTCTTCCGATCCTTCATCATTCATTATATGCTTAGGAGGTTGCGCACCCTCCTTAACATCGCCTTCAAGCTCAATGGAAGAAGGTTCAACAACATCTACAAAATTATCAACCATATTGCTTGGTGTGGAAGTGTCATCCAACTTGAAATCCACCTCTTGTTCAACTTCGCCTAGGTCTTCAACCGCTTTTTCTTCATTAACAATCTTTTCCTCCTCCACTTGTTGCAAGACATGCCCCATCTCCTTATCCTCATGTTGAGATTCTAAAATCTCCTTCATGCTCCTTTCTTCGGTTAATTTCTCACATTCATCCATGGAGATGCTTTACTTGTTGCATGAGTCCCATGAGTCCAAGGTGGCTTTAATTTTGGCAAGGTTAGCCTCGATAGCTTCATGTCTCTTTTGGGCTTCCTCTTGCTCCTTTTGACGGATGATTACTTGAAGCCGATCCATTTCTTCCTTAAGACAATCCATTGGCTCTTGTTCCACTTGTCTAGTATGAGTAGGATCATATTGCTCTTGGATGGATGGATATGGGTGTTCTTCCATGGAGGTTTGTGGTGAAAAGGGAAATTTATTGTGGTTGAAAGTTATCGTACATGGGAGGTGATTCATCTTGGTAATAGTATGGAGGTGGTGGTTCTTAAGGGTATTGGTGGTGGAATTGGGGTGGTTCTACATATGGTTCATATGGCTCATAAGGTGGTTGGTATGGTGGGTAAGGATTAGGGTCATAATGAGGTGTTTGGTGGTATGGGGCTTGTGAGTAAGGTGGTTCAAAATCATGTTGAGGAGATGGTTCATAGGTATGTGGTGGTTGTTGAAAATCACAATAAGGGTCACCACATCCATTAGATTGATATGCATTAGGATTGGAATTATACCCATAAGAAACCGGAGGTTGTGGTTGCCAAGAAGGTTGATCAATCCCTTGAGGCTCCTCCCACCTTTGATTGTTCCATCCTTGATGCATATTGTCATTGTAGCTCCCATTTTCTACAATATAATTTGAGCCAAACTCATAGCCAAAGTGGTGAGAATTCATAATAGCAAGAGGAAATAAAAACAAAACTAGTAAGAAATAATAAAAACTAACTCCAAAAACAAGCAAAAACTAGCAAAGAAGCATATTAACATGTATACAATAACCAATAACATAACACCATTCCAACTCCCCGGCAACGGCGCCATTTTGATAAATGAGAATTGTTGTCGGTCTAGAAATTTCTCTCATAGAAATTAGAACTTTGTTGTAAGCATAGTTCTAAACCAACAAACAATTCCCACATAAAAAATTTCAGTTGTCACAAATACAAATCCCAAATAAGAATTAACCGAAGTATTTCAACTCCGGGTCGTCTCACAAGGAATTTCAATGAAATGCTCAAATATTGTCTATGAGGATGCAAAGGGGGTTTGATTTTAAATGGGCAAGAAAATAAATGACAAGAAAGTAAATGAATAATTCAATAATAAAATAGAGGAAAGATACTCTTGGCTAGACATAGGTAATTGGGATCACTGATGCAGGTGGAAACTGTCTCTCAACAAATTTCCTTCGGCAAGTATACCGAATTTGTCGTTAAGTAAAAACTCACAATAGAGTGAGGTCGAATCCCACAGGGATTGATTGATCAAGCAACTTTAATTAGAAGAATGTTCTAGTTGAGCGAATTCAAAATTTGGGTTGAGATTTGCAGAAAATAAAATGGTGGGAATGTAAATAACAGAAAAAGTAAATGCTAGAATTAAAGAGCTGAAAGTAAATGACTGAAAGTAAATTGTAGAATTGTAAATGGGAATGGGGTGTTTGCTCATGAAAGTAAATGCAGAAATTAAAGAGAATGGGTGAGATCAGAACTGGGGAGTTCATTGGGCGCAGGAGATGTTGCAATTCTCCGGATCAAGTTCATTTTCATCTCTTCCTCAATCAATACACTCATTGATCTCCTTGGCAATCTTAATTGATTGAATTACAATTTCTTGCAATTCAATCTCTCAAATCTTGATCAATAGCCAATTCCTTGGTCAATTGCTCATGAGAAGAGATGATGTGTGGTCACTGATTATACCACATGCATTTCCCAAATCAAGTATTGAGAGGATTATAGTCACATATCCATCCAAACCCAATTTGGTCCAGCATGAGAAAGCATTTCTAACTTGATCTCTTCATTCCTCTTTCAAGGCTCAGAAGAGATCCAAGTTTGAATAGCTTCTTTTTCAAGATAACTACTCAATGGGATGAAGATCGAAAGCTTTCAAGTAAAATCAAGATAAAGATAGAAAAAGAATAATGAAAACTAGTATTGATCCATCAACTTACAACAGAGCTCCCTAACCCAATGAAAGGGGTTTAGTTGTTCATAGCTCTAGAAAATGAAAACAAAAATGGAGAATACATCATGGAACTAGAAGAGCAGAGTAAAATACAGAGAGTAGTGCTATTTTCCAACTTCCAGAACTCCCTAAATAATTCAAAGCTACTCCTATATATACTACTCTTCTCAGCTTCTAGTTGGCTCTTCAAGTCTTGGGCCTTTGGATCTTGAGTTTGAAGTAGTTTTCTTCTTCATTTGGGCTTGGTTTTACTTGCAGAGAGAAAGTGTGAAGTGGGCAGAGACTTTAGCTCAGGACGTTAGGGGTGTTAACGTTTTAGTGAAAGTATGAGTTCGAGAACGTTAGTGACACTCAACATTGTCACTAACATTCCAATGTACCCCTTTGCCTCACGTTAGAGCCCACGTTAACTATGTTAACGTGGCTTATAACGTGGCCTTGCCAACCTTCGAGAACGTTAGTGACATTCAACATTGTCACTAACGTTCCAATGTGCCCCAATGTCTCACGTTAGAGTCCACGTTAACTAGGTTAACGTGGCTTCTAACGTGGCCATTCTTAGTCATCCCCAACATTAGTGACAATGTTGAGTGTCACTAACGTTGGCTCATCTTTCACTCATCAACGTTAGCTTTCCACGTTAAGTAAGTTAATGTGGAAGTTAACGTGGCTCCTTGGGGTTTTGTGGTTGCTTCCAACGTCAGTGACAATGTTGGGTGTCACTAACGTTGTCGACCACCCTTGCCTCTTACGTTAGCTCCCACGTTAACCAAGTTAACGTGGGAGTTGACGTGGTACATTGCACCTTAGGCCAACGTTAGTGACAATGTTGAGTGTCACTAACATTGGCTTCCTTTCCCCTTTTAACGTTAGAGGCCACTTATGATCATTGGCCAACGTTAGTAATAATGTTAAGTGTCACTAACGTTGGCTCAAAGTCCCTTCTTCACGTTAGAGTTCACGTTAACTTAGTTAACGTGACTCTTAACGTGGGCAATGATGGCTTCGAGAGCGTTATTGGCAATCACTTTTCTCATTAACTTTGCAACTTACCTCCCATTCCACGTTAGTGGTAACGTTAATTAGATTAACGTGACTGCTAAGTGGTTCTTCCTTGCTTCCTTTGGTCCTGAAATCAAGCAATAGAGTGCATCAAAGTTCTAGTCCAAGTCATGGGTAATGCAACATACAATTTGTTATTAAACTCATGCAAAATCCTCATGAAATCATGTAAAATTCACAATGTATGCTTGAATCAAGGTGTAAGTGAATATCTACTCAAAACTAGCTTATTTCCTAAGAAAATGTATGAAACTACCTTAAAAACAGTAAAGAAAAGGTCAGTGAAACTGGCCTAGATGCCCTGGCATCACAACACCAAACTTAAAGCTTGCTTGTCCCTAAGCAAGTATTGGAACAAGAGAATGATGAATGGAATGCCAAGAGAAATGAGTCATTCTTGTGGAAGTCATGTCACTGATTTTATGGTGGTTTCATGCATAGCAACTTAGGTTCATTCCATTACTGGCTTTCAGACCTTTATCATGTCCTAAAACACTGACTCTGCTTACATCCCATGAGACTTTTATTGATCCTTTTATTGTCATTCTAGGGCTTATTTGTGTTCTTCAAGCTAAGTGCTCTGTAAGGGGGCAACTCTTTAAGATAAACTTTCAGCCAACACTCCCGAACTAGTTGGTTCAAGGTGCTAGGTGTTGAGACACCCCTAAGGACTTACTCCCTCAAGTCTCTCCCCCATACATACACACCACAGGCATCTGGTTCATTTATTTTCCTTCTTGAGACCTTGGTGTCCAGCACCTCTTTGGGTTACTAAATGCTCTGTAGTGAGGGTTACTCTTGATAGTGGACTTTCAGCTGATAATCCCGAGTTAGTTAACCCAAGTTACCAAGTGATAAGGCACCCCTAAGAGCTTATTCATCCAAGTAAATCCCTCACACAGGAACACCACAGACACATGCCTCAAGATTAAAACCATTGGTGCCTAGCCTTATTGCTTACTCTTTTTCTTTTGTTTTTCACTTTAAGTGTTATTTCCCTTTCTCTTATTAGGATCTTGTTATTTACTTAGTCTCATGGGTATATTCAAAGTATAGTATTCAGGCCAGATAGTTGTCATCCCCACCTTATGGTTGAACCAACTTAGCTAACTTATGACTACACCACAAACTCAGAAACTTACTCCATATAATGAACTCCACTATGGTCTTTTGAAGAAAAATCATTCTCTTTTTCATTTGATTTTACAAGACAAGCATACAATAAGTAAAGATATGATGCAGTAACATAAAAAATAGTAAGCATAGACTTCTTCATCAGAAAACTTAAAATGCATAGTTGAACTAGGTTCCAATCAACACATGACTATTAATTAACAATGCATTCGGACTTCCAATTTTTAACACGATGAGTAGATGGAATTAAGTAGCAATACAACCTTTGGGAGATGGTTTGCCACACCAATCCAGTTGCCCTCTTGTCGTCATTGTCATAGTTCTTGATGCCTCACTTTCTTAGTTGAAGGTGCACCATCTCCTCATAAGCTCCCTGCAAGGTTATTGGAAGTTGCTTGTTTCTCAAGCACTTGAGGAATAGTCAGCTTGCATGTATGCTTATGATTTCTGAACTTATTTTGGTGTGTGAACACCAAACTTAGTTCCTTGCCTACTACAAAACCTTGCATGCATGCGTAGAACCTCGTATCTTGATGTTAGCAACCAATTAACTAAAGACTAATCTATATCCAAGTGGTTCCCTTGATTGGTCAGAGCTAGCAATGTGCTTTGAGAGTGTAGTGTGATTCTAACTAGCATCCTTTGGTGGGACACCAAACTTAGAATCGCACTTTCACTCTTGAATTATTTTGGTGTGGAACACCAAACTTAGCTCCTTGCAATGCAGGGGAAACAACTTGTGATCTTTATTGAAATGCAGCTGAAAAAGTAGTTACCTAAGGTTGGGTTGCCTCCCAACAAAGCGCTCTTTTATCGTCGCTAGCTCAACGGGTCCTTACTTCACTTGAGATGATATTTTGCTCTGGGGTTTTCCCCCATGTTGCCCAGATAATGCTTGAGTCTTTGTCCATTCACTGTAAAAGTCCTCTCTGACCTTTCATCCATGATTTTGATGTGTCCATATGGTGAGACTTTTGTGACAATAAAAGGCCCGGACCACCTCGATTTGAGTTTTTCTGGGAACAGTCTCAATTTGGAATTGTAGAGGAGTACTTGCTGCCCCTTTTCAAAATCCCTGGGTGCAAGATGCAGGTCATGTCTCCTCTTTGCCTTCTCTTTATATATCTTAGTATTTTCATAGGCTTGTGACCTGAATTTCTCCATCTCTTGCAGCTGCAAGATCCTCTTTGCACCAGCAGCAATGCTGTCAAAGTTTAGTATCTTGATGGCCCAGAGAGCTTTGTGTTCCAATTCTAGTGGTAAATGGCAAGCTTTCCCATAAACCAGTTGATATGGGAAAATTCCCAGTGGTGTTTTGAATGCTATCCTGTATGCCCAAAGAGCATCATCCAGCTTCTTCGCCCAATCCTTTCTTGATGCACCCACAGTCTTTTCCAGAATCCTCTTTAGCTCTCTGTTGGATATCTCTGTTTGTCCACTTATTTGGGGATGGTAAGGTGTGGCTACCTTGTGTTTCACCCCTTATCGTAGGAGAAGAGCCTCTAGTGGTTTGTTACAAAAATGGCTCCCTCCATCACTGATGAGGGCTCTTGGGACTCCGAACTGGCTGAAGATATTCTTCCTGAGGAAGTTCATGACCACTTTATTGTCATTTGTTGGGGTTGCAATGGCCTCTACCCATCTGGACACATAATCCACTGCCACCAAGATGTACTTGTTTGCATATGAGGTTGGGAATGGTCCCATGAAATCTATTCCCCACACATCAAATACTTCCCGTTCCAAAATGAAATTCTGTGGCATGGCATTTCTTTTGGGCAAGTTCCCAGATCTTTGGCATTCATTGCAGCTCCTTACTAGTTCTTTGGCATCCTTGAATAGGGTGGGCCAAAAGAATCCACTTTGTAACACCTTTGCTGTAGTCCTGTCCCCTCCAAAGTGGCCTCCGTAGCATGAGCCGTGGCAATTCCATAGTACCTTTCGTCCTTCCTCTTCTGAGACACATCTTCTAAGGATTCCATCTGAACACTTCTTGAAGAATAAGGCTCGTCCCAGACAAAGTATTTTGCATCATTCATGAGCTTCCTCTTTTGATGTTTATTGATCCCTGGAGGTAGAGCCCCAGTTGCCTTGAAGTTGGCAATGACTGCAAACCATGGGGCTTTGTGCACTGTCATTAACTGCTCATCAGGGAAGAGCTCGTTCACACTCATATCATGTGTTCCTCCTTCCTCATGAGGAATCCTGGATAGGTGATCTGCCACCTTGTTCTCCACTCCCTTCTTGTCTCTGATTTCAATATCAAACTCCTGCAATAATAAGATCCATCTTATTAGTCTTGGTTTTGATTCTTGCTTGGCAAATAAATATTTAAGTGCTGTGTGATCTGTAAAAACAATGACTTTAGCACCAATGAGGTACGATCTAAACTTGTCAAATGCAAAAACTATGGCTAGCAATTCCTTTTCAGTAGTGGTGTAATTTCTTTGAGCATCATTGAGGACCTTGCTAGCATAGTATATTACATGGACTAAGTTATTTTTCCTCTGCCCTAACACTGCCCCTACTGCAAAGTCAGATGCATCACACATCAATTCAAAGGGTAAGTTCCAATCAGGTGGGGAGATGATAGGGGCAGAGGATAATCTTTCTTTCAAATGCTCGAATGCCAACATGCAGGTTTCATCGAAGATGAATGGTGTATCTGATACAAGGAGATTACTCAAGGGCTTAGCTATTTTTGAAAAATCTTTAATAAATCTTTTGTAAAAGCCATCATGCCCTAAAAAGCTTCTAATTGCCTTGACATCACTGGGTGGAGGAAGCTTTTCAATAAGTTCCACTTTAGCCCTGTCCACTTCGATTCCTTGGTTAGAAATCTTATGGCCAAGAACTATTCCTCCTGTCACCATAAAGTGACATTTCTCCCAGTTCAAGACCAAATTGGTCTCTTGGCATCTTTTCAATACCAAGGCTAGGTGATTCAAGCAACTAGTAAAAGAATCTCCGAATACCGAGAAATCATCCATAAAAACTTCAATGAATTTCTCTATCATATCTGAGAAGATAGAAAGCATGCAGCATTGGAAAGTCGCAGGTGCATTACATAGCCCAAATGGCATGCGTCTGTAGGCAAACACTCCATATGGACAGGTAAATGAAGTTTTCTCTTGGTCTCTAGGATCAACCACTATTTGGTTATATCATGAATAACCATAAAGAAAACAGTAATAAGCATGTCCTGCGAGTCTTTCCAACATCTGATCCATGAATGGGAGAGGGAAATGATCCTTTTGTGTAGCTTCATTGAGTTTTCGGTAGTCAATGCACATCCGCCATCCCGTGATGGTCCTGGTAGGTATCAGTTCGTTCCTCTCATTGGGAACCACAGTGATTCCTCTCTTCTTGGGCACAACATGCACGGGGCTGACCCAAGGGCTGTCTGAGATCGGGTATATTACACCTCCTTGCCAAAGCTTCATAACCTCTTTCTGTACCACTTCCTTCATGATTGGGTTCAGCCTTCTTTGGGATTGAATGGATGGTTTTGCATCATCTTCCAATAGTATTTTATGCATGCATATAGCTGAACTGATTCCCTTCAGGTCAGCAAAGGTCCATCCGATGGCGTCCTTATGCTCCCGCAGCACCTTGAGCAGTTCATCCTCTTGATCTTGGCTGAGGCATGAGCTTATGATCACTGGGTAGTATTTATTTTCTCCTAGGTATGCATATTTGAGAGTGGGTGGCAATGCTTTGAGTTCAACCTTGGGTGCCTCTGACTTTTCAGCCTCTTCCTTTGGTGCATCTTGTACATGACTCTCTGCTGTTGCAACATCCTCACTTGATATATACTCCTCCTCCATTGATCTCTCAGGCTCTTCATGCTCTTCTTCTTCAAAACACTCCAGCACTTCTTCTTCAAGTGCGTCTAACCTCATGCATTCCCCCAATTGTTCTGGTGGGTAACTCATGGCCTTGAACACATTGAATGTCATCTTTTCATTGTGTAATCTCAAGGTAAGATCACCTTTTTGGACATCAATGATAGCTCCAGCAGTAGCCAAGAACGGCCTTCCCAGAATAATGGAGGTCTTGGCTTCCTCCTGCATGTCCAACACTACAAAATCTGCCGGGAATATGAAGTCTCCTACTTTCACCAACAAATCCTCTACTATGCCATGAGGGAACTTGAACGATCGGTCTGCCAGTTGTAAGGCCATTTTTGTGGGTTTAGCCTCCTCGATCTTCATCTTCCTCATCATTGCTACTGACATCAAATTGATGCTGGCTCCTAAGTCACAAAGGGCCTTCTCTACTGTGATTTTCCTATAATACAAGGGATCTGAAAGCTCCCAAGATCCTTCAACTTCTGGGGTAGTTTGTGCTGGATGATAGCACTACATTCTTCGGTTAGTATCACAGTCTCATTGTTCTTCCAGCTTCTCTTCTTAGTCATCAGCTCCTTCAGGAACTTGGCATAGAGTGGCATTTGTTCTATTGCTTCAGCAAAGGGTATGTTGATTTGTAGTTTCTTGAAGATTTCCAAAAATCTCACGAACTGGTTGTCATCTTCTTTTTTCTTCAACTGCTGAGGATATGGAGCTCTTGAGATGTTCAGTTTTGGCATCCTTTTTTCTTTTTGTGGACTTGAAGTGGGAGTTTGAACTCCATCTTGCTCTTCTCCCTTTTCATTTGAGCCTTCTTCTTGTGGTTTTTGGGAGAGTTCCTTAAGTTCCTTCCCATTCCTAAGTGTTATAGCTTGACACTCCTCCTCTTTGCTTGAATTGTTATCATTGCAAAGGTTGTGGTTAGAAAGCTGCTTGAATAGATAACCAATTTGTGTCTCCAGTTTCTTGATGGCAGCATTTTGATTCTGCATGTTTGACTGCACTTCCTCTCGAAATACCTTGTTTTCTTGAATCTCTTTGCATATTCCTTCAAGTAAGGTTTCAATCTTAGAGAGCTTGTCATCAAATGATGGTGGATTGGGAGTAGAGGTGTTGTTTTGGTTTTGATATGGGTGTGGAGAAGTGTTGTTGTGGGGGTGTTGATATGTCCTCTGTGTGAATTGTTGATGAGCTACATTGTTGTTGGAGTTGTAACATCTCTGGTCTTGGCTTTGATCTTGCTGATTCCCCCACCCACAGTTTGGGTGGTTCCTCCATCCAGGGTTGTATGTCTTGGAGTATGGATCAAGGTTCTGTCTAGGTGAATTCCCAATGTAGTTGGCTTGCTCAAGGTTACCCTCTGCTTCTTCTTCAACTCCTTCTTGGGTTGTTGAGGAGGTGGTGATTGCTGCCACTTGGTTCCTCTCCATCTTCTTGGTGAGGTCAGCTAGCTGCTTGGTAATGAGCTTGTTCTGAGCCAGCAGAGCATCTACATTGTTTAGCTCTATCACTCCTCTAGTGTTCCCTCTTTCGGAAGCATAGAAGTAGTCATTCTCAGCTACAGTCTCAATTATATCTACGACTTCTTCAATAGTCTTCTTCTTGTTCAATGATCCTCCAGAGGAATGGTCTACTGCCTTCTTTGATTCATATGACAACCCTTCATAGAAGATGTGCAACTGCACCCATTCATTGAACATATTTGGTGGACACCTCCTTGTTAGGTCTTTGAACCTTTCCCAAGCTTCATAAAGTGTCTCCCCATCTTGCTGTTTGAACGTCTGCACTTTAGTTCTCAGCCTATTGATCCTTTGAAAGGGGGTAAAACCGTGCCAAAAACTTATTCACTACCTCCTCCCAATTTGTCAGGCTTTCTTTTGGGAAGGATTCAAGCCATTTGGATTCCTTGTCCCTGAGTGAAAAAGGGAACAAGAGCAGTCTATAGACATCCGGATGGACTCCATTGGACTTCACTATGTCACAAATCCTCAAGAAGGTGGTCAAGTGTTGATTCGGGTCTTCTTGAGCACCTCCTCCAAATGAGCAATTATTCTGCACAAGAGTGATGAGCTGAGGTTTTAGCTCGAAATTGTTGGCATGTATAGTGGGCTTCTGAATGCTACTTCCACAGTTGCCTGGGTTTGGATTGATGTAAGAGCCTAACACTCTTCTATCCTCCCCAGCATGATTTGCTCTACCTCCTCCCCCATGGTTATTAGCCTCTTCTTCATATTGGTTTTCCATGTTGCCTTCCATGTTTAGTTCAAAGTGTTCATCCTCCTCTTCAGCACCGATTGCATGTTTTTCTCTTGCTTCCCTCCTTAATCTAAGGAGAGTCCTCTCTGGTTCAGAATCGAAGGAAGTTGAAGCCCCGCTTCTTCTCCCTGTCATACAACCAACAAGTACAAGCAAGTAACAATATGTGCAGATAGTATTGCTGTCAGAATTACTGTTAGTTGTGAGTGATGCAATATATCAAACAGTTAGTGGGTTAGCAAACTGAATGGTAAATAACAAAGAACATGAAAGAGTAGAGGGGGAAGGGGAGAGGTTAACTAAGACAGAAAGTAAATTACTCAAACAGAAAATTAAATCAACAAAACAAAAATGCTCAATCTAGTGATCTCCTAATTTAATCATTGTTGATGCACAATCAATCCCCGGCAACGGCGCCATAAACTTGATGCAGGTGGAAACTGTCTCTCAACAAATTTCCTTCGGCAAGTATACCGAATTTGTCGTCAAGTAAAAACTCACAATAGAGTGAGGTCGAATCCCACAAGGATTGATTGATCAAGCAACTTTAATTAGAAGAATGTTCTAGTTGAGCGAATTCAGAATTTGGGTTGAGATTTGCAGAAAATAAAATGGCGGGAATGTAAATAACAGAAAAAGTAAATGCTAGAATTAAAGGGATGAAAGTAAATGACTGAAAGTAAATTGCAGAATTGTAAATGGGAATGGGGTGTTTGCTCATGAAAGTAAACGCAGAAATTAAAGAGAATGGGTGAGATCAGAATTGGGGAGTTCATTGGGCGCAGGAGATGTTGCAATTCTCCGGATCAAGTTCATTTTCATCTCTTCCTCAATCAATGCACTCATTGATCTCCTTGGCAATCTTAATTGATTGAATTACAATTTCTTGCAATTTAATCTCTCAAATCTTGATCAATAGCCAATTCCTTGGTCAATTGCTCATGAGAAGAGATGAAGTATGGTCACTGATTATACCACATGCATTTCCCAAATCAAGTATTGAGAGGATTATAGTCACATATCCATCCAAACCCAATTTGGTCCAGCATGAGAAAGCATTTCTAGCTTGATATCTTCATTCCTCTTTCAAGGCTCAGAAGAGATCCAAGTTTGAATAGCTTCTTTTCCAAGATAACTACCCAATGGGATGAAGATCGAAAGCTTTCAAGTAAAATCAAGAGAAAAGATAGAAGAAGAATAATGAAAACTAGTATTCATCCATCAACTTACAACAGAGCTCCCTAACCCAATGAAAGGGGTTTAGTTGTTCATAGCTCTAGAAAATGAAAACAAAGATGGAGAATACATCATGGAACTAGAAGAGCAGAGTAAAATACAGAGAGTAGTTTTCCAACTTGCAGAACTCCCTAAATAATTCAAAGCTATTCCTATATATACTACTCTTCTCAGCTTTTAGTTGACTCTTCAAGTCTTGGGCCTTTGGATCTTGAGTTTGAAGCAGTTCTCTTCTTTATTTGGGCTTGGTTTTACTTGTAGAGAGAAAGTGTGAAGTGGGCAGAGACTTTAGCTCAGGACGTTAGGGGTGTTAACATTTTAGTGAAAGTATGAGTTCGAGAACGTTAGTGACACTCAACATTGTCACTAACGTTCCAATGTACCCCTTTGCCTCACGTTAGAGCCCACGTTAACTAGGTTAACGTGGCTTCTAACGTGGCCTTGCCAACCTTCGAGAATGTTAGTGACATTCAACATTGTCACTAACGTTCCAATGTGCCCCAATGTCTCACGTTAGAGTCCACGTTAACTAGGTTAACGTGGCTTCTAACGTGGACATTCTTAGCCATCCCCAACGTTAGTGACAATGTTGAGTGTCACTAACGTTGGCTCATCTTTCACTCATCAACATTAGCTTTCCACGTTAACTAAGTAAACGTGGAAGTTAACGTGGCTCCTTGGGATTTTGTGGTTGCTTCCAACGTTAGTGACAATGTTGGGTGTCACTAACGTTGTCGACCACCCTTGCCTCTTACGTTAGCTCCCACGTTAACTAAGTTAACGTGGGAGTTAATGTGGTACATTGCACCTTAGGCCAACGTTAGTGACAATGTTGAGTGTCACTAACGTTGGCTTCCTTCCCCCTTTTAACGTTAGAGGCCACTTATGATCTTTCTGGGCCGACTTTGTCATGTCAGGCCCTGTCGAGTTACTTGATAATCCTCTTTCTTGGACCTTGTTCAGGTCTCTTTCAGGGATTTATCTTTGTAACTTATCTTTCTGGGCCGACTTCTTCATGTCGGGCCCTGTCGAGTTACTTGATAATCATCTTTCTTGGACCTTTGTTTGGGTCTCTTTCAAGGATTATCTTTGTAACTTATTTTTCTGAGCCGACTTCCTCATGTCGGGCCCTGTCGAGTTACTTGATAATCCTCTTTCTTGGACATTTGTTCGGGTTTCTTTCAGGGATTATCTTTGTAACTTTTTGTAGGAGTCCGACTTCATCATATCGGGCTCTTCGAAGTTATAGTAATCCTCTTTTATAGGGTTGGCCAGACCTCTTTCCAGGGCTTTACTTATAACTTGGGTCGTTGTGGTTGGTCCGACTTTTTGTGCCGGCCAGTCTTTAAGTTATTTTATAGCAATCCATTTTATTATGACCTCGTCAAGTCCTTTCTATGGATCACTTTCTATAACTTCTTGCATTATTCTATTTTTATCTTTGCCAATTTTGTAGAATTTGGGTTTTAACCCTTGTTTTTATTGTGATCGCGTAGTGAATTTGGTTTTCACTTTCTGTCGATCTGTAGCTTTATAATCGGGTGATGAATGTTTCAGAATAATACGACTTGAGCATTTGTAGAGAATCTGAACAAATTTTATTAAAAGAGAATGCAAATATACATGGGGGGTTAATTTCCTATGTCGGGTGATTTGTAGGTCTTGGATGGGCGCCTCGTTAAAAAACCTTTTTCAGGAAAAAGAGTGCGCCTTGTCCAAGATCTTTTATCATCCCTAGCTATAGTACCTACTTAGGTTGCAGGCGTGCCATGACCTAGGAAGCTCTCGCCCGTCGAGTTCGGAAAGCTTGTAGTAGCCCTTTTCCAATACTTCTATAACTCGAAAGGGTCCTTTCCAGTTTGCTGTCAGCTTTCCTTCTCCAGGTCAAGTTGTTCATATGTCGTTTCGGATTAGGATGAGGTCGTCTTTAGCAAAGGCCTGCTGTATTACTTTTTGGTTGTATCTGGAGGCCATTCGTCGTTTCAACGCCTCTTCCCTTATTCGAGCGCTTTCTCGAATTTCCGGAAGTAAGTCGAGCTCTTCCCTTTGAAGTTGGGAATTGGATTTTTTGCTAAAATGGATCATTTCCTCCATTCCGTAAGCTAATCGGAAAGGTGACTCCTTTGTCGTGAAATGTGGAGTTGTTCGATATGCCCATAGGACTTGCGGGAGCTCCTCAGCCCAGGCTCCCTTTGCATCTTGTAATCTCCGTTTTAACCCTGCTAATATAACTTTGTTAGCAGCTTCAGCTTGCCCATTGGCTTGGGGGTGCTCAACAGAGGTAAATTGTTGTTTTATATTCAAGTCGGCCGCTAGTTTTCTGAAGCCTTGACGTTAGGATTTTTGCTAGTAAAGAATTTTATAAAAATAGTCGCATTGTAGATATAGATTCTAAACCAACAGAAATCCCTTTGTGCAAACGTTTTGGATGTCACAACTAACAAACCCCTAAATAAATTGATAACTGAAGTATTTAAACCTCGGGTAGTCTTCTCAAGGAATTGCAGGGAGGTATGTTCTTATTATTGGTTATGAGTTTGTAAATTGGGGGTTTTAAGAATGAGGAACAATTATGATGAATGATAAGTAAAATAAATAATTGACTGTAAAATAAACCTTTGGCAAGGTATGAGAACTAGAAGTCCTATCCTAGTTATCCTTATCAATTGTGATGAGAATTTGATTTTTCTCCCACTTTGTTAACCTCTAACTATGAAGTTAAGTTAAGTGAATGAATTAATTTGAATCCTCAAGTCCCAGTCTTTCCTTGGGAAAAGTCAGAGTTATTGGATCTTGAATCAATTCTTGAAGAATTCCAATTTTCAATCAACAATGAGTTTGATAACTCAAGAGTCACCAATTAATCAACCAAAGCCAAAAGGTAGAAAAATCTAAATTATTTATTTCATAAATGAAAGAAACAAATCATAGATCTGAAAATATCTCAAATTATATTTAAATAAGAAAATCAATCCAAACATGGAACATTGAAAATAAATAAATACAAAGAATATTAAACCTGAGATGCAGAAGAAATATTCATAATTCTAATAAAAATCCTAATCCTAATCCTAAGAGAGAGGAGAGAACCTCTCTCTCTAAAAACTACATCTAATCCTAAAATTATGAATTATCAGAGCATAATGAGTCTCTGCAAGTTCCCTGACTTTAATTTGTGTTTCTGGGCCGAAAACTGGGTTGAAATGCGGCCCAGAATCTCTGACAGCGGCTTTTGTAACTCTGCAGATCGCATACGTCATGCGATCGGTCATCTATGCGGATGCATCATTCGCGTTTTTCCCAGCCACGCGTTCGCGTCGTCCACGCTTCCGCGTCACTTGTGCTTTTCCAATCCGCACGGTCGCGTGAGCCATGCAGCCGCGTCACTGCGAATTTCTTTCTTCCGCCGGTCGCGTCGCTGACGCGTACGTGATGAGCGGATAATTTGTACGCTTTTTGGCATTGTTTTTAGTATGTTTTTAGTATGATCTAGTTAGTTTTTAGTATATTTTTATTAGCTTTTAGTTAAAATTCACTTTTCTGGACTTTACTATGAGTTTGTGTGTTTTTCTGTGATTTCAGGTATTTTCTGGCTGAAATTGAGGGACCTGAGCAAAAATCTGATTCAGAGACTAAAAAGGACTGCAGATGCTGTTGGATTCTGACCTCCCTGCACTCGTAGTGAATTTTCTGGAGCTACAGAAGCCCAATTGGCGCGCTCTCAACGGCGTTGGAAAGTAGCCATCCTGGGCTTTCCAGCAATATATGATACTCCATACTTTGCCCAAGATTTGATGGCCCAAACCGGCGTTCAAAATCACCCTCAGGAATTCCAGCGTTAAACGCCGGAACTGGCACAAGAATGGGAGTTAAACGCCCAAACTGGCACCAAAGCTGGCGTTTAACTCCAAGAAGAGTCTCTACACGAAAATGCTTCATTGCTCAGCCCAAGCACACACCAAGTGCGCCCGGAAGTGGATTTTTATGTCATTTACTCATCTCTGTACACCCTAGGCTACTAGTTCTCTATAAGTAGGACCTTTTACTATTGTATTATCATCTTTGGATTATTTTACATCCTTTGATCATCTTTGGACATCTAGTTCTTAGATCATTGGGAGGCTGGCCTCACGGCCATGCCTAGACCTTGTTCTTATGTATTTTCAACGGTGGAGTTTCTACACACCATAGATTAAGGTGTGGAGCTCTGCTGTACCTCGAGTATTAATGCAATTACTATTGTTCTTCTATTCAATTCCGCTTGTTCTTGTTCTAATATATCACTTGTTCTTCAACTTGATGAATGTGATGATCTGTGACACTCATCATCATTCTCACCTATGAACGTGTGCCTGACAACCACCTCCGTTCTACCTTAGATTGGGTGGATATCTCTTGGATTCTTTAACCGGAATCTTTGTGGTATAAGCTAGAACTGATGGCGGCATTCAAGAGAATCCGGAAGGTCTAAACCTTGTCTGTGGTATTCTGAGTAGGATTCAATGATTGAATGACTGTGACGAGCTTCAAACTCCTGAGGGCGGGGCGTTAGTGACAGACGCAAAAGAATCACTGGATTCTATTCCGGCCTGATTGAGAACCGACAGATGGATAGCCGTGCCGTGACAGGGTGCGTTGAACATTTCCACTGAGAGGATGGGAGGTAGCCACTGACAACGGTGAAACCCTTGCATACAGCTTGCCATGGAAAGGAGTAAGAAGGATTGGAAAAAGACAG
Source organism: Arachis hypogaea (assembly GCF_003086295.3). Taxonomy (NCBI): domain Eukaryota; kingdom Viridiplantae; phylum Streptophyta; class Magnoliopsida; order Fabales; family Fabaceae; genus Arachis; species Arachis hypogaea. Next base: position 79,049,120 of record NC_092044.1, on the reverse strand, counting down.
TAGGAAGCAGAGAGACGGAAGGGACAAGCATCTTCATACGCTTATCTGAAATTCCCACCAATGAATTGCATAAGTATCTCTATCTTTATCTTTATGTTTTATTCATCATTCATAACCATTTGAGTTTGCCTGACTAAGATTTACAAGGTGACCATAGCTTGCTTCATACCAACAATCTCTGTGGGATCGACCCTTACTCGCGTAAGGTTTATTACTTGGACGACCCAGTACACTTGCTGGTTAGTTGTGCGAAGTTGTAGTGATCACAATTTCGTCCACCAAGTTTTTGGCGCCGTTGCCGGGGATTGTTCGAGTATGGACAACTGACGGTTCATCTTGTTGCTTAGATTAGGTATTTTTTTTTCTTCAGAGTTCTTAAGAATGAATTCTAGAGTTTCATGATGATCTGGTGAAATCTGGCTGGCTGTGAAGCCATGTCTAATTTCATTGGACCGAGGTTTCAACTTATCATCACAAGAGCTTGTTGATTTTTATCAATCTTGCTGTTGGAGCAGTGATCTGCTAAGGCTTGGCTGGCCATTGGCCATGTCTAGTGTTTTGGACCGAAGCTTTCCTTGAAAGCTTGGCTGGCTGTGAAGCCATGTCTAATTCCTGGACCGGAGTCTTAGACTAAACATTGCATGATTCCTGGAATTCTCATTAAGAATTTTGATACCTTTATTTTCTTTTTCCACTTAATTTTCGAAAAAAGCACAAAAAAATTTCAAAATCATAAAATCCAAAAATTTCTTGTTTGAGTCTAGTGTCTCATATTAAGTTTGGTGTCAATTGCATGCTTCTGTTCTTCTTGCATTCATGCATGTGTCTTAGTAATCTTCAAGTTGTTCTTGATGATTTCCTTGCTCTGATCTTTGAATTCTATTGACTTGAGTGTTTTGTTTTTCATATGCATTCTCATGTTGTTAGTATACAAACTGCTAAGTTTGGTGTCTTGCATGCATTGTTATTTGATTTTAGTTGCATTTTGATTATTTCTCATTATCAAAAATTTGAAAATATTTTTAATTTGTGTCTTTTCAAGTCAATAATACAGAGAATTGAAGATTCAGAACATACAGCAGAGGAATTGCACAGAAAAAGCTGGGCGTTCAAATCGCCCAGTGAAGAAGGACAGACTGGCGTTTAAACGCCAGCCAGGGTACCTGGTTGGGCGTTTAACGCCCAAAAGGGTAGAGTTTTGGGCGTTAAACGCCAGAATGTGCACCATTCTGGGCGTTTAACGCCAGGATGGCACAAGAGGGAAGATTTTGTTTTTAATGCAGATTTTTTTTCAGTTTTCAAACTTTTTCAAAATCAAATCTTTTTCAAATCATATCTTTTCAATCATATGTTTTCAAAATCAATTTCTTTCTATTTTTAAAAATACTTGCTATCAATCAATGATTTGATTCAACATTTCAAGTATGCTGCCTTTTCTGTTGAGAAAGGTTTAATGTTTGAATCATATCTTTTCTTGTTAGCCAAGTCATTAATTTTCAAAATCAAATCTTTTTAAAATGTTTTTCAAATCATATCTTCTCAATCACACCTTTTTAAAACTAATCATATCTTCTTAACCACATCGTTTTCAAAATAGTTTTCAATCAAATCTTTTTGATTTCTAATTTCAAAATCTTTTTCAAAAATCACTTGATTTCTTTTCCACTTTCATTTTCGAAAATCAATTAGTGTTTTTCAAAAATGTTTTCAAAATCTTTTACTTAAATTTTCGAAAATTACTTCCCTTCTTCTCACATCCTTCTATTTATGGACTAACACTATTCCTTAATGCAAAATTCGAACTCCATCTTCTTTGATAAGTTCAAATTTTTCTGTCTTCTATTTTTCTTTTCCTCTGACACCTAAAGGAATCTCTATACCTGTGACATAGAGGATTCCACATTTTCTTGTTCCCTTCTCTTTCTTATGAGCAGGAGCAAGGACAAAAGCATTCTTGTTGAGGCTGATCCTGAACCTGAAAGGACCTTCACTACAACATTTTCAGGTTGAGGCAACATTTAAAAAGTGTTGCCTAAAGGCTGACAAAAAGTTGCTTTTGATCAATGGCAACACTTTTGGGCCTAAGGCAACGTTTTTTGTCGGCGTTGCATATGCAGCCGTTACCTTAGATCAAGGCAACACTTTTTTGTTTCAAAAGCAACGCTTTTGAGAGCAACACTTGGTAAGTGTTGCCTTTGGTTGAAAAACAACAACACTTCAAAGGTGTGTTTGAGACAACACTTTTGCAGTGTTGTCTCTTTTCTCGTATTTTGGTCACTACTAAAAAGTGTTGCCTATTTGCAATAAAATGCAACTCTTTTATGTGTTGCTTATAAGTTGGAATTTGCAATCCTTTGAAGTGTTGTCTATTTGCAATAAAATGCAACTCTTTTATGTGTTGCTTATAAGTTGGAATTTGCAATCCTTTGAAGTGTTGCCTATTAGTTTTGAATATGCAACCCTTTAAAGTATTGCCTTTTCTTTTGGATATGCAACCTATACAAGTGTTGCCTTTTCTTTTGGATATGCAACTATACAAGTGTTGTCTAATATTCAAAAAATTATAAAAGAGACAAAATAACTAATAATAAAATTCTAATTAAAATAGATATTAAAAAGTTCAATTAGTATTTCTAATAAATGTTCATCAATAATTCTCAACAAAATAATAAAATTCTTGTCTAACAATAATTGTCATAACAAAATAGTAATTAATATTTATCAAAAAGATGTCAATCTATTTGCATATTTTATATCTATGCTTGACTTTGTTGGAACAATCTGATAGTGTGTGGATCCAAAATCAGTGCCAAATGAAAGCTTTTCGGTAACATAGAGTAATGGTATGATAAACTCAAAATCCTCTTGCCTCCACTGAGTCCAATAACTACTGTAGTAGCCATTGTTATACTCCCCTAATAACTATGTGCGAGTAACATCAAACTTCCCTATTAAGGCAATAATTCTTAACCTGTGTTAGCTGAAAATACAGGTGTCAGAAAACTCCCAAATTGTTCTAAGTTCTAACCATATGATTATCCATAAAATAGCAAAACAACACTAATAGAATAAAATCAAAGGAACAAAATAATTCAGGATCCACATACTTCAATTTTTTAATGTAGAATCCATTGAAACAACTGATAAAGTTACAGCATATAAAAGCAGAAGTTTCCAAATGAAAAGCAAACACATAAATGAATTGGGGTTTAGTTAAAGTTGCATTTAAAAAAAATGAAACATAAAAGGTGCAATAACGGAAAATGATGCATGGTATGTGTTTGATGAAGTACCTGAGTAAACTGAGAAAGAGAAATGCAATTCAGATAATGATGATTGCTCCAAAAAGGAATTAGCTTAGTAGTTCTTATTTAGAATCATAGAATCAGAAGAAACAAGCTCACAGGAAGAGACTTCACTCACATAACTGTTTGGTGTGGAAGGAAATAACGTTGCTGCTATATTAGACTTTTCTCTTTTATTTTTTAGTCATTATTCTTTTATTATCACTATCATATATAATTAATTAATTTATGTTTGAGAGAAAGCAACAGAGAAATAAATGACTGAAACATAAATTTGAAGGGAAAAAAATGAAAAGATAAAGATATGAAACAACTCCCTTGACAATTTCTGTCATTCCTGCGAATGAAACAGTAGTTACTAGAGTCTGTTGCAGTGACAACACGCATCACTCCCCAACATAGCCACATTATTTCAGCAATGAAGAAAAAATTTTCTTCCTCACAGTAGCACAACGCTACAAAAATAAGTAATTAAAAAGGAAAAAGAAAAAAAGATGATTGATTAAAAATAGCAAGAGTGTATTGCAGAAGCTACCATGAAGTAAGATGGTAGAAGACAGAGAAAGCAAAGGCCAAAAATGTTGATAGTCAATTCCTAATAAATGATAAATCACAAAAATTACTGCAAATTTTTTTGTTATACCTGGTCATCATTTTGGATCACGAGTTGATGAGGAAGGACGATCGTTGCCATTCGGACATTGCTTACTATTTATATCATGTGTTGATTCCTTGGCTCGTAATAAAGACAGTGCTTCATCAATATTTGTGCCAAGAGAACTCTGTTGCAAGAGAAGCTTCACAAGATCCTCCAAACTTTGGACTCTATCTTTTGTCTCATGAAGTTCAGTTTTCATTGAACTTATAGTCTATGCATGTTGTTGCTTAATTTTAGCAATCTCTCGTTCTTTCTGCAGAGATGTTTTTGTGATTGTCCTCCCATAACATTGAACTCTTCCTGGTTGTTCTTTGCCAAATACTGTAGTAAATGCTTTCTCGGGAGTGTCTCCAGCTTCTTGGTGGCTCTTAAGTTTATCCTACTAAAAGAAAACATAACAATTTTAGCTTGTTTCACTCACTGATTCTCATGCTTCTTTCCAAAACAGCCTAAAAGTAAAGGTGTTATGTCATGGCTATTTCCTCGGTTCAAGAAGAAGCATAGCAAGAATGTGATGATGAGTTCCCCAAACAGAACTGAATCTGAAGAAGTTTCTCAAGTTCTTAAGGACATGTGAACAGTTTCAATTGAGACACTCAAGAGGGAGTTAATGGAAGCAAACGAGAGTAGGGATGCAGCATTAATGGAAGTTTTTGAGATGAGAACTTCATTGGGGGAACTTTTCTTGTCGACTAGTAGGAATGCAGCATTATTCTTCAAGCTTTCTTTATGGCAGCAAAATGCATATGGTTGCTGTATTTGTTGGCATTTTATTTCAACCCTCCATTGGGAATCTTAAGGGTAGAAGAGAATAGGAGCTTTGATCCTCAATACATGGAAGATATGGTTAATGATAGGCAGAGATCACAGGGTCCAAATAGGGTTAAGATCATGGTGAATCCAGTATTTTATGTTCAGGATAGGATCTTAAGTTTTATACTGTAAATGATACTGTAAATTAAGGCAGTTCTACTTCAGATCAATTTGTAAATTAAGGCAGTTCTACTTCAACTTATTATGACTTACAATAACAGCTTGTGTAAATGAATTAAGCTCTTTTCCTTTTCGTCCAGTTCGAGTTGCAACAAACACATCAACCTGTGATGGGTCTTCTTTGTTCTCATTCATTTCACGCTACAAGTAAGGGGGAAAGAGTATTAAAAATGGCCAAAAATAATATTTATCTAGTTTTAAGATGGTCATTATACAACAAGAAAAAACTTATAAAAAATCAAAATTATTACCATTTCATTACGCACTCTTGCAAAACTTATAGGTCCCATTCGATGTTGATGTTGTTGCTTTTTACAATTTTCAGAATTTAAACGAGATAGAGTCTATACCCAACAAAATTAAAGGGAGTTATATGTAATAAACCAAAAGCATCAAAAAGACAAAGAAACAAAATTATTTATTCTACAACTCACCTTAACAGAAGGAATACTCCAATATGCAATTAACTTTCGAAATTGAACTTTTGGAATATCTAAAGGGCGATTTTTCAGCATATCTTCAATGTTGTTATATATCTCAAAATGCTTTTCCTTGATTCTTGTTTTGTAACCTTTCCAAGCTTCTCGAACACCAGTCATCACCCACTCTTTCCCCTCTTTTGGAAGAATGAATTTTGACTACAAAAAAGTACAAAACAAAATTTGTAAATGACAATTCAAGAACACTAAAAACAAAGACAACTGCAGCATAAAATAGCAGCTATATATTTTCACAAAACTATAGCTAAGCCATGCGAAATTGAAAATTTTCAGATCATAAAAAATAGATGAGAATAAAACACTTATGTTAATATATTTCCATATGCGCTTTTTGACTTTGAGGGGCACAGCTTTCCAACTAGTGTACATCAATGTTATGAAATCACTATTCCTTCCCATTGTTCCAATAAAGTAAGTTAAATCCTTCACTCTTCTTGGAGTTGGTCCCACTGCTTGTCCTTCATAAAAAGTCACCTCTTCTCTTTCTTCCCAGCTTCTTGCATGAATTTTAGCACACCTTGTTTTTCCTCGTGTCCTTCTAGTCTTTGGAGTATCTATAAATATGTGCAATTTAACCAGTTAAATAAATTATATAGCTATACATACTAATGAATAAGTAAAATGATAATTATGTATAAAGTACAGCACCTTTAATATTGTTAGTTTCCATAAGGTGATTGTCATCACCATGAAAAACTGCATCTTCATATTCACCAACATTACTATTAAACTAAAAATGATTATGGTCTTAAACACCAGCTAAAAATAATTTTCTTTTATCAAAAAGAAATATTAAAAAAATGCTTTTATATTTTAAAAGAAATATTAATAATTCTTTTATTATTCTAAAAAGCTAACCAAATACAAACTAATCATAATTCTTTTATTATTCTAAAAGAAATATTAATAATTACTTTTGAAAAGATATATTTTAAAATAAAAATGCTTTTATATTTTAATTTTTTAATTAAACAATCAGTATTTTGTTACATAAAAAAGTGCAAAAGAATAACATAAACATATAAAAGCAAATAAGTATAAGATAGAAATATCTTACGAGGTCATGCCACAACAATTTGCACTTAGTGTTCAGCTGCGTATATCCAAGTATGAGTAAAAGAATCAATCTGATTAAGAAGGAAAGACTAGAGGAGATGAGAAAGAGTATGAGTGAAAATGAATTGTGACTTGCATAAAATCAATCTAATTCTGCACTTAGTGTAGCTTTTATATACACAAGAGAGTGCAGGTTTTATATAAACAAAAGCACTATTAATACTACTGCCATTTTATTCTTTGTAGCTGTCCATCTTTTGATATATTGCTGCAAATCACATTCATGAATTTTGTACATAGAGGGAACAAAAGCTTTTAAACACTATTAGCAAGGCCATTAAAAAAAATATAAATAATTTTGATTAATATTTTTAAGATACTTAATAACCAAATATATTAATGTGGTTGTGATTAAAAGCTTGGAAGGTTGAAAACAGGAGGTAGAAATTTGATCATCCAAGTGTTTGACACTTGTATCTATATCATTTGGAAGCTAAGCTGTTCTTTTAAATCCCCAAATCAAGAAACAAAGTTACTCATCCAAACTAAATAACGAATTATGAGTGACACGAAAAGAAAATGATAACAAAGATAAGAAGAGGTCCACAGAGCCAGTCAAAAAAACTAAGGATAAGATACGTACATGATGACTATATATAAAGAAAAATACAAAGAGATATTTATGAATATACGCATTAATTTGTACAATGAAGTAGCCATATATATCTATTCCGAATAGGGTCCCCCAATGGAAACAAGGCATGTGATGATGCAAGTATTGGTCTTAGCAGTTCCAAGAATGGATACAACTAACCATCCTCACTAATTAAAATAGTTATGTTCTTAGTTACTTCTTTCACATTATGTACCACCACCACACCTTCATCCTTATTTCATTCCCATTCTTTTGACTTTAAGGCCCAGGGACCCACTTTTAAGAATCTTGTCTCATATACCCACTTCTAAGAAAAATACAAAAGAGATATTCTTTGTAGCTGTCCATCTTTTAATGGCCTTGCTAATAGTGTTTAATGCATGACACTTATTTTCTGGTAGGAAACGTAGTGTAGGCATGGCAAATAGATAAATACCATAATTCATGTTAGCTAAATTTTACAAGAGGGTAGTGTGATATACCCAAGTAATAGCTTCTTTTTCTCATTTTCTTTCATGCTGTAACTTTCATACCAATAACAAAGCTAACACATGACACAATCTTCCATTAATATGAACTTGCCACTCGTCATCCGGCCTGATTTTGACTAAACAAAATCATGGTCACCGGAAAGGAATTAAGATACAAAACCAGAGACAGCAACTCATATTCAGAGTATGAACATGTATGAAGTATGAATAATAAGATCCCAAACAAAAACAATAATGATATACAATAATTCAAGCATGTTAGAACTTAGAAGAGTACCTTGATAAGGAAGAATATTCAATTATCTTCGTTGTGTGGAATTTGGTTCAGGGAAGATAATAAGACTGCAATTCTTCTTCTTTTCTAATTCTTCTTCCCTTGTTGGTATGTAACATGTAACAAGCTTAGTTACATACCAAAAGTGCAAACTGCAATAACAATATATTTATGAAGTAAGAGAGCGGAAGAACCAATCAAATGCAAGGGTGGGACCCACTGAGTTGCACACGTGGCAAATAAGGGGGAACAAGATTTTGCTACCATGAGGCCAGGAATGTGAATACTCAGATTCTGGCAGTTAATAATAATAATAATATAAACAGCGACAAACGTGAAATGCTCAAGAGACTAATAATAATAATAATAATAATAATAATAATAATAATAATAATAATAATAATATAAACTCAGAAATAAAGATATAATCTTCTTATTTTATTTTCTGTTAGTTATAATAGAACTTTGTTTTTTTGCAGTGGATTGAGGAATGAAAGCAGAAGTAAAAGTAGAAATGAGACGATCTGATAAAACCTGAAACTTATAACAACCAGCTATATATTAATTTCGTATATAATACTTTTCCCGTTTCCCAATTGCTAATCTCAAAATATCAGCACTACTTACCCTGTTTCCTAATTTCTACAGAATACATATAATGAAAATAAGCTAAATCTTTTACTATACTATACGAGATCTTAGTTGTTTTATATAATCATTGATTACTTTTCCTTTACTGATTACATTGTTTATTATATATATATATATATATAGTTGATTAAAACTCACAAATTCAAATTAAGTGACATCATTAAAATTTAAAATTTCATATTCTGGATCTTCACAAGCATCAAAGCGGCGGGTCTTGCTATTTTCAAGAAAAGGTCAGTTGCAGAAATGTTTATTAACAAGCTAAGATTTAATACCAGCTTCTGTATCAGAAACAAAGCCAGCATTATACTGAGAAAAATGAGTTAATAAGTTAAATTCTTCACTTTCTGTTGAGAATCACATGAACATACTATATCAGCTCCAGAAAAAGAGGGGAGGAAGAAAAACAAACGGAAAAAATTGCAGCACAGTATATAGATTCACATAATTTAGAAAAACACGTTTCAAAAACTAGTCCAATAAGTACATGATGAAGATTGATCCATCCATTTCAAGATAACCTCCATTATGACCATTACCTTAATTAATTAAGAAGCTTGTAATCTTAAGCCAAAGATATTCACCATTCTCACCTTGTAGTGATGTGTTTCTTGGGAATGATCGATGATTTTTAGTTGTTTTGTAAGCCTCCGAAAGAGTTGTCACTGTAGCTTGTGCAGCAGAATATGCAACTTCTGGTCCAACCAAAGCTAACAGAAAAGCAGCCTGCAAATTTGAATAAGACACGTTACACAGTTAAATAGATATTCTAAAAAATTATTTTGTGAAGCACATAGGTAATTCAATACTGGCAGAAAAGTAGTAAATGTTATTTAAGTTAATCATCATCCCCCCTTTCACAAGCTCCCTCCCATAGCAATAACCCTCCATATACTCCAATAGTCCCACCAAAAACTCCATCACCACCGTATGTTACTCCGACACCACCACAAGCTCCTTCCCCTGGCCATACTCCAATTATTCCACCATATGTTACTCTAACTCCACCACAAGTTGCTCCATCCCCTAGCCATAACCCTCCATACACTCCAATAGTTCCACCAAAAACCGCTCCTTCCTCCGGCCATAAGAATCATCATCCTAACCCTCCATACACTCCAATTGTTCCACCAGGAACACCAAGATCATCACCTTCTCCATATGTACCAACACCAATTTCTCAACCACCTTATCATACTCCAACTCCACCACAGGCTCTTTCCCCTGCTCATAACAACTATCACCTAATCCTCCATATGTTCCATCACCAATTTCTCAAGCTCCTTCGCCTGCTACCCACAACAACCATCACCCAAACCCTCCAAAAACACCATCACCACCCAAACCCTCCAAAGTAACAACAGGAATGCTATTTGCATGACCTAAACTTGTCAATAGGAAGGATATATAAACAGGTGCTAAAATAGAGCAGAAAAAAGAACGGTAGAATCATCAATACCTGCAGAAGAATGTCAAAAATGAGAATCTCACCAAAAACACGAGCAGTGATAATCGAACAGTGGCGGTGATGAACGCGATCAGAGAGGATCGAAGCTTGACAAAAAGAGAAGTAGAGGATTGAAGCTCAACGAGGAGAAGAGCAGAGGATCGAAGCACATTGACGAGCAGAGAAGATCGAAGCACATTCACGATAATAAAAAATCGAAGCTCATTAGCGAGCAGAGATTGAGATCGAAGCTCAATAAAGAAATGCACATCGTCATCGAATGGATTGAAGAACAACTGAAGAACGAAACATTTGGAATGGATTGAGGATTTTGTGATTTTATTAATTGAAATATTTTAGGAATTTTGTTAGGGTTGTGGTTTTAGGAACGAAACACTTTGGAATGGATTGGGGTTTTCTTCTCCCTCTTTTTCTCTTTCTCTGCACACCATATAGTTTATTTTTGTTTTTTAAAAAATATTAAAAAATTTTAAGCAACACTTTAAACGTGAAGTTTAAAATAAATCTAAAGGCAACTTTTAAAAAAAGTAATATATTATTTTTATAATAGTTATTTTTGTATATTTAATATAGCAACATTTGATAAGTGTAATATATAAATATTATAAATGTTGTTTGTTTAATTTATTAAAGCAACGTTTTTTATATGTTTTTTAAATTGATAAAAAATAACACTTATTAACAAGGTGTTGTATTAGTTTTATTTTTTTGCAATAAATTTTAAGTGATGCTTTTAACCACTTTAGACAACACTTTTTAAGGGTTATTTATCGCACATGTTGCAATAGCTCAAAAATGTTGTAGTGCTTGAAGAGAAAGCTAAGAGAAGCCAAAGCACAACTCTCTGTAGAGGACCTAACAGAAATCTTCAAAGAAGAAGAACCTATGGCAGCCGAAAACAACAACAATGCCAACAATGCAAGGAAGGTGCTGGGTGACTTTACTGCACCTACTCCCGACTTTTATGGGAGAAGCATCTCTATCCCTGCCATTGGAGCAAACAACTTTGAGCTTAAGCCTCAATTAGTTTCTCTAATGCAACAGAATTGCAAGTTCCATGGACTTCCATTGGAAGATCCTCATCAGTTTTTAGCTGAATTCTTGCAAATCTGTGACACTGTCAAGACTAATGGGGTTAACCCTGAGGTCTACAGACTTATGCTATTCCCTTTTGCTGTAAGAGACAGAGCTAGGACATGGTTGGACTCACAACCTAAAGAAAGCCTGGACTCTTGGGAAAAGCTAGTCAATGCCTTCTTGGCAAAGTTCTTTCCACCTCAAAAATTGAGTAAGCTTAGAGTGGAAGTCCAAACCTTCAGACAGAAGGAAGGAGAATCCCTCTATGAAGCTTGGGAAAGATACAAACAATTAATCAGAAAGTGTCCTTCTGATATGCTTTCTGAATGGAGCATCATAGGTATTTTCTATGATGGTCTCTCTGAACTGTCCAAGATGTCTTTGGATAGCTCTGCTGGAGGATCTCTTCATCTGAAGAAGACGCCTACAGAAGCTCAAGAGCTGATTGAAATGGTTGCAAATAACCAATTCATGTACACTTCTGAAAGGAATCCTGTGAACAATGGGACTAGTCAGAAGAAAGGAGTTCTTGAGATTGACACTCTGAATGCCATATTGGCTCAGAAGAAAATATTGACTCAACAAGTCAATATGATTTCTCAAAGTCTGTCTGGAATGCAAAATGCACCAAGCAGTACTAAAGAAGCTTCATCTGAGGAAGAAGCTTATGATCCTGAGAACCCTTCAATGGAAGAAGTGAATTACATGGGAGAACCCTATGGGAACACCTATAATTCTTCATGGAGAAATCATCCAAATTTCTCATGGAAGGATCAACAGAGACCTCAACAAGGTTTCAACAATAATAATGGTGAAAGAAACAGGTTTAGCAATAGCAAACCTTTCCCATCATCTTCTCAGCAACAGACAGAGAGTTCTAAGCAGAATACCTCTGACTTAGCAACCATGGTCTCTGATCTAATCAAAACCACTCAAAGTTTCATGACTGAAACAAGGTCCTCCATTAGAAATTTGGAGAGACAAGTGGGTCAGCTGAGCAAGAAAATTACTGAACTCCCTCCTAGTACTCTTCCAAGCAATACAGAAGAAAATCCAAAAGAAGAGTGCAAAGCCATCAACATGGCCGAATTTGGAGAGGAGGAAGAGGCAGTGAACGCCACTGAGGAAGACCTCAATGGACGTCCACTGGCATCCAATGAGTTCCCCAATGAGGAATCATGGGAATCTGAGGCTCAAAAAGAGACCATAGAGATTCCATTGGAGTTACTTCTACCATTCATGAGCTCTGATGAGTATTCTTCCTCTGAAGAGGATGAGTATGTCACTGAAGAGAAAGTTGCTAAATACCTTGGAGCAATCATGAAGCTAAATGACAAGTTATTTGGAAATGAGACTTGGGAGGATGAACCCCCTTTGCTCACCAAAGAACTGGATGACTTGTCTAGGCAGAAACTACCTCAAAAGAGACAGGATCCTGGGATGTTTTCAATACCTTGTACCATAGGCACCATGACCTTCAAAAAGGCCTTGTGTGACTTAGGGTCAAGTGTAAACCTCATGCCTCTCTCTGTAATGGAGAGCTAGGGCTCTTTGAGGTGCAAGCTGCAAAAATCTCACTAGAGATGGCAGACAACTCAAGAAAACAAGCTTATGGACTTGTAGAGGATGTTCTGGTAAAAGTTGAAGACCATTACATCCCTACTGATTTCATAGTCCTAGAGACTGGGAAGTGCATGGATGAATCCATCATCCTTGGCAGACCCTTCCTAGCCACAGCAAAAGCTGTGATTGATGTTGATAGAGGAGAGTTGATCATTCAAGTGAATGAAGAATCCTTGGTGTTTAAGGCTCAAGGATATCCCTCTGTCACCATGGAGAGGAAGCATGAAGAGCTTCTCTCAAAACAGAGCCAAGCAGAGCCCCCACAGTCAAACTCTAAGTTTGGTGTTGGAAGGCCACAACAAAATTCTAAGTTTGGTGTTGAACCCCCACATTCAAACTCTAAGTTTGGTGTTGGGAGGTTCCAACATTGCTCTGAGTATCTGTGAGGCTCCATGAGAGTCCTCTGTCAAGCTACTGACATTAAAGAAGCGCTTGTTGGGAGGCAACCCAATGTTATGTTTTTATCTATTTTTCTTTGTTATTTTATATTTTTTGTAGGTTGATGATTATGAGAAGTCACAAAATCAATAAAAAAAGCAAAAACAGAATGAAAAGCAGAAAGAAAAATAGCACACCCTGGAGGAGAGCGTGCTGGCGTTTAAACGCCAGTAAGGCTAGCTGTTGGGCGTTTAACGCCCAGTCTGGCACCATTCTGGGCGTTTAACGCCAGAAAGGGGCACCAAACTGGCGTTAAACGCCAGAAAAGGGCAAGAAGCTGGCGTTAAACGCCAGAAATGGGCACCAGCCCGGTGTTTAACGCCAGAAATGGCTAAAAACACATTTTAGCATGCCAATTGGTGCAGGGATGACTTTTCCTTGACACCTCAGGATCTGTGGACCCCACAGGATCCCCACCTACCCCACCACTCTCTCTCTTCTTCTTCACCCATTCACCAATCACCTCAACACCTCTTCCCTAAAAACCCTTCACCTATCAAATCCCATCTTTCTCTTCACCACTCACATCCATCCTTCATAAAACCCCACCTACCTAACCATTCAAATTCAAAACACTTTCCCTCCCAAACCCACCCTCACATAGCCGAACCATCACCACCCCCACTCCTATATAAACCCATCTTCACTCCTTCATTTTCACACAACCTAAACACCACTTCTCCCTCTTTTGGCCGAACACAAAGCCATTCCCTTCTTCCTTATTTCTTCTTCTTCTACTCTCTTCTTTCTTCTTTTGCTCGAGGACGAGCAAACCTTTTAAGTTTGGTGTGGTAAAAGCACTGCTTTTTGTTTTTCCATAACCATTTATGGCATCCAAGGCCGGAGAAACCTCTAGAAAGAGGAAAGGGAAGGCAAAAGCTTCTACCTCCGAGTCATGGGAGATGGAGAGATTCATCTCAAGGGTGCATCAAGACCACTTCTATGAAGTTGTGGCCTTGAAGAAGGTGATCCCCGAGGTCCCTTTTTCACTCAAAAAGAGTGAATATCCGGAGATCCGACATGAGATCCGAAGAAGAGGTTGGGAAGTTCTTACCAACCCCATTCAACAAGTCAGAATCTTAATGGTTCAAGAGTTCTATGCCAATGCATGGATCACCAAGAACCATGATCAAAGTGTGAACCTGGATCCAAAGAATTATCTTACTATGGTTCGGGGGAAATACTTGGATTTTAGTCCGGAAAGTGTAAGGTTGGCATTCAATTTGCCCATGATGCAAGGAGATGAACATCCTTACACTAGAAGGGTCAACTTTGATCAAAGGTTGGACCAAGTCCTCACAGTTATTTGTGAAGAGGGTGCCCAATGGAAGAGAGATTCAAGAGGGAAATCGGTTCAATTGAGAAGGCATGACCTCAAACCTGTGGCTAGGGGACAGTTGGAGTTCATTCAACGCTCAATCATTCCCACTAGCAACCGGTCCGAAGTTACTATAGACTGGGCTATCATGATTCATAACATCATGATTGGAGAAGAAATAGAAGTTCATGAGGTTATATCCCAAGATCTTTATAAGGTGGCGGACAAGTACTCTACCTTGGCAAGGTTAGCCTTTCCTCATCTCATTTGTCACCTCTGTTATTCAGTTGGAGTTGACATAGAGGGAGACATCCCTATTAATGAGGACAAGCCCATCACTAAGAAGAGGATAGAGCACACAAGAGACCCCACTCATCATGAGATCCCTGAGACGCCTCAAGGGATGCACTTTCCTCCACAAAACTATTGGGAGCAACTAAACACCTCCCTAGGAGAATTAAGTTCCAGCATGGGACAACTAAGGGTGGAGCACCAAGAACACTCCATCATCCTCCATGAAATTAGAGAAGATCAAAGAATCATGAGAGAGGAGCAACAAAGACAAGGAAGAGACATTGAGGAGCTCAAGCACTCCATAGGATCTTCAAGAGGAAGAAAGAGCCGCCATCACTAAGGTGGACCCGTTCCTTAATTTCCTTGTTCTTTATTTCCTGTTTTCTTTTTCGAAAATTATGCTTATGTTTATCTATGTTTGTGTCTTGTGATCATTAGTGTCTTAGTGTCTATGCCTTAAAGTTATGAATATCCTATGAATCCATCACCTTTCTTAAATGAAAAAAATGTTCTTAATTGAAAAAGAGAAGAATTGCATGAATTTTGAATTTTATAACAGTTTAATTATTTTGATGTGGTGGCAATACTTTTGTTTTCTGAATGTATGCTTAAACAGTGCATATGTCTTTTGAATTTGTGGTTCATGAATGTTGGCTCTTGAAAGAATGATGGAAAAGGAGACATGTTACTGAGGATCTGAAAAATCATAAAAATGATTTTTGAAGCAAGAAAAAGCAGTGAATACAAAAAAAAAGGGAAAAACGAAAAAAAAAATAGAGAAAAAGAAAAAGAAAAAAAAAGAAAAGAAAGAAAAAGAAAGAAATAAAGTTGTGATCCAAGGCAAAAAGAGTGTGCTTAAGAACCCTGGACACCTCTAATTGGGGACTCTAGCAAAGCTGAGTCACAATCTGAAAAGGTTCACCCAATTATGTGTTTGTGGCATGTATGTATCCGGTGGTAATACTGGAAGACAGAGTGCTTTGGGCCACGGCCAAGACTCAATAAATAGCTATGTTCAAGAATCATCATACTTAACTAGGAGAATCAATAACACTATCTGGATTCTGAATTCTTAAAGAAGCCAATCATTCTGAATTTCAAAGGATAGAGTGAGATGCCAAAACTATTCAGAGGCAAAAAGCTAAAAGCCCCGCTCATCTAATTAATACTGATCTTCATAGATGTTTTTGGAATTCATTGCATATTCTCTTCTTTTTATCTTATTTGATTTTCAGTTGCTTGAGGACAAGCAACAATTTAAGTTTGGTGTTGTGATGAGCGGATAATTTGTACGCTTTTTGGCATTGTTTTTAGTATGTTTTTAGTATGATCTAGTTAGTTTTTAGTATATTTTTATTAGTTTTTAGTTAAAATTCACTTTTTTGGACTTTACTATGAGTTTGTGTGTTTTTCTGTGATTTCAGGTATTTTCTGGCTGAAATTGAGGGACCTGAGCAAAAATCTGATTCAGAGACTAAAAAGGACTGCAGATGCTGTTGGATTCTAACCTCCCTGCACTCGAAGTGGATTTTCTAGAGCTACAGAAGCCTAATTGGCGCGCTCTTAACGGCGTTGGAAAGTAGACATCCTGGGCTTTCCAGCAATATATGATACTCCATACTTTGCCCAAGATTTGATGGCCCAAACCGGCGTTCAAAATCACCCTCAGGAATTCCAGCGTTAAACGCCGGAACTGGCACAAGAATGGGAGTTAAACGCCCAAACTGGCACCAAAGCTGGCGTTTAACTCCAAGAAGAGTCTCTACACGAAAATGCTTCATTGCTCAGCCCAAGCAAACACCAAGTGGGCCCGGAAGTGGATTTTTATGTCATTTACTCATCTCTGTACACCCTAGGCTACTAGTTCTCTATAAGTAGGACCTTTTACTATTGTATTATCATCTTTGGATTATTTTACATCCTTTGATCATCTTTGGACATTTAGTTCTTAGATCATTGGGAGGCTGGCCTCACGGCCATGCCTAGACCTTGTTCTTATGTATTTTCAACGGTGGAGTTTCTACACACCATAGATTAAGGTGTGGAGCTCTGCTGTACCTCGAGTATTAATGCAATTACTATTGTTCTTCTATTCAATTCCGCTTGTTCTTGTTCTAAGATATCACTTGTTCTTCAACTTGATGAATGTGATGATCCGTGACACTCATCATCATTCTCACCTATGAACGCGTGCCTGACAACCACCTCCGTTCTACCTTAGATTGGGTGGATATCTCTTGGATTCTTTAACCGGAATCTTCGTGGTATAAGCTAGAACTGATGGCGGCATTCAAGAGAATCCGGAAGGTCTAAACCTTGTCTGTGGTATTCTGAGTAGGATTCAATGATTGAATGACTGTGACGAGCTTCAAACTCCTGAGGGCGGGGCGTTAGTGACAGACGCAAAAGAATCACTGGATTCTATTCCGGCCTGATTTAGAACCGACAGATGGATAGCCGTGCCGTGACAGGGTGCGTTGAACATTTCCACTGAGAGGATGGGAGGTAGCCACTGACAACGATGAAACCCTTGCATACAGCTTGCCATGGAAAGGAGTAAGAAGGATTGGAAGAAGACAGTAGGAAAGCAGAGAGACGGAAGGGACAAGCATCTTCATACGCTTATCTGAAATTCCCACCAATGAATTGCATAAGTATCTCTATCTTTATCTTTATGTTTTATTCATCATTCATCACCATTTGAGTTTGCCTGACTAAGATTTACAAGGTGACCATAGCTTGCTTCATACCAACAATCTCTGTGGGATCGACCCTTACTCGCGTAAGGTTTATTACTTGGACGACCCAGTACACTTGCTGGTTAGTTGTGCGAAGTTGTAGTGATCACAATTTTGTCCACCAGTACGCGTCACTTCTCGCTAGTCATCTCCTCAATTTCTTGTGTTCCTTCCATTTTTGCAGGCTTCCTTCCCAATCTCTCACTCATTCATGCCCTATAAAGCCTTAAACACTTAACACACAGATCAAGGCATCAAATGGTAATAAGAGAGGATTAAGATTAGCTAAATTAAGACCAAAGAAGCATGTTTTCAATCATGTAATAATTTTAGGAAGGAAATATGAATGCATGCTAATTATATGAATAAGTGGGTAAAGACCATGATAAAACCACACAATTAAACACATTGTAAATCATAAAATAGTGGTTTATCAACCTGCCCACACTTAAACATTAGCATGTCCTCATGCTAAACTCAAAGAGACCAAATAAATGAGTAGGGAAAGGCAATACTCATGCAATGCAACCTATGAATGTGAATGCAACTACAGGCTAAAATGATTCTACCTACTTGGTGAAAAAAGTAAATAAATCTTTCAAGAATAAATATGAACTGGATTTCACTAATTCTAATCACAAAATACAATATAAATAACTTGCAAGAAGAAGATAGCTCATAAAAGCAGGGAACATAGAATTCAGCATTGAACCCTTACTATTAGTGTATATCATTCTAACTCTCAAGTGTCTAGGGTCAATTCTCTCAATTCTCTACTAATCTTGCTTTCTATAGCTTGCTCTTCATCTAACAATCAACAAAAATTTAATGCACCAATACACAAATCAAGAGGTCTTTTAAGGGTTGTAATGGGGTTAGGGTCAAGGCAGGATTGTATTTGGCCAAGTGGACTAAAATTTGAATCCTTAATTAACATAAACTTTCCACCTAACTTAAGACAATCTATTTAATTAAAATACAAAATCTAACTTCCCATTAACTGTGCTTACTACATATTTATGCATTCTATGTTTTGAGTACAGCTCATATGCATTGATTTTACTTATTTATTTTGGGGCATTTTGTCCCCTTTTATTAATTGCTCTTTTCTTTTTCTTTTTCACTTTTTTTTTCAATGCATATAATTAAGGTATTGAATGCAATAACATGTGCTCAACCATTATTTTGCACATTTTCACTAAAATATACAACACCCAATTATTCAAACCAAATATTTTCAAACGCAACTTCCCCACACTTAAATCATAAGCACTTTTACTAGTCTAAGCTAACCAAGGATTCAAATTAAGGACATTATTGTTTTCTGCTTAGAGTCAGTAATGAGCTAGAGTAAAGAACAAATGGGTATATTAGGCTCAAATTGGTTTGCAAAGGATAATGAAAGGATAAGGCCATATGGGTATGTAAGCTTAGTAAAACAAAGGCCTCAATCATATCAGTGCATGCATACATCAAACAATGAAAATATAGAATTAAGCAAGACAAATATCACAATTTTAGAGAGAAAAACACACACCAAAAAAATAAAATATTGGTTGATAAAATGCAACCAATCAAATAGGCTCAAACATCTCACAGGTTTTATGTGTTCGAGCTTTAAACTATGTTCCAAAATAATATTTCTTCAAACAAGTTTTTCAAAAAGTTTTATTCAAATTAGTGAAATACTATAAAAATTTCTTGAAAAAGAAAATATTACTTTAACCAAGTGGTAAAATATGCAAAAATCAAACAAATATGCAATCAATCATGCAAATGCAACAATGAACAAGGAAAATAAACCATTGGTGTTGAGATAGAAGAGTAACTAACCCATGGAGATCGGTATCGACCTCCCCACACTTAATGATTGTACCGTCCTCGGTGCATGCTGAGATGTGCAAGTGGACGGGTTTCGCCAACTGACGCTTTTCTCCAAAGATTGGACAGATGGACTTGTTTGTCTCCCCTTTTAGAAGTTTCGCTTTTTTCCTTCCTCTATGGCCATCCTGAAAGAAGAGGAAAAAGAATAAAAAGTAACCCAGAAATAAAAATAAGAATATAAATAAAGTCTGGGTGGGTTAATGCCAAATAATGGGGGTCTCAATTACATGGTAGCTACAACATGCAAGTGAGAAAATAGTAGAGACACAGGGCATATCAATAATGTAAAAATTTGCAAAAATGAGGGAAGAGAGTGTTGGTAAGGAGAGATAATATAAATTCATGTCAATGCAAAAGTGATACAGGTATAAAAGATTGACATTGATATAAATAATATTACCTAACCAGAATAAAATAAGTCACTAAGCACTCAAAATAATTCAAGAGAAGATGCAACAGTTGAATAAAAAAATTCAACACCAAAGGAAAAATAATGAATTTAGAAAAGAAGGAAGAATATACACTAAATTAAAATGCAATGAATGGAATATGCAAATAAATAAAATGAAAGATAAGAAGAATGAGAAGGGAAAGAAGTGAGTAATAAAGGAGGGAGGAAGAATTAGGATTGAGGAAGAAAAGATAAAATATTTTGGCATATTAGGTTAAGGTGTGCGACACTGGCGACGCGGTCGCGTGGGTAACGCGGCTGCGTGGTGCGCAATAAGGTCAGGCGACGCGGACGCGTGGGTCACGCGATCGCGTCACTTAATTTGTGCTAGTGGTGCGAGTGTAGCCTCGCATTCGCATAACTCTCTGTTTGAATTGCATTTTGCCAAAAATCTGGGTGACGCGGTCGCGTGGGTGACGCGATCGCGTGGATGGCAATTTTTGAAAGACGACGCGGCCGCGTGGGGCACGCGTTCGCGTGGGAGGGCTAGGGCTTCTAGCATGAGTCCAGCCCAATTCCAGCACAACTTTCGGCCATGCACCTTTTTGACGTCGATTTTCATGGCACGCGGCCGCGTGGGTGACGCGGTCGCGTGGGAGGCCAAAGTTCCACATGACGCGGTCGCGTGGTGTCAAATTATGCTAAAGGCGCGCCTCCAGCCACGCTCTCGCGTGACTCTCTGTTCAATTCTTTTTCTACCCATCGCACTAGTGACGCGGACGCGTCAGCGACACTGCCACGTCAAGTGCGTGTTTTCTCTTTTTTTTCGTATGCAGAATGCAAAATGCAATGAATGTCATGCAAAAATTTCAGGTTCAATAAAAATTCAAAAACAGACTAAAATTAAAACTAAAAAGAGAACGATCATACCATGGTGGGTTGTCTCCCACCTAGCACTTTTAGTTAAAGTCCTTAAGTTGGACATTGGATGAGCTTCCTGCTATGGTGGCTTATGCTTGAATTCATCCAGAAATCTCCACCAGTGCTTGGAATGCCAGTAGTTTCTGGGATCCCAAACTAGGCATGTAAAGCCCTTAAGAGGCTTCAAACAGATTCTTAGGCTCCCGGGGTGACAAATGTCAGAGCAGATTCCAGGATCCCAAATCTTGCTTTTACACCCATTTGTGTCGGGATCTGTATCTTTCCAGCTGGGTGATAAGTAATTTGAATTCTCACTGCGGCTACCAAACAGCTTCCTAGATCCATTCAGTTGAGCTTTACACCAACCTTTACATTTAAATTTTGAGCACACAACTATGTTGAACCTTGCAGGATAAATCTTATCACTGACCATCTTCTTCTTACTCTTAATGCCACAGAGAGCTCTAAGTTGATCATCTGTCTCCAGTAGCCCATATTCAAGTAGAATTAGAAAGTTAAGGGATATGAATTTTACCCACTTGAATGTTGTGAAGGATGATGGCAACTTAGGGGGAGGTGTTTCTAATGAACGTGCAAGCTCCACTCCCTTGTGCTCTTCTTTGATAACTACCACCTCTTTGCAAGCTTCTTCAATATCAACCTCTTCCTCTTGGTAGCTTTCTTCTGATTCAATTTCCTCTTCATTATTCACCAAGGGCATGGGAGGTTGTGCTTTTTCTTCTTGAATCTCCATCTCTTGATCAACCTCTTCTAAGTCTTCAACCATAACATGCCTTGGGGGTTGTACACCCTCCTCAACAACAAATTCAAACTCCTTATAAGAGGGTTCTGTGACTTGAGGTTCCCGTGGAGGTTCTGCATCTCCTAAATCTTCAACCACTTCTTCCTCTGTAACTATTATGGCTTTCTCCACTTGTTCCAGTACAAAGTCATGCTCCATATTGTCCACTGGAGTCTCTAGTGTCTCCTTCATGCTACGTTCTTCATTAGATTCTCCACATGAAGCTATGGGGGTTCCTTGAGTGTTCGAACGTCTGGAAGGTAATTGACTTATTGCTTGCTCCAATTGATGAAGGGTTGCATGAAATTGATCTACTGTTTCCTTGAAATGATCCCTTGACTCTTGCTCCTCCTTGATGATTACCTTTCCATGACAACTCCCTTCAATTACTCCTTCATCTTCAAGGGTCTCTCCTACTTTCACCTTCAGTGCCTCCTCTAGCTCCTTATGAAGTATGGATTCGCGAAGATGATCCTCTCTCTCTTGTTCTATATCAATGGCATCATTGGGATCATCTTGCTCTTGGATTGATGGATGTGGGTGCTCTTCCATGGATGGTGGTGATGGGATGGGTGGATCATTATGTGGTTGAAAATGAAGCGCACTAGAGCTTGAGGGTTGATTGTTGAAGGTATTTGGTGGTCTGATTCGGGTGGCGAGAGCTTGTATAGTAGAGTTTAGATCGGTAAATGCTTTCTCCATGGAGGTTTGGGGTGGGTAGGAGGGTCTATTTGTTGGGAGAAAGGGTTCATGGTAGGAAGGTGGTTCATCTTGATAAGGATATGGAGATGGTGAATATTGAGGTGGTGGTTCTAAGTATGGCTCGTAGGGTGGTTGGTGTGGTGGATAAGGATTAGGGTCATATGGAGGTATTTGGTGGAAAGAGGCTTGTGAGTATGGTGGTCCAAAGTCATGTTGAGGATATCTATCATTTTGGTATGCATTGCAGAATGGTCTTCGTCCATGATATCTTGGAAGGTGTTGTTGCCTAAAGGGTTGATCAGATCCTCTTGGCTCCGTCCATCTTTGATTGCTTTGACCTTGATGCATATTCCTGTTCTCATTATAGTGTCCATTCCTAACAATAACATTGGAATCAAACTTGAAGCCAGAGGAGTGAGAATTCATAGTAGTAGAAAAAAAATAGAAACAAAAACTAACAAAAAGAAAATATTTTGAAAAAGATAAGATTTTGAAAAAGATAAGTTAGGATTTTGAAAAAGATATGATTTTTTCTTTTGAAAAAAAATATTTACAATAACCAATAATAAGGCACACGTTTGCAATTTCCCGGCAACGGCGCCATTTTGACGTTAGAATTTTTGCTAGTAAATAATTTTATAAAAATAGTCGCGTTGTAGATATAGATTCTAAACCAACAAAAATCCCTTTGTGCAAACGTTTTGGTTGTCACAAGTAACAAACCCCTTTGAAATTGATAACCGAGTATTTAAACCTCGGGTCGTCTTCTCAAGGAATTACAGGGAGGTATGTTCTTATTATTGGTTATGAAAAAGTATATTTTGGGGTTTTGGATTAAGGTAAAAAGTTAGTTGAATGACAAGTAAAGTAAAATAATAATATTTGTAAAATAAACTCTTGGCAAGGTATGAGAAATTAGAAGTCCTATCCTAGTTATCCTTATCAATTGTGATGAGAATTGGATTTTTCTCCCACTTTGTTAACCTCTAACTATGAAGGTAAGTTAAGTGAATGAATTAATTCAAATCCTCAAGTCCCAGTCTTTCCTTGGGAAAAGTTAGAGTTATTGGATCTCGAATTAATTCTTGAAGAATTCCAATTTTCAGTCAACAATGAGTTTGATAACTCGAGATACCAATTAATCAACCAAAGCCAAAAATATAGAAAGCTAAACTGAAATCATAAATATCTGGAATACCTCAAATTATATTGAATGAAAATGCCAATTCTAACACGGACAATATCCATAAGCCAATTGGGCAACATAAACCAAACACAAATAAAAGCTTCAGAGTAAACAAAAATAGAAGAGAAAATAAATAGTAAAAGGAATATTAAACCTGTGATGAAGAAGTTGAAATCCTAAACTGAATCCTAAGAACTACATCTAATCCTAAAATTATGAATTATCAGAGCATAATGAGTCTCTGCAAGTTCCCTGACTTTAATCTGTATTTCTAGGCCGAAAACTGGGTTGAAATGCGGCCCAGAATCTCTGCCAGCGACTTTTGTAATTCTGCAGATCGCGCACGTCACACGATCGCGTCATCAATGCGGACGCATCATTCGCATTTTTTCCAGCCACGCGTTCGCGTCGTCCACGCTTCCGCGTCACTTGTGCTTTTCCAATCCGCGCGGTCGTGTGAGCCATGCGACCGCGTCACTGCGAATTCCTTTCTTCCGTGCAGTCGCGTCGCTGACGCGTACGCGTCACTTCTCGCTGGTCATCTCCTCAATTTCTTGTGTTCCTTCAATTTTTGCAGGCTTCCTTCCCAATCTCTCACTCATTCATGCCTTATAAAGCCTGAAACACTTAACACACAGATCAAGGCATCGAATGGTAATAAGAGAGGATTAAGATTAGCTAAATTAAGACCAAAGAAGCATGTTTTCAATCATGTAATAATTTTAGGAAGGAAAAATAAATGCATGCTAATTATATGAATAAGTGGGTAAAGACCATGATAAAACCACACAATTAAACACATTGTAAATCATAAAATAATGGTTTATCAAGCCTGCATTTATGAACTGGGTACCATTGTCTGTAGTGATGGAGTATGGAACTCCGAACCTTGTGACGATGTTTCTATATAGAAATTTCTGACTTTTTTGAGCTGTGGCATTGGCTAGGGGTTCTGCCTCGATCCATTTTGTGAAGTAGTCTATTCCTACTATGAGGAATTTAACTTATCCCGATCCTTGAGGAAAAGGTCCGAGGAGATCGAGTCCCCATTTTGCGAATGGCCAAGGTGAGGTCACGCTGATGAGTTCCTCTGGCAGGGCGGTGTGAAAGTTGGCATGTTTCTGACATGGTGAACATGTCCTTACAAATTCTGTGGCTTCTTTTTGTAGAGTTGGCCAATAAAATCCTGTCCGAAGTACTTTTTTGGCGAGTGCCTGCGCTCCAAGGTGATTGCCACAAATGCCACTGTGTACTTCTTCTAGGACATCTTTTGTGTTGGAAGTCGGCACACATTTTAGCAATGGTATTGAAATCCCTCTTTTGTATAGAGTATTATTTATGATGCTATATGATGAGCGGATAATTTGTACGCTTTTTGGCATTGTTTTTAGTATATTTTAGTTAGTTTTTAGTATATTTCTATTAGTTTTTAGTTAAAATTCACTTTTCTGGACTTTACTATGAGTTTGTGTGTTTTTCTGTGATTTCAGGTATTTTCTGGCTGAAATTGAGGGACTTGAGCAAAAATCTGATTCAGAGGCTGAAAAGAACTGCAGATGCTGTTGGATTCTGACCTCCCTGCACTCGAAGTAGGTTTTCTCGAGCTACAGAAGTCCAATTGGCGCGCTCTCAACGGCGTTGGAAAGTAGACATCCTGGGCTTTCCAGAAATGTATAATAGTCCATACTTTGCCCGAGATTTGATGGCCCAAACCGGCGTCCCAAATCAGCTCAAAACTGCCCGGCGTTAAACGCCGGAACTGACACAAGAATGGGAGTTAAACGCCCAAACTGGCACAAAAGCTGGCGTTTAACTCCAAGAGAAGTCTCTACATGAAAATGCTTTAATGCTCAGCCCAAGCACACACCAAGTGGGCCCGGAAGTGGATTTTTATGTCATTTACTCATCTCTGTAAACCCTAGGCTACTAGTTCTCTACAAATAGGACCTTTTGCTATTGTATTTTCATCTTTGGATCACTTTAGATCCTTTGATCATCTTTGGACGTCTAGTTCTTAGATCATTGGCGGCCGGCCATTCGGCCATGCCTAGACCTTGTTCTTATGTATTTTCAACGGTGGAGTTTCTACACACCATAGATTAAGGTGTGGAGCTCTGCTGTACCTCGAGTATTAATGCAATTACTATTGTTCTTCTATTCAATTCAGCTTATTCTTGTTCTAAGATATTCATTTGCACCCAAGAACATGATGAATGTGATGATTATGTGACACTCATCATCATTCTCACTTATGAACGAGTGCCTGACAACCACTTCTATTCTACAAGCAAACAAGGCTTGAATGTTTATCTCTTGGATCCCTTGATCGGAATCTTCGTGGTATAAGCTAGAATTTATGGCGGCATTCAAGAGAATCCGGAAGGTCTAAACCTTGTCTGTGGTATTCTGAGTAGGATTCAATGATTGAATGACTGTGACGAGATTCAAACTCCTGAAGGCTGGGCGTTAGTGACAGACACAAAAGAATCACTGGATTCTATTCCAACCTGATTGAGAACCGACAGATGATTAGCCGTGCCATGACAGGGTGCGTTGAACATTTTCACTAAGAGGATGGGAGGTAGCCACTGACAACGGTGAAACCCTACATACAACTTGCCATGGAAAGGAGTAAGAAGGATTGGATGAAGACAGTAGGAAAGAAGAGAGACGGAAGGGATAAAGCATCTCCATACGCTTATCTGAAATTCTTACCAATGAATTACATAAGTATCTCTATCTTTATCTTTATGCTTTATTCGTATATCATCCATAACCATTTGAATCTGCCTGACTGAGATTTACAAGGTGACCATAGTTTGCTTCATACCAACAATCTCCGTGGGATCGACCCTTACTCGCGTAAGGTTTATTACTTGGACGACCCAGTACACTTGATGGTTAGTTGCGCGAAGTTGTGATAAATAGTTGAGATTGCAATTGAGCGTACCATGCTGATGGCGCCATTGATGATCACAATTTCGTGCACCAGTATAGTATTGTGCTTCCCGTTTTAACCTCTTTGCCTCTTTCTCATCTGTGGGGAGGGCTTCTGTTTTGAGGTAGTTAATCATGGGAGTCATCCATCCCTGATCGCGGCCTGTTATGGCTAGGACTTTTTCTTCTTCTAAGATTGATGGATTCTGTAGAATTTCTTAGATGAGGCTTCTATTGTTGCCTCCTGGTTTGGTGCTGGCTAGTTTTGAGAGTGCATCGACCCGGACATTCTGTTCTCGGGGTATGTGACGAATCTCATACTCTCCGAGTTATCCAAGCTGTTCCCTGGTTTTGTCCAAGTACTTTTTCAGAGTGGGATCTTTGGCTTGGTAGCTTCCTACTATTTGTGAAGTAACTACCTGTGAGTCGCAAAAGATAATAAGTTTTTGAGCTCCAACCTCCCTAGCCAGCTTCAAACCAGCTAGTAGTGCCTCATATTTCGCTTGATTATTTGAGGCAGGGAACCCGAATTTGAGGGAGAGTTCGATTTGGGTTCCCTGGTCGCTTTCAATTATTACGTCCGCGCCACATCCCGTTTTATTTGAAGAACCATCCACATATAGATTCCATTCTGTGGGATTTCCGGTGTGTCCGTGAATTCTGCAATGAAGTCGGCCAGATATTGAGATTTGATGGCCATCCGAGCTTCGTATTGAAGGTCGAATTCGGACAACTCGACTGCCCATTACAAGATTCTTCCTGCCAAGTCTGTTTTCTGTAAGATCCCTTTTATGGGCTGGTTGGTCCGAACTTTAATGGTGTGAGACTTGAAGTATGGGCGATGTTGTCGTGATGTTAGTATGAGAGCGTAAGCAAACTTTTCTATTCTCTGGTAGTTCAGCTCGGATCCTTGTAATGCTTTGCTGATAAAGTATATGGGTTGTTGCCCGCTGTTGTCTTCTCGGACCAGTGCTGAGGCTATTGCCCGATTTCCCACCGCGAGGTACAATATGAGTGGTTCTCCTTCCCGTGGCCGACTTAGTATAGATGGCCGTCCCAGGAATCTTTTAAAGTCTTGGAAGGCTTGCTCGCATTCCGCTGTCCATTCAAACTCCTTTTCCTTCCTTAGAGTGGCGTAGAAGTGGAGAGATCTTATTGCTGATCCGGCCAGGAATCTGGATAAGGCTGCCTCCCTCCCGTTGAGTTGTTGTACCTCTTTGACACAAGTCGGACTTTTCATGTCGAGTATGGCCCTGCACTTATCCAGGTCTGCCTCGATTCCTCTCTGTGTGATCATAAAACCCAAGAATTTACCAGCTTCTACTGCGAAGGTGCATTTTGCGGGATTGAGTCGCATGCCGTGTCGTCTTATGGTGTTGAATACTTGTGTCAGATCGGGTAATAACATCTCTTCATTTTGTGTCTTTACTAGCATGTCGTCCATGTAGACTTCCATGACCTTTCCGATGTGATCCGAAAAAACCTTGTTTGTTAATCTTTGGTAAGTGGCTCCCACATTTTTAAGATCGAAGGGCATGACAATGTAGCAGTAATTTTCCTTTGGAGTTAAGAATGAGGTTTTTTCTTGGTCGGGTGGGTACATTGGGATTTGGTTATATCCCGAGTATGCATCCATGAAGGAGAGGTATTTATATCCGGAGGAGGCATCTACCAGGGCATCAATGTTTGGGAGTGGGTAAGGATCTTTTGGACAGGCTTTGTTGAGATCGGTATAGTCAGTACACATTCTCCACTTCCCATTTGACTTTTTTACCAATACGACATTAGCAAGCCATAGCAGGTATTTGACTTCTCTTATGAAACCTGCCTCCAGTAGAGCTCGTACCTGTTCTTCTACAGCTTGAGAGCATTCTGGTCCTAGCTTTCTATGCCTTTGTTGTACCGGCTGAGATCCCGGGTAGACTGCTAACTAGTGGCACATTAGCGTGGGATCTATGCCTGGCATGTCTGCGGCCTTCCATGCAAAAAGGTTGGCGTCGTCGCGTAGAAACTGTATGAGTGATTCTTTGATGTCTCCTTTTAGGAGTGTACCGATATTGGTTGTTTGGTCTGGGGTATCTCCGATCTGGATTTTCTCTATTTCTCCTTCAGGTTGTGGGCGAAGCTCTTCCCGCCTCTGAACTCCACCAAGCTCAATTGTGTGGAATTCTTCTCCTTTGCCTCTGAGGTTTAGACTTTTGTTGTAACAGCAACGCGCTATCCTCTGATATGCTTTTATCGTAGCTATTCCTCCTGCAGTTGGGAACTTCATGCATAGATACAGAGTCGAGACTATTACGCCGAGCTGATTTAACATTGTCCGACCTATTAGGGCATTGTAGGCTGAACTTACGTCGACTACGATGTAATCTATTTTGAGTGTTCTTGACTGACTTCCTTTTCTGAAAGTTGTGTGGAGTGAGATGTATCCCATCGATTGGACTGGGGTATCGCCTAGTGATGGAGTGCAAAAGCTGGTGAATTAAAAATTTATTAAAATGGTTACGTTGCAAGTATAGTTCTTAACTCACCGAAAATCTGCCTATCAATTTAGAAATATGTCACTTAAAGTTTAAATTAAAATTACTGGGAGTTTTAAGTCCCAGGTCGTCTCCCAACGAGTTGCAGAAAAAATGTGCTGTTTTATTAATCAGATATTCCAAAAAGAGTTGAGCTAAGTAAATGGGGATTTAAATTGAGGAATTTTAAATAATAAAAATAAGAGGCCTTGACTGGGAATTGATTGGTTAGAATCTCTATCATTGATGGTGTGATTGTAAGATTAATTTATAATTAATAGTTGTTCTGTTTGGTTATCCCTTACTAGGTAAGAGAAAGTCAAACAAGTGGAAATGCCAGATCTGTTCACAAGTTGCAACCCACTTAGTTCAAAGGGATTGGCGTCGGTGACAGGATAGCAATCCAACATTCAACCCAATTACAAATTTTTCTTTCAATCCTTCCAACTCAAGAGTTCCTTTTAATCAACTCCCCATCAAGTAATGAAACTACTCACGCATTGTAAATAAAGAATCCATGGCACATGAAAGGGAATTAAAAGAAGACATGATTATTGGAATGGAATTTAAATTAAAAAGAAATAATCCTTGCATTAATTAATCATAAAAATATCTGAATGACAAAATTGAAAATAACAAAGAACATGGAAGAATAAAACCAAGTTAAGAGAACAAACTAGAGTGATGAAGTCTTGATGAGGAAAATAACTCTTCTCAATGTTCCAATGCTAAGATCAATTGAAAATTAAAATTCTTAAAACTAGAGAGAAAAAAACCTAAGAGAGTCAAAAACTAGATCTAAACTACTTAATGAATGTTTTCTCTGTTGTTTCTGCATATTCTCTAACTCTGGTCTGCTGTTCCGGGCCGAAAACTGGGCCAAAATAGGGTCCAAAATTGCTGGTTTCAGATTCTGCAGTTTATGCAGATCGCGCATGTCACGCGATCGCGTCGTCCATACGGACGCGTCGCTGGCGCTTTTCCTCTTCACCCGCGTTGCTTGTGCTTTCCAATCCGCGCGGCCGCACAAGCCATGCGGCCGCGTCACTGCGATTTGCGCTCCTTCGCGCGGTTGCGTGAGCCATGCGACCGCGTCACTTTTCGCTGATTATCTCCTCAAACTCTTGTGTTCCTTCCATTTTTTCTAGCTTCCTCTCCAATCTCCGTCTCATTCATGCCCTATAAAGCCTGAAACGCTTGACATACAGATTACGGCATCGAATGGAATAAAGGAGAATTAAAATTAAATAATTAAAGTCTCTGGGAAGCAATTTTCAAACACGTAATAAATTCAGGAAGGAAATCTAAATGCATGCTAAATTGATGAATAAGTGGGTAAGGATCACGACAAAACCACACAATTAAACACAATATAAACTATAAAATAGTGGTTTATCAACCTCCCCACACTTAAACATTAGCATGTCCTCATGCTAAATTGAAGGAGACAAGGAAATAAGTATGAACATGCAGAAACTCATGAAATGCAATGCAATCCTACATACATAAATAAATGCAACTATATGATTATTATCCACTTGATCAAAAGTAAATAAGCCCTTCAAAATAATTACAAATCAAATTCCACTAATTCTATCATCATATAATAAAACCGATAAAAGTGCAAGAAGATAGCTTATGAAGGCTGGAAACATGAAAATTCAAGCATTGAACCCTCACTGATAATGTATGTACGCTCTAATCTCTAGTGTATAGGGTAATCACTCTATTCTTCTCTAGTCATGCTTTCTAACTTTTGTTTTTCTCCTAACCAATCAACAACAGTTAATATACCAATGCAAACATCATGAGGTCTTTTCAGGGTTGTAATGGGGCCAAGGTGCAGGTAAGGATATACATATGGCTAAGTGAGCTTTATATATTGAATCTTTAATTAACCTAAGCTCTCACCTAATATACATATATTCTATATACTTTTAAATTCATGCCTAGCTACCCATAATTCCCTTTTTCAACCCATACTCATGTTTCAACCTTGTATTTTAATTCTATCATATGTGCATTGATCTTTGAATTCTGAATTTAACATTGGGGTAATTTTGTCCCCTTATTTATTGAATTTTTTTTTTTGAATAAATAAAGCTTATCAATGCACATAGATTTTTCATTCTTATATTTTCACATGAGTGGGTATCCAAATTTCCTTTAAATTTTCATGACACATTCCCTTAACAACTTCTGTTCCCACAATTTCCCATACTTAACTAGCACACACAATTCTATCTTAAGCTAACCAAAGATTCAATTTGGGATATGCAATTATTTTTCAGCTTAAGGTTAGTAATGTGGTGAAATATAGAACAAATGGGGTTTTAAAAGCTCAAAGTGGTTAACAAGGGTAATTGAAAAGGGTAGGCTTAATTTGGATAAGTGAGTTTAAACAAATAATGGCCTCAATCAAGTGCAAGCATGTAAATATAATAAATATTGGACATATAAGATAAAACAAAATATAGATTACAATCATAGAGAAGTAAACACACAAGAATAAAATAATTATGGTTAAATAGTGTAACCATACATAAAGGCTCAAATCTTTCACAGGTTGTGTGTTCTTTAGCTCAAACATCATGTTCCAAATACAACTCAAGCAGATTTATCATAAAAACTTTGAAAAAATTAGTGAAATTTTGTTCCAAAGATAGATTTTTTTAAAAGAAACTTATTGTCTTTTCAATCAAGTAGAACATGCATGCAACTATCCTAATCTATGCAATTTATTCTATTCTATAAAAGAAAGAAAAAATCTAACTAAAATACCCTAATTATTGGTGTCAGAGAAGAGAATTTACCTCCGGAAGTCAGGTACTGACCGACTTCCCCACACTTAAGGCTTTGCACCGTCCTCGGTGCCATCTGTCAGGAACAGGGGTGGGCTGGTGGCAGTATCTCCATTGTCGGGACCAGTATGGCTCCCGGTGCTGGTAAAAGAAGTGGAGTCCGGGGTGTCTGAGTCTCTGAAGAGTCCCTTGAGTAGCTCCTTGAGGTGTTTGAATCGGCGCTCGTTACGGCGCTCTCTCATCTTTGCTTTTTGTTCATGCCGATCCAACTTTTCAAGTATCTGCTGGAGCACTTTCTCAGTGGTAGATGCTTGTGATGTTGAAGAAGGAATATCTTCAACCGGCTCAGTAGGCTGGCTTGTAGTGGCTACTGAATGTCTGAGGTATTTCCCATTAGGGACATATTGATCATCCTGTGGAAGTATGACTTTGGTGTCCCCAGCTCTACAGGAAACTCCGGCTGCAGAGACAAGATTTGAGACCAAGGCGGGGAAAGGTAGGTTGCCCGTGATTTGTACATGCTCCATAGCATGCCAGATGTGTCTTGAGAGATTCAGAGGTTGCTCTGTAAGGATTCACCATAGTAGAACAGCCATGTCCGCAGTGAAGGAGGACTCATGAGTGCTTGGAAAGACGTAATGGGACATGATCTGTGCCCATACGCGAGCCTCCAAGGTAAGTGCGGAAGCCAAGATTCCCTTAGGGTGGTTGCGGTGGTATCCGTAGATCCAACGACTGCCAGGTAAAGCAATGACTCTGAGAACGGAGTCCCAGTCAAATTGGTATCTCTGGCGCTGAAGGGTGGCTTCTTGAAAAGCGTCCATTCCTTTTGGAATAGGGGAAAGACTCAGAACTTGCTGAATGGCCTCTTCTGTAATGGGAATTTGCTTCTTGGCTATCTCCGTAGGAAACCCCATTGTCTTTCGCTCAATTTGTGGCTCAACAAAGGTGGCAATATTGGGTGGGAGGATGAGAAGGTATTCATTGTTATAGTTCCTTTCTGCTAGGATAGGGAACATCTGCTCACAGTAGCGATTGGGAAATCGCGCAGTGTCCTTTGCTGGAAAGGCTTTCTCTTTGTCGTCAACCTTTATTATCCTCTTAACTCTTTTTGTTGAGGGCTTGACTGCGGTTGAAGAAGGCTCTGCCACTAATGCTCTTTTAGTTCCTCTTCTTGCTGATGGTTTGGAAGTAGCTTTCTCTTGTCCTTTCTTGGTGGCCGTCCTGAAAGAAGGGAATAGAAAGAAAATTAAATTCATAGAGATAGAGCAAGGAAGAGGGTATTGTAAGTGATAGTCAATGCACAATAAAGATAAATGGCATGAACACATGGTCCAGATTACATGTGAGAAGCTCATCAATGGAAATATAGCAAGTGCATGTAGGACAATGGAATGTAAGAGGTTTATTGGCATGCAGGCAAAGGCATGAGTAGCATATATCAAACATTCAATGTCCAAGTTAGGTTACCATTTGTAACAAACTAACTATCACGTTTGTATTGACAATTAAATTTAAATAATAAAATATGAAAGGGAATTTGTGAAAAGCAAGCATTGCAGAGTAGAGTAAAGTAACATAGAAAAGTGCATAGTGCTATATGGACTTTTTCACAAATACATGGCGTGCATGGTAAACAAGATATAAAAAGTATGGAATTGAACATGCAACAAGCAATCCCTTAAATAGGAGAAAAATAATTGTCAAACAATTTGCAATAATCCACAAGCATATAATGAGGAATGATGACTCAAAAGGTTTCTAACACCATGTAAAAGAAGAAGAAGGAAAAATAAAGATGTGAAAAGAAAAAGAAAATAATAATATATATACATACTATAATAAGAATGATAGAAAAGAGAAGAAGGAAGAAGAAGGTAAAACCTTGTTAATGGTGGTGAGAGAGAGAGGAAGTGAAAGGTGAGGTAGAGGGGGAAAGGGAAAAAGAAGAAAGAAGGGGGGAAAAGAAAAAGTAGGGTATGGAGAAGAGAAAGATAAGATAATTTGGCTTATTGGGTTGAGCTGTGCGGCGCATGCGACGCGGCCGCGGAAGGCACGCGTTCGCGTGGATGCGCGTCAGGAAGGGGGCGCGATCGCGTCGGTCACGCGGTCACGTGACCTACATTGTGCTGCTGGCGCGAGTGCAGCCTCGCTCCAGCACAACTCTCTGTTCAATATAATTCAATTGCCAAATTAAGGTTACGCGATCGCGTGGGTCATACGATCGCGTGAGTGTGCATCAGAAATTAATTGACGCGGCCACATCGGCGACGCGGTCGCGTGACCAGGATTGTGCTTCCAGCACCAATCCAGCACCACTCTCGCACAATATAGCATTGTGCACCCTTTTACGTCGAAAATGCAAGGCACGCGGCCGCGTGGAGTACGCGGTCGCGTGGGAGGCCATGATTTCCATGCGACGCGGTCGCGTGGAGTAAATTGTGCCTTTGGCACGACTCCAGCGCTGCTCCTGCGTAACTTTCTGTTCATTTTTATTTTTCTTTACTCCCCCTGCCACGCGGACGCGTTGCTGGTGCGATCTCGTCGTGCGGCGAAAAATTTTTTTTTTTTAGAAAGATAAAGACATGTAATTGAAAGAGCACGAAAGCACTAATAAAGAGAATAGTTATTTAAAGAAGAAAAAACTAAAAGTAAAGAAAAGAACGATCATACCGCGGTGGGTTGTCTCCCACCAAGCACTTTGCTTTAACGTCCGTTAGTTGGACACTCCACTAGCTCAATCTGTTGCTATGTAGGGATCTTCCAGGCGGAAGATCTCAAGCTCCTTGCTCTTCTGCACCTTCTCACCGTGGTATAGCTTCAGACGGTGTCCATTGACCTTAATAAGTTCAGAACTTGAAGGATGGCTTAGGTGATAAACTCCGTACGGTTCAGCCTTCTCTATTCTGTATGGACCTTCCCATTTTGATCTCAACTTGCCGGGCATGAGTCACAGTCGAGATTTGTAAAGGAGAACAAAATCTCCAGGTTAGAACTCTCTCTTCTTGATGTTTTGATCATGCACAACTTTCATCTTTTCCTTGTATATTCTGGAGTTCTCGTAAGCTTCTAGGCAAAGGTTCTCCAGTTCCTGCAGTTATAACTTTCTTTCAGCTCCAGCATTCTCAATCCCCATGTTGCACTCTTTAACTGCCTAGAAGGCTTTGTGTTCGATTTCAACTGGGAGATGACAAATTTTTCCATAAACTAAGCGGAAGGGACTCATCCCAATGGGTGTCTTGTATGTTGTTCTATATGCCCACAGTGCATCTTGTAGTCTGGTGCTCCAGTCTTTTCTGTGAGACTTTACTATCTTTTGCAAGATACGTTTAATTTCTCTGTTTGACACCTCGGCTTGCCCATTATTTTGGGGATGGTAAGCTGTTGCAACTTTATGGATTATCCCATGCTTCTTCATCAATCTTGTTAATCTCCTGTTACAAAAATGGGTGCCTTGATCGCTCACGATCGCTCGTGGTGATCCAAAGCGGCATATAATATGGTTTCTCACAAAGGAAACAACAGTGTTAGCATCATGAGTGCGGGTAGGAATTGCTTCCACCCATTTGGAAACATAATCTACAGCTAACAATATATAAAAATATCCACTAGAATTTGGAAATGGACCCATGAAGTCAATGCCCCAAACATCAAAAATTTCACAAAAAAGCATATATTGTTGAGGCATCTCATCCCTCTTGGATATGTTACCAAATTTCTGGCATGGGTGACAAGATTTACAAAACTCAGCAGCATCTCTAAAAAGAGTAGGCCACCAGAATCCACAGTCTAAGATTTTTCTAGCTGTTCGTTGAGGGCCAAAATGTCCTCCACTTTCAGATGAGTGACAGGCTTCTAAAATAGACTGGAATTCTGATTGAGGTATACAACGTCTAATTATCTGGTCAGCGCCACATCTCCATAAATATGGGTCATCCCATATATAATATTTAGACTCGCTTTTCAGCTTGTCTCTTTGATGTTTAGAAAAATGTGGAGGAAATGTGCGGCTAACTAAATAATTAGCAATAGGTGCATACCAAGGGACTACTTCAGATACTACTTGCAGGTTGTCAAAAGGAAAATTATCATCTATAGGAGTAGAATCATCCTTAATATGTTCAAGGCGACTCAAGTGGTCTGCAACTAAATTTTGATTACCACTCCTATCCTTGATTTCTAAATCAAACTCTTGTAACAGCAGTATCCAACGTATAAGTCTTGGTTTGGATTCCTTTTTAGCCAATAGATACTTTAGAGCTGCATGGTCCGAATACACTACTACTCTAGTACCAAGTAAATAAGCCCGGAATTTATCCAAAGCAAAAACAATAGCGAGTAGCTCGTTCTCAGTAGTAGTATAATTGGACTGGCCAGTGTCTAAAGTCTTAGACGCATAGGCAATAACAAAAGGATTTTTACCTTCACGCTGAGCTAGTGCTGCTCCTACTGCATGGTTGGAAGCATCGCACATGATTTCAAATGGCTGGCTCCAGTCGGGTCCTCTCACAATTGGAGCTTGAGTTAGAGCAGTCTTTAGCTTATCAAATGCTTGTTTGCAATCCTCACTGAACTCAAACTCAATATCCTTTTGTAGTAATCTGGATAAGGGAAGTGCCACCTTACTAAAGTCCTTAATAAATCTCCTGTAGAAACCTGCATGGCCAAGAAACGAACGGACTTCCCTCACAGAAGAGGGGTAAGGTAAACTAGAAATAACATTCACCTTTGCTGGGTCTACAGAAATGCCATTATTAGATACCACATGTCCCAATACAATCCCTTGCTTTACCATAAAGTGGCATTTTTCGAAATTCAATACAAGGTTTGTATTAATACATCTATCTAATACTCTAGATAATCCATCTAAGCAAAGGTTAAAAGAATCACCATAAACGCTAAAATTGTCCATAAAAACTTCCATACAGTCCTCAATAAGATCAGAGAAAAGACTCATCATGCACCTTTGGAAAGTAGCTGGTGCATTGCACAAGCCAAAGGGCATTCTTTTATAAGCATAGGTTCCAAAAGGACATGTAAAAGTAGTTTTTTCCTGATCCTCAGGAGCTATATGAATCTGGAAATAACCTGTGTAACCATCTAAAAAGCAATAATATGATTTACCTGACAGGCGATCCAGCATTTGATCAATGAATGGAAGTGGATAGTGATCCTTACGAGTAGCTTGGTTGAGACGCCTGTAATCAATGCAGACTCTCCAAGCATTCTGAACTCTAGTCGCTATGAGCTCTCCATGCTCATTTTTGACTGTAGTGACTCCGGACTTCTTGGGCACCACTTGCACTGGGCTTACCCATTCACTGTCTGAAATGGGATATATGATACCGGCCTCCAATAGTCTGGTCACTTCCTTTTTGACAACTTCCAAGATGGTAGGATTCAATCTTCTTTGTGGTTGACGGACAGGTCTTGCTCCTTCTTCTAAAAATATTCTGTGCTCGCATATTTGAGGGTTGATTCCAACTATGTCTGCCAAACTCCACCCTATTGCCTTCTTATGCTTCCTCAACACATCAAGTAGTTGTTCTTCTTGTTGAGAAGTCAGTTCTCTTGCAATAATAACCGGAAGCTTCTGCTCATCCTCAAGGTAAGCATATTTGAGATGTGGAGGGAGAGGTTTCAATTCTAACTTTTGATCATGGACAGGCTCTGGGTTATCTAGGGCTTGTGAAAATGGCGAAGTGTCCTCATTGTCAGTTAAGAAGGTCCCCACACTTGGACCTTGTCCAGTGTGCCTCTCTTCAAGCTCTTCCTTTTGAACTTCAGCCACACTTTCGTCTATGACATCACACTGGAAGATAGAACGATCTTCTGGGGGGTTGTCAATGACTCCATTCAGATTGAAGATTACTATGCGGCCATCTATTTCAAAGGAGTATGTCCCTAAAAAAGCATCCAATTTGAATTTTGATGTCTTCAGGAATCGTCTTCCAAGTAGGATTGATGATGGCTTATCTGAATCATTATGGGGAATCTCCAAGATATAAAAATCAGTGGGAAATGTGAGCCCTTTAATGTTCACCAAAACATTTTCAGCAACTCCAGCAACTGTAATAATGCTTTTATCTACTAACACAAAACGAGCTGCCGACCTTTTTAAGGGAGGGAGCCTTAAAACATCATATATAGATAAAGGCATTATACTGACACATGCTCCTAAATCACACATGCAATCATAAATTACTACACCACCAATAGTACAACTAACTATGCAAGGACCTGGATCACTACATTTTTCAGGTAATCCTCCCATTAAAGCAGATATAGAACTACCTAAAGGAATAGTTTCTAATTCATTAATTTCATCTTTATGGATACATAAGTCTTTTAGAAACTTTGCATATTTAGGTACCTACTGAATAACATCAAAAAGGGGAACAGTTACCTAAACCTTTTTGAATATCTCTACCATTTTAGGATCAGGTTCCAGCTGCTTCCTAGGCTTCCTTGCAAGTTATGGAAATGGAATGGGAGTAGTGTTTTCTGTGGTGCCTGCACCTTTTTGTGCCTCTTCCTGTGGTTGAGCTATCTCTTCTTCGGCTATGTCCTGTATATCCTATTCCTCTTCAACATCTTCGATTTCTACCACCTCTTCAGCTGAGGCGTATTCTGGTCAGCTTGGTTCCTCCTGATTCCTCTCCTGCAGTGTGGTTCTGGACCTCAGAGTGATGGCATTAATTCCACCCTTTGGATTGGGTAATGGTTGAGAGGAGATTCCAGTGGTGCTTGAAGGTTGGTTACTGGAATTTTGTGCTGAACCAAGTTGTGTCATAAAAGCTTGTAGAGTAGAGGTGAAACCATTCAAACTAGCGTTAATACTATTCACGATGGTATTTTCCATGGCCAGTTGTCTTTTCTCAAAAGCTTGTAATAATTCTTCATTAGAAGATACAGAAGAATGAGTAAATTGAGAGGTTTGCTGCTGATTGTTCGGTGGTCCTTGGTTTTGCCTCAGGTGAGGTGCTCGGTATGGTTGATTTTGCTGCCTGTTGTTGTAATTATTCCACCTCTGATTTTCCTGATTATCTCTGCCTCCTCTATTATTGTTATCCCTCCAATTCTGGTTTGAATTGTCCTGCCATCCATGGTTATTATTTCCACTTTGATTGTACCCTTGGTTGGGGCGGTCATAGAAGTTGTGAGTGGATGCCACCATGTTGTCTTCTTGTTGGAGCTGTGGGCATTCATCAGTGTAATGGCTGTAATCAGCACAAATTCCGCAAATTCTTTGTGGAACTAGTTGCTGGTTTTGCTGCGATTAAGTTTGCTGAGCTTGTTGATTTAACTGCATTTGCTTCAGCAGGTTGGTCATTTCACAGATGCTTCGATTTAGAGCAGCAGTCTCTATGCCAGAATATTCTTCTGCAACGGCCCTTGAACGACCTTGCTTCTGTCTGTGGTTCCGAGTAGATTCAGCTAAATCACTGATCAATTGCCAAGCTTCATCAGTGGTCTTGTACTTCTTCAAAGACCCATTGCTGGCACTTTCCAATGTGGTCTTATCTTGGGGTCTCATACCTTGTGTGACATAGCTGAGTAGCACGATCTTGTCGATCATGTGGTGGGGGCATGCTTCCAGAAGATTATTGAAGCGCTCCCAGTATTCAAAGAGAGTCTCATTGTCATCCTGAACAATTGTAGAGATATCCTTCCTCAGTTTATCAGTAACTTCAGATGGGAAGAATTTCTCCAGGAACTCCTTTCTGAGTGTATCCCAGTTGGATACGTTTGCTAGAGGTTGAGTGTAGTACCACTCTCTTGCTTTTCCCTCAAGAGAGAATGGAAAAGCTTTCAGCAGAATTGAAGTTTCATCAGCGCCATCACGCCTGACAGTAGAACAGGCTGCCTGGAAATCTCTCAAGTGCTTGATAGGCTCTTGAGCAGGTAGGCCATGAAACTTCGGCATCAAATTTAGCAGTGCGGTTTTTATTTCAAAATCCGTAGCTACCGCTGGATGATGCGCTTGAAACGGTTGCAGTGTAAAATCAGGAGCTCCTTCCTCCTGAATCGTAATTCTTCTAGCTGCCATATTTTCTGCACGTAAAACAACCGAATCAGTAGAACGGGGGCTGGTTTCTTCCTCAGATTCACTTTCAGATCCGCCCTTAGAGCGGACTAACCTACGCTGTTCTCGCCTTATTCGTGAAATTGTTCTTTCAATTTCAGGATCGAATATTAGCAAGCGCGGATCAGGAAGTGAACGTGTCATTTGACAGAAGAAACACGCAGCTCATAGTAGCAAAATTAAAGAAAATGCAAATAAATAAATTCTAATTAATAAAATAAGCACTCTATTGCAACTCCCCGGCAACGGCGCCAAAAAATTGATGTAGTGCAAAAGCTGGTGAATTAAAATTTATTAAAATGGTTACGTTGCAAGTATAGTTCTTAATTCACCGAAAATCTGCCAATCAATTTAGAAATATGTCACTGAAAGTTTAAATTAAAATTACTGGGAGTTTTAAGCCCCAAGTCGTCTCCCAACGAGTTGCAGAAAAATATGCTGTTTTATTAATCAGATATTCCAAAAAGAGTTGAGCTAAGTAAATGGGGATTTAAATTGAGGAATTTTAAATAATAAAAATAAGAGGCCTTGACTGGGAATTGATTGGTTAGAATCTCTATCATTGATGGTGTGATTGTAAGATTAATTTATAATTAATAGTTTTTCTGTTTGGTTATCCCTTACTAGGTAAGAGAAAGTCAAACAAGTGGAAATGCCAGATCTATTCACAAGTTGCAACCCACTTAGTTCAAAGGGATTGGCGTCGGTGACAGGATAGCAATCCAACATTCAACCCAATTACAAATTTTTCTTTCAATCCTTCCAACTCAAGAGTTCCTTTTAATCAACTCCCCATCAAGTAATGAAACTACTCACGCATTGTAAATAAAAAATCCATGGCACATGAAAGGGAATTAAAAGAAGACATGATTATTGGAATGGAATTTAAATTAAAAAGAAATAATCCTTGCATTAATTAATCATAAAAATATCTGAATGACAAAATTGAAAATAACAAAGAACATGGAAGAATAAAACCAAGTTAAGAGAACAAACTAGAGTGATGAAGTCTTGATGAGGAAAATAACTCTTCTCAATGTTCCAATGCTAAGATCAATTGAAAATTAAAATTCCTAAAACTAGAGAGAAAAAAACCTAAGAGAGTCAAAAACTAGATCTAAACTACTTAATGAATGTTTTCTCTGTTGTTTCTGCATATTCTCTGACTCTGGTCTGCTGTTCCGGGCCGAAAACTGGGCTGAAATAAGGTCCAAAATCGCTGGTTTCAGATTCTGTAGTTTATGCAGATCGCGCATGTCACGCGATCGCGTCGTCCATGCGGACACGTCGCTGGCGCTTTTCCTCTTCACGCGTTCGCGTCGTCCACGCTACCGCGTTGCTTGTGCTTTCCAATCCACGCGGCCGCGCAAGCCATGCGGCCGCGTCACTGCGATTTGCGCTCCTTCGTGCGGTTGCGTGAGCCATGCGACCGCGTCACTTTTCGCTGGTTATCTCCTCAAACTCTTGTGTTCCTTCCATTTTTGCTAGCTTCCTCTCCAATCTCCGTCTCATTCATGCCCTATAAAGCCTGAAACGCTTGACACACAGATTACGGCATCGAATGGAATAAAGGAGAATTAAAATTAAATAATTAAAGTCTCTGGGAAGCGATTTTCAAACATGTAATAAATTCAGGAAGGAAATCTAAATGCATGCTAAATTGATGAATAAGTGGGTAAGGATCGCGACAAAACCACACAATTAAACACAATATAAACTACGCTCTATGTTCTTTTTCTTCTAAGCCGAGTTTGTTGAAAGCCATTCTGAATAATACGTCGGCAGAACTCCCATGGTCTATTAGCGTGCGGTGAAGATTTGCGTTTGCCAGTATAATAGTGATGACCATGGGATCGTCATGACCTAATGCGACGCCGGATGCGTCTTCCTTTGTAAAAGTGATCGCCGGGATGTCGGGTGCTTCCTCCTTTCCTGCGACGTGATATACATCTTTGAGATGTCTTTTATGAGATGATTTGGAGATTCCTCCACCGGCAAATCCGCTGTGTATCATGTGGACATGTCTTTCTAGCGTTCGAGATGATCGCGCGGTTGGTCCGACGTCTTCTGTTCTTCTTCTTTTTCTTTGTTCATCATCATGGGTGGCCAGATATCGATCTAGCTTTCCTTCTCATACGAGCTTTTCTATGACATTTTTTAAATCAAAACACTCATTGGTGGAGTGCCCGCGGATCCGATGGTATTCACAATATTTAGCCCGGTTTCCTCCTCTTTTTTTGCCTTTGAGTGGCCGAGCTAGTGGTATTTTTTCCGTGATGCAAACCTCTCCGTATACATCCACAAGAAACACCCGTAGAGGGGTGTAATTGTGGTATTTTTTAATTTTATCTCTATGTTAGTCTTCCTTCTTTCTGGAATCTTTATCCTTATCCTGGGGGGTGAACCCGGCCTTCGAGGTCTCTCCTAGTCGGGAGTTTTCCTCCATGTTGATGTACTTTTTCGCTCGTTCCTACACCTCGTTCAGAGATGTGGGGTACTTTTTTGATATAGATTGACTAAAGGGCCCTTCTCGTAAGCCATTAATGAGGCCCATAATAGCGGCTTCTGTTGGCAGGTTCTGTATATCCATGCATGTCTTGTTGAATCTTTCCATGTAGTTGCGCAGGGTTTTTCGTTCTCCTTACCTGATTCCAGTAAGCTCGGAGCATGTTTAGCTTTGTCCTTTTGGATAGAGAATCTGGCCAGGAATTTCTTAGCCATATCGTCGAAACTTGAGATGGACCTAAGAGGGAGGTTGTCGAACCATCTAATTGCTGTTTTTGTTAAAGTAGTTGGAAAGGCTTTGCAACGAACTGCATCTGAGACGTTGGTGAGATACATTCTACTTCTGAAGTTGCTGAGATGATGGCCGGGATCTGTAGTGCCATCGTATAAGTTCATGTTTGGGAGTTTAAAGTCCTTTGTGATTTTTGCCTTCATGATCTCCTTGGTGAATGGGTCTTGCTCCTTGCGGGTGCTATCTTCGGGAGTGGATTGGCTGGCTTTCGTCTTGACATCGGCTTCAAGTTTTAGGAGTTTGTTCTCCAATTCCCAGTGTTGCCTTATTTCCCTTTGTAGGTCCTTCTCGGCCTCTCGTTGGCGTAGGGCTTCTTCTTCAAGTTGTTTTAACCGGTCTTGAAATGCATCCATGGCTCCCTTGTTTGGGGAATTCTTCTTGTTGTTGATTTG
Organism: Arachis hypogaea; assembly: GCF_003086295.3. NCBI lineage: Eukaryota > Viridiplantae > Streptophyta > Magnoliopsida > Fabales > Fabaceae > Arachis > Arachis hypogaea. The sequence continues at coordinate 79,006,163 of NC_092044.1, read as the reverse complement.
GAAAGTATCTTTTAGGGTGGCGTCTGCGTTTTTATGCGGCGTTCTTTCTTCTAGATCTGAGGTGTGGTCATTGTCATGGTCATCCGCCATGGTGATAGGATGACTTCCAGGTTTCCCGGCAACGGCGCCAATATTCCGAGGGTTACCTAAAACTGTAGGTCGATTTCAGATGAGATCTTCCGTGCTGGTCGGAACGGTTGTATCCGATTTGTTGGACTTGATGGTGGTGCTGATTCCTTCGTCTCCGGAGGGTGGGGGGAACCTGCAAGGGACTCTGATGTTTAAGTTAGCAAGTGTATTAAGCAGGTATTGAGTAGAATCAGAGTATGAGTTATACTTGGGTACTCCAGCGTATTTATAATAGTGTAGAGTGACCTTCTTAGACAAGATAAGTTAATTATCTTATCTTATCTTTATTTTTTGAGTGAGTTCATCTAATCTTCAAAGGAACCGCCCTTCTCCCTGTAGGCTTGGGTTGCCTTCGGCTTTGGTGCGCGGTCCTCCATTAGGGCCCTTCTTTGGGCCTTCCTGGTGACTTGGCCGAACTCTTTGAGAAGAGGTCGGGTTGTCCTGACCTGAAAAAGTCGGTCGCTTTGTCTGTAGAACATCGCGGGTTGGACAGCTCGACCCAGGGTATGAAACTTACCATTGACAATATCGATAATAATAATATCTTTACCAAATAATATTCTTAATAAATTAATAACAATACTAATAATTTTCTTTTAATACAAATAAAACAATTTAAGTAATAAATAGTCGTATTTATAACCTCCTTAAAGACTTAACTTTTTTAAGTTTTATTTCTAAACTTTTATTAATTATGTTTTAAATCTCAAATTTTTAATTATTTTATATTTAACCCAACACTTTTAGAAAACTACTAATTAGCTCTTTGTTTATTAATATTTATAAAAATAACTCTGAGTTTTTATAAAAATAGCCGTTCATCTCCAAACACTTATTTTTTACTCAGAATACTTCTAAACTTATTTATTTGTAAAATTAACCTCAATTTTTATCAAAACAAAATTTAATTCTTCAAATTAATAATATTATCATGGTAACAATACAGTTCTTTAAACCTAAAAATATCTTTTTATAATCAGTTTGAAAATATATATATATATATATAACTATAAATCCGTTTTAAATTTTACGGCTACCGAATCTTCGCAGTTTTTAAAGTAATTTCTCGTCCCTTTAATCACACAAAATTTTATTTGATTTTCAAAAAAATTCTAGTCCCAAATTCATCAAAATAATCTGGTTTTTAACTGCATTTGAATCGACTGAACCTCTAACTTATCACAAATATCAATATATCACAAAAATTTAACATAAATTTAATCAAATCCAATCAATAATAATCAATCACAATATCAATTCACTTATCAATACAAATTTAATTGGTGAAAAGTTATTAAAATTCTATCTTTGTACGAAATTAAGACATTAGAAATTTTAAAAAAACTTTTTAATCGAACTACTGAAGAAAAAATTTTCAAAAATAGTTTGTGCTTTCTAAAATTCTAATTGACCGAACAAAAAGAAAAAGAAAACTATGTCACTATTAATTTTTACCTAATAAAAGTGATACTAACTTATAGAAAAAAAAGATATGATCATTTTACCAAAATCTCATTAGAGATCATGGTTCTTCTCAAGCACACTCTCAGTCTCTCTCTCTTTTTGTTTTAAGCTTGGTTCGGTGGTGAACGAAGAGAACGAAGATAGTTAATGATAATCATGATTAAGTGGCATAGATTATATATATGGATACATGCATATAGCCACGTTTCATTTTTTTCTTAGTTTCCTTAATGGCTTCGGCCAAGTAAATGGAACTATGGTAAAGGATATTGATTAATGGTGATTTAATGGTTAGGTGTTAAGTTTTGGAGTTGTTGAGTCAGCGATTTAAGTTATAAATATTTTTAATGGATAATTATGAAAATTGAATATATTAAAACACAAATAATAATAATATATATAAAGTTAAATATATATGAGTTATTTATATAAATGAGGTTAGTAACTTAAGGATGAAAGATATTTAATAAAATATTAACAATTCTAAATTCATTAAAAAATATCGATAATTACTTATATCGACAAATATCGAATTTGATAATAATAATAATAATAATAATAATAATAATATCTAAACTCTATTATGATTATAGCATATAAAATAAATTAATAATATAATAATAAAATTATATTATTATTTATTTTACTTCGAAATGTGAAATTAACTCGTTAAAATAAAATTAATTGTTGAAAATAATATTTTTTAAAAAATATTATGTTGATTTAAAAATTTGAATTGTTGCATAGTCACCGTAACATAATTATGTTAAAAAATAAGAAAAGACTGGCGTTGGCCCATTCTACGTGGTTATATTTCACCCTTTCAATTTACCCAATGAGTGACAACTTAATTAACAATTTAACATGGCCTCTTCATGTAAAAAATAATGGTAACACACATACATACAATAAGAATAAGACATTTTAAAGAGGAGAATAAGAAGATGATGATTTGAATAAGTAAACATCGTTAACATACAATAAGATGTTTGTAAAGGCGGTTGTGTTCGTTTTTCTCATTAACATGGGATTCTCAGAAACTATTGAAGTAAGTACTTATGGATGCTGCAAAGAATGCACTTGCACACCATTGCAACCTGTTTTTGGTAACACGTGTTGGTGTGAAGACGTTACTAAATCTTGCCATCCAGCTTGTAGATCTTGCATTTGTAAAGATTCAAACCCTTTTCAATGTAGATGTGAAGATACTAAACTTTACAGCTGTTACTTGCCACGTTGTCTTTAATATAGGTGTTCTCATATCTAATTAACTACCATTCAAGGTGTACTCCTAGTTTTTCATTGTCTCTCCATTTTTATGGTATATTTAAGAGAGAGACAATACAAATAAAAATAAAACAGCAAAATAACTGCGGATATTATCAGTAATTTTTTTTCAGAAATTTACTATAAATTTTTCTGCGAATTTATGATGTCGTAGATAATTTGTAAAGATTTTATTGCAATTTTTAAAATTTGCAGCGAATTTCGTAGTTACCTTTCACTCCAAGCGGCGAAAAAATATTACTTGAAAATAGTTGTTGCAAAAAATTCGCAAGTAAATATTCGTAGTAAAATTTGTAGGTAATTTGGCAACAAGCTTGAATCATGTTATATTCACAGTAAAATCTGCAGCAATAAAATTTATGGATTTAAATGCAAACTTGTGGAAAAGAGATACTTGCGGATCATGTAATTAAGTTGTGATTTATAAGAATTATGAGATGGTTGAGGATTTTTGGAGTATTAAATTAAAATTGAAGATCATGCAAGATTCAATTCATGCAAATTATATTTGACTAAACCCTAATTCCATAGTAATTTAGTTTCCTTTAACCTAATTAATCGTCAATTCTTTGGTCACTTAACTTTAATTAGATGTTTAAGTCCAATTCTAGTTTATCAACCACAAAAACCCTAATTATCAAAATATAAGAGGATTATAGGTCACGTATCCCATTAAGTCTAGATAATTAGTATTTAGGAGGAATTGTTTTCAAGCTGTTGTTCAAGTGAATTACTTTTCCAAGATTTAGCAAGAACACAATAAGGGTTATTCTTCTGTTCTACCCAAATCCTTAAGATGAAGAACGAAAACAAATTGTTGAAATTGAAATCAACACATTAATTAAAATAGAAGAGTAATAGTATTAATCCATAGAATAAACAGAGCTCATAACCTTAACAGTGAAGGTTTAGTTGCTCATGGTTCACAGAGAAAACTAGCTAGGGTTCTAAAAAGTGTAAATCGTAGAATGAGGTGCGTAAGAGAAAAGAGAGCCCAAAGGACTGAATCTTTTTCTTTTTATATCTAACCTAATTAATGTAAAATATATTTTCTAAAACTAAATAATATATTTTCTTATGATGAATAAAATAAAGTTTTAATCAATAATCATTGAAGATGTCGTTTTTGGCCCTCTAGAGGCGTGGGGACCACCCTGGAATCTGAAGTTAGTGCCAAACTTAGGTTGGGCCAAGTTTGGCGCCACCCTACCCGTGCATCTCATTCGTCAATAGTTGATCCTGGCTCCAAACTTGGAGATTGCCAAGTTTGGCGCCACCTAGCCAGCATGAATGGGAACTTTTGTTGATGATCATGGTGCCAAACTTCGAGATTGCCAAGTTTGGCGCCCCTCCTGGGCTTGCATTTGCTCCGTTTTCTCTTTCTAAACTATGTCAAATCCGTCCGAATGCTATCTGAATCAAACCAAATTGTACACAACTCAGAGTAGCATTCATAGGGGCTTAAAAATACTTAAATCTTGATTAAACTTAACAAATTTGAATGCAAATTCACTAGGAAAAGATAAGAAAGATACTCACGCATCACAACACCAAACTTTACTTGTTTCTTGTCCTCAAGTAACCAAAACTAATATAAACTTAAGATGTGAATTTGCATGAGAGTTGAGTGCTCAATTAAGCTTCTGTTTGTCTTAAAGTGGGGTTAACAACACTAAAACTATAAATAGTTCTGGCATCTCACTATCCTTTGAATCTTAGAAATGTTAATGTCATTCGAAATTAGAATCCGGATAATATTATGAATTCTCTTTCCTTTTTACTTCGAATTAATCCTTGAACGCAACATTTTTCTTTTCTTTTCTTTTCTTTGGTGCTTTGCACCTTGAGCCTATCCGTGACTTCAAATATTTTATCTCAAACTTTACTTGACACAAAAAATGCCATAACACTTAACTGGGAACTCTTTTGAGTTCTAATTTCTCTTTCAATTGCTCCTAAACAGTGGTGCTCAAAGCCTTTGGCATACTCTGTACTTGCACTTGGTCTCGACTCTTAGTGTCCTGTCTCAAGGATTACTTGAGACATTCACACCACAAGTATATGGCTAGGAAAATAACTATTTGACCTTTTAATCGTAATTGTCCTTCCTAGCCAATGATGCTCAGAACCTTGGACCTCGCCCTTTTATTCTCTTTTTCTTTTTGTTGTTTTTTTTAATTCAAAGATTAATTTCTTGTTTAATTTGAAGAATTCATAATAGTTCTCTAAATTCTTATTTTCTATGCATCAACATCCTTTGATTCAAATTCAAATATACACTGTTTAGATCATGCATTCAAAGTCACAGGTAACACCACCACAATGACCACATTTAAGTAAATAAGAATACTCTTAAATATAAACTCAATTTCTCATGCAATACATCACTTCTTTTTCTTTTTCTTTTTAGATTCAAGCTTAGTGAGCGGTACATGAGACAAATTTTTTTTCAAATTAAAAACAAACAACAAAATTAAACCAAAACCTAGGAACTGAAAATACTAAAGATCATGCAACAAAATAAACAAAGCAATAGAAAACAGGAGTATAACATAATAGGAATGAAAGGAAATAGGAAGTGAAAAGGGACTAAACCACCTCAGCCGCTGCAGTGGGGATCTGGTACACGAAATCGTGATTCACACTTTTCACAACTCCGTGCAGCTGACCAGCAAGTGTACTGGATCGTCCAAGTAATACCTTACGTGAGTAAGGGTCGATCCCACGGAGATTGTCGGGTTGAAGCAAGCTATGGTCGTCTTCTAAATCTCAGTCAGGTAGATTCAAATGGTTATGGAGTTTTGATAATTAAAAGATAAATAAACATAAAATAAAGATAGAGATACTTATGTAATTCAATGGTGGAAATTTCAGATAAGCGTATGGAGATGCATTATTCCTTCTGAATCTCTGCTTTCCTACTGCCTTCATTCAATCATTCATACTCCTTTTCCATGGCAAGCTGTATATTGGGGATCACTGTTGTCAATGGCTACCTCCCGTCCTCTCAGTGAAAATGGTCCTCTACGGTTTCTATACGGCTAATCAACTGTCAAATTTCTCGTATCAGATGAAAAATACTAGGCACAGCTACTGCATGGCTAATCAGCTGTCGGTTCTCGATCGTGTCGGAATAAGATCCAATGATCCTTTTGCGCACTGTCACTGCGCCCCACAGTCGTGAGTTTGAAGCTCGTCACAGTCATCCCTTCCCAGATCCTACTCGGAATACCACAGGCAGGGTTTAGACTTTCCAGATCTCAGGAATGCTGCCAATGGTTTCTAGCCTATACCACGAAGGTTCTAATCTCAGATTTAGATGCCCCATTGTCAGAGGGGAAACGATGTGAATCGTTGATTAGAAACCCAAGAGATATACACTCTAGCTTTCGCAGGTAGAACAGAAGTGGTTGTCAAGCACGCATTAATAAGGGAGAATGATTATGAGCGTCACGGATCATCACATTCATCAGGTTGAAGTGCGAGTGAATATCTTAGAATAAGAATAAGCTTGAATTGAATAGAAAACAGTAGTAATTGCATTAATTCATGAGGAATAGCAGAGCTCCACACCTTAATCTATGAGTTGTAAAAACTCCACCGTTGAAAATTCATAAGTGATAATGGTGTTCATTGGCTTCGGCTCCAGAGAGGGAACCAGAATAACCAAGACTACCAAGATATCTAATACAATGAGAAAAAGTAATATTTATACTAAAACTAGTAGCTAAGGTTTACAGATATAAGTAATGATGCAGAAATCCACTTCCGGGCCCACTTGGTGTGTGCTTGGACTGAGCATTGAAGCTTTCATGTGTAGAGACTTTTCTTGGAGTTAAACGCTAACTTTGATGCCAGTTTAGGCGTTTAACTCCAGCTTGTAACTCAGTTCTGGCGTTTAACGCCAGAATAGGATAGGAAGTTCGCATTTAAACGCCAGTTTGCGTTGTTAAAACTCGGGCAAAGTATGGACTATTATATATTTCTGGAAAGCCCAGGATGTCTACTTTCCAACGCAATTAAGAGCACGCCAATTAGGCTTCTGTAGCTCCAAAAAATCCATTTCGAGTGCAGGGAGGTTAGAATCCAACAGCATCTGTAGTCCTTTTTCAGCCTCTGAATCAGATTTTTGCTCAGGTCCCTCAATTTCAGCCAGAAAATACCTGAAATCAAAGAAAAATACACAAACTCATAGTAAAGTCCAGAAATGTGATTTTTTCATAAAAACTAATAATTATATACTAAAAACTAACTAAATCATACTAAAAACTACCTAAAAATAATGCCAAAAAGTGTATAAATTATCCGCTCATCACAACAACAAACTTAAATTGTTGCTTGTCCCCAAGCAACTGAAAATCAAAATAGAATAAAAAGAAGAGAATATACAATGAATCTCACAATATCAATGAAACTTAGTCCCAATTAGATTAGGGGATATTAGCTTTTTGCTTCTGAACAGTTTTGGCATCTCATTTTATCCTTTGAAGTTCAGAATGATTGGCATCTATAGGAACTCAGAATTTAGATAGTGTTATTGATTCTCCTAGTTCAGTATGTTGATTCTTGAACATAGCTACTTTATGAGTCTTGGCCGTGACCCTAAGCACTTTGTTTTCATGTATTACCACCGGATGCATAAATGCCACAGACACATAATTGGGTGAACTTTTTCAGATTGTGACTTAGCTTTGCTAAAGTCACCAATTAGAGGTGTCCAGAGTTCTTGAGCACACTCTTTTTGCTTTGGATCACGACTTTAACCACTCAGTCTCAAGCTCTTCACTTGGACCTTCATGCCACAAGCACATGGTTAGGGACAGCTTGATTTAGCCGCTTAGGCCTGGATTTTATTTCCTTGGGCCCTCCTATCCTGCACATGGTTTAAAGGGCTATTTGCTTTTTCTGCTTGCTTTTTCTTTTTCTTTCTTTCTTTTTGCCATTTTTTTTTGCAAGCCTTTTCTTTCTCACTGCTTTTTCTTGCTTCAAGAATCAATTTCATGATTTTTCAGATTATCAATAACATTTCTCTTTGTTCGTCATTCTTTCAAGAGCCAACAAAATTAACATTCATAAACTTCACTATAAAAAATGTGCACTGTTCATGCATTCATAAAGAAAAAAAAAGTATTGCCACCACATTAAAATAATTAAACTAATTTCAATGATAAATTTTGAAATCCATGTACTTCTTGTTCTTTTGTAATTTTAAGCACATTTTTCATTTAAGAAAGGTGAATGATTCATGGAATTATTCATAGCTTTAAGACATAGACACTAGATACTAATGATCATGTAGTGAAGACACAAACATAGATAAATCATAAAGCATAAAAGTCGAAAAACAGAAAAATAAGAACAAGGAAATTAAAGAACGGGTCCACCTTAGTGATGGCGGCTAGTTCTTCCTCTTAAAGATCCTATGGAATGCTTGAGCTCCTCAATATCTCTTCCTTGTCTTTGTTGCTCCATATTGGAACTCAAATCTCCCAAAGAAGTGTTGAGTTGCTTCCAATAATTGTGTGGAGGAAAATGCATCCCTTAAGGCATCTTAGGGATTTCTTGATGAGGGACTTCCTCATGCTCTTGTTGAGGTCCATGAGCGGGCTCTCTTGTTTGCTCCATCCTCTTTTTGGTGATGGAATTGTCCTCTTCAATAAGGATGTCTTCCTTTATGACAATCCCAACCGAATTGCATAGGTGACAAATGAGATGAGGAAAGGCTAACCTTGCCAAAGTGGAGGGCTTATCAGCCACCTTGTAGAGTTCTAGAGGTATGATCTCATGAACTTTCACTTCCTCCCCAATCATGATACTATGGATCATGATGGCCCAATCTACAGTTACTTCGGATCGGTTGCTAGTAGGAATGATGGAGCGTTGGATGAACTCAAACCATCCTCTAGCCACATGCTAAAGGTCCGGTCTTCTCAATTGAATCAGCTTGCCTCTTGAGTCTCTTTTCCACTGAACTCCTTCTACATATATGTCCATGAGGACTTGCTCCAACCTTTGATCAAAGTTGACCCTTCTAATGTAAGGTCGTGCGTTTTCTTGCATCATTGGCAAGTTGAACGCCAACCTTACATTTTTTGGAATGAAATCTAAGTATTTTCCCGAACCATTGTAAGCCAATTCTTTGGATTTGAGTTCATACTTTGATCATGGTTCTTAGTGATCCATGCGTTTGCATATAACTTTTGAACCATTAAGATTCCGACTTGTTGAATGGGGTTGGTGAGAACTTCCTAACCTCTTCTTCGAATCTCATGTCGGATCTCCAGATACTCATTCCTTTTGAGCATGAAAGGGACCTCAAGGATCACTTTCTTCTTTGCCATAACTTCATAAAAGTGGTCTTGATGGACCTTTGAGATGAATCTTTCCATCTTTCATGACTCAGAGGTGGAAGCTTTTGCCTTCCCTTTCCTCTTTCTAGAGGTTTCTCTGGCCTTAGGTGCCATAAATGGTTATGGAAAAATAAAAAGCAATGCTTTTACCACACTAAACTTAAAAGGTTTCCTCGTCCTCGAGCAAAAGAAGAAAGAAAGAAGGGGAAGAAGAAGAAAATAGAGGAGATGAAGGGTGGTATACGGTTCGGCCAAGGGGTCAAAGTAGTGTTGGAAATGTGGGAAAATGAAAGGAGTGTGAAGGGGTTTAAATAGGAGTGGGGGGGAGAGGTAGGTTCGTGTATTTGGGGTTGGGTTTGGGAGAGAAAAGTGTTTGAATTTGAAAAGTGAGGTAGGTGGGGTTTTTGGGGAAGAGGAATGGAGGTGAATGGGTAAAGAGAACATAGGGAAGAAGATAGGATTTGATAGGTGAGAGGTGTTTTGGGTAGAGTGTTATAGAGATGTGTGAGGGAGAGAGAGAGAGGTGGGATAGGTGGGGATCCTGTGAGGTCCATAGATCCTGAGGTGTTAAGAATTTCTCATCCCTGCACCATTTAGGCATGTAAATGCCCTCTGTATGCAACACTGGCGTTTAATGCCAGACTGCTGCCTGTTATGGTGTTAAACGCCAGTCTGGTGCTCATTTCTGGCATTAAACGCCCAGAATCGTGCCAGGCTGGGCGTCTAATGCCCATCCTGCTACCCTTACTGGCGTTTAAATGCTAGTAAGTTCTTCTTCCAAGGTGTGCTGTTTTTAATGCTATTTTTGAATTTGCTTTGATTTTTACAGTTATTTTTGTGACTTTACATGATCATCAATCTAAAGAAAACATAAAATAACAATGGAAATTTAACATAGATAAATAAAAATTGGGTTGCCTCCCAACAAGCGCTTCTTTAATGTCAATAGCTTGACAGTGGGCTCTCATGGAGCCTCACAGATAATCAGAGCATGTTGTGGCCTCTCAACACCAAACTTAGAGTTTAGTTGTGGCTTCTCAACACCAAATTTAGAGTTTGGTTGTGGCTTTCCAACACCAAACTTAGAGTTTGAATGTGAGGGCTTTGTTTGACTTTGTATTGAGAGAAGCTTTTCATACTTTTTTTCCATGTGTACAAAAGGAGAACCTTGAGTCTTGAATACAAGGTAGTCCTTATTCAATTGAAGGACCAACTCTCTTCTGTCAACATCAATCACAGCTTTTGCTGTGGCTAGGAAAGGTCTTCCAAGGATGATGGATTCATCCTCATCCTTCCTAGTGTCTAGGATTATGAAGTCAGCAGGGATGTAAAGGCCTTCAACCTTCACTAGCACATCCTCTACTAGTCCATAAGCCTGTTTCATTGATTTGTCTGCCATCCCTAGTGAGATTCTTGTAGCTTGTACCTCAAAGATTCCTAGTTTCTCCATTACAGAGAGTGGCATGAGATTAATACCTGACCCTAGGTCATACAGATCCTTCGCAAAGGTCATGGTGCCTATGGTATAGGGTATTAAGAATTTACCAGGATCCTGTTTCTTTTGAGGTAAAGTTTGCTAAACCCAAGTATTCAGTTCATTAATGAGTAATGGAGGTTCATCCTCCCAAGTCTCATTACCAAATAACTTGGCATTCAGCTTCATGATTGCTCCTAAATATTGGGCAACTTACCCTTCAGCAATGTCTTCATCTTCTTCAGAAGATGAATAGTCATCAGAGATCATGAATGGTAAAAGAAAGTTCAACGGAATCTCTATGGTCTCTGTATGAGCCTCATATTCCTTTGGTTCCTCATTGGGGTACTCCTTAATGGCCAGTGGATGTTCCTTGAGGTCTTCCTCACTGGGAATCACTGCTTATTCACTCTCTCCAGGTTTGGCCATGTTGGTCACGGTTATGGCCTTGCACTCTCTTTTGGGATTCTCTTCTGTATTGCTTGGGAGAGTGCTAGAAGGAGTTTTAGTAACCCTTTTACTCAGCTGACCCACTTGTGCCTCCAAGTTTCTGATGGAGGACCTTGTTTCATTCATGAAACTGAGAGTGGCCTTAGATAGATCAGAGACTATATTTGCTAAGCTAGATGGGTTCTGCTCAGAATTCTCTGTCTATTGCTGAGAGGATGATGGAAAAGGCTTACCATTGCTAAACCTGTTTCTTCCACCATTATTATTGTTAAAGCCTTGTTGAGGCTTTTGTTGATCCTTCCATGAGAAATTTGGATGATTTTTCTATGACGGATTATAGGTGTTTCCATAAGCTTCGCCCATGTAATTCACCTCTACCATTGTAGGGTTCTCAGGATCATAAGCTTATTCTTTAGAAGATGCTTCTTTAATACTGTTGGATGAATCTTGCAATCCATTCAGACTCTGAGAAATCATATTGACTTGCTGAGTCAATATTTTGTTCTGAGCCAATTGATGCACGAAAACTTGTCTCTCAACAAATTTCCCTTCGGCAAGTATACCAAATTGTTCTCAAGTAAAAACTCACAATAGAGTGAGGTCGAATCCCACAGGGATTGATTGGTCAAGAAACTTTAGTTGGAAAAATGTGCTAGTTGAGCTAAATAGAAATTGAGTTGAGAATTGTAGAAAATTAAATGACGGGAAAGTAAATTGCAGAATCTTAAATGGGGATTTGGGGAGATGAGCATAAAGATAAATGGTAGAAAGTAAAGAGAATGGGTAAGATCAGAAATGGGGGATTCATTGGGCTTAGGAGATGTTGCATTCTCCGGATCAAGTTCATTCTCATCTCTTCCTCAATCAATGCATTCATTAATCTCCTTGGCAATCTTAGGTGATTGGATCCCAATTTCTTGGCAACCCAATCTCTCTAAGCTTGAACAATTGTTCAATTCCTTGATTTAATTGCTCATGGGAAGAGATGAAGTATGGTCACTGATTATATCACATGTATTTCCAAATCAAAGTGTTGGGAGGAGAAAGCATGAGAAAGCATTTCTAGCATGATCTCATTATCCCTTTTCCAAGGCTCAGAGGAGATCCAATTATGGAGAGTTTCTTTTCCAAGACAACTAACCAATTGAATTAAGATTGAAAGTTTTCTAGTAAATCAAGAGAAAAGAAAGAGGAAGAAGAATGAAAACTATAATTGATCCATCAAATTACAACAGAGCTCCCTAACCCAATGAAAGGGGATTTAGTTGTTCATAGCTCTGGAAATGGAAGATGATAGAGAAGAATACATTCTAAAGTAACTAGAAAGTGCAAAAAAGTAAATATACAAGGTGTAGTTCTCCAAATTGCCAAACTTCCTTCTAGTTCAAAACTACTCCTATATACTCTTCTTGATCTTCTAGTCAGTTCTTCAAGTCTTGGATATGGGCCTTTAATCTTGAGTTGAAGCAGTTACAATCTTCAGTGGGCTCAGCTTTGCTTGCAGAAAAAGTGTGAGTTAGACATGGGTGGACGTTAGTTAGGACGTTAGTGGTGTTAATGTTAAGTGAAAAGTGGGTTTGAGAACGTTAGTGATGATTACCTTTTTCACTAACGTTCCAGACCAAAATGATTCACGTTAACTTCAACGTTAGCGGCACTAACGTGACCACTAACGTTGCCTCTTGGTCCTTCGCAAATGTTATTGGCATTCACCTTTTCCAATAACATTGCTCTTTGCCTCTTTTCCCACGTTAGTGATCCACGTTAGAATAACTAACGTGACCCTTAACGTGGGCATGCCTAAGCTTTGAGAGCGTTAGTGACACTTACCTTTGTCACTAACGCTCCAAACGCCCCTCCTTCCCACGTTAGTGCCTCACGTTAATTGCATTAACGTGCCCACTAATGTGGTGGTGATTGCCATCTCCAACGTTAGTGACAAAGGTGAGTGTCACTAACTTTGGCCTATCATGCTTAGCTCCAAATTACTCTTCACGTTAGTGGTCTTAACGTGACCACTAACGTGGGCACTATTGACTGAGCCCAACGTTAGTGACAAAGGTGAGTGTCACTAATGTTGGTGATTGCTTTCTCCTCCTACGTTAGAGTTCACGTTAAACGTGACTCTTAACGTGGCTACTTGAGCCCTTTTTGGAACGTTAGTTGCATTCACTTTTACCACTAACGTTGGAGCTCCTCTTTTCCTCCACGTTAGCTACCACGTTAATATAATTAACGTGGCAACTAACATGGGCTATGATGGCTTCGAAGGCGTTATTGGCGATCACTTTTTTCATTAACGTTACAAGCTTGTCCCTATTCCACGTTAGTGGTCACGTTAATTAAATTAACGTGGCTGCTAACGTGGCTCCTTCTTACTTCCTTTGTCCTGAAATCAAGCAATTAAAGTGCATCAAAGCTCTATTCCAAGTCATGAGATTATGCATCATCCATTTTATCATTCAATTCCTGCCTAATTCTCATGAAATCATGTAAAGTTCACAATGTTTTCTTGAATCAAGGTGTAAGTGTATTTTTATCCAAAACTTGCTTATTTACTAAGAAAATGCATGAAACTACCCTAAAACAGTAAAAAAAGGTCAGTGAAACTGGCCAAGATGCCCTAGCATCACAAATATGGCATTCAAAGCATCAATTTCAAGAACTCCCTTCTTCTGAGGCATCCCATTATTCACAGGATTCCTTTCAGAGGTGTACATGAACTGGTTATTTGCAACCATTTCAATGAGTTCTTGAGCTTCTGCAGGTGTTTTCTTCAGGTGAATAGATCCACCTGCAGAATGGTCTAATGACATCTTAGACAATTTAGACAGACTATCATAAAATATATCCAGGATGGTCCATTCTGAAAGCTTGTCAGAAGGACACTTTTTGGTCAGTTGCTTGTATCTTTCCCAAGTTTCATAGAGGGATTCACCTTCTTTCTGCTTGAAGGTTTGAACATCCACTCAAAGCTTGCTCAGCTTTTGAGGAGGAAAGAATTTGGCTAAGAAAGTCATGACCAGCTTATCCCAAGAGTTCAGGCTATCTCTAGGTTGAGAGTCTAACCATATTCTAGCTTTGTCTCTTACAGCAAAAGGGAAAAGCATAAGCTTGTAGACCTCGGGATCAACTCCATTGGTCTTAACAGTATCATAGATCTACAAGAATTCAGTTAAGAATTGAAAAGGATCTTCTGATGGAAGTCCATAAAACTTGCAATTCTGTTGCATCAGAGAAACTAATTGAGGCTTTAGCTCAAAATTGTTTGCTCCAATGGCAGGGATTGAGATGCTTCTTCCATGGAAGTTAGAAGTTGGTGTAGTAAAATCACCAAGCACCTTCCTTGCATTGTTGTTGTTGGGTTCGGCCATAGCTGTTTTCTCTTTTTCAAAAAATTCAGTTAGGTCCTTTTAAGAGTATTGTGCTTTAGCTGCTCTTAGCTTCCTCTTCAGAGTCCTTTCAGGTTTAGGATCAGCTTCAACAAGAATGCCTTTATCCTTGTTTCTGCTCATATGAAACAGAAGAGAACAAAGAAAATATGGAATCCTCTATGTCACAGTATAGAGATTCCTTGATGTGTCAGAGGAAAAGAAGAATAGAAAGATAAGGTAGATAAAGAAGAATTCGAACATATAAAGAGAGAGAGAGTCCGAATAGCTAGTAGAGGAGAAGTGTTAGTGATTAAATAGAAAGAGATGAGAGGGAAATAATTTTCGAAAATTAAATCAAAATTTAAAATAGTTAGTTAATTAAAAAGAATTTTGAAAAATGGTTAATGGTTTTCGAAAATCAAAAGTGAAAAAGTGGTTATGGGGTTTTGAAAAAGATAAGCAATAATAAATTTGAAAAGATAAGAAGTTAGAAAAAGATTTTTAAATTAGAATTTAAAAGGATATGATTAAAAAAAGATATGGTTTAAAAAGATATGATTGTCACACAATTTGAAAAGATTTGATTTTTAAAATTGATGACTTGATTAACAAGAAATTTAAAAGATATGATTCTAAAATTCAAATATTGAACCTTTCTTAACAAGAAAGTAACAAACTTGAAATTTTTGAATTAAGATTTTTGAAAATAGTGAAAGAAAAATGAAAAAGATTTGATTTTTGAAAAAGATATGATTGAAAAGATTTGATTTTGAAAGATATAATTTCAAAAATAAGTATTAAAACATGAAAATTTGAAAAAGATTTAAATTGAAAACAAAATCCCCCCTCTTGTGCCATCCTGGCATTAAACATCCAGAATGGTATCCATTCTGGCGTTTAACGCCCAAAACACTACCTTTTTGGGCGTTTAACGCCCAGCCACCCTGGCTGGCGTTTAAATGCCATATTCCTTACTCACTGGGCGTTTTGAACGCCCAGCTTTTTCTCTATAATTCCTCTGCTGTATGTTCTGAATCTTCAATTCTCTGTATTATTGACTTGAAAAGATATATTTTTGAATTTTAATGATGAGAGAGAAAAACAATAAAATGGAATTAAACATGAAAAACTAAGATCAAAACAAGGAATGCATGCAAGAACACTTTGAATGTTAAGATGAACATCAAGAATACTATGAAGATCATGATGAACATCAAGAACATATTTTTGAAAATTTTTAAGAAAAGAAAGACATGCAAGACACCAAACTTAGAAATTTTCATACTAGAGACACTAACAATTTGAGAATGCACATGAGAAACAACAAAAGACACAAAACAAGAGAATTTAAAGATCAGACAAAGAAAATCATCAAGAACAACTTAAAGATCAATGAAGGACACAATCCATATATTTTCAAAAAATGCAAGAAAAATAAATAAATAAAAATGCAATTGACACTAAACTTAAATTTGACACTAGACTCTAACAACAACAAAAAATATTTATTTTTTTTGGTTTTATGATTTTATAATTTTTTTGTATTTTATTTTTTTATTTATTTTGAAAATTATTTTGAAAAAGGAAATACGAAACTCAAAATTTTTAATAAGAATTTCAGGAATCATGCAATATTAGTCTAAAGCTTCAGTCTAAAAAGATTAGACAAGGTTAACCAAGCTTCAGTAGGATATTACATACAACAGCCAAATTGATGGGAATCAACTAGCTCCTGTGATGATAAAAGCATCATCTGAAACTCTAGAATTCGTTCTTAAAAATTCTGAAAAACAAAATAAAAAAAGAAAAATACCTAATTTAAGCAACAAGATGAACCGTCAGTTGTCCAAACTCGAACAATCCCCAGCAACGGTGCCAAAAACTTAGTACACAAAATCGTGATTCACACTTTTCACATCTCCGTGCAGTTGACCAGCAAGTGCACTGGGTCGTCTAAGTAATACCTTACGTGATTAAGGGTCGATCCCATGGAGATTGTCAGCTTGAAACAAGCTATGGTCGTCTTGTAAATCTAAGTCAGGCATATTCAAATGGTTATGGAGTTTTGATAATTAAAAGATAAATTAACATAAAATAAAGATAGAGATACTTATGTAATTCAATGATTTCAGATAAGCGTACGGAGATGCATTATTCCTTCTGAATCTCTGCTTTCCTGCTGCCTTCATTCAGTCATTCATACTCCTTTCCATGACAAGCTGTATGTTGGGGATCACCGTTGTCAATTGCTACCTCCCGTCTTCTCAGTGAAAATGGTCCTCTACGGCTTGTGTACGGCTAATCAACTGTCGAATTTTTCGTCTCGGATGAAAAATACCAGGCATAGCTACCGCATGGCTAATCAGCTGTCGGTTCTTGATCATGTCAGAATAAGATCCAATGATCCTTTTGCGCACTGTCACTACGCCCCACAGTCGCGAGTTTGAAGCTCGTCACAGTCATCCCTTCCCAGATCCTACTCGGAATACCACAGACAAGGTTTAGACTTTCCGAATCTCAGGAATGCTGCCAATGGTTTCTAGCCTATAACATGAAGGTTCTAATCTTAGATTCGGATGCCCCATTGTCAAAAGAGAAACGATGTGAATCGTTGATTAGAAACCCAAGAGATATACACTCTAGCTTTCGCAGGTAGAAAGGAAGTGGTTGTCAGGCACGCGTTCGTAAGGGAGAATGATGATGAGTGTCATGGATCATCACATTCATCAGGTTAAAGTGTGAGTGAATATCTTAGAATAAGAATAAGCTTGAATTGAATAGAAAACAGTAGTAATTGCATTAATTCTTGAGGAACAGCAGAGCTCCACACCTTAATCTATGAGGTGTAGAAATGCCACCATTGAAAATACATAAGTGATAATGGTGTTCATTGGCTTCGGCCCCATAGAGGGAACCAGAATAACCAAGACTACCAAGATATCTAATACAATGAGAAAATGTAATATTTATACTAAAACTAGTAGCTAAGATTTACAGAGATAAGTAAATGATGCAGAAATCCACTTCCGGGCCCACTTGGTGTGTGCTTGGGCTGAGCATTGAAGCTTTCATGTGTAGAGACTTTTCTTGGAGTTAAACGCCAGCTTTGGTGCCAATTTGGGCATTTAACTCTAGCTTGTAACTCAGTTCTGGCATTTAACGCCAGAATAGGGCAGGAAGTTGGTGTTTAAATGCCAGTTTGCATCGTCAAAACTCGGGCAAAGTATGAATTATTATATATTACTGGAAAGACCAGGATGTCTACTTTTCAATGCAATTGAGAGCACACCAATTGGGCTTCTATCGCTCTAGAAAATCCATTTCGAGTGCAGGGAGGTCAGAATCCAGCAACATCTGCAGTCCTTTTTCAGCCTCTGAATCAGATTTTTGCTCAGGTCCCTCAATTTCAGCTAGAAAATACCTGAAATCACAAAAAAACACACAAACTCATAGTAAATTCCAGAAATGTGATTTTTGCATAAAAACTAATAATTATACACTAAAAACTAACTAAATCATACTAAAAACTACCTAAAAACAATGCCAAAAAGCGTATAAATTATCCACTCATCAGGATCTCTCTCCTCAGGCTGCGGTCCATATGGTCCTCTTAGGCGCTCATAGTAATGTCTCAGCTGAAAAAGCTCTTGGTGTTGAGTTTCTTGCTCCGCTGCCAACTGATGGAGAAGAGTGCTCTGACTGTCTTGTGTTGCCCTCATCTGAGCGAGGGAGGAAGTAAGTGATGCGTGAGCATCTTTTCCTTATTTTCTATCTATTTTAAGTTAGAATTTATTGAGCTTTAGTATATTTTAATGTTAAAATCTTCCTTGGATGCTACTTTGAGTTCTTTTGGTGTTTTAATTATTTCAAGTGAAGTTCGGATCAATTTGGCAGAGTTTTGTGAAACAAAAGAGAAGAATTGAAGCTGCCTATTAGGGTGCTAAATGCTAAGCTGGCGTTTAGCTCAGTATTGGATGGAAGCGTTCTGTCCCCTTTGGGTGCTAAATGCTAAAGCTGGCGGTTAGCGCTAGGCAATCCGGATCACAACCTCATCAAAGGAGCATCTTTAGTTGGATTTAGCTTTTAATTACTCTATTTTATTTTATTTTTGTTATTTGTATTTACAAACAAAATCTTTTAGGTCTAGAATTTTTTATTTTATTTTAGTTTCAAATCAAATTAGGTTAGATATAAAAGAGAAAAGATTCACCTTTCGGGGGGGTCTGTTCACTTCCGCACTTTCAGACTTTTTTAAACCCTTGTTATCTCTCTGAAACTTGAGCCATTAAACTTCCTTGATTAAGGTTAGGACATCTGTTTATTTCTATGGATTAAGACTATTGCCATTCTATTTTAATTAATGTGTTGATTCAGTTTCATGGATTACTTACGTTCTATATCTTATAAATCTGGGTAGATCGGAAGAATAACCTTTATTCTATTTGCGTTCTTGTGATTCTTGGAAGAGATACCCCACCTGAACAACATCTTGAAACTAAATTCCTCCTAAATCGATAATTACTTGAACTAATCAAGATACGTGACATATAATCCTCTTAGCTTTGGGTAATTAGGATTTTTGTGGCAATAAACTAGAATTGAACTTAACCTTCTAATCGAAATTAAGTGACCAAGATATTGGCGGTTAACTAGGTTAGAGGAGACTAAACCACTAAGACATTAGGGTTTAGTCACTGATAGTTTGCCATGAAATGAATCTTGCATGATTGAAATAGTTGGTGAGAAAACTTAATCCAAAAAAGTAAACATCTCCGATACCTTAATTGCTTTCTCTTATATATTTCACACCATTCTCACTGTTTGCTTTTATACTATTTGAATTACTATTTAATGCTTTTGAACCCCAAAATATCACTTTCTGTTTGCCTGACTAAGGAATCATTCGACCATTGTTGCTCACTTCATCCATCCTCGTGGGATCGACCCTCACTCACCTGAGGTATTACATGGTACGACCCGGTGCAATTACCGGTTAGTTTGCGGATTGCAAAATTCGGCATCAAGTTTTTGACGTCATTACCGGGATTAACAACTAACCGTTGTCTAATTGCTTAAATTAGGCATTTTTAACTTTTAGTTTTTATTTGTTTTTACCCTTTTAATTTTCGTAAATTTAAGCTTTACTTTAGTTAAAAAAAATTTATTTTTGAAATTAAATTTGGTGTCTCTCTTAGTAATTTTATTTTATTTTTTTGATTGATTTTCTTTTGATTATTTTCGAATTTAGTGGCTTATTTTTCTTAGTTAAATTTCAAAATTTTAGTGTTGATTGTTTGGTTTATTTTATTCATTTTACACGGGATGCCTCATTGAAAAATCTCTATACTCTGACTTATAGATTTTTATTTTTCTTTATTTTTTGTCTGTTTATGAGCAAAAATAAGATGAAAGAACCCTTTTTTGTTTATAAATAATTTCTGGCGAAATTTTTACAGAAAAATAAAATCCATTAGTAACTAAAAATCTATCTATAATAAAGACTATAATCGAGTTAGTTGTAACTATAATCTGTAACCAAAATAATTATATAATAAAATTAAACCTATTATATTAGAATAATGAAATTTGCAATACAGAAATGGTTACAGTAGTGTAATAAAAAAAATTATGAGATGGTAGTTGATAGTAAATTTTGTATGTACACGCGTATCATATTTATTAAGAATTAAAAGTAAATTTAGCTTAAAACCATCGAATTCCAATGGGGCTGATAATGAGAAGTTGGGTTACTAAGAAGAGAGAATGTGAAAAAAAAAAAGACAGAGAGAACATACTTTGTGTATCAAATACAATATACATATAAGCCGTTTTATATGCAGTCTCGGCGGCATGTATCCGCAGGTTCAGTTTTTAAGGGTAACAAACCGCGCGAACATATAAAGTGTTAACTACTGTTAACTAATTCCATAATTTGATTACTAATATAATACCATTACTAATTAAAGGACTATTCTACCAGGGACAATTGACGGTGACATCGTTTTTTTCGGCATTAACTAAAATCTTCAAAACCTTTCATCATTTTGAAATAACAAAACTCAGGGAAGATACAATCTTTTAAAAATTGTGTTTCCACCTTTCTTTCGTAAATCAAACTTACTGAAAATAGACATTTACTATAATGTTGATGTAATTATCCTTTATCTAGAATAATTTTGGATAAAAATGGGGAAATCATACTTTTTATATCAATATTTCTTAAGATTTTAATTTTAATACTCCTACAATATATTGTTTTAATATTTTTTCTAAAATTTTTGAATTTTTTGAATTTTATTATTTCATTAAAATTATTAATAATAAACGGTTGGTTGATTTTTATTTTATTTTATTTTTTCAAATTTGACCCTTCAATAATTTGAGTACTGAATAGAAAGTTATGTAATCTTTTACCTTTTCATGTATCCAAAAATATACAATAAAACGTTATAAATAAGATGGAAAACGATGATGTTGTTAGGCGATAACAGAAGAAGAAGCAAGATGTTGATAGTGAAGGTAGTTTTTTTCTTTTTTCTCGTGATTGGATTTTTAGCAACTATTGAAGCTGGTCGCCACCGGCAGCATCTTGATCCAAACTTGATCGCCACAACACAAATGTTCAATAATCATGCCGCAAGTTATTACTCTCCATCAAGAAATGCGTTACCTTGCAAGTGTTTTGGTATGAGTGTTTCCTGCAATCCTTCTTGCCAAAGTTGTGGTTGTCTGGATCCTGATAATAGTCATGGTATGAAGTTGTGCATGTGCAATGATGTTTATAAAAATTCTTGCCCCCATTCTTGCAAAGACTGTTTATGTTCCCATGACCTCTAACTCTAATGTCCGTGTGCATACACAATGACCTAATTGTAATGTACTTATATATATATATATATATATATATATATATATATATATATATATATAAAGAATGGTGTGTTATATGTGCTATCCAAGTGTATGTAATGTAATAGTAGTGTGGTGTTGTTTTTGTCAAATATCTTCATATCTACCTATGACGTTTTTTACTATTTCACTAGATACGCTTTTTACTATTTCACTAGTATTAGGGCTTTATATGGCTTGGTTAATCTAAAAAATCAAACCTGTTTTTGGGTTAGCCAAAAATATAATTGGGTTAATTAATTAAATTGATTTTATATGATAAAATTGATTATTAATCGGCTAGAAAATTCAAAAATCGGTTTTTAATCGGTTATAAAAATAAAAACCAATTTTCAAAACTAACCAATTTAAAAAAAAAAAAAACTGGTTTTTACATAGAAAAATTAAACTTTTTAGAAAAAATTAACCAATTTTTAACCGGTTAAAAATTGATTTTAACCGTTTAAAAATCATATTTTACAAAAAAATTCGGTTAACCAATTTGAACACAAGAGTTGCATAAAATTTGGTTTTGGTTAACCACTTTTTAATAATATGGATATAATTTTTAAAATTATTTTATTAAATTGATTAACAAAAATATAATTATGGTTTTTTAACTGATTAACTACAATTTGGTTATTTTATATACACCTCTATGGCTAGTATTTCTTTTTTAACTGTTGCAGAATTCTTTTGGACCTGATTCCATATTCTTGAGTGGTATTTAACTATTTGTTCTTTTGAGATATTAAGAGGTATTTGTTTAAGAATTTTTTTTATATTCTAATTTTGATGCATTTGTTTCTACGATTAATTTGGCCAATAAATCTACTATACTTATACAAAGTATTTTTTTTATCGCATTTTTTATTTTAATTATTATAAAAGTCATTTCATCTGTCCACACAATATTTTGTGCATTTGCTTATTTGTTATCATAGAAGTCATTTCAGAGGGAAGGTGGTTAAGCTTTCACAAAAGTCCATTCATGTTGTCATGCTCGGAGTTTACTATGAGTATCTGCCACAAGTTCTATGGTTAGGGGTGTGAGTGTTGTTTTTGATTTGTTGAACTTCTGATTAGGGATTTTGTTTTTTATTATCAAAACTTCTGAATATTATGGGTGTTGATTATTGTTCTATTTAATATTTTTTCTAATTTGTTACTTGTTTTTTTACTTGTTCTGAATAGTAATTTAGTATTATTGGAAGAGAAGAACAATCAATTGTGATTTCGTTCTCCACTTCACTCCTCCAAGTCTCTGATGGTCATTGATGCCTTGTCTCCACTGAATCCTAAGAAGGTTCAGACCCGCAGCAGAGAATGCCTCCTGAAATCAAGCGGTACTAGTGAGTATCGCTTCTCCTCTCCCTCTTTAAATATCTATTGGCTTCATTCACTATGAATGCTGCAATTTAGCTTGTCATTGCAATTTCCTGTGTTTTGATTGTAGCAAAAAATTCAATAGTCATGAGTTATTTTTGTAAGTGGCAAAAAAAGGACTAGCCTTTACAAATTATGCCTGCCCTGACTTATATGTGACACTGTATATAGTTATCTTATTTTTGTGGGCATTGCTATGAAGTTTATATTAAAGCATCTTCAAAGGGACGACCATATAGAATTAGGTAGGTGAAGGCTTCATAAACTGGTCAGATTCTAAGGATATCTGGTATAGTGACATGCTGCTCAGATGTTAAACCTTTAATGAAGGTTGCTGTATACACATGTGAAGATTCTGGTTTTGAAATTTACCAAGTAATTTCGGAAATCGCTGCACCAAATACTCTATCACTATAAAAATAATTAGTTTTAGCGACAATTTTTAGCGGCAATAATATAATGATTGCTATTTTTTTTAAGTTATGTTTTTATGGCTATTATATATTTGCCATTAATACTATATATTATAATGACAATTATTATTCTTGCCACTAAAAATATAAGAAAAACTACTTTTAATAAAAAAATTTAGTGACCATAGTATTATGGCTGGTATTACTTTTATCAAAATATAAGAAAAATGATCTTTAATAAAAAATTTTGAGTGGCCATTATATTATGGTTGGTATTATTTTTATTAAACTAATTTTTTTATAACAATTAGTTAAAAAAAAACCCACGGACACCTACTACCTCAGCAGTCACCCATTTTCTCTTACTCTCTGAGAAACCTAACCCTAAACCCAGCCACCATCACTATCCGTCATTGCCAAACTCTTCTCCTTCGGTAGAGGGTGCTATCGCCGCTGACAGGACAAAACGTGGGTGCCGTCGCACTGTTCTCATCACTGAACTCTTCTCATTTCTCATCGTTCCTCTTCTCGTCGCCGTCGCACAAAGGAAGCGTTGATCCCGTGGCGTCACCATTGCGAAGGTTGCTCAGTCAGTTGTCGTGTCTTCGAGCTCTCTCTCTCTCTCTCTCTCTCTCTCTCTCTCTCTTGCTCCCTCTCTCTCTCTGTGTGTGTGTGTGTCCGAGGTCAATGTTGAATCTATATTTGATGATATATTTTGGTTTGATTTGAGTGGATTTCATCACATAAACCCACATTTATTCATGTAAATAGCATGCTTTTGTGTTTTCTCTCTAAATTGTGCCTAATTATGAAAACATGCTATTTTGAGCTTAAATTAGTAATTTTTAATCCCACTTTTATGCCATTCGATGCCATGACATGTTTGTTGAGTGATTTTAGGTCCTAGAGGCAAGTTTGGCAAGGCAAAAGTGGAAGGAAGCATGAACAAAGGGAGAAAGCATGAAGAAAACAAAGTGTGTGTACGCACAAGAAGAAAATCAGCAAGTGTGCGTACGCACAGGTCCCAGTGCGTGACTCATTTAATGAAAATCACTGGGGCGATTTCTAGGCCTCCAGAGTCCAATTTTTGGACCTTCTGAAGCTGATTCTTCCTATATTAGACAAGGCCTCACTCCATGTGAAAGGGGGGGAGCAAATTAGGGTTAGTTTAGCATTATGTAGGTTATTTTCTAGAGAGAGAAGCTCCCCTTTCTCTCTAGAAATTAGGGTTCCTAGTTTATTTTCCTTGTAATTTCTCTTTTTAATTCTTGTTTTAATATAGTTTCTTCTACCTTTCCTTGTTCTATTGTCTTAATTTCATTACTTTATCTTGTCACTTTCTCTATTTTTGTCACTTTTATGTATTTGCACTCTTGTCACTTTTATTTACATTTAATGCAATTTTATGTTTCATGCCTCTTTAATTGCTTTATTGAGTTGCTATCTTTATTTTCCTTGCTTGGTAGTTGTAGCATTTATTATTTCTTGTCATTTTATCATGCTTTCTTTCTATGCCTACCAAGTGTTTGATAAAATATTTTGTAGGATTTTAGCCTAGTTTTCTACCCACTTGGTTGGAAAATTGTGTGGTTTGGGTGAACTTGAGTGGTGGATGTCCATTCCACATTGTGTGGGGGTTGTTAATTAATTTGGTTTCCACTAACGCTAGTCTTTCACTAAGTTAATTAGTGAGTCGATTAGGACTTGTGGATTGAGATTAACTATGCCTAGTTGATTTATCCTCGATGTAGGGTTGACTAATTAGGATTAATTCACACACAATTACCATGTTTGTGGTCCACTACTAGGATAGAAAGCCCTAATTACCCAATTCTCACCAAGAGTTTGTTTTTGTCATTTAAATTCCTTTATCATTGCCTTACTTGCTTTCTCTTTTAATTACATGCATGCTAAGTTACTTTCTTGCCTCTTCATTTCATTCCTTGCCATTTACATCTCTTGCTTGCTCTAGCTCTCACAATCTCCCATTCCCCTCATGGCCAATAACATACACTTAATTGCAACTCCTAGGGAGAATGACCCGGGAGCTAAATACTCTCTATTATTTTGTATTGAATTTAATATTTGATCTTGAGAATTCATTATTGGTTTGGACTATGCTACCAACGAAGTGATTCTTGTTTTGATCGATTCCGAACCATACAAGAATTCTCATTTATCAGTCAACATGCACTCTTTGAGCTCACTTCCTTTCCTCTGTTGCCGTCACTTCCGATTCCTCCATCACTGTCATTTACCTGCCTTCTTCGTTGCCGGTAAGCACTGCTGCTTCAATTTAATTTTGCTTGTTTTGTACTTTTGTTAATAATATAAGTTTCTAGCTTTTATGATTTTTGTTTGAGTTTGTTCATTTTTGCTTATTCTGAGATACTGGATTTCTTAAATAATGGTTGAACTGAATGATTGCTCGCTGTCGAATGTTCCTTTCTGTCAATATGGTTAATTTTGTTTATTATGAAATTGTCGATAGCGACAATGGTGAGGTATCTAGTTTAGTGCTGCATCAAATTCCTATACTTGTTCTTTCTTGATTGAGGTTCCCTGGTGTTGCTTGAAAGTCTTAAGAACATGGACTCTGTGAAAGGATGTAGTCATCAAAGTGGATTGCGAATTCTATAAATTATTTGGAGTTATGAGTAGTTGTTGACTTTTGACTATAATAGAAGGTCTCATTCTAAAGTCAAAGTATATGATACCACTGCTTTAAGGGTAGCTTATTATGATGTTGATGAGTATGATGTTTTGCTAATTATGATTTATTCATATATTTGGTTGTTGCAGGAAATAGAGATAATTTAGTAGAGACCAAGATAGCAGAGGTAACTTTCTTGATATGTTGAGGAGTGTTTCTGAATATAATGAAGGGTCTAGTACAAGTACACAATCACACACTGATTGGAAAGTATGCTATCTACACTGCAACTATGCTATATTTTTGTTGTCCATTCTTTTAGATCTAGAACTTGAAATCAGTCATTTGCATTGTTGTAATTTTACTTTTTTAAATAGATAAAATAGGATAATGATGAATTCTTTTCTTTGTTATTGGTTTATGCCTTTCATGGGAGACACCTCTTTATAACAAATGGTGAGAATCATGGTACAATATGTGCTTTAGAATTATGGGAGGCTATAGTGCACTATTATCTGTTTGAGTACTATCAAGATGACTTGGTAGTTGTTCTTTTGAATTCGGTATGCGCTTAGACCCTTCTCTCTTTGTTTCTTCTTTTGTCTTTTCTTTAAGGAAGTTAATTCCAATATAAATCCAAAGTTTAAGACATTTATGCTTAATGCTTATTGCTTAATTTGCTTTCAGGTTTTTTACTAAAAAAGCATCACTGGCTTCAACAGTGATGTAATTCTTGATGCCAAGGATGCTGTGAGAACTGATGTGGTTGGAGGCTTCGCTTTGCAGAAGGTGACACCCGAAAGAAGTTACTTTCGGTGAGTTTTTAGTCAGTACTTAAGAAGATATTTCAATGGAGGAAGCAAAAAGCTTGGAAATTTTTTCTTTGTACCTGCATTCCATATGCTTAAGGTTTCTTTCTCTATGAAGCCTTGTGATGCAGGTAATTGTGTTCATAGGTAATTGTGTATGATAAATTAACTTGATATACTTAAATATGTCCTCTATTTTTTATTTTTCCTTCCTTCCAATTTAACATGAGAGTTTGATTTTTTAAGGTGTGGTGCTAGATAGTCTAGTGATCTAAGCTCATTAAATGAAGAAGCAGTTGATGGAATACTTAGATTTGGAAAAGCTAATTCTTCATTGATTTCACAACTTGCTTCTTCTTCTGGCAAAGTGAAAAAGATATTTGCTCATTGTTTAAATGGAGTAAATGGAGGAGGTATTTTTTCTATTGGGCATGTTGTACAGTTTAAAGTGAATGTGACTCGATTATTACCAGACCAGTATGTCATTTCTCAAATATACTATGTTTGGTGTTATAAATTGTTCATTTGGGATAATTTTGTTTTTTAACATATGAAAGGTTTTCCATACTTAGATACTAAGTCTTTATTCTTCTGTTTATGATATTTTCTTTTCAAAAATCAATATTTTGAGATATCTGACATGGGAAAAAAATTTGGCCTCATTACAATGTAAATGTGACAGGGGTTCAAGTTGGTCATACTTTTCTTTGTCTATCAACAAATGCATCTCAACAAGGGGACAGAAAAGAGACAATAATTAACGGTGGCACAACCTTGGCCTATCTACCTAAAGCAATTTATGAGCTGCTAGTGTCTAAGGTATATGAGAGTTTCATTGTTTTAAGAAACTTTTTGTTACAACTTCGTGACGAGTATACATGACTCAACAACTTGACTTAAAAGTCCAGACTCTCCATGACGAGTATACATGCTTTCAGTACACTGGAAGGTATAACGTATTAATATGCATTGACTTATCCTTCTACAGTATTAATGCTTTAATTTGACGGGGTTTTATCATAATATTCTCTTTCTTGAGTACACATTTAAAAATGAAATGTTTATGCATTCATGTTCTGCTTATATATGGTGTTCCACTATTGGATGGAACAATATATGCACTATGAAAATCCTTTGTTTTGTGGCTAGATTTGAAAGGAAGGCCTATAGTGGGAGTGGTTTTGAAGATGTTATGTATAATACTTATATAAGTTAAATACTAACATGGCCTGTCTGCAGGGTAACTTCTGGTGCATTGGTTGGCAAAATAGTGAGACTCAGTCCAGAGATAACAAGAATATGATTTTACTGGGTGGTATTTTTCTTAAAAACCTTTGCCCATGCCAACTTTATGATTTATCGCTATTATGCTTCGTAATGTCTGAATTTCAACAATACTTTCCATTTATCTATTGCAGATTTGGCGCTTTCAAATAAACTTGTCTTTTACAACCTTGAAGGTCAAGTTATTGGGTGGACCGAGTACAACTGCGAGTATCATTTTTTGATTTTTTGGTTTTCCAAACTTTGAGAAACGACAACTGTTTGCAAGTCATTTAGGTTTGGGCTAGAATTGGTAATAAAATTACAGGATTTCAATTTTAATTCAAAATTGACTTCGTACATGTAATAATATCATTTTTGTTGCATGACAGGTTCTTCAAGCATTAAAGTGAGGAATGAGCGAACTGCCACGGTTCATTTAGTTGGTTCCCACTATATTCCTACCAATCGGGTGATGATGACCTTATTTCTAATTGCAGTTCTTCACAAGTTGATTTATTGAAATGGAGCAATTAATATAAATACATATAATATTGTTATAGGCTGTGGCTTCAATGACAAAAAATGATGAACTTAGCAAGGTCTTGGAGGAACCATTGTATGTTAGAGTTCATCAAGCTCTTCATAGCAGCAATAGTGGACGAAATACTATGGAAGGGGAGGATCTTACCTAAGTTACAAGCATTCATTCTGCTGATGATCTTGTACAAAGTAAACACGACAGCAGAGAAGATATACGCCGTCAGGATAGAGCCAATCAACATACACTACAAGAAAAACACCCATTCAGGTACACTTGAAAAGTGTAGCTAAAAGTGAAAAAAAAATGATGCCTTAGGCTATGGCTACGCTTTTTGGGCTACGGCTACGCTTTTTGGGGTGATTCCTATTCGGCCGTTGCCTATTCCTAAAGGCTACGCTTTTCTGCACCAAGGGCTACGCTTTTGGCGTTTGGGAATAGGCTACGCTTTTCAAGTGATGCTGTTCAGGACCAAAGGCTACGCTTTTCAACTTTCATTCTTCCAGAATAGGCTACGCTTTTCAACGCTACTACATCACTTGTAAAGCGTAGCCCCATTGTATACCATAGCTACTTTTTATAAGTGTAGCCTTAGGTCCCTCTTTTTTTTTTTTTTTTTGGTATACTATAACTACTGTATATTAGTGTAGCCTTAGGTCTCTTTTTTTTTCCTCTATACTATAGCTACTGTATAGTGTAGCCTTAGATCTCGTTTTTTTTTCTGTTTATATATATATATATATATATATATATATATATATATATATATATATATATATATAATTTTCTAATAATTATTAATACAACATAATAATTAATAATATGATTACATGTATAATAATTTTTTTTTATTTAAATAAATTGAATATTATAAAATAAAAATAAATACATAATTATACTAAATAATTTCTTTAAATAATAAAAATCTCAGTACAGGACTTATGTAGCAAAAGGCATCCAAGCTTTTCAAATATGACAAAAGTTGCACTCCTTGAGGAATCAATAACTTTCACCTTAATTCTATACCTGTTTTTATAATATATACAAATGATAATCAATATAAATAAACCTCATACCAACACTATAACTTCAAGGAAAACAAATCAACATGCTTTGAAGACTTTTTACAATAGTATGACCAAGCTTCAGAACAACTTCAATGCCACATCTACATTGAGCAACAAACCAATTAGATCCACCAATCACTCCCATAATTGTACCATACACAGCATAATCACCATCCTAAAAGAAAAGTAACAATAAAAAGGGCATTAGTATTTTAATTTGGACTTGAACAATGAACATAAAAAGAAAGTGAAAAATAATAAAAAATGACTAACCTCTTTACATTCCTTCAATTCTCCAATTGTCTTCCGAGGTGTAATCTCGAGAAAATCTTCCGCAAGTGAGTAATCGTGATCACGTTTTTTAGCACTATTTGATTTCAAAGATCATATAAAGAAAGCAAAATTTTAGATATTATGTAAAGGAATATAGCAATACTTAAAATAGAGTTGTTGTACAACAACAAAAAATATTCACTAACCCTTCGGCAAGCTTTAACTATATCTGCTCTGGGAATTGAGCACCACCTCGAATGTCCTATCACCATAAATAAAAGCAAATAACTCAGCCTCACTAAATGGAAGTAGAAAGAGGGAATTTGGATGCACAAAGTATACCTTGCTATAGTACCGCTTCAGCAACATTTCCTTTGCCACCCTGCACATGCCACAAAAATAGAGTAAATTTGACATGACCTGTTACCAAAATCATAAGAAAGAAGTAACATTTATTTTTACAAGACAACATAGTGTTTTAGGTATAGAAAAAGAATCTTGTTGCACAACCACTCAGTCCAAGATGGTTCTTTGCATAGAGGTGAAACAAGTATCAAACCAAGTACACGTTGTCTATACTTCATCTATTGTAAACATAAAAACATTAGAAAAATTGAACGATCCATCATTGAAAATCTAATGTAATTTAAAAAGGGGAGAGGCTGCATATCACCAACATAATAACTTACAGCAAATAAGGTAAGAATGTAAGCCCCGGCAGCTACTCCCATCGCCAAGGATAGACTTGTATTACAATTCAGCTTCACCTTACCAATAGGAGGCTTCACCCAACGAGTCACACTAATCTGCGCAAATACAAAAGGGGAGACGTCAGAGATTGAAGATCACTTTCGGATACTCGAATGAATGTGAGATTTTCTACCATGTCATCTATATCTGGAGTTACAATGACACGCTTGCTGATCTCCCCAATTGCGCAACAATGTTTCTCACCAGTATTCATAACAGCAACATCTTGAGCAAATGTACAATCTGAACCAGGGGAAACCTGCAACCATTTTGGAATCAATTCAGTAACATTGTGTCACTGAGCATCTATATCACATGACTTTGGAATTTGACCATGCTTCGACCTTGTTTTCTTTACAAATTAGTTTTTCCGACGCCTTATCAAAGTACATTCAATACTTGAAAATTAAGAAAAGGAATTGAAAAACTAACACCAAGATTATATCATGCAATTTATATAGGGAATGCAATACTTACATCATAAAGTGTACTGCCAAGCTTCAGTTTGATAGCACCACTCTTGTATACAAGCATTTTGCCCACGAGGCCAGGTGGTAGTTCATTCAACTTACAGGGCTTCACTTTTTTCATGGATCCTTGAGGTTTAGAAGAGCTCTCACTGCCATCTTGGCTTCCAGAAGAAGCTGATCCTATAATCGCTGGCAAAGCTGCTGGTAACTGGATCAAGAACACACTTGTCTCCGGGTTTTCCTCCTACCATCAAATTGCTCGTCAGAAAACTACTATGATCATTAATAAATTCAATTTCATAAGTTTCAGTTCACTTACCAAAAGGCCAAGCTCCTTTGCTGGATTTGTTGAATTTTCATCGAAGGTTCTGGATTCTGCAGCAATTGCATGGCCTGCATCAGTGATACAAACAAAATTAGAAATCGCTCAGAGTTTCAATCTTCAAAGGTAAACAATATTAACATACTATTCATATGTGAAAATCAAAGAAAGAAAGGCACAGTTACGGCAACAACATTGAAGAGTGTGATAGGATTAATGTTAATAACTCAGTGTAGTACTATGCCTATAACATCAAGAAATCATCATTAATTCATTGGGGTGATACCGAATTGTTTTCTTTGTGCTATTAACCTTAACCCAGTTTGAAGGAACCTTAACATCAGTCTCCAACTGTAGCCAAAACAAATTTAGGGGTAATTAAAATTTATTCTTAACCAACCATTTATTCTTTCAAAACAAACTTTCTTTGAATCACTCCAAATTCATTAATTTGAGACACAGATTCGAAACACTACATATATCATTTTCTTCCCTTTTTTCTTTTGGTGATAAAACAATAGGTGAAACAATTACAAATTTGCAAACCATGGATGCTTACAAGGCAACAAACAAAAAAATAATTCAAATGTTTCAAACTGTAACCTCTATCAAATGAGTAATTCCAGAAACACTCATGAATTCCAAATTCCGCATTCCAAGGCGCTTGCGATACAAGCCGATCAATGAATTTAATTGTTCCTCTTCCATTTGAAAAGCTTTCCGAGCTCTAGTAACCTATTCATACTAATAATATCAACAATTTCATATTGAAGTGCAAAGTATAAAACGAAGCCCAAAAGGAAGTAAATTAAAAGGACAAAGGCAAACCTCTGGAAATTGTGCCTCAGATGCAATGATCAAATTTTTTAGATCGCCTTGATCGGCAGATTCTTTGTTTAAAGAAGACAACATTTTTGTAGCATTGGCAATAATACTGTCAGAGGAGGCAGTTAGAATCAGTCTACTCAACAGATTAGAACGCAAATTATTGTTTTCCTCCTCGCGTATGTTAAGTTGCTGAAGCTTTTTTTCAGCTGACAAAATAGCTTGAATAACTGCAACAGACTTTGGAAAGACAAAATGATTCAAGCAATCAATACCAACTATCTAGCAGATTAAGAAACCTTTTGGGGTCATTTATACCCATAAAATAGGATATACAAATAATCCAAATGCCTATAGCTTTTAGAGTGCTTATTGTTCTTAAATTGAACATGGACCAAATAATCAGATCAAAAGATAGGAGCCTAGTTGTGTGCCCAAGCAAATAACATTAAATTACATTATCTACAGAATATGCTCAGCTCTTTTTACTTTTCCCTCTCTGTTGTAAACTGAGAATGTCAAAGAAATTATATAGGGGATATAGACAAATGATTAAATGATGAACATGATAAATAAATCAATGGTCCAACAAGAAGTCATTTATCACCTTAACTGGCTTAGCATTGCACTATTCTTGTAACCCCGCGTTGTAAATCAGGTGCTCGGCTTAGATTTGTCAAAACTAAAGAAACTATGTCCTCTAACATATAATTTTCAGTACATGTCCTCTAATTATTGCTTTTCTCTTAATCAATACTATTCAGATTTAGAATCAATATGTCATCATTCTCTGTTATTCAGATTCACAACACCAACAAGAACAATTAAAAGTTACACAGCAACAACACCAATAATTAAATCACAATAACATAATAAAAACAAGAAAAAAACAATAACAGATGGAATTCGTACTCAGATGCAGGACAGAACTCAAACCAAGATGAGGGAGAGGGAGCAGTGGAGCACAGGCGACGGAACTGGAACAAACAACGGCAGTGGAACAGAGGCGACGCAACGCAATGATAAAGACAAGTTGCGACGGCGCTGGAGCAGTAGGAGCGGGGACGGCGGCTGGCCCAGATTCGACGGCGGCGACACAGCTTGAAAAAGAGAACAGTGGCTAGGGTTTTTCTTTGAGAGAGAGAAGAAATTCAATGTCTCGGTGAGTGGTGAGCGACGAAGATGAGGAGCGGCGATGGTGAGTGGTGAGCGAAGGTGAAGAAGATGAGGAGCGGCGCGGTGAGTGGTGAGCGATGGTGAGAAGACGAAGGAGAAGGGCGACGGTGAATGGGGGTGAGCAAATGTGAAGACGAAGGAGAAGGGCGACGGCGAGTGGTGATGGCGTGAAAACGGCGTGAAGCAGAGAAGGAGCGTGTTTTTGGAGGAGAAGAACGAGGGTTTCCAAAAAAAAAAAAACCAAATTCATTTAAGTATAGGTGAATATCTTTGGCATCACTTCTGAAGCGCACCCAAAACTTAGTAAATAGGCTACCCTTAAAAAATGTTTTCTTTGGTACAAAAAGTGTACCCATAAATATCAACATACGGCTACGTTTTATAAGTGATTTCTATAGTATCTAAGGCTACACTTTTTAAATGATACCAGAATTGTGTTTCCTATTCTCTAAAAAAAAAGACAACACCAAAAAAAGCGTAGCCTATTCATAGAATAGGCTACGCTTTTCAAATATAGCTTAAAAAAAGTGTGGTTGAATGGGTATTTTTCTTGTAGTGATACAAATAATTTCAATACGAATGAAATTGTAGACGTAGATAGAAAAGAGATTGTAAAAGCAGGTAATAAAGAGATTGTACAAATAATTTCCATTGGGTGTGGGGAAATCCATGAGTTATTGATAAGTGTGCTCCTCTCTCTTGGAAATTTTCTTCATTATTTTTGGCCTTGTTTCCTTTTTAAGAGAAATTTGTATATAAATATTTTGAATTTAATGAAATATTTTATTTTGTAGAAATTAATTTTAGTATATTTGTATTATGTACAATAATAATAATTGTTGGTAAAAATAACTTGAAATTTTAGAAAAAGGATAGGTTGTTATTTCTAAAAGAGTGAGTATAATTAAAAAAGTCTTTAGATTTTAGCGGCAATAATAATGACAACTAAAAGTAAATAACATTGCAATTTTAGAATTATTTTTAGTGGCCATATAAATTGCCGGTAAATGGGTTTTGGCGGCAATAGTAATGGCCATTAAAAGTGAATAACATTGCAATCTTAGAATTACTTTTGGTGCCATATAAATTGCCAAGAAAATGGTCGCTAAAAGTTATATACTTTTTGCGGCCATTAAAACAGTCTTTACCGGCAAATGTTATAATTGCCGCTAAAACCTTTTAGCGACAAAGCATAAGACGGCTAATGTCTAATTGCCGGTAAATGTATTAGTGGCGACTTTTATTGCTGCTAAAAGCAAAATAAATGGCCGCTAAAAGTTATTCTTCTAGTAGTGTATTCCCAATTTTTTTCTCATTATGATTTTATTTGCTAGAATCTAATAAATCTTGACATGGTTTTTCCCTTCCCTTCCACAAACAGGAAGTAACAGCTTGAGTCTTCATGCCTTTATTTGAGTGTCTATCCACTCGTGATGCATGAAAACTTGTCTCTC
Source organism: Arachis hypogaea (assembly GCF_003086295.3). Taxonomy (NCBI): domain Eukaryota; kingdom Viridiplantae; phylum Streptophyta; class Magnoliopsida; order Fabales; family Fabaceae; genus Arachis; species Arachis hypogaea. The sequence continues at coordinate 78,971,345 of NC_092044.1, read as the reverse complement.
AACAAATTTCCCTTCGGCAAGTATACCAAATTATCGTCAAGTAAAAACTCACAATAGAGTGAGGTCGAATCCCACAGGGATTGATTGGTCAAGCAACTTTAGTTGGAAGAATATGCTAGTTGAGCTAAACAAAATGTAGTTTGAGAATTGCAGAAAATTAAATGGCGGGAAAGTAAATAGCAGAAAATAAAGTGCAGAATCTTAGATGGGGATTTGGGAAAATGAGCATGTAAATAAATGGCAAAAAGGAAAGAGAATGGGTAAGATCAGAAATGGGGATTTCATTGGACTCAGGAGATGTTGTATTCTCCGGATCAAATTCATTTTCATCTCTTCCTCAATAAAAGCATCTATTGATCTCCTTGGCAATCTTAAGTGATTGGGTTCCAATTCCTTGGCAACCCAATCTCTCTAAACTTGAACAATTGCCCAATTCCTTGATTTAATTGCTCATGGGAAGAGATGAAGTGTGGTCACTGATTATACCACATGTATTTCCAAATCAAAGTGTTGGGAGGATTACATGTCACTATATCTGCCCAGACCCTAATTTGGTCCAACATGAGAAAGCATTTCTAGCATGATCTCCTCATCCCTTTTCCAAGGCTCAGAGGAGATTCAATTATGGAGAGTTTCTTTTCCAAGACAACTAACCAATTGAATTAAGATCGAAAGCTTTCTAGTAAATCAAAAGAGAGGAAAGAAGAAGAGAATGAAAACTATAATTGATCCATCAAATTACAACAGAGCTCCCTAACCCAATGAAAGGGGTTTAGTTGTTCATAGCTCTAGAAATGGAAAATGGCAGAAAAGAATACATCCCTAGCTAAAAGTGCAGAAAAGTAAATATACAGAGGGTAGTTCTCCAAAGTGCCAAGCTTTTCTTATAGTTCAAAACTACTCCTATATATACTACTTCTCTTGATCTTCTAATGAGTTCTTCAAGTCTTAGATGTGGGCCTTAGATCTTGAGTTGAAGCAGTTACAATCTTTAGTGGGCTCAGCTTGCAGAAAAGTATGAATTAGGCATGGGCGTTAGTGATGTTAACGTTAAGTGAGATTGTGGGTTTGAGAACGTTAGTGGCAATCAGCTTTTTCACTAACGTTCCAACCCCATATAGCCCATGTTAACTCCAATGTTAGTGGCACTAACGTGACCACTAACGTTGCCTTATAAACATTCGCAAGCGTTATTGGGACTCACATTTCCCAATAACGTTGCCTTGTGCCCCTTATCCCTACGTTAGAGTTCACGTTAGTGTAACTAACGTGGCTCTTAACGTGGGTATGCCTCATTTTCAAGAGCGTTTGTGACACTTACCTTTGTAACTAACGCTCCAAGTGCCCCTACTCTCCATGTTAGAGCTCACGTTAACTAAGTTAACGTGGTCACTAACGTGGTAGTGGATGCCATCTCCAACGTTAGTGACAAAGGTGAGTGTCTCTAACGTTGGCTCATCAATCTTAGCTCCACGTTAACTTTCATGTTAGTGGTCTTAATGTGACCACTAACGTGGGCAGTGCTAGTTTGATCCAATGTTAGTGACAAAGGTGAGTGTCACTAACGTTGGCATTGTTCCTCTCTTCCAGGTTAGAGTTTACGTTAACTAAGTTGACGTGACTCTTAACGTGGCTCATTGCCAAATTTTGGAGCCTTAGTGGTGTTCACGTTTACCACTGACGTTGGAGCTCTCTTTGTCTCCACGTTAACTACCACGTTAATCTAGTTAACATGGCAATTAACGTGGGCTTATGATGGCTTCGCAGGCGTTATTGGTGATCACTTTTCTTATTAACGTTGCAAGCTCTTTCCCATTCCACGTTAGTGGTCACATTAACTAGGTTAACGTGGCTACTAACGTGGTTCTTTCTTGCTTCCTTTGTCCTGAAATCAAGCAAATAAAGTACATCAAAGCTCTAGTCAAAGTCATGAGATTATGCATCATCAATTTATCATTCAATTCTTGCAGAATCCTCATGAAATCATGTGAAATTCACAATAGTTGCTTGAATCAAGGTGTGAGTGTATTTTCATCTAAAACTTGCCTTATTCTCTAAGAAAATGCATGAAACTACCTTAGAACAGTAAAGAAAAGGTCAGTGAAACTGGCCTAGATGCCCTGGCATCAACTCGCTGTAAAATAAATAATAATAAGAGGAACCTTATCCTTCAACTGAGAGCTTCAAAGTTTTTAAAATTTCAAGAGGTCTATACTCTATTTTGTCTCAATCATCAAAATGTGCTTACTTTGTATTTTTCTGTAAAATTACTTGTTTACAACTAAGTAACTGGAGATATGGTTTAACTGCAGGCAAAAATTCAAGAATTAGCTGAACATGTTCCAAAGGGCCATATGCCACGAACAATGACTATTCCTTTCATGGGAGAACTCACAAGAAAGGTGTTATTTTCTACTTGTTGACATTAAACTAACAGTCAGAACATATTTTTATTTATCAAGCATGTGATAGTTGTGTTAACTTCATAGTTGGACTTCCTTTACTGTTTATATTTCCTTAAAAGCTCATGAATAAAATCTTTGGTGAAAATAGATGGGCACATTAAGAATTATTGAGAAATAATATAGAACTTTATGCTCTCAATACATATAAAACTAATTAATGTGAAAATGTAAATATGTTCTTTTTAACTAAATGATGTAGCATGATCCTTACGATGATATCTTCTTTTCACATAGTTTTTTGCAAAAGTAGGAAGCTATATATAATATATTGTAGCTTGGATTTTGTAACACTCTATCACATAGAGTCTTATGCTTAAGTCATAAGACAGAGGTGGCAAGGTATTATAACCTCTAAAATAAAATATATATACGTATATACTTGAAGAGATATAATATTCAAGGAGTCTTGAAAGAAAGTTAACTCAAAATCGTGAAAAAATTAAAAGCGCAACACTCAAAAGTAACGTTTACCTTTCTAAGAAGAAAGAAGAGATACATATATACATATATAAGAGTAGAGAGTCAAGGATATAAAATATTCATGGTTCGGGCTCAACGTGCGAAGCTAAGGCTGGCCGGAGAATAAATACATACATACATATAATCCCAAAAATATCAAAGTACTCAAAAGAAACCTAGTTCCCCATCAAGAACCTCTATGAGATACAACAGCAAAATATAACATGGGAGAAGTCTATACATAAGTACATATATATCAAAACACCCAAAGTATGATAGCCCAACTTCGCTACGACAGGAAATCCAGGCGCCTAGTGAGGTGCCTCTCGACCTGCATCTGAAAAACATAAATATCCGTATGGAATGAGAACTGACAGTTCTCAGCATGGTAACGGTGACAACATACATAATATATAAGGTCCGAGGAAAGCCAGAGGCAATCCTAGAACTCCGACACTCAGATTATAAAACTTAAAGATTTAAAAACGAAAGCCATAAGTAGGGTGGTTCTCTAAGTTTCCTAAACTTAACCAAAACTCTATCCAAAACCCTCCATCATCCGCCTTCCTCCAAGTCCTCCAACTCCGGTAGAAATACACTGACAGACAAACAGACAATGGCAAATATAATTAGAGTACAAATAATGCAGGTAGCAAGTATAGCAATTAGGCATACTAAATCATAAAGACACTCCCAATTAATACACAAGCAAGTAAATCAAACATATGCATATGATGTATGCATGTCCTATGGCTGATAAGTCTCACCTATCAATTATAAAGCCAACCTGACATGTTTGGTAGCCAACCCTAGACAGAACACCACAACATGGAACAAGTATTACTCGTCTCCTCATGCCGGTGTTTTACCCAACCCAGAATAAGTATTACTCGTCTACTTAGGTAGGTACGTCAAACCATAACCCGGGTAGGAATTACTCGTCTATCCTCAAAATTTACATCTCAGATAGGAATTACTTGTGTATCCTCAAAATTGAATCTCGGATAAGAATTACTCGTCTATCCTAAAAAATTATGTCATACATAGGAATTACTCATCTATTCTCAAAGCCTTTACTCAATAACTCACATCCTCATAACCAATATTCTAAGCTTTCTGGTCTCATATCTCATTCAAGTTTAATTAATCTTCTTCACATTAAATATCATTCATCACTTGTCTCATTTATTACTTTCATCATCTCATGAAATCGAGTATCCCCTTCTTCAACTCCTCCGATGCCAATTCTATTTTCTTCCACTCGCTAACCCTTACTTCATGACATAAAAACCTTACTAATAAAATTTAATCAAAGTTTTCAGAGGTTTGAAAAATCAAAGTTCAATATTCAAAAATAGTGAATTTTGATCAAAACAATAGTTTCGGAGGTTTACAGGCTTACCGAGAAGGTCAAATGGTGAAAAACGGAGTTTTTGTGCAAAATAGGGTAGTGTGCGTACCCATAGCTGGTGTGCGTACGCACATAGCAGAACGACCTTCTCAACCTATGTGTACTCACCCTTGTGTGGGTACACAGACACCAAATCACACTTTCTGGTTTGTGCGTACGCACACACACCAGAAATTCTGGTTTTCTGCACTTAGAAAATTTGCAGTTTTTTGCACCTAATTTCCAACGCCCATAACTTCCTCTACAAAATTCGGATTTTCACAAACTTTATACCATTTTAAAGCTCTTGAAATTATATTTACTTTAAAATAGGTTTCATTCAAGTCCAAAGTCTAAGGCTTAAGTTATGGACCGTCAAAATTCATTAAAAATTTGTTTTTACCAAACTACAAAACTCAAGTTTTCCAAACAAAAACCAACCAATTCCTATTCAAAACCATCTCATGCCACATCCTAACTCACCAAACATCAAGCCATCATTTGTCAATCATTTAGTTACCTAAAAATACCAACATTTCCTTATGAACACATTATCATATTTTCCACATTCATAAATACACATGTTAATTCCATCAATTCAAGCTACACCACATCAATTCTTCATCCATCCTTAATACATCATCAATCATCATTATTTATACTCATCAACATCATAATTTCACATACAAACCCTTTTAATTATTCACCCATCTCATGCATAATTTTCCACCAAATAAATATTTATATCAACAATTCACAATAATCATCAACTCATTATATTAGCAATTAAAAATTCATCATACTATCCCAATGTCATACATACATATACAAATACTTATTTACTAACCACATTACTCAATCAACTCATACCGTTCAACTTATCCTACGGTCATCTAGTCTAAGTTTTCACGAGACATTGTATATTAACTACGAAAAATCGAAACTATACCTTGGTCGATTTCCTCGTGTAACCCAAAGTCAACTCAATTAGGCAAGGTCCAAGTCTCCACCACCAAAATTCAGCACCCAAATTTCCCACTCAAGCTTCCAATCATTTCAATTGCGTTCCAAATCCAACTATAAACTACCTAACACATATTATCACATTCATACACAAACTCAATTTTCAATAACAATTAATTAATAGATTTACTAGGATTTGAGGATCCTTACCTAATCTGTGCCTCAAGCTAACAAAAATTCACTAATTTCTCAAGCTAATCGGATTTTATTACATCAAAAATCAAAGATTTCAACACCTTACACCTTGACTTTTCAAAATTGGGGAAAAGAAAATTGATAATGAAACTATGACTTCCTTATCTAATGAAGTACTGGGCTTTGTAGAGCTTGATGTGGTGGACGTATAGCCGCAAACGGTGCGGCAATCGGAACTCGGAGCAAAAAGTTATGGCAACTTGAATTTGGAACAAGGGTTTTGAACTTCTCCTTCTTCCCCCTTGTGTTTATGAACATGTGTGGTGAATGGAGGAGGAAGGAATGCTGAAATGCTTAAGTGTGGGTTGGATTGGGTTGGGCCTTGGGCCAATACAGGCCTGGTTTACTCGGTTAAGCCTGTTTGGCCCAATCTTGGACCAAATTCTTTAAAATTAGTGTCAAAATTCATGTTTTAATTAATTCTACCTCAGTAAACTATAAAATTTAATTTTCTTAAATAAAAATTATTTTCTTGGATAATTATTTATTAATTTAATGGATTTTACAGATTTAAATCTCAACAAGTACGTAGTAGTTGTGTAGTGATTAAATCTCAACATTGTATTTCAAGTTATTAAACTTGATGGCATTTCAACAAAATCTTCACGCCATAATTTTCTTGATTGTATACTGAGATAACATTACATATCCAATGCAATCTACTTGTTAGAATGTATTGAATTCTTTTATGTAATAGACTGAACTCAATGCAATGCATATATGAATGTGGTTTACAGTTTTGATTACTTATAATTCTTCTCTGATTTTCACATTTCCTTTTTTTTAAAGCAAGAGCTCAACACAATAATACTTTATTTAATGAATATGTTAGGAAGGTACATGGGAAATTTCCTGCTTTATTTATGTGAAAACTTGCATAAATTTGTATTCATTTACTCACTGTACAGGCACATAGAAGAATAACTCTCTGTATAGGCTCTGAACAAGTGAACAATTTCTATTACATGTATGTATAGGTTTTGGCTAAATTATTCTTTTTATATGGCTCAAAACCCTAGAAAATGCTCCTTGCTGTTTAGTGTTTGAACTTTAATGTTTATTGATTTGTTTAAACTTGTGTCGCATATTCATTACTCAACTGTAATGCGTCAACAAAAATATTTTTGCTTAACATATTTTTTTTCTTTTGCTAGCTGGAGGACATGATGTGAAGAAAATATCTTCCATAGAAATATGAGATGGGCTGGGTTTCATATAGACGTTAGTTATCTAAATGTAATATTTTGATGTGTTCTATACTTTTTTTAAAAGACTTAATCCGGTATAAAACCGTGACCATAGATTAGGCTATGATCACGGTATAAAACAGGAGTGACCATAAAGTTAGCTATGGTCATGGTTTTACAAAAAGGTGACCATAGATAACCTGTGGTCACGCTAAAACTGTGACCATAGATTAGGCTATGGTCACGGTTTTAATAAAGCGGTGATCATAGAGTAACCTATAGTCACGATAAAAAAACGTGGCCTTTCTGCCAGAATTTGATCACTACACCCATGACCATAGAAACTATAATGATAGATAAAAAAATCGTGACCATAAGTCTTTGGCCACACTAGAATAGGCCATAGTGAAAAAAACGTGACCATAGACCTATGGTCACCCTTTTCACAAGCTATGGTCACAATTTTTCACCGTGACCATAGACCTTTTTTGTAGTGACAATGGTGGCGGTGAGTGGAGACGCGATAAAAAGCTGCTACGAGACTTCAACAACAGTAGTGGCCACCATATATAGTACGGTAGAGACAGAGGAGAGGATGCGGCGAGCAATGGAGGAGGGTTGCACTAGGCAAATGGAGGAGAGGAGAGGGACAAGGAAGAGAAAACATCATGATAATAGAGAGAAAGATAATTCGTGGAATGAGGAGGAAGGGGGTGTATTTCAAATTTATCCCAAATTTATCGTCAAATTTGCTTACAACAATGATCTGCTAGTTGCCAAAATAACACATTTTATTTTTTGGCATAACCGTTAGTTTTTTCTGATTAATATGACAGTAATATTGGCGCCATTAAATTACCCATTCACACCAAAATTCACCATCCAATTTTTAGTTTTGGCTACCAAATTTGACAATATTTTATGTAAACACTGGGTAATTAATAAATAGTTAACCAATAAATTATTTTTTATTTAAAGAAATTAAAAAATTAAATTTGATAAGTTAGATGGGTAGAAATAATTAAAATTTGAGTTTTGATACTAATTTTAAAGATTTTGTCCCAAAAATGTGCTAACAGGCCAAACCAATTAGATCGAGTCTAAACCAGGCCCAAGGCCCAACATATATATGCATCAACCTTAAGCTTTTTAGCTCATTTTCACATAAAGAGTGAGGGTTCCACGGTGAGAGAGGAAAGGGAGGAATGAAAACCTAAGCCAACTTCCAATCTAATCTTCAATCTTCCGTAACTTTCAATTTGGAGCTTTGATTGATGAGCTGTCAGTGGCCATGCGTTCTTCTCAAAATTCTCTACAAAAATCACCTTACAATTTGGTAAGAAATTTGAGAATTCATGCCTAGTTCTCACCTTTTTCATTTTAGAAAATTTTGGAGTTTTGGTATTGAAGAATTGAATGATTTTGATGGTTTAGGTGAACTCTAGTAAGGGTTAATCACTAGAATTTTGGTAATCCTAGGTTGGTTTTTTTAGTAAATTGTGTGGTGTTAGATTAAATTGTGTGTGTTAAGATCACATTGGTGGATGCTGTATGATTGATTTGAGCCTTGGAAGTTGAGATTCTTTTTGGTGAAGAAGTTGGAGCTTTAAAGATTTTGAAAATTTAGGCTAGATGACCATATGACAAGCTTGAATTGAATTTAGTTGTTGATTTGATTAGTGAAAAAATGTGTACTGGTGTGTAATTGACATATGATACGTTGAATATATGGGTTGGCATGTCGTGGCATGAGATTAATGTATGTGAATGTAATTGTTGTTGATTTGGTTGAAGAGTTATTGAATATATATATTGTTGTATAAAATTGATGGAATTGAGAATTAGAATGGTGTGGAAGGAATGGAATGGTATTATTTTAAGTACTTTAAGTATTGTTTTTAGAAGTGAAATGTAGGTTTTGATTTGACAATTTGGAAAGAATAGATGTGTTGGTGTTTTGGTAAAAAGTGAACTTTTCTCCAACTTCGCTGACTCATAACTTGGCTTCGGACCCCCAATTTGTGTGAAACTTATTTCAAATGAAAATTGGGTCTGTGAAGTTTATGCCGTTCGAAAAACGGATGAAAAATTATTTAAAACGAGAAAGTTATGCTTGTGGGAAGTTCGGTGTAAAAATCTCATTTTCTACAAACTTAACAACTTTTGAGAAAAATGGAGTGTCACGTACGCGGCCTACACGCACGACGTGAGCTATGCTCACTGTTTTGTAATCTCGCGTATGTGGGGCAAGCCCTGCGTACGCGGAACCCAATTTTGAAAGCTCGCGTACGCGAGAGTACACACGTAACGCGAGCACTTCCCCCTATTTTTGCAATCTCGCATACGCAATCATGGTTTCGTGTACACGAGCCCCTTTTTTAGCCAAAAATGAGATTTTTGAGTTTAAGTCAATTCTTTATCTTTCGAAACCTCCTTTACACTTGTTTAAGATTTGTTAGTGAGCCTTTAAAACATAGAATGAGGATGAGTTAGTTAGATAAATTAAGGAGATAGTTGAAAGGGTTTTGCAAAGTGTTAACTAAATTAACGAGGCATTGGTAATGTTGAATAAGAAATAAATAATGAAGATAATGATAATAGTAAAGAAATGTGGCTGAGTTGAGATGTGTTTGATGATGAGGTTGGTTATGAGAAATAAGAAGAATAGGAATGAATTTCTGAATGACACTTCGGGTAAGATGTAATGGCATTATCCACTTGCTCCGGGTGAGAGTTGAGAAGTCGAGGAAGATGCAATGGCATCGTCCACTTGCTCTGGGTATAAGTCTGGGTATAATTTTGAGAAGTAAGGGTGATTTATGATGAATATCTTTATGAATTCTCTCTGATTGCTAATGGTGACAGGGCACCTAATCGCTCTAATGGTGAGAGGGCACTCTCCCTCTAACGGTCAGCTAATCTGTTGAGATTTTTGTGTGCAACAGAGGGACAACGCTCGGGTTAGCTACCGGGCATGTAGGGTTGGCTGTATAACCGACATATGAGCTCATCAACCATAGGACAGGCATACATCATATGCATTTGTTTATTTTGTTTGAGTTTGCATTACTTGGGCTGGCCTATTTGAATATCTATGCTTATATTTTATATGTTGTTCTAATTGCTGTAACTCCATTTTATCTGTGTTTTTCTTTTCTGTATTGTATGTCTATGTAACTGAGAAATCCTGTAAGGACCCAATTTCTGGTACGTCATGATCATACTAGGAACTGAGTGCTACCAACTTGTCTTTCTAATTATTATTTATTATTAATAATATGAGCTTGATTCATTGTTAAAAGCATAGTTATTTTGTGAGGTATTTTTTTTGAAAACGTTTGGATTAATAAATAGAATCATTCATAATCAATTCACAAATAATAACAGATAAAACAGTTATAAACAACCACACATAAATACATCTCAAGCACTTGATAACATTCCATGATCCAGCCTTTATTAGAGTATAGACTTTTAGTTAGAACACCCCTAGATATAGCTAAATAATAACTACATACATATATATACATACAACATCCCAGGCCCTGACTTGTTCAAGAAGTCCCTAAGCTGGCGCCCAGGCTAGTCCCTCTAAACTACTAAAGTGAGGGAAAGTAGGTACTAGGTCTTCAAAACTCAAGTCAGGTGGAACATCATCAAAAGGTGAAACATTATCTACTACTCCTCTCCAAGATCAGTCATTGCCATATGACATCTCTCTGGTACCTCATCAGGTAGCCACATAACAGGAGTCTCGTACATAGAATTTAAGTTAAAGTTTGCATACAAACGGGGTGTAGACGTTGGCTAGTCTCACAGTATATACATATAAACAGGTAACAGAGTTTACTATAGACTCAGAAGACTACCTAGAGCGGAATCTTCTTTGCAGGACGATCATCAGTGGAGTACGAAAGGGTACTATTGCTTCCATCTGAATGGGGAAGTGAGAGAGAAGGGGTAAAAATTGGGGAGTTCTTAGTAGGGGCGGGGTTATTAGTTAAGTTCATTAATTCCATGTTGTTTAGCAAAAAAATAGCATAATACAGGAAGCAGTAAATAAAAGATACAGATAAATAGAGAAGATAGAGAAAACAGATAGGAGAACACAAACTGAAGAATACAAGAAAATAAAACACAGACACAGTGAATAGAATATAAACAAAGAAAGCATACATTCAAACAGCAATCATAACAGAGAAAATGCACAACCAAATATGATGCATGTCTAGCCCTAGTGCAGGTAATGAGCTCATTTGTTGGTTACTAACTCGCTCCCGATGTTACCCAGCAACCTCTGTCTGGATAAGGCTTTTCTGTTGGCAATACCCGTTGCAAGCAACTTTTGTCTTGCTGGGTATCCACTACAAGCAACCTTTGTCTTGCAGGGCGGCACTTATTAGCCGATATACGCCCAACACACTCACTGTAAGCAACCTCTGTCTTACAGGAACACACTGATCTTGATACCTCTGTAAGCAACCTCTGTCTTACAGTAAAGCATTATAGCAAGGTATCCCAGGAAAGCATTCTCAGTGGTCGTACCACCATCTATCTGATTGCCTCAATGCAGTAGATGAACACACAAATATCTCAGGAGTTGCCTTAGTGCAACAAATGAATAAACAAACATCTCTTGGTTGTCTCAAGCAACAAATGACCTTTCAACAGGTCCTCTGCTCTTATTTTCTATTCTCTTTATCATATTACTCTTTTCTTTTTGTCTTTTTACTCTGCTTTGATTACTCTTTTCTCTATGTCTCTTTACTCTGATCTGGTTACTCTGTTCTCTGTATCTCTTTGCTTTTTTCTGAGTACTCTTTCCTCTGTATTTATATTATTCTTTTTTTTTTATCTTTTTACTTTACTCTGCTCTGATTTCTCTGCTTAACGTATGTATTTAAAGCTTATGTAAATTTCGCTATGAATAGTTAGCCTGTCCCAAGTATAGGTTCATTAAGTCTATACTGAAATAGTTTAACTTTTCATATAATACCTAACCCTAGTTGTAACTCAAGGACTAACTATGTTATCCTAGTTCGTTCACTAATCTCTTTCTGTTTTTCTGTCATTAAAACTTTACAAACTTTTCCTTGGTTTTTATCTTTTCTTTAACTTTCTATCTTTCTTTTATCTTTGCCTCACTAATATATTCTTACCACTCCCTAAGTGTTTTATGAAGGTGATTATGAGATTCTACACTTAAAGTTGTCTTTCTAAAGCTTTTACAGAAAACTGCCTTTTCCACATTATTTTATTATTTTTATTAAAATATTATTTTTAATTAAATATTATTATTTAATATTTTATTATTATTTATTATTTTATCATTAAATTTTCGAAAATTACCCCACTTTAACTTTTAACCTTTAAAATTCACTTTTTTCCACCCGTAACTTTTAATATTTATACTTTAACCATCCTAACTTTCAGAAATTACCAAATAACCCTCCAAATACCAAAAACTTTACTTCCTTGCCCTTTTCAAGATCTAAGGCCTGTTCTTCCATGTTCTTCATCTCACTCAAAGTGTTCTTCGTGCTCTTCGTAAATTCTTCAGATTTCTTTCTCTATTTTCACCTATTTTTCAGTCTTTTCAGCAACCGATTTTTACCATAATTCATAATAAATTCCCAGCCACTAAAACCCCATCATTTCCACATGATTTCAACACAAATTCAACCTCAATTTAGAGCTTAGGGTTTCATTTTCCAGCTGATCCAAGAACACAAACTCAATGCTTGAATTTCATCAAATTTCATCAAAATTTCACCAAATTTTCAACAAGAATCACTCATATAAATCATAAATTTCAAGCACATACAAACCATACCATAATCACACAACTCAAACACAATTAATCAAGATTAAATTCGTCAATCCCTACCTGGTCTTGCTGCTCCAAATTTGGTTATACTTTCAGGTGGTCCTTAAGCACTTTTTCCACCTAAATCACATCAAGAACAACTTTAAATCCAGAAACCCTCAACTGACCAAATCTCTCTCAGCATGTTAGGAAGGGATATCTCACCTTAGACTTGCTGGAAATTAACGTTTCTTGGCCCTCAAGTCAAGTTAAGCATGATTCCTAAGGAAGAACATCAAGAAAACACATGTTTAAGCATGTTTCCTTGAAACCGAAGCAAAAGGGAGATGATGCAGCCAACTCACCTTGATTCTAGCCTTGATAAGTCATATGATTATGTAGAGAAAGAAGAGAGGATCATTTGGTGAAATCGGAGTTTTGATTTGAGTTTTAGTTCAGAAGAAATCAAGCTTTGAAGATTTAGAACTAAGAACTTTTCTCTCTTTTTCTCTCTTGGAAATTTCGGCCACAAGGAGCAAATGAACCACCCTTGGCAGTTTTGGGGGTGTAGGGTGAGTTGTGATTGGTTGGCTCGGAGGTGGATTAAAATAATATTAAAATATCTCAGGTGTATAACTACTAAAACTAGATGTATCGGAACACTTGTAAAAACATCTCTAAAAATTCTTTTCTGAGCTACTAGCATAAATGACACTAGTAATATATTTATTATGAGAATAGAATATGTATGATGAGGCCTTAGCAATGCTAAAGTCATCAGGAAGTGTTGGTGCTAAGCTGCACCACTAAACAGTGAACTCGGTTAAACCGATATCCTGTTTTTAACTAAAACAGACCAGGTAATACTATAATATCATTCAAGAAGCTTCTAATACTAATATAATGATAATATTATACTATTATCTCTCTTCTCTCATGAATCGAGTCTGGTTCGTCAAACTGGGACTATTATAAAAATCAGAATCAAAACTCCTAACCGATACGGTTCAAAAAACTACGTTCTTTGTGATTGTGTTATCGAGCTTGCCCCAAAAGAGGTCCTAGCTTAAAGATGACATAATGATAATGAGGATTGAGATTCTTGATGATACATTAGAAATGTTCCCTTTACTGATCTTCCAGAGAAATCCATATATTCCGAAAAGATCTTGCATACTCGAAAAACCGAGTTATTACATTCTATCCTCTTAAAAGAAAACTTTGCCCTCAAAATTTCAGCAACGTGCAGAATCCATCTTCAAGCATCCAAATCCTACATAGCCATAGCCATGAAGATCATAATAGCTATAAAGATAGTTGTGCCTCGCATCGATTCATCGTTTGGAACGTGATTAAACCAGGCCTATTCAAAGTCATTGAGGTCTTATCCGCATCAAACAATGAATATTAAGGTGATCAGTCTTAATATCTCAAGTTAAGCACGAAGATTCCCAAAATGAGCACTCATAGACATTCATGCCCAATGTATCTTAAAGATACCCTAACAGCATGAGACACACAAGCAAAGTATGTAGTAAAGCATAGTAAGTCCACTCCCAAGGCTCTATTAGGAACGAACTGCTCTGATACCAAATTGTAACGACTCAATTTCTGGTACGTCATGATCATACTAGGAACCGAGTGCTACCAACTTGTCTTCCTAATTATTATCTATTATTTATAATATGAGCCTGATTCGTTATTAAAAGCGTAGTTATTTTGGGAGGTACTTTTTTTTGAAAATATTTGGATTAATAAATAGAATCATTCATAATCAATTCACAAATAATAACAGATAAAATTGTTATAAACAACCACACATAAATACATCTCAAGCAGTTGATAACATTTCGTGATCCAGCCTTATTAGAGTACAGACTTCTAGTTAGAACACCCCTAGATATAGCTAAATAATAACTACATACATATCATACATACAGCATCACAGGCCCTGACCTGTTCAAAAAGTCCCTAAGCTGGCGCCCAGGCTAGCCTAGACTCTGTACTCACCTAGTCCCTCTAAACTACTAAAGCGAGGGAAAGTAGGTTCTAGGTATTCAAAACTCAAGTCAGGTGGAACATCATCAAAAGGTGAAACATCATCTACTACTCCTCTGCATGATCAGTCATCGCCATATGACGTTTCTCTGGTACCTCATCTGGTAGCCACATAACAGGAGTCTTGTACACAGGATTTAAGTTAAAGTTGGCATACAAACGGGGTGCAGATGTTGGCTGGTCTCACAGTACGTACATATAAACAGCTAACGGAGTTTACTCTAGACTCAAAAGACTATCTAGAGCAGAATCTTCTTTGCAGAACAATCGTCAGTGGAGTACAGAAGGGTACTATTGCTTCCATCTGAAGAGGGAAGGGAGAGAGAAGGGGTGAGAATTGTGGAGTTGTTAGTAGGGACAGGGTTATTACTTAAGTTCATTAATTCCGTGCTGTTTAGCAGACAAATAGCATAATACAAGAAGAAGTAAATAGAAGATACAGATAAATAGAGAAGATAGAGAAAACTGATAGCAGAACACAAACAGAAGAATACAAGAAAATAAAATACAGACACAGTGTATAGAATACAGACAAAGAAAGCATACATTCAAACAACAATCATAACAGAGGAAATTCGCAACCAAATAAGATGCATGTCTAGCCCTAGTGCAGGTAATGAGCTCATTTGTCGGTTACTAACCCGCTCTCGACGTTACCCAACAACCTTTGTCTAGATAAGGCTTTCCTGTTGGCAATACCCATTGCAAGCAACCTTTGTCTTGCAGGGTATCCACTACAAGCAACCTTTGTCTTGCAGGGCGGCACTTATTAGCCGATATACGCCCAACACACTCACTGTAAGCAACCTCTGTCTTACAGGAACAACAACACACTCACTATAAGCAACCTCTGTCTTATAGGAGCATGATGAGCGGATAATTTGTACGCTTTTTGGCATTGTTTTTAGTATGTTTTTAGTATGATCTAGTTAGTTTTTAGTATATTTTTATTAGTTTTTAGTTAAAATTCACTTTTCTGGACTTTACTATGAGTTTGTGTATTTTTCTGTGATTTCAGGTATTTTCTAGCTGAAATTGAGGGACCTGAGCAAAAATCTGATTCAGAGACTAAAAAGGACTGCAAATGCTGTTGGATTCTGACCTCCCTGCACTCGAAGTGGATTTTCTGGAGCTATAGAAGCCCAATTGGCGCGCTCTCAACGGCGTTGGAAAGTAGACATCCTGGGCTTTCCAGCAATATATGATACTCCATACCTTGCCCAAGATTTGATGGCCCAAACCGGCGTTCAAAGTCACCCTCAGAATTCCCAGCGTTAAACGCCGGAACTGGCACAAGAATGGGAGTTAAACGCCCAAACTGGCATAAAAGCTGGCGTTTAACTCCAAGAAGAGTCTCTACACGAAAATGCTTCAATGCTCAGCCCAAGCACACACCAAGTGGGCCCGGAAGTGGATTTTTATGTCATTTACTCATCTCTGTAAACCCTAGGCTACTAGTTCTCTATAAGTAGGACCTTTTACTATTGTATTTTCATCTTGGTTCTTCTGGTTCCCTCTCTGGGGCCGAGGCCAATGATCACACTATCACTTATGTATTTTCAACGGTGGAGCTTCTACACACCATAGATTAAGGTGTGGAGCTCTGCTGTACCTCGAGTATTAATGCAATTACTATTGTTCTTCTATTCAATTCCGCTTGTTCTTGTTCCAAGATATCACTTGTTCTTCAACTTGATGAATGTGATGATCCGTGACACTCATCATCATTCTCACCTATGAACGTGTGCCTGACAACCACCTCCGTTCTACCTTAGATTGGGTGAATATCTCTTGGATTCCTGATACACGATGCATGGTTGATCGCCTGACAACCGAGTGCTCGCCTGACAACCGAGCCAGCCATTCCGTGAGATCAGAGTCTTCGTGGTATAGGCTAGAACTGATGGCGGCATTCAAGAGAATCCGGAAGGTCTAACCTTGTCTGTGGTATTCTGAGTAGGATTCAATGACTGAATGATTGTGACGTGCTTCAAACTCCTGAGGGCGGGGCGTTAGTGACAGACGCAAAAGAATCACTGGATTCTATTCCGGCCTGATCGAGAACCGACAGATGGATAGCCGTGCCGTGACAGGGTGCGTTGAACATTTCCACTGAGAGGATGGGAGGTAGCCACTGACAACGGTGAAACCCTTGCTTAAGCTTGCCATGGAAAGGAGTAAGAAGGATTGGATGAAGACAGTAGGAAAGCAGAGAGACGGAAGGGACAAGCATCTTCATACGCTTATCTGAAATTCCTGCCAATGAATTACATAAGTATCTCTATCTTTATCTTTATGTTTTATTCATCATTCATAATCATTCGAGTTTGCCTGACTAAGATTTACAAGGTGACCATAGCTTGCTTCATACCAACAATCTCTGTGGGATCGACCCTTACTCGCGTAAGGTTTATTACTTGGATGACCCAGTACACTTGCTGGTTAGTTGTGCGAAGTTGTAGTGATCACAATTTCGTGCACCAAGTTTTTGGCGCCGTTGCGGGGATTGTTGAGTTTGGACAACTGACGGTTCATCTTGTTGCTTAGATTAGGTATTTTTTTTTTCAGAATTCTTGAAGATGAATCCTAGTGTTTCATGATGATCTGTTGAAAGTCTGGCTGGCTGTGAAGCCATGTCTAATTTCATTGGACCGAGGTTTCAACTCATCATCACAAGAGCATGTTGATTTTTATCAATCTTGCTATTGGAGCAGTGATCTGCTAAGGCTTGGCTGGCCTTTGGCCATGTCTAGTGTTTTGGACCGAAGCTTTCTTTGAAAGCTTGGCTGGCTGTGAAGCCATGTCTAATTCCTGGACCGGAGTCTTAGACTAAACATTGCATGATTCTTGGAATTCCCATTAAGAATTTTGATACCTTTTTCCACTTTATTTTCGAAAAATCCAAAAAAAATTTTAAAATCATAAAATCCAAAAATATTTATTGTTTGATACTAGTGTCTCATTTTAAGTTTGGTGTCAATTGCATACATTCATTCATGTGTCTTAAGGATCTTCAAGTAATTCTTGATGATTTCTTACTATGGTCTTTGAATTCTCTTGACTTGAGTGTTTATGTGTCTCATATGCATTAGTGTCAGTAGTATACAAATTGCTAAGTTTGGTGTCTTGCATGCATTGTTATTTGATTTTAGTTGCATTTTGATTATTCTTCATTAGTAGAAATCCAAAAATATTTTTAATTTGTGTCTTTTCAAGTCAATAATACAGAGAATTGAAGATTCAGAACATACTGCAGAGGAATTGCACAAAAAAAGCTGGGCGTTCAAAATGCCCAGTGAAGAAGGGCAGACTGGCGTTTAAACGCCAGCCAGGGTACCTGGTTGGGCGTTTAACGCCCAAAAGGGTAGATTTTTGGGCGTTAAACGCCAGAATGTGCACCATTCTGGGCGTTTAACGCCAAGATGGCATAGGAGGGAAGATTTTGTTTTCAAATCAAATTTTTTCAAGTTTTCAAAATCTTTTCAAAATCAAATCTTTTTCAAATCATATCTTTTCAATCAAATCTTTTTCAAATTCAATTTCTTTCTATTTTCAAAAATACTTGCTATCAATTAATGATTTGATTCAACATTTCTAGTATGTTGCCTTTTCTGTTGAGAGAGGTTTAATGTTTGAATCATATCTTTTCTTGATAGCCAAGTCATTAATTTTTAAAATCAAATCTTTTTTTAAAAAGTGTTTTTCAAATCATATCTTCTCATCACATCTTTTTAAAATCAATCATATCTTCTTAACCACATCTTTTTCAAAATAGTTTTCAATCAAATCTTTTTGATTTCTAATTTCAAAATCTTTTTCAAAAATCACTTGATCTCTTTCCCACTCTTGGTTTTTGAAAATTAATTAGTGTTTTTCAAACCTTTTACTTAATTTTCGAAAATTACTTCCCTTCTTCTCACATCCTTCTATTTATGGACTAACACTATTCCTTAATGCAAAATTCGAACTCCATCTTCTTTGATAAGTTCGAATTTTCTACTTCTGCCTTCTATTTTTTCTTTTCCTCTGACACCTCAAGGAATCTCTATACTATGACATAGAGGATTCCATATTTTCTTGTTCTCTTCTCTTTCTTATGAGCAGGAGCAAGGACAAAAGCATTCTTGTTGAGGCTGATCCTGAACCTGAAAGGACCTTGAAGCGAAAGCTAAGAGAAGCCAAGGCACAACTCTCTGTAGAGGACCTAACAGAAATCTTCAAAGAAGAAGAACCCATGGCAGCCGAAAACAACAACAATGCCAACAATGCAAGGAAGGTGCTGGGTGACTTTACTGCACCTACTCCCGACTTCTATGGGAGAAGCATCTCTATCCCTGCCATTGGAGCAAACAACTTTGAGCTTAAGCCTCAATTAGTTTCTCTAATGCAACAGAATTGCAAGTTCCATGGACTTCCATTGGAAGATCCTCATCAGTTCTTAGCTGAATTCTTGCAAATCTGTGACACTGTCAAGACTAATGGGGTTGACCCTGAGGTCTACAGACTTATGCTATTCCCTTTTGCTGTAAGAGACAGAGCAAGGACATGGTTGGACTCTCAACCTAAAGAAAGCCTGAACTCATGGGAAAAGCTCGTCAATGCCTTCTTGGCAAAGTTCTTTCCACCTCAAAAATTGAGTAAGCTTAGAGTGGAAGTCCAAACCTTCAGACAGAAGGAAGGAGAATCCCTCTATGAAGCTTGGGAAAGATACAAACAATTAATCAGAAAGTGTCCCTCTGACATGCTTTCTGAATAGAGCATCATAGGTATTTTCTATGATGGTCTCTCTGAACTGTCCAAGATGTCTTTGGATAGCTCTGCTGGAGGATCTCTTCATCTGAAGAAGATGCCTACAGACGCTTAAGAGCTGATTGAAATGGTTGCAAATAACCAATTCATGTACACTTCTGAAAGGAATCCTGTGAACAATGGGACTAGTCAGAAGAAAGGAGTTCTTGAGATTGACACTCTGAATGCCATATTGGCTCAGAACAAAATATTAACTCAACAAGTCAATATGATTTCTCAAAGTCTGTCTGGAATGCAAAATGCACCAAGCAGTACTAAAGAAGCTTCATCTGAGGAAGAAGCTTATGATCCTGAGAACCCTTCAATGGAAGAGGTGAATTACATGGGAGAACCCTATGGGAACACCTATAATTCTTCATGGAGAAATCATCCAAATTTTTCATGGAAGGATCAACAGAGACCTCAACAAGGTTTCAACAACAATAATGGTGGAAGAAACAGGTTTAGCAATAGCAAGCCTTTTCCATCATCTTCTCAGCAACAGACAGAGAGTTCTAAGCAGAATACCTCTGACTTAGCAATCATGGTCTCTGATCTAATCAAAACCACTCAAAGTTTCATGACTGAAACAAGGTCCTCCATTAGAAATTTGGAGGCACAAGTGGGTCAGCTGAGCAAGAAAATTTCTGAACTCCCTCCTAGTACTCTTCCAAGCAATACAGAAGAAAATCCAAAAGGAGAGTGCAAAGCCATCAATATGGCCGAATTTGGAGAGGAGGAAGAGGCAGTGAACGCCACTGAGGAAGACCTCAATGGACGTCCACTGGCCTCCAATGAGTTCCCCAATGAGGAACCATGGGAATCTGAGGCTCAAAATGAGACCATAGAGATTCCATTGAACTTACTTCTGCCATTCATGAGCTCTGATGAGTATTCTTCCTCTGAAGAGGATGAGTATGTCACTGAAGAGCAAGTTGCTAAATACCTTGGAGCAATCATGAAGCTAAATGACAAGTTATTTGGGAATGAGACTTGGGAAGATGAACCTCCTTTGCTCACCAAGGAACTGGATGACTTGTCTAGGCAGAAACTGCCTCAAAAGAGACAGGATCCTGGGAAGTTTTCAATACCTTGTACCATAGGCACCATGACCTTCAAGAAGGCCTTGTGTGACTTAGGGTCAAGTGTAAACCTCAAGCCTCTCTCTGTAATGGAGAAGTTAGGGATCTTTGAGGTGCAAGCTGCAAAAATCTCACTAGAGATGGCAGACAATTCAAGAAAACAAGCTTATGGACTTGTGGAGGATGTTCTGATAAAGGTTGAAGATCATTACATCCCTGCTAATTTCATAGTCCTAGAGACTGGGAAGTGCATGGATGAATCCATCATCCTTGGCAGACCCTTCATAGCCACAGCAAGGGCTGTGATTGATGTTGATAGAGGAGAATTGATCATTCAAGTGAATGAAGAATCCTTTGTGTTTAAGGCTCAAGGATATCCCTCTGTCATCATGGAGAGGAAGCATGAAGAGCTTCTCTCAAAACAGAGCCACATAGAGCCCCCACAGTCAAACTCTAAGTTTGGTGTTGGGAGGCCACAACCAACTTCTAAGTTTGGTGTTGAACCCCCACATTCAAACTCTAAGTTTGGTGTTGGGAGGTTCCAACATTGCTCTGAGCATCTCTAAGGCTCCATGAGAGCCCACTGTCAAGCTATTGACATTAAAGAAGCGCTTGTTGGGAGGCAACCCAATGTTATATTTTATCTATTCTCTTTTGTTATTTTATGTTTTCTGTAGGTTGATGATCATGAGAAGTCACAAAATCAATTGAAAAAGCAAAAATAGAAAGAAAAACAGGAAGAAAAATAGCACACCCTGGAGGAAGAACCTGCTGGCGTTTAAACGCCAGTAAGGCTAGCAGATGGGCGTTTAACGCCCAGTCTGGCACCATTCTGGGCGTTTAACGCCAGAAAGGGGCACCAGACTGGCGTTAAACGCCAGAAAAGGGCAAGCACTTGGCGTTAAACGCCAGAAATGGGCACCAGCCCGGCGTTTAACGCCAAAATTGGCCAGAAACATATTTTTGCATGCCATTTAGTGCAGGGATGACTTTTCCTTGACACCTCAGGATCTGTGGACCCCACAGGATCCCCACCTACCCTACCACTCTCTCTCTTCTTCACCCATTCACCAATCACCTCAACACCTCTTCCCCAAAAAACCCTTCACCTATCAAATCCCATCTTTCTCTTCACCACTCACATCCATTCTTCTCCCTTTGGCCGAACCACAAGGCCATCTCCATCTCCCCTATTTCTTCTTCTTCTACTCTCTTCTTTCTTCTTTTGCTCGAGGACGAGCAAACCTTTTAAGTTTGGTGTGGTAAAAGCATTGCTTTTTGTTTTTTCCATAACCATTTATGGCATCCAAGGCCAGAGAAACCTCTAGAAAGAGGATAGGGAAGGCAAAAGCTTTCACCTCCGAGTCATGGGAGATGGAGAGATTCATCTCAAGGGTGCATCAAGACCACTTCTATGAAGTTGTGGCCTTGAAGAAGGTGATCCCTGAGGTCCCTTTTTCACTCAAAAAGGGTCAACTTTGATCAAAGGTTGGACCAAGTCCTCATAAACATTTGTGAAGAGGGCGCTCAATGGAAGAGAAACTCAAGAGGGAAGCCGGTTCAACTGAGAAGGCATGACCTCAAGCCCATCACTAAGAAAAGGATGGAGCAAGCATGAGGAAATTCCTCCTCATAAAATCCCTGAGATGCCTCAAGGGATGCACTTTCCTCCACAAAACTATTGGGAGCAAATCAACACCTCCCTAGGAGAATTGAGTCCAACATGGGACAACTAAGGGTGGAGCATCAAGAACATTCCATCCTCCTCCATGAAATTAGAGAAGATCAAAGAATCATGAGAGAGGAGCAACAAAGACAAGGAAGAGACATTGAGGAGCTCAAGCACTCCATAGGATCTTCAAGAGGAAGAACAAGCCGCCATCACTAAGGTGGACCCGTTCTTTAATTTCCTTGTTCTTTACTTTCCTGTTTTTCGAATTTTAGTGCTTATGTTTATCTATGTTTGTGTCTTGTGATCATTAGTGTCTTAGTGTCTATGCCTTAAAGTTATGAATGTCCTATGAATCCATCACCTTTCTTAAATAAAAACTGTTTTTATTACAAAAGAACAAGAAGTACAGGATTTCGAATTCATCTTTAAAACTAGTTTAATTATTTTGATGTGGTGACAATGCTTTTTGTTTTCTGAATGTATGCTTGAACAGTGCATATGTCTTTTGAATTTGTTGTTCATGAATGTTAAAATTGTTGGCTCTTGAAAGAATGATGAAAAAGGAGACATGTTACTGAGGATCTGAAAAATCATAAAAATGATTCTTGAAGCAAGAAAAAGCAGTGAATACAAAAAAAAATCAAAAAAAAAGAGAAAGAAAGAAAAGAAAAAAAAAAGAGGGAGAAAGAAAAAAAGAAGTTGTGATCCAAGGCAAAAAGAGTGTGCTTAAGAACCCTGGACACCTCTAATTGGGGACTCTAGCAAAGCTGAGTCACAATCTGAAAAGGTTCACCCAATTATGTGTCTGTGGCATGTATGTATCCGGTGGTAATACTGGAAGACAGAGTGCTTTGGGCCACGGCCAAGACTCATGAAGTAGCTGTGTTCAAGAATCATCATACTTAACTAGGAGAATCAATAACACTATCTGGATTCTGAGTTCCTAAAGAAGCCAATCATTCTGAATTTCAAAGGATAAAGTGAGATGCCAAAACTGTTCAGAGGCAAAAAGCTACTAGTCCCGCTCATCTAATTAGAGCTAAGTTTCATTAATAATTTGGAGTCTATAGTATATTCTCTTCTTTTTATCTTATTTGATTTTCAGTTGCTTGGGGACAAGCAAACAATTTAAGTTTGGTGTTGTGATGAGCGGATAATTTGTACGCTTTTTGGCATTGTTTTTAGTATGTTTTTAGTATGATCTTGTTAGTTTTTAGTATATTTTTATTAGTTTTTAGTTAAAATTCACTTTTCTGGACTTTACTATGAGTTTGTGTATTTTTCTGTAATTTCAGGTATTTTCTGGCTGAAATTGAGGGACCTGAGCCAAAATCTGATTCAGAGACTAAAAAGGACTGCAGATGCTGTTGGATTCTGACCTCCCTGCACTCGAAGTGGATTTTCTGGAGCTATAGAAGCCCAATTGGCGCGCTCTCAACGGCGTTGGAAAGTAGACATCCTGGGCTTTCCAGCAATATATGATAGTCCATACTTTGCCCAAGATTTGATGGCCCAAACCGGTGTTCAAAGTCACCCTCAGCATTCCCAGCGTTAAACGCCGGAACTGGCACAAGAATGGGAGTTAAACGCCCAAACTGGCATAAAAGCTGGCGTTTAACTCCAAGAAGAGTCTCTACACGAAAATGCTTCAATGCTCAGCCCAAGCACACACCAAGTGGGCCCGGAAGTGGATTTTTATGTCATTTACTCATCTCTGTAAACCCTAGGCTACTAGTTCTCTATAAGTAGGACCTTTTACTATTGTATTTTCATCTTGGTTCTTCTGGTTCCCTCTCTGGGGCCGAGGCCAATGATCACACTATCACTTATGTATTTTTAACGGTGGAGTTTCTACACACCATAGATTAAGGTGTGGAGCTCTGCTGTACCTCGAGTATTAATGCAATTACTATTGTTCTTCTATTCAATTCCGCTTGTTCTTGTTCCAAGATATCACTTGTTCTTCAACTTGATGAATGTGATGATCCGTGACACTCATCATCATTCTCACCTATGAACGTGTGCCTGACAACCACCTCCGTTCTACCTTAGATTGGGTGAATATCTCTTGGATTCCTGATACACGATGCATGGTTGATCGCCTGACAACCGAGTGCTCGCCTGACAACCGAGCCAGTCATTCCGTGAGATCAGAGTCTTCGTGGTATAGGCTAGAACTGATGGCGGCATTCAAGAGAATCCGGAAGGTCTAACCTTGTCTGTGGTATTCTGAGTAGGATTCAATAACTGAATGACTGTGACGTGCTTCAAACTCCTGAGGGCGGGGCGTTAGTGACAGAGGCAAAAGAATCACTGGATTCTACTCCGGCCTGATCGAGAACCGACAGATGGATAGCCGTGCCGTGACAGGGTGCGTTGAACATTTCCACTGAGAGGATGGGAGGTAGCCACTGACAACGGTGAAACCCTTGCTTAAGCTTGCCATGGAAAGGAGTAAGAAGGATTGGATGAAGACAGTAGGAAAGCAGAGAGACGGAAGGGACAAGCATCTTCATACGCTTATCTGAAATTCCTGCCAATGAATTACATAAGTATCTCTATCTTTATCTTTATGTTTTATTCATCATTCATAATCATTCGAGTTTGCCTGACTAAGATTTACAAGGTGACCATAGCTTGCTTCATACCAACAATCTCTGTGGGATCGACCCTTACTCGTGTAAGGTTTATTACTTGGACGACCCAGTACACTTGCTGGTTAGTTGTGCGAAGTTGTAGTGATCACAATTTCGTGCACCAGAGCACACTGATCTCGATACCTTTGTAAGCAATCTCTGTCTTACAGTAAAATATTATGGCAAGGTATCTCAAGAAAGCATTCTCAGTGGTTATGCCACCATCTATTTGACTGCCTCAATGCAGCAGATGAACACACATATATCTCGGAAGTTGCCTTAGTGTATCAAATAAATAAACAAACATCTCTTGGTTTGCCTCAAGCAACAAATAACAATGAATATACGGTTCAAAAACTAGGTTCTTCATGATTGCGTTATCGAGCTTGCCCAAAAAGAGGTCCTAGCTTAAAGATGACATAATGACAATGAGGATTGACATGCTTGATGATACATCAAAAGTGTTCCCTTTACTGATCTTCCAGAGAAATCCATATCTTCAGAAAAGATCTCGCATACTCGAAAAACCGGGTTGTTACAGATCCCTCGTCTTGCAGAAGCGTGACGAGGGTTGTTCCACCGGTGTTTCGGAGGGCTGGAGGGAGCAATATATGAAGGGTTAAGTTAGAATTTGATTTTAAAACTTTAAAACCTTAGAATATATATCCAAGATCTGGTTTAGCTTATTCTTTGGCCGGCCTTTGCTTCGCAAGCCGGGCCTAGAGCTTGTTATTTGTATATTTGGAACTCTGACCTTATATATACATTATCTTTTATGCTCGATCTTACCTACCCTTCCACATTTATCCAATCGTGAGTGTTATGCTGTTCTGTTTATATTTTGTTTAATTTTTCTTTAAGGCTCCTAAGTTATTTCCCTTGTTCAATATATCTATATATGTATTTTCATTTTAGAGGTTATAATACCTCTGGTGCACGAAATTGCAATAACACTTTTCGCAATCCGCACAACTAACCAGCAAGTGCACTGGGTCGTCCAAGTAATACCTTACGTGAGTAAGGGTCGATCCCACGGAGATTATTGGTTTGAAGCAAGCTATGTTTATTTTATTATTCTTAGTTAGGATATTAATTAAAATTATCAGTTGGAATTATTAGAAAAATAAAAGAGTGTGAAATAGTTACTTATTGTGCAGTAATGGAGAATATGTTGGAGTTTTGGAGATGCTTTGTCCTCTGAATTTCTGCAATGTAATATTCAACTCAATTGTTTGTAAAGCCCGACTACGGCAAGCTGTATGTAGGGTGTCACCATTGTCAGTGGCTACTTCCCATCCTCTCAGTGAAAACGTTACAGATGCTCTGTCACAGCACGGCTAATCAGCTGTCGGTTCTCGATCATGTTGGAATAGGATCCATTGATCCTTTTGTGTTTGTCATCACGCCCAGCAATCGCGAGTTTGAAGCTCGTCACAGCCATTCAATCCTTGGATCGTACTCGAAATACCACAGACAAGGTTTAGACTTTCTGGATCCTCAAGAGTGGCCGCCATCAATTCTAGCTTATACCACGAAGATTCTGATTAAGGAATCTAAGAGACGCTCATTCAGTCTGATGTAGAACGGAGGTGTTTGTCAGGCACACGTTCATGAGTTGTGGAAGGTGATGAGTGTCACGGATCATCACCTCCTTCACAATTAAGCGCGAATGAACATCTTAGATAGGAACACACACACGTTTGAGTGAAATAGAAACAATTGCATTAATTCATCGAGATGCTGCAGAGCTCCTCACCCCCAACAATGGAGTTTAGAGACTCATGCCGTCAAAAAGTATGTAATTCAGATCTGAAAATGTCATGAGGTACAAGATAAGTCTCTAAAAGTTGTTTAAATAGTAAACTAGTAACCTAGGTTTACAGAATATGAGTAAACTAAGATAATTGGTGCAGAAGTCCACTTCTGGGGCCCACTTGGTGTGTGCTGGGGCTGAGACTAAAGCTATCCACGAGCTGAGGCTTTTCTTGGAGTTGAACTCCAAGATATAACGTGTTTTGGGCGTTCAACTCCGGATCATGACGTGTTTCTGGCGTTTAACTCCAGACAGCAGCATGTACTTGGCGTTCAACGCCAAGTTACGTCGTCTATCTTCGCACAAAGTATGGACTATTATATATTGCTGGAAAGCCCTGGATGTCTATTTTCCAACGCCGTTGAGAGCGCGCCAATTGGGCTCCTGTAGCTCCAAAAAATCCATTCCGAGTGCAGGAAGGTCAGGATCCAACAGCATCAGCAGTCCTTTTTCAGCCTAACTCAGATTTTTGCTCAGCTCCCTCAATTTCAGCCAGAAATTACCTGAAATCATAGAAAAACACACAAACTCATAGTAAAGTCCAGAAATATGATTTTTGCCTAAAAACTAATAATATTCTACTAAAACCTAATTAAAACATACTAAAATCTACATGAAATTACCCCCAAAAAGCGTATAAAATATCCGCTCATCACAACACCAAACTTAAACTGTTGCTTATCATCAAGCAACTAGATAAATAAAATAGGATTAAAAGAAATTAAGAAGTAATAATATTTTAGAGTTTGTAAGTGGAGCTCAGATTCTTATTAGATGAGCGGGGCTTGTAGCTTTTTGTTTCTGAACAGTTTTGGCATCTCCCTTTATCCTTTGAAATTTAGAATGATTGGCATCCATAGGAACTCAGAATTCAGATAGTATTATTGATTCTCCTAGTGTAGTATGTTGATTATTGAACACAGTTACTTTATGAGTTTTGGCCGTGGCTCTAAGCACTTTGTTTTCCAGTATTACCACCGGATACATAAATGCCACAGACACATGACTGGGTGAACCTTTTCAGATTGTGACTCAGCTTTGCTAATGTCCCCAGTTAGAGGTGTCCAGAGCTCTTAAGCACACTCTTTTTGCTTTAGATCACGACTTTAACCACTCAATCTCAAGCTTTTCACTTGGACCTGCATGCCACAAGCACATGGTTAGGGACAGCTTGGTTTAGCCGCTTAGGCCTGGAATTACTTCCTTGGGCCCTCCTATCCACTGATGCTCAAAGCCTTGGATCCTTTTCGCCCTTGCCTTTTGGTTTTAAGGGCTGTTGGCTTTTATTCCTTTTTCTTGATCCAATGATTTCTTGTAAATTTTTTTTCACTGCTTTTTCTTGCTTCAAGAATCAATTTCATGATTTTTCAGATCATCAATAATATTTTTCGTGTTCCTCATTCTTTCAGGAGCCAATATTCATAAAATTCAAGATAAAAATTATGCATTGTTCAAGCATTCATTCAGAGAAGAAAAAGTGTTGCCACCACATATAGTTTAATTATAATTTTTATTATTAAGAACTCGAAAAAATTATTGCCTCTTTATTCTAAAAAATCTACTATTTTATTCATGTTTGATGATGATGAGAAAAATAAATTATAACTTAATTGAAAATAAAATCAAAATAGATATGTTAATTACTACTACTCCTATATAACTTCCAAGGTAAAATCCTATAATAATACTATCACAGAGCTAAAGCTAGAATTAGAACTTAACAACCTGTATTTTGGGAAGTGGATGTTCCTCTAGTCTGTGGGATGCTTGGTCCTTCAAGAATTAATTTCTGACGCTTCAGTTCCTTCAGTTCACATCCTTGCTCTTCCTATTCCCTTAGGTGCCATGATCTTAATGAGTTTTAGCTCAGTGATCATGGCAAATCACACCAAACTTAGAGGTTTGCTTGTCCTCAAGCAAAAGAAAGGATAGGAGAGGAATAGAGGGAGAGGTAATTCGAAATCCAAAAGATATGATGAGTTGAAAAAGATTTGAAAAAGATTTGGATTGGAAAAAGATTTGTGTTTATGAATTAAGATATATTTGATATTTTTGAAAAAGGGATTTTAGAAATTAGGGTTTTTAGAAATTAGGATTAAAATTTTTGGAATTGAAGGATGATATTTTGAAACATGTTTATGCAAGAAATCATGAATTGAAACATAAAAATTAGAAAATTTGTGAAGAAAAACGAATTTTACCTCCTCCCAACCATCCTGGCGTTAAACGCCCAAACGCTGCATGTTTTGGGCGTTTAACGCCCAATTGATGCTTCTCCTGGGCGTTCAACGCCCAGCTGTTGCTTCTTTCTGGCGTTGAACGCCAGGAAGTCCTTTGTCACTGGGCATTTTTCTGAACACCCAGGATGCTGCTAATCTGGCGTTAAACGCCCAGAAGGTGCTTCTTTCTGGCGTTCAACGCCCAGAAGATGCTCCTTTCTGGCGTTTAATGCCCAGATGGCTACCCTTACTGGCGTTGAACGCCCAGTGGATGCTTCTTTTGGGCGTTCAACGCCCAAAACGTTTATCACTGGCTTTTCCACGCTAGTGAGCTTCCAGATTCCCCTGTAACTCTGTGAACTCAAACAATTGCTATTTTACCTTTTGAAGATACTTGACACATACCTGTAAAGGAAAGGAAATTTATTTAATTAGTAAATAAACATTGTAAATGGCTGGGTTGCCTCCCAACAAGCGCTTCTTTATTGTCTTTAGTTGGACTATTACTGAGCTCTAATCAAGTCTCAGTTTTGAGCATTCTTGCTCAAGATTACTTTCAAGATAATGTTTAATTCTCTGTCCATTAACAATGAACTTTTTGTTAGAGTCATTATCCTGAAGCTCTACGTATCCATATGGTGATACACTTGTAATCACATATGGACCTCTCCACCGGGACTTTAATTTCCCAGGGAATAATTTGAGCCTAGAATTGAATAGCAGAACTTTCTGCCCTGGCTCAAAGACTCTGGATGACAATTTCTTATCATGCCATCTTTTTGCTTTCTCTTTGTATATTTTTGCATTTTCGAAAGCATTGAGTCTAAATTCCTCTAGCTCATTTAACTGGAGTAAGCGTTTTTCTCCAACTAACTTTGCATCAAGGTTCAGGAATTTGGTTGCCCAGTAGGCCTTGTGTTCCAGTTCCACTGGCAAGTGACATGTCTTTCCATACACAAGCTGGTATGGAGAGGTCCCTATAGGGGTCTTGAATGCTGTTCTATATGCCCACAGAGCATCATCCAAGCTTCTTGCCCAATCCCTTCTACGATTAATTACAGTCCGTTCCAGGATTCTTTTGAGTTCTCTATTTGAGACTTCAGCTTGCCCATTGGTCTGTGGATGGTATGGAGTGGCTACCCTGTGGCTAACTCCATAACGAACCAAAGCAGAGTAAAGCTGTTTATTGCAGAAATGAGTGCCCCCATCATTGATTAATACTCTAGGGGTACCAAATCTGCTGAAGATGTGTTTCTGGAGGAATTTTAACACTGTTTTAGTGTCATTAGTGGGTGTTGCAATAGCCTCCACCCATTTGGATACATAATCCACTGCCACCAGAATATAAGTGTTTGAGTATGATGGTGGGAAAGGTCCCATGAAGTCAATACCCCATACATCAAACAACTTAATCTCCAAGATTCCTTGTTGAGGCATGGCATAACTGTGAGGCAGATTGCCAGATCTTTGGCAACTGTCACAATTAAGTACAAACGCTCGGGAATCTTTATAGATAGTAGGCCAGTAGAAGCCACATTGGAGGACTCTTGTGGCTGTTCGCTCACTTCCAAAATGTCCTCCATACTGTGATCCATGGCAGTGCCATAGAATCTTCTGCGCTTCTTCCTTAGGCACACATCTACGGATTACTCCGTCTGCACATCTCTTGAAGAGATATGGTTCATCCCAAAAATAGTACTTTGCATCTGTGATCAATTTCTTTGATTGCAGCCTACTGTACTCTTTGGGTATGAATCTCACCGCCTTGTAGTTTGCAATATCTGCAAACCATGGCACTTCCTGGATGGCAAAGAGTTGCTCATTCGGAAAGGTTTCAGAGATCTCAGTGAGAGGGAGGGACGCCCCTTCTACTGGTTCTATTCGGGACAGGTGATCTACTACTTGGTTTTCTGTCCCTTTTCTGTCTCTTATTTCTATATCAAACTCTTGCAGAAGCAACACCCATCTTATAAGTCTGGGTTTTGAATCCTGCTTTGTGAGTAGATATTTAAGAGCAGCATGATCAGTGTACACAATCACTTTTGATCCTACTAAACAGGATCTGAATTTGTCAATGGCGTAAACCACTGCAAGTAACTCTTTTTCTGTGGTTGTGTAATTCTTCTGTGCATTATTTAGAACACGGCTGGCATAGTAAATGACGTGCAGAAGCTTGTCATGCCTTTGTCCCAACACTGCACCAATGGCATGGTCACTGGCATCACACATCAATTCAAATGGTAATGTCCAGTCTGGTGCAGAGATGATTGGTGCTGTGACCAACTTAGCTTTCAGAGTCTCAAATGCCTGCAGACACTCTTTATCAAAGATAATTGGCGTGTCAGCAGCTAGCAGGTTGCTCAGAGGTTTGGCGATTTTTGAAAAATCCTTTATAAACCTCCTATAGAATCCTGCATGCCCCAGAAAGCTTCTGATTGCCTTAACATTGGCAGGTGGTGGTAATTTTTCAATTACCTCTACCTTAGCTTGATCCACCTCTATTCCCTTGTTCGAGATTTTGTGCCCAAGGACAATTCCTTCAGTCACCATAAAGTGACATTTTTCCCAGTTTAAAACCAGGTTAGTCTCTTGGCATCTTTTCAGAACAAGTGCTAAATGGTTAAGGCAGGAGCTGAATGAGTCTCCAAATACTGAAAAGTCATCCATGAAGACTTCTAGGAATTTTTCCACCATATCAGAGAAAATTGAGAGCATGCACCTCTAAAAGGTTGCAGGTGCATTGCACAGGCCAAATGGCATCCTTCTGTATGCAAATACTCCAGATGGACATGTGAATGCCATTTTCTCCTGATCCTGGGGATCTACTGCAATTTGATTATAACCTGGATATCCATCCAGGAAGCAGTAGTATTCATGACCTGCTAGTTTTTCTAGCATTTGGTCTATGAATGGTAAAGGAAAATGATCCTTTCTGGTGGCTGTATTGAGCCTTCTATAATCAATACACATACGCCACCCTGTAACTGTTCTTGTAGGAACCAGTTCATTTTTTTCATTGTGAACCACTGTCATGCCTCCCTTCTTAGGGACGACTTGGACAGGGCTTACCCAGGGGCAGTCAGAAATAGGATAAATAATCCCAGCCTCTAGTAATTTAGTGACCTCCTTCTGCACCACTTCCTTCATGGCTGGGTTTAGCCGCCTTTGTGGTTGGACCACTGGCTTGGCGTCACCCTCCAATAGGATCTTGTGCATGCATCTGGCTGGACTAATGCCCTTAAGATCACTGATGGACCACCCAAGAGCTGTCTTGTGTGTCCTTAGCACTTGAATTAGTGCTTCCTCTTCCTATGGCTCTAAGGTAGAGCTTATAATTACAGGAAAGGTATCACCTTCTCCCAGAAATGCATATTTCAGGGATGGTGGTAATGGTTTGAGCTCGGGTTTAGGAAGTTTCTCCTCTTCCTGAGGGATTTTCAGAGGTTCTACTATTCTCTCTGATTCCTCCAGGTCAGGCTGAACATCTTTAAAGATGTCCTCTAGCTCTGATTCGAGACTCTCAGCCATATTGACCTCTCTTACTAGAGAGTCAATAATATCAACACTCATGCAGTCATTTGGGGTGTCTGGATGTTGCATGGCTTTGACAACATTCAACTTGAACTCTTCCTCATTGACTCTCAAGGTTACTTCCCCTTTTTGGACGTCAATGAGGGTTCGGCCACTTGCTAGGAAAGGTCTTCCTAGAATGAGAATTGCACTCTTGTGCTCTTCCATTTCCAGCACCACAAAGTCAGTAGGAAAGGCAAATGGCCCAACCTTGACAATCATGTCTTCAATTACGCCTGATTGGTATTTAATGGAGCCATCAGCAAGTTGAAGACATATCCTGGTTGGTTTGATTTCTTCAGTCAAACCAAGCTTTCTGATAGTAGATGCAGGTATTAGGTTGATACTTGTCCCAAGATCACATAAAGCTTGCTTGGTACAACTACCCTATAATGTGCATGGTATCATAAAGCTCCCAGGATCTTTAAGCTTCTCAGGTAAGCTTTTCAGAATGACTGCACTGCATTCTTCAGTGAGGTAAACTTTTTCAGTCTCCCTCCAATCCTTCTTATGAGTCAAGATCTCTTTCATGAACTTAGCATAGGAAGGTATTTGCTCAAGTGCTTCTGCAAACGGAATCTTTATTTCAAGAGTCCTGAGATAGTCTGCAAAGCGAGCAATTTGCTTATCCTGTTTCGCTTGGCGAAGTTTTTGAGGATAAGGCATTTTGGCTTTATATTCCTCAACCTTAGTTGCTGCAGGTTTAGTACCTACAGAAGTGGGTTGGGAAGCCTTTTTAGGAAGGTTGTTATCAGCACTTGTATGTGACTGATCCCCTACTGGCGTTTGAATGCCAGGGGTGGAAGCTGGAGTGGCGTTAGGCGCTATCTCCTTATCTGTTACTGGCGTCTGAACGCCAGAACTATGCTTTCCTTGGGCGTTCAACGCCGGATTCATGCTTGTTTCTGGCGTTGAACGCCAGAAATGAGCATGGTCTGGGCGTTCAGCGCCAGACTTATTCCTCTCTGATCTCTGATTGTCCTCAGAGGGATTTTGAGTAGCTATTTGTTCATTTCTTGGCTTCCTACTGCTTTGAAGTGAGGTATTTAATGTTTTCCCACTTCTTAATTGAACTGCTTGGCATTCTTCTGCTATTTGTTTTGACAGTTGTCTTTCTGTTTGCTTTAACTGTACTTCCATATTCCTGTTAGCCATTCTTGTTTCCTGTAGTATTTCCTTGAATTCTGTTAGCTGCTGGGTTAGAAAGTCTAATTGCTGATTGAATTCATTAGCCTGATCCACAAGACTGAGTTCAGCAGTTACTGTTTTAACTTCTTCTTTCATGGAAGGTTCACTGCTTAGGTACAGATGCTGATTTCTGGCAACTGTATCAATAAGCTCTTGAGCTTCTTCAATTGTTTTTCTCATATGTATAGATCCACCAGCTGAGTGGTCTAGAGAAATCTGAGCTTTTTCTGTAAGCCCATAGTAGAAGATGTCTAATTGCACCCACTCTGAAAACATTTCAGAGGGGCATTTTCTTAGCATCTCTCTGTATCTCTCCCAGGCATCATAAAGGGATTCATTATCTCCTTGTTTGAAGCCTTGGATGTTTAGCCTTAGCTGTGTCATCCGTTTTGGAGGAAAATAGTGATTCAGGAATTTTTCTAATAGCTGTTTCCATGTTTTTATGCTGTTCTTAGGCTGGTTATTTAACCACCTCTTAGCTTGATCTTTTACAGCAAATGGAAACAGTAATAATCTATAGACATCCTGATCTACTTCCTTATCATGTACTGTGTCATCAATTTGTAAAAATTGTGCTAGAAACTCTGTAGGTTCTTCCTGTGGAAGACCGGAATACTGGCAGTTTTGCTGCACCATGATAATGAGCTGAGGATTCAACTCAAAGCTACTAACTCCAATGGAGGGTATACAGATACTACTCCCATATGAAGCAGTAGTGGGGTTAGCATATGACCCCAGAGTCCTCCTGGACTGTTCATTCCCACTTAATTCCATGATGGAATAAAGGAGATGATATGTATGTTGATATTATTTATTTTATTATAAAAATAATTTTTGAAATAATAAAATAAAACAAAAACTGAAATAATTTTTTTTAAATTATATATATATAATTTTTTTTAAAACTTAAAAAGATAAGAATTGAAAAATTTTGAAATTGAAATCTGAATTTTTATATAAAAATTTCGAAAATATGGTTTAAAATTAGTTAGAAAAGATATATTTTTTTGAATTTTGAATTTTATGATGGAAGAGAAAAACACATAAAAGACACAAGACTTAAAATTTTTAGATCTAATGCTCCTTATTTTCGAAAATTTTGGAGGGAAAACACCAAGGAACACCAAACTTAAAAATTTTAAGATCAAAACACAAGAAAGACTCAAGAACACCTTGAAGATTCACAAGAACACCAAGAACAAAAGAAAGAACACCAAACTTAAAATTTTTAGAAAACCAAGACAAATTTTCGAAAATTTAAGAAAACTTAACAAGAAAACACCAAACTTAGAGTTTGGCACAAGATTCAATCAAGAAAAATTATTTTTGAAAAAGATTTTAAAGAAGATACCCAATTATGAAGAACAACTACTAATGCTCCAGCCAATTGGGCAGTAACTTCAGTGTTGATTTTAAAGATGTATTATATTTATGGATAAAAGTATAATTTTCGAAGGTTAATATTTTGAAAAAGCATAAGAAAAACAAGAAAAGACACAAAACAAGAAAAACTCAAGATCAAACAAGCAAAATAAACAAGAACAACTTGAAGATCAATGAAGAACAAAAAAAAAACACAAGTTCAAAAATTTCAAGAAAAATATAAAATATACAACTAACACCAAACTTAGAACAAGACACTAAACTCACGCAAAAAAAATTGAAAATTGATGGATAATAATAATTTTGAAAAATTCTTTTTGAAAAGGGAATAAAGAACTAAAGATTTAATGACTCTGTAGCAACAAAAATAAATTATTCCTAATCTAAGAAATAAAATAAACCTTTAGTTTGTTCAAACTCGAACAATCCCCGGCAACGGCGCCAAAAACTTGGTGCACGAAATTGCAATAACACTTTTTGCAATCTGCACAACTAACCAGCAAGTGCACTGGGTCGTCCAAGTAATACCTTACGTGAGTAAGGGTCGATCCCACGGAGATTATTGGTTTGAAGCAAGCTATGTTTATTTTATTATTCTTAGTCAGGATATTAATTAAAATTATCAGTTGGAATTATTAGAAAAATAAAAGAGTGTGAAATAGTTACTTGTTGTGCAGTAATGGAGAATATGTTGGAGTTTTGGAGATGCTTTGTCCTCTGAATTTCTGCAATGTAATATTCAACTCAATTGTTTGTAAAGCCCGACTACGGCAAGCTGTATGTAGGGTGTCACCATTGTCAGTGGCTACTTCCCATCCTCTCAGTGAAAACGTTCCAGATGCTCTGTCACAGCACGGCTAATCAGCTGTCGGTTCTCGATCATGTTGGAATAGGATCCATTGATCCTTTTGCGTTTGTCATCACGCCCAGCAATCGCGAGTTTGAAGCTCGTCACAGCCATTCAATCCTTGGATCCTACTCGGAATACCACAGACAAGGTTTAGACTTTCCGGATCCTCAAGAGTGGCCGCCATCAATTCTAGCTTATACCACGAAGATTCTGATTAAGGAATCTAAGAGACGCTCATTCAGTCTGATGTAGAACGGAGGTGTTTGTCAGGCACACGTTCATGAGTTGTGGAAGGTGATGAGTGTCACGGATCATCACCTCCTTCACAATTAAGCGCGAATGAACATCTTAGATAGGAACACACACACGTTTGAGTGAAATAGAAACAATTGCATTAATTCATCGAGATGCTGCAGAGCTCCTCACCCCCAACAATGGAGTTTAGAGACTCATGCCGTCAAAAAGTATGTAATTCAGATCTGAAAATGTCATGAGGTACAAGATAAGTCTCTAAAAGTTGTTTAAATAGTAAACTAGTAACCTAGGTTTACAGAATATGAGTAAACTAAGATAATTGGTGCAGAAGTCCACTTCTGGGGCTCACTTGGTGTGTGCTGGGGCTGAGACTAAAGCTATCCACGAGCTGAGGCTTTTCTTGGAGTTGAACTCCAAGATATAACGTGTTTTGGGCGTTCAACTCCGGATCATGACGTGTTTCTGGCGTTTAACTCCAGACAGCAGCATGTACTTGGCGTTCAACGCCAAGTTACGTCGTCTATCTTCGTGCAAAGTATGGACTATTATATATTTCTGGAAAGCCCTGGATGTCTATTTTCCAACGCCATTGAGAGCGCGCCAACTGGACTCCTGTAGCTCCAAAAAATCCATTCTGAGTGCAGGGAGGTCAGGATCTAACAGCATCAGCAGTCCTTTTTCAGCCTAACTCAGATTTTTGCTCAGCTCCCTCAATTTCAGCCAGAAATTACCTGAAATCACAGAAAAACACACAAACTCATAGTAAAGTCCAGAAATATAATTTTTGCCTAAAAACTAATAATATTCTACTAAAAACTAATTAAAACATACTAAAATCTACATGAAATTACCCCCAAAAAGCGT
The DNA here is from genome assembly GCF_003086295.3 of Arachis hypogaea. Classification (NCBI taxonomy): domain Eukaryota; kingdom Viridiplantae; phylum Streptophyta; class Magnoliopsida; order Fabales; family Fabaceae; genus Arachis; species Arachis hypogaea. Next base: position 78,934,442 of record NC_092044.1, on the reverse strand, counting down.
ATAAAATATCCGCTCATCACAACACCAAACTTAAACTGTTGCTTGTCCTCAAGAAACTAGATAAATAAAATAGGATTAAAAGAAATTAAGAAGTAATAATATTTTAGAGTTTGTAAGTGGAGCTCAGATTCTTATTAGATGAGCGGGGCTTGTAGCTTTTTGTTTCTGAACAGTTTTGGCATCTCCCTTTATCCTTTGAAATTCAGAATGCTTGGCATCCATAGGAACTCAGAATTCAGATAGTATTATTGATTCTCCTAGTATAGTATGTTGATTCTTGAACACAGTTACTTTATGAGTCTTGGCCGTGGCTCTAAGCACTTTGTTTTCCAGTATTACCACCGGATACATAAATGCCACAGACACATGACTGGGTGAACCTTTTCAGATTGTGACTCAGCTTTGCTAAAGTCCCCAGTTAGAGGTGTCCAGAGCTCTTAAGCACACTCTTTTTGCTTTAGATCACGACTTTAACCACTCAGTCTCAAGCTTTTCACTTGGACCTGCATGCCACAAGCACATGGTTAGGGACAGCTTGGTTTAGCCGCTTAGGCCTGGAATTACTTCCTTGGGCCCTCCTATCCACTGATGCTCAAAGCCTTGGATCCTTTTCACCCTTGCCTTTTGGTTTTAAGGGCTGTTGGCTTTTATTCCTTTTTCTTGATCCAATGATTTCTTGTAATTTTTTTTTTCACTGCTTTTTCTTGCTTCAAGAATCAATTTCATGATTTTTCAGATCATCAATAATATTTTTCGTGTTCCTCATTCTTTCAGGAGCCAATATTCATAAAATTCAAGATAAAAATTATGCACTATTCAAGCATTCATTCAGAGAACAAAAAGTGTTGCCACCACATATAGTTTAATTATAATTTTTATTATTAAGAACTCGAAAAAATTATTGCCTCTTTGTTCTAAAAAATCTACTATTTTATTCATGTTTGATGATGATGAGAAAAATAAATTATAACTTAATTGAAAATAAAATCAAAATAGATATGTTAATTACTACTACTCCTGTATAACTTCCAATGTAAAATCCTATAATAATACTATCACAGAGTTAAAGCTAGAATTAGAACTTAACAACCTGTATTTTGGGAAGTGGATGTTCCTCTAGTCGCTAAAATCGGTCGCTATTTTTTTATTTAGCGACCGATTTAGCACCCAAAACAGAAATAATGTCTTTAGAATTGTTAGTCACAAAAGCGGTCTCTATTTTTTATTTTAGCGACCGATTTTTGCAACTGATAGTGAAATGGGGTGAACAATTTTTCTATCGCTAATTCTGTCCCTAAATTAATGGTTGCCAAAGCAGTTGCTAATTTATTAATTTAGCGACTGATTTTAGTGACTAACATAATCAGTCACTAATAGCCACCGAATTAGCGACCGATTAGTTTTATACAACTAAAATATAAACGGTCACTAAATCATTCGCTAATTTTTAAATTAGCGACCGATTCTATAAATTAATCAGTCGCAAAAGTAGTCGGTAGGTTAAAAAAAGATATTATCTAAATTACCCAACCTAACCCTAAGCCACCAACACCATTCTCATCTCCTCCAATCTTCTACTCGTGTTAAGGTCTTTTTTGCCGCCGTCTTCTGCGCGCCTCTCGCCGCCTGAAAAACCCCATTTTTAGGGTTTATCTTTACATTTTCCTTCCTAATTTTGTGCTTTGATTGAAAATATGCTTCTTTGGCCTTAAATTTGCTAACTTTAATCCTTTTTTATTACCATTTGATGCCGTGATATGTTTTCTGAGTGTTTGTCAAGCAACATGTACGTGTGGGCGACGCGTACGCGTGATAAAGCGTCATGTGCTGCAGATATCAAAACTCAATGGGGGCAATTTTTGGGCTCTTTTTGGCCCAGTTCCAAGCCCGAAAACACATATTAGAGACTGTAGAGTGGGGGAATCAAGGGGACACTTCTTATTATTCATAATTTTAGGTTTTAGATGTAGTTTTCTAGAGAGAGAGGCTCTCTCCTCTCTTTAGGTTTTAGGGTTCTTAGGTTAGTCTTTCTCAATTTCAGATTTCTATTATGCTTTAATTTAGTTTTTCGTCTACTTTTATTTATTCTAGTACTTTAGTTCATCTATTCCTCTTAATGATTTCTCTATTTTTTCCAATTTAGTATATGAATTCTCTATGTTAGATTCAATTTTCTTTTCAATGCAATTTGAGGTATTTAATGTTTATTGCTTTTCTCTCCATTTGTTATTATTAATTCCTTGCAATTATTGGTCTTAGATTTTACATTTCTTTGTTAGTTTTCTATGTTTTTATTTTGTGCCTTCCAAGTGTTTGATAAAATGCTTGGGAGGATTTTAATTTAGATTTTTATGTTCTTAACTTGGATTGATTATTTAGAGACTCTTGAGTTATCAAAAGTCTTTTGTTGATTGGTAATTGAGACTTGCTAGTTGGCTTAGGCTTCACTAAATGTAGTCTTTGATTAGGACATGTGAACCTAAGTTGATTTTGCTCACTTGACTTACCTTCATTGTTAGAGGTTAACTAAGTGAAAACAAAAGGCAATTACCATCACAATTGATAATGATAATTAGGATAGGACTTCTAATTTTCTACAATTATTAGTTTATTCTTCTTGCAATTTATATTTTGCTGTTCCTTATTTTAAAAACCCAAAAAGATACTTTTCCATAACCAATAGTAAAAGCACTTCCCTACAATTCCTTGAGAGACGACTCGAGGTTTAATACTTCGCTTAATTTTATTTGGTTTGCTTAAGTGACAAACATATTAAATTTGATTGAGGTTGAATTATCGGTTTAGAACTATACTTGCAACGTGATTATTTTTGTGAAAATCTTTATCGACGATTTTCCCGCATCAATTTTTGGCGCCGTTGTCGGAGAATTGCAAATGTGTGCTTTATTATTGGTTATTGTGAATATTATGAATATGTTTTCCTTTTCGTGGTGCATAAGAAGACAATACCTATGGTGGACCTCCTTGTAGTTACCAACAAGTCCCACCATACACCTATGAACCCCCTTCACAACATAGTTTTGATCTACCGTACTCACAAGCACCATGTTACCAAACACCTCCATATGACCCTAATCCTTACCCATCATACCAAGAGCCTTATGAGCCTTACAAGACATACTTAGAACCACCCCCATTCCAACACAATTACTCCCAAGAAGTACCACCTCAATATACACCACCTCCACATCCGTATCAAAATGAACCATCTCCATATCCTTATCAAGATGAACCACCCTCCTATCATAAACCCTTTCTCCCAAATAATGAACCCTCCTATCCACCCCAAGCTCCAATAGATGATTCTTTCACCTTATTACTTCAAGAGAAACGTGAAACTCAAAGGATGACACTAGAATTCATGGCTACCTTGACCGAGGTAGTAAACACTTTGGCCTCCCGTTACTCCTACACTCAAGGCACTTCCATTGCCAATTATGGAGAATCAATAGAAGAGTGTAGCATGAAGGAGAGATTAGAAACTCCGGTGGAGAACAAAGAGTGGGATTTTGTATTGGAACAACTGGAGGAAGCTATAATCATTGAAAAGGAAGAAGTGGTTGAAGACTTAGAAATGCTGAACCGCCATGGGAATCTAGAGTTATAGAGTATTCATCCAAAAAGCTTGAAATTGATGTTGAAGAGTATTCCAAGGCATGTTCTCCACGAGGAATTGGATAGAATAGAACAAGAAACAAGTTCCTTTGGTGATGAAGATCCCACATCACATACTCCTAATGATGAACTTGCATTTGCATGTGAACCCCTTGAGTTTGAAGAACCTTCCCCGAGTGAATTTGAAGGAGATGCTGAGGTAGACTTTTCTCAACCTCCAACTTATGACTTGAGTGACGGGAAAGAATTAGAAGAACTTAATACGGGAGCGGTTGAAGTTGAAGAAGCTTGCAAAGAGGTGGAAGAATTCAAAGAAGAGCACAAGGGAGTGGAGCCTGCAAGGTCATTAGAAACACCTCTTCCAAAGCCATTACCATCTAATACAACATTCAAGTGGGTGAAATTCTTATCCTTAACCTTTACTTTCCCACTTGAATATGGTTTACTTGAGATGGATAGTCAACTTAGAGCTCTTTGTGGCTTTAAGAGTAAGAGGGAGATGGTTAGTAGGAGTTGTCAGGCAAGGTCCAATATGGTTACATGCTCCAAGTTGAAGTGCCAGGAATGGTGTAGAGCTCAATTGAAAGGGTCTAGGAAGTCGTTTGGATGCCTTAGTGAGAATTCAGATTGCTTGACACCCAGTTGGAACAATGATAATCAACACGAAGACGGGTGCAAAAGCAAGGTTTGGGACCCCGGAATTCATTCCAACAATCAACACTCTTGGGGTCTTGTCACTTGCTTTAACTTACTTGAAGGCTTTATACGCCTAGTTTGTGATCCCGGAGGATATTGGAATTACAAACATTGGTGGGGATTCAAGGAAGAGTTCAAGCATAAGCCACCCTGACAATGAGCTCACCAAATGTCCAACTTAAGGACTTTAACTAAAAGTACTAGGTGGGAGACAACCACCATGGTATGATCTTCTGTTTTTATTATTTTTATTTTATTTATATAGTGTTAATTTCCAGTTCTGCATATTTAAGTTTAATTTTCTATATTTAAAAAAAAAAGGAGAGGGGGATGTGACGTGTACGCTGACCCCGCGCGTACGCGTCGTAGTGAATTTTGCTCTAGTAAAAAGTTACAGAGAGTTGCGCAAAAACGGCCTTGGAATTGTGCGTTTAGCACAATTTCACCCGACGCGTGCGCATGCCTCATGCGTACGCGTCACCTTCATTTCTCTTCACACACGCGCATGCGTCAGTGACGCGTACACGTGGATTCAAATTTCACTAACTCCTATAGCGTATGCGACTCTTTCTCTTCTACGCCTCTTACCATCATTATCACCACAATCCACCTCCATCAACCACCATCGGACCTCCGTCCGGTGACCCCGAGCCGCTGCCGACCCACCTTCTCTCTCCTTCCCATTTTGTTCTTTCTTCCTTTCCTTCTTCTCCCCTCTCTCTCACCATTCTCGGCCGTTCCACCTCCTCCCTAACACCAGCTCCGCCGTGGCCTTACCATTGCCGCCGGTGACCCCCAAAATATAACCACAACCACCTACCTTCTTTCTTCTTTCTTCTCTGATATTCTCGCGATAAGATAGTGAGCCCCATTCTTGAGTTCAGGGCCTTCATTAAGCATCTCAGTTCCACCAACACCACATCTATCAGTAGCCACCGTCTCTGGGTCGGCACTGCCCTTTTTTCCCCCTTCCAGTTTTCATCTTTGATTCTGCTTCCAAAACCCCTTCCAGGTTTCCCTTGTTCTCCATTCTACGTTCTTTCTATTCTGTTAAGTAATCTTGTTGGCTTAGTTTAATTTCTGTTAAAATTAGCTAGTTAGAATTGCATGTTAGTTGATTAGGTTGTTAGTGAATCTGGACTAGATAGTGGATTTAAGTTGGTTTTGAATAATGCTGCTGTTTGGAAATGTTGATGTTGCATTAGTTTGCCCTATGCTGAATTGATTTGCTCATGCTGCTGTAATAGGCTGCCAATGTTTCCTTTCATTGATACTGAATTTTCTAATTTCTTGTTGATGGATAATGCTGCTGAGTTATTGCTATTTGTGTTGGAATAGATGATGGTTGCTGAACTGAGATTGATTTTATTGATAACTCTGTTGCTAAATTCATTTAGTTGGATAGATTAATTTTCTATTGAATTAATCGTTAAACTACTGTTCTCCTGCTGATATGCTGAGATATTGCTTCTGCATGTATAATAGTTGTTGTTTAGACATGATCATTGCTAGTTGAATTTAATGAACAAAATACTGATTGAGTCCATGATTGCATCCTTTTCTGCTATAATGGTGCTATGTTTCTGTTCTTGCTAAATTTTTGGCTAACATTTTTGATTTCCTATAAAGCTATGTATATGATTCTTAGTGAATTTAAGTGTTTATGCATTCATAAGAAAGTTAATTGGGTTGATTGCAGTTGCTGCCCCTGTTTGAACATGCACATTAGTTCATATTGAATTGTGGTTGCTAATTTTGTCTGAATCATTTTGAAATTCACCTGAGTTGTTGTTTTGCTACTATTTTGATTTGGGAACGCTCAATTTATTGCTGGAATGCTGCCAAATTTTTCTAAAAATCTTATCCTATTAATTTCTAGTTGTGAACTGAATTTGGCACATTTTAACTCTAGTCCCACTTGTTTATTGCCAAATTTAAGTCATAGAGTGGTTGGCTGGCACTTCCGCTTTTCTTCAGTTCGCTTTATTCGATTTACATCATTGTAGACAACAAGGAACTAGTTGACGGATTTCTGTGTCAATTAGAATCTTACTGACCAATGAACTTTGAACCTCTTCTGTGTTTGAATTGTTCAAGTTAGGTTACAAATCTTCCCTCTTCATGGTCCTATTTCAATTTTAACTTTTCCTTGACCATTAAAATTGTCTCATAAATTTTCTAATCGGCCTAATCTTGTATCTTTCTGCTGAGGTTCTTTGAAGTTGCTATTGATGGTGCCTTTTTACTTGAGTGATGAATTACATTGATGATAACTTACGTTTACTGTTTGTGCTTCTTACATTACATGTTTCATCATCAATTACTTGCATTATATGCATGGATGTGAGCCTACTTGTTCTTAAACCTTTAGAACCTTTTTCAGTTAGAAACTACATTACCATGTCACTAATTTTAACCCATTTCTCTAGCTTTTGACTTAATTGACTTTCTAACTTTTCTTTTTAGTTTTCACCCTTTTTAAACTAACTCTTTTTATTTCTTTTGAGGCATGATACTGTTATTTCTTAACAAACAAGCATTCTGAATTTTATTGTATAGATTCTTGGGTTGTGCTTCTGATTGAATTATCAATTTTACTTTTCTTCCATTCCAGGGATTTACCTTTTTTCTCACTTTATGAATATACCTCAATACCCTTTTATTTTTAGTTATCTGCTTGTTTGCTTATTTACTTGCTTTTCTTTCCTCTGCTTTGTTTAATAATCTGTATCTTAGGAATGTTATTTTTCAGGATGTCTGACAGAGGGAAAGGCAAAGCGAAGGCCACCTCCAATAAGAGGAAAAGGTCGCAGCCATCCATTGAGCCGACGACCCTAGTCTTATCTGAGTGGAAGTTTAATAAGAAGGACAAGGCTGACTAAGCTACACCTTCTAACAACTCATATAAGTTTGCCAACCTATACTGTGAGCTCAGATTTTTGCACTTTAATAAGCGGAACCTTATTGTGGAAAGGAAACTAGCTGTACGCTCCAATTTGAGGCAATTTTCTAAGCCTCAAATTAGGGACCGGGTTGGGTATTTCTGGACAGAGACCTAGTGCGAGTGAAAGAGTCTGGGTTTCGAGAGTTCTATTGCAATTTCTATCGAGCAACCCTTGATGCCGTTCATCTCAGGCACAAGCAGATTTTGATTACAGAGGAGGCTATTGAAGACATCCTCCACTTTCAGCCTAAGATTAGTGATAAGGATGCCTTCCATCAAGCCGAGGAAGATATTAAATGCATAGCTTTTATTGGGATGGAGTGCATCGTACGGTTGCCCTTCCTGATACCCCTTGGGAGCAAGGATCCAAGAAAGAGACTCCAAAAGGCATTAAGTTTGATTATCTGACGAAGGAAGCCAAGCTATGGCAGCAGATCCTATGCACCTATGTTATGCCTAGTACCCCGCTACTGAGGTCTCAGCCGATATGATAGTTCTGATTTGGTGTGTCTTAGAGCAGAAGGAGCTGTACCTTCTGCGACTCATTAAGAGATACATGTACCGGGCCACTGTCAGAGGCAACCTGCCATTCCCTTGTTTGGTCACACGGCTAGCTCACCGGGCTGAGGTACCCTTGGAGCAGGGCGATGGGGCACCAGCCGCTCATGGTAAGTGATGAGCGGATAATTTATACGCTTTTTGGCATTGTTTTCATATAGTTTTTAGTACGTTTGAGCTACTTTTAGGGATGTTTTCATTAGTTTTTATGTTAAATTCACATTTCTGGACTTTACTATGAGTTTGTGTGTTTTTCTGTGATTTCAGGTAAATTCTGACTGAAATTGAGGGATTTGAGCAAAACTCTGAAGAAGGCTGACAAAAGGACTGCTGATGCTGTTGGATTCTGACCTCCCTGCACTCGAAATGGATTTTCTGGAGCTACAGAACTCCAATTGGCGCGCTCTCAACGGCGTTGGAAAGTAGACATCCAGAGCTTTCCAGCAATATATAATAGTCCATACTTTATTCGAAGAATGACGACGTAACTTGGCGTTGAACGCCAAGTACACGCTGTTGTCTGGAGTTAAACGCCAGAAAAACGTCATGATCCGGAGTTGAACGCCCAAAACACGTCATAACTCAGAGTTCAACGCCAAGATATGCCTTAGCACGTGAATTCATCAAGCTCAGCCCAAGCACACACCAAGTGGGCCCCGGAAGTGGATTTATGCATCAATTACTTACTCATGTAAACCCTAGTAGCTAGTCTAGTATATATAGGACATTTATCTATTGTATTAGACATCTTTGATCTCATCTTTGATCTCAGTTTTGTTTTATTCTTCATCTTAGGGGATCATTGATCACGTTAGAGAGGGCTGGCCATTCGGCCATGCCTGAACTCTTTGCTTATGTATTTTCAACGGTGGAGTTTCTGCACACCATAGATTAAGGGTGTGGAGCTCTGCTGTACCTCAAGTATTAATGAAATTCTATCTTCTTTTATTCAAATCTCTCTTATTCTTATTCCAAGATATTCATTCGTACCCAAGAACATGATGAATGTGATGAGTCAAATTACCCTCATCATCATTCTCACTCATGAACGTGCGTGATTGACAACCATGTCCGTTCTACATGCAACAGAGCTTGAATGCGTATCTCTTAGATTCCCCAACAGAATCTTCGTGGTATAAGTTAGATAGTTGGCGGCATTCATCTGGATCCGGAAAGTCCAACCTTGTCTGTGGTGTTCCGAGTAGGATCCTGGGAGTCCGGAAAGTCCAACCTTGTCTGTGGTGTTCCGAGTAGGATTCCGATCATGAATGACCGTGACGTGCTTCAAACTTTAACCTGCTGGGCGTTGGTGACAGACGCAAAAGAGGGATTCTATTCCAGTAGGAGCGGGAACCAACCGGTGATTAGCCGTACTGTGACAGAGTGCGTTGCATAGTTTTCACTGCGAGGATGGGATGTAGCCATCAGCCATGGGTGATGCCTCCAGACTGGTTAGCTGTGCGAGTGACAGCCGCACAGGTTATTTCCCCGTGAGGAATGAAAGTAGCCACAGTTGATGGTGAACCCCTATACAAAGCTTGCCATGGAAAGGAGTAAGAAAGATTGAGTAGAAGGAGTAGGAGAGCAGGCGTCCTTGAGCCATGCAGCAGCTGTATATACTTAAAAGATACCTCTACTAATGAATCTGCATAAGTATTTCTATCCCTTTTATTATTTCTTCTTTTTATTATTAATTATTCGAAAACCCATAAACTATTTTAATCTGCCTAACTGAGATTTACAAGGTGACCATAGCTTGCTTCATACCAACAATCTCTGTGGATTCGACCCTTACTCACGTAAGGTTTATTACTTGGACGACCCAGTACACTTGCTGGTTAGTTGAACGAGATTGTGAAGACAATAAACAATGCCTTCAGAGTATACATCCTTTATAAATACATACAAGTGATCACAATTTCGTCCACCAGTAAGGAAAAGGTCATCCCTAGGGGTGACTGGTTTAGTGACCACCCAGTAGCCCAATGCAGAGACCGAGCGGCCATAGTAGCAACCACTGAGCCGACTACTTCTTCAGCTGCTGTAGGACCATCTAGACCATCTCGATCAGCACCTCCATCTGCATCACATCCAGTCTACCACTTTGTGCAGTGCCTCTTTGAGCGCATTGATCAGATGGAGCGCCGCAATCAGCACTGTTATGAGCAGTCTGAGTATCGCAACGGGCGATGCTATGCACATCTGAAGTTGATTCTGACTTCTGGGCGTACTGACATACCTTCTGAGCCTGACACACTCTCGGAGCAATCTGAGGAGGAGGATGAGCAGAAGGAGGCACAAGATGAAGCACAGCCAGAGGCTGCACAACAGGGGGAGATTCAGCCCGAGCATCTGACAAACTCACAGACACCCGTAGCTGACACTAGACTAGTAGGCGACGAACCTTCTCACCCAGCTTGATTGAGAGCATCGAGGACGATGCTGTGATTTAAGTGTGGGGAGGTCGCTGTCTTCGGAGGACTACATTTTGGTGAACCATTTCAGACTTTTGTTTTATTTTGCTTTACTTTGTTTTATTTTTAGTACTTGCACATTTTTATTTTATTATATTTTTTTACTTTGTTACATTTTGCACTTTGGGCTTGTATATATCTTAGATATTCAGCTTGAATTGCACTTTTAGTTTATTAGTTGTGATTTAGAAAATATGGATTTTAAGCTTAGTTTACTCTTTTGCATATGCGAATTTGGTTTGATTGAAAATAGGGAGTGAACTAAGAATTTTTGGCATTCCATAATCACATCATATCATTTAGGGTATATATATAAAAAATGTTGGTCAATTTGTTAAAATTTTCAAGAAATTCATTTTTTCTTAGAAAAGGCATGTAAGATTCACATTGATTTGAGTTAGAACTTTTTAAAACTTGCATGATATATATATATATATATATATATATATATATATATATATATATATATATAGTTTGGAATATGGTTTTTGAGCTAAGAATACATAACTCGTGAGGTTTTTAGCTTAATTGCATGGTTACATTATTTAACCATGATTTTTATTCTTGTGTGTTTTCTTCTCTATGATTATAATCTGTGGTTTGTTCCATTCTATATGTCCACTGTTTAGTGTATATTCATGCATACATGTGATTGAGGCTATCATTTGATATTAGCTCACTTATCCCAAATAGCCTACCATTTCATTTACCTTTGTTTGCCACTTTGAGCCTTTTTAATCCCCATTTGTTCTTTATATTACCACACCACTAGCCTTAAGTGGAAAAACAATTAATTAACCTATTTGAATCTTTGATTAGCTTAAGATAGAGACTGTCTGTCAACTAAGTGTAGGGAAATGTGGGAACTATGGTTGATGAGAATGTGCTTTTGCTCTTATAGATAAATATTGGGAATTTAGGTGCTCACTCGTGTAAAAATTAGAGAAACCATATGCATTGATATAATATGCTTTCAATTATATATATAAAAAAATGGCAAAAATTGTTAAGTTCAATAAGAAAATCAATGCATATGAGACAGAATTAAAACTGATACATGAGTGTGTGAAATATTACAAAAGTGAGACTTTGGGTGGCTAAGTTTGACTTTAGAATTGTATAGAGTGTGTGTATGTGTTAGGTGAGAACTTAAGTTAGTCAAAGATTCATATGATAGCTCACTTGGCTATACATATATCATCACCCTTACCTTAGCCCCATTACAACCTTGAAAAGTCCTCATGATATTTGCATTTGTACACTAGAAAATTGTTGATTGATTAGATGAAGAACAAATTTTTTGAAAGCATGATTATAGGAGATTTTAGTGGTTTAACCCCAAACACTTGAGTGATTAGAGTGCCTATACACATCCACTGAGGGTTCAATCGCTCATTTCCATATGTCCATAGTTGATCATTGCTTGTCTTGAAAGTTTGTGAATTCTTTTATTTTAACTCAACTTAAATGTGAATGTGTTTGATGTGATTTATTTAGCCTTTGATTGTGCATATATGATTTCTTGGAAATTTCACTCACTTTGACCACATATATGCTTATGTATATATAGTTGGCTAGCAATTAGAATAGCATGATGCATGTAGGTAGCTTGCATTTAGATAGGTTGCATTGCATAAGTTCTACCATTTTGTCTTCACTCTTTTAATTCTCTTGAGCTTAACATGAGGACATGCTAATGTTTATGTGTGGAGAGATTGATAAACCCCATTTTTAGGGTTTATCTTGTGCTTAATTTAGTAGATTTTATAATTATTCTCACACTTATTCATTGAATTCGCATGTTTTACATTTTCCTTCCTAATTTTGTGCTTTGATTGAAAACATGCTTCTTTGGCCTTAAATTTGCTAATTTTAATCCTCTTTTATTACCATTCGATGCCGTGATATGTGATGAGAGTATTTTTGACGTTTTAGAATTTCACTAATGAAATCTCGTTGTAAAGTATAGTCTCTAAACCAACAATAATCCTTTCATACAAAAATTTGTTTGTCACAAGTACAAACCCCTAAAATCTGTAAACCGAAGTATTTAAACCTCGGGTCGTCTCTCAAAGGACTTGCAGGGTAGTATTATTGTTATTGGTTATGGAGTTGTATATTTTGGGGCTTTGAATGAGAAACATGAAAAGTAAATGGTAATGAAATTTTAATAACAAAATGATCTTGGCAAAGGTTGGTTGTCAAGGATCTCTATCCTTATCACTTACCATAATTATGATAGTTGCAAGGAACAATCCCACTAAGTCATCCTCTAACAAGTAGCAAGGAAGGTCAAGTGAGTTATATCAATCCAAGTCCATAAATCCTAACTTTCCACTAATATAGAATTAATGAAGGCTAGAGTTAATGGCTATCAACTATCAAGCACTTGGACATTAGTAACTCAAGAAATCCTAAGTTACCTTCCCATGCCAAGAACATAAAATTCTACTCTAACATCCTTCCGATCATTTCATCAAACACTTGGAAGGTATAAAAGAAAAGCATAGTAAATCACAACAAGAATGAATTCTAACAACAATCAAATGCAAAGAATTGACAACAACAATCAAGGAAATCACAATTATCATGAATTACCTCAAATTGCATTAAAAGAAAATAAGAGAAACAAAAGTAGATCCACAACAAAGTAAAGAATTACAAGGATTAAAGTACAAAACTAGAGAGAGGGAGAGTAGAGGAGTAAGAATTGATAAAAAAATAGTAAATCAAAGCATGAGTTAAATCTAGATCTAAGAGGAGAGATTAACCTAAACCTAATCCTAATTTTAATTCTAGAGAGAAGTGAGAGCTTCTATATCTAAAACTAATCCTAATGTGTATGAATGAACTAAAGATGATAGAATGGTAGAATGATGATTTCCCCCTTCAATCCTTGATCCTTTAAAGCATTTTGGGCCAAAATTGGTTGTAACTTGGCCCACAGCTTCCCAGAAATTGCTGGGCATGTTTTCGATTTAAAAATCACGTGCGGCCTTTGGCGCGGACGCGCATAGTGCACATGCGTGTCCATGAGTCAGTTTGCAATCCGCGTGGAGGTGTGCAATGCACGCGCGCCCCATGGCGTTTTCCAATTCTTTGGCTTTTCATGATTTCTGTACTTTGCATGCTTTCCTCTTTACTTCTTTGATCCATTCCTAGCCTTTTTCAATATGAAATCACTAACAAACTGGTATGCGAAATTGTGATCAATACTTTTCACAAATCAAATAATCCCCGGTAATGAATCCAAAACTTGGTGTTCAATACCATGGCATAAACACAACTTCGCACAACTAACCAGCAAGTGTACTGGGTCGTCCAAGTAATAAACCTTACGCGTGTAAGGGTCGATCCCACAGAGATTGTTGGTATGAAGCAAGCTATGGTCACCTTGTAAATCTTAGTCAGGCAAACTCAAATGATTATGAATGATGAATAAAACATAAAGGTAAAGATAGAGATACTTATGTAATTCATTGGTGGGAATTTCAGATAAGCGTATGAAGATGCTTGTCCCTTCCGTCTCTCTGCTTTCCTACTGTCTTCATCCAATCCTTCTTACTCCTTTCCATGGCAAGCTTATGCAAGGGTTTCACAGTTGTCAGTGGCTACCTCCCATCCTCTCAGTGGAAATGTTCAACGTACCCTGTCACGGCACGGCTATCCATCTGTCGTTCTCATCAGGCCGGAATAGAATCCAGTGATTCTTTTGCGTCTGTCACTAACGCCCCGCCTTCAGGAGTTTGAAGCTCGTCACAGTCATTCAATCATTGAATCCTACTCAGAATACCACAGACAAGGTTAGACCTTCTGGATTCTCTTGAATGCCGCCATCAGTTCTAGCCTATACCACGAAGACTCTGATCTCACAGAATGGCTGGCTTGGTTGTCAGGCGAGCACTCGGTTGTCAGGCAATCAACCATGCATCGTGTATCAGGAATCCAAGAGATATTCACCCAATCTAAGGTAGAACGGAGGTGGTTGTCAGCACACGTTCATAGGTGAGAATGATGATGAGTGTCACGGATCATCACATTCATCAAGTTGAAGAACAAGAACAAGCGGAATTGAATAGAAGAACAATAGTAATTGCATTAATACTCGAGGTACAGCAGAGCTCCACACCTTAATCTATGGTGTGTAGAAACTCCACCGTTGAAAATACATAAGAACAAGGTCTAGGCATGGCCGAATGGCCAGCCTCCCAAGTGGTTCAATCATAAAACATGATCAAAGCTCTAAATGATCCAAAGATCCAAAGATCAGAAGATCAGAAGATCAGAAGATGAAAATACAATAGTAAAAGACCTATATATAGAGAACTAGTAGCCTAGGGTTTACAGAGAAGAGTAAATGACATAAAAATCCACTTCCGGGCCCACTTGGTGTGTGCTTGGGCTGAGCATTGAAGCATTTTCGTGTAGAGACTCTTCTTGGAGTTAAACGCCAGCTTTTATGCCAGTTTGGGCGTTTAACTCCCATTCTTGTGCCAGTTCCGGCGTTTAACGCTGGGAATTCTGAAGGTGACTTTGAACGCCGGTTTGGGCCATCAAATCTTGGGCAAAGTATGGACTATCATATATTGCTGGAAAGCCAGGATGTGTACTTTCCAACACCGTTAAGTGCGCGCCAATTGGCTTCTGTAGCTCAAGAAAATCCACTTCGAGTG